>NW_023503162.1:0-1200000 GCF_014466165.1 Pleurotus ostreatus | reverse complement strand
GCAGCGCGCGTCGCGTGTACAGAACTTTGAGCTTTAGCGAGCTTTTGATGAAAGTCAGAGAGCTGTGATACTGCATACGCCCGGTTCTACATGCGCGAGGTATCAGTATATGGAATCTGGCAACTTCGAAGGGTCGCCTACGGAGATCAGGGGGCTCTGGCTGAGGGTGTTGACCCAGTATTTATTCCACAGCATGCCGAGAAGCTCGTTATCTAAACTCGATTTGAATATTTCAACATCTATGGGGTAGTATTGATTAGCGTGAACGCCGAAATCCTCGATCTTGCTCAGAGGAATCGACTGATATTCGGATGTGGTGGCATTTGGCGGTGTATAGTTTTCGGGATACGTCCTGAAGGCGCCGATGTCGACCTTGCCTGCAGAGATGGTGCGATTGGGGTCAATCACGACGGCGACGAAAGGATCTTGAAACTTTTGATTGTTCATTTGCGTATTGACGTCTATTCCCGAGAGCCAGCATCCATATCCTGGATGGGAGTGGTACCATCCTATGACATGCTCTAATCGTCCTGCCTGCGCGATTGTGCGATGAGACGCGACGATTATAAGAGACGGAGACGAGGCTCGCCTTCTCATTCCCGTTGACGTACTCGACCATGTACTCATTGGCTTCGTTTGCAGCATTAACGCGTGTCTCCGTTCCCTGCACAGGTAGAGCGAAAGAGTCCATGATGACGAGGGATGTGCCAACGACTTTGCCTTGCATCAGCCCCATGATCTCGTGGGGGACACCCGACCTGGCATGAATGACCTGAAACGAAAGATCGAGAGCAGGCTAGTACACGAAGAGCATAATAACATACCATCTTAATGAGCGCGATGGCAGATATCTTGCATGACTTGAAGTAGTGTGGGCTAATGGAACAGAATTTGGATCGGTGGGTGTGATTGAGGACGCGGGGACGACTCACTCTGCTTTCCAAGGAGCTTCACGGTCGATGCGCCTGTTCTCTTCTACATCGAATTTGAATATCTGATCCTGCGGCGATACTTCAAGAACATCGTTTGCAAGGTTGAAGGACCTGTACGCCGTGCTGGATGACATGGGCCTTGCAGTTGAACGACATTATGCATGTCCGTCACTCCAATCGGCCGAATTACATAAACCCCGACATGTGACCTGGGGTTAGAGTCACAGCAGATCCTCAAAAGACGAAACATATTCAAGGCTCCTCAAAAATCCCTGTCGCCCTCCTCCCTCACAATGTGCCCACACCAAAACGGAGACTCCCTGCCCACCGTCGACCGCGCTGAGATGGTCCCAGTGGATTTAACCAACGGAAAGGCCTCCGTCAATGGCAAGAGGGGAACATCCTACAAAAACAGCGCCGCTGCCCAGCTCGAGCAGCAACGCCTCAACCCTTACGCTCCCCGAGCTGCTGATTTCCTCAATAATGTCTCAAACTTCAACATCATCGAGAGCACCCTGAGAGGTTTGTCTTTGATCCTCTACTCCGCGCATCTTGATCGACTGACACTGAATAATCATCCCCGGCGTGCAGAGGGAGAGCAGTTCGCTAATGCTTTCTTTGATACCAAAACCAAAATCGCCATCGCAAAGGCACTCGATGCATTCGGCGTTGAATACATCGAGCTCACATCTCCGGCAGCATCAGATCAATCGCGACTGGATTGCGAGGCCATCTGCAAGTTGGGTTTGAAGGCCAAGATCCTCACCCACATTCGATGCCACATGGACGATGCCAGGATCGCTGTCGAGACCGGTAAGCAAGCTTTTAGCCGCGTGCTTTCGGGTATTCAAGCTCTACTGTGCCTTCAGGGGTGGACGGCGTCGACGTTGTGATTGGAACTTCGTCTTTCCTCCGCGAGTTCTCTCATGGCAAAGATATGGCATATATCACCAAGACTGCTATCGAGGTCATAAATTTCGTCAAGTCAAAGGGAATAGAAGTCCGATTCTCTACCGAAGACTCGTTCCGATCAGACCTAGTCGATCTCCTTTCAATATACCAAACCGTTGATAAGATCGGCGTCAATCGAGTTGGCATTGCGGACACTGTTGGCTGCGCCAACCCAAGGCAGGTATATGAACTAGTCCGAACGCTCAGAGGTGTCGTTGGGTGCGACATTGAAATTCACTTACACAATGACACTGGAATGGGTGCGCCGAACAATTAACTGTGTACCAGACTTACGTGCTTACTGTAAACTCAGCAATCGCCAACGCCTACACCGCTCTGGAAGCTGGTGCAACCCACATCGACACATGTAAGTCAACCTTCCATCGTCCAAACATTTTATCGACGTTGCCTTAGCTGTTCTCGGAATTGGAGAGCGTGTCGGAATCACGCCTCTCGGTGGCCTCGTAGCGTGCCTGTACGCAGCCAACCCCGAATACGTCAAGGCCAAATATAACCTCTCGATGCTACGAGAGATTGAGAATCTGGTCGCCGAAGCCGTAGAAGTCAATGTTCCATTTATGAATCCCATCACGTACGTCATTCAAACCACTCATATCGCACATCGGGCTCACGCCCTTGCAGCGGCTACTGTGCATTCACTCACAAGGCCGGCATCCACGCCAAAGCCATCCTGAACAACCCCTCAACTTACGAAATCCTCAAACCAGAAGACTTCGGCCTCACCAGATATGTGTCCATCGGGTAAGTTACCATCACCATCTTCTCCGTACCCCGGGCTAACATATCCAGTCATCGTCTCACCGGCTGGAACGCTGTCAAGTCTCGTGTCGAGCAACTTGGGCTCAAGCTGACCGATGAGGAGGTTAATCACATCTCTCAACGATCACCATTTTGATACTTACCCCACTGTCCCCAGGTCAAGGACGCGACAGCTAAGATTAAGGAACTCGCTGACGTTCGAACACAATCTATGGACGATGTCGACTCGCTCCTCCGTATCTACCACTCTGGTATTCAATCGGGCGAACTGGCTGTAGGTCAGAAGGAAGCTCTTGATCGTCTGCTGAGGAAGCACCGTGAACAAGCACAAGGCCGCGAGGAAACATCTGTCGAGCGATCTGATTAAATCTCTTGCACCAAAATTTGCATGAACGCAAAAACCGATCTACGTTGTACAACACCATCATTTACCATCTCAGTCGTTTGTACACCGCATCACTCGCTTGTAACTATCTATATACTCTTGCTGCATGTATCGCAATTTCCTTCACGCCGTTGAAAATGGCCAAATCGATGACAAGGTACATATATGTTTTAATGCGCGAGGACCACCCGATTAGTCCCTCCCCGGAAGTAAACCACCACCTCTGGCGATTAATAGATAGTGAGAGAAAGAGACCAGATATTATACACTTGAATTTATCTGTATATATCGATACGTACAGTAGAGCTATTACTTTAACTGTAAGAACATTGACTTCGATGCCTCCAGCGTAGTGATCTCGGCTTCCAAGGTCTTCCTCTGAAAACGCGAATGTAGACGGATATAATCAGCATGAGTTGAATGATTTGATATCATTCAAACGAACCTTTTCTTCGTTAACCAACCGGACATTGGCGGGAACGGTGTCTTCATAGTCCGCCTGGGACTCAACCTTGACGATCTTCTGCAGATTCAACTTGGCAAGGTCGAGCTTCTTGTCGCACTTTGAGATCTCCACATCGAGGTCCACAAGTCCCTATGCACCGGCTGGATGTTAGCGAAGTAGCGTTCACGGGTAATTCGACGTACCCGGACGAGCGTATGCACCGCGACAGTCGCAGTAACAATGGAGCCACCACATCCAGGTGGAATCTGAGAAAGGTCTCGAACTACTTGGGCACTCTTGCAACCTTTGGTTAATGTCACAATGGTAGGTATTTGCGATTCTAGGAGCTTCGCTTCTTCGTCCGTCTGGGCATGGAAGAAGACTGGTGGGGCGTTAGTGGGGGTCGTTGGAGGTGTTGGTGCCTACGTACATTGGATTTCGCTCTGGAGGTTGTATGAGGCTGCGAGCGAACGTCCAGTTTTCAGTGCGGAAAAGATGAGGTCAAACTGTTTGTCTGCCTCTTCGAAGGCAAACGCCGCATCCTAGGGTATTTTAGTACGAGAGCAGAGGGTATAGTGAACCACCCACGTGGACCGGGAACGAAGAAACCATAATGGAAGGAGTCGAATCGTTCGGGCGACGTGGCAGACGCTGCCAGAGTTCCTCGGTGACAAATGGCATGAAAGGATGCAAAAGTCTTAAACCATGATCAAGACACGTATACAAAGTCTGCTGCGCAGATCTTCGTACTGCTGGGGATGCAGCTTCGTCGGTCATGGGTTTCATGGCTTCCTAAAAAGGATACGTTATCCCTGAGCAAATGGCTTTACGTACCAGAACTTACAATATAGACATCGCACAGTTCGTACAGCCAGAAATTGTACGCAGCTGTAGTGGCATTCATGAAGTTTCTGTCGGCGAGCTGCTTGTTGATCTCCGCAGCAGCAATATTGAGCTTGTGTAAAATCCACTTCTCAACGAGACTTTCTAAGCCCGTTGGCTAAAATACAATTCGTGAATAAAAGCGATGATTAGAAAAAGGAATAAGAACCTTAGGTAAAGCTTCGGGAACGAAGGTTTGATCCAGTTTCAACATTGCGAACTTGGTTGCGTTGAAAATCTTGTTGCAGAATTTACGGTATCCTTCAACGCGAAGGATTTCAAGGTTGATATCACGCCCTATATTATACATATATACCATTAGCGTAGACTTCTGATCAAGGCCCTGTTATCACATACCTCCTCCGGAGTAAGCGCACAAAGCGAAACGCAAGGCATCCGTCCCACACTGAGGGATACCTTTCGGGAAGTCTTTCTTCTGGCCAAGCTTTGCCTTCTGGATTTCTTTCTCGTCCAGGTTACCCTCGTAAAGCTTTTCGTGCAAAGCCTCTAATGGGAGACCCTGGATAACATCCAAGGGGTCGATAACATTGCCCAGAGATTTGCTCATTTTACGGCCGTGGGCATCACGAATCATAGCGTGGCAGTAAACCTCCTCGAAAGGAACTTTACCTGTGAGATGGATGCCGAGAAGCACCATTCGGGCAACCCAGAAGAAAAGGATATCCCAGCCGGTCTCTAAGAGAGAGGACGGATAGAAGTCTTGGAGGTCGGGAGTCTAATCGGGGATGGTTGGAAGATGAAGGAGCTAAGGAGGCCTGCACGTACCTTGTCTGGCCAGCCCATGATCGAGAAGGGCCAAAGGCCTGAGGAGAACCACGTATCAAGAACATCCTCATCTTGCTCAAGAATAAAGGGCGCTCCATTCGCCACAACCTTCGCACGTTCGGTCGCCTCTTCGAGGGTGCGGCCGACAACCCAGTTTGCCCCGTCGATACGCTAAAGTCTAATCAACGAGATGAAAAAGCCTCATGATGGAGGTGTTACTCACATCTTGGTCCTTTCCTTCGATTCGGACAAAGTATGCTGGGCAACGATGTCCCCACCATAATTGTCTAGAAATGCACCAGTCCTGTATCCCTTCAAGCCAGCGGTACCAGTCTGCTTCAGACTGTTTCGGTTGAATGTGGAGTTCGCCGGCTTTTGTCCTCTATATATTATATAAATACTCAATCGCGGCAGATATGTTCTCTGGACTAAATCGGCTTACTTTTATCGCTTCGTCCGCTAAGGGCTTACAACTCACCCACCACTGAGGTTTGAGAAGAGGTTCGATAATGTCGCCGGATTTGCTGCACAAGGGTATCTGCATCGGATTGTCCTTCGTTTCAATATATAGGCCCAGCTCTTTCAAGGCCTTGACGACCTCAACCCTACCATGGAACCGTTTCATTCCCTACAATTTACATCTGAGTAATTGGAGTTCCATGTTATGGGAAAGGACTCGCCTTGAATTTCTCGCCCGCATTCTCATTGAAGGTACCATCATCGTTGAGAATATTGATGAAGGGAAGTTTATGACGAACGCCGACTTCATAATCGTTGGGATCGTGAGCCGGCGTAATTTTGACAGCTCCAGTTCCAAACTCCATATCGACGATGATAGAATCCGCAACAATGGGAATGCGACGGTCCACAAACGGATGTTTGGCAAATTTGCCGTGAAGGTGCTACATAGTTGTAGATCTCGGGTTAGCAGCGTGTAAATGAATGGCGCTTTAGGGACGGGCAACCTTATATCGAGGATCGTCAGGATGAACGGCTATTGCTGTGTCACCAAGCATGGTCTCCGGACGCGTTGTAGCGACGATAATCTTTTCGTCTACCCAGCTTGCACGTCAGTTGAGGTACCCAAAAGGGCAAGGAAGCGTACCTGAATCTTCTAGTGGGTACGCAAAAGATGTGATGACACCAAACTCGAACCTTTCTTTTGCATCATAACCGGGGACGTTGAGCATTGTCCGCCCCGTTAGTTGCTTTTGATCGACCTAAACGAAAATGAATCCGAGTAATCGACGATAAGAAACCAGCTACGTACTTCCAAATTCGACAAAGTTGTATTGAGTTGCACACACCAGTTGACCAGACGGTTGGCCCTATAGATAATCCCGTCTTCATGAAGGCGACAAAAAGTCTCTATGACTGCTTTTGACAGTTTCTGTAAGCGAATGAGCATGCTTGTATCACTCTCGAGTAATAGAAGCCTGTGTTTGCACCTCATCCATGGTAAATGCCACACGCTGCCAGTCATAACTTCCTCCGAGACGGTGTAACTGGTTGGTAATCCGTGCTTGGTAACTGTAAGAACATGGTAAGCCACATTAAATTAAAGGTACGCGTTCTCTTACTCGTTCTTCCAGGACATCACAGTCTCCAAGAATGCTTCTCGACCAAGGTCGTGCCTAGTTTTACCACTAGATTTGTACAGCCGCTTCTCCACAACGGACTGGGTTGAGATACCAGCATGATCAAATCCTGGAACGAAAAGGGTCGTCTTGCCAAGCATGCGATTCCTATACAATATCAAAGTCACTGTATACGTCTTTGTCGCGCGACGTACCAGCGTATTAACGAGTCCTGTATCGCAACGGTGAGGGCATGACCAATGTGTAAGCTACCAGTGACATTGGGAGGAGGTGAAGGGATGACAAAGCTCCCTTCAGCTTTGGGCTTTCCCTCGGAGGTCGTCTGAGGGGCGAAAAATCCTTGCGCACTCCACCAGTCATACCATGCCGCTTCTACAGCGATCGGGTTGTATCCTGCCGGCATAGGAGCAGAAAGATCTACAAAATTATCAAGCTGAGTCACGGCTACGTTGCACGGGTAGCCATTACAACGTACCTTTCTTCTCTCCCTTCGGCGTAGTGTTGACGAACGGCGCTTCCTCCACCTTCTTCTCCTTCTCTGCCTTGGCCTTTTTCTCGCTGCCTGGGGCTACTGCTGATTTGGATACTTTAGCAGCAAGTTTGGCCTCTTTCTCAAGTCGTTTTGCCTCTTTCTTGGCTACGCGTCGCGTTTAATCAAGATAGATTGCTCGGGATAGTGATCTACCCACCTGCACTCTTTGTTATCGGTGTCGACTCGCCAGCGGGAGTGACAGATACATCGCTGGGAGTACTTGCTGCTTCTTGGGACATTCTAGCGATCAGGCGCAGAGCTGGTGGTCGTCGAAGAGCAAGATATCGATACAAGATTGACATCCAAATACGGTCATGCAGGTACGAGTCACGGTGATGATGAGCTACAGGACACGTGATACCATGTCCGAATATGGCGCTTAAAGTTAGACTGCTCTCACTTGTACTACTACTACCCTCACGGTCACCGCGTCAATGGACAAAGACAGTAGAGATGACTTTACCTTTGCCAAGCTCTCAGACTTGAATATGCCTGTAACATTGCGAATGTCGGTGCTTGCACAAAATAGCCTGAATCAATGTTGAATGAACCTGTAGATCTCAACTAGAGGGCATGCGCAAACCCAAGTCCTTTCGGGAGATCCTGGACAACCCAGAGTTACGCTTTCATGGAGTTCAACTTCCGTATGGCTAATAGCTCTTCTATTGTATACTGCTAACGAGTTTAGATCAAAGGACACTCTCGGATCTATATGTTACTTGCCAACTGGTTGCCGACAACAAACCCCTCACGATTCCCTTTCGGACATCATTCAAAGCCTTCAAGAGTAACTACATGTGACGTAGCATGATTATCCTCGTTTTCGCTCTATGCTCAACATATTTGCAGATGGAATGAATGGATCACATTCCCGGTTCGCTATTGCGACCTCCCTCTAAACTCTCAAGTCACTTTCACCGTTTGGGACATTGCTGGTCCGAGGACTGCAGCTCCTGTTGGGGGCTCTACCTTCCGCCTGTTTAGCAAGAAATGGTAAATGTCAACTTCACGCCCTAATAATCCCTCTCAATGCGTACAGGACCCTACGCCGTGGCAAACATAGACTGTGGTTATGGCAGGGAGTTGAAGCGGATGGTTCTGTTGAGAGCTCGACACCCAGCAAGCTTGATGTTCGAGATGAGATGGGAAGATTAGAAAAGGTTCGCATCCCTCTACGAGTAATTCTACCATTCTCAAGCCCTCCCAAAGCTAGTTAAGAAGTACGAACGGGGCGATCTTCCCAAGTCTGATTGGCTTGATAAACTTGCCTTCCGCAAGATGGAGGACGTCCATGCTGTGCGATGCTAAATCTACTGCGCATTCGGTCCGTAACTTGACATTTTACAGGCAGAGACGGAAAAGTCTCAGAATTTATTCCTGTACATCGACTTGCCAAGGTTCGACTTCCCGGTGGTCTTCACAGAGCCAGTGGGTTGAACCCCTCTACTGTCCTGAACGAATTGACACTTCGGAATAGGAAATGTCAGCTCCTTCATCGTCACTAACAGTGTCTCCCACGTCGATGGTGCCTACTGCGGGCTCTATATCTTCCACATTCATCCACGAAGCACACCTGTGGGGTGTTGTTGATCCCGAAGTGACCCGAGAGAACCCCGTAGAAGACAAGCATCGGCGGTTGATTCGAAGTCATCGCAGCGGTCCGTACGACAGGGAACTGAAACCGAATGCAAAAATAAGAGATGAACTCGGAGTAGGTTCACACCCCAGGTGCCATGGCGCTTATCGAACTCGTTGTTGTATAGATCATACTCAACTATGCTCCGAGCCAACCGCTGACATCCGAAGAAAAGGATCTTATTTGGAAATTTCGTTTCTATCTCGTAAGGGATAAGCGAGGCCTTACCAAGTTCTTGAAGTCAGTGACTTGGAGAGATTCATCAGAAGTGAAGCAAGCAGTCGAAGAGCTACTTCCCCAATGGACGGAGATCGACACGGATGATGCCCTAGAACTCCTGGGACCAGGTACCGTAGACTCAAGGGTGCGCGCATTTGCTGTAAAGCAGCTAAGTCGAGCAGACGACGAAGTGAGTGCGACGTAACTTCCGTTTCTTTTTCATTGGTTCACGCAAAGCAGGAATTACTTCTGTATCTACTGCAATTAGTTCAAGCCCTCAAATTTGAGAACGCCGCTAGCGATCAACGGTCATCTCGTTCTGCGACAAGTGCTATTTCGTATGATGACAGCGGGCTAACGGACTTCTTGGTCCAGCGAGGCGTAAAGAACGCTGTATTAGGCAACCGATTGTATTGGTACCTCATGGTGGAAGTGGCTTTAGAAGACCAGGTCATTGCCAAGTTGTATGGTCGAGTCGTCTTCAAGTTCATGAATGATATTGTCAAGGCTAGCATCTGTTTTTTTGCGTACATAC
Organism: Pleurotus ostreatus; assembly: GCF_014466165.1. Lineage (NCBI taxonomy): Eukaryota > Fungi > Basidiomycota > Agaricomycetes > Agaricales > Pleurotaceae > Pleurotus > Pleurotus ostreatus. The sequence continues at coordinate 1,190,319 of NW_023503162.1, read as the reverse complement.
ACGATTCATAACACTTTTCTAGACGGAGGGAGGCTCTGAGCGGCGGGAATCCATGCGGCGGCAAGGTTTGCTGGTTGAAACCTTAGCCAAGCGAGCGACAGAACTACGGACCTCGAAGGATCCTCGCCCAAAGAAAATCGAGAAGTTGAGAGCTTTCATATCTGATTCTAAACATGGGCTATCTTCCATGCCACCAATGCCGCTGCCCCTCGACGCACGCAAGGAAGTCACCGGCATCATAGCAGAGAAGTCTTCGGTGTTCAAGTCCAACCTATACCCGATGCTTCTCTGCTTCCAGTGCAGCGACGGCTCTGAGTTTCCCGTCATTTTCAAGGTTGGCGACGATATGCGGCAAGACCAACTTGTAATCCAACTCTTCACGCTCATGGACAGGTTGTTGAGGAAGGAGAATCTCGATTTAAAACTGAGCCCGTACGATGTTCTGGCTACTGGTCCTCTCCAAGGCATGGTGCAGTATATCCCCAGCAAGACCATTGCGGCCATCGTTAGCGAACATGGCACTCTTTTAAATTATCTCCGAGCAAATTATCCGGATGAAGGCAGCGTTGGGACCTCGGGTGTAGAACCCTCAGTTATCGATACTTTTGTAAGGAGTTGTGGTACGTGTACATTGCTTGCTCTGTCGATCTCCTTCTTATTTCCATCAGCGGGGTATTGCGTCGTCACGTACTTGTTGGGAGTAGGTGATAGGCATTTGGACAATCTCCTACTGGCCCCGGATGGTTAGTCTGACCGTCATCCGTCTATTTTTGTATTCAGGCTTACCCTTAGATCTCTAGGTCACTTTTTCCATGGTGCGTTATCTCACAGACCGTGGATACAATGACTGACGCCAGCGATAGTTGATTTTGGTTATATCCTTGGACGCGATCCAAAGCCTTTTCCTCCGCCCGTCAAGGTCTGCAAAGAAATGGTTGACGGGATGGGAGGGGCCCAATCACCTCATTATGCGCGGTTCAAGAACTTCTGTTTCACGGCGTTTTCCATCCTTCGCAAAAGTGCGAATCTTATCCTAAATTTGGTGGCGCTCATGGTCGACGCCAACATCCCCGACATTAAGCACCGAGATGTCCACGAACAGATCCAGGAGAAATTTAGGCTAGATCTGACAGAAGAAGAAGCGATCGAGCACTTCGAGGCTCTCCTTAATGAGACTTCATATCTGACCGTAGTATTAGATCGGATCCATGATCTAGCACAATATTGGAGAAGTTAGAATACAATTACGGTCTTGTTATCTACTCATCCTGTACGGCGTGTTTCTGCAACGCACGCCATATTCTATCCTCTAGAGAGCGTATAACGTCAGGCGAGGTGTTGAGGCTAGTCATGAAATAGGCCACATCCCCAAGCGTGCGGAAGTGAACTCCAAAAGGTACACCGCCGGGTGAAGGTGAGATGCGGCTTGAGTCCTGGGGTTCAGGGACCTTCAGTGAACTCAGCAAAGCTTGCGCCGACGTCGACACGTAGCCTAGATGAAGATGAATATAGTGTAGTTTAGGAATAGACTTGGTGGATATTCTTACCTTCTTCTCCTTTGAGTTTTACTACCAGGACCGTGCCCATGGACATAACTTCCTTAACTACATCCATGCGCGACAACTCCATAACGAAATTTCGGTCCCAAAGACTCCATATGCGAGATGACCCCGAGGCTTGCGACCAATTCTCCTTGGCTGTTATCCAACTTTCCGATGTCGAAAGTTCCTGGATGATTTTAAGTGTTTCGCTTGCAACGGCGCAACCTATTGGATGCGCTGTATACGAATGACCGTGTAGCAGAGCATCTGCTTTGCTGTCCCCCAAGAAAGTTTGGAAGATAGAGTCCGACGCCAACGTTGCCGCCAGAGGCATGTTTCCGCCAGTCAAGATTTTGGCGTGAACTGAAATGTCGGGCAAGACGCCCAGAAGTGGGCCGGTACTCTCCATTCCGATACGGTACAGACCAACGAAAACTTCGTCAAATATGATGGGGAGACCCCGCCAGCCGGAGGACGAGGTATCTTCGCTCCGTATGGTGTCTATCATGATTCTCTGGAAGAGGGGATCCACGAAGATCATGCCGCCAGCTCCCATGACCAAAGGTTCTAATACCAAAGCACCAAAAGTGACACCCTGGGCTTTGAGCTTTTGGAGGGTGTGTGTGATATGTTTAGAGTAGATTTGTGCCAACTCAGTTCCCATTCTCTGTTCGACATCGTAAATGGCGGCGGATGATTCGAATCGGAAACTAGATGGGTCTAACACTGTGCCGTCAATCCCGTTTGGCAAGGTGATAGATACCCGTTCGTCTTTGATTCCAACCGTTGGAGGATCAAACCAGTAGCCCTTCGCATTGTGCCAGTCGCAGGTGTATACGCCTTCCTCACAAGCATCCATAGCACCTATAGTATCGCCGTGGTAGCTTCCTTTGAGGCCCAGTACGCCCAGTCTTTTGCTATCCTCTCGTGAAATACCCGTGCGTGCGGAAACAGAACGCAGTGCCATTTTGAGTGCAACTTCCATGCCCGTGGAACCGTCATCCGAGTAAAATACTCGTGATGCCCAACCCCGTCCCGGACCCTGGAGGAGCTTTTCAGCGAGTTCGAGCGCCGGTAAATGTGTTGCTTCGGGGAACATTACGTGTCCGTAACGGCCACTCGCTCGCGCCGCCGCGAGAGTAAGGGAGGGATGACCATGACCGAGGGCTTGTGTCCACCAGGAAGCAGAACCATCGAAATCGGACTGTAGCAAGGACATAGTCGTTTTGGCTGGTGTCCGGCGTCTGAAGACGCTGAAGAAATCGGAGAAGGCGCTATCAATCACAGATACGTCGGACTCGCTCTTGACGTGTTTGTGTTGCACAAACGGCCACCAAATGGCGTCAAGGGTTCGACGAGGGAGGGAGTCTAGGGTTGCAAGCCGACTTTGATGGCAGGTGTCGAGATGAGTGACCGCGGGGGTGATGTCGCTTTCAGACGACTGCGACGCGATGCGCTCATAATACTCTTCAGTCAGGCTGGTGTTCAGAGTGGGATCGGGGTGCTTTTCTGGCGGGGTATCCACTGCGAAAGTGCGGATGCTGCGCGTCTTAAAATAGGATTCTAGGTATTCATAATTGCGGTAATAAGAATCCTTGAATAGAATGACGGCGTCGATATCGTATCCGCGCAATAAAAGCGATTCGTAGGCCGAAATGGTAGCAGATATTCCGCCTAGCCTAGAATCGCCGACCAGGATTGCAGGTAGAAACAACCGTCGATATAGGTCAAGCTGGGTAGTGCCGGAGATCCCGGGGCTGTGAACACCTGAGAGTTCGGTAAATTCGAGTCCGCGAGGAACTGTGATTTATTGAACAAGCCTTACCTCCCGCCGTTTCTACGTACATGTAGGTTTGCTTGCCTACTTCCTGGGCTTGTCGCTGAATAGACATAGAAATTGCATTGATAAATGTATCATCTGTGGGGGCCTTGATGACATATTGTAAGGTTCATTGCGGGGGAGAAGTGCCAAAGTAATGACATTATACGTAGCATCTTCACGAATGGCTGCTAGGTGCGGACTGACTGGATCGCGCAGCCGGTACAAACACTCGGCTTGAACGCGACGATTGCCCAGATTCGTATACTTCACGACGTGCCTACAAAGTAAATGAGTGAGATGAAGGCAATGTCGCGAAACGAACACCGGCTTACCCGTCGTCGGCATCCTCAGATGGTCCAGAGCTCACCGGCTTGAGGTAAATGACACGATCTGCCTTCGCTAGAGATGCCCTAGCGAGGGCAGTGGATATGATAGTTTTGCCGACATCTGTATTTGCACCGAATATTTGATGAATTCGGAGATGTTTAAAGAGAAGAGACATCTCATGTCCGGCGCTCACTTGCGAGATCGCATTATCCCCGCGTTATTTGTCCCGAAGGTATTTGGCAAACAACCACCACAGTCTCGGACACGGGACTCGGGCTCATCGTAGCTTGCAACCAGCCATGCCTCACGAACACCATCACGGATGTGGGCACGATGCACACGACCATGACCACGATCAAATCGATGACCTGGGCCCACAGGATAGCCTATTCAATCAGATAGATCGCGAAAACATCGTGGCTTTGAACGGCGACGGGGATCCTTCTGTCCTTGTCAAGCCCTGGCACGACAGGTTGGATGAGACCAAGGTTTGCACGGGCTCTGCTTCGTGAACAGCGGTCCCTCAATGGAATAGATAGTCTCTTCAATCTGATGATGACGACGAACTGTGCGTGAATTGATTTTCGCACAGCTCCCAGCCATTTACCTGCTGTGCCTGTACATAGAATAGTCCATATCCCGTTCAACACATCCGTCAAGCTGCGGGGTTTCATGCTCAAGGCTGGCCCTGGTGCGGTTACGCCAAAGAAGGTTGCGCTAGTATGTCGACAGGTCTTCCTCGAAGCCGGCAAAGCAATTGAATCTACTTGTAGTATACCGGCGACTCCGTCATGTCCTTTGATGATCTGTCGGATAAGGTGCCACTCCAGGAGCTAGAGGTCGTAGAGAGTAGAGAAGTTGGAGAATATCCACTGAGGTCTGTTACCCGGTCCCCTTTTGCGTTTTCCGACACTTAGTAATGGGCCGGGTGGCTAGGACTGCGAAGTTTTCGAATGTATCTTCGATAACGTTATTCTTTCCAGAGTCCCAAGGGGCTGACAAGGTCCAAATATACTACATCGGATTCCTCGGGTCGTGGTCGGAGGTGCGTTACATGGTATGCTGTTGGTTGTGACGAGAGGCTGATCTTTACCACTGCCAGCACAAAAGAGGGCCAGTCGTCACTGTATACGAAGCGCAAGCCAATCTGGCCGATCATGAAAAAATACAGGGCACAGATGGTGCGTTCAGCAGCGCCCAGTTTTGATAAGGATTGGCTATCATCGAGACAACAAGAGATGGTCGAGAGTACTCCTATTAGGTGACCGGTAGCCGGCAATGTGCAGAGATCTCTGGACAAAAATGAGGCCTGAGCCCTGTGTGATCGCCTACTTGTGCGATGAGACATGGGGAGACCATGAGGACTAATTTAATGATACGATTGATATTTGAGACATGCAGCATCGATGGCACGATGTTTTGATACAAATCATAATAACTCCGTGCGAACTTTGGGGTTAAAAAGGACGCGCGACCTCAGTCCCCTCCAGGGATCCTCTCTTTCTCTCTTCTTCCTCTATCTCCACCATGTCGTCCAAAGGTAAGCCCACCGCGTTGACGCCCCCTTCGTCCCCCAACTTCTTTACTGATCCCCATCGCTAGCCATTAGAGAGTACGATGCCAAGCTGCTCCTTGCTTACTGGCTCGAGCGTGCGCCCCCGGTTGATGCATCGGCCAAGGCGTCACCAAACTTCGTCTACCCGTCTCCCAAGGTTGCTCAGATCTCTTGGGATCCCGAAACCAATACGATCACCCCGGATACGAAGCTCCCTCAATGGGTCTTCACCACAAAGCTTGTAGCAAAACCAGATCAACTCATCAAACGTCGTGGCAAGGCCGGTCTGCTGGCTCTCAACAAGACCTGGGACGAGGCCAGAGAGTGGATCAGCGCCCGGGCTGGTAAACCTCAGAAGGTGCGCGTTCATTAATGATACCACGTGACCGATCTTTCATCTGCTTTCGATCACTTGAAGTAGACCTCATATTGACATTGTTTCATTAGGTGGAATCGATCACCGGTACTCTCAACACCTTTATCGTCGAGCCATTCCTCCCCCACCCTTCTCACACTGAATACTACGTCTGCATCAACTCCGCGCGCGAGGGCGACAACATCCTCTTCACCCATGAAGGTGGTGTAGACGTCGGTGATGTTGATGCCAAGGCTCTCGTCCTGCAGATTCCAGTCAACGCGCCATTCCCCGATCGCGCTACAATTGCATCCACCCTCCTGAAATTTGTCCCCGCTGAAAAGCGCGAGACCCTTGTCGACTTCTTGGTCCGCCTCTACTCCGTCTATGTCGATCTTCACTTTGCCTACCTTGAAATCAATCCCTTGATCTGCCTCGATGCAGTTGACGGTGGCCAACCCACCATTCATTATTTGGATATGGCCGCGAAACTTGATCAGACGGCCGAGTCAATCTGCGGACCCAAGTGGGCTATTGCCCGTGACACCTCCGTGTACGAGCCCTCAACCAGTGCTGCGACTTCGAAGGGAAAGATTAACTCCGATCGCGGCCCACCAATGGTATAAAGTTTACTTCCCAGTACGAATGTTAACTTACCTGGCAATATAGGTTTGGCCAGCTCCGTTTGGTCGTGACTTGACCAAGGAGGAAGCGTACATCCAGAAATTGGATGGATCGACTGGTGCTTCGCTCAAACTCACAGTTTTAAACCCCGAAGGACGTATCTGGACCATGGTTGCTGGTGGTGGTGCCTCGGTCGTCTACTCCGATGCCATTGCCGCACACGGCTTCGCCCACGAGTTGGCCAACTATGGCGAGTACTCTGGTGCTCCCACCGAAGGACAAACATACGAATATGCCAAGACCATCAGTGAGCTAATTTCTCCAACCTCTTTCTAGTGTTAGTTCCTAATATGTCAACCAGTCGACTTGATCACTCGAGGCACTCCCAACCCCAAGGGCAAACTCCTCATCATTGGTGGAGGTATCGCTAACTTCACCAACGTCGCCGCTACGTTCAAGGGTATTATCCGTGCCCTCAAGGAGTTCAAGGCAGGCCTCATTGCCCACGGCGTCAAGATCTACGTCCGCCGCGGTGGTCCAAACTACCAGGAAGGTCTCAAGGCCATGCGTCTCCTCGGAGAATCCCTTGGGGTGCCCATCAGGGTCTATGGGCCCGACACGCACATCACCGAGATCGTCCCTCTCGCCCTCGGTATTCCACCAAAGAACAAGGGAGCTATCCCCCAGTCTGTCCCCGCCACGGCCCCTGGCTCGCCTTCCCAGAAAGCTGGAACTATCCCGGAGCCAGAACCAACTGCCGCTGTCGGTGCCATCCACCCGGACGGAGAGCGCACCCAACCCGGTGATCAAATCGTACACTTCGACACCACCAGCATCAAGCAACGTCCCTCATACCGCCCCTTCGATGCCTCCACCCGTTCATTCGTCTATGGTCTCCAGCCTCGTGCTATCCAAGGCATGCTCGACTTCGATTACTCCTGCGGTCGTGAAGTCCCCTCAGTCGCTGCCATGATCTACCCCTTCGGTGGTCACCATATCCAGAAGTTCTACTGGGGAACAAAGGAAGCTCTCCTCCCCGTCTACACTTCGTTGGAAGAGGCCGTCAAGAAGCACCCTGATGTCGATGTGATTGTCAACTTCGCTTCTTCCCGTAGTGTCTACAGCTCGACCCTCGAAGCGCTGAACTTCCCTCAACTCAAGAGCATCGCCCTTATTGCAGAGGGTGTACCTGAGAGACACGCCAGAGAGATCCTGCATCTCGCTAAGCAAAAGGGTGTTCTGATCATTGGACCGGCCACTGTCGGTGGAATCAAGCCTGGGTGCTTCAGAATCGGAAACTCTGGAGGGTATGTTGTATCTCTTGACATTGTCATTTCAATGGTCTGACTTGCTACTAGTATGATGGACAACATCATTGCGTCTAAGCTTTACCGACCAGGATCCATCGGCTACGTCTCCAAGTCCGGTGGCATGTCGAACGAACTCAACAACATCCTCTCCATCTACACTAACGGAACGTACGAAGGCATTGCCATCGGTGGTGATCGTTACCCAGGCTCGACCTTCATCGACCATCTCCTTCGTTATGAGGAAGACCCAGAGTGCAAGATGCTCGTGCTCCTTGGCGAAGTCGGTGGTATCGAAGAATATCGTGTTATTGACGCCGTCAAGAAGGGCATCATCAAGAAGCCAATCGTTGCTTGGGCCATTGGTACCTGCGCCAAGATGTTCACTACTGAGGTTCAATTCGGTCACGCTGGCTCAATGGCGAACAGCGACATGGAAACCGCTGATGCTAAGAACCGCGCCATGAGAGCAGCTGGGTTCGTTGTACCCGAGACCTTCGAGGACTTGCCATACGTCCTGAAGGAGACCTATGACTCACTCGTTGCGCAAGGAACCATCAAGCCCCAGCCTGAGCGAGAGCCCCCTGTCATCCCTATGGACTACAAGTGGGCGCAGGAACTCGGTCTTATCCGCAAGCCCGCTGCTTTCATCTCTACCATCTCGGACGAGCGTGGACAGGAGCTCATCTACGCTGGAATGCGCATCTCTGACGTGTTCAGAGATGAGATCGGCTTGGGAGGTGTTGTCAGTCTGCTTTGGTTCAAGCGTCGTCTACCACCTTGGGCTACGAAGTTCATCGAAATGGTGCTGATGCTCACGGCTGACCACGGTCCCGCCGTTTCTGGTGCCATGAACACTATCGTCGCTACCCGTGCCGGAAAGGATCTCATCTCATCGCTTGCTTCTGGTCTCCTCACTATCGGATCTCGCTTCGGAGGTGCCCTCGACGAGGCTGCCGCTATGTTCTCCAGCGCTCGTGACACTGGTCTTACACCCCGTGAATTCGTCGACAACTCACGCAAAGCCAACAAGCTCATCAGTGGCATTGGTCACAAGATCAAGAGCGTAAACAACCCCGATCTCCGTGTTGAACTCGTCAAGGAATATGTGAGGAAGAACTTCCCCAGCCACAGTCTCCTCGATTACGCGTTGGCCGTTGAGAAGGTCACAACGGCGAAGAAGGATACTGTGAGTAAAATCCTCTCACTTCTTAATCGACTGGCAACTAATAACATATCTGCAGCTCATCCTCAACGTCGATGGGTGCATTGCTGTTTGCTTCGTTGATCTCCTCAGAGACAGTGGTGCCTTTACTCCAGAAGAAGCTGACGAGTACATCAAGGTATGTCCATTTCACCCTTCATTTTGTGTACTCCGATCTCATTCACTGTGTAGATCGGTACTTTGAATGGCCTATTCGTCCTCGGCCGTAGCATCGGTTTCATCGGTCACCATCTCGATCAGAAGCGACTCCGTGCTCCTCTCTACCGTCACCCCGCAGACGACATCTTCATCAACATGGCCGACGTTGCGCAACCTCGTGTCTTGGGAAGAATGTCATGAGTTGCGCCGTTCCTTGTCAGTAAAATCAGTAAAATACAATGTAGTCGGACGTTGTCATGCACCTTTGCTATGGATTAGTAGAATTCTCGGTTACCCTAGTTAGTGTAGATCTCAAGTGAATGTATGTTTTAGCGCTCAGAAACCTTGCAATCCGTTGGCGTGAACTGCAACTGAACTGTTGTATTGCCTGATTTGGTATTTCATTGGCTTACCTCATTTCTCATTTTTGCGCCAGTGCAACGATCTTGACTGCAGTCACAATGAGCCGTGGTGCAAGAGGCTTCAGTCGCGGCGGTGGTATGCTGAATCACTCATGCTTTACCGAAAAACTGACCCGATAAATAGGCCGTGGAGGTGGACGAGGGGGCTTCCAACAACGCGATTTTGGTCCTCCCGACACCGTTCTCGGTTGGTAGCTTTCGTGCAAACATATCAGCTAGGGGATCTAACATGCCTTCAGAAATGGGAACGTTCGTACATGCTGTAGAAGACGAGATGCTTTGCTCATCACTCCTTCCCGACAAAGTCCCTTACTTCAATGCGCCAATTTACCTACAAAATAAATCCGTCATCGGGAAAGTCGATGAGATCCTGGGGCCAGTCAACGAAGTCTATTTCTCCATAAAGATGGGAGAAGGCATGGTTGCAAGCAGTTTCAAAAAGGGCGACAAAGTCTATATCGGTGGTGACAAGCTGTTGCCCATCGAAAGATTCTTGCCAAAGCCCAAAGTCGCTGGAGGTGCGTTGCACATCGTCCGTCTTTTCTGCAACATGTGCTCATTGTCGTCCTTTAGGTGTCACGAGTAAGCCTTCATCTAGGATATTACAATCACCAGTGTTTGATGGTTTTTACAGAACGCGGTCGCGGGGCCGGTCGTGGTGGACGTGGGGCGGGTAGGGGCGCTCCAAGAGGTCGGGGTGGACCTCGTGGCGGTGGTAGAGGCTTTGGCGGTGACAGGGGACGAGGAAGAGGAGGATCGAGAGGAGGGTTTGGAGGAGGTGGCGGCGGCGGATTTGGTGGAGGAGGGTTTGGAGGTGGAAGGGGCGGTGGTCGAGGCGGGTTCGGAGGCGGTCGTGGAGGTTTTGGAGGTGGCAGAGGCAGAGGTTCATGATCACATTTGTAAGATCGCCACAAAATGTACCAACGCTAACTGCACGATTGGCCATCCAAGCAACTTTGTAGGCACCAATGGTAACTTTCTACCGTTGCGCCTTGCTACCATCACGGTGTTCGCCCACCGTTTCTATCCTTTGTTACTACACGCATACCAATGCAATTGTGGAACTACGAAAACATACAGCAATGTATATTATCACTTTTGACTTTGATTGGTAAAACGCAGGGAGAATGCTCTTAGCATGCCCGGGTGGAGTCGTGCCCCTTCTCTCGACTCAGTCCAACTCCTGTGTCAGCTTCACGAAGTTAGCTCCCCCATCATCCATGTGCGGCATGAGTTTGTCAACCTCGAGGGCGAACAGATCTGTTTTCGAGTACGCGGAATGGTGCTGCAATGAATATCAGAAACGCCGCGTTTTTATGTGCCACTCTACTTACTGCGCGACTTTCCCATCCCAAGTAATAATAGTTCATATTGTCATCGTTGGTCGCTGTGCTCCAGTGGCCACCCGTAAACCCATCAGCGAAGTAACAGTCAGTGAAGGTCTTGTTCAGCGAGTGGGCAAGGCTCTTCTTGTCCGCCGTTTTATCAACGTGAAGGAAACACTGTTATTCATTCATTCGAACACACTCGTTAGCTAATGATCCTTGCGAACAGGGGTTATATATCATATAGCTCGTACCAGTTCGCAGACAGGAGCAGTCAGGGCGGGTCTTGGTATACTGTCGTGGGCGAACGGCAAGTACCAACTTTGCGGCGTTTCATTCACGTCCAGAGTTTTGACCGCACTTCTGAACTCTGGCGATTCAAGGGGGCCTTTATCGGCGTGCCATTCTGTCTCAAATCAGGAGTAAGCTCCAGTTCCTCGAAGAAAAAGGGGAAGTACGCACGAATAACCCACAATAGGATGCTCGACGAATTCATGTCTGTTCCATAGTATTGCTCCTTCGCGCCATTCGCAGCCACAGTTCGGCGTAGGTTGGTGAAACTTGCGGAAGCAAGCCGAAAGCTGGGGGCAACAGTGAACTTGAGGAGCTCTGAGATAATGGGAGGCATTGTTCAGTGTCCAGAAAGGACATGAGTTCAGTTTCTCTTATACGCGACATTCTCCATCTTGTCGGTAAATCAACGTTCTGGACAGTGCATCAGTGATGCTATAATAATATGGACTCACAATGACTCAGCAGGATCCTACTTCGCGCTTTCTTACGTCCCTATGGAAGGAATGATGCACGATTTCCAGTTGATATATTTGTTCGTGAGATCATGATAGAAACAAGGAATAATATAAGCGTAGTGGCTAAGATGATCGCGGCATCATAAGCGCGATCTTTTGACTCAGTGTTCGACCCCCGTAAGCATAGGAGAAATTTACTCGGATTCAGGCTTGTAGTCGGGTCGTAATGAGCGAACGACTTTGCCTGTAGAAGGATCAGTATGAGGCAATCGTCAACAGCGTTTATGCACGAACCTGCTCTCCAGATCTCCTGGTTGTCGATCACAGCCAACTCCTTAGCGAGATCCTCGCGGTAAGTTGATCGTCCATTGAACTCCAAGGATTTGCGCGTCTCAGTCCCGTTCTTTACACTCTCGTAGAGTTGCTCGAAGATGGGAAGGTTGGCCTTCTCGAACACGGGTGCCCAGTCGAGGGCACCGCGACGTGCTGTTGTAGAGCAAGCATTGTACATGTAGTCCATGCTAAAAGGGACAACGTCAACCAGAAGGTACATCCTAGGTAATCACATCGAACTCACCCTTTCTGACCAATCAAAGGGTACAGAGATTGGGTGGCCTCTTCCACAGTCTCGTTGAAGGCCTCTGAGGGAGTGTGTCCATTCTTGCGGAGAACTTGGTACTGAGCGAGGAACAGACCCTCTGTGGGAGAGGAATAAGTAGCTATTTCACAGCAGCGGACTTAACAACTTACGAATAGCACCCATGAGCTAAAGAAAAGAAGTCAGTCAAATGTATTGCCGGTTGGAGGCGGGGGAAGACTCACAACACCACGTTCACCGTACAGATCCGAGTAGACTTCCTTTTCGAAGGTCGTCTCGTACATGTACCCTGATCCGATACCTACGCCGAGGGCAATAGCCTTCTCCTGGGCCTTGCCGGTCACGTCCTGGAAAACGGCAACGCTGGAGTTGATACCACGGCCCTCCTTGAAAAGGGTGCGGACGGTTCGTCCAGACCCCTTGGGGGCAACGAGGATAACATCGACGTCCGGCGGAGGAATGACTTTCGTGTCCTCCTTGAACACAACAGAGAAGCCGTGAGAGAAGTACAATGTCTTGCCCTTGGTGATCAAAGGTGCGATGGTGGGCCACGTTTGAGACTGAGCAGCGTCGGAAAGGAGGTTCATGATGATTGTGCCCCGGTTGATAGCCTCTTCAATGGGGAACAGAGTCTCTCCAGGCACCTTGGAAAAACATGTAAGTAAAAAAGGTAAAGCGGGGCGCAAAGGTGGATTTACCCATCCGTCTTCCTGGGCTTGTTTCCAACTTTCACCGCCTTCACGAACACCGACGATGACATTGAGTCCGTTGTCGCGTGCATTCAAGCCCTGTCCGTGTCCCTGTGAACCGTATCCAATCATGGCCAGAGTGTCATTCTTGAAGTAGTCCTGGAGCTTCGCCAACGGCCAGTCGCTTCGTTCGAATACAACCTCCCTCGTTCCAGCAAAGTCGAGGGTCTTAATGCCTCTGGCACCCTACTCAGAGTTTGATAAAAGCACAAAGTCGACAAGCCTACAAGGCATACCTTGACATGTGTGCGCTGAGCTGCTGATTTCGCGACAGCGGCACGAGAAAGGGCTGAATATGATGCTCGCTGCACTGGACGGGCAGCAGCATTGGCCACGGCGCGTGAAGAGCGACGGCTCGCTGTGCGGAGGGCTTGGGAGAATGAGGAAGAAGCAAATGAGGCCATGGTGTTGGTCGGTGAACAAGTTGCAATTCAAAACTTTTTAGTCGCGCTTTTTCAACGACCAAGCCTAGTCACGTAGCGATCGGCCGAGATCTCTCCTACCGACTATTCCCGACGAACCATGATGAGTGGAATTCACCGATCATTGTTACCTAATACGGCTCAGCCATGCGCGACAGGGGAGAGGATCCGACTCGGTAAAAGACGACGGTGCTCGGTGCTTGATCTCACATCAGGAAACTATATCAGTGATGAATTCACTACTAATTCGCTCTCTGGAACGTCTGGCTAGGACACGGCGTGCTGACATTCGCGCTCCTCAGGTAGGAACTCAATCCTAATGCTACTACTACCGCTCCGTTCACTAGCAATAGATCCGTAGTTTCTCCTGCGCAACGAAGCTCTTGTACGCCCACGAGCAACGGATTCTATTTCCAAAAGCTAGCCCGACTCAGTTGCCTTCCGCAAACGTACAAGACTCAAAGATCGTAATAAACTGGGAGACGAATGTACAATCTAAATTGTACGTATAAATCATCAATGCGTCGTTCGTCAAACAAAACACTGAACGGGATCTATTCCGGCAGCCATAGCATTTGGTTGAGAGACCATTGCCGATGTCCTCAGTGCTTCCATCCTATCACGAAGCAACGTCTCGTGAACACATTCCAGGTACGCCACATTACTTTGTCGTACATTACCCGATCTCGTTAACATCTTGGCTAGTTACCTCCCGCGATCAAACCCGTCAGCTTCCAGGTGCTACCACAAGGCCTTGAGGTTACTTGTATGGCCACTACGCATCGTTCATAGTTGCATTCGCTCAACCAATGTTCCTAGGGTCCTCCACGGACAGTCATAAATCAGTATACCCTTGGACTTGGCTCCAACGAAACTCTTATGACCCGAAGTTCGATGCCGTTCCAGATGTCGACAAGTAGGCCGTTTCACCTACGTCTCGCCTGTTTTTTGACATATGGCTATTCCAGGAAATCTTTATGGGGTTCATCGATTCAAAAGAGTCCCCCAACGGTTCAATACGGCGAAGTGATGTCCAACGACGACAAAGGGCTATACCAATGGCTATCCCATGTGGTGTGTTGACTTCCAGCGGCGCCCAGGCTATGCTTACCACTGCTCCTGTAGCACGAACATGGCTTCTGCTTCGTTTCTGGTGTCCCAGCGACGCCAGAGGCAACCGAAGAATTGTCTCGACGTATCGGTTTTATTCGCGAGACCCAGTGTAAACTTCCCTTCTCTTCCATTTGCTCCGAACCTTAACATTGTTGTAGATGGACAATTTTGGGACTTCACATCTGACCTCGCTAAGGGCGATACGGCGTACACGACGCTGGCCCTCGGTGCGCACACCGATAACACATATTTCGTAAACATCCTCCTCCTACTACTCCTCATCTCACAGTTATTAATCACGTTGCGTTAGACCGACCCTTGTGGACTGCAACTTTTCCACCTGCTCTCTCACACCGAGGGCACTGGAGGGGCCACGCTGCTCGTCGATGGGTTTTACGTCGCATCCCTCATCAAGGACAAACACCCAGATGCCTACGCCCTACTATCCAACACCCCCATCCCCGCCCACGCAGCCGGCGAACCATCGTCCATCTACTGCCCCAGCCCCTCTTCGGGCTATCCGGTGCTCGGCCACGACATCTCAACTGGCAAGCTCACCACCGTACGCTGGAACAATGACGACAGAAGCGTAATGAAGCACATCGCACCCCATTTAGTGGAGGAGTGGTACCACAATTCCCTTCCCTTTTCCTCTGTATCATATATCTGAGCGTGTTATAGGTACGACGCCATCTCTGTATGGTACAAATACCTCACCAGTCCCGAATGCGAATACTGGGTGCAGCTGAACCCTGGCACAGCTGTCGGTAAGCACGGATTCCAATGCTCGTGGGATTGTCTCAATGGTACACTTCTAGTAATCGACAATCATCGCGTCCTGCACGGCCGCTCTGCATTCGATGGCAAACGGCGCATGTGCGGGGCCTACATCGGCATCGACGAATATCACTCCAAACTCGCGACACTGCGCGAGAAATTCAATCCTACCCCATACGCCACGACAAATGAGCATACCATCAATGGTCGATCTATCTGGCATCCAGCATTGTAGCTGCAGGTCCCAAGATCCAAACAAATGATGATCACAAATATACAGTTGGTAGATCTAATACAGTCTACACCAATTGGTAATGTAATATAACTTATGGCTGATCCTGTTCGCTGGCTTGGATCTCCTTGAGCACATATCCTTCTAAGCCGCCACATACCCACAACTCCTGCACACTCGGACCAACGGGGCGCAAACGATATACCTTCTCCTCGTCATTCCCGTATCTAACAACCGTCTCACCAGTATCCATACTAATATCCACTTTTATATCCTCATTCACCGTCAGCTCCCCCTTGAGTCCCCCCGCCCCGCGCTGACCATCCTTAGCGAACCGTTCCGTAAGGTCACTCACCAGCTCCGGTGATTCCAGACAGACCAATCCGTTGTTAATTGCATTTCGCTTGAAAATATCACCGAACGATCCCCCAATAACCACAGGAATCCCCGCCGATTTCAGGGCCGTCGCAGCCTGCTCCCTCGACGACCCCGTGCCGAAGTTGTACCCCGACACGAGGACAACGCCCTTTCCCTTCGCGCGGGGGACGCCCAGTCCCTTCACCAGCGAGGCGAACCCGGGATCGTAGTTCTCCATCACGACCTCCGCCTGTTTCTCCAGCGTGATATCGTCCTGATACGTATACTTCCCTGGATAGATCCCATCCGTGTTGAGGTTATCCTGCGGCGCGAAGAGCAGCGGGCCCGCGAATGACTTTGGGAATTCCGGAAGTAGAGGTTCGACGCTCTGCGCATCCGTGGATGGCCCAGCATTTTTGGCGGAGGAAATCGAGAATGTTGGTGCTTTCACCGGCGGCATGGACGCTGGGTCGGGAATCGCTGGGCCGCAGATATACCCTTTCACCGCGCTGGCCGCTACAACTGCTGGACTGGCGAGGTAGGCCTGGGCCTTTGGGTGCCCCATCCTCCCCTTGTAATTTCTATTTGTCGCACTGATTCCTACTTCCCCTTCTTCCAGCAACCCAGTCCCCAACCCGATACACGGCCCACACCCAGCAGGCAGCACCTTAGCACCTGCCGAGACCAGCGTATCCCAATATCCCAGCTTCTCCGCCTCTTCCTGGACCACCGAACTCGCCGCAGCGATGTAAAACTCGACGCCTGGCGCGACTTTCTGTCCGTGCATCACCGACGCGGCGGCCGCGATGTCTGAGACACGGGAGTTGGTGCAGCTAACCAGGTATGCCTTGTTGATTTTGATGTGTGATTCTTCCAAGACGGGTAGAGGGGTAGATATCTTGACGCTATTCGGGCCAGAGACGTGCGGGACGAGAGTTGACAAGTCGAACACCAGGTGGACAGCGTACGAAGCATCGGGGTCTGAAGCCAGTCGCGATGCGCGAAGAGCCTCTAGCCGAGTCCTGTTAATTCTTGGGTGTTCAGGCGGCGGTGGGATAGCCAGATCGTCGAGCCCACTCGAGAACGTCCTCCGTTCCATCTTGTTCACCATCTCCTCATACCACCCAACCAATCTCTCATCCACCCCAAAGAACCCTACCAGCGCGCCCCACTCCGTTGTCATATTCGCTATAGTAAGCCTCTCATCTACGCTCAGCGACGTGACGCCCTCGCCACAGAACTCGATCGCGCCGTTCAGCACCTCGTCTTTGTTAAACGACCCGCACAAAGCCACGATCACGTCTTTCCCCGTCACGCCCGGCGGTAGCTTACCCTTCAGCTCGACCTTGACCATCCGCGGGACCTGCCACCACGTCTTCCCCGTCGCCCACAGCGCCGCCGCGTCCGTCCGCACGATCGGTGTGCCCACACAGCCGACCGCGCCGTACATATTGCTGTGGCTGTCACTGGCCACGGTCAGCGTATTCGGAAACGCGTACCCCTCTTCTATGAGTACTTGATGCCCGATTCCCCGCCCTGCCGGGTAGAAATCCACCCCGTGTACCCGCGCGAACTGCTCAATGGACGAGTACTTCGCCAGGTTCTTCGACGACTTATTCTGTACGTCGTGGTCAAGCGTGAACACCGGTTGCTGGGGATTGTGTATCCTCGTAGCACCGATTGACTTGAATCTGCCAAATGACAGTATCATTAATGAGTACTTAGACTTGTACCGGTAGAATGTGCACTCACTTTGATATAACCGGACCCGTATTATCATGGGTCATAACATGCTCGGGCTGAATCATGACATAGTCCCCTGCTTTCACCACCTTCCCTTCACTCAGACCCACAGCATACTTTTGCACGATCTTCTCAATAGCCGTTTGAGGTATGCGCACGCCATTGACGACGGCGGCTAGCCATCGTCTCTGCGTGCGTTTGAACGCATGGGGGGCAGCGACTGCCCGCCTGGCGAGAGGAAACATGAAAGAGTGGAAGAAACCTTATACGTTGTCATTTCAGTTGTTCACCAGAATTCAAGGCCAAATTTGGGATGTCGGCCGAAACATGCGACCCTGATGAAATCTAAATCCACAAAGTTGCATTGGCTGGTATTATCAATGGGCATTGTACATGGCATATGAGCTACATCGAAATAGGAACAAAACAAGCACGAAGCAGAAGCAATTATGCACCAACACTGGCAGAAATCGGTGTCGCAGCAGCCGGCTCAGGAATGGGAGCCTTTGCCTTCTCCACCGTGACCACCTGCTTCTCAGTATCTTTCTCCACAGCTGCAATCGCAGTGGGGTGCGACAGTTTCGCCTTTTTCTTCTTCTTCAGCAGTGCTACAACACACATATTGTATGAGCCAACCGGACGATGCAATTGAGAGGGAAGAAACGCACCTGCAGACACAGCACTCTTCACATTATCTACCAGCTCCTTGCTCTCCTCCAAATACTCCGTGTCCTCAAAACGATGCTTCTTGCCCGCGAGCGCAACCACATCCGTATTGCTTGCACTAGACCCCGACCCAGAGCCAGACGCAGCGTCCCCCGGCTGAATCCCTAGCTTTCTTTCTAGTGCTTCCAGTTTTGCCTTCTGTGCATCGGCCTGTGCCCGCTTGCGCGCCGGCTCGTTCTCCAGGTACTCGGCCAACCTGTGGTGAGTGAAATAGAACAATGAGCACCAGTAACAACGCCATCGGCGGGAAAGGGCGAAACGCACTTTTTCGCCTCCTTAAGAGTGCTCAACCGCCGCCCGTTCAGATCCCTGCAGGAGTCATTGTTGCTTGTCTTCTGGCTGCTCATCCTCCCACCAGCAGCCCTCAGCTGCGACCCAAAGCCCCCCTTGCCTCCAAGCACTCGCGGGACCAACCTGAGAGAAACGAACTCGGCTGACCCTTCATGTCCTTCGTTGTTGTAGAGGAAAGATACCGGTTCATCATCCAAAGGACACACCCCTCTGTGCGTCGCGAGTCGCAGCCCTCTCGGCAGTTCGGGATACCGTGAGTGAATCTCATCCTGCACTTCTGATAACCGTGCGGACGGCCGTAGCGAGAGGGAGAGAGTGGGGAACGGGGCGAAGGTCGATACGAGTACGGACAGCATATTTTGATGACGGAAGTGAAGAGAGAACGAGCAACCGTCGTAGAAAGTGAGTCTAATGTGGCTGTGTCCTCCGACGCACACAGTCACATGATCAAACTCTCCCTATCTCCCCATTTGCCACTAATAGTAAGGCGCCTCTTCGTTCCATATCACTCACCGCAATAATAATGTCTGCAAAACTAAGCCAGCCAAAGAAACTCCCGAAAAAACGCAATGTTCTTCAACTCGACTCGCAGCCAGCTCCCCCGACGCGACGCGTAAACCCCCTTACCGCGGTATGAGCGATCTCTGATTCTCCACGGCGCGCGAGTGAATTGACGAGAAGCAACGTAGTTCTCGTCCCAGCCCACTGCTTCAAGCAGCCAGCCCAAATCAACGATGCCGCCACCATTGCAAATTCAATTTAAGAATTCAAAGGGGAAAGGCAAGGCAGTATCACTCGTATCGAAGCGAGACGTTCCCAGTATGTTGCATTCACGCGTCGAATCATGTGCACTGAGTATCTAAACCATTCTAGCTGATTCACTTTGGGTGGATATCTACGAACCCTGCTCAGAGGTACGGCTGAACCCTCACTACACGCGGTGGGGCAATTAACGACTAGCGAACTTGAAGGCCGAATTAGCTGTTCACCCAAAGAAGGTAGAGGAGGTGAGGCGCTGGTTCTGCGAAGCCTTTGAGGGAGGTCCTTCTGGCAAACTGCGCAAATACCGAGTGCGTGATACACTTCATCGTTCCTCAGGCCAGTCCAACGTGTTTGAGTAGAAGATCCTGGCGTTGTCTGGCCCCGCAGGGGCAGCGAAGACTGCCACTTTACGCGTCTTATCCCGCGAAATGGGTTTCAGTATTACCGAATGGCGTAGCTCCTTCGAAGACCAATACCGAGCCTACGGTGGCGACGACGACTACGAAACCCTTTTCACAAAGTTCCAGAACTTCATGAGCAGGGCGACAACGTGCACCAGCAGTCTCTTCCCCTCGACCGGCGGTGCCGAGCGGCAGGTCATCCTGCTCGAGGACCTGCCCAACATTCTGCACCAAGACACGCAGGCCAAGTTCCACGCGCTGCTCGAATCGCTCCTCGACCTGCCGCGTTCGACGCCTATTGTCATGATCCTCAGTGACGCGGGCGTGCGGAGCGAAACGGGGGATGACGAGGGTGGCAGCTGGCGCAGGAACACGAGCAGCGCCGTCGACGTGCGCTCCGCCATCCCCAAATCCCTGCTGGCCGGCCCATACGTCACACATATCGCGTCCGTCCGTCTATCTTACTCTTTCTCTTCCCCACTATCCCCGCCTCCATTTCTAACCGCAATGCACTTGCCATAACAGATTCAACCGCATCGCACCGACGCTTATGCGCAAAGCCCTGCACGCCATGCTCAACACCCATTTCGCCGGCTTGACCGCCGCGCCGCCGTCCAAAGAGGCACTGGATCTCATCGTTGAGTCCGTTAATGGAGACATCCGCAGTGCAATTATGGCTCTGCAGTTCGCGTGCGTCGTGGACGCACCTGCGAGCAAAAAGGGCCGGGCCAAAACTGGGCGTGGGACGTCGACACGGGCCATGCTGGAGGTTATAACTAAGCGGGAGAATAGCTTGGTGCTGTTCCATCTGCTCGGCAAGATCCTGTACAACAAAAGTGGGGTCTTTATCCCTATGGATGTGCGAATGCGAGGCGACTGACGGCACAATGGTATGTATAGGGAAAGGAGATCCCCCGAACGCGTCGGCTAGTGCGAAAGATATCCAGCGGGAGAAGGACTCAGACCTCAAGATCAAAGACCCCCCGCGTCTCCCTCCGTTCTTCCAAGAGCACGACAGAGCGGCTAGTCGCGTCGACGTCGACGTGAGTTCCCCCACCTTAAGCGTGTTAGCGTCGTATCCGGTATATAGTATATTGACATCGCGACCTGAAGATGCTCTACGCCGATTCGCCTATCGACGCGTCTCTGCTCTCCCTGTACATCCACCAAAACTACCCGCAGTTCTGCGACGACGTCGAGGAATGCGCGGATATCGCGGAGTGGATGAGCTGGGTCGACTGGAGCGGCGGCGAAGCGGTGCGTGCTCCGTTCCCTAATCTTGGACTCTTGGTTATCGACATTGATTGTACTGATTGTGACATTTTAGTGGTATCAAGCAAACCCCCACCGGTTCCATCTGCTGACACTGGGGACCTTGCATTCTCTGCCAACGCCCGTCACGCGGAGGTCTCAGAAGTTCTACAAGCCCGCGTACTTCGAGCAGCTGAAGCGCGAGCGGGATACCGGTTGTGCAGTCGCCGACGTGCAGGGATGGCTGGCTGACGGGCCTCACAATCACAGTGTAAGCCAAGCCCTATTCCCCGCGATGACGACAGCACACTCAAGGCTTGCCCTTCACTGATTACTCACCGTTGACAGACCCGCGCGTTGAGCAAGGCCGTCATTGCGACCGAGCTTGGGGCCGTTCTCAAGACGCGGACGGCGCCGCGCTCGCACCAGCTATTTACGCACATGCCATTCAGTTATGGTAACGATGACTTGCAGCTTTTGGAGGAAAGTGATGTTCTTTCACAGCATACTCACAATGATGAAGCCGAGTGGGCAGAAAGCCATGCAAAGGATTTCAGAGGCGGAGAGGGTGCGGATGATGAGGTGAATCCTAATGGTGGATGGTTGGAAGGCGATGACATTGAGGAGTTCTGAGCCATCAGAATGCAACACCCAGAGATCTGCTGAGGCCATTGCTATTGGAGTCCATCTACCCCACACTACTTCTGCCACTCACTAACAATGTCCTCTGTTATCCCCTTCCATAGCAGCATCCCAAACTACCTCTACCCTCATTACTCTCAGAGTACACCCCTGTCCCCTGACCAAACCAGCAAGATCTAGGATCAATGACTCAGGACATTATAGTAGTATGCAACAGAAAACAATACCAAGTAACAATTTATCAACTTAGCTATGAACAACTTGAAAACGCACCCACAACACATTGCAAGACATTAACTATAATGAATCATCAGTAACCAAGCCTTTCATTCACTTTTACTCTTCCCACTCCCGCTTCCACCCAACACACCCAGCACACCCTTCACCACAGTCCCCACCGGACTGAACATCGCCACCCTCGCTCTATACGCCCTATACGCCTCGGGGTACTTCCCCGCCGTGATTGACTCCGTGAATATCGTCGATGACACAAACAAGATTGACAGGCATACTGCTGGTAGGAGGGGAGCGAATGGTGTGAGGGATGAGAGGGACGGATTGGATACGAGTTGGGGAAGGGACGCGAGGGAGGGCAGGAATGGAGGGGCGGAGGGTGCGAGGATGGGGAAGAAAGTGATAATCCACTATTCAACCCGTCAGCATAGCCCACCACATGTGAAGGGAAAAGGAAGAGGGGGGAGGGGAGGAGAGAAACGCACCCAAAACGCCTGCTCGCACGCAAAATTCGGATGTCTCGAGTACGCCCACAAACCCCTACATACAAACCCCCTCTTCGCATCTTCCTCCGTCCAGCTGAGCCTCGCACCAGGCCACTGGTTCCCCGCATCATACGTCCACCCGTCACGGCTCTTCACGCCCCTGCTATTGTGCAGGTCCGTATTCGTCGTTAGGACCGCCGCGACCGTTTGCGCGAGGGTGTCTTTGTGGAGTAGAGCGTGTTTATATGTTTGGAACGCGAACTGCTGGTTGTCCGCCGTAAACTCGAGCGCGAGGGTCACCAGTGCGAGCGATGCAAGGGCGAAATCGGTGGCGCCGAGGGGCGTGTGGGGCTGGAGGGCGGCAGAGGCGGTAGGGATGCCGAGGAGCCATAACAAGAAGTTCTGGGTGATTGCTGGGGGACGTCAGTGAGAGTTGTGAAACGGCGCACATATTGGGCGTACCAATGAAAGATATGTTGAAGATCTGAAACAGCACAGGGTGCAATTTCGTGCGCAGCACCGCCCAGCGGTAGTCTTCCTCCGTCAGCGAGAACAGCCCACGTCTATACGTGTTATAACTCAATCTACAATACGATCACCCTCAGTACTCAGTTCTAGAGACGCATGCTTGTCATCGACGCACCTGAACATCCACAGTGTCACTAGCCCAAGCATCAGGAGCGCCCTCGGGCTGTAGTCCTCAACTAACTGCAGCCAAATGTCCTCTGGCTTATATGGCACGACATTCGGAGACAGAAACCAAAACTTAGACGTCGCCGCCGAGGTCGTAGGCCATACGGGGAGTAGAGCGTAGTACGCGGTGTATATGGTGGGGAGGAAGGTCCACACGCGGTCGACTTGGGAGACGTTGCCTGTGAGGATACTCAGCACGAACGTCGTCGCCGAGGAAAAGGCACAGAAATGCAGAGGCCATCGATGCTCTGGGGGAATTGCGTTCACGAAATCCATCGTGGTGGTGGTTGGGGTGAAAGGGAAGGGAAGGCAGTTCTGATTTTATTCCACACATGGGAGGAGTCGTGAACGTCAGATGGAAGTCTCGTGCTATAAATAGACTGCCCCTGTTTACTCTACTACCTCGTTTAGCTCGCTCGCCTTTTTCACCACAGCGTTCTATCTAGACTGTCAGTGCACACTCGAATACGACAGAATCGTACGCACTCCATTGCTCTGCTTGATCTCGACGGCCGGATTGCCTGGCTCGCCGTTCTTCGTTATCTGCCCCCCGGCGACGTGCATGAGATTGCGAGACGCCTAAGCGAACTGATGGCCCGGGCGGACGTACATCATTCCCGTTCTTGCTTTTGATTGTGGTCTTCTCCTCGTGGACGCCGACGACCTCGCCCTTCGGGTGGCCTTGCCCCCAGTTCCAGCTGCGCGTAACAGGTGTTAGGGAACAGCGGTATGCAATGAGTGAGTGACACGCACCTGACTGTATCGCCTTTGTTGAGTTGGTCTGACATGGCGTGGTTGTGAAGAATGGGTGGTATGGTGGTGGTAGATGAAAGAGTTGTTGGTCTCCGGATGGCCTTATATGTTGTACGTGCACGGCCCCTTTACGTCGATCCGTTCCCTGACCCTCTCCTGCTAGCCCTCTGGTCTGCCGAATGACTTACTTATCTGATTTCGCTACATCCTGACGGCACTCAGAATTTGTTTGCGGCAGCTCGCTATTCAGGCTTGGTACTCATTGCGGTAGAGATAATTAGATAGATTCATTCCCAAGCGGTAAACACAGTGAGGATTCGCAGAAAGCCAAGTCAGGTAAGTCGGAGCGTGATGTGGAACGGGAGACCACGCTCAGCCAGCATTGATCTTGCATTGCAGGCCGAGCATCCTACAAAAGGAGTCTGTTTGGGGATTCCTATACGCCGGCGCTATACGCAGAGAGCGAATGAGTCAGTCAGCTTTAGCCTACCACCTCCACCTCCACGCAAATGCACAAAAGCAAGAACACGAAGGAACAGGGTGCACGTACGTTGTTGCCGCGCCTGCCCACCTTCTACTCCTGGCCCCGGGGCCGTCATAACGAATTGCTGATACTCTTCCACGGTTTTGCATCTCCCGTCGCCGCCAATACCACCGTTTAAATTCGCTTCAACCCATGCAAGCTCCTTCGCCACCATCGCCCGCGCCTCTGCTTCCTCAGGGAACGGCTGCTGCTGGGCCCGGAGGCTGAAATACGGATCGAATGCACGAGTGATGGCTAGCCATTCCGGATCGTACGTTAACGTCGGTTTAGCAGGGGATGGGGGAGTAGGGGAAGGAGAAAGGACATTGTCACTTGATGTTGGGACATCTATCACCTAAACACTCAATTAGCCATACAGATGCGTTGGATAATTTACCAGTTGGAAGAAGGATAATGGACCTAGAGTAGGGAGTACGTACTTCCAGGAACTGTCGGCCAGGAAGGCATTTATCCAAAGCGAGGAAGTTTGTGACCGTTGGTGCCGGCGGCGGCAGCGGCGGCGGCGCAACCTCCTCCTCTTCGTCGTCTAATTTTATCTCATCGGGGTTTAGAGGGGCACCACTAGAAGGCACAACATCCGCCGTTTTGCTTTCTTCCCCTCCCTCTTCGTCGTCAATCACAATCTCATCAGGATTGGTCCCTTCAGCGGTGCCCACGGGAGCAGAGGCTCCAGAAGGCACACCTCGAGCACCCTGACTGCCATCGCCGTGTGTTACAGTAGCCTCGAACCGCGTATGCAGATGCGCGGAGAACCACCACTTCGGTTGGAGCGTTCGAAGCAACCCCATGAGCGGAGGTGAACCCAACCTCCCAGAATTAACGTCCTCGGTGAAGAACCGCTTCCTGCGTAGAAGATCGCGGACGTCCCCATGTTGTTCGATGGACTGAGGCCAGTCGTGAGATAGAAAGATGTCGGGTGAGGATAGCTAGGGGTGGAAGACGTTAATATTCAGGTGGCAACCTTTGACAGAGTAGGGTACAAAGACATCTACTTACCAGTGACAGTCGCCGAACGTTATACTCCCGGATATGATATATACTTCTCATAGTGCCGTGGTCGTACGGTAACCTTTCGTAATGTCCTGCAATCAGTCGCGTCCAGAAATACACACGTCAATACCCTCATCTATGCAAAAGCTGTGGATTTACATACCCTTCCTGAAATCATGGGCTTTGAATATGCCCGACGCGCCTGCTATCCGGATACCGTTGACCTGGACGCAACCCGCATGGCCCATGAAATACATATTCGGCGCGATCCATCCTCCATGATACCTACGAGACTTAAGAATCAGATCATACTTTCCGCGCCGAGAAATGTCGACTCAACTCACAATTCCCAAAAGTAATTCGAGGCTTCGTGATTCCCCCCAATCACGATCGTCAAAACAGGAGCGACGCGTTCCCCCGTGTAATACCTACATAAAACCGTTCAAGTCAAAGTCAAAGTCAACAATTTCGTCGTCAGAATCAAACCCTTCAATGAGATTGAATTACTTATGGAACTCGCCCAGTTGCTTGTACTTATCGGGCACGGCCATGCACTGCAAGTCGCGAACGTTTCGTATTGCCTGGAAGTCGCCACAGATAATGAGGAGGTCGACTTTGTAGTTGTTTCGTTGTTCAAGGGTAGCGATTTGGCGGTAGATGGCGTCGAGCGCGCCGTGACAGCATCCTTCGACCGCGATCTATACCGACAAAGGTGTGGGAGGGGTGCCACATTTACCAACTGCAAGCCTACCTTCATCACGAGTAGTGTTGAACCGCACACGGGGTATTCCCAGAGCTTGAAGCTGAAGACTCCAACGAAGATGAGTGTACGAGGTTGGGATCAAGCATTTCTCACGGTGATAGTGCACAGTGACTGTAAATATATGTGGTGACTACTGCTACCGCCGAACATCCTCATCGTTAACCGCCCTAATCTCATCAATACCAAGTTCATATCGCCCCTCTACACCGCTGTTCCCTCCTAATATGCTGATTCCGATAGATTTGACTTTCTCGCGACGAATTGTTGGTTTAGATTGAAGGGACTGGAAGGAGGGAGACGACGGTTGCTGGTACGAGTCGGGGGATGTGTCCGGGTCTGAGGAGTGCGAAGCTGAGTCTGACGGGGCCGAAGACGAAGGGGAGTCGACAATTTCGCCGGCGTGCGTAAGGACGAAGTTGTTGAATGGTATCTTTAGTGGATCAAATGAATACGAAGGCAAAGAGAGATAGAACACAAGGATACGCACATACAACTCCTCCCATCCACCGTCTTTTACCCCCAGCAACTCCTCTTCTGGCACATCCTGGTTCTTGAACATCAGTCTGTGCTGCCAGACTTCCATTCCTCCTCCCAACCCGCCTATCCCCATGCCTATATCATCCTCCGTCTGGATATTCACGAAATACGACGTGCGTGTAATTGGGTTCCCTGAGGGGCGGAGGCGGAGGGCGAGGTAGTCGTGTGAGGAGAGGTCTTCTGTTATGTTCCCGAAGAGTGACGGGCGAGCTTTGTTACGAAAGCCTGCGTAGCCTGAGCGTGTGATGCGTGGCTTGTTCGCAGCGGGTGTAGATGGGATTCGAAGGCTCATTGTCCCCCAGAACCGACCTGTGCCTACAAGCGGCTGTGCACCATCTTTGGTTGATGGAGGGGTCGGTCGATTCACGCGTCCAATGGGCCCGTTCACCGTCTCATCTTCTATGAAATCAAAATTGACGGTCGAGAGGCCACCAATATCCGAATCCGATCCCGTGGCGAACTGCGAAATGTCCTGCGGTGTGTTGAACGTGAACAGTGATCGTGGGGCACGAGAAGGTGCGTCTGCACCCTGCATAAGCAAGACTGGGGCCGAGGGTGAGGCTAGCATGCTAGTAAATGGGATCCGGATAGGACATACTCTTTGCAAGGTTGTCCCGGAGGACTTGAGACGATCTATTGACATACAGCGACCAGTGCGACATAGACATGTTTTGGGAAACTCGGTGGGCGGGAGAAAGGGAGATCGCCACCACGTGACCCGGCGCACTTGGCTACAGCGAGTCATCTTCACATTGGCTTCACCTGTACTTCATCTACGCGCGGTGCTCTCCGCTGGCTCTGTTACCCGTGTCCCTTCCAGAGCTCTACTCAGACACAGAACGTTCCATACATATATAATGCCCCCCAAAAAGGCTGAACGTATGTTTCTCTGCTAATCTACAGACGTGTGGTGTCTGAGGGCTTATATTGATGAAATAGCGAAGACAAACCCCAAGAAGCGGGGCGTTGAAGATGTGGGGGATAATGTTGCAAGTTCTTCGAGCTCTAAAATCGCGAAAGGTAGGTCTTGTGCTCCCAATGAAGTTGATGCCGTAACGTTCGGCCATGCGGCATTTCAGTGCACCCATTCTTCTCGAAACCAAAGCCTAATGAAGAAGGGGACGCCTCATCCTCTAGTACTGGTTTCCGATGGCACGAACCCCTCGGACCGAAGAAGACGCTCATATATGGGACCAACGGCAACCCCAGCGGTCTTCCCTCGTCGACGTCGTCTACGATAACTCAAACCGAGGCGGAAACAAATATAGACGTGCAAATCCCAGGAGATCATAAAAGGGTGGAAGTGAGAAAGGGGGACCTTGTGGTCACCGAGGAGATAACACTGAAGGCGAAGGCGAAGGGGAAAGTGAAAGTGAAAGTAGCAGCATTCGATTTGGACGGAACGATCATTGAAGGGAATGGGCGGACCGTGTCTGCCGATTGGAAGTTTTGGAAAAGTGGGGTGAAGGGCAAGTTGGAGGCTGTTGTTGCTGAGGGGTATGTCTTGTGTTATGATACATTTGTCGCATTAGGGAAGGTGACTGACGCAATTTTTTAGGTACTCGTTGGTTATCATCTCAAATCAAGGGATCAAAACCGAGCGACTAAAGGTGTGGAGGGAGAAAGTAAAGTCGATTGCAGCTGCTGTGAGTAGGTTTCACCAGCTGTCCGAACCACCCCAACTATGTGCTTGGCCAGTTACCCGACGTTCCCTTCCGATTATTCGCGGCGACAGCGAAAGATGGGTACCGCAAACCTATGCCGGGGATGTGGACCGAATTGGAGAGAATGGTTGCTGAACACGGGCAGGAAATTGGTGGGTTGCTCCACTCCCCCTTCCGTGCCAACACTGATTATGCAGATAAAGACCAGTCCTTCTTTGTCGGTGACGCCGCTGGCCGCAAGGGTGACTTTGCAGGGACGGACAGAAAATGGGCACTCAACGTTGGGATCAAGTTTTATACACCCGAGGTACGTTTGAAATCATTCAAAGCATCTCTATAATAAACCTGGTTTCTTGTGATTCAAGGAATATTTCCTAGGACATCCGCCTGCAAAATACGAGCTTCTTGGTTTCCATGTGTCTTCACTTCCAGTCGACAGTACGCTTTATATCATTATTATGAGCTCTCTCCTCCCATGTAACCGCTGTTCACTACCACAGTACCGCCCTTCACGCCTACATCCACCCCCCTCGTCCCTTCTTCCGACCATAAACCTAAATCAAAGGGAAAATCCAAGCCCTCCTCCTCCTCCTCACCAAACCCAGCCCCGGAAATAGTCCTCTTCGTCGGATACCCAGGGGTCGGTAAAACAACGTTTTACAAGCGTCACTTCGCGGACGCTGGGTACGTGCATATCAACCAGGACGTGTTGGGGAGCAAGCCGAAGTGTTTGAAGGCGGTGGAGAAAGCGGTTGAAGATGAGCAGAGATGTGTCGTTGGTGAGTTAGCTTCATTCTCTTGTTCCTTTTCTACGAAGAGTAGCGACGATGGGTCCCGTCAATATTGGAATGGTTGCTATAATTACGGTATCGCCTTTTGGGCATGACCCCGATTTCACGACCCTATCTTTGCTCTATTCGGCTCCCGCAAGCGGGAAGTAAATTGCTCGAAGCCAAATCTCACTAAACGCGTAGATAACACAAATCGAGATGGAGCGACAAGGCAAGCGTACATCTCTCTTGCCAAGAAGAAGAATATTCCCATTCGGTACGTTCTGCATTCCTATCATCCAATGCTCCATGACACAACGACTCACTTCCGCCTGCTTTTTTTCGATTTCCATGCGTAGGTGCTGTCACTTTACCGCTCCCATGGAACTCGCGTGGCACAATAACCTGTATCGCGCGTACATCGTACCTGAAGAAGAGCGACGACCCGCCGTGCCATATCTGGCGTTCACTGGCTATCGAGCGGCGTTTGAGGCGCCTGAAGTAGATGAAGGGTTTGATGAGATTAGACAAGTCAACTGGGTGTTTGAGGGGAGCGAGGAGGAGAGGAAGAAGTGGGGAATGTGGTTGCAGGTGGAGGGCAAGTAAACAGAGGGCGGGGCCGAGAAGTGGTGGGAGGCAGTGGGGTAGATGTATAGGGAAGAGGGGGAGAGGCTTATCGAGTGGTAAATTCGCCGAAGAATCCGGCCTCGTATGCTCAGAAGTGCAGAAAGCATATTACATCGCGCAATCTCTGATTACATCAGTGCTTCAAGTACAAGTGGGACCAAGTGTCCGACCCCAACACTCCGCTGAAAGCCAAAATAGTTGTTACCCCCTCTGTATTGATTCAAAGTGCTCGTCAACCCGTCTACATCGAACTTCCTTGCGTGGCTACCAAAGCGATAGCATGAACAAGCTGCGTCTTGTTAAGAGACTATTCAAACTCATCTGCAAGGAATACACCCGATCCATCTTTGCCACTCCCCCCAGCAAACCCGTGCTACTTGTGACTTACAGACACCGAATTCTAGGCGCCTGGTGTCACTCGGTCCCAACAAGCCACTTAGCAGCACCGACGCGAGGGAAAAGACTGCGCTCACGAGCCTCGACCTGCCCATCCGGACTTATCCTTTGCCTCTCGCGCTCCCACCTTGCTTTTTTTGAAGCCCCCCTCCTTGCGCCGAAGCATGATACGGCGATCCCACGTCCCCGCAGGCGCTAACTAAACGCCTCAGTACAACAGCGATGGAATTCACTGAATCTTCAGGACAGTCCAAATGGATCGTCCCACCACCCTCCCACAGAAACTGCTGCCAACGCCAAGATGAGGACAACAACCATACTATCACTTCTGCGCAAGACTCCTGCTTTGGGGTGACTGGGGGTTTGTGTGCATACCCCAGCAACTTCAGTCGACGAATATATGTCAGTCGACCTTACCCACCTCTCCTTTATATCCTACACAACAGAGGACCGACTGTGCTTCGGTTTATCTACTGCCTACCTTCCACGCGGGCCAAGGTCAAGGTCCAAAGTACACAGCGCCGCCCTCCCTATGTATCGATGAGTTCAACGCAATTATATCACACACGGGATGTGGTGGCGATGCTGCGGCTATTGACACCCTGACCTTGAACGCCAACTTTGGCAACTTCAACTTTGGCAACTTCGTCATGGCGGCATGTATCGTGAAACGGTACTCAAATTACTTATCTCCATGACCACGATGATAGACGATGGGCTCCCTTTATTCAGGCTCTCTGACATGCTGAATGCCTTCCTCAGCAACCTGACTCTTTCTCTCAAACGAATCTCAGACTCAGTCAAGCCTCTGCATGGGGCTGATTGTATTTACTACATACACACAGCCGGGCAGTGATCAGGCCCTTCTGTTTGCAACATATAAATAATTATTAATTATTTGCTACCTAGATATTCGACAAGTTCGTCACTGTCACTGGTGAAGGAATACAATGATATCCGCACAACTACCCCACCACGAGATCTGACGATGTCACCAAATGATTGTCTGAATCGTCGTTCTCGTCGTCGTCATCATCATCATAATCAAATCCATAAACTTCGTCAAAACATATTTCTCCAGTTGACCGATGATATCCTTCGTTATCCTACACGCAAAGATTTGAAAGAAATCGATAACTATCCCAATCAGCCTACGTTCTTCAAGGACCCGCACGATTAATGTGACACTGAGTTTGACATCGTAGTTACCCAGTTGAAGTGTTTTCGTTTTCAGCCTCGGGAACGGTTGCTCGGTGTCAGCGGGTTTCAAAAGGGCTTGGATACAAGTTGCATTCACTTCCTCAGCTTCCAACTTTTGCACATGTTCGTGTCGTCTAAACAAGCTCACCCAATCGCCCCCCCCCTTATTAGAGAGAAGCCACTAATGCGGAAGGTTTGTGCTTGTGAACGAGGCAATATAACAGAGAGCCTGAACAGAAGAAATATTTCTTGGGCCGTTATGGAAGATGGAGCTCGAGCACCATCGAAATCCTGTATCGTCACGGTATCGATATGTGCAGCGCCGTCGTTACTCGCCATATATGATAGGATGGCCCTCAGATCGCCTATGCACAGGGAGGTGCGAGCATGATCACGGGAGAACTGCGATGTAAACTTCACCCGCGCAGGGGAGGATGATGTGCCGAATTGTTAATGCCGAGTTGGCTCGACAGGGAGGCGCGTAGGTGAATTGGCGAAGTTGTGGGAGTATGGGGATCATGATAGGTGGTTTCCGACGTCAAGGGTCTGCAGATATGGCATCTGTATCGCGCTGAAGACGCGGTGTATTCCCTCGTGGACAGGGTCGGTGGCACTGTATAGGCTCGCTAGTTTATCCAGATGCAAGAACCGCAGTGAGCTAGGCGCGTTGTTCGTGGCAATCATTTCCACGATCCTCAAGAGGCCGGTGGAAGTATGAGTTGTCACCGACTTGATCTTTAAGTGTTCAATGCTGTCCATGTGGGCCATAACAGCAGAGAGGATGGCCCTCTCACTCGCCGAATCTGTACATTTGACGTGTAGCGGCGCGTTTTGAGAACGCGCCAGAATCTCTGCTGCCCAGAGGCGTCGTGGCCAACGGCTTGGCCAAAATAAATATACATATCTGCGAGCAGCTCTGGCGGAGTCCTTGAGATGGGGGCAAGGGTGTTTCTCCGTGTCCTTAGCTCCCGAATGGCTTCTTCGTGGACCGCGATCTCTTCATCGATCGCTCCTTGGGTCGCGTGTCCTTCCTTCGTGGATGGGAGAGAATACAGGATCAATTGCTGAAGAGTAGTGCGAGCAAGAAACCAATACCTGAAGCATTACTCGCTAGTTGTGGTGGGCGCAGTCTTGTGATGGCACGGTGGTGACGATAAGTTGGATGGTGGCTTGATAGAGTCGAGCACTAAGTTATGAGCAATTGTCGTAGCCATGGGCGCGCACGCCCACTCTATTATCACTGTCTCGCACCCTTGAAGAGCCCGGAAGTCGCACTCGGCCAGAACGAATAAATAATCCGCGTGCGTTGCATATCATATTCCTTTGCTCGTTTACTCGTATGATTCGTTGAGCGCATAGCCATAGAAAGTCAAAGTCAAAACCATATCAAAACAAAACAACATCTGCTGCATCATTGGCGCTCGTCCGCTCGAGCCTCGTAGCAGTCGGTCTTCCAACGCCTCTCCCTCCCCACTGCCTCACCGCGCTCCTACCACGGGTCGCTGTCCTCGATCCACTCTCTCCTCGATCCAATCTCCCCTACAACACAACACACCCACAGCACCCGCTGCCCCCCTCATTCCCGTACCCCCTTCCGCCCGCGCCGCCCATACCGCCGCCCCCTCCCATCCCCATTCCCGAACCGCCCATGCTCCCGCCGCCAGGCAGCACCGGCCGCCCCGTCTGCTGCTCCTTGTTGTATTTTCGGATCTCGCGCACGAGGTTGCAGAACGCCTCGTCGACGTTGATGCGCTGCTTCGCGGACGTCTCGATGAATTTGCACCCAAAGTGTTTGGCGAGGTCGCGGCCCTCTGTTGTAAAAGAACAAAGTACATAATTGAATTATTAGACGGTTAATCAAATCATTAAGGATGATGGGGTGATGGGGTGAGGATGGGAATGGGGGGGACGCACCGTTCATCCCAACCTGCCTCTCGTACTCCAAATCGCACTTATTCGCGACTACAATCACCGGGAAGCTGTCCTGGTCCTTGACGCGCAGGATCTGCTGGTGGAACGTCGAGATTTCCTCAAACGAGTTGCGCGATGTGATCGAGTAGACGAGTAGGAATCCCTCGCCTGTTCGCATGTATTGTTCCCGCATGGCGCTATTAAATTAACCGTTAGCGTTCGGTGAAGGGGTCAGAAGGGGAACACATGCCCGTATTCCTCCTGCCCGGCAGTATCGAGGACGTCCAGCAATGCGACCTCGTCGTCGATCACGCATTGTTTGCGGTACGAATCTAATTCGGTCCGTACGTCAGCGTTCCGCCAGTCCACGTAAATGATCAACGGGTCACGAGTGCAAATGAAAGGGATTGATGAACGGAGTGGAAATGATGTGATGTGTGTGATGTGGTTTGTGATGATTATTAGGAAAGGGAAAGCGGCATAGGCAGAAATGATAGATGGCAGGAGAGGTAGGGATGCTGCCTGATGATAGATGGTCGTATGGGTAGCAGGAAAGGGCGGTGCACGTAGGTACGCAGAGCTGTAGAGGTACCTCAACAGCCCGCTCCGTTGAATTCCCCCGCGCCAAAGACATCTCGCGACGCACCCATGGTGAAAATAGAGTAAAGCCAAAGCAAGAACCGGTAGCAAAGGCAAGGAAATGGAGCTCACCCTCGATAGTAGGATCATACTCGTCCACGAAATGGCTTTGGATGAACTGGATGGTCAAGGCTGATTTTCCGACACCACCACCACCGACGACGACCAATTTGTATTCACGTAAGAAGGTGGCCTATATGGCCATCTTAGCATCGACTTGCCAAGGTAGAAAAGCACGTACCCGAGACATTGCAGTAAGAACGAGAAAGAGAAGAGGAAGAGAGGTGAGGCGCGCAAACAAATACAAACTCAATATATTGAGTCTGGGCGCCTATTCGCTGGCTTGAATCGGTCGCTGTTGCTCGTTGATTGCAATGGCGTCGCACACAACGCACACGCTCCAGACGACCGCCGCCGCCCTTCGTTGGGCTGGTTCCTTTGTTGATATCTCACCTCTGGCCCTGCCGTCGCCCGAACACGAGCTCACGGATCCGATGCGAGGTGCGCTGACCGCCGTGCCGCGATCGCATCCCCCGCCAGACCAGCATCTGCCCTCGTCGCCGTCGCTCTTCCACCATCAGCGCCATCCATCGTTGCCCACGTCCCCCAGCGCGACGTCTGCGTCGGCCTCCTCGTCGTCGAACACACCATCAGCCCCGTCAAGCCACAGCCATCATAGCAGCAGTATCTACACGCCAGGCGGGTCGCGCGCACGGCTGTCGTCGTTCTGGGAAGACGTGCTGCCGCAGCAGAACCTGGACGACGTGCCAGAGGATGCAGCGCCTGCGACAGACTACTTCTCGCCCTCGCATCTTCAGCTATCGCAGCCCCAGCCCCGTGCTCGACCTCGACTACTGTCTAATTCGAATTCTTCCAACAATCCGACCCCGACATCTTCCAGCGCAAACTCCGTCTCGTCTTCTACATCGACACTGACCACCGCCACGCTCACGACATCCCCCACGACTGCCGCTATTCCCATCCCCCTGCCAAACTTCCCTCTCCAATCCCCCCTCCGCCGCCCCTCGCACTCCATATCCCTCTCCGACAATCCCCTCCCCTCCGCCTCCCGCCGTGCTCACTTGATGCGCCAGTCATCTTCGCCACTCCCCCAGCCCGTTCAGCCGTCCCCCCATCATCTCAGTCTCAACCTCACTGGTGGTGAGCTGGGGGGTCACGGATATCCACTGCACCTGCAACAAATCCTTGCTGACCAACGCACGCGCAACGACAACCCCAACCGCACTGTGCAGACGCAGAGTCCTGTGCCCTTCAATGGTGATGACGTCAATGGGAACGACTCTGATGTAGTAGATGAGAACGAGTATGCGTTAGATACGGACAGCACTGATACCGACTCGAATGCTTCTGGGGATGGGGAGCATGCAAACGCAAGGGAGATGGGGGTATTTGGATCAGATAGTGCGATAGCGTTTCCGGCTATGACGAAGGCACGATCGACATCGACGCTGCTGCCTGCGTTGCCCGTTGCTGAACGCGACCGTGAGGAGGGAGGGAGTAAAGAAGTGAAGGGGAAAGAGACATACAGAGAAGGTGGCGGAGACGGAGAGGGTCCAGATATGGAGAAGGACAAAGAGGGGGAGGGAGAAAAGGTAAAAGAGCAAGTGAACGGGAGCGTAGGTGAGGGTAGTGATGATAATATCGAGGGACAGCGTGATGCAGAGAGTGGCGCAAAAGACGCAGATGGTAGTACGAGTACATTCGCTACCCCCCTTCCTACTGCCAATCCTTCAGCTAACGTCCCCGCAATCAACTCTACGACTACCCCAATGAACATTCTGAGTGTCCCAAACATACACACGATGAACATCCCGACGGCCTCGCTCGCGTCTTACCTCTCGCTCGGCTACCTCCCTGCGCCCTCGCCGCCTGACGAGCTGGAGCGCAGAAGGGCATTGTACAAGTGCGTACCGTCTATATTCCTCGCAGCTTATCCCGTCTTTATCTTTTCTGTCTCGCCTTCGCTTTCACTCTTTAATCCTTCCCAAATCGCCTTGTTTTGTCATTGAACACTGATGATCGGCCGTAGATTCAACATACTACACACCCCACCCTCATTCCCCTCCACCACCACCACCACCCCTTCCTCCGCCTCCGCCTCGACTTACACCGCTGCGCATGCTGCGAACTACACGAACCCCGCGCACTCGTCTTCCCTGCCGAATCCACCGTCGTCGTCCTCACTGCCCAATTCTACTTCCATCTCCAACGCCATCGCCAACACGGATGCCAGGAGCGTAGATAGTACGAGTAGAACCTTGGAAGGAGGCAGAGAAGCAATGAGGGATAATAGGGATAATAGGGAAAGGGATGGCGGGAGAGTCGTCGAGAGGGACAGAAATGGGGACAGGCTAGTCGACCGCAGCACGGAGCCCTTCTCGCGCATCGCGCACCTCGCGAAGCTGGTCTTCGCGACGAAGGGCGTGGGCGTTGGGTGTATAGATGGCGGCGAGCAGTGAGTGCTTTTCTTCTAAGCTCTGTTCGCTTTTGTTTGGGGTTTGGGGTTTGTACGTGTGTGAAGTTGGAATGGGGGGAGGGCAGGGGGAGGGCAGGGGATGGGACAGAGGAAGAGTCGGGAGTTGGACGGGTGAAGTGAAGTGTACGCGACTCTAGGACGCGTCGTGTCCCTTTCCCCCTTCCTCCCGCCTCCCCTTCTCGCGCGGATCCGTTCTCGGCTCTCTCTAGCTTTGTTCTCTTTTTGTTTCGTTCTGCTCGCAATCCACGCTAATCAAACCATCATCACTGATTAGGTGGTTCAAAGCACAGTGGGGGCTCAACGTCTCGAGCATCCCGCGTCATGTCTCGATCTGTGCGCACGCGATTCTGGAGAGGTACGTTACCTCCCTTGTTTGCCCCTTAACGCTACCCCTATTGCCTCTCCCCTTTAACGCTACCCCTATTGCCCCTCCCCTTCCCTGATCCCCTGTCTCACCCCTTTACTCCTGATGACCCTTCAATCCTAACTGACTATGCCGACTGCTTCATCCTAAATGCATGAACATATACATATAACCACGGAATAGAGGTGACGAGCCGATGATAATTCTCGACACGCACCTCGATTGGAGATTCGTGAATAACGTGCGTCCTTTGAACTACATTAAAGTATCAACAACATAAACTCAATCAACGTACTGAAAACCAATAAATCATGTTGAACCGGAAAACGCCAACAGCCTCTGGTAACGGGCCCGCCGTACATCCGGTTCTACGCAGGCGCGCCGCTCCGCACGAGCGATGGGTTCAATATTGGAACGTGAGTACCGCTCGTCTTTCCACTTCTTGTTTTATTTTTCGTGGGTTTCTGGGTTGTGTTTCCTTGGTGGATTTTCCGATATGCGACGTTCACTTCCGGTCCCTTTTTCACTCTTGGGCGCCGTTTGGACGCCGTACGCGTCGCGTAGCGCGGCGTCCTGTATAACGTCATTTCGGCGAGCGCGCCATGCTACATACCGTTGCATTTCGCACTTAGCGGACTTATCGCTGTGGCACGCGAGGCAAGCGACGCTTTGATCACCGTTCCTTTCGCTCCTCGTCCCTCGTGCTTCGCCTCGCATACCGCTTACCGCTTACTGCGTGTCGCGCATCGATCCGGCATCCACACAATCACCCGCTCTCTTCTATTTCCTCGCTCCCTTCTTTCTTATTCTCGCCCCATTTATTATCTTATTTCGTTTGCATCCTCCGAGCGCTCGCATTTTACTTTGTGCGTGGTTTATATTCGCCTGTGAGCGGCTCGCCGTGGAATGCTTCGAACGCCCCCTGGCTAGTTGTGCACTATATTCGTGGCCATTATCTCTGTTCTATTCGCCTCTGAATTTAGGGCTTTGATGACCGTGGGTTCTCTTCTATCTCCCCTCCTGTGCGCGCCTACCCGTGCTTTACTCGCCGTACGCGAGCTGGCGAGATTCGCGGCCACAATCTATGGAGTTCTGTGTTCTTCATCGGCTGCGGTTTGAGGGTTTGTGGGCTTTGATCGCCGTATCTTCGCGCCTACCCGCCTACCTCCACCTCCTACCTTCCCACCATTCCCTTCATTCCCTTACTCCCATATCCCTTTTTTTAAAATTTTGCTTCGCATCCACCATGTTCGAGCATATTCGCCGGACCGATGGGTGCTATTCTCCCTCCACTTCCTCCCATCTGAGCCTTCTCTCATTTCTCTTTTGATCGCCGTCCGACTTCTCTTCTTCTCTCATTTCTCTTCGACCTTCGCTCGGTATCTCCCTTACTTCGTTCTTCGCTCGGCACTTGCCTTGCATCTTACATACTCGTTGTTTGCTCTCTCGCCTGCTCCCACTCTCATTTCGCTTTCTCGCCATGCGATGCGATACGATACGCTGGGAAGTGGGGTGGTGAGGTGAGTGGGGGCAGAACGCGAGAATGCAAGGAAGGCGAGAAGGGTGGGGCTTCTTAAATTTTCGTTTCTACTTCATTTCTGCATCTTCTGTTATTTTCTCTGAGTTTTCAATCTCACTCATTTCTTTATTTTGGTCCTTTCCGTCTCCGTCACTCGTTTCTTCCTCCTCTTCACTCTCCTCGCAATCCTCCCACTCTTTTCCCTCTTGTTTTCATTTATTTCTTAAATTAAATCCTCCTCGATCTATACGCGGTTGCTGACGAATTTCTCCCTCTATCTCTCCCCAATCTCCCAAACAACCCTCGCTAATCTCTCCATCCCTCCCCCTCGACGACATCAACCCTCAATGTCTCCTCGCTTTGATGGTTTCCCTGGCCATCCATGGATGACGCTCGCCCATCTATTCCTTAACACCGCTAAAATCCATCCCTTTATCCACCGGTCTGTCCACCTATCACACTCTGTAACATCACCTGGCTCGATCGCGTGCGTGATTGTCTCGCTCGCTCACACGTATCGACGACGTGGACCCTCCCCCACAAACATAAACACGAACACGAACACGAACGAACGAACTATTCTATGTGCATGTGTTGCATTCCGGACCTTCAACTCGTCGTCAACGCCTCGCGTAATCTGCTGCACGCTACCCGCCGGCTCTCCATTCCCCCATTGACCTACCCTCCCCACTCTCTATTCCCCATTCTCCACTTGACTACGCCACTCATCCCCATTTTCTCAACCCCCCTGCCTACCCTGAATCCGGATTGTACTTGATGATCGCACTCGTCGACGCCTGCGCCTCGGATTCTCCCTTCGGTGTTGCTGACCCACGGTATGTGGTAAACGACCCTTGCGAACTTTGTCGATTCGCCCCCACTTGACCCGACCCGACCCGGCTCCATCATGCGTCAACCCTACCCATGCGTTCTTGCGTTCATTCGCACTTGTTCCCTCGTATCCACCCACGATCCATGCGTCCTCCTTACGCAACCTACGATGCCTGTACTCGCGCTATCTTCGTATCTGCATCCGATGGATATCTGCATCACCATCATTGACATCACCGCACCCCCCACCTACACCTCCACCATCACCGCCCAATACAACCAATCCCTCTACTTGGGTTATTATTATCTGAACATGACATCGTATCTTGTCCCTTCTGGTAACCGTAACCCGGTAATTTGCCTGGTTCGCATTCCTTTCGGTGTTACCCCACCTCCCCACCTTGTTCACACGACTTCGACCTTACGCGACTTGACATTCGGACTGGACTGGACTGGATCGGTTTTGACGCCTGTTTGCTTGTTCCTCGCTGACTTTGCTTGCGTTCGGTGACGTTGGCACCGGTTGCACTTGGAACACTCCAAACATAATTCTTCTATCCTCGCTCTGTTGTCACGGTTATGTACAAACTGATAGTTTGATGGTAATCGACGATGCGCCTCGGGAAGAGTTTTCCCCGAGACAAAGACATACGCTCAAAGAATTTGCGGTACGTGACTATCTCTCGTTTCCGTGTTGCCTCTTCGTTGAGCTCACGCTTTGGACATGGTGGTGGTTATAGGCCATTGCGATGCGCGAAATGGAACTTTGGAGGGACAAGGTAACGATTTTATCGCCGTCGAGTCGATTTATTCCTTTTTTCTGTCGCTGACGTTTGCTGCGATGCATAGATCCAATTACGCATACGAGATAAAATACAGAATTCGGTAGGTCTCCCGCTATTCGCGGCTCTCCCCATCATAACACACGCCCAATGATAGATGGAGCAATTTTCTCGCGAATGTCTCGAGATCGATTCTGAAGCCCAAGCCGTAAGCCCGGACCAGCCTCATAGTATCGTTGGTGCATCGATGGATAAGGTCTACTCTCGGGCTGCCAAGTTGGTGAAGAAGACCTTGGATGTCGAGGGGGTCATTGTGGTGGATGTAAGCCATTGCGAGGTTCTCGAGAGTTTGAACTCGGAGGGGAGCGTCAGCGTTGTTCTTCATCACGGCGAGCCTGTAGTGAATGTAGCTGCCGCAGGGGGTAGCTGCGTCGACAATACGGATGGCGAGTTGAACGATAGTGCTCATGGTACACCGACTCCCAGCACGCCCCTTGCATTGCCATCCTTCAGTAGCGCGCCTCCTCCCTCTTCCTCGGGATCCAACACGCTACCACATGACAACTTCACCCCGCAACATTGCGCGTCAGGCGAAACTACTGCTCGTCAACTCACGCCCGAAGAATACAGTCGCCTCGTAGATTACTTCGCTAAACACCCAGACGGGAAGATATCGGAAGGAATCGTCCCACCGGCGTTCAGGCCGTTCTTGCCTACAAGGATCCAGTATGCACTAAGTGAGTTTTATGAGTTTTCCTTCCACGTCCATTATTTCCCTTCCACCCCGGCCATTGTTGCGATGATCGGACGCTGGGTTATTCGTCTCTATGCTCTGCATATTTGATGCTGTGCATCCTATTGAGTTGTCACTGACGGCGTTCATCTGTCGGAACGAGTAGCCGTCCCTATATTCAATGTTGACAAGAGGCCGTTCGCCTTACTCTGTGCCTACAATGCATCGGAGCATACCAAAAGATTCGTACGTGATCTGACCTTTTCAACGCCATACCTGGAAGCGAATGTTCAGCACTCGATTAGTTGGAGGGCCACGAATTATCATATCTGAGGGCTATCGGGGTAATTATCCTGTCCGCTGTTTTGAAACGCAGGATGGCATTAGCGGATAAGGCGAAGAGCCTGTTCATATCCAAGTATGTGTCGTCTCCGCGCGTCGGTCTACATCTGAGATGACGCATTTTCTTCATTTCTACCATCTAGCATCTCGCATGAACTCAGGACGCCGCTTCACGGGGTCCGTAACTTCGGTCGAATGAATTGTTGCCACGGCTAACGGTTCCGTTGACTCACATGTAGATTCTCGCCGCCGCCGAACTTCTGGCAGATACCCCGCTAAACCACAGCCAAGCCTCATTCCTTCAAACCGTCCAAGCCTGCGGTACATCGCTCGTCGAAACCGTCAACCATGTCCTAGATTTCACTAAACTGAGCGGAAACTCAAAATCTGGAGGCGTCGAGAAGGTCATTGTGCCCACTAAGTAAGTCGTGATCTCAACGCTAAAACCTTTTCCTATATTAACAATAACGGAAAATTGCCCGTACTAACTTTTCATGGTCTTTGTGGCACCGACTCATTATTGATCAAGGGTTGATCTGATGCAGCTTGTGGAGGAAGCAGTCGACGGTTGTTGGGTGGGTTACCGCGCCCGAACCCAAATTATGCGCGACTCTGCTATTGGCAGCGTATATTCTCCACCGGAGAAAGACGCAGGTAACGGCCAGTCGTCGAAGCGTAATCTCGTAGAGACCGTCGTAGACATCGGTCATCGTGAAGGGGTGCGTGGATATTCCTTCTCGCTTATCAGTTCCTAATTAATCTTGTTTGGCTTTGCTTGTGTCAGGGTTGGCTCCTAAAGTGCGAAAGGGGAGGCATTCGGAGGGTGTTGATGAATTTATTCGGGAATAGTCTGAAGTTTACCTCAGTTAGTGGACACGCTGCCTTATGGTCGCACTGCTTGCTTATTATTCTCCCTTGCCTCGTGTTTGTGGTCGTGGTGTTAGAATGGCTTTATCCATGTCATCCTGCGCCAATTACCCTCAAGCAAGGACGATCCACCTAATAGAGTGAAGATCGAACTCGGTGTTTGTGATACGGGAAAGGTAAGCACACGGAACATTCTATTTATTCCTTTGGAACCCCACCTAACGTCAGGATCCTTCCTAGGGGATTAGCCAAAGTTTTCTGAAGGTTTGTCGTTCAATCAGAGTCTACCTAACAAAAATAGGGAAATCCATTCTATTGACACAAATTCTTCCAGAATCAGCTATTCCATCCTTTTTCGCAGGAAAATCCACTACAGACCGGAACCGGCCTCGGTTTGGCGATCGTCAATAGCATTGTCCACTCGGATAGTGTGAACGGTACCGTCGATGTATGGAGTGAAGAAGGGCTAGGTACGGAGCTCAAAGTAACCTTTTCCGCGGACGTACTACCCACCGATGAGGGAGGTTATTTGCCCTCCTCGACGGACATGTTCCGGTTTGACGACCCCAACAATCCGCCTACAGTCGCCTTGGTTGGGTTCGACACATCACACCCTGGTGTCCAGTTATTGTTTACCGTCACTCGAAATTATCTCGTCTCGTGGTGGGGGTTCAACGCCATTCAGACAGAAGACCCCGGATTAGGAGACATCGTCATTATCAACAACGATCCGTCCGCCATTGTGGCCGCCACGGAACGGCGAGATACTGCTAGGCCCTTCCTCATATTTTCGGCATTAAGAGGTAGCCCGGCCTTAATGGCCATCGCTAGCGACCACGAAAACATAGGAGGTTTCTGCCGAATCGTTTACAAACCCGGAGGCCCATCGCGACTGCGCACGATCTTGAACTTAGCTATGCATGCTCTCAAAATCGTCACTCGATCGCAAAGTATCTCTCCGTCGGGGGACCCAAACACCGAAGGGTCTAGAGTCATTGGTTCACCTATCCCTCGAAGAAATTCCGAAGAAATAAGCACCATCCGCGGCTCTCGACCTTTCTTCCCTCGATCATCGACGGCTCACCCAGGAGTAACGTCTTGGAAGGCACTCGTCTCCCCTATAGAGGCTGACGAATCCCCCGAGCCGGAAATAGTTGGCCCGACGATCCCTATCGGTAACGGTGGGACCTTGCTAAAGTCTTCAGTAGGCACAATCGACGTCGCTGTACGTCGGTTTCGTGTGCTTGTAGTTGAAGACAATAGTATCCTTCGGACCTTGCTGTATGTAAAGTCCAACATCTATCTATATGGGGCTTACAACTTCTTACTGCCCGGTCACAGAGTCCGATGGCTGAAAACAAAGGTCAGGACTTTGACAATGTACTCGTGAACTCGTTTACATCATTTCCAGGGATATGATTATCGGGATGCCGTTGATGGTCGTGATGGCGTCAACATCTATCAAGCCGAGGGTCCTTTTGAGTGAGCAACAGTACAGTTTTTTTGTCTCCATTATTGTGCCTCACCCTTAATATTGCAGCGTGGTCCTGCTTGACCTGTCTATGCCCGTCTTAGATGGTCGGTGCGATCTTCATTAGCGTTGTCTATCCTGACAAAACGGTGGCTAGGTATTGGAGCCACTTCCGAAATTAGACAAATTGAGGCTGCTCGCGAGCAGTCCGACAACAAGCCTGCTCGGGCATGTATTTTAGCACTAACAGGTATGTCCTCGCTAGAGGATAAGAGAAGGGCGTTTGAAGCGGGTGTAGACGGCTAGTATGTGTATAACGCTACCCTAACGTCGCGCCGACTAACGAACGCTACCTTAGTCTCGTCAAGCCAGTAGCATTCAAGACGCTTGAAGATATGTTCCATAAACTCGGCATAACATGACCTGTATATTTCAAGGGTTTTTTCTTGGTTCCTGCACGGTACCTTTCCCTCCGCATCAGCATATCCTCTACAGCTCGAGGGACAATGTAATCGGACAATCATAAAAGCTAGACACCACCATATGTACCAGGAACGCGATGAAGGATCAGGAAGGCTTTGCTCAGGGGCTATGACATACTTAGTCATCTTCCCCGATCGTTTCTAGATTGTACATCTACCATCTACAATAAAATAATTCGCATCAAAATCAGAGTCTGTCCCAAAATGACAATCTGAGCTGCTCTTTTTGCCCTCAACTGCACGTATAAGGAAATTACTCGCTCGAGGCGGCGATCGGAGTTTGTTAACCGCCGGCTTCCCACGCCATTCATTGTACACTGTAAAACTGTAAACGTATGCTCTTGCTCTCAGGATCGCCAAACTTAACAGTGAGTGCGCATTCATTACCCTAGAAACTGTAGTATACTCCACATGAACAACGGTAGAGTAAGGTTGTCATTCTGAACAGAAAGGGCCTCTAGAACTGAAGAAATCGCTACGGTGGCCGCGTATTGTACGGTCTAGCCGAGGTATCAGATGGAATGGACAACCGAACCACGGAAGATGACTCACAGAGAAGGGTTCTACCAGTCCTAAAATGCGAAGCAACCAGGCACTTGCAACAACTGATACGGTGAGTGCCATGCTTCCTTCCACTGTTTTGGGCGAGGTAGGCGACCACCGGTGAGTGCCAAACCGCTTTCCGATAATGGATGCCTTTATGAGATTAATTAATCATCTAGACACAACGCCATTTATCGGCTACTTA
Source organism: Pleurotus ostreatus (assembly GCF_014466165.1). Taxonomy (NCBI): domain Eukaryota; kingdom Fungi; phylum Basidiomycota; class Agaricomycetes; order Agaricales; family Pleurotaceae; genus Pleurotus; species Pleurotus ostreatus. Next base: position 1,146,023 of record NW_023503162.1, on the reverse strand, counting down.
CTAGAGCGTCGCCCACGCCGATAGTCAAAATGCCCGTAAATTGTGAAAGGTGTGATGGGCTGGAGACGGTGAGATTTTATTGTTTTCGGCTTAGGAAGCAATGGCCTACCCCTCAAGCCATAGAGAACCAGCGCATCCTGTCAGAAGGTAAAAGTGGCTGAGGATGGCCGTCCCGCTATCTTTGTGATCGAGGAAATCGTTCATGAACACATGGATTGCAGCTCCGAACGGATAAACCGCGAAATATCGGATATACTCGGCGAACGTAAAGACGGCGAAGGCGACACTCAGCGATAAATGTGTGAAAGCAGGCTATCAGGTGCAAGTCGTCAGCCACATCTGGCCGAAATGATAACGGTAAGACATACGTCGATTGCAACTCCTGGGACGAACATGACCACGGCTAATGCGTGAAAATATTTCCTTCTTGCGTTAAGGCTTAGTGTCGGAACATGTTTGTCGGCCGCATCCAGAAGATCCGTGGTGACCTGAGAGGCGTTGGGCAAGGCATTCAGATTGGGGAAGGTGAGACTCAAAGGCCCTGGACTGGCTCCATTCGTGGATGCTATATCAGCTTGGCTGGTCGTGTTCGTTTCGGAGGCAGTGACACCGTCAGATGTTGCGCTTCGAGGCTTAAACCTGCGGGATCGGGCGAGTTGTCTATTCCACCCAGCCACACTGAGTGACACCAGCAGTCCCCAATAGGCTAGCAACACTGGTCGACTCCATTTCCTGCGCCCTTCGAGTAGAAAGAACACTGCCCAAAGCCAGGGATCACGATCGCCAAGGCACCATCGTGCCCACATACCGATGAGCCCCACAACGATGAGGACCGTTCCGACATAAAATCCAAGAGCAAGTTGGCGCCGCTGGCGTAATTTCTCTTCCGGCCGTCGGAGGCGGCGTACAGGGCGTTGAGCAATGTGACGAGACAAGATAAGGAAGGGAGATAGCATAAACCCCGTGAGAAAAGATCCTGCAATGAGGGCGACCTGGAATACCAAGAGTGGCGTAGGCAGACGGTAGGTCTTGATGTATGGTGTAGTGACCGGCCAAATCTATCATGTTATGGTTAGCATCGTTAATAGGAGGTGTAAGATGACAATAAGAAGACTAACGCGTGCCATGGTGATATTGAGTAACTCCATGAACAATGCAGTGCCTCCGAAACACACAAGACCCAATTCTCCAATGGTAAAGCCACGATGGGCAAGGCGTAGCGCCGCGTAAAGCGTGAATTGATAGAAGAAGCTGCATACCAGCAGCTCGAACTGGCTCATGTCTAGATTTATAGATTTATGGTGATTACACAGTGGGAGAAGACCAGTGAAATTGCGCACGCTGCCATAGACCTATTTTTGCGGATTCCAACCAGAGATTTAGGCCGAGCACCACGGATGATACACCGATGGTAAACAGGACATAATACCAGAGCCTGCTTCCCTCGCTACGAGGGACAGAACTTCGCTCGCCTTCAGGGGCGTTAGCGCGACGACTATGTTGTGCTTCTAGCCAAGATGATGACCAAACGTGGATGAGGAGGAGAGTAGAACACAGAGTCGAGATATCCAATATATTGAACCGTGAGCCAATTAGAGCGCCTAAGATATTGATCGCGTCGGTTTGGCGAGGAAGTTGGATGGGAGGTTCTATAAGCCATCCAGTAGGTAGTAGATCTTGATTGGAAGGAGAGAAAGCCCGTTGCAGAGATGAATATAGCAGCGCAGATGCAATAAGTGGCCCGAACAGCAACGCCGTCAGAATGCCATCATCAGAGGACTCTCTGAAACGACATGAGATGATGATATAGGCTTGAGAAATAAACTCACCTGTAGTTTTTAGGAACAGACATCCAGATAAACCCGAAGTCAGACTTCCGGACGACGGGGGGCGCCGGACTCCTTTTAGTTTCTCGTACATCGGTCGGACGGCCTCCGGAGTTCGTGTAATGAAAACGAAGAGCGAGTGGAGAGAATGATATTAATTTCGGCAATGCTGCTGAAACTGATGGATGCTTTGATATCGAGGTGTGTGCCCATATTATATATATGAAGGAGGCGATGGATAATAACCAGAGTTCTGGCGCGAAGGAGTTGGTTTCTCAATAACCACGCAGTTAGCTGTAACTCACCTATTGATGCCCATAGGATATCATCGCTATACGTGTACGGCGCCGGGCCTGTGGTTCGTAGACTCGCGATTTTTCCGGCCGCAACGACCGTCGACGCAAGCAATATTAGGCACTCTGCCCCTCGCCTTGCGTCAATATATATACTCATGCTTGACAAATTATTCCAGAGTGGTACTTCAAGTTCTATTGCTGTGGGTAACATTGATCTATGGGCTGAAGCCGTAGAGAGTCGGGAGAACAAGTTCATGGAGGCCGTCGATCGCCGCGAAGAGGGTTCAAGGTTTGACGATGTAAGCGGCCTTGGGGCAGGTGACCGAGACCTAGTAAAGGATAGGTGTCGTTTTGGTTGAGGAGAACGACTCCGCGAATCGCTTCTTGGGCCTGACACTTGAACTGGTGGCACCCGCGGATGATTGCTTTCCGCACGCGACTGCTGGCTGTTAGCAGCACCAGAGCGTCGGCGCAGAACATTTGTTCGTCCGCGAGAGGTCTGGGTCGATTCCTCCTCCGTAGAGCTGTCATTGTCACTGCTACTGTACATCGCCGAGCTAGGCCGGGTCTAATAAGTGCTAGAAACGGAGCCAACCGTGAAATGAGGACGTACCTGGACGATCCTGCCTGGTAACTGGTACTCCAATCCAAGGGCGGTGCATCTGGCGACGTGGGCTGCACCTGCAAAACATACCAATTGGGCTTGCGCCTTGCCACAGAGCGGCCACCGTCTGTGATGGTATTCTTCCTCCCATCACGAACTACGGCCTGCACAGAGCGTGGCGGACTTGGAGATGAGCGTGAACGCGGCAGCTTGAAATGTCGGGTATTTCAAGGTCGATGTTGACGTTGAGGTCGAACGGTTGAGTCTACCAGATGCACCCTGGACAGCGGACGGTGCAGTACGACCACGCGCTCACACAATCTTTCTCGTGATTTCCTAACAAAGCAAAGACAAATAAAGTAAGCGCCGGGACCACTTTCGCACCTCAACTTGAAAGTACTTCAGTACCCGAGCCTGAAGCTATGCTTGTCATATTGAAACAACGATTTCTTTGTCGTTCCAATGCCCCGAGCGCGCATCTGTCCTCATGGGTCTTGATATCTCGAAACATGACGCGTACTTGACACACCTTTAGACTACAGATAGAAACCTTGCACGCGGGGTCTTGCCCCGACTTTGCATCTGTCTTCTGGTAAAAGGAATAAAGAAAGGATATATATGATAGTATCGACTACGTTCTATACCTGCTACATCCTGTATTGGAAAACAATTGGTCAACTTGAAGTGCGTACTATAAATGTCGATGAGATGAGCGCTCGCCAATAGTCGATCGTCCGAGTGTCCTTCTACTTGGCGTTGGTCACGACCCATAAGCCAGATATATTTCGAAGATATTTATACAGCGTTCCAACAGGTGGCTTTCAGTCTGCCATACATCAGGAATCCCCGCCTCAAGCAACCAACAAATAACGGCAATGTATTCTCGTCAAGATGTGTTTTCTGGTTCACGAACGAGTTCAGGTGCCAAGAGTTCCGAAAAGGGAATTAAGCTATCAATACCAACCAACTCATAAGGAGGACCAGTTTGTTGGCGTCACGCCCACTTGATTGAGCGCTTCGAAGGCCGGACCCCATCATTCCGACCTGTCTCCACAAATGCCTCTTACCACAGAGTACTACTCACTAACGAGTGGAAGGAGGTACTTGGTTTTTTTAACCCGGGTGGTTGGAAAGGTTAGTATGCATCACCTAGTAGCGGAGAACGCAGGAACTCATGTCATCTATCTAGGTCAAGAGCACCCGTTGATGAGATCAAGAAACCGCGTTTCCTGGCTCTCAAGGAATTTCGGTGGGACCGGAGGTTGAGGAGTGACGACACTTCTCCCTCAGCGAATATACCCACCGTGGGTTTCCGCCCAGTCTAGTATTCAACGACTTCCTCATATCGTATGTGATACGGCAAAAATACCTACGCTTGATCTTGGGCAGGGTATCCTAGGCCAGGGCTATCACAGTGGCCGTGGCTGTAAGCACGAAACAAGATGTACAGGGCTGATCCGCCACTGTGTAGTGCTTTCTATCCCGACAGGCCTAGCCATTCCGCCAGATACGCACCCAATATTTGCCACGAACGAATAGAAAGCAAGCTAACGGCATTAATATTTTTGACTCGAGACCGTGCAGAGCTTCAGGCGGAGTATCCCGAATTCCAACCCCCGAAACATGGGTAAGTACTTACTCGTGCCGTCCATCGTGGTGATACACTGACGCCATTATCTTGATACCGCCAGAAATCTGACAGCATGGGCATCTAATGGGGTTCTTATGTTGAACACCTGTCTTACTGTGTGGGCTGGCCAAGCTGGTTCACACTGAACCAGGGCTGGGAAAATTCCACGGACAGAGTCGTGGACATGGTTGATAGTTATGGGGGTGCTAACCTTCCTTCTAGGGCGTATGATCAAACTGGATCCGACAAGAGCGGTATGGGCCGCGGCATCGTCTTCCTTGCTTGGGGAAACTGGGCGGCGAAGAGAGTCGTCCAACTGGATAAGGTCAGCTGATGAAACAACCTCTTTACTCTGGTTCTGAACATGTATGGCATACTGAATAACTTTAATTTCTACCGGTGCTGTCAGCGACTGCTCGAAACACATTGCTGGCCCAAGTGTCATTCACCCCTTTAAAGCCCACCTCTGCAAATAGAGCAATTTGGGGTACCGCTAAATGAATGGTTGGGAAGGTATTCGGTCGAGACACTGGAATGGGTTGGCTGATGCTGCCCAGCTGTACGCATAAAACCCGGGCGTGTGCACCGCACGCCAAATCCTCCGTTAGACTCAGGTTGCCATGGATTTCTTCCGTGCAAATCATTAGCCTTCTGGTATATTCTTCGGTTTACGGATAGTACTGTTTCACCTCCCAATGTTACTAACTTACCAGTCACTCCGAAGACTGTAATTAACATTTTTATTCATCCGCGGACTGCTTGCTCTCAGTTATTTAGGAGTGCGGGATGGGTACAATGTTGACCGTGCTATACTTTGTTTTGGTTAGTTTTTGGCTGTGGAAACTCCGATTCCTTCCAAATTTAACCGAATGTCGGTTCTGATGGGTTAGTCCGAGGGTCCACGCCCTCAGGGAGTTTGCAGGAACTCACGTCTCCACGTGGGCGTCCGTTTTGGGGTTCTAAGTACAGGTGCCTGCAGGCTGCCGCGCCACCAGACTACTTCACCGGCGAAGTGCCACTCCAGTCGCCAAAAATCGTTAGGAGCAAATAATGTAAATTTAAAACAGCCAAGTAATGATATAGTACAACTCTATGGACTTTGAACACATTGTAAGAATTAACGATACATGCTGTGTCGACAGGTTAATGTATATACGTAAGAATAGTCCAAGATCATCAGCGACTACATCATGCAACGCGCGAGATGCCGACTATGAGAGAGAGTCCAGACGCCCATCCGGCGCGTATGTTGCATGCCTGGGATATGATTGGGGGTGGGGTTGCATGCCGTTCTCTTGTAGCCGCAGCGGTGACTGCGGGCGCATGAGATTTTGCGACGGAGGAGGTGGTGGCAGATGAGAAAACCCGAGAGAGTACTGAGGCTCGGTCTGGGAGCGGCGATGGGGATATGCGAGGGAAGCCGAATATGACTCCCGCTGCGAGAGGTGGGACTGGGAGTGGGCTGGTGCCGTCGCTGGTGGGCTTTCGGCCGACATACTACTTGCAGTATGGGAATCGTATGGTGATTGATGATAGGAATAGTCAGGCTGTCGCTGTTGCTCACGCATGCCGTCCATACGCATCATGTAGTTGCCGTTGCTCCCGTACGTGGTCGACATCGGTCTGTCTTCTGACTGAGGGGCGAATGTCTGCGAGTCCATGGTATACAAAGGACCCGATATCGAATGGCGAGCCGCCGGTGACATCGCATGCATGGGAGGGGAGTGATACACTGAAGGGTATTGGAATGGCTTTGAAGGGAGTGGCGCCGACATGGGGGGAAGCTGAAATGTCGGTGAGGCTGTGGACAACTGGGAGTCTGCATGGTCGTTCACAACAAGTGGTTCCCAGGGAGCAGTGGCATCTACGACTTGGACGCTCCTGGATGGCATCGACGCGGTGATAGCGGACGGCGATAGAGAGCTGGTGCGAGTGGATGTGGGAGAATCGGCATCTGCTGAGGACGAATCGCGACTTGAACTGAAGAGCTGAGCACTCTCGTTGAGTTTGGGTTTATCCTTGCCCGTCGGGCCTTTGCCCAGCAGAGGACGGTTGGCAGGCGGCAGGTTTAATGCCTGTCTTAGGCAGTCATTTTCCTCCTCGAGTTCAGAGACACGTTGCTCCAAAGCCTAGCGTTGTCCAAAAGTTGGTAATTGAGATCTATTTCACATATAGCAAATTATGCACATACCTCTAAGTGGGCCGCCCTTCTGGCTCTGAAAGCCCTCTGCACATCTCTTGCACGGTTTGGAGGTAGATTGTCGTTGCGCTTGCGGCCTCGTTTAGAGGACATGGTAGGCGTGAGTGGTTGGGTGGCGAGAATGTTGGGCAACAAGATAGTGGAAGAGTTGGAACAACATATAAAGGGGACCGCCGAAGGCGAATCTTAGATCCAATATGAACGCGATCGTTCACAGGTCTGGCCTTAACTGTTCCCCTATTGGGCCGACCCTGTCCGCCGTTGTTCGTTGCCGTAGACTGGCGCCTGGAACCTGGTCTCCTGTCCTTTGAGGGGGGCAAACAAAGACTGCTTACCTACCACAAGCTAGGCAACCAGTTTATTTTTTCTACGGGGCGGGAAAATAATTATGCACTTACTCCGATAGGACACGGCGCGCGACGGGCATCCCCTATGTCTGAATCTCGCAGTTCGATGCCAATCTTGATTTTTGGCCTAACTTTCCTGATGACAGCTTCTGCCTCATTTTAGGAATCCCCTCCTGAGCTTAGTGCGGAGTCAATGAACGATCGCGAAAAATACTCAGTTCAAACTCAGACATACCTCACGTGTCTTGGAGGACGTCCAGCCACCGATTCCTGCAAAATTGCCACAAAAATGCCAAGATTCGGTAGAAATGATAATATGAAGGTAAGGTTTATACTGGTAGCGGTCCTGGTAGCCACGCGACGTACTAGTGAAGCCGCGAACCTCGATGCAGCCGGCCACTGCCTAACTTTAAACACAGCACAAACAATCGTCTTAGCCTACGCTCTAGCTTCCTTCCTGGCAGCCACTTTATCCTTCTCCCTCTTCGCAAACAGCTTGTGGCGAGGCGCAGCTTCTTTAACCAGCTTCTTGTTAGCCGATTTGTTCTGTTCGACGTACGACATATGTTGACCCCCACTGAGTGCCGTTAGCGATCCGGTCGTCCGTTGGGCCGCCGTAAATTTAGTTGGCCCGAAGTCCTTCGAAGTAACCGTACCTGCCAGGTCGCCTTCGCCGGCTCGGATGTCGGAGCCTAGGTCCGCCTCGCTTTCGTTGGCCAGCAGCACCGACGACAAGAGTTCAATTTGCTCATCGCGCGACTTGTATACTAATTCAGGAAGGTCCTGCAGGCCATCAAGATGCGTAATAACTTTGAACGCATAACCTTGATCAATCAAAAATTGTTGGCGCTTCGTGCTGTAAAACATCTCTTGTGTATCCTTGGATACAAGTGAGTAAAAGAAGGCATTGAAGCCTTCGTCGTTGCGCCGTTTCGCTCGCAAGATGCGACCTAAAAAAGTTAGACGGCTGTGTTACGATAGCGGGGATCAATCTGCGCACCTAACCGTTGCGCCTCTTGACGGCGCGAACCGAAGTGTGAAGATATTTGGATGAGGCAAGTTGCCTCTGGCAGATCGATTGATGTATCTCCCACCTAGGAGACAATGTTCGAAGGGAACAAAGAATATGGATTCATTACTCACCTTTGACAGGAAGATAGTGTTAACCCTTGGATCATGTTGGAACCGGGCAAGGATACGCATACGCTCGACTTGCCCGACAGCCCCGTGGATGAAGAGCTTGTTCAACTTCTTGGCATAAGCCTATACATGCCGGTCGGGGAGTTCAGTACGGATCTATGCCACCGCGGAGTATGCCTACCTCGAGGGCGAACACGTTGTCCGAAAAGACTATAATCTTGTCTCCTCTGTCTTCGTGGTACTTAATAAGGAACTGGCACGCTTGGAACTTGTTGGGGTTCATGCAATACAAAAGCATGCCCTTCCGTGATTGCTCCCGTAGATATTCACGATAGAATTCTGGGGTCATTGGGCACCAGACTTCTGCGCACTGCGAGTGAATGGACCACGGTGATGAGTTTCCTACGGCTGTCAAGACGTAGGAGCATTTCCGGTCGTACCTGCACATTGGCTATATGGCCTTTTGCGGCAAGGTCCCTGGTTTGAGTGATAAGCAACATACCGCCCGAGCAGACACACTACTTGCATCCAGTTTGCTTCGTACAGCTTCGGCCCAATCATATAGTTCAAATCGGCAATCTTATCGTCCTCACGTACCAGGGTTGCTGAGAATGAAATATCAACGCAGTGTTCGCATGTATTCAGCGACATGTGGGAGCAGGCATGAGAGGGAGGGGTGGGGCGATCCACTCAAAAGTCGGAAAACTCCACTCACCAGTGAGGCCAAGTTTAGAGTGTGCCTTGATGGTGGTGACGACTCGACGAAACATCGCAGCGGGAACAACGTGCACTTCGTCCAGTAGGATGAACCCCCATTCCCTCGATGTCAAGAAGTCCATCATCTTCTTCGACTCGTGCGAACGGTTGTGTGTGTTAGCAACCATGGAATACGTTGAGACAACGATCCCACTTTCTCCAGCAAACTAGATGCGACAAGATTGAGCGCTTACCCACTTGATGCTTCGGCGATACTTACCTTTTCTTTTTGATCTGCCGTGAAGACCGCGCATTGACGGTCCGTGATGTTAGACCACTGCATAAATTGCTGGCGCCATTGCATGACTGAGACCCTGTAAAGAGTTAGAGGCAGCGTTTCGTAACGATGGAAAAGCCTTACGACGAGGTGCAAAGCACCAGACACGACTTCTTGATAGTACAAGCCGCCGTGATGCCGACTAATGTCTTTCCAGCACCGCATGGAAGTACGATGATTCCAGATCGAGCGCGCCTAGCAACCCGTTAATTAGCACGTCGGGCTGTGACTGGGAGAAAATCGTTACCCATTCCCAAACATCTTGCTCAAACTGGTTTCCTGGTACGGTCTGATGATGGTGGCTGGCTTGAGGTCGATGTCTAAATTTGGATTGATTGTGTCATTACGGAAGTCATATTCTTCAAGCATAGGGTATTCAAGTTCGTTGCAACGTTTCTTGACGTCCTACAGAAGGAAGTTGATAAATGTAAAACCCCGCCGACGCGCCAACATACATCTATCATTGTATCATTGATCTCGAAGGCGTGGACATTGTCGTCGTCTTCGTCTGCTTCATCTATGATAATGTCATTGAGTGGGTGGGGGATGTACGATACGAAATGAAGATTCACCACCATCAACACCGACCACGGAAGTAAATATATCAGCATCTTTGGATGCACCGCCGAGTGCGGGTTTCCCATTTTGTTGATCATCCTTGCGTTTATCAGCTTCCCGGGACCCTGGTATCACTAGGCCACCCTTGACCGGGGCCTTGCTGGTGGTAAAGGTGGAGGCCATGATACTATTGTCAGCTTGGGGGGTGACTATACGGGCATCGCGAATGACTCGATCTTTCAGAAGTAGTTGAAGGGTTTCGGGATGACTTGATTCAATGAAATACCGATTGTGTTTCAACACAAGTTTGACCTTCCCGTAGCTCAACGTCCGTTCGCGAATGAAGGATATGATACTTTCAGGAACGGGGACCTTCCGTCATTACAGTCAGGTTACAGTTGAATAGACACCAGAGTTGAAGCAAACCTTGGATAAGCGGTTGAGGACCTTGCTATGAAGTTAGTTAGGGAAGACACGAACAACTAGGGACGGACTTCAATGATATCCTCCGTCTGAAGACCGACAGAAACCGCGGCGTAGAGTGAATAGGAAGTGAGTTTGTATTCGTGTATGAACGCCGGTCTATATTACGGTTTCTAATTGGTATCTACGTATGTATCAGCTTACGCACCTGCTGACAGGTTCACTGATAGCGGTGAGGAAGTCCTGCGCCTGCTCAGCTATTGGAGAAAATGCCTCGAGAATGATGTGGCCGTCTTCAGGACTTATCCATAACGGCCTTGAAGCGTGATCCGGCTTGAGGTGTAGCCATGAAAAGTCCTGATCCATGAATATGTGCGAGATGAGAGCGTCTTGTTGTCGTCGGTGTGCGTCGATGGAAGGCCCGCCCACACTATTGTCTACCATTCGCTTAGCCTCGGCCAACTTTCGCGTTAGAGCACTGAAGTTGATTGTTGCCCCTCGAGGGACGAGGCCCTGTCCTTCTGGAGGTGAGGGTGGAATAACGTCGTCCTCATTGTCGATGTCAAGATATTCTCCTTGGTCCTTAGAGCTTCGTGCTCTCTTCGCGGGATAAGACACCTCGTCTGCAGGTTCTCTAAGCATGGATTCAGCGCAAAGCGTCCAGTGAGCTGACCTTGTGCAATACGCTTTCCAGACATGATGGACGTTGCAGTTCAAGCACACAGGACAAGTGACTCGAGGTCGGGATTGTATTAGATAATGAGCAGGGAGGCGGACTTCGAAAAAGTTCCGCATGAAGGTTGCTGGTTGCTTTCTCCCATCATCTCGAAGCTCCTCGTCAGACATTCCCAACGATGTGGAAGCCAGCTACCCGCCAGATAACTGGAACAAATGATGGTGCGTCGTGATCGCTGTATACACCGTTGTCGAGCTGACCTTCGTTTTAGTGCCTTTGGGCCAGCGGCGCCGTTTTGGCCCAGCACCAACAGAGGAAGCAGCCCCGCCTCAACTTGCGCAACCTTCTCCATCTGCGTACCCTAGACCGCAACATCAGGACAACAGCCCAGGAAAAAGAGGACGCGACGAGTCTCCCACCTCTAGTGACCCAAAGGGTAAGCTACCTTTGCTATGTTCTCACTCTGCAGCTCGGGGCTTGGCTGTTGAGGTCTTTGCAGCGGCATTCGACGCTTTGCCAACGCACACGTCTCGCAGAACTCACTTGTTTACGCTGACTCAGGATCTCTCGCTGACATAACTAACTTTTATTTTCTTGATGCACCATCTCTTGTCTCCAGTTGATCCTAACGCCCCACGCAAACGACGCAGTCGATGGGGTGAAGCCAAAACAGAAATTCCCGGTCTACCTACTGCCATTTCTGCAGCGGGCGTTTCTCAAGCCCAACTTGACAACTATGCTATTCACCTTAGGTTAGAGGAAATAAATCGCAAACTACGCATGAATGACTTCATTCCTCCGGAGCGTGAAAGGTTTGTCATTATAGAACAGGGTGCATATATATCCTTATTGTTGCTGTAGATCGCAATCCCCTCCGCCCACTTACGATGCCCATGGTCGCCGTACCAACACCCGCGAGGTGCGATATCGCAAAAAACTGGAAGACGAGCGTATTAGACTCGTCGATCGCGCCATGAAAAATGATCCCAACTTCCGCCCTCCTGTCGAATATCATCAACAAAAGCGCTCTCAGCGACCTTCCGAGAAGGTGTACATACCTGTCAAGGAGTTCCCTGAAATCAACTTCTTTGGTTTGCTCGTCGGTCCCCGTGGTAACAGCTTGAAGAAGATGGAAAGAGAGAGTGGTGCGAAGATTAGCATCCGAGGGAAGGGCAGTGTGAAGGAGGGCAAGGCCAGGCCGGATCAATATGCTGATGACGCGGAAGAAGACCTCCATTGCCTTGTCATTGGCGATTCAGAGGACAAGGTAGCTACGTGCGTCAAGATGATCAATCGAGTTATTGAGACGGTCAGTGTCACCATGATATTCCATTGAGCTGAAACTAAAATTCCCGACTTTTAGGCTGCTTCCACTCCCGAAGGGCAGAATGACCATAAGCGCAACCAGCTTCGCGAACTGGCCGCCCTCAACGGTACTCTTCGGGATGACGAGAACCAGATCTGCCAGAACTGCGGTGGTGTTGGTCATCGTAAATATGACTGCCCCGAACAGCGCAACTTCACTGCAAACATTATATGTCGTGTCTGTGGAAGCGCTGGGCATATGGCGCGCGATTGTACAGTCAACAAGGATCCGAATGCGCCTCCGATGGGTAGTCCTAGCCAGGCCATGGCCGTCAACAGGGGCGGGTTTGATTCGGAGTACGCCAGCCTTATGGCTGAGCTCGGGGAGTCGGGAGGGGACTCAAACAAGTCACACTGGGCAGGACCAAGCACGGGCCATGACATCACAGGTGGAGGCTCTAACATTCCGCCATGGCGCCGTCCAGAAGTTTGGCAGACGCCCGCACTTACTCAGCCACAACAAGGATATCGACCTCCTCCCCCTGGTTATGGAGGATATGGTGGTGGTGGATATGGCGCCCAAGCGTGGGCGGGGGCAGGATACACTCCCACTGCAGGATACAGTGCTCAAGGCCAAGATTACTCTGCTAATTATGCATCATACTATCAAGGCCAATACGCTCAGCAACAGACCAGCTAATCGCATCAGGACTCACTATTCTGACAGTCTCAGGTCACTGAAATCAAATCTCCTCACCTTTCTTCACTTGTAGATCCCGCGCTCTTGCGTCACGACCTCACCGCTCCTTACGTGTTCCATGTTTCCCTTTACCCATATTGTCAGCCAGCTGCATCGTCTGTTCACAACGCAATTGCGACAGGTATTCCACCTTTCCGACTCAGGCTTGTACAAGAATGTAGGCACTAATCATCGACTGACGCGGTCTTAACAGGCTTGCTCGTACATGTTTTTAATATGATTTGGTTTATCCTTAATCCTTAATGGAAATGCATGAGCACGTCTGAGATAAAGACCTCGGTAACATTATCGTTTCTGCTTATGTTTCTTCTTCCGTGGCGGGTCCTCGGAGCTTGGGTTTTTCCTTTTCTTCATCGGGTCCTTTGTCCTCTTGACGAAGCATGACACGAAGAAGCCGTTGGTCCCATCTTCGCCAGGTGAACACCGAATCAGTGACTCGGCAGATTCTATGAAGCGGGTGTTATGTTTTTGCAGCATCAACCCATTCATAGAACGTACCTGGAGCATTCATCTCGCTTGGGAGACCTCGACGAGGCCAGGTTGGAAGAACGTCCTCTTTTGGGGCGAGCTGAAAATTATTGGAAACAGCTTCGTCGGATGCTAACGCCTCTTTGACAACGTGTTCGTTCTCTAAGGCATGGATGCTGCAAGTTGAGTAGACGATTCTCTGGACAGCGGGAACTACCAATGGGTTAGGTGCTGAATGAGATGTACCATGAAACGCCTTACATTTCATAGCATGCTTAATCATCGATAGTTGAAAGGCGGCCAGTTTATTCAGGCGATCATTGGTTTCTACCTCGTTTTCGGAATCTGCAGGATAGGGAGTTGATAAGTGGTCTTGCCAATACGCAAGGACGAGTAATTACCTGTGTCCACGAGATAATCAAGCCGATTTACGATTCCGGAGCCGCTGCACGAAGGATCCAGCAAACTGCAAGTTCGTGAGGTCAGCGATAATTGTCCCTAGACCCATGCCATCCATGTCTCACATATGTGTGGCTCCAGCAAAACGTGTATCCGATGGGTCGACGGTCAAGAAGTCCGCGTTGACAGGTTGTACATTCTGACATCTAGCGCTCGACAGCATATGTTTGAGGGTGGAAAAGCGTTTGAAGTCCCGTTCGAAGGCATACAGCTTGCAAGGGGGAGTGGAAGGTCAGAAGGTACAGATCACGGTGTAAGCCATTCGGACCTACTGTGCCTTTGCCACCCATGAGCGCGGACAGGTGGGATGTCTTATTTCCAGGAGCTGATGTAGCATCGATGACGGTAGCTGTCTCCGTGGAGGGAGGGTTCAGAACAATAGCGGGAAAGCATGAGGCCTTGTCCTGAAGGATGATCTTTCCAGATAGATACGCATCGTCTTCGTGAAATAGGGTTCGGGGTGCAAACTGCAGTAAATTCGGCACGTGTGCATCCCTTCCAAAGCCAGTGCTAATGGCAAGGCGATAAGGCAGAGCCATGACGAAACAGAGGCGACTCACTCTGATTCAAACGGCCCTGAAAGCACGAAGCCACGGGCGACGAAATATTCAATAGCATCGGAGCTATTCCATAGTAGAGTGTTCACGCGTGCGTAACGAGGTATCTGTTCTGTCAACGAGGGGGAGCTCAGGTGCTAGTGAGCTGAGTTCTAGGAGGTAAGACGGACCAGCACGCGGATCGCCGCTAACGGCAAGATCCTTCGCGTCCTTGACGCCCCGCTTGATCTTGATCTTCTGAAGCTCTGCATTGAGGCGGGTCCTGTGACGAAGAATTGCCTGTTTTATGGGCCCATCCCCCGCTTGGATACCTTTGGCCAGCAGGAGGTCATGGACGAGAAGCAATGCGAGATTTGGGGACTTGATCTTCTTGTTCTCCTCCTTCAGTAACTTGGCTTGAGAAATCACCTCTGTAATGACCGATTTGACTGTTACCAGCTCGCGTCTGCGTGTTCTTTTCAAAGCAACTGTCTCTCACATTTCAGCGTTTCGATGACGAGAGCTGCAGTTCTCTTCCTGTCCTTTGTGACAACGGTGCCCAGCAAGCCCTTGATAGAGCCCTTCCTTGCGTCAAGCGAATCAAGCACCTTAGCGGCCTCGAGGTAGAAATTCATCGATTTAGTGCTATATACACAAAACGGAACCTTCAGCATGTGCCCCCGAGCTAACATCGAAAGACAGTACATTTGTCTCTATAGGAAGTCGGCTGATCATAGTCTGGAGGTAAAAGGAAGGAGTCAGTGGGCAGTTCTGAAGTTCGTTGAAGAAAGAGGGTCAGAATCGATTTTGCGTCACATCTGAGATAAACCCAGTCGGACAATGTAGATAATTAAGAAAGAACATCATGAAGCTGGGTGCAAAATCGGAGACTCACGTACTGAACCAAAAAGACAGAAGTTGAGGGTACAAAAGAGAACGGTGGTAGATTTGCAACAAATTCGGAAGCTATATATGGTGTATTTTAAACTCCGACGGTATTTTCTACTAATGAGTGATCGAGACGCGTGCCCGGCCTGCACGCCTCCACCACCACTGCTCTTTGCTGAGTGCGTGTCCTATGTTCGTTTTTGACGGCTTCTGACCTTTCTACTACAGTGGCACCAGTTGAAACGACGCTTTACGATTTGCTTGGCGTTGCCCCAGATGGTAGTGAAGGTGCATAGACTGTCAAGCTTTGGTCGTTCGACCGCTTAACTATACTTTTATTGCCAGCTGACATAAAGAAGGCCTACCGAAAGAAGGTACTACCTACCCATCGTGAGCGACGTCCTGCTGACATTCTTTAGGCTAAGGAACAGCACCCGGTATGTCTTCACCAACCCAGTGATTCCTTCACAGGAGAAGCTGACATTCTACGACGCTATTTAGGACAAGGTACGCGTTCCACCCCGCTTGTGAGGATTTCCCATCTGATAAATTGCTTCCGTAGAACATCGATGACCCCCGGGCCAGTGAAAAGTTCCAGGAGATGGCCGCTGCGTTTGTTCTTCCTTCGTCATGGCCTTCCGTGGTTCCTGATTGCTACCTTCTTTGTAGCTATGAAATCCTAAGCGATCCGGAAACGCGAGAGGTATACGACATGCACGGCATGGCCGGTTTAGAGGGATCAGCAGGATCGGCAGGCATGAATGAGGCAGACCTCTTCTCTGCCTTCTTTGGTTCAGGAATGTTTGGATTCGGCGGTCCTCGGAGGAATCAAGAGTCGGTCATCCCTTATGACACCACTCTGGAAGACCTGTACAATGGCAAATCTGTGAAGATGAACATGGAAAAGGAAGCCGTCTGCGGCCTTTGCAAAGGGCATGTTTTTCTCAGAGTCTCTGTGAACTCATAGTTTACCCCAAATGCTCAGATCGGGCGCGCGAGGTAGCGCAAAACCGAAGCCTTGCGTTACCTGTGATGGGAAAGGCTGGACGTTCGTCCAGACACAGGTAAGGGGAATTCCCTGAGAGTCTTGACCCTTTAACTATTCTCCAACACGTAGGTGGCTCCTTCCGTGATAGGAACATCGCGAAGTAACTGCCACAGTTGTGAAGGAACCGGTTCTAAGCTTCGAGAGAAGGATCGGTAAGATAACTGGATCCTCACACGGCCTAGCTCACCAGTCTCGCAGATGCAAGAAATGCAAAGGAAAGAAAACAACTACGGAGAAGACCCGGCAGGAAATCTTTATCGAGAAGGGCATGGAAGACAAACAACGGATTGTTCTCTCTGGTGCCGGTGATCAGCGCGTAAGGTATATCATCTGGAATTCTGTACTATATTTGACATGTTATTCGTTTTAAGCCTGGACAACCTCCTGAGGACGTCGTCTTCGTTTTGCGTTGTGCTCAGCACGATAGCTTCGAACGCGCGGGCGACGACTTGCTCATGCATGTTTCCATCACACTTTCAGAGGCCCTCCTAGGGTTTTCACGTATTCTTATCAAACATCTTGATGGAAGAGGTATACACCTTCGAAGTCCGCCAGGTAAAATCATCAAGCATCATGATAGCATTGTACTGCGTGGTGAGGGCATGCCGAAGTACAAACACCCTGATCAGAAAGGGGATCTCTACGTTATCTTTGACATTGAGATGCCCGATGAACAGTGGCTGAAGTCTGTCGACAAAAAGGTATGTACACGATCCTCTATTCCCTCTACCCAATCCAACGCAGTATGTCTGGTAGGTCTTGGAAAATGCCCTACCTCCGAAAAAGCGGGACGTAGAACCACGGCCCGTAGTAGTTGACGAGGCTGCATATGAAGAGAGCGATATTGTGGATGTGCGTTCAAGGTCTTTTCCGGCTGGAGACTTCTTTGACCAGGGCTTTGCGTCACAGTTCGGTGGAGGGGAAGATGCATGGGTTGATGAAGACGAAGACGATGAGTTCGATGACAACCACGAACCCGAATGTCGACCACAGTAATGACCCCGTCCGTCTCTTTGCATTACTTGAGGACATACCTCCACTCCTTCCCTGCTTAGTTTATAGAGTTTTCTTCATAGTGTAGATATACCGCCTAATATGCAGCGCTAATCTATGATTCAATTGGATCCATGGTATACCTATTAGTAACTGTGGGAACATTTACCCGAAAACGGTGGGTTAAGTCAGTGGAGTGTGTTCCATGCATTGACTTCGCCGGTGCACGATGCTTGCATCGTATTCCGGATTCTGATGTTGACATTCGCCTTCACCGTCTTCTTCCTCGTCGTGTCCGCCTTTGCTCAGTCACCCAGAATTCTAATTTATTCAGCAACTAGAGGATTCCGTCATGACTCCATCCCAACGGCCATTGAAGCCTTACAAAACGCCAGCAACACAATTAACCTTCGCTTCGACAGCACCGAGGATCAGGCCCTCTTCAATGAGCAAAATCTCGCGAGATATGATGCTATATTATTTCTAAGTACGACCGGAGAAGGTGAGTTCAAATATGAAGTCAGCAGACTTAATATTAAATTGCGGCGTGGAAGTCCTGGACGATGCGGGGAAAGCGTCTTTCCAGAAATACCTAAACTCCGGCGGAAATTTCATCGGCGTTCACTCTGCCTCGGACACGCTAGTCAATGCGACGTTCTACGAGCGTGAACTTGGTTCGTAACCTTATACCCATGTCTTGTATATTATGCGGCGGGATGCGCTGACAGCATGCGTGTGCTTAGGGGCGCACTTCGACTACCATGCCGACCTCCAGGAAGCTGTGAGTAACTCTATCCTTGGGTAATATTCCGTGGAACTTGCCTGCTCGCCTATAGACCGTCGATGTCGTCGGACCATCTCATCCAAGTACCGATAAGCTTCCCCGCCGTTGGCAAATTCGGGACGAATGGTCAAATACATCTACCCAGCGCCTTACAAGTAGCTGAGACGTGTAACCTTCGCAGGTACAATTTCAAATCTGACCCCCGGGACCTTGGCGCCGTCGTCGTACTCTCCGTTGACGAGTCGACCTACTCCGGTAATGTCACTATTTAGTCTATGTGTTATATGGACTTTGGAAATTCACTCGCCGCTTTCAGACACCGGGACTCGCAGGTTCAATCAAGGCACCCCACACCCAACAGGTAAATAAATATCAGATATGTCTGACTTGATGACATGCCCCTTCTTTCGTAGCATGGTACCAGGAGCACGGTGCTGGCACCTCTTCTGGTGGTGTGTCCGGCCGCAGCTTCTACACAAGCTTAGGGCATCTGAACGAAACGTGGAGGGTGAGTTGACACCCCTTCTCTGCTCAGTTTGCGCCTTATTTCCTTTGACAGGACGAAACATTCATGGGTCATGTTCTTGGCGGAATC
Organism: Pleurotus ostreatus; assembly: GCF_014466165.1. Taxonomy (NCBI): domain Eukaryota; kingdom Fungi; phylum Basidiomycota; class Agaricomycetes; order Agaricales; family Pleurotaceae; genus Pleurotus; species Pleurotus ostreatus. The sequence continues at coordinate 1,127,454 of NW_023503162.1, read as the reverse complement.
GTATGGACATTACAGGCTAATACAACCAAGGCTTTCAACACCAGTGCGCTGGTCGGAAGTGATGAAAGTCCTCCCACACCCACAGGGGGTCAAAGTGAGGTCTCTGGCACAAGCGACATAGCGGGGACACACACGCCCTCGCCGGCCAGGTACGTGGAAACACAATTGAAGGTATCGTTTGCCCTAACGTGAGACTGGCAGCAACGACGCCACTGCACCCATAGCTTACGGCACTCTGCTTACAATAATCCTCAGCACACTAGCAGTTGCTCTTTACATCCTTTAGTGTGTACAAAATAAGTTTCATTCAAGCCCACTCGTCGTGCAAATTTCCGATGGTTCGCACCAAGCACCGACTAACGTGGATCACGACGGGAACAATACTTCCTGTGTGCGCAAGGTCACACAGTGAGGAGGATCAACGTGGATAGATACGCCACAACTAGTTAATCAAGCCCATAGATATTAAGTAACCCAACTAACAGCATTTTTGGATGCACATCAGGGAAGCAGGTTTACTTCTTTGTTTTGCGTTTCCTACCCTCGGTGCCACTAACTTCACCGCCACTGAGCTCATCCCCACTTGTTCCAGTTGTGAAACCACCGTCCTTCTTCCCTGCCTTAGTGCGCTTGAGATGGTGCTCAGGGATCCACTCTTCCTGATAGCCGCCCGCGCCGCTAGCAGTCACTGTACCTGTAGGCGCACTTACGGATTGCACACTGGCCTTTCCACGGGGTTTCTTCGCTTGAGGAACAAATGAAAGATAGGCGAAATACCCAAGACCTCCACAGAAAGCGGCGACGATGAGGTAAGTAATCAAACTGGGTTTGTGGCCACCAATTAGCAACATCAGACGCAGGTGAAGGGGATATTAGACACACAGTTTGAGGTCGAAGATAGAACCTTCAGGTTCAACGATAGCTACGATTGAATCGTAGGCTACTGTTCGCAGTTTTTCATCCTGCGGATGGGTTGGTCAGAGTTGGGACGGCGGACGGATCTGGACCGACATACATCACTGAGGTGGTCCAGCCATACGCGTAAGCGGAGGTCTCCGGGCTAAACCAACGTGAGATGGGTTTACGTTTCAACAGCGCCTACTGCGACCATACCTTGAATCTAGGGGTATATGGTCAGCGACAGTAGATCATCGGACGCGGAGATGACCACTCACTCGCTATGGAAGTTATATGGAAGGTTTATTTTCAGGCCTTGCGGGACTTGGACGTCGTATTTGACGCTCGTAAGCTACCGTTCCGAAGTCAATATCGCGAATCGCGGCGGAAGCGACAACACCACTCACGTTCTTGATGAGTTTGTCAGTCTCCGGGTGGTGAACAGAGCCCGCAACGCTAACGACGGTCACAACCCGAGGTGTCTTGTTCTCTACGGCTATAGACAGCTGGTTCTTTTCTCCGTTAACGACATCTGTTTGATGAACGGTGAATAGGCCATTCGGGACCAACGAGCACCGCTTCTACGCACGACCGAATGGGTTGCTTTCAGCGAAGGACCCAACCACCGACAACTCCGGCACGGTTTCGGTTTCTTCTCCTATTGGCGAAGCTGCAAAAATTGTTATGGTTGTGGCCTGATCGGAGCGTAGAGTACGGACATGCGAGAACGGTATGAAAGGCTAGCAGAGAGCAAGCCCCAATGAGATATTGACCAATGCGCATTGTGAAAAGGAGTGCTTGGAGAAGAGAAAGAAGAAAACAATTAGTGGACGCGATTTACAGTGAAAGCAGAGAATGAGTCGGTCGCCACGTATGTTGGCTCACGGACGCGTGCAATCGGCTTGGGTTCCAAACAGGTATACACAGAACGGAATCAATACAGCTTCGACTACTATTAGATGTTATTTATGGTACTTTCTTCTTTAGCAGCTCGCGTGCAACTTCATCGTCGTCCGCAGACTTGTCGGGCAGCCAAAACGCCTAAAAACAGTGATGAATTTCAACTACGAAGCAGTGATAGTTTAGAGTTACCAGTTCTGCGCCGGCTGTGCACATCATAGCATAACGAGGATTGAATCTCACGCATCTCGACGGGCCAGGGTGTCCTTCTAGCGAGGCCAGGGGCTGCAAGCGTAATGGAGGAACCTTGAGGTCTATGGGCCCTTCTCGCGTGGGTAGATCTTGCACGTCCCAAATAGCAATCTTGCCATCGAGACTACCGCTAATGACATATTTGCTGTCGGGCGTCCAGCAGACTTCTTCGCCACTGTTGCCTTTGGAAGGCTCAATCGATGGTGGAGTTCCCATTCTACGTCGCTCCAATCCAGTATGCCCCTCCAGCTTCGCGAGCAAGTGGCCTTCGAAGGAGTCCAGTATATAGTGGGCATCCCCCGAGCAACCGACCAGTAGATACTTGCCGTTACTGGAGAAAGACATAGACGTCATATATATAGGTCGAGGGGGGTACGAGATCAGGGAAAGAGTGGGATCTTCAAGAGTTATGGTTAGGAAAGGCGCTTTGTCGAAGCTCGCGTGATCGTACAGGAGAATTCTTGAGTAGTGGTTAACTGCGACAGCAAAGACAAGACCCGACAAATCATATGTGACTATTGGAGTAGAAGGCAAAGCGAGAAGGCCTCTGCATGTCGGCGTGCGGAGATCCCATAGTCGAACGGTCTTGTCCATAGATCCCGACATGAAGCAATCGTCCACAGGGGACACTTCTAGTGACACAACTCGATCTTTGTGCCCCTTGAAGTATTGCAAGTATTTGTTGTCGTGTAAGGAATGATACCGTACGGTATCGTCTTCCTTCGTCGACGCATGGACAATTGAAGTATTCTTGTGGGTAAACCGGGGTAGATCAACTCCATACTTCTTCGAATGTAGTGTTTTCAAGGGCCTATGGTGAGATGAGGCTTAACGAATTTGACACATGAACGGGGAAACTTGCTTGCCGGATTTACAGTTGTACAAACGGAACGTCTCGTCCTCAGCTGCTGTGATCACTTGGTCCCCTCTATCGTCAAAGGAGATCCCGGTGATATGTTTGGGTCCATTACTCGATGTCCTGCCACCGGGAGATGGAGGTGGCGTAGCCTCCACCGCGCCTTTGAAGATCTTCGCCGGTTTGAATTTCCCCTAAGTCGGTCATGAAATCTGCCATTTGCCCAGGTGTCTATAGAAAACCCATACCATGAGTTGGTTGGTCAAAGTCATGGTTTGTGGGGGATTCTGGTTTGCAGGTTGAGGCTGCGGTTGCGGTGCCATTGCGAGACAAAGTGGTCGGTGAATGCGGCGAGTAAGGCGCGTCCAGGCAAGATGGATCGGAGTTGTAATTTTTCTCACCGTGACTCCCAACATACAACTGCCATGGCAGAGAATGGCGACGAGTCCGCTAAACTATGGAAGGTCAATCGCACAATACACGAACTTGTAAATGATAGAGTGAGCCCGTATTTCCTCTTGGTTGCCCCCGATTGTCCCTCAAGCTTGTTCCAGGGCTTCCTAGTTTCAGAGGAGGAGATATCAATGGACCTGGCCACATTTCGCGCTACCTATGCCCCCCATGGCTCCCTAGAGTGAGCAGAATTCTCTCAGACATAGGGAACGTCAAGATGGCATCCTCATCTCACCGAACCAGCCGCTCCCAGTTGAATTTCTTCACCAGTTCGAAGACGAATTCGACCGACCAAATTTTCGTGTTCTTTACCGAAGAAAGAAGCGTAGGCGTCAAGACCATGCGCAAGTGCGTAAGGCGACGTCTCTTCCACCATTCCATTCCACTTATCGCGTTCAATACTTAGGCTCCTCGGCATTCTCGAAGAAAAGAGCATCAACCGTGGTATAATTGTGTTCCCCGGTAATATGACACCGTCAGCGCGAAAGGTAAGTATTACCATGCATCTTGTAATCACGCTAATACCAATAATTAACAGGTCATTGTCGCGATGGCTGCTCAGTACAGATTGGAGGAGTTCTCCGAGGCAGATCTACTTGTAAACATCACCCACCATACCCTTGTTCCCAAGCACGAGGTCTTGAGTCCTGAGGAAAAGAAAGTTCTTCTAGAAAAATAGTACGTGCCTTCTCCACCTTCGTATGCCCTCATCCATGATCTTTACATACGTTATAAAGCCGGCTGAAGGAAACGCAACTTCCGCGGATTCAAATGGCGGACCCTGTGGCTCGGTATTATGGCCTACGGCGGGGGCAGGTTGTCAAAATCACTAGACCCAGTGAAACCAGCGGTCGATATGCTAGCTATCGCATCTGCTTCTGAAGGTTTACTGTTGTGAATGAGACTCCGTTATTCACGGCGCTGTTGTTATCGTATCTTTGGGCTTCAACCCAACGCTTTTCATATGTATCTTCTATTCAACTAATGTAATTGCTACTGACGGGGTCCAAGCTTTACCCGCCCAACACTCTCTCAAGAGATCTAGCCCGCCGTTGTCCCTTGACTCTCCGAGCGATCCATGGCTACGATTCCGTCTCTCAGTCGTATGAAGGCATACGAAGCTCGTAGGGTGTTGTAGTGTACCTCACCTTCCCTAACCCCACGCGGCGAGGGCCCATTAGGTGTGATGTAGTCAAATGCAGAAACTCTGCTGGTCTTCAAGGTTTCTCTACCGTTTCTTCCCTCAATCCACTGTAATCGGTGCGTGTGTCGACCGGATTCTATTTTCGCAACTACCGTGCTCCCGTTGCCCCGCATGCAAAGATCGTACATACGTGCCCACTTGAACTTCTGCCGGCTCCCCGGATGCCGTCACGACAGAGGTTCTGTGATGTTCATCTTTGACGGCCACGAGTCTCGCAATGTCCGCTTGCCGTCGGTCCCATTTCCCGGTGTTCAAATAACCTGCGTCCATGCGAATGGGGCATGTGGTCTACGAGAGCCTACATTGTGTCCCCGAGCATCACAAACTTCGACACTCAACTAGAAGCGTCTGAGGTTTACATCAATATTACTTTGCGTGTACTCACCGTGTGTTCCACTTTATTCAGACTTTGGAGCTTCTGATGTACCTTGATTCGTCTAATCCAGAAATGGACCACAGGTCATTAGGCAACTTCACAACCTACTGGAGTGCTCGCTGGATCTAGCTAGCTGGGATCAAGCTTCAGTTCTGAGCACTCGGATAGTAGGCCACCGTCTATTCCGACTGGTTAGATCCTTACTTCTCCTGGCAACTCGGGGGTGATAAAAAGAGACAATCGTTTCAAGTACATGCATACAGAACGTCACAATGATAATACAAGGAATGACAGGCTGACTCATACTTTGCATTGGCATCAGTAAGTACTCTGAAATGCTTTAATGCCATTCCGTGAAGACTGTCTTCCGGCCGTTATCGGAGGGATACCCAGTGTCGTAACTCCGAGTCCTATTTCTGAGTGCACTGCATTTCGGTCCGACATTAATAGCTAAACGCTCCGACGACAAAGCACATATCGCGCTGGGCTGAGGTATGTCGACCACTGGGGCTCGAGTACTTTGCTCATTTTACATCCGGCAAACCTCTATGTGTCAAAGAAGTTGTAACGGACAAAGTCTGAATTACACTACACTCCATTAACAACCGTTTCTCAAGCACATCGGGGATTTTTACATATATTTTAAAAAGTCGGTCCATCTCTGAGCAACAATTGTATTCTATGCGACGCCTGCGCGACATGAGGCCGAACGGCAGCAGTTCGCACACCCTGCGAGCCTCGGATAGGCTGGAACTCGTGAATTGAGGTGAGAACCATGCCAACAATTTGACTAAGAGGAATGCAATATCGTAACCCCCGTCGCCTCCCACTGATGCGCTTCACCGATCTCACGCAGATCTGGACACGCTGTTGAACCAGATGGCTGCAGGGATGGGACATGTGTACGTTGGCCCTAGTTTCTCGGCCAATCTGGGTGGGCTTTGGCGTACACTAGCGACTATGCCAAACTCTGCCGCCCCCAAAGCTTCCATGTACCACCGAGCCTCTGGATTCCATTTCCATCTCGAGATGTAAGGGTCGTGGGAGAAATTTAACTCGTGGCCTATTTACCTACAGGATGACTGAGATGCACGACTCTCTTGTATTTTCCACTTGGATTTCTTTGCCTCGTGCCGGACCCCCTTCTGAACATCTATTCAAGAGAAATTTGCCGTCCTAGTCCCGTATGAGGTCTTAGGTCTCCGTCAAAACGTTGTAGATCCCGCTTAACAAATGTCAGGGATTTCAGCCACAGCCCACTGCGGGCAGAGGGCGGCTGCGAATCTGTGTCCGTTACAGCGTTGATTTCAATGATCTGTCTCGATAGGTGGAAAGTCTCGAAATGATAGTTTCTGACCTGTCGATATCCGCCTGGTTTCTCGGAGGTTGCAGCAGCAATATGTCCGGCTGTCTGGTTTCAGTATTCAGTATGTCGGCGCTCCTTGCCGTTTCTTCCTTCCGCGCAACGTTAAACCCATATATGTTCCTGATCCTTAGGAGTCCATTAGTGGCATTCGCCGTATAGCGCCTTACTTGATCTCATCTGTCCCCGGAGATGAATGACACAACGCACTCGTGTCGACGAATCTCCAGATTCGCTCCTCCTACTCAATAATACCAGTCACTCGATCCGGGAATAAACACAATCTCATGGGAATAACCATTTTCTACCTGGCTATAAATCTAGGGCGAAGTAGAGCGAAAAATCCTCATCCACAAGTTCTACTTACTTACTTCTCCTACTAGTCCAACCACTACTTCCCTCTCCGCGATGTCTTCCCAGCCAACTCAAATCGTCCTCCCTGACCTCCTGGCCATGTGCCCTCTGAAGGGATACACGAACCCTCACTACAAAGAAGCAGCCGCAGAATCTGTCGCGTGGATCGACAGCTACAACGTCTTCACTGACAGGAAGCGTGCCTTCTTCGTCCAAGGTTGCAACGAGCTCCTTGTCTCCCACACATTCCCATACGCACCCTACGAGCAATTCAGAACATGCTGCGACTTGGTCAACCTACTATTTGTCATCGACGAAGTGAGCGACGACCAGAGCGGGAAGGATGCCCGTGCAACAGGCCAGGTATTCCTCAACGCTCTTGGCGACCCAGAATGGAACGATGGTTCTTTACTGTCCAGAATCACAAAAGAGTACGTTCTCTCGTACTCAGGCAAGGTCTTTAAGCTAACTCCATCTTCGTTCAGCTTTAGGGCCAGGTATTTCCGCCTCGCCGGACCAAATTCTTCTCGTCGCTTCTTGAAGCACTGCGAGGACTATATCAACGCAGTGTCCACTGAGGCTGAGCTCCGTGAAAGGGGCGAAGTCCTGGACATCGAGCCCTTCACTGCTCTTCGTCGCGAAAACAGCGCGATTCGCCTCTGCTTCGGTCTCTTCGAATACGCACTTGGCATCGATCTGCCCGATGAAATATTCCAAGACAAGACATTCCAGGATATGTACTTTGCCGCCGTCGACATGGTTAGCTGGAGCAACGTAAGTTAAATCCCTCCGCCGCAGTCTCCATCATTAAACCCGCCTGCAGGATGTATACTCCTATAACATGGAGCAAGCCAAAGGACACAGCGGAAACAACATCGTCACCGTCCTCATGAAATCCAAGGGAATGGGAATTCAAGAAGCTGTGGACCACGTTGGCGTTCACTTCCAACAAATTATGGACATATATATGGAATCAAAGTCGCGTCTACCATCATGGGGGCCTGAAGTTGATGTTAACATCGCCCGCTACGTCGAGGCACTTGGCCACTGGGCAAAAGGAAACCTTGAGTAAGTATACTCCACCCCATAGGATCGATTCCAATCACTCACCCGCTTTCCCTCAGCTGGAGTTTCGAAACTCAACGTTACTTCGGTGCTGAGCATCTCGAGGTGATGGCAACCAGAGTCGTGACTCTAAGGCCCCACGGCTCGCCCGAGGATTTCGACGAATAGATCGGAGAGTCCACGTCTTCCGATGGCTGCTGCATAAAGAATAAAATTATTGAACCTCGTAATCTACATTATCTTTGTAATCGTTTTTTCCCCTGCTTCATCTTAAACGATAATGTAGAATTCCATAATACATCTTTGATCTATTTGTTGCTCTTTTATGTCATTACAAGAGTCAGAGAAACGTCCGCACCGACAGCATCATCCAACCCGAAGACGAAGACGAACAGAAATCTGTCAATGATTGCTACGTACATGGACGTCGTCCATTCTAGGAATTATGCTGTGTTGGAGCGAAGGCATCCGACGGGTAAATGCCGTACTTATCGAAAGTCCCCCTTCTACATCGGGTGTGGCGCTTCAACTGAAAGGCGGATATCATTACAAGGTACAAAAACACATGTCATAAACAGATTGACAACATGATAGATACTACAGCTGAAACTGCTGTTAAATTCAAGGAGAAATCTATACGTATAGCCAACGCCCTAACTCCTCAGCCCATTTAGACAGACCAGTAGTCGCGGTAGTTTCGAAAGCTGCATTCAAAGGGACTTCTTCGCCTCCTGTTGTCTGCGAAGTCGACTCCCCAGGCGTCTCTGGGGGTGTCAATCGGCCTAGAGATTCTGCTGAGCCTCGGCGGGTATACGGCGAAAGTACACCAAGCCCGCTTCCCCCAACAGAAGTGAGATAAGGTTCATAGCCGTCGCGTCGTAGGTCCTCGATCAGGTCAGATAGAGCATCTTCATGGAAGTCTACGGTACAAGGCAAGGTTAACTCCAGGCACATTGTAATCATGGTAAAAGCTTACCGTCAGGTACAAGTGTAACTGCACAACCTCCGCCGCCGGCCCCAGTGAGCTTGGTGCTTAACTGGCGAGCAGCAGTCTTAGCTCTGATAGCTTCCAGCGCAGGATGAGACACGCCGAGATTCGCCAAATGGATGTGGTTTTCATTGATCAAACTCTGTGAACGAGTGGTCGTATTGTTAGGAGGCCGGATTGAACAGCATTTTTTGGAGGCTCACTGAAAGCGCGGAAAGCAATGCCTCGCGGGAGACTTCCGGATCTGCTAGCGCACGCCGCCCCTCGTCACTGATAGCTTGAATAGCGTCTAGGATTCCATTAACAAGCTCCGGCTCCTAAACAAGTACAACGTCAGATAAACAGTTTACTTCTCGAAAGGTCAAGCCGCACCTCCAACTTTTTCTGGCCGACGCCGGCAACCAGCCGCTTGGTGTCACGGGGCACCTTAGAATTAGTGAGCAGGAATCTCAAAGACTTGAATCTACGGGGCGAGGTAATGAGCGAGATGCCACGGTCTGATAACCATGCCAGTCGTCAGAAACTCACCCTTGTATCCCCTCCATTCCAGATGGTTTCCCGAAGCCCGCGCGAGTATAAGCTAGAGCACCACCAAAGACGGCCACGCTGTTATCGACGCCACTGGGGTTGCCGTGGAGGATCTTCTCCGCCACGAAGGCCCACCGATTGACTTCCTCCGCTATCGCTGGAGTAATGGCCTTACGTCCCTGATGGGAGAAATGGATATGACCTGGATCGTTGGGCGAATCTGACGCGCGAGCGGGTTTAGGTATGGTCGGCAAAGAGATCCGCCTGTGAACGAGGAGAAGGGCCATGGCCGAGCATGTGGAAAAGGACGCGGAGGAACCAAGACCAGCTCCAACAGGAAGAGTCGACCGTGCGGTGAAGTTAAGCGAAGGTCTAAATACGTCGACACGGAATTAATTGTGTATTGATCCTGCTGTTGAGAAACGGGTACCTGTCGCGTGCAAGTTTCATGTAAATGTAGAGGAATGCAAGCGCTGCAGCTTGGGCACTTTTGTGACCTTCCAAATGGGCGAGGGGGCCCTGTTGAATTGCATCGTATAATTTTTGGTCGACTGAATCTGGATGCTCCTCTCCTTCCACAATAATGGAACAATCATCCCAAGGTAAGGAGTCGATGTCCCATTCGCCACGGAAGTCATCAATATCTTTGAAATGCAAGGTTATCTTATTGTCTTGACGCGGTGTTACGTAACCGTAGCAGCGGAGGTCGACAGAAGCAGCGATGGCGGTCTGTGAACCCATATGTTTCAGATCATGTTCTGTTAATAGGATCCGGGAGATGACTCACCACCCCATGAACGACAGCGTGTTCGCCGAACAGAATGACTTTACCAGGCGCACTAACCAACCATTCTCGATTATCAGGGGTTTCTCTCATGGCGAGTTTCTCTACCGCTCTACTGATGGCCCCGTCGCGACTGGGGGTCAAAAGATGAACTGATGCTTTGCTGTCATACTTTAAAAGGAACCTACAGCGAGTTATCTTGGAGATTCGCCCGGACATAAGAATTAAGATCGGAAGCGAGTGCGATAGCGCCGGCGTCTACAAGCGCACGCTCTAGATCATCAAGGAGATCGGTTGGGTCCTCGATACCAACACATAGACGGATCAGATCCTCGGGTAACCCACGGGCCGCTCTAGTAGCAGGATCGATAGATGCGTGTCTACAATGATATGGATATGCGACGTTAGAAAAATGGACAGTGATCAAAGATAGCTTCCTTACGACATGGCGCAGGGCATACTGATCAGACTGTTGACGCAGCCGAAGCTCACGCTAATACCCCATAGCCGCGTAGCTCCAACAATTCGTTCGCTCAATTCTTTATCACCAGTTCGAAAGCTCAGGACAGCGCCCGGCCCATCTGCGATGCGGTCATGGATTTCTTTCCCAGGATGGGAATCAAGACCAGGATAATAGGTAGCGAAGCCTAGGGTGTGCAGATATTTGGCTACCAGCTGGGCAGAGGATTGTTGCCTATCCATGCGTACAGCGAGTGTCTTGGTGCCTCGCAGCAACAAAAAGGCGTCGAAGGGTGTGAGCGCATTTCCAACTGAATTGATCATGAACGCCATTTGCTGTTTGACGAGACCAGTCAGTAAACATATGACTTCAAGGTGTAAACCATAGTATTGACCTTAGCTAAATCTGCTCGATTACAAGTGATGACGCCAGCCATGAGATCGTGGTGGCCACTCAAGTACTTTGTCGCGCTGTCATACACGATGTCCGCGCCGTGATCAAGCGGGCGCTGTAGGTAGGGACTCATCATCGTATTATCGACAACAACTACGGCATTGGGTGCAGCTTCTTTCACGTCCTTACTCAGCTGAGCCAAATCAGCAATCTTGAGCAGAGGATTTGTTGGTGACTCCAGAAGGACCATGGCTGTCTTGGTTGCGTTCAAGTAAGGGCGTATTGAAGAAGGATTGGTGGTGTCAACATGGTGAACGGTAACGCCGCCATGGGTGCGCAGGTAGGTAAGAAGACGGTTGGTCCCTCCGTAAAGGTCATCGCCCGCAATAACTTCGTCCCCTGGCTTGAGAAGCCGCAAAATAATGTCAAGTGCAGCCATGCCGGATGAAACGGCAAACGCATGCTCAGCAGACGATATCTTGGCTATGTGGTGTTCTGTCGTACATTGATACTCGTCAGTGACGAGTCTCGCCACGACGATACACATCTAGCTTACCGAGGTGGCTCCTGGTAGGATTGCCGCTCCTAGAGTAGTCGTATTCTCCGTTCATCCCCTTGAAGGTAGATGTTTGGTAGATTGGCACAGAGCTGCTTCCATATTGGTCCTTCTGGCTGGGGTTTTCAACCGTAGCGCATAACGTCGAGAACCGGTAGGGTTTGCGCGGCCGAAAGGGAGATTCTGGCTCTGGAGTGGGCAGATCATGCAGAACTTGGGGCACCTTTGGATCAATCCTGGGTGCCATCGTCGAGCTCGATGAGAAAGATGCTGTTCTAAAGTTTGTAGTGGACAAGCAATAATGGTCAGAGTCAGACACGGGGTAGAAGGGAAGAGTCGATTTCTGTTTCTGTTTCAGTGCGAACAACAGGTGATCATGGCGTGCTCGAGCTAAATGAGGTAATTGCGAGATCCTGTATCACACCACCATGGTCAAGAAAACCAGAGAGCGTCGTGAGCTGCAGCTTTGAAGTCGAATCTCAGAGCGCGCGACTGACAACTACAATTCTCAGATGCCCGAAAGGCTGCAGCTCTACCTGGCCTTGACCCAGAAATTATTGCAAAGCGAAAGAAACGGCATCTTGACGAGTTGGAGGCAAGCTGTCTAACGCCCTGATAAATATCTTGCCGCTGGGAACTGAGCCCGGCATTAGCGCTCCAATTACTCTGAACCAACGCTTCTCAACACTGAAGGAGATGGGGAGCCAGATGGAACCACCAAGGGGCGCGCTCGACAGACCATTTCCGACAAACGGGATTTCGAGCGACCTGGCAGAAAGAAGAAGTCTACAATGAACATTCGAACTGCGGTTTTGTATCGCAAGAACTTGTCAACTCTCATCGAAGAATCTGTAGGTATTGGTAAGGCCAATATTGGACGTAAAAGACTTTCTCACTGTAGCATATTGCCGAATATCCATCTTCGGTACCTACCTATTTGACGGCAGTTTCTCCACCTCCCCGTTATCCGCCGCGGCTTCTGTGCTCAATATGTGGCTACTGGGGCCAATATAAATGTAAGCGGTGCGACATGCCCTTTTGTGATCGATCCTGCGAGGAGGTGCACAATGAGACGCGGTGCGAACGGCGAGTGATGTAATGAGCAGTACGTGGTGAGCCGCTGGTGCATTTTTTCGTCCTCGTGCTCCTCAATTCCATCAACCGTAAGCAGGGCTTTCTCTACTTGCCGGTTGGCGCAGAAATAACCCACCCATATCGCTCCTCGACCCTTCTGCTGTTCTGCATTCTCCGGCGATCGTGGCTAAACCATGAGGCTGCTCTGTACTCAAGACTAATAATGTCAGAACATTTCGCCTCCGTTCAATGGTGATTTTCTTTTTGTCTTAGGTCCGCTTACATCAACGACAGCACTTCGTTCCTTCGCTTGATTCTCGGACTTAACTGATATCTTTGGGATTCCCCACTTGTATTAACCTTTTTGAGGCCAATACATTACAAATGCACTGAGGATCCCACACGCTGACAGTCTCAATGTTGCATGAAGTGACAGTACCTACCGTGACTCGAGACCATCAATAGCGCTTGCCGAGACGAGATATTATCCACAAGAGACCAAAATGACGATGCTTTCTTCATTTCAAGCAAGTCTCCATGCTTGAAGGATACCGACCCGTCAGGAAATGACTGGGCACAATATCAATAACGGTATTATGAATGTACTTCGTTACCCGTCCTAACACTTCGTTATATCAAGCAATCTCCGGTCAACCTTAGACCGGAAGCGGTGATGGGTATCTGAGATGTCAATTCCTTCATGCACCAGCAGTATGATGGAATCATGTTATCCGCCGTTGTGTGGTGAATGCTCATATGTACGGATCTTCCGGAGCTGCAGGCACGATGGGGGCTCCTTATAGAGCTGTCGAGGCACGCGACACGACGACAGCGAGCGCTACCGATTAGGCCCATTGTTAGAACGTATCTTGAACGATCTCGGGATACTTCCTACATCGTTCAGCCTCGACCCATTCATTTGCGGACGACCAACGCGCCAATCATTCTGCTGTGTATCCAATTATATAGTCCTTCGATTAATTTGTCCGTAAAGTCACAACCCATCCATAGGCTAGTAAAGGATGAAACGAAGTTAAGCTTCCGAGGGTATCTAACCACCAGTCACTACTGTAATTTACCAAACAATCAGAAAGCTTTGCCGGTGGCAGATGGTCTCCTGGTATGGCTGCTCGTCGAGAGTTGCCGCACGTGGCTGCCTCCGTCCGTGACGCCAAATGCTGATACTGAGTACTTGTGAGAAATCATCGTTTTACCTTCTCCTGAAGTGAGATTCGGATCCTCGTTGAGAGATGCGTTGGGACTTGGTGGGAAGGGTGGAAGAGGTGGAAGAGGTCGCTCGGTGGGCGATTCGGGAGCGAAGTAGTAAGAGAAAGTGGGCGAAGGAAAGCTAGTCTGGGAGGCTATGGCGCTGAGTGGTAAATGATGGCCCGTATGATCTCGTAAAATGTGCGGTGTATCGGGTACCCCGGCGTTCGACTGAGAACTGCTCTGCCGCATCGTCCACTGATCTTCAGTCATCCCCATATCATGGTACACCGATAACGATGAACTCGATTGCGCAGATAACCGAGGTCTGGACGTATCTTGATACGGAGCGCTGAGACGTGTTTTCGCCGGCATAAGATACGGGGATGACATTGAAGCGCTGTTCACCGCCGGTTCTTGAGGGAGGGCGCGCCCCTTAGTCTCCACACTCTCAGGACTGGGTGTATAAGAGATAGGAGAGCGACCCCGCCGAGGAGGCGCAGGTAAACTGTTGACTGTAGAAATAGACCCTAAGCTTCGACCATACTTCGCGGATGGGGACGACGTATGCGATGCTGTTTCATCTTGAGAGGATATCGGAGCTCCAACAACAATCTCGCGATTTAGATCCGTAGCGGGAGAGATAGAGCGGTCTAAGGAGTATGTCACAGGATTGAGCTGTCCATCCGCCTGAGGCCTGAGGAGTCCAACTGTTGATGAGCTACTTTGAATGGAGTACCTGGAACTCCCTGCCACGGAGGTTATCCGCGCATCAGTCGCGGCCATTGGATTACGACCAGGAAGCGGTGGTTGGTCTTGCTCGCGAGGAAATTTGGTCACGTAATCTGCATCGTACGTCTTGTACTTCTCCCCGGTATCGAAACTCTCCGAGTCACTTGCGGCTGTGTTACGGATGTCGAAAGTAGGTCCTAGCACACGGAGGGTATTGTACAGCAGGCCCACATTAGCGATCCCTAATAAAAATAAAATCCAGTCGTTCCTTGATCTATCTCCGCTGGTTGTCAAATAATGCGAGACGTACCTAGGAAAGACCAAAATACCGACGCCAAAACAACCCCAGCGAACGAAACGAAGAACCCCGATATGCTTAGCAACCGGACTATGGAGTATGGTAGAAGTAGCACTACGTAGGCTATGGGGGCCAAAAGATGGCGTCAGTATGGACTTCTTTCTGCCGGTATGATCGAGTTTCCGGACACTTACCCAAAGGATACCACAGCATACTTTTAGCGACCGCAGTTACAAAACGATGATAGCCCTCGTAAGTAAGGCGCCCTCTTGAAACGGTTGGAGGGCCCAAGTTCAAGCTCAAGCCACCCCGTATCATCAACGTGCCCCGAAGAACAAGGAATATCAACGAGTAGAGGAGGGCGGAGAACACAGAGGCAGTGAAAATCTGCATACGATCGATCAACATTAGGTCAACCAAGCGCTCTAATGTGCTCACCGGCAAAAGATGAAATAGAAATTGTTCTCGTGCGTAAATGGCTCGAATCCCGCACGAAAGGCCCGATGGTCCGTACAATGGCCCCACAGGCTGGGGAAAGTAGAGAGGACTTAGCGCTGAACACTCGCAGTGAGAAAATGCCATGTAGTAAGTGATTCTGATGGACTGACCGATCGTCGCAGCCACTATCCAGCCTAGAGTTGCAGATATTCCACATACCAGCATTGACTGCCTCTTGTGCAGCACCAATGTAAGGAATGTATGCACGGCGATGACAATGGAAAAGTACGCGGTGGAAAAATTGCCAATTTGCATGATAACACCTATACGCATTCAATTCATCGTCGATATGTGTAGGTCATGATTAGATCATCCATTTCCGCTCACCCTGAGTCACACATGTAGAACCTGGTTAATGTGATTCAATGTGATTAGCAGCGAGACTATGTCATTCAGGCGTTACGGACCAGAAGTAATGACCCCTTGCGCAAGCCACTTCAAGTCGAGAAGCCCAGCTAGACTGATGCAAAAGTTTCCAAGCAAGAGACACAAGGCATAGCGGCCAAGCTGTGTACGAAAGAAGACGTGCTCCCGAGGAGGAGGTCCTTCCGACTTGGTGACGCACTGACGAAGGTGTAAGTAGGCGACACGAAAAATAACACCGGCTATCGCGCAAGTAGCAAGGACAGAAAATGCAGCTGCAAACTACACCCAACGAACGTTGTCAGCGTTTGATCATTAACGAAGTTAAGACAACGTACGCCCGCGCCCACAATTTGATCATGGTCCAATACCATAGAGGGGGACGAAGGCATGTCGTTGATGATACCCTTTGATGGTCAACAAGAAGTTATGTTTGCATGCACAGCTTCGCGAGGGACTGGGACAAACGGGGTAGCCTTCCTGGGCCTAAGAACGAAGAGAGCGTCCCGGACGGATAGGTAGGTAAAAGGAAGGATGCAAAGGGGGAGCCCGCCCTGGTCGAACGAAAGTCGTAAGTCGTGAACGAAGTGGAAGGAACGACGGTCGCGAACGTGAGAAGGGCGGATTCCATCGCTGTATATCAATGAGAGTTTACCGAGCGGAGCGATCACAGAATCGGATTGATTGATGGTTGATGATGGATTCCACGGTCTTGTTTCACAGACGATACAATTACAGCTGGGAACGCATGGTAGTATCATTAGCTATGAACATTCAAGGAGAAAAGACAAAGTTCCGCAGCGACAGCAGTAGTGCTGCGGTTTGGTGTAGCCAGATAACAATGTGAGAGGAACTTACTTCCAGGATCCACTCTTGTGAAGAGTTTGCCATCATATCATACACACGTTACCAATGGAGAATACTTATAGAGTGTCGATCAGACCTAGGTAACCGATAGAGTAGACGTACATACATGCATCATCGGCAGCAATGTATCAACGTCCAACGCCAACACCGCCTCCTCACAGCTCCTCACTTGGACGTATTGAAGAACCTCTCGATCCCTGGCGACTTGCCTTTTGTGGATACTCGACTCCGACTCTCCGTCTTTCGTTTCTTCTTCGAGGACGAGCCGGATACTGGCCCGGGCATGCCTACCTTCAACGTTCCGTTAGTTCTCCGTGTCAAATCTAGTGCGTAATGGTAATCTTCATGCTCCCGCTTCAAGTTATCAACCCTCGAGTTCCAGTCCAGCCTCGCCCTGCTGATATCTGTTGCGCCGGTCGCATCATTGAACGCATCAGAGTTGTTCACCTCCAAACTTATGGTTTTCCCACAACGCGTACATGTGAAAGATGGAGCTGTATGGCAGTCTGGGGAGTTGCGGCCTGGGTTGATTGGCGTGCCGTCAGTAAAGGGCAACACATCGTCGTCTTCGTTCGCTGACAGATCTTCTTCAGCATGCGGTTTCCTCTTGCTTGCCGTTGATACGCTTGGAGCGATTGGCAACGGACTCTTCAAGAAACCTTCTATACTGCCTTGGCCAGTTTCCGCCGTTCCTACCCCCGTGAAGGACATGTGCATATGCCGTATATTTAGAGGGGCGCCCTCGACCTCGAGCCCCATGAGCTCTTTCCACAGCTTATCCGCAATCGAAGCGATTATGTCGACGGACACATCTTTGATGAAGGGGAATGGCGCTTGCTTCGAGTGTCCGTTGCCAAATCCTGGAAGGACATGTTATATACGGTTTCCAGGCGTCTGGTATCCATTTACCTTTATATGCACCCAAAACCAGTGTCTTAGGCCAAAGCGTTGGCTGTTCGGCCCGCGCAGCCTTCAGTCTGAATACTAAATCCGCAGCAAGTATCCTGATCCAATGTGCGCCTTCCGCAGGCTTCACGAGTGGTTTGAGCAAGTTCTTGGAGGCTGACATACTCTTGAAGAACGCCGTCTTCGCTTTAACTACACCGACATCAAATGTCATGTCGATCAATCCAAAAAATATGGGTTAGAGGCCTTACTAGTACCCACCTTCTGACCTGTCTATGCCTCTGGGAAGGATCGAGGCATTATTTTCGACTCGATCTCTGAATCAAAGAAGCTCCGTACCGAAGAATCTCCCAGACCCACAATGCGCTCTCGCCGTACTTATTTTGTATCTCCTCTGCGTCGTCTCATCAGCATGGAAACCCTTGGAGCCGGGTGCAATGTGCGGCGGAGCTTACCGACGCTGACCGATCTGTGAACGAGAATGTCAGTTTTGCCGTGGGGAAATGGGCGACCGAGCGCACGCACAAGAGATCCCCTACGGTGCTGGCATCGTATTCTTCTGCGATCGCTTTGCCGAGCTTACCCCCAAGGAATCGAATCTACGCCAGGCCTCAATGGAAGTCGATCTTAGCACCGGGACTCATTTCGCACACCTTTTGAAATGGCATTGGCCTGAGGTAATTGGCAATAGCGGCATTGCGAAGAATCGACTAACCACAGTTGTCTCAGTCGCCGTATAAGCGGTGCAAACAATTCTTCGTACCTGGCTATTGAACTTTCTATACGAAGCGGTGAGCTGGGAAGAATCCTTTACTTTTAGAGTTGCATCGGAGTTGAATAAACAACGTTACCTTCGCAAGAAACTTGTTTCTGGCGATCCCCTATATGAACAAGCACGATCGTATCCAGTATCGAGCGAGAGCGTTGCAGTCACGCACTGCAGACGTTGTGTACCCTAGCTTCGTTCGCACCTTCTCCCTCACACCCGCCATCAGCTCAGCACCAATAGACAAAGCCACGTCATGCCATGTGGGAAGAGACTCCTCCTTCACAGCTTCGGGTATTTTTGACGATTGCCCCTCCTTCTCGTCCGCCGGAGTTGTTTCGGGTTCGATGGGTATGAGGTGACCGAGTTCATCCCATTTGATTGGTGGGGGAGGCGGAAGCGGTGTGTCCATGTCCTTAGGAGAGGCAGACGCAAGATGGGGATAACGGCGCAGAAGAGCTTCGCGAACAGGACGAGTCAGGTCAAAGAATGCTTCGTCTATGGAAGCTTTCTCTGCGGAGATAGCATGAGTTGTATGTCGTTCAAACTATAGGCGTTGCACAAATATCTACGCACCAATCTCTACACCCGGAAGCTCCTCTTTGAATACATTCAGTATCTTCCCACTCTCAGTACGGTACGTATCCAACGACGTCTTCAAATTGAAATCATCAAGCTTACATGTATAATCCGCACGAATGTCCCGTACTTACTTTATGTGTCCTCGGGTCTACGGGCCCCCAATGTCCAGGCTCAGCATCCCCTTCCTTGTACGTTGGTACATGTACACAAATAAGCTCTGGGCATTTCTTCTTCGCGTCGGCCGCCTTATCCATTCGCGATATGCCAAACTTTCGAGCAGGGTAGTTCACTGCGATCAGGGAGTCCCACTGTTGTACCACCAACGGTAGCTCGGGGTCTGTTCCCAGACGAACCATTTCACAGGCGGCATAGAATGCGTCTGAGTCGCAAAGGGCAATGACACGAAGGGGATCCCGAGAACCAAGTGTTTGAGACAGAAGATGTCGATAGGTTATGGCTTCGTGTTGGTGTGTTGGATCGGTGTTGTCGGTGTCCAATGACTTGGATTTGCCTTTTAGCAAAGGGTGTATTTCAGCATCCATGCTGAAGGTGAATCGTAGAGAGAGATGGCGATTCAAAGGTATTGTGACTGTCGCGAACCGTCACACGTCACGTGATCATTTACATCCGCCCCCCCTGCTCAAGCGCCGGCGACCGGGCTGGCCTACTATTTTTGTGTGTGTGGCGCTAAAATCACGCTGGGTCAACTATTCTGCAGACAGCAATAAGCTCAACTTGTAGTACAACTTCTAATCTCAAAATCTGCACCCGTTAACGTTCACCATGGACCCGGCCGCCCGTTGTCGCAGTCATATACCACGAAGTCCCTCCTATAACTTTCCTTGAAGGTGAGCTCAAACCGTAAAAATGGCCGACTGATGTGACCAACTGGCTATTTCGTCGCCGGCGCTGTGCAGCACGCCACAGCTCTGGCTTCTTTAGGATAGGCTCTGATATAAGTATCACAGCCAGTGACCCCCACGCGCCTTGTTACCTTTCCCCTACCAAACTAGTGTAGAATCGGGCATGGATAGCGCTGACGGCGCGGGCGACACCCGCTCGCCTCTCGGGATCGCTTGGAGTTGTTTGGCCATCATATTCGCCTGCACCTGGACCGCCATTCACCCCAACATCCCCTCTGAACGTATCCGCCATAGCGAATGGAAATTACGCCGCTGGCGTTTAATCCAGGCTATCTGGGCCCTGATGGTTCCCGAGTTGATGGTAATGTGGGCGGTGCAACAATGGGCTGAGGCGCGACGAGTCTCTGAAGCCTACAATGCCGCCAATGGCATCGGCAAGGGAGGGATGGCGGCGCTGAACGATGTTGAAAAGAACGATGGAACAGGTACGTACAGAGTGTCTAATTCAGCAGGGATCGTACGCCGACGATTGAGAAGGAGGAAATCGATGACAAAAGCAAGGGTGATGCTCTCGCTAAAGCGATCGTCGTCATCCAAACCTCCTACTTCCTCATCCAGCTCCTTGCCCGCGTAGCCCGCCGCCTCACGATCACGAAACTAGAGATAATGACACTCGCCTATGCGCTCCTCTGCGGCATGCTCTACGCCTTCTGGTGGCACAAGCCCTACAACGTCCAGCGCCCCATTTCCATTCGCATCCAAAACTTCAAACCGCAGCCACCGCCTCGAAAGCCAGCGGGCGGCGGTTACCTTGCGCGAATCATGAACGGAGGCTTTATTCTGAACCTCCACGGATCCATCGTGGGGGATGGGGAAGGTCTCGAAGTACTCGGGGAGTCGTCGAAGCCTTCGTGCTATTACGGGATTTGCCCCCATCCGCTGCTGCGTCTGTTGACTGGACGTCGTTTATACCTCACGTATAACTAGTCATTTACCGCAACAGACCTTATTTGCTCTCCTGACCTTGTATATTGTCGGTTTTTGTTCTACGATTAGCTGTTTCGAGATAATGTATTACAGTTTATACAGTACAGAAGGAAACAAACAGAAAGAAGGCGCCGATGACTGCCAATAAGCTAAAAGCGGGAAACTAGTTTCAGTGACTCGGGGTCGCGGTACCATGCATCTAGATCTTGCACAGGATATTCCTTGCCGCGCCGCCAACTCAGGATGGACACGTACTTCGTATGGCGTTCTTCGGGATCCGACTCCTCATCATCACTGCTGTTTTCTTCAGAATCCATTTGATAGTCATCGGACTTGTGGTCGACATTTGTTGATTCGTTGTTGTTTCCACCCGAACGTTCATCAGCAGGAGAGCTGCCTCCATCGTCACCACGCGCTAGGCCCGGGCGAGCGCCCTTGAGGCGCTTGATTTTAGCCGTCTTGGACCTTCCTGCGTCATATTTCCGCCAGTCGTCTGCCCGTTTCCGCAATGCATCCCAATCGATCAGTGCAGCATCGTCGCGTTGGCGTAGTTCCTCGAAATCTTTCTGCAGGTTAGCGTCCACGGTCTTCTTCAAGGCGAGGATGAAATAAAAGCATTCAACAAGGGCCGACGGATGACGGAGGTCCCAAGAATGGGCAATAGACATAGACTGCTGCAATTGCTGTACAACAAGGGAGTCAGTCTAAAGCATCATTCAACTAGCGGAAAGGACACAACGTAGGAATTATCGGTGCTATCAATCGTCATGGCAGCGAGGTGAAGGACGCCCTTCTCAAATACCATACCATATAAGGGGCGGGCGGGCAACTTGAATAGTTGCCGAAGAGCCTGCATCGCATAACCGTAGTATACAGCTTGACGCGAGGCGTCCGAGGGTGTCGAGTTACGCTTCCATTCTGCAAAGAAGGTCCCAAAAGCTAGGTCTTCCCGTTGGATGTCCATACACCTTAAGCTGCTCGTATATGGCGCAGCATGCATCGTGAAGGATGCAGCATCGATCTTTTCTAATAGATCCTTTGGAGCGACCATGCCAAAGCAAGTATCCGCCCGCGCTGTCTTGAGAGGGTGTGGAGAGTCGAGCATAACTGGAAGGAGGACGTCGACCTCTGTGCTGCAAGAAGAAATAAGTAGACGTGACATAGTGGGGTGTTTACACTTACTACATTGTATGACGGGACTCGTCCGAGGACCCTCCAGAAAATATAGTATGCAGGAGAGCATCTGGCGCAGTGCGGGCCGCGAGCTCACACGATCCAGCTTGGATAGCATCCAAGGTTATGCACCAGGGCGTGTAGAGTTGAAGAACGTCTGGATTCAGGGCCTCGTCCCAACGACTACGCTCCGGGGATTTCGCCCATTCAGCGATGTCATCTAGGAACTTGTTGTACTTTCCAAGAGACGGCACCTTTTGGCGGAGGTCTGAGAGATTGCGAAGCTTGGAAGGATATCGCACAGCACTTGCTACCGCTTCCAGCTCGGTTGTTACAGAAGGAATGACATGGACGAAGGTGTGTACTCGTTTCGTCATAGCGTGCACGGACGCGCACCAACTGTCCCATTTGTTGTTATTTCGAGCGATTTTGGAAGAGTATAAAATCAGAGTGTATGCTACCAGCAAGGTGCAGCACATACTCGGAAGCAACATCGTATGTAGTTGGAGCAATGAGGTCGTACAAGCTAATTTGGATATTAGGATTCGCAAGCGACTAATCACAGGAAATGTACTTGTCCTCGATATCCTTCATCAGGTCGCTACCACAGAGATCAAACTGAGGCCGTTACAAAATGAGGATTGAACGCTCACGTATAGAAGCCAGGGGCGACGCCATATCTGATCAGTGTCAACAGTCAGTTCCTTATCATGGCTGGCTAATAGCATACTTTTCGAAAATCGATCTGCAGATTGATTCCTTTGTGCCATTCGTGGTGGCCGACATTAGAGAGTTTGCGAAAGCCACCGGGTGGCTTTCGCGGAGCTTGCGGAACTCGGTGGCTTCCCGGTCAAAAAGCCCGAAACTCACCGGCTGGTGGCTTTGGGCGTCTACTTAGAATTCGCTAGTAGCCTCTCCTCCAAGCAGCAGGATAGCTGTATTGTGTTGCGCATTCACAGCTGCGCGTACGAGCTTATTATGCCGCAGAAACTAAATTTGTGCTCCATCAACAGAAGGAGTAAATGCTTGTCAAACCAGCCACCGGTTTGCGCAAGCTGAAAATCGCTCGATTTGGGCATTCGGTGGCTGACAAAGCCACCTGGGTGGCTTTCGCAAACTCTCTATTGTGGATGGTTGAGAGCGAGGTTGAGAACGAGGTTGAGGAGAAGCAAGAGGCGAGGCGCTGCAGCAACAAGGACAAACATCCCTAGTCACTAGTCACTAGTCACGTGACCGTCGCGTGTGTGTAAATCTATATTAACCCCTACTGAGGCCTGCTCCTCCATAATCCATTGCGAAGTTCGAACAGCGAGGAAGACGGAAATATGGATATTTCTCCCTGACAGCTAATTGGGGTCCTCAAGTACATGTCAAAGTCCTCTAGTGATTTATCTTAAGCGCCTAGCATTACGCCATAGATGTGCGCAACGGCGTGCGTACTGCAAGTCTTTAAGGATCGCCTTCCGTAACCTGAATGCTGCAATCGTTCCTGGTACCTTCCTTGTCATCCATCTTCATTTTCTAGCGTTCTGGCAGCCTCTCAGAGTTGTAATCCGACTGTGCGGCACGTCGCCTTGACTCGAAGCTACAACGGCATCAACGTCCGACGTCGGGGAATTTGAAAAATAACCTTTTTGGGGGGCCGCGAAGGAGTTCCTCGGTTGACTTCTCAGACGACTCCCTGCTCATTTAGTGGGGTAGAGGGAGTATTGCCGTGAGTTTTCGTTGGCGATCAGACAACAAGCTGCGGAACATCTTGAGCTCACGATCGCTTTTGTCTTGATTTAGCAACCCGACTGCCCTCAATCAGTGCTCTGCTTGCAGCTAGGCAGCAGCTCATTGAAGTTCACATTTGCAGTAAGTTCCACCTACGTGACCGTCAATGCCTGTATATACTGAAGTACACTGAGTCACAGTTCGTAGCATTCCGAGGTGAGCACACCGATGGCACGCCCCACGGGGCCATATCAATGACATGCCACCCCCGTCCTCGAGGTCGAATGCCTTCTTCGTCAGCGAGCATGTGCGGGGGGTTGTTGGAAATTGAAAGACCGTCGGCTGTACCGGCAGTGGAAGTTAAATATAATGTTTGGTGAGTCAGCGAAAGTTTCCCTGCTCCCAGACATTGCTGCGTGGCCCGCCCCCTCCTCCTTGCTCCCTGTCCCCGAGGAGTATGACCAAGTCGACGTCCCCTTCGCTCGACGACGACTCCAACGCCGAGAAACAAGACAAATCCAAACTCCGAACTAACTACCAATACCCTGAACGCTCAGTGTACGTCATATTGCTGACCAAAGAGGGATTTACCAACTTTCTACATTGCAGATTCACGAAAGTACCTTTCATCTCGACCAAGGCGCCGCCCCCACCGAAGGGATCCATTGACGATGCAGAAACTATCCCTGAAGTCAAGGCTAGTTGGATAAGCCTTATCACATTTGGCTGGATCACCCCGTTACTTGTCCTTGGCTACCTTCGTCCTTTGGAGGCTTCGGATCTGTACAAATTACAAGCGGACCGATCGTCTGCATATGTGGCCGAGAAGATAGTAACGTCGTACGATCGGCGACGGAAAGAGGCAGATGAGTACAACATGCGATTGCGCAATGGGGACGTCAAGCCTCCGGTGTGGAAAAAGTTGTGGTGGATTCTTAGAAGGGACAGCAAGGCGCGCGAGGAGAGGTGGAGAGATTTTGATGGCAAGAGACGCGCGAGCTTGGTCATGGCCATGAATGACAGCGTCAAGTGGTGGTTCTGGTCCGGGGGAATCCTCAAAATCCTCGGTGACGGCGCGCAAATTACCAGCCCTTTGCTTGTAAAGGTATGTGGTCCCTAGGTCCATTGTGACCTCATCTTACGGGTCCAAGGCAATCATCAACTTTGCTACTGCATCATACACGAATCACCGAACGGGTAATTTCGACGCCATCCCGCCCATTGGCCAGGGAATTGGTTACGTATTCGGATTGCTGGGTCTACAAATAGTCGCCTCCCTATGTACTCACCACTTCTTCTACCGCGGTGCATCAACAGGGGTGCTCCTTCGTGGTGCTCTCATCACTGCCATATTCCAGCGTTCGCTCCGGTTAACATCCCGTGCCCGCTCCAAGTTACCCAACGGCAAACTCGTTAACCATATCTCCACTGATGTATCGCGCATCGACTTTTGTTGCGGCTTCTTCCATATGGCATGGACGGCTCCGATACAAATGATTGTCTGCTTGATCCTGTTGATAGACAATCTGGGACCTAGTGCCTTAGCTGGATTTGGGTTCTTCCTCCTCGCGACTCCAGCGCAGACGATGGTGATGAAGAACCTATTCAAGCTACGAAGGAAGAGCATGATATGGACCGATAAGCGCGCGAAGTTGCTGCAAGAGCTGCTAGGCGGTATGAAAGTCATCAAGTTCTTCGCTTGGGAGACACCATTTCTTCAGCGCCTCGTCGATTACAGGCAGAAGGAATTGAGGTAATTGTTAGTTTGTACTGCGTATACAAGTTGTTACTGACGGAAATGACTATACGCAGTTACATCCGCTCGTTGCTGCTCGTGCGATCCGCCAACAACGCTGTTGCAATGTCACTACCAGTCCTGGCGTCGGTCCTATCTTTCGTTACTTACTCGCTTTCTGGACATTCGCTTGATCCAGCCATTATTTTTGCGTCTTTAACTCTGTTCAATTTGCTGCGACTACCCTTGATGTTCCTGCGTGAGCTTCCTAGCTTCCTTCTCCCACGAATGAATTGACTCACCGAATCGACTGTAGCCGTGGCATTCAGCTCGATCGCAGATGCTGCGAACGCTACCTCGCGTCTATACGACGTCTTCGAAGCGGAGACACTAGAAGAAACACAAGTCACCGATCCTCAGTTGCCCTATGCCATCGAAGTCAAGAATGCGTCCTTCATGTGGGACAGTCCTCCTCCCGATGACGCAAAGTCGAAGAAGCGGCCAGGCCTTTACGCGCACGTTCCAACCTCGACTACCTCTGCAGGGAAGGCAAAGAACGACGACAAGACGATATTCGAGATGAAAGACGTGAATTTGACTATTCCAAGGGGCAAATTGGTTGCCATCGTCGGCGCTGTGGGCTCCGGCAAGACGTCGTTATTGCAAGGCATCATCGGGGAAATGAGACGCACATCCGGCACAGTGACATTCGGAGGTTCTGTTGGGTATTGCCCGCAGACTGCTTGGATCCAGGTATACGATTTTCCCAAAGGAAATCACGAAGACTAAATACTGAGCTGACACTGCGTGTCACTTAGAATCTAACGATCCGCGAGAATATTTGCTTCGGGAGGCCTTTCGAAGAAGAGCGCTACTGGGCGGCCGTTCGGGATGCCTGTCTTGAACCTGATATCGATATGCTGCCCTACGGCGATATGACTGAAGTCGGGGAAAAGGTGGATTATGATTTCACTAACGTATATTCACACACTAAACTCCTTCCAAGGGCATATCTCTTTCCGGAGGCCAGAAGCAACGAGTGAATATTGCTAGAGCCATATATTGCAACACCGACATCCAATTCTTCGATGTAAGTCAATTTAACTTTTAAACTACGCAACGATGACACCGATCATGTCAACCATAGGATCCGCTCAGTGCCTTGGACGCCCATGTTGGCAAGGCGGTCTTTCAGAACGTCCTGCAGAACACTCTTTCTGGCAAGACGAGGATCCTGGTGACGCACGCTCTTCACTTCTTGCCGCAAGTTGATTACATTTTCACCGTCGTCGACGGGCGCATTGCCGAACGCGGGACTTATGCCGACCTTATGGAGAACAACGGCACATTCTCGAAGTTTGTTCACGAGTTTGGGTCGCAGGAAGAAGAGAAGAAAGAGGTCGAGGCGGAAGAAGATGCTATAGATGCTGAAAAGGACGGTAACAAAAAAGCGAGAAAGCCAGATGTTATAGGCGCGTCTCAGATGCAGGCCGAGGAACGGAACACTGGAGCCATTAGCGGGCAAATCTATAAAGATTACGCAAAGGCAGGGAATGGCGCAGTTGTCCTTCCCCTCTTAGCGTTCGCGTTGGTGTTTTTGCAGGGCTCGAATGTTATGTCGTCCTATTGGTGAGTTCATCCAATCGGCCATCGTTTCCTTGCTGAACAACAACTGTCCCTAGGCTTGTGTACTGGCAAGAAGAGTGCGTCCTTTACTTTGGCGATTAACTAGCAGACATACTATACTAACAGTGATCACTAGCCAATTCAATCAATCTCCGGGCTTCTACGTGAGTTCAGGAAACAACCTCTTTTTACGTCTTCTGACGAATGTCCACACAGATGGGGATCTATGCATCCTTGGGTATCTCTCAAGCCCTGGCATCTTTCCTGATGGGAAGTACATTTGCCATGTTGACGTACTTCGCATCGCAGCGACTGCACAAGGTAAGTGCATCCAGACGCTGTTCAAAGTAATGCTCACAGAGCTTGTAGGCCGCAATAAACAGAGTTTTACATGCGCCCATGTCATTCTTCGACACTACGGTCAGCCCCTTGTTGATCGATTTGACAATCATGGAATATTGACTCGGGAATCTGTAGCCACTTGGTCGAATCATGAATCGCTTTTCTAAGGGTGAGTTTCTTCGATATTCTTTATGTTTGTACGCTGATCAAGTGGTTGTAGATATCGATACTATAGATAACCTACTGGGAGGTACGTATCCGACTACATGCTTTATATCACATACTTGACGGTTCTCTATCTAGATGCCCTACGCATGCTCGCGGGCACTTCTTCATCTATATTGGGAGCTATCATCTTGATCTCCATCCTGCTTCCCTGGTTCCTCATCGGCGTCTTCTGCATCTTGATCGTCTACTACTACGCCGCCACCTTTTATAGAGCTAGTGCTCGAGAGCTTAAGGTGACACTGTTCGCCTTAGCAATCTTTTGATGATCGCTGAGATGACTTTGCAGCGGCTTGATGCTATTCTGCGATCCACGCTGTATTCACACTTTTCCGAGTCCCTATCTGGCCTACCTACGATTCGAGCCTACGGTGAAGCGGATAGGTTCAGACAAGAGAATGAGGATCGCGTAGACATAGAGAATCGGTGCGTAACGTTTGGTTTCCACCTAAAATCGATGCTGATCTGTCCGATGCAGGGCCTATTGGCTAACGGTCACGAATCAAAGGTGGCTGGGTATCCGATTGGACTTTTTGGGCGCACTGCTCACTTTCGTTGTGGGCATGCTTACCGTCGGCACTCGCTTTTCTATTTCTCCTGCTCAAACTGGTGTGACCCTATCTTATATCCTCTCTGTTCAGCAAGCGTGAGTGAATTTATTGTTCAAAACCTCTTTCTTACTAAACGCCGGGGTTAGATTTGGCTGGCTCGTTCGTCAAAGCGCGGAAGTCGAAAACGACATGAATTCAGTTGAGCGAGTAGTGCACTACGCAAAGGAGATTGAACAAGAAGCACCCCACGAACTTCCTGACAGGAAACCTCCCGCACCGTGGCCCTCTAAAGGCGACGTGGAACTCAAGAATGTTGTACTCAGTTACCGCCCAGAGCTGCCAGCCGTCTTGAAGAATGTCAGCATGGTTGTAAGAGGAGGCGAGAAGATTGGTATAGTTGGACGGTCAGCGGTAAAACTTTTGTTGATTCAATGGTATTGATTTGGGTTGTAGAACTGGCGCTGGAAAAAGCTCGATTATGACTGCGTTGTACCGCTTGGTTGAGCTCACTTCAGGATCTATCATCATCGACGGTGTCGATACTTCGACCGTTGGACTGACCGACTTGCGAAGTGGGCTAGCAATTATTCCTCAGGATCCCGTAAGTCCGACACCTGCTAGTATCTTCATAATTCTGAATCGTTTCACAGTTGTTATGTGAGTATTTCTTCGAAGACGATTGATAACGCCGCTGAAGTAGCAACAAGTCTCTGGGACGCTGAGGACTAATTTGGATCCCTTCAACTTACACGATGATGCGCGACTTTGGGACGCTTTGAAGCGCTCATACTTGGTGGAGTCCGCAAAGAGGAATTCTGCTGCCCTCGAGGACGATCTCCCAACCGGTGCAAATACTCCCACCAATCGTTTTACCCTTGACACTCCAATCGAAGACGAAGGTTCCAACCTCTCCGTGGGCCAAGTACGCCGTATTGTGCTCCGCGCTTCGTCGCTTGTTTAACGTTTGGTTTGCAGCGATCTCTTGTATCCCTCGCAAGGGCGTTGGTGAAGGACACCAAAGTGCTAATTCTTGATGAAGCCACGGGTACCTACTCCCTCTTTCACCATTCTTAGGCGTGCCTTACAGTATATTGCTCTTTTAGCGTCCGTAGATTATGAGACCGATCGCAAGATTCAAGATACGATTGCTCACGAATTCCAAGATCGCACGATATTATGTATCGCTCGTGAGCATAGCAATCGTGCCTACTACTCACTTTGCTAATGCCATCTGCTAGATCGATTACGGACTATCATTGCCTACGATCGTATTTGCGTGTTAGATGCCGGCCAAATTGCTGTGAGTCGCCTTTTATTTGATGCAGAGCTCTAACTCAGCAGCTATTTATCTGCCTAAGGAATTCGACACGCCTCTAAACCTATACTCAAAGGCTGATGGTATCTTTAGAGGGATGTGC
Organism: Pleurotus ostreatus; assembly: GCF_014466165.1. NCBI lineage: Eukaryota > Fungi > Basidiomycota > Agaricomycetes > Agaricales > Pleurotaceae > Pleurotus > Pleurotus ostreatus. Next base: position 1,098,097 of record NW_023503162.1, on the reverse strand, counting down.
GAGCGATCCTCGATCACTTTAGACGATATCAGGCTCGCGTCCAAAATCCGCGATGAGAACGCGTACTGACAAAACGGCATACAACTATTCTGATGGTATATACAGGTTTTCAGTGATTGAACAAAACTTGTATTAGACATATATAATCTGACTGTTTACATCTTAAGTTGACGTACTCAAACATCGTGTTTCTTTACTGACATTGCCCTGTCGATAAACTACGGTTATGCTATCAGGTAATTAATGAGCTACTCAAACCGACAAGCAGACGATGCCCTCAGCCTGGCCTTTCGACGAATAATGAATTTTCCAGTCTAGGTACAACGGGGGAGTAAACCTCGGACTCGGGACTCCCGAGCCGTCCTAGCGCTGGGCGTCTAAACAGCGAGTTACACCTTTAATCCTCGCTTTACTACAGTCTACAACATACTACTACGACGACTCGTCGCGACTATCACCATTAGGCTCGGACAATGTCCCCAGTAAATGGTCACTCGCTCGCGATCCTTCATCAACTAATAACATGCTCTCCAGCCTTCCACAACGGAATGCCCAGCCAAATGGCACGGTGTCCAAGCAGCGATCGACAAGCAAATCACGGCCTACGAATCTGCCATCCTGGAACTGCGTACCCGTAGAAACGATCACGCTCCTATCTCCAAACTCCCAGTAGAGCTTCTTGAAGAGATTTTTGTCTTAGCAAAACTATCCGTCACCCGACAATTTTCTTACCGTTCCCCGGGTGATCGTGGTGGTTGGCTGAATGTCGCCCAGGTATGTCGGAACTGGCGCAAAATTACCCTCAATGCGCCTCGCATGTGGGATGAACTCAATGCATCAAGAATAAGGCACCTCGATTGGGCCATTGCGAGTCTCGCCTATTCTCAGAACGCGCCGCTCCGTGTATGGTGCACAGATTCGGAAAGTCATTGGGCCATTCTCTCCGTCATTTTGGCCCACATGGACAGGATTCAACATTTGGATATCAACTCGGACTCTGGACGTAATTCCACTGTTCTCCTGAAGATCATAGAAGCAATCGTCGTTGGAGCGGAAGTTTCACCTCTCATACTCCAGTCTTTGCATCTGCATGCGCGTACCTCCCCGCTCAGTTCCATCGATGCTGCTTGCGAAGGGATCCACCACGTCTTATGCACAGCGCAGATGCCCTTTTTGAAGACCCTTGAAGTCATAGGCTTCACTTTGCCGCCGACCATACCCATATTCTCGCAACTTCGTCAGCTTTCCTACACTCCTCCCTATCATATTGTGCCATCAGTGTCATCAATACTATCGATCTTGCGCAGCACGCCTTCTTTGAGGCGACTTGAGATTGGCGGTGCCTTAGAAACCTCGAATGAAGTAATCGACGAAAGTACAGTAGTCGAACTTCCCGAGCTCTGTTCCTTATCCTACACCACAACGCAATTCAAGGGCTCTTCCTTGTTTCGGCAAATCCGCTATCCTCCCTCTGTACGAGTGAGGTTCAGATCAGTCATCTCTGACGATGATGGCCGCATCACATCCTGCGCCGACGATCTGAAGGCTCTCTTGTCGCATATAGCAAGCGACGACAACATGCTGAATATCGTTGATGTGTCCATAAGTAACCCTCATGGTGCTTCCTTATGGATGATTGTAGCCGATCGTCATGGTCTGGTACTGAACCTGCACTTCGAGTTATCAAGCCAACCCGTACACCATACATTCAAGCTCTCCCTCATGCTACCGCGCTCACAAGCTCCCATCTTCTACGTTTCTGGATTCCCCTCGATAAATAAAGAGGACTGGGAGACGTTGTTCAGACGACACGAACACGTGCAGAAGTTGGTAACCGAGTATGTGGGCTCGAGCTGTATTCAAGCACTTTTGAAACCGCCTGCAGCTGAGCAACCACCTTTTGCACAGCTGAAAACCCTACAATTGTGCCAATTCGATATTGAACTCAATGTCGCATTAGTTGTGCACCTCCTTGAAGAACGTAAGCAGCTCGGGTTGCCCATCGATTTGTTGGAAATCGATCAGTGCGAGATAACGAAGGACATTGTTAGTCGACTGGAGGGATATGTGAAGGTCGAGGGAGATTTTGTATTTGATCAAGACACGCAATCTACTGGTGATAAAGAGGACATCGGCGAAGACGAGTCGGATGAGGATGAGGATTAGTCTGCCGATCAAGGACTCCATGCCTCTTGTACTTCCGGTGTAGACTACGGACTGAATAGAAAGAGGCCTTCTGACCCTCAGCTAGTCTTGAATTAATGTGTTGTGTTAAACGACTGGCTCGGAATACTGTCCTAGAGTCGCAGTAGGCCTTACCTCCGCTTCCTCCTTACCTTGCTCACTAAACGCAGTAGAGCCACAAGGTAATTGAGGGAGAGCCTCAGAGACATTTCTGTAGTGGCTATATATTACTCAGTGAATTCTATAGTGGGACCGCTGTATTGATTACCACGTACAGGCTGTTCTGTCCGTTGGTCCCGATACTAAAGTAGAGACCCACTTGTTTCTTCTTCCTACCGAAGTTTGCTGGAGAGGACGCTAGGGTGCCGCCAGAAACACATTCCGGCCTACAGGTCACCCAGCGAGAAGTAACGAGTTCGGATAGTACACATAGGTACTTACGCCTGTAGTCTTTGTTGCTGTCCCCATTCCGACTCGAAACGCTGGTGCAAGAATGATATTAGGGGCTTGGCCATCCACGTGACAACAAATACAATGGGCGTTGAGGCTATTGTTCAGCTCACTTCCATTGTCAATTATTCGTTGACCGCACAACCAATTGAGCCCTAACGCAACCACCATGAGGCTGCAGCAAAACAATTGCAACGCCGAGCCACTGGTAGCCTTCGAGCCGTATATAAGAAGTTCCCGGCGTTCGTACCATGCTCATTCCACACGCTTCCTCCGTTCTTTCTCCTGCCCTTTCTCCTCTGCTCCAGGTTGAGCATTTCTTCTCCTAGATTTACCTTTCTCTACTATTCATCTTCAGCTACGCAAGCACGACCACTTTGGACCACTTCACCATGCAATTTCAGCTTGCTTTCATTGCAACACTCCTTGTCGTTCTTTATGCCGGAAATGTCGACGCGCTACCAGCCAAACGAGGAGCTGGTATGGTCTCTTTGCCCCTTCGCCGGGTGCAGCAATTGAAGCGTGATGTCCACCCCCATATCGTAAGTGTGGCGCCAATTTTGGGGGAACAAAGACTGACGGAAATTTATACAGCTGATGCAGCAACATATCAACCGGAGTCAGCGCCGCTTCGCACGAATGACTGGACGCGACGGGCCTACAGACGCTGATCTTGTCTCCAACCTTGAGAAGCGACTGTTCTTGCTTCCGTCCGATCCTAAGCAACATGGCAAAAGATACAACATCGGGGGAACCAAACACACTACCACTTCGGCCCCCGATCTCTCTGCAGCGAGCATTAGCACCAAAGCTCAAACCAAAGAAGGCGGCTCTGATCCCATTGTCGCGGCTACGGATAACGCGGACGGTGTATCAGACGTCGAGATCGAAGCGCTAGCCAACGGAGGGATCGCGTTCGCTGACACACCTGCAGCGGACAATTCCATCGGCCTGGACATCATGTGAGTTTCCTTTGCCCGAGTGCGCGCGTGGGCTAAATATATGTCAACATAGTGCCAACGACGTTGGGTATTTCGCAACCATCCTTCTTGGGACGCCCCCTCGCGAGTTCCGAGTGATCATGGATTCTGGGTCCGCCGATTTATGGGTTGGTGCTGAAGACTGCGACTCGGATACAGCTACCGGATGCGTAAGCCCCATTCGCCCACTCCCATCCTCACCTTTACTGAGACATGCGGCAGGGAAACCACGTCTTCTTGGGAGGCATCAGCTCAACCACCTTCGAGGACTCTCAAAGGCCGTTCCAAATCACATACGGGACAGGCGCTGTTGTCGGAACAATCGTTCGCGATAACCTCAAGCTCGCCGGCCTCTCACTTGACGGTCATATCTTCGGTGTTGCCCACAACGAATCAAAGGAATTCGCTGGCAATGATGTTGCCTTTGATGGTATTTTGGGCACTGCGCAATCCGTAGGTTTTGTTTGCAATCAGTCGACTCATACTCTCCTCTGACAAGTCTGGCCACCTTTCAGACGCTCTCGAACCAGAAAACTTTAACCGCCGTCGAATCTCTGGCTCAGAATGGCCTCATTCAAGACCCCATCACGTCTTACAAGATTTCCCGCCTCGACGACCAGAAGAACGACGGCGTCATCACCTTCGGCGGCCTCGACGAGACCAAATTCGATCCTTCTACCCTCGTCACTGTCGATAACCTCTCACGTGTGGGCTTCTGGGAAGCCGCCATGGACAAGATTACCGTCGATGGCGCGGACACCCGCCTCACCCGCCGTACTGCTATCCTCGACACCGGCACCACCCTGATCCTCGCACCCGACGCCGACGCGAGGGCCCTGCACCAAGCCATTCCCGGTGCGCGCTCAGACGGCCAAGGGGGGTTCATCATTCCCTGCACGACCAACGCGACTATCGCATTGACCTTTGGAGGCCGAGAGTTCACTATCGATCCCAGAGACTTGGTGTTTGCGCCTCTCAACTTGAACGATCCTACTGGCGACTGCTTCTCTGGTATCACTTCAGGCAGCATTGGAGGTGCCAACCAGTGGCTTGTACGTTCCTTTTTTCGCTTGCCTCCTTCTCCGTTTACTGACTTGGCTTGGACTTGGCATAGGTTGGAGACGTCTTCCTGAAGAGTGCATACTTCTCGCATAATGTGAAGACGAACTCGATGTCCCTTGCTGCGTTAGCGTGATTCAATCCATGCAACATCTTGACTCATTCGAAACGATTTTACACTCTGGACTTTGGGGCATTATTGACGATAACTGAATACGACATTCATTTGTACACTCACCGCATTAATTAATGTATTATAAACTATATGTATTTACTAGCATTATTCAAATCTAGTATTGTTGAAGTACTTTGAAGTTGTGGTCACCATTTTAAACAGTGGTGCTGTTTCATGTTCTTACACACAAACCACCATCTTCTCACTTCACACCAAGGGCCACCCAGTCACTATCGTCGCCGACCGACGCGTTTTTGGGCGCTGCGCACGCAATAAGCACCTTGTCTGAATGCCGACTGTCACCAAGCGGCCGCGTCGGCTTATCCTCGAGCTACCGCCGTACTAGCTTCGATTCTCCTCAGCCACCACCAAGGCTTGCTGACCTGGCACAACAACATGCTCCCTAGTACCTAGTACTTAAAACCTCCTTACTGGCAGCATTCCAGTTAACCCGTTTGCCAACGCCATCAACTCAGGCGTTCGGTAACGTCTCCTCCCTTGGGTCCTACCTCCCCAAAGCTCTTTGCGCGTCCTCCAAAGACTTTGTGGCTCACCATGTACATCGCGTCGGTACCGCAAGCGGCATTCCTCGCTTTCTTGTGGTTGCAATCGCTTGAAAGTACGTGGGCGACACCGGCAAGGACCCAGGGATTCCTAGCCATCCCTCTCACCAAGACGTACAATCTCCCTTCGTCACAGCTGGATGAGCCTAACGTAAGCGACATGCTCTCTTTGAATACAGTCGATTGGATTTTCTGACTAGAGTTTTGATTGGACTTTCAGGCGTTGTTTGCGAATGGAGGCGAATTAGCAGGGACGATCCAATCCCCTACGGCAGATGCAATCCATTCGCTTGGACTCGACATCGAGTGAGTGACCATCGCTTTCTTCATACTGACGTGTCGCTCAAAAAATATCGAAATCGCAGGGGTGACGATTATGGCTGTAGGTCATCTCATCTATTCTTGACGCAGGTATTGAGGACGATGCGATGTAGACGTCGCTTCGATGCTTATAGGAACACCTCCCCGGCCGTTCAGGCTCTTAGTGGACTCTGGGTCCTCGTACCTATGGGTCGGTGGTGAAGGATGCGTAATGGGCGACGGCAGTGGTGACTGTGTCAGCTCCGTGCCTCTTCTGATATAAGCCTCCCTTGCTGATGCCATGCAATCATTTGAATAGTCGAACCACACCCTCATTGGCCCCCAAAGCAGCTCGACCTTCAAGGACACCGGGGCGCCATTCTTCGTGAAATACGGCTCTGGACCAGTTGCAGGGCACATCGTGTCCGACCATGTCAATTTCGCTGGCATTGATGTCAAGGATCTAACATTCGCCGTTGCCCTCAAAGAAAGCAGGCACTATGGACTGTGAGTGTAGTGATTCCCCCCTGTATGCATCTCGTCTGATCATCACCAGGAAGAGCACGCTATACGACGGCATCCTGGGCCTTGCGCGTTTAGTTCGTTCCTTTTTCCAATTCTCTTCTATAGAGCGACCTCTGGCTCACCTACTTGCCTGCCGCAGCTTCCCGGTCAAAGTAGCTTCCCTCCACTCATCGACACGCTATACGAGCAGGGGTTCATCAAAGATCCCATCGTATCCTATAAAATCCCCCGCCGCGCAGATCACTTGGACGACGGCGAAGTCGCTATCGGTGCCATGAATCCCGCTAAATACAAAGCCGCCACCGTCATCACGCTCCCGAACATCGGCACCCAGCGTTTCTGGGAGGTGTCATTACAGCGCGTCGTCGTCAACGGGCTCAGGATGACGTGGGGCACGAGAAGCGCGGTGCTCGACAGTGGGTCTGTGAGTATCAAGCGTTGAGATCAATCATAACACGACATTGATATTTGTTGCTTTGGTAGACATTCATCCTTGGCCCACGGAAGGTTGGTTGACCGCTCATTGCCAATCATTCACCAGTCACTTACGAGGACATCAGGACATAGCCAAAGTCCACACGGCGATCCCAGGCGCACAGTACCAGAACGGAACGTGGGCCGTGCCATGTCACACAGATGTGATCATATCCTTCACATTTGGCGATCGCACATTCCCCATCCCCGCGCGCGATCTCCCTTTCAAACCTGTGGACAAGAATGACCCCGACGGGCTCTGCCTCTCAAGAATAGGAGAGCTACAGGGGTCGACGGACAGCAGGTGGATCGTAAGTCATTTCCTGGTTCATGATCCCGGTCTTCGTCTGCATTACTCACGCCGATGATAAGGTTGGCGATGTGTTCCTCAAGAACATATACTTCTCCACACATCTGGGCAAGAACGAGATCTCAATAGCTGAGCTAGCATAAAGCCTTAAGCTTCAAGCTTCAATATTCATCCAATAGTAAACGCATATGTAAGATATTGTTATCTTTGGAAAAGACGGCGTGGTGCATGCGAAGTAATCTGCCCGGTGACTTACCTTGCTTTCTACCAACAAGGAGACGATACTTCGGACAGTTTTAGATGGAAGAAGTACGAAGACCTACTCACTGAAGCTCCATTTATGGCTAATCGTTCCACACAAAATACAGGTCGAAGAGATGCACTCGTCGTTGGTCGGTCGTACTCGTTGGTTGTGCCTTTACGGATTAATGCGTCAAGTTCGTCTATTACTGGCCAAGTTGAAAACTTTCCTATTTCGGGACGTAGCCGTAATTTCTTTTTTTGTAAGTATAAGTACTACACGTGAGCGACGGGCTCAAGTGCCGCCCACGAAGTACGCCGACTACCATGCAGTGGCCCATTAGCGAGCCCAAGCTTCCTGTACCCATCGATAATGGGTACTCTGCATCTACACCGACAGTCTCCGCGGCAACGCTCGTGGCCCCACGCTTCGATGGCATCATCATAAAAACGACCAAATACAAGCCTCTCGTTTCTTGGACTCTGGGAGCCGACCTGCGATACGTTACTTCAACTTTATGGTGCGCGCCACTTTGCGCGTGTCATTTCTCTCCTCACACTACTAAATCCAACATGTAGCAAAGGGCTGGCTCTATTCTACAATCTACAAGAGCGGTGTTAGGCAAATGCGGCCCGCCGAGTTAATTTTGTCGAGTTGACAACGAAGAAATTCCGAGGTCACCAAATGAAGCAGGGCGGCAGCGCGAGCACTGTGGCAATGCAGCTCCCCAAGAATAGATGGGGAAGAGGCGCAGCCATGGCTAGGAACTTAGTCAGTACAATGCACAGGCTCGCCGTTGGTTCCGTCTTACTTATATACTGCGATCGCTGCGATGAATAATATCGCTGTTCCAACTGCTTACTGCATTAATAACTAGATCTCTCGCCTGCTATGCAATTACTTAGCCGACTCGGAAGAGGAAGACAAGATGACTACCTTTGAATTCCGGATGCAAGTGGATTCAGAAGACAAGCGCAATACAAGCTATTGACCGACTTCACGGCCAACGGTTAATAGGATGACTGAGCAGCCGGCAAAGAAACTTTCTGAGCCAAGAACATGGGGTTGACCATTGCACAGGTCCTGAATGTTATTTCGAGCAAAAAAGCAGATCTCTGCAAAGAGAGATGAACGGGGAAGCCGGTATTTGATAGCCGCATAAAGTGTACGTATATTAGAGTGCTCCGAGCCCTCGAGAACGTCGCCGACATCAATGAGCAAGCCAAGCGGTGGCACCGAGCGTTTACAAAGCAGCGGTGATCACAGGGCCGGGTGGTGTGTCACGTGTGTCCAATCTTAGCATTTGACACACACCGGATTGGCTAAGACACCAACTCAACGCCATGCCGCTCACAAGTCCGTTATATCACTAAGCTTGGAACATCCATGATCAGAACTGCTCTGCACTCATAACGCACTCTCCTATCCGCCTTTTAACTCGTTCGCCACGACGCAGTCCATTTACTTGCCCCCTGCATCACCCAGCCACCATATCAACCTCCACCACGGACCTCTGTTCATCTTCTGCCCCCAATATCGAGCGAAATGGCCAACAGAGCGGTCAAGATATTCGTTGTCAATGATTTCGTGCGTTACAAGTCAAATGTCGGGTTGCTTTTTGTCTGATCATCCCGTAGGCATGCCACTTCTGCTACATAGGACACATCGAGCTGCTGCAGGCCATATCATACTGCAAGGACTCGCTAAACCTGCCGTTGACCGTCGAAGTCGAATATCGCCCATTTCGGCTCATTAACTGCTTGAAGGAATTTTCCCCCGGCATCGATAGAACAACTTTCTATATGAACAAGATGGGGAAGGAGAAGTTTGAGGCCACAGAAAGCGCCATAGACAAGTGGACGAAAGAATCAGGTGTCCCTATGTGAGTCGAACAGATATAGAATTTTTATTTTCAGACCGTTCATCCCGTGTCTACCGCAGCTCCTTCAATGGCCCCATGAGCCAGACAATCTGGGCGCATCGCCTTAGCCTCAAAGCATTCAACATCGGAGGACAGGCCTTGCAACTCCCGCTATTGACAGCACTTTTCAAGGCCTACTTCGAGGAGAAGAAAGATATCGGGGATATCAACCTTTTGGCTGACATATCCGAGGAAGTGGGTGTGATGACTAAAGGCGAGGTGTGTCCAGGCAAGCTCACCCACCCGACGACATTCATGACTTATTTCTGTGCTATCCATGCAGGCCATTGAGTTCTTACAATCAAACCTCCACGAAGACGAAGTCTTGAAAATGACCGAGGAAGCCAAAGCCAAAGGTATCACAGGAGTTCCTGTGTATGTCATCGATGGAAGGTGGGTTCTCAAGGGCGGACAGTCAGCAAGCGTCTTTATCGAGGTAGATTCTCCATTTGTACTCCATCGTGTGACTATCTCATACTCGGTGCAGATTTTTAAGAAACTTGCCAGCGGAGCAAGTTCGAGTCGGGGCTCGTCCCCTTTCATGCCACAGCTCCATACGACCACGCAATGCTGCTGAAGTCAATCGGTGGACCCATTCATTATCGTTTGTAGGTTGATGAGGATCTCCAACTAGGGCATACCCTTTACTCTTCGTCTCGTTCATCTGTCGATTCTTGCCAACTTTGCTTTATACATCAGGATGCATCGTTCCGTCATATCTCCCCTTCGTTCTACGTTCTATCTCCTCACATTACATTCCTTACCTCTGTTTCTTCTATTCTGCAAATTAGCCTTATTATGTTGACCCTGGGGGCCTGAGACCCGTGAATGTCGGCCGAAGACCGAATGATGATGTCGCAAGAATGGCTGATGTTCATGTCATCGTCAGTGGGTTGAGCTATGTTATTCACGGAGGGTGATCCAGAACAAGAACCGAGTAATGATTTCTGCTATCTGGGCGCCATTATGCGAGGCCATGTTGGGGGTTGTAGCATTATATCTGGTGCGCTGGACCCCGCCCGTTTATATACCCTCTGACAATGTGACAGGGACTCCATGGTAGCACATGGACGGTGTACTCGACCATAGGGTAGAAAGTCGGAAGATATCACTGCATCACATACAATAGTCCCGGTACTCATGGGCAGCACAAGCGGCTCAATTGTTAAGGATCTCCGCTGACGTCGCGCTGTACGTCCATGTACGCATTCGTGCAATACGCTCACACTAAGCTGTGGGGATTGTAGTCCCTGAGACCACTCTGCTTCATTTGACATAGCTGTAGAACTTGCTGGATTGAGAGGACCCACGTACGTATGCACTTCTTATCCGTTGTTATTCTAATCTGTTTCTAATATGCACGGCCCGTCTGTTTTGGATCGCAAGCGCTACGCACATGTGGCCGACACCACTTACACACACACCGGTTCCTGTTTGCTCAACTGTGGGTTCGGATGATCGTTCTGGGTACCGGTCCTCTGTGCTTCTTCGATCAAGGAACGCGAGTGAGTAATTCCTTGAACCACTTTTCTTGGGAATGATATGAATTTTGTGGATGTAGGTGGTGAGACTCCGAACCAGCGCAATGGAGAACCGAAGTTGCGTCTTGACAGTGGGAGTTAAAAATCTTTATCCCGGGGCAAAGGCTTGCTTGAGGGTCGCCTATTCAATTGACACCAGGCACTCATCGATTATCGGCTACATACGCGCACTTCGTCTTCTGGGACGTAGTTGTCCAGGTTGTGCGAAGGCCAAAGACCATACGCACTGTGCCGCCTACCGAAATGCCAAAATTCGCCGCCGATACAGGAAATGTTCAGATTGGTTCACATAACATGCCACGATCACTTGATACGCGGAGGGCCGCTATTTCCAGCCCATCCTGGCATGGGAGAAAAGTTGCGGTTGCGCTCGACAATGGGAGATCGGGCGTGCCGACAAGCGAGTGGAGAGAACTGGAGAGGTGCGTTGAAGGAGCGGAATTCGGACACCAGATGCAATGATCAATTAACTTATGCGTCCGTTCACTCACAGGCTGAGCATCGCGCTGACGTTAGCGTTTGAATAGTTTATAATGCAAGGCTTATTATTGGGATGGAGTCGGTCATGTGTGGCTTCGGGTGACCTGCATTGTTGCTCTGCTCCTGCAAGCGGCAGACCGCCAAGCCATGGCTACTCCCAACGTTTCACGGCGATTGGCTCACACAGTAACCATTGGCCACGGTGCCGACTATCGTCTATTCGTTCGTGATGCCGCGGATGAGATAGGAATCTACTGTGAGATTCTTAGCGTCATAACGCGTGCGCGTGAGTCCCCACACCAGTGGCTCCCATTGACTGCTGCACCATCTCTTTGCACCTACTGTTTTAGAGCCGTTCGCCCGAATACACTGGACTTTTTACGCTCTCCGATACATCGCGGTTACTGCCTCCTAAATAGTCTCATCGCTAATGCTGTACGCGGCTCTTCATACCAACGAAGTACGCCAAGCATTACCTTGCACAGAAATGCACTCCATCATTGGCTAAGGCAGTCTCTCTTCTTCGGGCTTCGCGAGGCTTTGTTTCCATCCCATGTCAATACGAAAAGCTGTGGAGCCTCAATGGAACTCACCGTGTCAATCACACCGATCATTGCCTACTTCTATGTGCCTCCCCAATTCATGCGGCATCTGTGCTGACGCTTAGCGGGGAAGTTCTAAAGTCAATCGATAGTGTTGTGAGAGTTGTTTATCTCTTCGGGTTTGCACTTGAGGAATCCTCGATTCAGTTGGAAGAGAACCTAGTGTTTCTTGGGGTACTACAAGGGAATTCTGGGATTCTTTGTAGGAGCACGCTTGAAATCCTGCAAGTCTTGGTGTCTGATCTCACTTATTTTTCTGCATGATTCTAACGAAGACTCAATAATGTATACATCCCCACCATTTCCTCAGTGTAACAGGCAACGAGTTTATATTCCGCGGGGATGTTTATGCCATGGTGCTGGTCACTGTAAGGGAGAGCTTCGTATTAGGAAACTAGTGACACAGCGACTGCATCCAACGTAAGTACACGGATAAGATCTATGGCTTTGGCATACTGAATTCATGGGTGAGCGAGGAATTGTAGAAATAAACTCTAGCACTTACGGTTTGGCAGGAACTTTCTCTTTGATGGGCGACCCCAACTCTTGGTCAGTTAAACACGTTCGAATGCCGCCTGACAAAGCATTTACTTCCGCAAGTGTGTGCTTGGGCTTGGAGAACCCAGCGGTTTTTGGTGCGCAGAACTAGCATGGCCAAGTCGTCAGTTACTATAGCCTCCCTGCATGGTAGCCAAATTGGAAGTTGGACGTACGTGGTATATTTCCCAAGCTGGGCTTTCCCATAGCGAGAGCTCACCGGCAGGCGCATTCCATGACAGAAGGCCACCTTCTGCGCCGCCCCTCACATGCAAGCCGCCGTCGATCCACAAACAGACGGCGGCGGAAATCGAGTTCCTCCCAACAAGATCTCTCATCCCATGAGAATACGGCGGGACGTAGTCAAGGCCTTGGACATCCCTCTTATGTCCTACTGCTGCATCGGCCTTAGCGACGACAGATGCCCGTACCCAGGCATCGACCCCGACCCAGATACTTGCATGGGCGGCACCATTGATAGCAGTGATACCGAGATGGAGTTTAGGCGTGAGCGTTCCTTGAACAAACCCTTCGGCGCTCAGATGGGCGGAGGCTTGTAAGTTAAGATCTGTAGCAGTAGTCACATCAATAGCCACGAACAAGGTGGTGATATTGACGCGCTTACCGCTGTCCTTGCTCTTGATGCCATCCTCCTTCATATACTTGGCCTCTTTCTTGGGATACCACATCTCTAGATCCTTGAATTCATAGGCAAGATGGACGTCCGCCGTCAAGTCGAGGGCGAGGTGGCCTTGGGCTTTAGCATCCAACGAAATGTAGGGACCAACGGTGACCAATCTGCAATATATACCGGTGAGCAGAGGTATGTGTGCCCAAAACAGGCACATACGGAGGAATGCTCAATCCTGGGATACCCAGTTCTTTGATGATATTTTTTTCGAACGTGAACCCCCCCTGGTTTACGGCGCACGTTAGTAGAAATACTATCAGGCAAGTGCCGCTCGTCGCACAGAAATAGCAAGGTCGACATGCAAATGAGCATCGAAGTCTCCGTTGATACCTATAAAAGAGTTACAATGGCTCAGAGTGACGGAAGACATCATTGCTACGGCTCACCTCCGAAGGCGGCAAATTCAGTAATATTGGGAACCGGAACCACGTTTCCGATGATCACGATCCCAGCTTTGACCACAACGGACCCTGTGTTGTGGAATTGGACGTTGACCTTCGCCTGTTTCCCGCCGGGGCACGTTGTGGGGGGAGTCCCAGCTGAGAGGTCGACGTCGGCCTTGAGAGAGATGTTGGCGCTCTCGACGGTCGGTTTGATCTCGAAGTGTGTTTTATCTTAAGGAAATATCGGGGGGGAGAGACATGAGGGGCGGTAGTTTGTACTGCAAGAAACATACTTTTGAGGAGGTCGCTGAAGTCTTTGAGGGCTTGGCCCGCCCAGTTTCCGACGGCCTTTACAGCGCCAGTGGCGGTTTGGGCGACAGTTTGGACAGCCCCTTTTACCCAGTTACCAACGTCGCCAAAGATGTTGTCATTGAATGCTGCATTCAGATCAAGGCCCGGAACCGTTGCCTGAATAGAACATTAATATTCGCCCAACTAATGTCGCACTCATCAGCAGAAGAACTCACGCCGACGAAAGCGAACTTGATGTCCCCCGCTCTTTGGCAACAGGGGCGATCAGGAGGGCGGTACATGGGGGTAGTCAAGAGTATGCTTACTTTTCGGCGTCGATGGCGGCGAAGTTACCATCGAGTTTGACGACGTGGACTTGAGCAGCAGCGCCCCCTCGACGGCTGATTCTCCCTTGTGCATGGGACGGAAGTGTTTGGTCTTCAGCTACTGCCATGCTTGCTATCCTCAGGAATGGTCCCCCGCCGCACTGGTGTAGGTCTTTGTTAGCAGACATCAGGAATACGACTGGCGGCAATATCTTACGCTCTCTGGAAGTCGCACAATCTTGCCAACGGGGCCATGGTGGTCAAATACGTGGTTGCATCCCGAGTCTTCATCGTCGGTTTCGCAGACGAGGCGGATTTCCTGGTCGAGTAGATTCGGGTCGCAATCCAGGATGACCCATCCAGCAGCAGGAGTTATGTCGCTGATGGACTTCGTCGAACCAAACTGTAAATAAAAAACAATAGTAATCAATACCACTCGTGGACCAAGACATGTTGTAAATGCACTGTACGTACTAGCTTCATGATACCAGACCCTCCAGAGCTCTCGGGAAGATCATAAGCGCACTCGCCGTCGAAACAGGGCTTGGTCCAGTCATTGGCGGCGTCGGCACCAATAATGGCGAACGACACGCTGATAAAGGCCACAAATCCTCTTGAGAGCAACATTGCTTTCGAGGGATAGGAAGGAGACCCGGATTGTCTGGTTTGCATGTCATCGTACCACGGCAATTATATACTATTCATTAATAAGATAGTCTGTGAAAGCGCGTTGTCAGTAAGTTCGACTTCAAGACTGATACTAGTGCGCGCACGGGATAGTGCATGGCCTTGTATGTCGGTGACTTCAATTACGTAGGGAGGGTACCTATTATAAGAACGACATTGAGCAGGCATTTGAATCTATAAACCATACCATGGAGGCTCAAGCGGGATCGACAGACGCTCATTAGTGGTCACCAATACAGGAGTAGGCGAAGGCCATTGTCATGTCGCGCCATGAACGAGTGGGTGAACTAAACCAAACATACGCTTGGGTATAGTACACTATTTGTCCGTTTGAGAACTCGCGCGTTGATGCGTATGTTTCCTGTCCACTATGATGAAGCTTCTCTGAACCCACGCTAAATAGTGAATGACCTTGACGCGGGAACCTCCATCGACCAGGCTAGCTTAGAGCTGAACTGAATGCTCTTAGCTCCATATTTTCCCCTATGAGTGTGCAATGCGTGCGTTAATTGATGGATGAATTATCGCCTGAGTCGTAGTCACGATTGCCCCAACTGGTTAGCCCTTTGGTCTGTTGCAGCTCTGAGCTACCGCCCAATTGTTCGTTATTTGCGGAAAAGGCGCCATACATTGGAGTCTGCGACGTGACGGTTGCGATCATAGGTTGACTCGGGCGCTTAAGCGCTTATCGATCATTCTTCTTCTTCGTTCTGAATGTTTGATTCTTCTTTACCTTTTTGTGATCACCGTTTGATTTTTCGAGTTCATGATCGTTTGTATTTCACAGTGCAAGCTAGATACGTAGCTTGCTTGTAACATTGTAGTTTCCTAAGGGTTTTACGCCCTCTCTAACCTAGGCCTCCAATCTCGAATTTTGCATTTGGACATGCTGACGGCCGCCTGACACCGACGTCTACCCCACAATCCTCCTTCTGAGAACAACTCGATCCTCTGGAACTCCCGCGACTGCATGCACAGGGTCTAGCTTAGTCCTACTCGTAAAACCTGGCTCTAGGTAGGTCTTCCGGTGTCTTTTCGGCCCCCTTGATTTTGTGAAGGCACTGACAGAAAGGTACTAGGAGGAACGTTATGTAGTTCCGACCTCGACGTGCCCAGCCCGGAGATGGGCGCCTATCGACAACCGGGCGTGCTGACAACGATACTCTGACATAAAATTAGAAGACTTGGCTTCTCGCAGTCTCCGCCAAGTACGTCATGTCTGCGCAAGCCAGAAGCCATGCAGCCTCCACTCCTTTTCCTGTGTTCTTATAAACCGTGTGCTGCGGTGTGCACACGATCGTATATAAATCGCTTCAAGCACCCGCCGAACGCACACGACATTATTTGGCACCTTTGGGTAGCTTTCATTCCTGTTAGATGACGCCTGCTTCACGATACTTTCATTGGCTATATGTTTGGATTCCCCTCTTTGGTGCTTTTATCTGGTTTGGTGAGATATCTTGGATCTTCGTATTCAACTTGCTGATTTTTTTCCCAAAAAAGGCACGCTGTTGTCGATGCTGATAACATGGCTGGCGCAAGGGCGTCCCAGATATGTGTCACAAGACGGCTCAATAGCGTACATATCCGACGTCGGTGCCGATATTCTCAAGCCATTGTTCGTCGCAGGGTGTTCAGTAACGGCTGTATGCTTTTTTGCATCACTAGTTATGGAGAGATGGCTGCGACATTCAGGACGGCACGTACAGCTCTTCATAAGGGATCAAAACGTTAACCTCCTTTGACGATAGATTGATTCCAATAATGCGGAAAAGGGAACGCGCCTTTAGCATTCTTGCGATACTCAGTTCGTTTATGGGCGGATGTGGACTGATATTGCTGTCTGTTTTTGACACAAAACGCCACACGAGTCTCCACAGAATATTCCTTCTCGTCTTTATGGTTGGCGTGGTGTTGAGCGCCATTTTTACCGTCGTGGAGGTTCGCCCCATCTTTGTTCTTTGTTACATAGTGGGCTGGCTGATTGACCTGTTCGACAGTACCGATGGATCAGTAAAGACTTTGTTTTCGTCAGATCACTGAAAAAAGCCTACGTCGTCAAAGCCGCTATAGCTAGCATTCTTATAGTGCTTGCAATAGCCTTTGGGATTGCACTGTTCAAAAGCACCAACGTTGGAGGTGAAATTTTCCATCAATATTTAAAACGCACAATTCTGAATCCCATTTCAAAGGCGTCTTGGAATGGACTATTGCATTCGGGTTCACCTTCTACCTCCTGACGTTCTTCTATGATTTGAGGATGTCAAAGGGCGTCCGCAAAGGAGAGCTCACAGCTGCTTACGCCGACCACGAGCTCTCTTCTAGAACGAGGAATACAAGACACGTATAGAGCACATCATGACGACATACGACGGACTATGGACAACGAATTACATGTAGCCTGCACTAAATCACTACTGTATCAATCACTATAGATTCAACTCTCTATCCAACTGGCGGGCAAGTTCTAAGTCTTTGTCTTCTTGCTCTTTCCGCTGAGCTGCCTCTCTTTCGGCCTTACGATGGGCTTCCAGCAGCGCCGCGTCTGTTGAAGACCGTCTTGCTGGTGCTGGCGCTGGCGCCGGTGCCGGTGCCGCTGGTTGCACTATTTGGGCAGGCGGTGGGCTAGATCCAACGGTCGTTGCTGATGGAGGGAGCGGAAGGGGGGACTGATATCGTGTCTGACGGTGTATGTCCTGGATGTCGCGTGGCTCTCGTCCCCAACTGTGAGTAGGAGTAAATGTAGGCCCTGGCGATCTGGGACCAAGCGTGTGCGACGCAGGGGGCGAGTGATGCAGATAGCTCTCTCGCACGGGGGAAACGGCTGGGACGGGAAACGATAAGGGAGCTGAGGCATCATACGTTCTCCACAACTCTGGGACGGCTTGTGGTACAGGCGTGGTGGCGGCATGGACAGGCGGTGATCCGTATCCAGCGTTGGCGTGTTGGCTCTGAGGCCTTATATGAGGCTCTGCATAAGGGTTGCCGGTCACCTGGCCATAGCTGACCTGTCTCTGGGGTTCGATGGGAGGAGCGTATTGCGTCGAAGGTGGTCCAGGGTTGTGGGATGGCTGTACGGGGTGTGCGGGCTGCTCGGGCGGTGGATGGTGGTAATATGACGAAGGCTGACCAGAGTTATGGGATGGTTGTACGGCGTGCTCTTGGGGAGCCGCTGTCGGCACAGGGGTGCGAGCGGGAGCATTGGGATTACCTGGTCTGAGGATCGCGGGAAGGGCACCCGTCGGAAGCTGGGCAGGCTGAACGGGTTGAGGTGTTGGCTTCGCTCTCCCAGCCCCCGGAAGAAGAGTCGATGGGATGGGCGGGGATTGCATGCGATCCGGCTCCTCCGGCAGAGGCGCATTCAAACGCTGTAGTGACACAGAAGTTGATCTCGGATGCGGAGGTGAGACATGGCCAGAAGCAAGCTGATTATTACGCAGCGGAGACAGCTCTCGGCGAATTCGATTATCTGGTTGAGTGAATTGGGATCCGTTGGTAGATAAGGGGGAAGGTTTGGTAGCAGGACGCGAAAGCCGGTCCGCCTGCGAGAGCTTGGACGGCCGACGAAGGAGCTGTGCACCCGGTGCCGCAGAAAGACGGTTTGATGTGGCAGGCATCGGGGCAGCGGCGTAGAAGGTCATTTCTAGATACACATCTCCTCTCACACCTGCCTCTGGGGTTGACAGACTGATCCAATCTACAAGATTCTGCAATCAGCATCTGTCTCCCAAGTCTGGAAGATGCTCACCATCGAATTCGCCTGTCTTCAGAGTCTCAGTAATGTCAATCTTTCCCTCCCCGAGCTTTTCATCAGTTCGAGGCTCCTTCGACCAGCATGATACCTTGAGTTCCCGAAACTTTGCGGCACTGTCCTTCATGACAGGGAACCGAAGCTCTGCATCCCACACAGGGTGTTGTCCGCCCTTGACGTCCACCGGAGTGGACTTGCTTTCATTGTTTAGCGACACCTGCGTGTAGACATCGGATTTGTAGAACGAGTGCGGATCTGGGAGGTTCTTCGCCTTCAACACGACGATGATGAGAGTTCCAAGCAACTCTTTAGACATTTCCTTGGTGGGAGAGATACGTGGGATGTAGTCCTTGCTCTACTGATCCATGACCTATAAAAGCAGCGCCCGCTGTCGCTGCAGTGCCTTGGACGTCGTCAAGACAGGTCATGCAGTGTAGGTGCAATATCTTGCATGGGGTATCTAATCTAATCTTATCAACTCTCAAGAATTCCGCCAGCGTTCCGATACAAATGGATATTGCGATAAATATATACACGTTATAGGAACAAGCGTTCATTAAGCTCTCTCGGGGCTGTACTGAATCAGGTTCGGGAACGGGTTGAAGACCATCTAAAGGGAATGTTAGCCACGAAACAAGCAAGGCAAGGAGTCTGTCACGGCGTACGTCTCGGTAAACACCCTGCAGTCGCATTCTCAACAAACACTTTCCGGGGACGAGGCATTTTCTGGAGCCAGCCAGGCCTTGCGCAACGGGTGGTCGACGGGTATCACGTTCTGCAGGTGCGTCCGAAGCATCTCCCAGCCGAGTCCATTGTGGTGCATGCCGAGGATTCGGATGAGGCGCTGTAGATGATTGTGGAACAATGTGTGGTAGAACTTCGGATAAGTTTCTTCCAAGGTTGCTGTCTCGATGCAGTGACCCGGGAGGAACTGGAAATCCGTGCCAGTGGATTCACGCAAAGTAGGCGCGTGGATGCGAAGGCCGCCGAGGTCTCGGACTACGAAACCCAGCAATTCTCCGGAAGTGGTGTCGAAGCGTGCAAGGACGTTTTGTGCATGTGCTTCGAAGGAGACGCCGTTGTAAAGCAGCGGCGGGATGAGCGCTTCGCAAGCAAGACGTATGTATCGGTCGAGGAATGCGGCCTTTTTGTCTGGAGTGTCCAAGTTCAGGATATGCTCGATGGCTGATACACCGGGCTGGAGTCCTTCGTGCCCCATTTCTAATAACGCTGCACAAACGATAAGGCACTCTCCCTCGCGCGGATGATATTCTTCTCTGAGGACAGCGGTCAGGTGTTTTACGGTGTCTGGATCTCCGCGGTAGACGGCGCTCGCTGGCTCAAGCTCAACCTTCAGGATATCGGGGTTGATCACTAATTTTGGAACAATTTGCTCGGAGAATCGCGGTCCAAAGTCAGCAGTGAAGTGGGAGATGGTTCGCAGCGAGGAGGATATCTTGACCCCCACTGCCAACTTGAAGGCAACACCAGGCATGTCCGGGACGATGACGGTCCTGTGACGCAAATGTTAAGATACATTAAAGGCCGAAGGCTTCTTAAACGCGTGGCTGACCTGATGCTTGACTGCGCAAGTGCCCCCACGCTAATTTCCGAGTCAAGGATTGATACGTCGTCAAACTTCTGAAGAATGTTCGAAATTTGTTGTTCGTGCACAGGCACAAAGACGATGTCGGCATCGGTAGGTAGTGATTTTCCAACTTTCGCGGCAGTGCTCTCTACCAGGCCTCGCATTTTCTGTTCAAAGTCGCCGGAAATGTGGAGCTTCGAGCGCGGAACGCAAGCAAACCGTATGCGTGGATGGTACCAATCGTAGCTAGATGGAACGGAAGCCATCGATCGGGCACGGTGCATCTACCGGAAACGTTGAGATCTACCAGTTTGGAAGGATCGATGGTACCTACAGGGTGGGTGGGATGCCCTGCCACAAGGCTTTGTTCCCACTCGATGGCAGGGGAACTCAAAGAAGGGCATCGCGGAGGGTGTTCGAAGGCTTCGCCTGCAGATGCGTCAGTCTCATTGCGCCATCGACACTAGTAGAGGTGATTACGTTGCCAATTCAGTGAGCTTCTGAGCTCCTTCTCGATTGTCTCACGAAGCGTTTGGTCCAGTAGAAGTCCTTCGACGAACTTATTCCACAGGCGCACAGGCTCGAGTGCGTCAGAAAGGGACGTGTAGCGACCAAATTCCCAAGGAGGAGGCGTCAAGCGGGATAATATTGCGCTCTTCAAGGCGTCCTAATGTAAGGGTTAATTAGGATAGTGTAATGTGCAAGAAAAGACCAACATTTTTGTCGTCGGTGGGGGCTACTTCTGATAGCTCGTAGACTTGCGGGAGCATGTCCAACGGGTCGACCAGGCCAACTGCTTGCCCCTGTTTGTGTGTAGACCCCTTCGTCATAGGGGCATGCCGCACAGGGACAATGGCGAACACATCTCTTGGCCGTAGAGCTCGATCGATGACCGGGTGCTCTGACATGAGGTGCGTGGATAGCACGACAAGTGCACCGGAGGCTGCATCAGAGTCGATGGGCACATAGAATGCTCGAAGGAGGCCTTCGGTGACGAGGCATGATAGGAGGCGCGAGGTCACAGCGAATGCTGCGTGCTCAGCGGGCGGTAGAGAGTAGCCAGAGGACATTGAGCGAACAGGTGAATAAAGATATTGGAAAGAAAGGAGCCGTATTTAAACGTTGGGCGGCTGAATGGGGAGATCCTGTATGACGAATAAGGAGCCACCGTGCGTGTACAAGGATCGAACAGAAGAGAGGCTGACTTACGGCTAGTTTCAATTAAGACATCAACGCCCCTTTGCCGACCAAAACTCGTTCGTTCTTCAACTAACAAATTCGTGGAGAAGAAACCCCAACAAGCGATAGTCGGAATGCCGGTGATGGCAACAATCTCACAGGAGGCTAACAGCAATTGGATGGCTGAACGGGGGGACTTCTAAAGATATGGTTAACGAACATGGGGGATATCAGTCTCTCACATGAGATTGGGATCTCAACCGATTTGAGCTCACCTACTAAATCGTCAGCTACGTGGTGACATGATTATCGGGTTTATGCATCAATTGGGGCAGAAATTGCACGTTAAAGACACTCCCATTGGACTGCCAAGCATACTGGGGCCGTGGTGAATAAAATATGAGGACGACACGGTTCTTTAAGTGAAGACAGCCCTGGTCGCAGGACATTCCAGGCGTTCTCATCGGCCCGCAAGATTTGCGCAGCGGGTCTACCACTCCAATCCATGGCGCAATAGAGATCCAGGAACAACAATCCGGGGGGTTCCCCTCAGAGCAGCAACGCATATGAATGAGTCACTTGTGCACTCGTGGTCGTCCTTTGGAACATGATTCGTTGCGTGTTCCCATATGCACGTCGTGGCAAACGCCAACGTGCTTGATGAGTCCCCGAGAGAGCTAGGATCAGAAATCCGATGGAAGCAAACACAAAGTTGGTGGCCTCGAGCTCGGGATCGCAGTGTTGTTTAACCCGAAGTCCGGCAGGCCAGACAGTGCCTATCTGATAAGATAAAAGCTTGTGAATCACCATATTACCGAGATCTTATCGGATAAGATAACGGAGAAGTCACCCTTCCTCCCGCTACAGAAGCTGCAGAATATGTCTGATGGAAACCCAGCACACACAAGTCGCGAGACATGCGACACGTCTTCGGCCTGAATACACGTAATGCTAAATAGGGTAGAGGCAACCCGCTCCTCAGCGCGAAGGCGTCGTACGGCTGTGTGAGGAATTGGTTTAGATGCATGGAGAAAATCGCTGGCACTCACGGAGACCAGACGCCTGTGGGAAGCGGCGGAAAGGCTGCAATTCGAAGAAACAAGCAAATAATCCCATTAGTGGGAACCTCTTTTGGTTTGGGATTATCCGTGGAGCTGGGGCTATTCTCATAAGCTCAACTACCGCCCATTAGCTACACAATGATGATGCCATATTTCAATTTGTGGATGCCAGCTGAGATTAGAAAGAGTAACGCTTCCAACCCAACGGGCTCATACAAAATCCGAATCACTGTATGCAGAAGGCAGAACGAAACAAAGGTTACATATAGTTTAATTTGACATATTTCTAACGACATCGATCATGTTAAGCATCTATTGGATCGTCCTCCATGGAGACCCCTCGGTAGTGAATTAGATTAGGGAAGGGCCCATGTAAGTGCTGTGCAGGAAGAACATTTAGCATTTTGATTCAATAGCGACATTTGCAAACTCACGAATCGATACATCCCCTGCATCCGCATTCTCATGAAGCACTTGCCGGGGAACGTTTTGTTCTCTGGTGAAAGCCAGGATACGTAAAGACCATGATCATGCGGGATGATCGCATGCAGGTGTTTCCGTACAATCCGCCAACCACGGCCGTTGTAGTGGAGACCAAGCACGCGGATGAGCTGCTGGAGGTGGTTGTGGATGACAGTGTGGTACATCCGAGTATAGACGTCGTCGAGGTCCTCTGCGATGATCGAGTGCCCCTCCACGAAATCCACGTCGACGCCAGTAGATGCCTTGAGGGTCTCTGGATGAATACGAAGGCCGCCGAAGTCACGAATGATGAACCCGCGCAGTTCTTTGGTGTCCAAATCAAACCTAGCCACACAGTTCTGGGGATGGCATTCAAACGCTACGCCGTCATGAATGACAGAAGGAAGGAAAGCCTCGAAGAAAAGTTTGACAAATCTATCAAAGAGGGATTCATCAGAAATGCGCGGTTCGCCCAAGAATCGGAACGTACTTGTCCAACCAGTCGGCTCTCTTGTCTTCGGTGTCTAAGTCGAAGATGCGGATTACAGCGGGAACATCTCCATCAGATCCTGCATGGCCGCTCTCCACCAGGGAGGTGCAAACAATGAGTCGTTCGTTTCGCTCTTCGCTGGTGTTCTCGTAGCATTGCCGAACGATGGCAGAGCAGTGTTTGGCTATTTCTCCATCTGGATGGGCATGAACAACGCTAGCCAGCTCTTTGGCGACAGTGACAATGTTCCAATCCATAGTCAGCGCTGGTACGACTTGCTCTGAGAAACGGGGGCCAAGATATGCTGAAGCCGGCGAAATCGTCCGCACAGCCGAAGTAAGCTTGATGCCCACTCCAAGCTTCAGCGACAACTCCTTGTACGCCTCAGGAACGATGACCGACCTTGAAGTAGTCAAATTAGAAAATAGGTCGTTCTGAAGATGATACAACGCACCGAATACTTTGTTGGGCGAGGGCAGACACGTAAAACTCAGGGGGATAGATCACCGCATCTTTGAACTTGTCTTGAATGTGCGCGACCTGTAACTCGTGGACTGGAATGGCGAGGAACCCTTCAGGGACAACCAACGGTTTGTTTGCATTCGCAGACGCTGCCTCACGGACGGGTGCCGTTAGGCCCTCAAAGTCGTGGGTGATTTTGAGGTCGTCTTTTGGCAAGGCCACAAATCGCAACTTCGGGTGATACAAGTCGTATTCACCAGGCTGGAAATCGGTTATCGGGGGCAAGAAGCGGCGCGTTTTATGCATCTGAGCGTGTGTTTCAGGACTAAACACAAAATAAAAATAACACAATGCAACGAACGGGATGCGTAGGGTGTCCTTCTACGATGGACTGCTCCCAGTCAATACTCGGGGAGGAGAACAGAGCAGCAGCCGGGGGATGTTCGTACGAATACGCTATTGAATATTTGTTAGGCAAGGTCAGCCTGGAAGGGTACGAACACGTACTCTGCCATTTCACTGCACTTTCGAACTCCTCTGCTATGCTTTCAGAGAGATCGGTTGCAATTCGGGCGTTTGCAGCGTATCGATGCCAGATCGACAGAGGTCCTTTGAATTCTACGAGTTTGAAAGATTTTGGAAGAGCCCAACCAGGGGAAGGTAAGGCTTTAATAATGGCGGCACATAAATCAGTGTGCTGAGTTGGGGTTAGCAATGCCGTCATCGCCAAGGGCTAGAACGCGTACCTCCGCTGCATTCGAAGCCTCGGTGGCCTCGATTGGCTCGAATACCAGTGGCAGCATGTCTAGGGGATCGAGCAATCCGATCTCGGGGGCCCTAGGATCGGCGCCATCGTGTTTGAAGACTGGGACGTGCTGAAGCGGAATGACACAAAGGATGTCGTTGGATCCGTAGTTCACGTCGATCGTAGACATTGCGTTACACAGAACAACCGCGACACCACTGGCTTCGAACCCATCCAGAGTGTAATACAAAGCACGGACGACCGATTCGGTTACAAGACACGATATAAGTCGCGCCGTCGTTGCGAATAGTGCACGATCAGCAGGGGTAGCTTTGACCACCATAGTTGCGGTTGCGCCTGTCATGTTTGTGAATCGAAGAACGTTTCTGGAACGTTTAAACGTGTATGATGCCTTTATGGCGTGCAGCCTGTACGGCTATGGATCCATTCAATTAGCAAAACAGTGGTAGGTTCCAAAAAATGCGACATACGAAATTCCACACCACTGGCTTCCCACCTTGGATCAGGTGTTACCACACTTCCGGTGATGGGGAATCTCGCGGAATGAGCCTTGGGAATAAGCTGAGTTTGCTGTGGTAAGTTTGGTCTTCCCCGGTTCGCGATGCTGTAAGACTCATGGGTATGGATTCAAGCCGAACCCATGGCTACGACGCAGAATCCTACGATATGGATCTCGACAAACTGGACGCATTCGGTGCCCGGAGTGCATGAGGAGGTGTGAGCGGCTGAATCTCTCATCAATCTTGTTTGGTCTCCACTGTGAACCAAACATCCATATACGGCTTATCTCCTTTCTACTGGGACTTGGCAGAATTGACGTAACTGGCCACTCGGTTTCGTTTGCCCACCACGACCAATTGATGATTTTTCTAACCATAGAATATTTGCGGACACCGTTTCTCTCTACGGGTCATCAAAAGTTATGTTTAAATTAGAATTCCACCGGGGCGTTCCCCCCTCCACGGGTCCCCCACACGATGGGCGAACAAGAATCCGCTGCTAACAGCAGGTCATCGCTTTCAGAAAAGACAAGTCTCAGCGGCTCGAAGGAAAACGATGCGCCCCGTAATGTTCAGCTAGACACTGGTATACAGCGTGTCAGACTTCGCCACCATTGGTGGCAGTTATGGTAAGTTCATAGTGTGCTTGAAGTTGGTATACGTTGCTTACTGATCGGCGTGCACAGGATTCCTCGACTTCCTCCTCCGCCTCCGCGCACGTCGCTGAACGACGCGCCCGTGAGTTTTCACGTAAAATTACTGTCGCCGTCTAAAACAGTGCCCAGATCATCCCGCTCACCGACGCGTCGATTTTGGCACAACTTACATACACATGGATCACAGATATCATGGTTTGCAACACTTCAAGTCATGTATTATGTTGATACGTTCGCTGACCCATGCATAAGGTACTCGGGTATCAACGTACGCTCCAGGCTTCCGATCTGTGGAAGATGGACGACTCCCGGCTGTCTGGTAACATATCCGACCGTTTGGATGCCGCTTGGGCTCGTAGAGTAGAAGAAGCAAACGCTTGGAACAAGGGTATAGCCTGCGGAGATATTCATCCAAGTCTAATTCGACGTTTGACATGGGTATTACGGTCCCTGCCTAAAGGCACCCGTTATTCTCAGCATAGAGCATCTCTACTGGAGCGATGGCGCAAAGCTGACGGACTAAAGCAACCTAGCCTAGCATGGGCCTTGAATGATACACTCGG
This sequence comes from Pleurotus ostreatus, assembly GCF_014466165.1. Lineage (NCBI taxonomy): Eukaryota > Fungi > Basidiomycota > Agaricomycetes > Agaricales > Pleurotaceae > Pleurotus > Pleurotus ostreatus. Next base: position 1,071,899 of record NW_023503162.1, on the reverse strand, counting down.
TAACTTATTCTGGATTGGAGGAGCCTTCAAGGTTAGTGTTCGCGTGCGTTCAGGCTCCTGCCCCTCACAACCTTCCCTAGGTGTTTGGCGATACAACCCAGCTGATGGGACCTCTCTTGGTCAAGGTAATGAAATTTCGCATAGTTTGTGAGACGACGAAATTAATGATACTCTTCAAAGGCTATTATCAACTTTGGAAAAGCGCGGTCAGCTCGTGAGGCAGCAGGCGCCAAACCACCCAACATTGGTCAGGGTATTGCCATGGCCATTGGTCTGTTCTGTATTGTCATTGTCACTAGCATCTGTCAGCATCAGGTAAGGCGTTCTTATTGCTTACGAGTACGTCGGCCGACAATCACCCTTCACAGTTCTTCTGGCGCTCTATGACTACGGGCGTTCTTGCGAGAGCCGCTCTAATCAACTCCATCTATAAACGAGGGGTTCATCTCACGGGCAAGTCTCGAGCAAAGCTTCCGAACTCTGCATTGGTCAATCACATCTCGACGGATGTACGTTATAATCACGCCTTTTCGTAGTTGACCTCTCACGCAATACTGCATCAGGTCAGTCGAATTGATGCATGTGCACAGTGGTTTGTGAGTTCTGGAAACTCCTCGTTGTTTTGATCTCACATTTTCCCCTTTCGTTGTTAAGCACCCAGGTACGCGTGAAGCGTCTTCACGAGACTCTGATTGCGAGGTCTAACTTTCCGTATAGGATGGACTGCTCCGATTCAGGTAACGGTGTGCTTGATCATCCTATTGGTTCAGGTATGATCTCAATCATCTCATGAACAATGCAATACTCAGTCGATGTATAGCTCGGGCCCTCTGCACTGGCCGGCTTTTCGCTGTTTCTCCTTATTGCCCCGATCCAAGAACGTGTCATGGCGCTTCAGTTCGCCGTTCGCCGTCGCTCGATGAAATTTACCGACCAACGCGCCAAGACATTGTTGGAAGCGTTAGGTATGTTGTTGGGGATATCACTGCCTGTGGCTTTAATGAATGCTCACGATGAACAGCTGGAATGCGCGTGGTCAAATATTTTTGCTACGAGGTACCCTTCTTGAAGCGTGAGGAATATCTAATTACTGAGCTTGGAGACGGTTCTCATCCTTCCACCCTATCAGGCATCTTCGAGATCAGGACCAATGAACTGCGGGGCATCAGCAAGATCCAGAACTTCTCATCAGCGAAGTGCGTCTTCTCAGACTCGATTAAGCGATGAGTAACTAACCCTCGCAAAGCATCGCCTTCGCCTATTCCACGCCAGTTTTAGCCGCAACGCTTGCCTTTCTGACTTACACACTTACGACAGATGGCTTCGATGTTGCCGTTATCTTTGCCTCGTTGAGTTTGTTCCAGGTACGCATATTCTCCAGCCGGTTACCTATCCGCTAACATCAAATCGCTGTGAAGCTACTTCGGCAACCGATGATGTTCCTGCCTCGGTCACTTTCAGCCATTTCCGATGCCAAGAACGCGCTGGGGAGACTGAGCAACGTTTTCCATGCCGAAATCATAACGGAAGCTCCATTCGTCACAGATCCGGATCAGAGCGACGCACTGATCGTGAAAGATGCAACCTTCGAATGGGAAGCAGTTGCTAACAGTAATGTCAAGCATGAGAAGGGCGATGATGAGTCCGTTGATGATGATGTGCAACCATTTCAAGTGAAGAATGTCTCCATGAATGTGCCTCGGGGAAGCCTTGTAGGTATCGTCGGTAGAGTTGGAAGCGGCAAGGTAAGAATAGTTTCGTGGCATAGAATCGTGCAAGACGCTAACAAATACGTTAGTCAAGCCTACTACAGGGCCTAATTGGAGAGATGCGAAGGGTTCAAGGCGAAGTGTCTTTCTGTGGACGCATTGCTTACTGTCCTCAGGTAGCTTGGATTCAGAATGCGACTTTGGTACGACTTACTAGATACGGTATACTGACTACTCTGACCGATTTATCACAGCGAGACAATATCCTTTTTGGTCAGCCTTTCGATGAAGACCGGTACTGGCAGGCGATCGAAGACGCATGCCTTTCCCAGGATCTACTTGTTCTTTCCGGTATGTGCTCTCCTAATAAAGATTTAGACTACCTCTGACGGTCCAATCATTTAAGATGGCGATCTTACAGAGGTATGAAATCCATTGCAAGCAAGCCGTTATACCCATCATCACAATTGTTTTTAGATCGGTGAGAAAGGCATCAACTTGAGTGGAGGCCAGAAGCAACGGGTTCGTCTTATCTTTCTAGATCTACTATCTTTATCTCACCGCTATCTTGTAGGTTAATATTGCGAGGGCACTCTACTTCGGCGCCGATATCATTATCTTCGATGACCCTCTATCCGCACGTAAGATCTTTGCCCATTGTTGTGATTTATCTGGAGCTGAAGACGTCCAATAGTCGATGCGCATGTTGGAAAGACCCTCTTCCACGGAGCCATACTCGGCTCATTGAGAGCCAAAGGAAAAGCTGTTATTCTCGTGACACACGCCCTTCATTTCCTGCCATACTGCGACTATATCTACGCGATGGAATCCGGTAACATCGCGGAGCATGGAACGTATCAAGAGCTTATTGCCAAGAAAGGAGAGTTTGCTCGCCTTGACAAGGAGTTTGGTGGGGGGCACGAGGAGACTCAAGAAGAGGACATCACCTCCCAGACACCTACCATCGTTGACGCTTCCGAGGAAGCAAAATCCAAATCCGCTAGGATTGAAAAGCGCGGCGCCGGTACGGGTAAGCTGGAGGGTCGCCTCATGGTTAACGAGAAGCGTACAACTGGTTCAGTGTCATGGAGCGGTACGTGTCTCAAGTGTCACCCTTCGCTTAGTTCGCTGAGATCCTGTAGTTTATTGGACATATCTCAAGGCGGGACGCGGATATATTGCAATCCCACTGATTGTTGCATCGATAATATTGATGCAGAGTAGCCAGATCCTCAACTCGTACACTCTGGTTTGGTGGCAGGCAAAGTGGGCGGATTTGGTCTTGCTTCTCCCGACGCCCCTGACGCTCCCCTAGCTCTTTTGGGAAACCGTTTTCCTTTTACCAGATCCTATACGCGTGCCTGGGACTTTCGCAAGCAACGTTCACGTTCTTCCTGTGGGTCATTATTGCATGACGCTACTTATTCGGATAACTTATACCATATGTTTGCAGCGGACTTAGCGTCAATCTTCTAGCTCCATGTTCGTGTCCCGAAACTTGCACCATGACTCTGTTAGGAATATTTTCTTTGCACCGATGTCATTTTTCGATACGACGGTGAGTAAATTCACGGTAGTCACTAGAGTGTAAAGGGGCTGATAGTGTACCTAGCCTATGGGGCGTGTCCTTGGGGTCTTTGGCAAAGACATAGATGGTGAGTAAATACTCTGGCTATTTTGGCCTGCTTCTGACCACATTTTAAGCAATTGATAATCAATTACCTGGTATGCTTGTGCTTCCATTACCATCCGTGTATAAATTACTGACTAGATGCCATGATCTCAGTGTCCATGAGAATGTGTACGTGCGGTTTCACTCAATCATCACCCCGGCTAATCTGAAGGCCTTAGTTATATTGACGATGTCCAATGTGTTCGGCGCTGTTTTGGTGATTACTATCGTCGAACACTATTTCAGTAAGTTACCACCACCATCCACTAACAAAGTCTGTTAGATGCTTACATCTGGGTTTTACAAGTTATTGCGGCTGTTGTACTAGCTCTGGGGTACAACTATTTCGCTGCATTTTATCGTTCAAGCGCGAGGGAGTTGAAGAGACTAGGTGGGCTATGGATTTTGCTGAACATTTGTCCCTGTCCTGATGTTGTCTCAGATGCCATGCTACGATCGCTGCTATACTCTCATTTCTCGGAGTCCCTCACTGGCCTCCCCACCATCCGTAGTTATGGTGAGATGCCACGGTTTATTCGCGACAACTCTTATTATATCGATCTTGAAAATCGGGCTTTATTCTTGACCGTGACCACGCAAAGGTACGTTCGATCGCTTCATTCCAGCCTGCTTCGCTCACGAGAGCTCAGGTGGCTCGCAATACGGCTTGACTTTCTTGGTGCTATAATGGTCTTCATCGTGCGTGGTCAGTTGTACATATTTGAGGACACTAACTCACACCAGTCGTAGGTGGCGTTATTAGCCGTTGTCGGCGTCTCTGGCATCAGTCCCGCAGAGATCGGCTTGGTCCTCACGTACACAAGTAAGTTCCATTTATCCACAACTTCACATCAAGGCTTTGACACTTTCCAGCATCGCTGACACAACTGTGTGGGCTGGTCACACGTCAGTCCGCTGAGGTGGAAGTGAGTCGTCTATTTTGAGCTAGCTAGCACACGGTAATCAATCTCCCATCACCCGCAGAACTATATGAACTCGGTGGAAAGAGGTCTGTATGGTACAATCTTTTTCTTGGCCGCCAAGTCTTACTCCTATCTCCAGTCGTTCACTACAGTCGAGGGGACCTCATCGAGCAAGAGGCTCCGTACGAAATCGAGGCCACAAAGCCTCCTACGACATGGCCTACCCATGGAGCAATCAGGTTCCGCGACGTCTTTCTCAGCTATCGCCCTGGGCTGCCGCAAGTACTTCGGGGAATCTCCCTTGACATTCGAGGCGGCGAGAAGATCGGTATTGTGGGTAGAACGGGTGCTGGAAAATCTTCATTGGCATTGGCTTTGCTCAGAATCGTCGAGTGCACGGGAAGCATCACCATCGATGAGTAAGTGTTTCCATACATTCGGATACGAAGGGGCCTAGGCTAAACCTAACGATGCGTTCTCGTCATAAGTGTTGATATCTCCCACATCGGCCTCAAGGACCTCCGTGCCAACATTTCTATCATTCCCCAAGAAGTGCGTCCTTTATCCGCTAGAACGACACCCTTCACTAATAGCACGCAAAGCCCTTGTTATTCAGTGGTATGCTTATGCTTGCTCAGATGTCCGATGACCAAGGCTAAATAGGGCATCAGGGACCGTAAGGTCAAACTTAGACCCTTTCTCATTGTACGATGATGCGATACTATGGGATGCCCTTCGGAGGTCATCCCTACTCGGCAATCCAAGCAGCAAAAAAGACGCTTCGGCCCCGGAAGTTCTCGCAAGTAGCCACGCGCATGGGAGGATAGGCTTGGATTCGGTGATCGAACCGGAAGGGGCTAACCTGAGCGTTGGGGAACGATCATTGCTCAGTCTCGCACGGGCTCTAGTAAAGGATGCGAGGGTTGTTATTCTGGATGAAGCAACGTGGGTCGTGAGCGTCTTCGTAACGGATTGGTGCTGATCTAGACCTCTAGGGCATCGGTTGATTTAGAGACCGACAGTAAGATCCAAGAAACTATTCAGAGTGAATTCCGCGGTCGCACATTGTTATGCATAGCGCGTGAGTGACATCGTAGGAATGATTCCATGAAATGAACTGAAAATTCTCACAGACCGCCTACGAACAATCATATCATATGATCGCATTTTAGTCCTTGATGGAGGGTCTGTTGCAGTGCGTGCTTATTTTCTATTTGTTCATCTTCGTCTTCTGAATCCTTTCGCAGGAGTTTGACACACCTAGTAGTCTGTTCTGTCAGTCCAACAGCATCTTCCGCACGCTGTGCGACAGGAGTAACATCACCCTCAGTGATATAGAACAGAGTCAAGCTACCATACCACATACTCCCATTGTCTAATTTACCCGTGTAACCGTCTTACAGTAAACTATATCGTGCACGCAGCAAGAGTCTGTCAAGCTGATGACGCAGGCACGGCCGGGCCGTTGGAAATACGCTCTGTTTATTTATCTGTATTTGTCCTAGGGTCTCCGATCATTGATCGGAGGTCAGAACGGAGGCAAACTTGGCCCTTGTGCTGGCCGAACGCTCAACGAAATCATTGCGCCCAAAGCGCGCCGTAACCTTCAATAGCTCCATTCACTCGGCAATCCGCTCGAATTTGACTCATGTTCCGCCGTTCATGAGGTCGCGACGATGGTGAGAGCCTAGAGTTGATGTTCCCATCGACTCGGTGCTGACTGAATCCTGAATTGCTCACCAAGTTCTCAGGCCCATCTTATCTCAAGGGAATTAGGCCCCATCAGAGCATTTACTTCTAACCTCAACTCACCAATTGGTGGGGAGGTGGTGATGTTCAAGGATGTTCCACATGGGCCCTCAGCGTCCGGCTGTGGGCCTGTCAGTTGCTAGCGCCACTTGATGCGCAAAAATCAATTCCGTAACTCAGGTAAGCGTCACGCAGTTCCCTCGACGGTTTCCCATTGATGAAAATATCGGTGCTCTCATAGGAGGACCGTGGATTCCGGGGGTCGCATACCGTGTTTCACCCCCTGCCGTGACTAGCTTTGCATTCAACGGTATCTCCTTTCCAATCGAGTGGGAATTCTAGCCCACGGCGATGGGAACTACATGCAGATGTCACTCAATTTGCTTTGCATCTCACAGTCCTGAACGCCTGGCGATCATCGCTCGCGCCTGTGCAATATTGCCGCATCCAAAGATGGGATGCGACGAGCTTAAAAGCCTGGGGTACAGCCCTCTGGTTTTCCAAGCCCCACTCGAGACATTCTCACAATGGTGCTCTCTACTAAGCTCGCTGCTCTTGTGGCTTCGCTCCCCTTCGTTCTTGCTGCGACGAAGAAACTCGACTTCCACATTCGAAACGACGTTGTCTCACCAGACGGCTTCGAGCGCAGGTGAGGCATTTTAGCCATGTCGCGCATTGAGGGACGATCCTGACCCTTCTCTGTGTTTAGGGCGATTACAGTCAATGGCATCTTCCCTGGGACGCGTAAGCTCTACCGCTGACTCCAACGACGGCGACATCTTCATAACCTGTTTCTAGCCGTTATACTGCAGAAGAACGACAAGGTCCAGGTAAGTGACTGGACTGTTTGCCATATCCCCTCTCTAACAGAGCCCCATAGATCAATACTATCAATGAACTGACGGACCCTGGCATGCGTCGCAGTACCTCCATCGTCAGTAGTGTCGTTTACCCATCCAAGACTTCAACTAACGACCCCGATATAGCATTGGCACGGTTTATTCCAACATAAAACCTCCGGCATGGACGGGCCTTCGTGAGTCAGATAATCACGCAGCGTCTATTACTCTACTTACCTTGATCCGCTAGTTTCGTTAACCAGTGCCCGATTCCCCCCAACTCTACTTTCCTTTACGACTTCGATACCGCAGGGCAGACCGGAAACTACTGGTTCGCCGTGCCCGCCTTGATATGGTATTACCCGGCTGACACGAAGGCCATAGGTATCACTCCCACTTGTCTACGCAATATTGCGACGGTCTTCGTGGTTCTTTCATCGTTTATGGTGCGTCTTGGTCCTTGAGGCGTTTCAGGAGTGCGCTGACGCCACAATAGATCCCAACGATCCTCTGAAGCACCTGTACGATGTTGATGATGGTACTATATACTCCCTCCTTGATCAAAAGTATTTACTAAAGAATTTACAGAGAGCACCATCATCACCTTAGCAGATTGGTTAGTCCCTCCTGACGAACCTCTAGGGGATAGGGGTCCTGACTTGAACTTAGGTATCATGACCTTGCTCCCCACGCTCAAAACCAGTTCTTCCAAACTGGTTCGGTCCCGATTCCCGACACTGGTTTGATCAACGGTGTTGGACGATTCAAGGGCGGCCCTCTTGTCCCTTACGCCGTCATCAACGTTGAGCAGGGCAAGCGCTACAGGTACGCGCTGCCTCACTGCTGGCTAAATACAACGTCTTGACGCTCTGAGAAGATTCCGCCTCATCCAGATTTCATGTCGTCCCTTCTTCACCTTCTCTATTGACAACCACACATTCGATGCAATTGAATTCGACGGCATAGAGCACGACCCAACACCCGCCCAGAACATTGATATCTATGCTGGTACGCTTCCATCTATTATTAAATGTATTGATATATATGCCTAACACATTTCCCAGCTCAACGTGCGTCGATCATCGTCCACGCCAACCAGACCATCGACAACTACTGGATCCGGGCGCCGTGCGTGGTTTTACTGGTTTCTTTATATCATTTTATTCACGGAGCAGCTTGTTCACTAGACTCACAGGGGGAAACCCCGCAGGTAACCCTAACCGTAAGTCGTAGACTGCGCGCACTATGGCGTTTCAAGCATGCTAATATCGTATGTAGTGGACATATCGTTGATCAGGGCCATCCTTCGTTACAAGGGTGCTCCCGCTGTCGAGCCCACCACAGTTGCGACTACTGGAGGCCACAAGCTCAATGATGCCGATATGCACGTAAGTGATATTCCCCTTGTTGTCAGTACAACGGTTGTTGATTTTTCTATGCCCGCTTCCAGCCAATTGCTCAGGAAGGTCCCGGAAACTTGGGCACCGGTCCCCCAGACATGGCCATCACCTTGAACATCGCCCAGGTATGGCTCCATTTGTCCTTATCAATCAATATTTGACTCACTAGCGCCTGAAGCCGAACCCCCCATTCTTCGATATCAACGGCATTTCGTATCTCTCTCCTTCGGTTCCAGTGTTGCTCCAGATGCTTAGCGGTGCTCGCAAACCACAAGACTTCCTTCCATCGGTATGCCCTGCCTTATACTTACGTCGTCGGCCATCGGGAATTCACACTGTTATAGGAACAAGTCATCATCTTGCCCGCCAACAAGCTTATTGAAGTCTCTATTCCCGGTGCCGGCGCGCATCCTTTCCATTGTTAGTTATTCTACCTCGAACCGTCCGGATGATGGCTGACTATCCTCCGTAGTGCACGGTCATACCTTCGACATTGTGCGCACTTCGAATAGCGACGTCGTGAACCTTGTCAACCCACCGCGTCGCGACGTATTGCCTAGTAAGTTTCCTCACCGAAAATGGCGAAAAGCGTAACTAAGCATCATTTCCAGTCAACGGTGGAAACACAACATTCCGTTTCTGTAAGTGATGCCCTCGTCGCGTGCGGTATCAACCTTACGATACCCTCACTCTAACAGTCTCTGGCAACTCCGGTGCATGGTTCCTCCATGTGAGTAGAACGCCTGATGTCAATACGACCATGTTTACTGACTAGGCTCCCAATTAACACAGTGCCATATCGACTGGCATCTTGAAGCTGGCCTCGCTGTTGTCTTCGCGGAACGACCTGCTGAAGTGAACGAGGGCGAACAGGCTCAGATCGTCACCCAAGACTGGAGGTGAGTCACAATGGTGTGGGTTACAGCCGATGCGACGCTGACCCCCCCGATCTGTAGGACGCTTTGCCCAGCTTATGATGGCCTCGCTCCCGAGTTCCAGTAAATAAACGATTGAATGCGGGACTCGTCTTTACATTAAGCTTCCCTCTTTCATACTATTTGTGGCCTTTGAACAATAATACCATATTTCTCCAAACTCGTATCATTACTGTATAGTGAAAGCCATACCGTGAGGACCTTATTGACATTGCGAGAGGTTTGTTGTCTGTTTGTCAACTTTCCCGGGATAGGAGGAATAGGGGTGTGGTGGACTTGTTGGGAATTAGCTCTAGCTCGGTGATACTAGCTGTATAAAGCATGTTGGATTTGAGTACAGAACTCTCAAAAAGAACCTCCTGACATTGGTAGCAGTTCAATGCGGCGATGTACCTATAATCAAGAACCACTCATTCCCATTTCCTTTCTAAACCACGTCTTCATCCCCTGCTGAACGACATCGACGTTCAATATTAGGAACTTCATATCTGGAGCTTCTTTCAAGCCTGACCAGGTCCATAACTTCGCACTGGCCTCCAGAGGAATCGTTGAAACATGGTGGAACTCGAGATACCTCAAAACTTGCACGGTTCTGTAAGTCTTCGATGTGCATTTAACGGTGAGAGAACTAGATGCTCACCACGTACTCTCTCTAGGAATGTCGCAATATTCTGCTTTTGGCCCTGGACGACCAAGACGCCCGGTTTGCCTGCCTAATTTTAAGAGATTATGGATATCCTCCGTGAACTTCGAGCATATGTACAAACCTTGGCCCAACCAGAAATATTGGAGGCTTCGGCACTCATCTTCAGTCTACGAAACTTTTTCTGACTGATGATGTCTAAGAGGCGAAAGTTCAGAAACGAGCCAAGAAATATGATGGAGTTCTTACGGTGCATGCGCGACAGCGAGATATACACTTGGTTGGTTTGCATCGCTCGCTTACATGGACCACATCTGAACTTCGTTAACTGACAAGAACGAACTTCGTGAACGCCCTGAGAAGCAGCACGTGGCCGTGCAACTAGCGCTCGCGATTCTAGCTTCAGTGCACCACGACTGACATCACCATTGACACCCTCATATGGACAAATGGTCGCGCGTTGATTGGCGGGCTGGCCGTGTATTAGTGATCGATGCTCTTGCGCTGTTCCCTTCCTCGCACACTCAGGCCGCCGCTATCTCGACTCTTTCCGTACTCTCATCTTCTCGACTCTGATATCACACGCAGGAGAACAATGGCGACCAAAACCGTAGCTGTACTCAATGAAAACGAACTCAAGGACGGCGAGATGAAGCAGGTCGCCTTCGAGGACGGCGAAGTGTTAGTTTCAAGGATAGGAGATGAGATTCACGCAACAAGTGCTTTCTGCACGCATTATGGGGCGCCGCTTGCAAAGGGAGTGCTCACCTCTGATGGTCGAGTTGTCTGGTGAGCCATGGTAGCGCTGAGCCCCGTCACAGTACATTTCTCAAACAAACGGACTATATGCAGCCCATGGCATGGAGGTACACCTTCCTTTAATGCGCAATGTATGAAAGTGAATAACGTGTTGTCTCCGTGAACTAGCATGTTTCAATGTTTGCAACGGCGACATCGAAGATGCGCCCGCGCCAACGGCTTTGCATTCATTCAAGGCTTTCATCTCGGACGGGAAAATAAATGTTACTGCAGATCCAAAGAACACCACCAAGGCCAACATATCTCGACCTCCCAAAATTATGGCGCCAGAATCAACGGCAGCAGGTCACGGTCAAGGTGTCGTGATCGTTGGCGGTGGAGCGGGTGCCTTCCACACCATCGAATCCCTAAGGGAAAACGGATATAGTAAACCAATCCTGCTGCTCTCGAAGGAGCCCCACGTACCCATTGACAGGACGAAGCTCAGCAAATCATTGGCGACTGATGTCTCCAAACTGGAATGGCGCTCTGCCGCTGAATTGAAGTTGAGGTTCGGGGTAACGATCCGTACCGACGCCGTAAGTTATGCGAGGCCCTGTCCAAGTGTGGAGCGGGCGCTGACTCAAACTAGGAAGTAAAATCCGTGGACCCTCAAGCCAAGTCGGTGACGCTTGTGTCTGGAGAGTCATTCTCGTACGACAAGCTGGTGTTGGCGCCTGGTGCGAACCCCAGAGTGTTGCCCATTCCAGAGTTACGTGGCGAAGACGGTCAACTCCGTGAGAACGTCTTCACCTTCCGAGGCATGGCAGACTCTGTCAAAGTTGACAAAGGTTAGTTCGTCCTGCCGTTGTATTGCATGCGCTCACAATGCATCAATCGGGCTAGCTGCGAAGGAAGGAAAGACGGCTATTGTAATTGGTTCATCGTTCATCAGCATGGAGTTGGTGATCACCATGAGCAAAAGAGGACTAAGCGCAATTCACGTCATCGGCCTTGAAGACGTGCCATTCGAAGCTGTCTTGGGTAAGGAAGTCGGGGCAGGGATCATGAAGGTCCGTAGTTTCTTCCACCGGCCGCTGATGAACTACTAATTCTTGAACGTCAGTACCACCAAGCGAATACTCCAATCATCCAATTTCATATGGCGTCCAGCGTCACGCGCGTCCTAACATCCCCGGGGAACCCGAAAACTGTCGATGGTGTCGTCTTCAAGACCAAAGGCACCGAGGGCCAGGAAACAGAGACTGAACTCAAGGGCGACTTCGTTGTCCTTGGCGTCGGCGTAGCACCAGCAACCGACTTCCTCAAGAACACATTCCAGCTAGAGAAGGATGGCGGCATCAAAGTGGACGAGTACCTGCGCGTGGGTGGGAGCGGCGATATTTTTGCCATCGGAGATATCGCGGTGTACCCGCAACTGGGCAGCCCTGAAGGAGAGTTTAGACGCGTTGAGCATTGGAATGTATGTGTTTATGTCGGTCAGAGCTGAGGACGGGATGCTGAGTGGCTTTAAACAGGTAGCAAGTAACCATGGAAGGGCGGTGGGTAAGACAATTGCCGCAGCCGCTCAGCCATTCGTGAAAGTTCCTGTATTCTGGAGTGCTCGTACGTCGGATGCCGACTGACGCGTTGAAGTCTGCTGACATCAATCTGAATATGCAGAGGGACAGCAGTTGCGCTACTGTGGCGTCGGCAGCGGACATGACGAAGTAATCATTAAAGGTGATCCCGCAGCCATGAAGGTATGTCGTTATAGGTCGTCCTGGATTTATGTTTCGAGGCCAACACGATATAGTTCATTGCATATTACGTCAAGAAGAATGCCATCGTCGCAGTCGCCTGCGCGCAAAGTGATCCAGTGATGGGGAAAGCCAGCGAGTTGATGCGACTCGGCCTCATGCCCAGTCCAGAGGAAGTGCGTAACGGAAAGGTGAGTTCCCCGCCCAGTATGTTGAGGAGGAGAAATTAAAGAGTGTTACCAGGACTTGTTGACTATTGACATCTCCTCGGAGGCGACCAAACCCAAGGTAGCATCCTAAATGGAATGGACGTGGGATTCTGGCTTGAAAAGCTGAAAGCAGAAGATTAGTTGGATAGTGTAGCAATAGCATGGACTTTCGCAAATTGAGCTAAGTTCGCGTGTTCAGAGTTGCAAAACATATGGGATAGATAGAACTTCAGGCATGTTTTCTACACTTCTATACGCTTGTATCCCTTGACCTGGGACGCGGGTGCAGGGAACTCGTCAGTACCTATAATTTGGTTTAACGAAACACGGCGCACCTGGCTGTCTTTCAGCATAGTGAGGTACTTCTCCGACAACCATTTGCAATTCTCGTAGTGGTTCACCCCTTCGGCCTTCTGGCATTTCTCTAGTTCCTCTCGGACCAGCCGTGCCTCCATGGCGCGGACCCAGGATTCCCGGATGTGTTCCTCGCGCTCCTGGAGCTTTGCTGTTGCCGGAAATAAGTAGTTCTCTCCATTAGTGACTGCGCTCATCGATTCAGAGTCGACGATGTCGTACCTTTTACTGCAGCGGCTTTAGCCTCGTCAATGGCCATGATGGAGGAGTACGGTTGAGTGTAAGTTTGTGCATATTTGTCGCTCTTCCAGTTATGCCTCACGTGATGCATTGCTGGACTTATCGGATTCAAACTTCAAGAATCAAAGAATCAAAGCTGACCAGAGTCAAGTCTAGTCAAGTTCGTCAAAGACGGGGTGTAAGAAGTGCAACAATCACAAAAAAGTCTTCTACAATAACACAATGACTGCTTCATAAAAGTGAGCGAACATGGAGCAAACATGAAAACTAGAAATAACATATATGCCAAAATGAAAGACAGTAAGACTGAAAAGAATAGTAACCTACTACGAGTAGAAGTACCTACATTACGCATTGATATGAGTTCCCCAATACCGATTATACATCCACACAGATAGCTAAGTACATCATGAACGATTATCTACACTTGACTGAGTCTTGCAGTATCCGATATATCAAGCTCGTCATCTGGCTCCCCTTCGGCATCCTCTTCATATTCCCCGTCAGCATCTTCGTCGCCATATTCATCCTCTACCTCCATGCTTGTCGACTGATCAGGGATCGCTCCTACAGCGACCTCTGTCTTGACGGGAGTTGGGGATGCCATAGTGGCGTCGACGGACATTGTACAATCAACGGATTTGACCTCCGTAGGCGTGCTTGGGACGGTCATGGGCATTGTGTGGGAGCATGTAGCCACGTCGACATGCGTGCCATTGAGATATGGTTGAGGCATAATCTGGTCGGTTATGGACATGACCGGCTTGGTAGCTTCCGGTTTGAGGTCGGCACCATTACTACGGACGGGTGTAGAGTTGTTTAGCGATACAAGGACCGTGGCGATATCTAAATCGCTTGCAGTGCAAGCAAGGCCCTGCTCCCCGAGACCGTTGACTCCAGGCCCTATAGTGTGTTGATTGTGGCCGTTGGGATAGGGATGTATGTGTTCGGGCTCGGTGAACACCACGGGACTGGATGTTTCGGAAACATTTTCCTGTTTATGGTTGCCATTGACGTGGGGGTGGGGAATGAGTGTGGCTTCGGATGGTGGGTCGTATTCAATATCGTCGTCATCTTCGGGGGACTCTATCCGCTTGCGTTTGAGGGAGAAAGATCTCGGTGGGGTGGGAGATAGCCTGGGAGGCTGGGTAGACGAGTCTTGCCGTGATCGCAGCTGCCGTCTTGGGCGTTGCTCTTCATCCTGCAGCTGAGCCGCCAACGCTTCGTCTTCAGCAAGGATATCGTCAGGGTTGTGGGACAGGACTTTGCGGGACGACGACCGTGTAGCCCGGGCACGTGAAGTAGATAGAGATGGCGAAGGGGTTGATGGTGAGGGGGTATATTGCGACCTTGTTCGCCGCCTCGACAACGTAGGGGGTAAAGGGGGAGGACTGGAAGACTGACCCGTGTCAATAGACAGTGGAGGACCCCTTGACCCGTCCACGGAAGATAAGGGTGAATGTACAGGTAGAGTATCGTCTGTAGGGTTTTGCGAATGAGCTTCGGGCGACCCTGCTTGCCTTGAGGAGGTAGACTCCCCACGTGGTGCACTCGTAGAGGCCTCGCTTTGTCCTCCGTCCTTGCCTTCTCGTTCTCGTAACGGATCATCTTCCAATGCCGGCGTGAGTATCTCAGCTCTCGAGACCAAAAACGGAGTCCATTTAAGTTTCTCGGGTTTCAGCTGCAGGTATCCCTTTCCCTCCCAATTTGTCAGATACGAAGACACCTTCCCCTGATCCCAATGGATGCGGTACGACTTCGGGGGAACGAAAGGACCCTTCGAGACGTCATCGTCTTGTGTCTGCGTCCGCTGAAGGGCCCGCCGGGCGACCCCAGCCCTGCGGCCTTTAGGATACTTGATGGATTGACCTGGGGACGGTCGGGCTGATGGAGTCGTCTCACGGGTAGTTATCATGTTTTGTTGAACAAGCGTGTTATAGACATCTTCAATGGTCATTGATGTACCATTACTGATATCTGGAAAATAATTTTTGCCCCCCGTTAGCGGGAGTTTAGGGAGGACTTCCGCACGCCCGAAGCTCACCTTCCAATCTTAGATCACTCCGCACCGTGTCAAGAAATCGCATGATGGCCAACGTCCAATAGTTCCGATAGCCAATAGCGCCCAGTGCTGATAGAGGCTTCTCCGGAGACCCTGTCCTCTTCTCCTTCTTCGACAGAAGGTAGCCTGCATATAGAGCGGAAAGTCAGTTTCGACTCCATGAAATAGAGAAGCCCTTACTGAAATCCATAAGGAAGTTCCCCCATCCTTGCCGCTGCCGCACAGGAAGGGTCATGATGCAACTGAGATTATAGTCCTGCGTGCACTGTTTCTCCTTGCTAAAGTAACCAACAAAATGGGCGCCAAATTCGTCCGCCTCCGTTATTACATAGAAGAGAAAAGGCTCGACGTCGTAGAATAGCGACTTGTGATCAAGAAACATCTTTGATAGCAAACACAGCTGCTGGCAGTAGATCTGCAAGCCCTGACGTCAGGCGATTTCCAAATTCATCGCGAAACACGACGCACTTTGTTCTTCCGGCCATCAACTTCAAATACCGAAATAGCACCATCACGGTAAATTTCGTCGCCTGGAGGATGCCTGGCCTTGCACTTAAGCTGCAAATGGAGGTGTTGTTAGGGCGCGGGAAAGAGGGCCAGGAAGACGCCATACCTTGTGTCGACCCGCGGTCAACCGGCTTTTCATATACTTCAGGCAGAATTCACATATCCACAGGCGACCGTCCGGTATTGATGCATATTCTTCGGGGAAAGGTGCGTCATACCAGGTCTTGACATCAAAAGGTCCAAAACGGATAGTGCGTATGCGCAGCGCGTTGGGCTTCATGGAGGGAAAGGCGGGCACTTTGGCACCGGGAGTTGAGGGAGTCGGAGAGGCGGGGGTAGTTGGCATTGATGAGGAGAGACTATGCATGGCGGCCGAGCGTAGTGGCCGGGATGGACCTGCAACTGGGGTGGCGGGGGCTTCGGACGACGGGGCGAGTTTCTCCTGAACGAGCCAATCTCTGAATGGGCAATAACGAAGAAGTGGGTATTCACGACGTACCTCAGCAACCTGCCTGCTACGCTCGAACTGTTGCTTGTCCCAAGCAGTAATCGTGGTCTTCGTCGTGTCACGATCTTCGGGAGGCAGTATATCGTTGAACATCCCTTTAGGAGACTCCGGTGGCTCACGTTCTTTGCCTTTCCATTTCTGAGCTGGGAGCCGCAGGCGAATGCGTGGCAGCGGTCGATCGGGAGATTGGACTCTCTGGCGTTTGGTTTTGGGAGACTTGACTGGTGTAGGAGCTACCTCCTGATCCGAAGATAGTACAGATTCCTCCTTCACCGCCCTTTTCCTATAAGTCTTCCTTGATTGCCGTCGAGTGGATGGTACCTTCACTTCAGCTTCTGATTCTTCCGTGAAGATTGATAGTGATGGCTTGCTCCTGTGGCGAGAGGAAGACGCGACTGATGACCCGCGCATCGGATCGTCCATTTGGACGGGAACCTCGGTGAATACAAGTGCTTCCGTTTGAAGGGCGATCATTTCAACGTCCAAACTTGGGCACTCTGGACAATGCCACTTGCCCTGCGGCGTCTCCTCGAGCGGCGGGTTCAGGCAATCTGTATGCCAACCTATAATCTCGTTGAGAAGTACGTGACAAATGGAGGCGCAGCTCATACCTCTATCGCAGTGGTCGCAAAATACCATCTTCGCCTGTATACAGTCAGGGGCTGCATTGATAGCAGGAAATGAACTTGCACTAACTTCATCTCCCTTGCTCAGACACACTTCGCAGATCTTGCAATCACTGCACCGCCATGGATAAGATCTCACGACATCTCCAACTACCTCCGCTGAGATACAACTGGGGTGATCTAGGAAAACGTCAGTATATGCGCGAGCACAAACGTCCGACGCACCTTTGCGCCCACACTCAATACACAGCACCATTAATTCTGATGAGTGGTTGGAATCGCAGATGCCGCAATAGTCTGGTTGTCGTGTCTTGCGCTTCTTCTTGGTTGTCGTACGCGGAGGGGACTGTTCGATCGGAATTGGCAAAAAAGGTGGAGGAGGAGGCGCAAATGGATCACCCTGGGGTCCTTGCGAGTATTGTCTGAGGGGCTCCGAGTATTGTCTGGGCTCTTCGAGGGGAGGCGTCGGCGGAGGAGGAGGCTGCAAAGTGGTACGACGCGACGCGTTCGTCTACGGCTTGGAGGTGCGAAAGGAAACCCAGCGACTCACCTGAACTTTGTCGGCATCATTCTCCCCTGCTAGAAATGCCGGGTCAAAGGGTATGCCGGTGAGGACTGGATCAATGGGAATTTGGTGGCCATTTATATGGATCGAAGGATATTGTGTCGCGGCTTCGCTGGGGTTGGCGGCATGCTGAGTGACTTCCAGGTGTTGCATCTAGAGCGCTGAAGAGGTGCACAGGTACATTCAAGACGATGGGGAGTGAGAAGGAGCCTCTTGGCTCGCGTCGTCGTCGTCGTCTTGCACAGTGAGCAGGATTGTTTACCCTTGTTTGGTATATTCCGAGCCAAGTCGCTTGTTGCGTGATTCTCTCGGTTTCTGACACTCAACCTGCTGGAATTGGACCCCTTTCAAGAGAATGGGCCTTGTATGAAACGCATCCCCGCGCTGAACAGGGCGCAGAGAGTAACGGTGAATAGGCGCAGGATCATTGAGCAAGCCATGTTGATGTGATATGAACGTGTGACTACCCCTGACAGGGGTAGTTAGGAGACATTTAGCCTTGTTCTTTATCGACGCTGACGGGCGCACGGTAGTACTT
The DNA here is from genome assembly GCF_014466165.1 of Pleurotus ostreatus. Taxonomy (NCBI): domain Eukaryota; kingdom Fungi; phylum Basidiomycota; class Agaricomycetes; order Agaricales; family Pleurotaceae; genus Pleurotus; species Pleurotus ostreatus. Next base: position 1,053,922 of record NW_023503162.1, on the reverse strand, counting down.
GCTGCGTTTCTGAGGCAGTGAGAGCATACACTGCGGGAAAAGACTCCTACTTTACTAGCGCGAAGATGCAATCTCTGGGGGATCAGTCGTGCACAAGGAACACGTTCTAGCTGACCGTTTGCTCGAGGTGGAAGAACCTATACGAAGGAGACGGCCAACACGATTACATGGTGTGGATAGAGACCCAGTCAAGAAGAAGGACACAAATAGAGGCGCAAGCGATAGGTAGTTCCCATCCATCACTGCTGCCCAACATATACAAAGTATCATGACTCTGAAGTTCTATATTGCTTGCAAGGGCGATAGGTCTATATCCCTCCATTGAGCAGCAGGGAGAACAGTTGTTCTGTTTCAAAAATGAAGGTAACGGAGCCGCGATGTCAGAACCGAGGAACTAGACATCACACATATTCAGTATATATTGAGGCACTGGCTGGGTCAGCGACCTTCTGACAACGTCGGACGGTTCATTGAATCGTTCAACTGATTCGTTCCAAATGGACTCGTCCCTTGGGGAAGATGTGACAAAGGCATTGATCGAGAAAACACCGTGGAGAATGACATGCATGTTTTTTTTTCCATAGTGCGTTCTTTACGTCTTTTCCGTGGCATTGGATGGGGTCTCCTGCTGCTGCTACGGGTATGAATCGACTTGAGAAGGAGCATGAAGCAACAACCGTATATCCTAATTTCTAGGCTTTGAAACCCCGCGACTGTCTGTGTATGCTTGGCTGGGCAGCTTCGGGCAAACAAACCTTGCAAATCGAGCCGCTTGCGAGCCAACAGCAGTTCACATCGACAACGAACGATTTCGAGCGGCTCGGGGACTCAGCCGGTTCGATGGACACACAAGTTCAGAAGTACGTTGTGTCCATGAAATCTTCCAAGTATCATCCAGTTCATAGACTTCGCTTTGACCATGTCCCAGTGAAACAACGATGCAATATGGCCACATGCCTGAGCGAAGGGACTCGAACCTCTCAAATTTAGACAGCAACGTCTCTGTAAGTCTCTTGAGATAAATATATAGTAAGCTGTCCTCAGTCGTTCTTGTTCAAGACTCCGTTTCAGTCCCATCAAGGCCTTGGGCATGCGCTGGGCATTCCGCACACGGTTGGTGGCAGAGCTCCATACCAGGACAATTATCCCATCTCACCCCCGCCCCATGTGCCCAACGGCGGCCCTTCCCAGCAGCATCCTGGTAGTTCCCATAGTTTGGCGTACCAGGTGGGGCCAGGGCAGGCGTCGTCGCCCGGGCTGAAGCGCAAACCTATCGATGGTCTCGGGGTGGGGCCGGGGCAGATGCAGAAGAGGCGGCGGGACGTGGACGATGCTGATCAATACGATGTCGATGGAGGCGGTCAAGGCGCTAAGCACTGGACAGACGAGGAAAAGTCCAAGCTGTTCAATTATCTCATGGGGAGGGGTCAGGACGATCACTGGCAATCACTCAAGGCCACCAAAAATTCATGTCTGCGAGAGGTAAGTTACACAGCTACAGCGCCCTCGTCTTCATCCTTACTCATGGTGCTGTTAGTGTTCCTCTGAAGTGTTCGGAGGGAAGAAAACCTATCAAGCATTGAAAGGGTGCTATGAACGCAATGTCAACCTTTACAAGCAGATCAACTGCTTTGAACGATTTCAACTTCAATCTGGCAGTCCGTCTGTGAAAGGGCTTAGTGAAGCCGACCGATTGCGCGAGTACGAGAGGCGTTTGCAGACAGCTCGCAAGTCTGGCATCGAAGTCGGAAACATTGCGGCAAGGACGGTTGATCACTGGCACCAATTAGGCTGGTATGATCTATTTTACAGCCGGTAAGTATCACGAAGTTAGTCGGGTGACCGGTGGTGTTTACTAACTGATTTCAGCATGGGTGATCAAACAAACCCAAGACCATCTTCGTCACGCAACGCAGGCGGTGGTCAACATTCTGTGGGCTTGGACGAACCAGACGACGCCGACGACCTCACCATGGACTTTGACACTAGCCCCCTAGCGGGGCCAAGTGGGATGAATGGAATCCCTCACGAACGCTCTCACAACCCCGTCTCATACATAAACCCTCAAAATCTCCGAGAAGGCCCGTCCAACATCCCCAACTCACCTGTTACGCCTGGTAATGCCCAACATCAATCCACTCCTGTGACATCTACGGCAGCGATGCTTCCCCCAACCCCAGCCACTACGTCTTCATCTTCCGACCAAACCGTAGTCAATGTTTCAGTAACCCAAGGCATGCTTTCTACATATCTACAATTTCTTCAAGTCCAAACGCAAACGAGTAAGATGAAGGTGGAGTACATGCGCAGAAGAGAAGAACGGGAGGAGAAGGAGAGTACACAGCGAAGAGAAGTCGAGCGGCTTCGTCAGGAACGGGAGCTCGCCGAGTTTGAGCACACAAAGCAGTCGGCGATGATGAAACAGAAGGCTGATAGAGCAATCGTAAGTATCGTGCCCCGATTTTCTGACGAATATTATTACTCACTCATCTTCCAGGAGCTGCTGAGTAACCCCAGCGTTGATTCTGCTCTACGGCAGGCTGCTAGCGACTACTTGAGGAAGCTTTTCACATCCGACTGATCCCGGATTTTGCATTTTCTTTCCATCTTCACGACTTGACACGACGTCCACTATGTGTTTTATGTCTCTGTCTCGCAGCATCATCTTGTAGCCTTTGTCATCCACGGACTTTCACCTCATTCATTAATACTATACGATAACAGCTATCGACAATCTATGTACTGTGTCTTTCTATATAACTGCTGTTTGTAATGGATGAATTCGCGTTGATTTCTGCCGGCGCTTCTTACCCTTCTACTTCCTCCTAATTATGGCCATCTTGAAAAAGATCTCTGGCCCTCCTCCAGATGCCAAACAATCGACGACTAAGGTAGGGATTAGTTTATATACGTCCATACCAAGACAGCAGTTCATGGGGCCTTACTAGCGCGAAATGTAGGTTAAGACGAAAGCCAAGCAGAGATATCTAAAACGAAAGAAGGAGCGCAAAAAGACAAAAGGCAAGGCTCCGGTTCGAAAGGGTGCAGACACAGATGTGCAGGTCGAATCGGATGACGAAGAGGCCGTCGAGGAAGACGTCGAACCTAGTGACGAACCCGATAACAGTCCAGCGGTAGCGGAGGACGAAACGCCTTCAAGTAAGGCTCGCAAAGCTAAGAAACGGCGGAAAACCGAGGCAGAGGCACCCGATGATGACGAACCTATGCTAGTGGACGATGTTGTGCCCGAAGCGCAGGTGCCTCCTCCACCAGAAGAGAAGACAACATCGCCCGTCGCGCTACCTTCATTCCCACTTCCTTCTCTTCCCAATGCCCCCTCAAAACTCGCGCTTGCTCGCCAAGGACTCGATCCAGCACTCTTAGACGCAGAGATCGTTGACCCCAATACTTCGTTGACCATTCCTTCTGATGGTGAAGTGGACGGGGGAACGTATCTGAGCCAGAAGACTCGAAAACGGCTCAAGGAGTTGGGGATCGAGGAACTATTTGCTGGTGAGATACCTTTCCATACTCGTACCTAGATGTTATGGTTGACGTTATTGAAGTTCAAACCGCGTTACTACCATTCCTATTGGGGGACGCATCTCAGAGACGCCTCTACTTACCGTACAATCCTCCAAGGGATGTATGCGCCTCCGCGCCCACTGGAAGTGGCAAGACACTGGCTTATGTCCTACCCATCATAGAGGTAAGTATCTTTCATTTCGCGTTCTAATGTGTATTAATATCAATGTGGGTAGACTTTGTCAACACGCATCGTCACCAGGCTGCGGGCCCTGATCGTGCTTCCCACCCGTGATTTGGTCTCCCAAGTTCGAGAAACCTTTGAAGCGGTTGGCAAAGGGAGCGGTCTCAAGGTTGGGCCCCTTGTATGGCATAGTTTTCCACGCTGAAGTCTTGGATAGATCGCTACAGCAACAGGGCAACATTCATTCGCCCATGAGCAAGCACAATTAGTAACAGATAAAACATCGAAGTACGCTCCAACGATATCCTCGACCACATCAATGCTTACGATCCTGCAGGCTTAAAGGGGGCTCTAGCCAGGTTGACATCTTGATATGCACACCTGGTAGGCTCATTGACCATCTCAACGAGACTCCAAATTTCACGCTACAGCATCTACGGTTTCTGGTGCGTGTGAATGACCGGATGTATATAGAATACTGCTCATATATAATTCACAGGTCGTTGATGAAGCCGACCGTCTTCTTGCCCAGTCTTTTCAAGACTGGCTGGCTCAGGTACTAGCTGCGACGAGACCGCCTGTTCACCCTACTTCGGGCTACGAATTATCCCAAGAAGGGAACCTGGTAAATCTTGGAAAGACTTCGCTATGTTCCGATGCCGTTGCCCCCGCGTTTCTCCATACATTTTCCATACCGGACATTCCTTGCTCTATAACCGAGAGAAAGGAGCCCTCGTGCCAAAAACTCTTGTTTTCCGCGACGCTTACTCGGGATCCAGGTAAACTAGCTGCCTTGGATCTCAGACAACCAAAATACTTTATCGTCCAAGGAGGCAAAGCCTCGAAGGGGGATGACGATGGCATCCTGGCCGTTGGTCTAGAAAAGTTCACGATGCCTGATAAGCTATCTGTATGTTTTAATGATGATCGCATCTCTATTCAAACTGACATGCCTGTGATTAGGAACAATATGTTGTTTGCAGCGGTTCACAGAAGCCCCTCGTGCTATTCTACCTGATTGTGACGCACAATGTCAGGAACGCCCTCATCTTCACAAAGTCGGCCGAGTCGACCACTAGGCTAGTTCGGCTTTTTACATTCTTTGAACAAGCGAGGGCCCAAGAAGATCCAAATGCCCAACCAATCGTCGCTCGCTCGTATTCGAGCGACCTCTCGACTTCCGAACGAAGGAGTATACTGGACAAATTCCGAAGCCAGGATATCCAAATGTGCGTGGCCAACCTGAAGCCACCGATCCACGTAACTCACCGCATCACGGGGTAGCCTTGTGTGTTCTGACCTGATCTCCCGCGGCATTGATATTAGTCACGTATCGCACGTTGTCAGCTATGATGCACCCGTGGATATGCGGAAGTATGTGCATCGCGTTGGACGAACGGCACGCGCCGGTCGCTCTGGTGATGCGTGGACATTAGTGGAAGAGCAAGAGGTCAGTGATGCGCTCTATACACTTTAAGGCGGTTAATCAATCTATGGATTGGTAGGCGCGATACTTCAAGTCCATGATGAAAGATGCGGAGCATCTGGATAGCATCAAACGTATGAAGGTGGACAGCAAGAGCCTAGAGCTTTACACGAAACATTACGAGGTAGGTCTTAATCTATGTTGACGGCTCCATAATATGTCCACTGACGTGTCCTTCTAGTTGGCCTTAGAGCAGCTCAGAAGTGCTTACGAACGTTAGTTGGTCTTGCAGACAAGGATCTAAGTTGTAACACGCAAACATTCGCAAACAAAAATTATGCGCTGCTTGACACGCTGCAGTGAATGCCGTACTTAATGCAAAACGAGGTGATGCTGGAGACACGGATGCAACGTATTTCCCCGATGCGGCAGCGGGATGTGCGCCCTAGCTTCACTCCTGTACCCGGAGTTATACGGCCGGCCTCGAGCCTACGGGCTCCGTTGGCAGCGAGAACAATAATAGTTCCCATCACTGTATGGACAGTTGGTCATAACCTTAGGTCTCGAATCAGTCTCGAGGCAACAATGATGCACGAAGGACGACGAATGGAGAGCTCCCCCGGACGGCGCAAGAAACACACTGATAACTGCCGCACACTGGGACAGCACGGATTCGCGTACGAGTGTAATTTCATTCTGTGCTCCGAGGCTCACCTTCGTTATCGATCGATATCTAGGCCTTGCTCCTCAGACCAGCAGCAGACCTAAACCAAAATTGAGATTCTCCCATGGTATGGCATGATGGCTTATGCCGAGTCAGTGCCGCCCGAAGGCATTGAGTGGTACGGACCGTGACTGCACAGTGGGAAAAAAGATCAAAGAGGCAGATGGGGTAGATACAGGTTCAGAGGAATGTCAGGCCCCAGCGCAGTGGTGATTTATTCAGCGAACCGGCTCGAAAAAGGCATTTTGTGGGCAGAGGGAAACTGAAGGGGGGATGTTGTGGCCACTGGCAGAGCGAGCCAAACACGGAGCCAAACAAAGGCCCGTCCCAAATTGCTTGTAGTGACCTGTTCAGGTTCTCGTTTTGCTGTCCTGCTGCTCAGATTCCCCCAAGTTGTCGCCGTTGCTCCTTCGTTTCTTACCACCACGTCGTACGTCGTAACCCAGACGCTGCAGCCAGCTCTGCAGCAGCTGCCACCCACAATGCTTCCACACTACACCCGCCAGTCACTCAACGGGGTTGGAGCTGGTCCCAGCGTTATGCCGACCCCACCGCTAGGGACTCGCAAGCGAAAACGAGCCCATCAGTACACCGTCAGCTACAGCGAAGTCCAGGAGGTAGACAGCACTGGACGACTGCGAGAAGTCATAGTAATTGAAGATACACCACCTCCAGCAACCATATCACCCGCAACCACCCACAATGGAGGCTACTCTGCATCATATCAACCGCCCTTATTCTCTGCACCAGTACGGACAAGAGCACGGGCCGCTGCTGAAGCCCAAGCTTTGTCTGCGTCGACCTCATCTGCCATTGTCGCACCAGCGCCCAAGAAAAGGAAACGGGAACCTGACCAGAACCAGGTCCGTGCGCCGGTTCTGAAGAAACCCGCCATCGCCGCCATCCAGCCGACACAGTCTTCCTGGGATAGCAGAAGCGGTGCGGCTACGGAGGACGTTCGTGACGCTCATTCTTCCATACCACCGATTACGTACTAAATCCTACACAGGGCCCTCCGCCATGCGATGACAAAGAAGGCCATTATATTATCGTCCCAGATGATATGATTCATGGGCGTTGTACGTTCTTTCACGCGATTCTCCAATCGTGATTCATCATATTCGTAGACCGGACGATCAGATTGCTGGGCCAAGGCACCTTTGGCAAGGTAGTCGAGGCAATAGATACGACAAATAATGCACGGGTCGCTATCAAGATTATTCGTGCCATTCCCAAATATCGAGATGCGAGCAAGATTGAGATACGAGTCTTGCAGAAACTGAAGGAGCGAGACCCGATGAATAGAAAGTACGTTCTTGATTTATTCCGTATTCTTCTCCCGAATAATATCTGTTGCGCCAGTAAATGCGTTCATCTTCTACAGTACTTCGACCATCGGAATCATATTTGTTTGGTCACTGAGCTCTTGGGGATGTGCGTATACGATTTCCTGAAGGAAAACGACTTCGCGCCCTTCCCTCGGCACCATATACAGTCCTTTGCCCGCCAATTACTCGGCAGCGTGGCTTGTAAGTATATGCCTGCCGTGCTTCTTCATTACTGACTGCGCCCTTGGTTCTAGTCCTCCATGAGCTGCGACTTATCCATACGGATCTGAAACCCGAGAATATCCTTCTCGTCCACAACGACTTCAAGGTCGTACATGTCTCTGGAAAGGTTCGTGTTGGCTCCCTTGTTGAGCCGAAATATCGAACTGACAAACTTACTGTCGTCAAGCGTCACGCTCCACCGAAGCCGAAAAGGCTTCTTCATTCCACAGATATACGTCTAATTGACTTTGGATCGGCGACGTTTGAACAGGAGTACCACTCGACAGTGGTGTCAACCAGACATTACCGTGCACCGGAAATCATCCTAGGTTCGCTCGAATAAGTCATCATTCGTAACGCCTTCATTTATCACCTCACTAGGTCTCGGATGGACTTTTCCATGCGACGTATACTCTCTAGGCTGTATCTTAGTCGAGTTCTACACCGGCATAGCCCTGTTCCAGACCCACGATAACCTCGAGCATTTGGCCATGATGGAGATGGTCATGGGAAGGATGCCAGACAAGTTCGCACGGGCGGGAGCACGGTCGAAACCTGAATATTTCAAAGACGGTCACAAATTGGACTGGCCAAAGCCCAAGGCGTCCAGGCAAAGCAAGAAAGATGTCCGTGCGACGAAGGCATTGCATGTTGGTGTATCCCCTCTGCTGCATCTGGGGGCTTTGACTAACAATTATGTAGGAGGTAATCCCTCCGACGGATATGATTAACAAGCATTTCCTCGACCTTGTACAAAAGCTCCTTGCATTTGATCCATCTCACCGCATAACTGTCAAAGAGGCCCTGCACCATCCTTATTTCTCGTTAAACATCCCGAACGAAATATAAACTGTCGCTCCCATCTTCGATTTCTATGATATATCATCCACCCTCGACTCCACGACCACTCTCTACAACTCAACTCCGCCTGTTGTTATTACCTTCACATGTGTACTACTTTCTCGCGCCGTCGGAACCCTATATTAACGCCATCATACGATCTCGTGTTCGTTAGTACCTTCCTCCAGCCGCCGCCGACGCCACCAACTCATCAGTTTGCCTTGCAAACAAACACTCAAGACTACCCTCCAACGAACGTATTTATCCAGCATCTGACGTATGTAGCGCATTCCAACAACCCTTCAAGTCATCATTATGGCATTCAGCCCATCCTTGTCATATCCCGCATGATTGTATTCTAAAGTTGCTGTGTTTCTTCTCGTTATATTCTTGAGCACTTGTTCCTCACCTTTGGGGCTTTGCACTTTGTATACATCTACGTGTTTAATACTCTGTCTGACGTTTTTTATCCAGAACCTCCGGATTCAAAAACCCACGCAGCAGCATCGAGGAATCATTTATTAGGTCTATTCATGTGCATACCAGCCGTTTTCTTCCAGTCCTAGACGTAACGCAATTCATTTCTCTATTTCAATATGTATCAGCATCAAACACTGTCGTATCGTTTCATATCTCCAACAAATGCACAAGCTCGGATCCCATTCTGCCCAACAAGGTTCAATGTAGTGCCATGGGCGCGGACGCAATACCCTCGTGTAGACCTTCCAGCGAGATGAATGCCAGCGGCGGTAAGCAGGCGACACGGACGGGCCGACGCGGCCTAGGTTTGTAGCGCTGGGGATCAAGATGTGATGGACTCGGGGGTGTCGGTAAGTAATGCATTATGCTACACTTTGATGTTACTTAGGGATACAATCAGCTACGATAGCAGAACTAAAGGGTACAGGGTTTGAGTATTTTCATGGTCTTCCAGGTAAGCGTGCTATGGAAACTTGGTTGGTACGGATGTTGGTCGAGAAGTATACGTTCTTCAAGAATACGTCGCCAAGCTATCCACCAACCGAGTCAATAAAACTTCAAGCGTTATTAGGGAAGGACGCTTACGAGCCAGTGGTCCTGTCCGGAATGGAGGACTACTTCGGTGATTGCTGATGCGCAGTTGCCCTTGAGATCGCGTGTGTCGAGTGGGATAAAGGCGAGGTCGCGGGGGTCAATAGGGAACTCCTTCCCGCCGAAGTTGAGGGTTATGACGGCTGTTGTCGTACACGGGACGGTCCATGCATGGCCGTTGTATATGGCTCCCGGGATATCTCTGTGGAGCAGAGCTACGTCCTGCAATGAAGGTAAGCTTTTAGACATTCTCGCTCTTGAAATCTGCTACATACATCTTTCGGGGCTAGGAAAAGCGTCTAATGGAGACAAAGAATGTAAGCGACATTCCTAAAGATGATAATGCCGAAATGATTGACCGTTCCGGTATCCAGAATGACGTTCCTGGATGTGAAACCAATGGACTTGCCCCCAACCTTCACGTCCTGTAGGAAGACCTCCCAAAAGCCTATGGGACTGATGTTGGATAATGTCACTAATGTTGCTGGGTCATAGTTTGCTGGGTTCATTGCGCCCAACGTGAGTTCACCGTCGCTTTGAACGCCCATAGTCGTGACCCTAGGGATCTTGTAAGACGCGATTCCATCCTTGATCAACCCAGCCTCATAAAGGGCCTCTACGAATGTCTTCGTGCGCTGGCGAGATATCATCTAGTGAACGACTTTAATAACACGGAAAGATCCCGAGGGTTGGACCTACGGATCTCGCTGTGCCGGCAATACCATCGAAGGGTATACGATCTCTGCGGGCGCCGTTTGATTACTTGCGATCATAGGCTAGTGGATACTCACGGTGTAAACTGGATCGTCTCGTTCCGCGCAACACCGAAGAAGAACTTCTCCAGAACCAACCCGGCCACTTCGAAACGGTCATACACCAGATGACCCAGCACGGCGCCCGAACCATACCGTATGGCCCATATCGTGTCTGTTTGATTATAGGTGGAACTCGACTTCGGACCCAGGAATTGATGCTTGCCCTGTTCACCCGACGTCAGGGATATACTTCGCTTGCTCAATAACGCCACGTACACATCCCCCGCCACCTTGCGCTGTACAGTCTTCCCCGCCAACCCAGAGATCTGCCGAACCAGTGTCCATCAATAGCCTAAACGTTTTAGGCGGTGTTCCCAGGAGAAAGTGCCCCATATCTGTGTGTCATTTAGCTTCGGATGAATGAGCAGGAGTAGCGGCGGCTTACAACCAAGTTCGTTGCCTCTGCCGTTGACGATGACGCGTGAGTGAGATGCATTTTATTGTGGTTTGTACTCACTGTATGTCTAATCCCATCGTCGAAGGGAATTCCGGCTGCTTCGCTTCAGTGACGGTGTGCATCACGGCGACAGCAAGCAGGCTGGGGCTGTAGCCACCAGCACCTTCGTCCGAAACGTGTGCTTGATTGGGTACCGGTGCGCCGGGGAAGATGCTGTTGATCGACATCAGGTGGCTAATGGACTCCTCAATCCCCTCGTGGTTGTAGCGTTTGCGAATGTCAGGGTGTAGTGAATCAAGGCGATTCTTCATTTTCGTTAGGAGCTCCAAGGGCGACGGCTCGGCGCGCCCAGAAAGCCTGGCATATCGTGTCAACCCCCGGTTGACGTGTCGCTGGTGGAGCTACGAGTACATCGTTTCAGTCCTTTGTCCAACCACTTGGTGATATAATAATGGGACTCACGATGTCAGGATGGACGTCCGGGTCTCTTTTGTCGTGGACGCTGGTAAGGGGGACGGATATATAACCGGTCTGCGTGGCAGGAAGACCAACAGCAGGCTCCGGAGTAAGGAGAACTGTGAGGAGGAGAGATACCAGGACAGCGGGTAACTCAGGGAACTTCATCCTTCCAGCTCAACGGGAGGAAACTACTTGGGCAGACATCTCGGGTTATAAAGGGCGCTACGTCGAGAGCTTAGTGTTCGCTACCAACGGATGACCAGCAAGAGATGAGTGACTGCATGGAAGAAGCATAAAGCACGTCTGCCAGCAACGGCTCGAACAGCCACCGTGCACGCTACCTTTATAGACCAAGGCGCTTGGGCGTTGCGCATCACGATTAATTGTCGGACATGATATTATCTTACTGGAAAGTGCTTTGAGAGTTGGCAAGAATTTATGCCTTCCTTGAGGGCCTTTCATAAGCGCCCATAGAAGCTTGATTGTCAGTCGGTATGCCACATGTGGTCGATCTTGAACTTCATTCTTCTCCACACCACGATGTGTGCACCATAGAAGTAGCATTTGTCAGGCGAACGAGCACCCGGCGTCGAGCCTGACCCTTGTGTCGTGAATCGGTTGATTCAGGATATCCGAATATCACATGTCTACGACCTTGAACTTCATGATCATCAATCATGACTTCCCCACAACTTCTACGCTTGCACCACCACTACAATGTCTTACCCATTGAGCCTTCCAGCTGGCAACCCACTCGTAACGCTCACTAACCGTACGTATTCTCCGCACGTGGCCATATTGGAACGGCAGCAATTAACGCACTATTTCATAGCTAAACCTCACCTCTGGGTGATTGAGCTGCACAATGGACAAGATGCAAGACTAACGGTCGAGTTAGTGGACCAAGGGCTGAAACCCGCTTTGGACGCAGCTGAGAAGCACTGGCGACAGCAATGGCGGGCGGCGCAAAAGGCTAAAGATAAAGAAGGCGGCAAAGGCGCTCTGATTATTGTTGGCCGTCGGGATCAAGATAAATTCTTTAGCAATGGTTTGTGTTTACTCTCTCTATCATCCAGGCAAGGAACACTGAGGATTTCTCGTAGGCCTCGACTTCGCAAATGTGGTGAACAACCCCAATTTCTTTCCCCGTAAGTAGATTCTGCGCGAATTTACGGAAGTCCGTCTGACCGCGGCTAGTGACGTTCAACCCTCTGCTCAGCCGCTTGATGACCTTCCCTAGTGAGTCTCCCAATCTATCCTAGTCGCTATGTCTACGACGAATGCGTGCCTAGTCCCGGTCATCGCAGCTATCAATGGACATTGCTTTGCGGGGGGCTTCATGCTCTCGCTTGCCTGTGATTACCGTGTTATGACTGACGGTACGAAGCGAAATGCGTGGTTATGCATGAACGAAGTACGTAACGACCAACTTCACTGATGGTAGCCTCACCCACCTTGTCTGCTTCAAGGTGCACTTCGGCGCTGTTTGGCCTGTGTCGTTCACAGGTGTACTCAGAGCCAAAGTAGGTGATAGCAACACACATCGAAAAATAGCCCTCGAGGGACACCGTTTCACACCTCAAGACGGACTCAAAGCAGGCTTCTTGGATCACCTCGTCAGTGGCAGCACTGATGATGTCCTCGCCAAGGCAGAGCAACTCGCCGACTCCGTAAGTTCCTTGGCGAATACGGGAGTCTGGGGCTTAATCAAGGCACGTCATCATTCATGGCATGCAACCCAATCATTCTAACAACGCTGCAGGCTGATCTGTATCGGGATTCTTTGGAATGGGTCGCAAAAGATCGAAGGATGACAAACGCCTTCATCGAGGATGCGGCCGCCAAAGCTCGTCTATAGTTTTGCCCGAGCGGCAGTTGTACAACAACAAATTCAACGTCTTGTCGCTCTCAAGGGTCTTCATAATTGGTCATATGGATCAGAAGCCACCAGTGTTCGGCATCAAGTTAAGTGTTCGTTGGTTCGCGAGCATGATTCATTCCTTCCCACGTAAGCATGGACTCCGTGCCGTTTGGCTCAGATGGGGTATCTATGGTTGGCAACATCGCGAAGCTATGTTCGTCAGATCGTCAAGTCGCTTGTATCCGGAATCATCAAAGATCGTTGTGAGGATGCTATTTTCTGCCGTCCTTAACCTCTGCATCCCCCACTGGCTTTCAGTATTCTCAGATGCTCACTGTCCTTTTGAGCGATCGGATTATCCAAGGGGTACTGTTTCTTCGGCAAGGCATGTCAATGAAAACGAACGGCTCACACCCATCACAACATATAAATATCAACCTATTTTTAGCACCAACCACCTCACCTGTCTCGCGACGCGAAGTCCACACGGTATACGAACTGATGTAGTACGCAGACCCGGAAATCGGCCATCTTTGGTCGGCGTAACTACAGGTTCCTTGTGAGTACCCACATAGCCCCTGGTTCTAGATATATAAATGATATTCTACGATCAGGCATTGATCAGCCTCCTTCATCTTCTCCCCTTCTCCGCTGCCCCAGGTTGGGCATTGCTTTTTTCCCTTCGCTCTTGAGTGCCTCCGGTAGACCACATTCCACCCACCTTTTGGCCTTCTTGTCCGCTCGTTATGCAGTTGAAATTGACTTTCTCGGCACTCCTGGCAGTGCTTTTGGTTTCCGTTGAGGCCGCGCCAGTTGCTAAACGGAATACTCATGGCATAATCACTCTACCTCTTCACCGAGTGCAGAGAGACGATAACGTCCACCCGATTGTGGTATGCCAAAGTTCGCATATAGCATGATCTACCGAAATGACATTAACTGTAGAAATTGCAACAACACATCAATCGGAGTAATCGACGTCTAGCCCGGATGACGGGCAGAGCGGAGCCAGATCAGCATGAGATGGTGGCATCTATCCAGAAGCGTCTTGTTTCTATAGATGACACCGACGTGCTTGAGAAGCGTTATAACCGCCATGGTACCAAGAGCCAAGGTGTCAAAGGTCTGAAACTGGTCGGTCCTTCAGTAGGGAAGGCCGCAGGTACGGTTAAAGCTGCGACGGGTCAAACGTTGCCTGGCGCTGGGGCTAAGCAGTCTGCTGCAGCCCCCGGTGGTGCTGGTTCCGCTACAGCTGCCCAGCAGGCAGGTCAAACTGCGGGGAAGAAGTCCAAAGCAAACAAAGCCGCTACTGCTATGTAAAGTTTACCTTTCTCAACATCTCATTTCCGTGCTGATATCCGCCCAGCCCTGGTGGAGCTACGGCGAATCCTGGTGTCAGTCAAGTTCAGCTAGATGCCGTCGCACAGAACAAGGTTACGGCCGCAGGTGCCCCTTCAGTTGGCAACTCTATCGGACTAGACATCGAGTACGTGACTTTGACATCGTCGAATAACGTTTCTCGAGCATCCATAATAGGAGCAGCGACGTTGGGTATCTAGCCAGTGTACAAATGGGCACTCCCCCTCGCAACTTCGAACTGTTGATGGACTCGGGATCGGCTGATCTGTGGGTAGGAGCGGAGAACTGCCAATCTCAAGCAGGTGGTAATTGCGTAAGTCGATAATGACATGCTCGTTTCATTAATTTTGGTATTTAAAGTTGTGATAGGGAAACCACAACTTTCTCGGACCGGCATCGTCTAACACGTTCAAGGACACCCAAAAACCTTTCCAAGTCACTTACGGCACTGGTGAAGTCCAGGGTAGCATCGTAACGGATGACATCAGTGTGGCCGGTCTTCCCCTCCAAGCACATACGTTTGGCGTTGCCACAACGGAAAGCGTGGATTTCTCGGACAACTCGACGCCCTTTGACGGCATTATGGGGCTGGCCCAGTCGGTAAATTCATTTCACCAACTCTAACACCATCATGTTATCTGATCCGTCGTTACAAGACTCTTTCTCAACAGAATACTGCCACACCAATAGAGGCTCTTGTCAAGACTGGTGCCCTTAAACAAACCGTTGTATCGTACAAGATTTCCCGACTTGCGGATTTGAAGAATGACGGTGAAATCACGTTCGGGTACGTCCCATATATATAAGTAGCGAGTTCCGTCACTTAACCATGATCATTAGCGGGCTTGATGCTACCAAATTCGATCCTTTGACTCTCACTGAAGTCCCGAATGTTAGTCAGCAAGGCTTCTGGGAGGCATCGATGCCCGCAGTTTCGGTAGATGGAACAGATCTCGGATTGAAGGGACGAACAGCCATCCTAGATACGGGCACGACTCTCATCATCGCACCAGCCGCTGATGCACTTGCCATTCATCAACAAATCGCGGGCGCTCAATCCGACGGACAAGGGGGATTCGTCATTCCTTGCACGACTACCGCAAGTGTTGCTTTAACCTTCGGACAAACCTCATTTGCCATTGACCCGAGAGACCTTGCCTTCGCCCCCTTGGATCCCAACGACCCAACCGGTGAGCTGTCCCATCTATCTTTAGTAGTACGGCTTGGCAATTAACAAACAACGAATACTCTAGGTGATTGTGTATCTGGTATCTCTTCTGGAAACATCGGAGGAGCAAATGAGTGGCTCGTGGGCGACGTCTTCCTGAAGAACGCGTACTTTTCGACAAACGTGGACAGGAATACGCTGTCTTTGGCGAAACTGGTATGATGAGCTAGTGTTCTGTGTACGCCCCCTACCAGTCTGTATTTTATAATTATATGTATATATATTGGTCGTAACACTGGGCTTGCTCTTTATTTTGAGATTCAGTCAGAAATATGGTCAAGACGATGCTGAGTCGAAGCCTGCCCTATGTGATTAGCATTGTATTATCTTCCCGACCACGCGCATACTCATAATTCCTGATCATCGTTGCTGCTGACCCGTCCGGGGGAACCGAACCAGTCTTGGATGATGATCAAGAGATGAAGAGCGTAGTCGGGTTGGTTGCCAAATTGAAACTATAAATGACTGAATTTCTTGAGCGCGCACAGAGAGCTCCGTGAAAACGGTCATATCTAAGGAGAGCCTGCATAATACGTACAAGACCATTTCCTTCAATAGAAATACTAGGCGCAGCAGTTGATGGGAAGAAATACTATATTGAAAGCAATACTAACAACCGTTATATATGAATTGTCACCGTGTCCCTTCAATCTGCAACTCACGAAGTAATCACTCTGTCATCGCCAAGGTTGCATTGGCTATACTCCCCGTGACGTCCCACAACGTTTTCGCTAAATCACCATCTTGGCCGTCCTTGGTGGCCTTCCCGATCTGTCCATAAGGGACGACGTACGCCCCACCAAATAGTCCTGCATTCGCCCGAACTTCGGCTGATGTAGCAGCGTAGAGAGCCGTAGTTGCGCCCTCTAGAGGTGATTTCCAGAACGTAGAGAACACGAATCGAACCAAAGCGCTGAGGAAGGGATACATGGATGAGGTAGCCAACGCTCCGTCCGTTGCGACCCCTCCTGGATTGACGGAGATAGCGAGTGCGTTGGAGCCAACGGCTTTGAACTCTTTCTGCAGCTGTATAGTATAGAGCATGTTCGCCAACTTGCTTCGGGCTAAGGACGTTGTAGTCAGGCCGCTGTGTCAAAGTCATCGTGAGAGGAGGAACACACAGTATCGAAGATGGTTGGATATGAGACCATCAGGAGCAGATGCAGCCGAGGTCAGCGGGGAGTTAATTTCGTCGAGAGTCGAGAATTGCCCTCCAGCGGGTGCTTGAGCGTGGAGAAGGATGACATCTGGGTGTATTTGTTATTCACGTCAGCTTCGCGCGGTAGGATGAATTGAACTCACATTCACAACTCTGACATCCGATTCCTTGGCTGTCGATACAAGGAGATCAAATAATGTCTGGGTGAATACGAATGTCCCGAAGTGACTAAACAAGCGTCGGTCCATAGAAGATCGTTGTAAGAAGAGAAATACCTACTTTACTGCCATGGTGGACTCTATGCCATCAGAGGTTGTAGCATAACGGCATGGTAAGCTAAACGAAGAGTGAATGGGTGTCGAATCCCCACTCCAAGCCCACTTACAGGGCAGCATTATTTACTGTATAAAAATTGTCACGAAGATCATGAAGAACAGTAATGGAAATATCATACTCAGAACGTCAAGTCGTTTCTCGAGCTTGAGGAAAGTCTCGGCTGCGGCCTTGCTACCTTTGAGGGTCGATAAATCAAGGTGCAAGAACTCTATCCGGTTCTTGTCTCCGAGCCGTTGAAGCTCTGGGGTTTCATGCTCGATCTGTTCGATAGCCTCCTTCGCCGCTGCCTCAGAGCGAGCGGCGAGGTACACTTTGGCTCCATATTTCGCAAGCTGCTGCGCCAATTGGAAACCGATTCCACGGCTATGACAATATATGTCAGTGTCTACGGTTTCTGGGTATGAGAAGGAGTATTTACTTTCCGCCGGTGACGATGGCCACCTTTCCTTCCAAGTTGGGAACGTTGAGCGTTTTCATTGAAGCTAGGATGCGACTGGAGAGAGTTTGTACTGCCATTGTCTGGTTCCATGGTAGAGTATATGTATGGAGCCTGGTTGCCACAACGTGACTCGGCCAGAGTGCATATCACTAGTGCGTGCGCATGCACCAAGTATCGATACTAATGGAAGAGTTTAATGGATTAATTGCGGATGAATCGTAAGACTGAGTCGATTTGTGCAGTTGGCGCCGCGAAGAGAAGATATAATGGGCAAGCAACTTCCCTGGCCTAGCTTTCACGACCCAAGAAGACGTGGATGGCGAAGAGGTCAGTGCTCATGTAGACTGGGCAAGGCGAGGAATCGAGATTTTTTCGGGAGAGACCTCGTACGTTCCGCATTTGCCAGGGTCTATGAAGCAGTGAGAAGAGAACGAATAAGTGACTCTGAAACGGGGCACCACTACTAAACGAACACTGTTCATCGACATCCTTCACCCATCTTATATGGATTGATTGAAAACCGAGAAAATACCGAAGAGTCAACTAATCAATATTCAGGGGTGGTCCCTATTTCTTCTATCCGTTGCAA
Organism: Pleurotus ostreatus; assembly: GCF_014466165.1. Taxonomy (NCBI): domain Eukaryota; kingdom Fungi; phylum Basidiomycota; class Agaricomycetes; order Agaricales; family Pleurotaceae; genus Pleurotus; species Pleurotus ostreatus. The sequence continues at coordinate 1,035,960 of NW_023503162.1, read as the reverse complement.
TCAAGCTTGCTTGGAAAGAAGAGGTACGCGCCAGGGATTGCGACCTTTGGCGGTCAACATAATACGGGGTCGTTTAATCACTGTGCCCCTCAAGCTAACAGCACAAATACCACTGACCCAACCTTGTCGTGAGCGTTGAGCGCCCGAACTGCCTTCGTGCCTTAAACTTGTGCGTCCAGTGGTTGTCCCTTGATGACACGGCCGTCAGGGTCCTTCATCAGCGCACAATATAAATCTACTCAATGGTTGAGGAAGCAAACTCATCTGCTCTCCTTGCTCCTTGTCCCCCTTCCCCAACAGCAACACTCCCTTACCCCACATTCGTTCAGAACTAGAACATGATCGGCTTCTCCTCCGTTGTCACTGCATCTCTCGCAGTTCTGTTGACTTCGCGTCAAGGTCAGTCGTGGCAAAGATGCTAGCACCAATTCGAGTCATTAACGGAGGAAAAAATACAGTTTTTGCCACCCCATCTCCCCTCGAGCCGTCATCTCTGCACGGTCTGCTCGCTCGCCAGTTCGATGGTGAACTCGATAGCAGCGAGATCCCTGAGCAATGCAAACCCGCGTGCTCATCAATTTACGACGCGATAGCCGTATGCCTAACCCCCTGTCCTCCTCCTTGATAACTTCTGATCCCCCCTTTTCCCTCTCTGCCGTAGAAATGTACCAGCGTCGATTGTATCTGCACCGACAAGAACGCTGGACAGATCACCTCTTGTCTGGCTTGCGCCGTTGGACTCGAAGGCTCCGAAGTAACAGTCGCCCAGGCCCAAACTGGGGTCGATCGTACGTCTATTCGCATCACGCCCCGTACCGCATCTAACGAGTTTTCCGCAGAGTTCATCGCGAGCTGCAAAGCCGGGGGCGCAGACCTCAAGTCACAATCTGTCGCCGATGCGCAGAAGAGCAATAGCAACGGCGCGTCGCACACCAAACCCGCCTTCATCGGGGCTGCCCTCGCGATGTCTGCTCTCTACCTCTTCAACTAAGTAAGCTCCACGTCGATCCGCCCAGAGGGCAGGCAATACCTCGTTTCCAGTATACCTGTGAGTACTCTGTTGGTTGATCCGGTATGCAAATACTGACCGCGGTTTCAAAGTGAGTTTCATTACGCGAGTGTATGTAGTATATATTTGTCTAGATTATTTTTGTTCGCTCGTGCAAGCTGCACCGACACAATGTACATTCGTTGAAATCATACCAATGGTCACCATACGTCGCTTGTTTTTCAACGCCTAGGCCACCCTATTCCTAGGCCATCCTCCATCTGACACGCGTCCGCCACCGTCAAGACGAACTTTACGGCAGCTCTTTCAGGGTCTCGCGCTGCTTGACCTTGACCCTTCTTCTTCTGCGCCTCCTCGCGCCCTGTCCAACTGGTGTCAAATAGTCGTCCATACATCCCGCCGTATACAGTGCGGGTTCCGTGACGAAGCCCGGAGTATTTTTGGCGCACGGACATGGTGTGTTGCCTTTACGTGGGTTCAAGGCGGGATCGGCGAACGAGCACGGGCGCGGTGGTGCAGGTTGTGCCAGGGATGTACCGTTCTGAGCGCGAGCGCCCGCTTGTGCAGGAGGGAGTGTCGTTGAATTCGTCGATGCAAGTCCGGCTCCTACTGCAGATGCGATGTCAGATGAGCAACAATTGGAGAGGTCAGTCCGATTATTCTGCACTCCAGACGTTCACATACCCTGCGGCACAGCTAAAACCACCAAACAAGAGGCGGATAATATAGCGGCGAAAGCGACCATCGCAGATGGGTAGAACAACAAATATATTGAAAGGGAAATAGGGCTCGGGGGAAGTCGAAAGGCGCTTGACAGCCGGGGATGAGATGAGAACCCTTCCCCAGCCCTTATAAGAGAGTCGAGACGCTTGTGGGTGTCTCCTTCCTCATTCGAATTTTCAAGAGGTGGGTCCAAACTCAAGATGTTGACCATCATGAGTTGATTGCACAACTAGGGGTAGGTTTTCTTCTGAGTTAGGCAATCTAGCGGGTGCTACGCAAAAAAGCCATTCGTTTGCGATGGCCTTCGCGATCGATTATTAGCCCTCGGTATCAAGGTGAGAGTCTATTAGGTTGGTGGTGCCACACGGCTGGTAGTTAGCGTCACAGCCAACGATTGATGGTATCAGCAAGTTATCATAAAGGCACTGCTCACTGATCAACTTTGACCGTGGTTGCCCTGGATCAATCAGTAGTATACAGTACGATGCGATTTAAATGTAGCTATACCGCCTTCTGATGCACAATAGCCTAACTAACCATTGATATTGGCTAGGGATCCGATAGATACTGAAAATCAACATCCAGCACAGCGGTAAAGTTGATTAAACTACCAAATAGTCAGTAGGGACACGGAGTGGAGACAGTATCAAGTTTCTTGTGCTGCTGTGAGCATCTACATATACGTTGAATGATGCACTATACAAAATGAAGCCGCTCGGAAGAACAAGACCCCCGTTTCCCACTGAGATTTTGTTATTCGTTTACTTGTCTATACTACTATCACAATATTGCTTCGGAGGCATCGAGCAATCGTGAATTGTTTTGGATGGTCGCACCAAACGAAATCCGGTTTGAATCTTTGATTCTGAGCCCGCCCCTTTAATCCCCTGGCCGCCCCTTGATGGGCCTTCAGTCACTAAGCATGATGGAAAAGTATGTACTGAATGCTTCTTCGGCAGCCTCTGCAACCACGTAAAGTAGCCGTTGAGCTAGCTTCGTGATGGTTTCAGATTCATGTAAAGCCCATGTTATCCCTATCTGCGTTCCTCAGACTTAGGCTAGCGCATAGTACTATGTCGAGCTGGCCTTGACTAGTCAACAACGCAGTCCGCAGATTGTAGTAGAGGAGGCATCGCTCACCGATAGATATTGATGAGAATTTCCTTGATCACTGGTACACCGGCGACACGGCATGGTATCTATGTAGTTCAACTCTGAAATAGCCCCATAAACTAAACGTGAAGATGATCGGATGCGCCAAATGCAATATCGCGAACTTGATTCAACCGGGCCGCACCATGCAACGTTCGTGATTGATTCACAACCAGATACAAAAGGATGAAAATGGCACTGAAGCATGGATCGGATATTGATAAGTACTTTCGCTGGGCTGTCGACAACTCGCTTTCGTCCAATGATATGGTCTCCGAGCAGGTTGCACCAAGTTGCCACTAGTCCAGCGATTGATCCGAACCTTCGCAGGCAGATAGATATAAGAATACACCCTCTCCATAGCTCAAGGCTAGAGTCGACTGTTGAATTCCATAGACTGCCTGGGCTCGACCTAATAAAAGGTGTTATGGAGCACGCGAATGTTGATGGTGACCATGGGAATTGATCCTCAAGTATAACAGGGAATCCAGTTTCACGCGAAGCCCCTTCCCCCCTCCTTCATTCCCTAAGTGCTTGCCTTCTCTCTTTCACTTTTCTTTCTCCAGCCATTTGAGATGGTTTCGTCTTTGTCGTTCGTTCACGCCATTCTTTGCTTGCTGGCTGTGCCGTTCGGTAAGAAGGAATTTTGCTTGACTCACTCTGTACGCCTCTAAGTCCGAAAATTCTCTGAATACAGTTATTGCCACTCCTGCTCTCCTGGAGAGAGCCATCGCCCCTGCTGGTACCCTCGTCGCCCGTCAATCAGGTCTCGTGGGATTAAACTTGACAAGCATCCCGTCTGCGTGCCAAAATGACTGCAGTGAAGTGATGAAGCTCAAAGACTGTGGGGTGGACACCAGCTGTCTCTGCTCCGACACGGTCTCAGATAACATCGCGAAGTGTTTGAACTGTTTCGTCACAAACGACAACAAAACTTTGCCTCTGAAGGATGCCCAAACAAATATGGATGGTGAGTGCTGATTGCCCGCCAATTATATATGAAGGTAGCTGATCCCGGGACAGCTTATGTTACTCAGTGCGGCCAGGCCCTTGTAACGGTGAAGGCTCAGAAACTGGGCCCGCAAAGCAACGGCGGTATCGGTTTGAGACCAGAGGTTTGGGGCTTGGTCGGCATCGTCTTGGCTGGCGCGGTAGCTTTGTTGTGATGCCCGGAGCTGTAGAACGAAACACAATACGGATTCAATGACATCGACTTTGATTTGGGGAATGCCCGAGAGTGGCTAGTAATTCACCAAGATTTTATAGTTCGTCCAAGAATGAATCACGACTGCTGCCTACGTAGCTTGATTGGCGCGTACTGCTGCCGCATCACAATCATCAAAACGGCCAGATGGACGTTTTTACACGCGGGAGGGTTCAGAATGCATAGGAACCATACTGTATCCTACTTCAGGATTCGATGGCGCCTGCCATGCCAGTAAGTTGGTGTAGATGCGCGATACTCACGGGGTTGGCTTTGACAGTGGGCGCCGACGCTCGAACGATCTGCGTCGATTGATTGCACCGTATTGACGGGTCAGCACCACCATTGGCTCGCAATTGGCGGGGGCGGTCAGTAACAAATTGCAAAAAGCCTGGGGCAAATGATGGCAGCTATGTTGGCTGATATGCGAATCATGTTGGCTGATCTGAGTAACACCTTACGTCTGATTCTGCCTAGAATGAGAGGTAGACGCATGCAACCGTGAGCAGTAGACGACATATAAATTGACGTAGACAGGTACTCGTCTCGCTATCTTCCTCTTCTCACTTTGAGCCTATTTCTCCCCTCGCTCACCGTAAATTTCCCATAAGATCACCATCTGGAATGGTCGCTTTCATCAGCTTGGTCGTGTCTGCCATCCTGTGCATGTTCTCACAAACAGGTAAGAGCTAATCATATCCAGCACGCATGTTCGAAGTTCAGACTCACAATTACTCGGTACAGCTGAGGCCACCCCTGGGTCAGACTTTGCATCACTTATTCCGCGCCTCCTCCCTCAACAGCTTGCCGCTCGACAAGACACGGTCAATGTCCCAGACATTCCCGAACAGTGTAAAAGCGCGTGCAGTGGCCTTGAGAACCTGGAGACGACTTGCGCGTCGAATAGCGATCCCGCCAAGTGTCTGTGCAACGACTCAGTATCTGACGCCTTTGGATCGTGCCTGAATTGCGCACTGGAGCAAAACAAATCAGACTCCGCGAAAAGCCTTGCACAAACGACTTTCGATAGTGAGTCGGAGTCGCCCTTGAGACCACTTCATGTGAGACTGATCTGGACTTCGCAGAGTATGCGGACCTCTGCAAGGAGGCTGATTCGCCAGTGAAGAGCCAGAAGCTTACTGGTTCAAGCAACAGTGCCATGGGCGTAGTACCAGGTGTATTGGGTGTGGCATCGCTCGCAGCAAGCGCGCTAGCTATTATGCTCTGAGAATAGAGCGTTGCAGAATCTGGACCCTGTCTCTCCAGTATAGCGAATTGTACTCCATAATCCGCTTAACACCAGCAATAAAACCAGCAATATGGATCGTAGAAGACGATCATAGTGTTCATCGCTCGATAAGCAACGACCAGTGGCTTTGAGTTGTCGGTTGCGTGCAAGTCTTTTGAGACAACGGTCAAAAAAATAACAGATCGCAAGTTCGACGAGTTCGGAGGTCTGGGGACCAGTGCACAGGTTTCGATCCAAGGTGTAGGCGTCAGGAAGGGCAGGCAAGTGAGACCCCAGCTGCTCCATAATGCGGTGAACGCGCCGCGTAAACGTGCTGCTTCAGTGTAGAATCCGATCATATGAGACTCATGTCAACCTCGGCTGTAAAGTGTACGAAAAAGGTCGATTGCAAGCCACAGGTGGATTTAATGACCGCGAGGCCAGCTGAGCCCAGGGCAGCGACGATTGCTTCAAGATGCGTGGTGCTTCACCTGTCTAAGAAAGTCTAAGTTCGCCCAGGGGTCGATGGGGGCTAGCGAAATGAAACGCAAGGAGTGGGGTCGCTTGGCGAGTGCCGACTGTCAAGCTACTTAATTCTTGCCGCCGGCGGGTGCAGTTCAGCCAGTCTCGAATGGCACGGACGCGTTGTTTCGAGCGTTCAACGCATTGTTTGCATTGATCACTGGCTATATGGTATTGAACGCCTCCAGTTCGTGCGAAGGGATCCTGCGGCGCACGTCAAAGGTAATCACAGGCAGAAGTGAAGTGTAGCATGGGCGTCTATCGAGCCGACATGGATAGTAAGGCGAATTTCGCTCCCGCCCACTTCAAATCCTAAGCAGAAGGTCAGCGCGAAGCCATGCACGTAAAAACAAAACAAGTCGGTCACCGGTCAAGCCTGCACGCAGTCAAGTATGTAACGGAAACAAAATGGGTGCACTGATGGCACCAGGTGGCAGCTGCACGTGGTCCTGTACGGCGGGGAATTCAGAGTCCGCTTTTCAGCAAATCCTCCAACTGTCCCATTTCTTCATCCCCTCTTCCTCCGGCCAGGACTTGCTTTAGTCCTCCAGCCAGTCCGTTTCTTCAAGATTAGTATACCAGGACTGGCGGCACAGCTTTTCTACCCCCTTTCTCACAATGACCACCCCCCACGTTATCGCCTCTTCGTCCCACCAGCAGTCTGCTACGTCAAATGTCGTCGGAAGCCAGTATAGAGTCGGAAAGAAAGTCGGTGAAGGGTCTTTCGGTGTAGTTTACGAAGGTTCGTGTGCATTCACGGCTGTCTCGTCCCAGCGGATGTCCATGGGACGCTTTTGGTTCATACCCGTTCCTCTCGCATTGGGCATACAGCTCTTGCTTTCACGACTGCGGACACCATACGCAGCAAACGACATCGGAATCACATAATTGACATATTTCCTCCCTCACAGGTGTACGCTTGTCCGACAATCGACCAGTGGCCATCAAATTCGTTCGTGCTTTCAGACGATCGCATCTTGCGGTGCGCTGATTCCCTAAATAGGAACCCCGCAGATCCGACGCTCCCCAATTACGGGACGAATTCCGCTCGTACCGTACTCTGAATGGGACCCGTACGTTCCCTGACACTTTCACACTTGGTCGTGATCTCACATTACCCTTTCGTCCCTGCTAAACAGTCGGCGTTCCGCAAGTGCACCATTTCGGACAGGAGGGACTCCACAATGTCCTTGTCATCGATCTTCTTGGGCCTAACCTCGAAGACCTCTTCGACATGTGTGGGCGCAAGTTCACCGCTAAGACTGTCTGTATGGCGGCTAAGCAGATGGTATGTGCTACGCCTGACCATCTATGCCTGTAATCCTTGCTTCCATATGCTGATTTGACTTGAACCTAGATCTCGCGTGTTCAGTCCATCCACGAGAAGTCTCTTATATACCGCGACATCAAGCCTGACAACTTCCTGATCGGTGTCCCGGGAACTAAGACGGCGAACATAATACACATTATAGGTGAGTTTGCGTTTGCATGGGTTCTGTTGGGGAAATCTCTCGCATGAACCCGTTCATTTCGGGTGAACACGCCACCTATCCGATAGTCGTGAGCCATGATGCACGTACTAACAATCCTTGGTGTCTTAGACTTTGGCATGGCGAAACATTATCGTGATCCACGAACGAAACAGCACATTCCTTATAAGGAACGAAAGTCGCTGTCCGGGACAGCACGTTACATGTCCATCAACACTCATTTGGGTAGAGAGCAATCAAGACGCGATGATCTAGAGTCACTGGGCCATGTCTTCATGTATTTTCTACGAGGTGGTTTACCATGGCAAGGCTTGAGGGCTGCTACGAATAAGCAAAAGTATGAGAAAATCGGGGAAAAGAAGCAATCCACGCCAATTGCCGAGCTTTGCGAAGGTTTTCCTGGTAAGCGATTCCTGATTCCAGTCTGATAACATGTTCTAATGTCCTGCTGCAGAGGAATTCGCTATCTACATGAATTACGTCCGAAAGCTTGGATTCGAAGAAACTCCCGATTACGATTTCCTTCGGGACTTGTTCTCTAAGGTTTTGAAGACATTGGGAGAGCCTGACGATGGCATCTTCGATTGGATGCTCTTGAATGGCGGGAAAGGATGGGAAGCTGGAAACGTAAGGAAGCTCCGCTTTGTAAAGGCTGCATTAACTAACACTTCCTTAGTCTCCGGCATCACACCTTGTGCAGGCTCATGCAGATGCCGCTTCACCCCATCGCGACAGAGAACGAGAGCGCGAGCGGAGGCACAGGCAATCGAAGCAGGTGCAAGACAGCGCGTCGCCTCTGGTCCTTAGCCCAGCGCAAGCCCACATCAAAAGCAGCAGTCGTCGACCATCTGATCGCAATGCTTCGGCCCGTGACATGAGTGTACAGCCCATACCCCCTACCAGTCGTCGGGCTAGTCAACAACGCGATGCCTACGGATCTGCTAATCCCAATGTTCATCCATATGCTGCCGCACCCACCGCCACTAATTATCGTACGACCAACAACGCCTTCGTTCATTCTCCTGTACCGCCGCCGGCCGGATCGCAAGCTCTCAATCACCCCAACGGCTCCGAATCATTCCTGTATGCGCAGCAAGCTGGGAAGAACCATTCGGACTCGCGGGACGGGACCACCACCAATGGGACTGGAAACCTTCCCGGTGGGCCTCGTGGTATGGGTGTCTACGATCGCGAGCAGATGCAACGAGTTGGCGAACACGATGATGACTACGGTCATGGGCGGAAACGTGGGTTCTGGAGTATACTATGTTGTCGTGTGTAGGCTGCAGGTCAGCAACGGTTCGATGTTTCTTCACGGTCAGTACCCATTCTTCCTTCACTCGACCTCGAGCGCTGAACTTGCTTCGGTAGGGTTTTTACTAGTTTAGACTGCCATGACCTTCCGCACCTATCTTTCCTGATTCATGCCCGCACATTGACTTACCTTTACCCTATCGTAAATCATGCACCTCACGATGATTATTGATTGTCCTCTGAACTCGCTATCTACGCAAGCATTGCCATGCACCCCCACGATACATCCTACTCTACTCATCCTTTGCATTTCTTCATCCATTGTATTATTTAGGTTCAACCCACTAATGTCCATCACTATTTCCTGTGTATATTATTTGTCTCGCGCGTTCTTCCGTGGTGCGGGGCGCCGAATACCATTTTGATAGGGGTTACCCTCCTCGTTCATTCATCTGAACCGCGTACCACCGGGGCAAGTTGTCTTGAGCCGCAACCAGTATGTCCACCAACCTGAAGATGCCTCCTGGTTCGCCGGAGGCTCCTCCTGTTTTGTTTGGTGCCGGAGGTCCAATGTCAGTATGTTCCCGAGATATATGCGACTAGTACTTATCTGAAGTGGGATGTAGGTTGAAGAAGTTTGATGAGTCGGCCGCATCGAGTCGGAAGGCTTCTCGCGCACCTTCGCCAACGCGATCTGTGTACGGCATTGGTGGCAAAGGTTCGCGCACTGATTGGTACGAGCGGGATCGCTGACATCCGCCCGACGCAGTGGCGAAGCCGGATTACTCAGAGTCGAAGATCGTGCTGGCCATGGTGCGTCGGTTCATGCGTTGGCCAGTTCTTAGTTGACTCGCCAATCCTATCGCCAGGTTGGACTGCCAGCACGCGGCAAGTCATATCTGAGCAACAAATTGATGATCTACTTGAACGTATGTGATCGAATTTGCTGATTGGTACGCGCAGTACTCAATAGTGGTATAGTGGTTAGAATACAATGTCAAAGTGAGCTAAAGAACTTTAACGACGGGTCTCGAATACTTAAAGTACTTTTGTTGCTCTCCAGGTGTTCAACGTCGGACAGCTACGGCGCACACGAGCCAAACAAAAGGCCTTGCAGTACGTTGCCGTCCTTTAACTCAAGCTCGAGGATCGCCCATCACTCGTTTCCAGGAGTGGAGTCAGGGAGGACCACACGGCTTCATATTTCAGTCACAACAATGAGGAGGCAACCAAGCTTAGAGATCGCCTCGCAGAGGATAGTTTAGAAATGCTGATACAGTGGCTAAAGGACGGAGGAAACGTTGGCATCCATGGTATGCTTCCACAGCAGATGAATTGTGAGCGTGGACCTAATTTATTTCCCTGGAAGATGCAACGAACAGCACTATGAGCAGGCGGTGGGTCTCTGGCATGATGTATCCACTCCTACCTTATGCCTGACCAGTTTCCAGGGCGAAGATTGAAGCGCGAGTCAAGAAAGAGAAGGGCCTTTCCGTGATCTTCATTGAGTCCCTTTGCGACGATCCTGCCGTCATCGCGGCGAATGTCGCCCTGAAAGTCAGCTCAGGCGATCCCGACTACAAGGACATGTCCCCCGACAAAGCCAAGAACGACTTTCTTCGCCGCATACAAGAATACGAAAAAGTCTACGAGACGATTACCGAGCCTGACATCTCCTACCTGCGCATCATGAATGTCGGCAAGCAGGTCACCGTCAATAGGATCAATGGGTACCTCCAAAGTCGGATCGCGTTCTATTTGATGAATCTCCACTTGAAGCCGAGGAATATATTCTTCTCAAGGGTAAATGTTTCAATTTGTTCGTTGTGACGAAGATAATGTATTGACGAGTGTTGTTAGCATGGTGAGAGTCAATATAACGTAGAAGGTAAAATTGGTGGGGATGCATCGTTGTCGGAACGAGGCAAGGAGTATGCCAAGGCCCTACCAGAGCTGATCTTGAAGAACATTGGGGACTCCCCATTGACGGTATGTCGCAATATTCCCTCTCTCTCGCGTTCCACCCCACTCAACTCCATCCGCAGGTTTGGACTTCCACCCTGAAACGTACCATCCAGACTGCTCAAGCGCTCCCCTATCCTAAATTGACTTGGAAGTCGCTGGACGAGCTAGATGCTGGTGTATGCGATGGAATGACGTACGAGGTAACTGACTTCTCCCAATACCTTGGTATGACTTTGTCGCTGACTTAGTCCAGGAAATTGAGGTATACAATTCCTATCGCCAGTGCAACCAGGTTTTGAGCTGGTTCTTGATTTAGCAAGCCTATCCGGATGACTTCGCCAATCGTGACGAGGACAAATTTAATTACCGTTACAGAGGTAAGGTATCCCATTCGAGAGTCGTCTAAACCGTGAAACACTGAGCGGAATTCGCTGTTTAGGTGGCGAGTCCTACCGCGACGTCGTAGTTCGATTAGAGCCTGTCATCATGGAACTTGAACGTCAAGAAAATGTTCTTGTCATTGGCCATCAAGTACGCTCTCGGTCTCCTTGTCCCTCTCTTCCCCTCACCGGCTCGCCTCTAGGCAATTCTGCGCTGTCTTTACGCGTATTTCCATCACCTTCCCCAAGAAGACCTTCCATATATCAAGATTCCATTACACACGGTCATAAAGCTTACCCCCAAAGCTTATGGTTGCGACGAAGAAAGGTCGGACATTCCATTTCTTGCACTCCCATCCACTGATCTAGAACGTATCCCTGGCGTTGCCTAATTCCTCCATTTCCACAGGTATCCGCTTCCAATTGCTGCGGTCGACACCCATCGTCCGAAACCCAAGGCAGCTCAACAGCCTACGGTCAAAGTATCAACTGCTCGAGAATATTACACTCCGTCATAGATCTTTAATTTGCGGAAATGAACTAGGCACGAGGCTCCCCGAGGTGAAATATAGAGGTAGAAACTCATAGGAGGATGTATCTTAGAAACGGTTGTATTCGATGCGAAATTGTTAGCCGTTGCTGCTTTCGTCAAGAAGGTCGAATGTGCGATCAGCCCGCAACGTAGTCGGAAGTCTAGCAGGGCACACTCATTATTGTTATCAGCCCCGGATGTTCGAGATCAGCCCGGGCTGTAGTACTAGCTGTGGACCTCTGTGAGGATACAGCATTCCATATAAGTAGGTACGTAGCACAGTAGAGCATAGTCGAATACAAACGTTTCCGCCCGCCAAGCCTAGAGTAAAGCAACATGCTTAGTAGCCACTCTTCTAGCATAACTTTGAGGCTGCTGAGTGGAAGCGGACTACTGGTGTATTATTAGTAACACCTCCACACAGGCAGTCCCTCCACCGGTACGTGGCATCCACATTCACTGTCTTTGATATAGATCACTTAGAATGGGGATTACACCGGCCATAGATTATCAACCTCAGGCTTTGATTCGTATCTTGTGGACTAGATCTAGCGTGTATGCGCCGGTGTGTTGGTGTTCATCATCTTCCTACTATACCTCAAATGCACATGGGCTGCTGGTCCTATCCGGCCGCGGCGTACTATTGCTGGAACAGGTCGTTCTGGCCATGGAAGGCCCCGGATCCTTGAGATTTCCTCAGAGTCAAACAGATTAACGACCACTCTGGATCCCCCTCTTGGTCACAAGTGTTCACAGCTGACCTTTAGTTGACCGGTGGTACCAGGGTATCGGCCGGACATATACAAGCTCGGAAATTCGGTGGAAACCTGACAAAAATACTCTGCTGTGCATCCCCTCTCAGCTTGCGTGTACAACTCCGAGTATTGATGCAGAAGAGCGGCATTTGGTGTAAAAATACGACAATATCGAACCATGAAGGGAATAAAACGACTTTTTTGCGATTAGAGTTCTTGCCGATCGGTTCCTAATTGGGATGTTTCGCACTATAAAAGGAATTAAACTCCGCGACCCCCAGAGTTCCCACGTATATGTCAGGGTACATATACCAGCCTTCGATGTTCTCAGTAAAACCCCAACTTCCTTCCTCTCTGCCCTCACCAACCGGCTCTTCACGCTCGTCGTTATGTCCAGCATCCTCCGCTCTGTTCCTATGCGCGCGCTCACCGCATCACGATCAATACGCACATTACCAGCGGCCGCCCGCGCGTTCCACTCCCCCTTTGCCGTACTCGACACATCACCTCTGACATCATCTCCCCCACCTGCCTCTTTCTACCAGAAGGAGGGCGACGAAGCCGTGTACGACGCATTCAGCAACTCAAAAACATATGTTGTATGCCAACCTGATCCTTCGAATACATTCCATGAAGTCCCCTCTGGCGCCTACCCCACTTCTGCACCCTACGTGAACTGGGATGCCACCGAGGCTCCCGACGCCTCACAATCGACTTCGTACAGCTCGACCAGTTCTACGCAATATGCACACCCTATAACGCGATCGGCGCTCCGCAATCCTTCTGGCGTGGGGGAGAGTGCGGCTGTAAGGAATGCGTCAGCACCTGGCAGCATGGGAATGCGGGGAGGAGGTTTCGGTGGGCTGGCGTTGATGGACAAGGCTGGAACGCAGCCTGGGGACGGCGAGCTGGCTTCTAGGAATCCGCAACCCGATGGGAAAGTTGCCGAGAAGTTCTCCAAATTGGGCGTAGAAGGTGCTTGGAAGGAGAGGAAGTAAAAGGCTAGGCTGATCACCTTGGCAAGGGATCAAACGCACCAATCATCATGCCCGCGTTTCTCAACGCTTTCTTGTGGACACGCTTTGGATTTCTTCATGCTTTTGACGACTGACTGATTATTATTTGACAAGAAACTTGTGTACTAGTATAATAGACTGCATCACTTTATAGACTTGTTGCAATTTCTGACGGTTATACCCACAAATGCAAGCGCTTTCATTGGTTTTGATCTGTACTACGCTCCTGAGACACCCTGAGACACCCCCTGACGGACTTCGCATTGGCAGAGAAGCCAGAGAAGGCCGTCGCTGAAGAGGCTGTTGTTGCTGTTTTGACTTTAGCAGCTTGGGGGGGGGGATTCCCTATGGAACGACGAGCGGTGTTTGTTACGCGAATAAGCTATCCGCACAGTAATGCTTTCGATTCTTCCAGCAGCGTGCATAACACCGTCGCTCAAGATATGACAGAAGTTCAGCTATTGCGTCGACACGAGCAAAAAGATTCGTCACCACTCGTGGCATCGCCAAGCTATCAACAACGATGCTACGCAGGTATAAATGTAACACACCATCAGTGCTTACACTGCTCTAAGATACAACTACTACAATAGATAAGATAAAATAATGCACAATAATGAAAGACAAGAAACGTGGTACTTAACTGAGCGCCGAACCGCGTAGTCCATACTGCATCGTCCGTACCATGGAATCGGTCATTTGGCTTGCATTGTGTGTAGGATGTGTCGGAAGAGGTACGGCGGGTTCTCTGGGCGGATGGGGAGCGACAGGAGCACGAGGTGAGGGCTGCTGCTGCTTAGTGTCTTTACGGCGAGAGTTGGGCTTGCCGAGTGGATAGGTTCGTACATCCTTTGACTTGGATGAGGGCGTCGCGCTTTTACCGCGCCCCGTACGGGGAGGCGTTTGGGGGGGAGAGGGAGGCGCACGCGGAGCCTTTTGCCTCTTTACATTAGGTGGGAGGGTCGTTATAACGACCTCAGGAATTAAACGCGTCCGGGGTGGTATACGCAGGATAATGCCCGACCCAGGGCTCTCGCCCTCACACTGCGACTCTCGGCTCGAGCTACTATGCGACCGTTTCGACCCACTCGTAACCACGATCCGTCGCTTGGGCGAAACGTCGAGTTTGGCATCCTGAGCGTGCTTCCGCTTCGCGCTCTTTGGTGGTGTAAGCGTCTGGGTCTGGGTCTGCTTCATACTACAATCGGCGACGGCGTTGAATTCGCGGTCAGCTGCTGCTGCTGCTTCCTCTTCGCGTTTCCTCTTGCGGTCTAAAGCCTGCTGCTTGGCCTCCGCTTCCTTCTTGATCTCAGCTTCCATCATCTCGGCAAATATCTGCGCGTCTCCTTGCAACCAGACATCGAAGACGCCGTCCCATTCCCGAGTCGGCACGGGAAAATCCATATTCAAGTAGATGGATCTGAAGGGCGGGTCTTCATCGTTAGTGGGAGAGCGGCGAGGGGATGAAGAGGGTGAAGAGGTAGACGACTCTTTGGGTGATGCACCCCCTCGCGCGTGAACGGCTTTCGCAAATTCGCGCACCATCCTTTTCGTGCCAGGAACGCGAAGACTCGTGCCGACAACGAGAAGTAGATCTGCACCACTTCTACCTTTCCCTTTCGACGACCCCATCAAATCCTTCTCTACAACATCACCAACGCCTTCGCCGTCCTGATGCATCTCGTTGTACAACACCACGCTGGGTCGAAGTCTGCCGATTCCTCGAGCGCGCTTACCGATGACCTGCCGCGTCTCCTCCATCGACGTGCACTCGGGGCACTGCGGGGGCAGACCAGACTCTAGAGACGGTAAATACTCTTCCAGCGGGTATTTATGTGTGCACGTCTGGCAGTGCACCGTCTGAAGCGTCCCGTGGAGGGGGATGCACCGCGGGATCTCGAGCGGCGGCGAGGGCAGCCTGCTCGCTGACTGCGTGACCGCACTAGCAGAAGAGGGGCCTATCGAAGACTTGCTCTTCGACCGAGGCTTCGGAGACGATTCGGGGACGCCGAACGACAGCCCGGCTTTGCGCTCAATGGCGTCTATGTTCTGTGTGTATACGCGCAGCAGCCGGCCACGATCATCGAGGCTATGGAGCAGATAGTGAAAGGGGGTCGGGTCGGCGGTCATGGAGAGAGATGAAAGTCGGGCAATCATTTGGAAGAATAGGGAGGTTGTTTGTTCGGACTGGGTGATAAGTTATCAGCACTGAGTTTAGGTGGATAGCATCATGTGTCGAGGGGGACTCTGGCAGTCCGTGGAGAGTAACAGATTTATCTGGCAGTCGCCTCCCTCCAAGGATATGTTGCTACCACACGAAATATAGCACTCACGTTGAATACAGACGCATCAAAAAGATCTCTCCCGGAAGATAGCTGCTCGCGGGGGTTGTCCCGCTTCAACGTCTGAAACAACCCATCAGGAGATCGAAAGTCCGGTATGCCAGCTTTAACCGATATTCCAGCTCCTGCGTAGTGACTGTGCATCAGCCAAAATCCAGAGCCTCAAGACTCGAGACAAAAAGCCGGTTGCGCACCGCATATTATCACGACTCGCTTAGCCTTCAGTATAGCTTTCACCACTTTCGCTGTTTGTGTTCGGGGATCCGATGAAGCGACCAGAAATGGAGGCGACGACGGTAGGGTTTTGGCCGGTTCCAACGGCAGGAATATGGTCATCGGAAGCCTTTGCGCTGCTACCCACTCGCCAGCTTGATGGCGGTTGAGTCGAAAGGCGATGGAACAACGTGTGACGGTGCTCCTACCGAACTTGCACGTCTCTAGTGAGAACAGTTGTGGCGTGGGAACAACATTCCTATGCAGTACATTGAACAGCGATCGGGTCACTGAGTTTGGGCAAGTCGAACAACATTCAACATGTTGTCTGTGCATCATACAGCGAGTGCTGTTGGGATGTGATAATAATGTGACGCTCTATATTGATTGCGCAGATCAGAGGTACTTCTCTCAATAGCATGTCGAAGTTGATTGAACTAACAGTGACCAAGATCCACGGTCAGTTGGCTACTGCAAGTCTGCAACCTTCCTGTAGACACCATCCCGGGCGCAACGCTGGCACCACATACACGGTATCAATCTATAATGGAGCATTCTCTTTCTAGAAAGACAATCAATGCTCAGAAATGGCGTCTGTCCCATGACATGAATAATTTCCTTGACGAACCACGGTTGCCATCAGCCACTGCTGTACTGGGCCTTCTCCTGGATCAAAGGGCTATTTATGCTCCTTGCGGCTTCCTCGTTAATGGATAGAACACCAACCCAACGGGACGCAGCGGACCGTCCGACCGCCAGATCCTTCAATTTCGCCGAGTGGAGTGCATTCTGGGACTCTATAAAGACGGAGCTCTAGCGAACGATGGAACGTACAACAACTTCACATTGTTCCCAGATATGAAGGTTATTGTTCTCCTCTCGCTTTTGGTGTCTTCCGTTGTCGCGCAGGATGGTTACGCCGCATTGAATGGCGGGACTACTGGCGGCGCTGGAGGAACGACTACAACCGTCTCTGCAGCAGCAGCTTTCCAAACCGCCATCAAAGTACCTCCTCTCTCATTCTCAGTTAGAAATAATCCTCGTTGAATTTGCAGAGCAACACGCCCAAGGTCGTCTTCTTGAAGGGCCCCATCTCCCTTTCTTCTCAAGCCTCAATTGGTAACTTATTCTCCATTTCTGGCGATGTGATGAAGAACTAACACTGCCAAGGGAACAATACTTCCATCATCGGCGTCGGGACCACAGGCATCATCAACGGCGGAGGCCTCAGGACCGTCGGCACATCAAACGTCATCATCCGCAACCTGGTAATCAACAAAGTCAAGGGCAACGATGCCATCACGGTGCAGAAAGCCCATAACATCTGGATCGATCACAACGAGTTCTTCAGCGACACCGATCATGGGTTTGATTTCTACGACGGGCAGGTTGACCTGACGCATGCATGCGACTTTATCACTGTCTCGTGGAACTTCTTTCACGATCACTTCAAGTGCTCGTTGATAGGGCACGATCCTGGTAACTCGAAGGAAGATACCGGGAAATTCCACATTACATAGTATGTGTCTTCAGTTTCATCGTTTGCTAGACTTAGATGCTGACGGAATATAGTCATCACAACCATTGGAATAACATCCACACTCGTACCCCGGGTACGCCGTTGACTCATTTGACCTTTCTGCGCTTGGCTTACCATCTGTCTTCATGCAGCTATGCGCTTCGCTCACGTTCATTCCTTCAATAACCTGTTTGAGAACGTTGTCTCGCAAGGCATCCACTCTCGCTCCTTTGCACAAGTCCTTATCGAAGGCAATGTCTTTGTCAACACCACGGAGCCAGGCGAGTCCATAGTCTTCACATTGAATGAAATACAGAGGCTAACTAATCTACAGTGTCTACATACGGGTTCGTCATTCCTGACGATTCACCAGCGAATCCATCAGGCGACTTCGAACCCGATGGCTTTGCAAACTTCGGAGCAGGTGAGTCTACCATCAGGGTTTATTTGCGCACTGCTCAACATCGCTGTATGTGCTTAGCCAGCGACTTTGGAACTGGAAGGAATAATATCACGGCCACGGGAAACTTTACCAGCGTTCCGTATACCTATACCTTGACGCCCCTCACGAGTGTCCGCTCAACTGTTACGTCTGGTGCTGGCGTGGGCAAAATCTGATTTTTAATATCCGCGCCAGATTTAGTGTCGTAACGTACTATCTACATGTGGTGACCACTAGGTGAATTGGAAATTGTACTCCGGAGACTGTAGACAATAGGTCGTGGAATAAGTGAGTAACTGGTTCAGGGGGTATATTCAGGAGTCGAGCAACGTAGCTTAAGCGCAGTGGGCTACGACGAATCTCTGCAGGTGCAAGCCATGTGGTGGAATCCAGTCCGTATAAAGAAAGTCAAAGAGCACTATAGCACTAATCTGTCGATCAATCAATGTTACATGTTCCAAAAAGCATCAGAGCATATTATTCGGTGGTTTGTAGTATGTACGAATGTACTACTTAAACTACCAGCTTCTGGACTTGTTATATTCAGGACTGCATTCTTAGGCCAAGTAATAAATGGTCTTGAAACCCACTTCTTAGTTCGCATTCAATCTCCGACAGCATATATTCTCATGGTCACTGACGCGTCGCCCAAAGTCAAGCGCGTGCCCAGTGCCAGAGTTTAATCAACTACCACCACCATGTCCTCAGCATCGTCCTCAAAGCCTACAGAATCATCATCGAAATCCTCTGATATAAAGAAAGAGGACTCCCTTCACCTTGGTGTCCTTGAGGAGGATGATGAATTTGAAGAGTTCGCCGCTGCTGGTAAGTAATAGCCTTGCCTGGGCTTAGCTTCATTGCGATCACATTGCTTTCTGTCTTTTCGAATAGATTGGGATGACTCCCAGACGGACCTAGCTCATCTGGGTGGTGCTGCACCTGGAGCCGCAAAATCAGGGGGCGACAAGCTATGGGAGGACAACTGGGATGATGATGACATCGAGGACGAGTTCAGCGTGCAGTTACGGTATGTGGTGCCACCCAGGGCGTCCGGTTGAACTTGACTGATATTTTGGCAGCAACGAACTCGTGAAGACGGGAAAGTCTAGCGATGCGATGGAACACTAAACGAAACCCATCCTTGTATTTCATTATTCCGCACCTACGCAGGGCGATAGTCAACCAGTCTCGCTTCATCTCATCCCGATCAAACTGCACATATACTCTCAAATGACATGTCATAGGTTGAACAAATAAAACGATCCAAGAGCTACAGAGTGCCGATAGAAAGCGGGCAAAGCGTAAGAAGAACACATTAGCTACATAATTTCATCGTGTGGGTGAATAACGAAACACGTTATAGGAACAGATCAGACAACATAAGTAGAATCCCTTGGAACCTTCTCTTCACTGATCTTTTCCTTTTCGATGGAAGCAGTGTCGCTGCTTGCCGTGCTGTGGAGGCCCATTTGAGAGGTGTCGTATCCGTTGGCTTCGAGATACTCGCGGAACTGCGGCGACAATTTAGCACAGAAACTCCCGCACTTCCAGGACAACTTACGAGACGATCTTCCTCTTCCATGCCGTCGTGGGACAAAGGCTTGATGAAGACGAATGTGATAATGGCGCTGAGGATAGCAAGACCACTTCCAATCCAGAATGGGCCGGTATTTCCTCGTACAGAGTCTGACCCACCGAAAGCTAGAGTCGTACGTCAGTCAATACATCTCAGCCGACCATCTAAGCACCTCATACCGTCAATCATGGGAGGGAAGGCTAGGGATGATGTCAATGGCGATAAGTTTCTTGGAAGAAGTAACACTCACCCCATGTGCCAACGAAGGCACCCACCTTGCCGACGGCGGCAGCAATACCATAGAACTGGCCACGGACAGCAGTTGGACTAGTCTTACTCGCAAGTAGACCTAAGCAATTGCCTGGACCAAGCTCTCCGAAACTCAGGAAAATGCCATAGACGACGGCAAAGGCAGCAATGTTGTTGGTGAGACTTGGACTCGGATGTCAGTAATCGTTGTTGCAGAGAAGATGCAGCAGACTAACTGTACGTAGGCACCGCTCATGATGAACCCAATCACAGCTTGGGCCAAAAGACCGGTGATCTACGCTATTGTCAACTCAGGCCACAGCAAGGTGAAGGTGTTACGCACCATCGTGTATTTGGGACCGAGATAGTCGACAATGAAGGCACCTCCAAGTGTACCGGGCATGTAGAACAAGCTACTCGGATCAGACAAGGCTCCGTAGTTAGCCGGAGAAAGCACCCACTTAATGACAACAGCCCAGCCCAACACAACACCCATGGAGTCGTTTCCACCGGTAATGCTGCCACAAAATCAGATAATCAGGTTCACAGATGGGGCATAGTCGACGCACTTATTAACGACAATGGATGAAAAGAGGCCGAACTGCAACGGAGATCAACCAGTGACCGAAGGGAAGAGGCGAAGAGGTGGTACATACAGGATAGACAATGAAGTCATACAGGAACCTAAAGATGAGTTAGTCAACATACTTTGCTAAGCTTACAAGCTACTCACCATGTGAACGAAACAGCGGCCAGCGAAACGCCATAACGCCTTAGGATAAGCATGTACGGAACCTTGGCGTGCTTCATTGAATCTTTCTTGTATCGGTCAGGCTCCTCCATACTGAGTCGCCAGACGAAGACGGCCATCGCAGGAACGACGCCGAGTCCGAGGGAGATACGCCAAACAGCCCGGAGGTGATTATCTCCGAATCTACCAACCTTGTCAGCTCACAGGGCGAACACAGGGGACAGATTGGACCTTACATCCAGAACAGCACAAGTGGGACAAACGCAGAGATGACGAAACCGAAATCGATCATAGAGTCTACGTGATACCCCCAGGTCACCATTTGATTCGCGACTAAAGGGAGGAAGATACGCACTTGTCGCCAAAGTGAACCAGCGGTGTTGGGCATTGCGGCTAATTCCCTCTTGTTCAGACTGTTCAGATGCTGATACCGAACCACAGGGATACTCGGCGCCGACACCAATACCAAGGAGGAAACTAGGGTGCATGAAGTGGGTACTCGCTCTGATGACACTGGGTAGTGCGATGGACACTTACCGACAAGCACCCAACATCGCCAACATACCGCCAAAGCTCCCATGGGCACCCGACGACGCGGCAGACAATAGAGAGAAGAACGCAACAATGGCCGTCGCAGACATCTAATGGCGTATCAGCTTGTGCACCGATCTTGATTCGGTCATACACACCATCCCAAACTTGCGTCCAATTTTGTCCGAGAGGTACCCAAAGATAAGCATTCCAACCACCGTGCCGGCAAATCCAAGACTGCTTATTGTCGTGCTGTAGTTGTGTGAACCGAGCTGCTCCTTGCCATAGATACGCGTCAAGACTGCAAAATATTGTATCAAGTTTCGCGCGATCTAGTGAGGTCAAGAAACTTACTCGTGTTGACTATTGCAAAGCCTGTGAGATTTCGATCACACGAGCGGAAAAGGGCACATACCATTGCCAATGACACCGTTCGCGTAGCCTATCGTCGTGCGTTAGTCCCTCCATGGTTAGCTTGCGTATTACGGCACGGGATTTACCGTCAGAGAATAGCGCGGTTCCACACCTGGCAAAAGACAAGGTCAATCGATACCCCGCACTCAAGGAGACACAACTTACGCGAAGATCAGCGAAACACTCTTCAGACGCTGCTTGAAAGTCAAATCCGAGCTCATCTTGAAGTGAAGGACTCGACTATGGGGGATGGAGCAGGGGGCGGAAGAATGAAGCCTGGTTTGACAGTTTCACCATGCGTCTAATATAAACACAGTCGGGCGTTGGTCGAAACCGTTTTGAGCGACTATCAACCGCTTATGGGGAGGAACACATGGGCCATCGGAGCAAGTGTCAGGGGGCATGGGCACGCCCTACAATCTAACTCTTCAGCAGAAGAAGTCGTAGGGCGTAACATTACTGGGGGACTGGCGCACGTTTGCTTGTCGGGTAGCGAGCGTTTCCCCAGGATCATGATGTTGAATCACGGGCGTTGGCGTTGGGCGAGAATGTTGGCACTCTCCGCCATATGAAGGTCCCAGGAAGAACTCCTCCACGAAACTCGGGACTAATTTAGCCTATCTGTACACGACAGCAGGCTAAATGGAGCTTCAAAACACACGCACGAGGCGGCCTTCTATTCCCACTGAGCAGTGTCTCATCGCCGACCAGAGTTCACGAACAGAGCGAGGAGAGAAGACCAGCGTGATAATTGAACGGAGGAACGCACAACTCGTCGGCCCCTGAAAGTGATCGCGGAATGTCTCCCGCCAAGATCTCGCGACTGTGACCAAGACAACCAAGGCAAGTGCGTCACAGTTGACAGGGTTTTTTGTGATTTATTTATCGCGTGCTATATAGGACGGTACTCAACTCTCTATCATCCGCTAGTACCTACCAATGGCCAGCGAAGCACATGTCTTACATCAACCTTGCATTGAGGCATTCCGGAGAAACAGAGATAGCAAGTTCACTACTGTTCAATATCAAACCTTCGCGCCCATTAAACTCTATCTCTGATTGTGCAGATAAACTGACAGATACATGGAAGTGGAATCGTACTCAGCATGACCAATCGATTGACGGAACTTGAGGTTTGATACCCTACAGTTGAGTCGTACCGTTCAGCTTCAGCTAATATGACCCGTAGATAGTATTCGGGCTTCCTCATTAGCTAGGACCGATGTTCACGGTCACATATGTATTATGACTCGATGACTATCGGCATGACTTCCCGCAGTAATTGATGCACTGCCCGGGCCATCGGCGAGCCGTATACATATAGCAGCCTCCCCACAGAACCCCCACATATCACATATTTCAGATGATCACCAACAGCAATCTATCGCTCACCCTCACTCCGGATAACCCGAGTAATTGCGATCTGACCGACGCTGAAATAGGCAAAGTCGTATACCATGTTTTCACCGTCTTCGATCCCCAAACTACTACCATCGTGGAGAATGCCGCAGGAGAGAAGATCGCATCGTGGGAGTGGAGTGACGTGCGATCAGACGTTCTTACGCTGGGAAATGCGCCACCAGTATCCTCGAGCGTTTGGTTGAAGAAGAGTATGGTGCCGTTCAAGGAGTGCGTTGCTTAATTTATATTTATAATCGGCCGGGCTCAATATGAGCTCCAAATAGCACTGTCATCTTCACAGGTACCGATACAAAGACCTACAAGTGGAAAGGTAACAGCCTCGGAAGCTCTCTCGAGGTGAATACATTCGCACTTCCTACCCCTATCTACCCCTCAAGGCCTCGTTCCCCTAGCTCTTTTCTCCGGACGACAAATCCTCAGCTATCGCGCGATTCACCAAGTCGTATCGAGTGAAGAACCAAAATACCGATCCTCCTACATATACCACCACCCCATCGCAACTTGTTATAGCGGGATATGTCGTCTCGGGCGACTTCTCCTCCCCTGATCACGAGGCACTACGCCTGCAAGATCTCATTGTGGTATCATTCCTCATGCTTGAAAAGAGCAAGCGGGCGCGCGACAAATCTGTAACAAATAGGGTAAATACCATAGCCCATCCTTCTTTCACCCTTTCGAATGCAGTCGCTGCGTAGAAAGTAACGTATGTTTATCCAAGGGAGCCAATGTCATATGTACGCTTGCAATGCTGTTCAGCGGCGGCTTGTGCTCAATAGACCCGTATACGTATATGAACCTACTCTCAAACCTTTCTCTCCATCGCACGCTCCCTCGCCATCTCCCACTATTTGTCGCAATGCACAAGTTAGTCCCATCTTCAATAACAAACCTCCGTGCCCATTGAACTCTATCTGATAATAGAGGCGAACTGCTTTATGGAAGTGGCACCGTAAGCCATGCCCATTGATCGATGGGTGTCCGTTACAACGTAGTTGTACCGTATACAGCATTCGTTAGCTGGGTCCGATGTTCACGTACAATTCCACATGCACACTATACGACTAAACTTCCGCAGCAACTGATGTACTGCCGCACACATATAACAGTCTGTTCACAGTCCAAACACCGTGTCTTCACCGTCTTCAACCCCAAGACTACTACCGTCGTGGAGAATAATGCTGCTGCAGAGAGAATCGAATCTTTGGAGTGGAATGATGTATGGTCGACGTTCTTTACTTTGGAAAATGCGCCTCCAATGTCCTCGAGTGTTTAGTTGTTGAAGAAGACTATAGTGTCATTCAAAGAGTGGGTGACTGTATTTACCACCCTCCCCGCTCCGCTCAAAACGAACTTCGAACCATTCGCACCGTTGCCTTTACGGGTCTCGATAACAAGACTTACAAATAAAAAGATAACACCCCCGGAAGGATTCTCAAGGTCAGCGCCGTTCCCACGCCTGACCCCTGACTATACTCCTAATACCCCCACCTTTTCTCTCTAGACGATAAATCCTCTGCTATCGCTCGACTCACAAAGTCCCATCGTATAAAGAAGCAAAAAACCGACCCACTTGTGGGGTCAGTGCGAAGAAGGATATGTTGTGCATTTACAAAACACCCTGTGATCTGTACGTTTGTAGGGTATCTTTGTGAATAAGATAGGCCATAGGGACTATAATCGCTCTTGCCACACTCTACACCGTGGCTAGCTGAGGGAAAGAGGCAGCACGTACGCTCAAGAGTACCCGCGAGTGATAGAGTTTGGCTATAGCGCCTCGTGACACCGGCTGGCGTCCTACCATAATACTGGGTCCAGACAGGCAGTAGTCGACGTGCGCCGTGCCCATGTACGCTTATACGTCCAGCTCAATCGGACAGTTGAAATTTTTGACCCAATAGCAAGATGAGACCCAGTAACCTCCTTCAAGACTTCAGATTGAGAATCACTATGCATGCAATTTTCCGAGGTAGCTTAGAGGCCGTTTAGTGCTAGAAACAACGAAAGGACGTACTCAGTGATCTGCACCCGATCTTTGAGAACTTTGAGAATGAGATAGTAGGCGACGTCGGGTGTACTCAGAAAATAGATGTAGCAAGTGCTAGCAACTCACGCGCACTCTGTCGGGTGGATCATGCAGTGACACATTAAAGTTAATACAGGGTTATGATAAACACTAACCAATCCATTATCCGATAGTCCACGGTTCGTTCTAGCAGCGGCCTGCCCAATCGTCCCTTGATAATGTATATGAATTTAGTCCCAGAACTTCTTCGCCAAAGCGCATTCCCGCGCCATCTCCAACTATTTGACGGGTGAGAAGCACAAGTTAGTTCCACAAACTCTATAAGGGGGGAAGCCGCCATTACCTGTTCGTCGGTCCTACAAACCAACAACTTCTTCCCCTTCTTCCCGACGACCTCTCCGTCAGGCCTGCCCGCGCCCAGATCCACGACGACACCCTCCGACGCATCCATCCCTTCATTCTTCTCCGCATCGACCGCCTCGAACCCTAAGCACGCCATCTTCCCTCCAATAACCCGCCTTACCTCCTTGCTCCTTTCCCCAATGCCCCCTGAGAACACCAGCGCGTCGACCTCCCCGTTCAGCTTGAGGTAATACCCCCCGACGTAGTCGACAATACGGTCGATGAGGAGATCGAATGCCAACCGGTTCGCGTTGTTCTCGTAGTCGGGGTCAGAAGAAAGATCGGCTTTGGCAGTGACCTGGGCGAAGTCGGTAGTGCCCGTGAGGGCCTTCCACCCCGATTGGGTGTTGAGGATGTGTTCTGCCTATACGTGGAGAGGTAGGGGTCAATACAGTCAGGTTAAAGCATACATGTGGATGAACGTACTTCGGTAACGTGCAATTGCACGGCGGATTTACGGTCATGGGTAATTTTACCCGCTTTGTTCGTGTAGTGGAATATCAAGCTCGGGTCGATGGCGCCAGCACGCGTCGCGCCAGGAAGCCCATTCAACGGCGTAAGCCCCATAGATGTGTCGAGGGATTTTCCCTCTTTGATAGCACAGGCAGACGCGCCGGAGCCGAGATGCAGTACGATGAGATTCAGTTCTGATGGGAGCTGGATATAGATACACGTTAGAGATCAGAAACGGAGGTAAACGCATATATATGCGCACCTTTTCTAGATGTCGAGCGACTGAACGTAGGATAAACGCGTCTAATGAACAATTGAACTCAATCAGACGCATATATACGCATATATGACCAGAACTCACAGCTAAGGCCATGGAATCCGTATTTCTTAAGACCTCTCTTCTTCGCTATCGTTTGGTTGATTGCGTAGCTTGAGATATGGGCTGGCATAGGCCGGTGGAATGCGGTATCAAAGTATGCGATTGACTGCGCCGATGGTATATTGGCTATGCATGCCTTGATCACGGACAGCGCTGCACCGTTGTGCCTTGAATTGAGTCAGCAACATCGCAAAGGTAATCGAACGACAAAACTTACAATGGTGCCAAATCAGAAAGCCTTTCAATGTGATGAAAACTCTCGTCGGATATGATAACAGGATCACTGTAGTTTCCACCATGAACGACACGGTGGCATATCCTTTGTATGCGCTCCCTGTCAATATTGGCTTCCTGCTTCAGATAATCCAGGAAATGGGCAAACGCGCTGGCGTGGTCAGTAATCGAGTCCACCGGCTCGTCCTTCACGTCTGTCGCCTGCTCGCTGACGATGCCATCGGCGTTGGCGACCTTGAAGGAGAACTTTGCAGGGGGCGCCGATATATTGGAAATCGATGACGTCAGCAGCAACGCGACGGGATCCACGCCCAGCACGAATTCATGGGAGTGCACGGCATAGAGGGAGATCTTCAGTGACGACGAGCCAGCATTGACCGAGAGCGCGAGGGGCTCTGGGGACTGGTCGGAGGGGGAGGACATGGTGAAAGGTAGAAGTGAATGAATGAGTGCACCCTCGATCAGGGCGCGTGTAGATATGGGAGCGATAAACTTAGATCGCCACGATAATCGTGCCCTCTGCAACCTCCGATGGAGAAATTTCAAGGAACTCCATGCCCAGGCTCCGTCCACCTAGAGCATCGCCCAGAATCGCTGATACGAACGTGTCCATCGCGGCGAATATTTGGCCTCGGATTCAGTGCAGCGTGCATGGTGAAACTCTGGGGAACTGCACCCCGACGCGCTTATCGTAGCCGCCACTGAATAGATGGGCCCTGCCTAGATTTGAGGGGGCAATTATCGAGCTATCATTGGATATACCGATGGTGACCTCTGATACGCTGCCTCCCAAGCACAGGTCGTTCGGTGAGCCTGGGACCGCTTGCATCAAGCCTAGGCGTAGGCGGTGTGTCGCTGAGTTCTGGCCAGCGTCACATGCTCAAGGCTGCTCAAGACCTTGGACACTCGCCATTGGACCCGCCAGCCAAAGGCATATTCAATAGCCATCTGTGTGGCCGACGAGTGACGAACGAGGTGAGATTAGAGGTAAAAGAGGAACGTTGGCTGCATCGTCCACAACGAACGATCACAAATACTGAATTACCACGGTCAATAAACACATTCTCACGGTCAATACCCGGCAAAGCCATTCCAGACCTGCGCAATGTGGTCACAGTCGCGGTGTTGAGTAGGTTGTGCGGTGAAGACCTTGTGCGTCCATCAGATTTCATCAATTCGCGCAGCATCCAATAGATAAAAGGCGGTATCCTGCACCAACATGGTCCAGGCAGCGGTGACAGATGTCCAGATCAGAGGGTCTCGGCTCATTTATTCCGCCCACTCCAATCTGACTGGCGCGGTATTGGCAAACAATCCGTGCATACACCCGTAGTGCACCATAACACTCCACCTATAAAGCCAAATGCCTCCAACCCTTCTCTCTCCACTACCACAACATCGCAAGCCTCGTTCTCGTTCTCGTCCTCCATAACCATCATGCCTGGACAAGAACTCTTCCAACCAAATCCACCTGCTGACCCTTCCCAGCTCCCGGATTCCATCCTCGAGTACAGCGTCAAGCTCAACACCAAAGATTACCTTAAACCCGATGAACTCAAGAATATCCAAATGTTCCGTCGCGCTGCAGACTACATCGCAGCGGGTAAGCGTTTAACGTTGCCATTAATACGCATGTCTTCTGACGATGATCGCAGCGATGATATTCTTGAACGACAACGTTCTTCTCAAAGATAAACTCACCCACGATCAGATCAAGCCTCGTCTTCTTGGACACTGGGGAACATGCCCCGGTCTTACCATGGTATATGCGCACATCAACAGGCTTATTCGCAATAACGGAATTGAGGCACTCTATGTCGTCGGCCCCGGTAGGCGCATATAGTCATACCTTTCGTCATTGGCGCTGATCCACAACGATCTCATCAATAGGTCATGGAGCTCCAGCAATCTTATCTTGCTTGTGGCTAGAGGACTCCATGAGCCCTTTCATGCCCGAGATTACTCAAGATAACGCCGGGCTCAAGAAGCTGATCTCGCGATTCAGTGCCCCCGGAGGCTTCCCAAGGTTTGGATTCGCGCCGATCTACATTTACAGGAAGATCTAACTAAGTACCATAGTCATATCAACGCTGCCACCCCAGGCGCCATCCACGAAGGTGGTGAGCTTGGGTACGCGCTCAGTGTTTCCTTTGGTGCCGTCATGGACAAGCCCGACCTCGTCGTCGCTTGCATTGTCGGTGACGGTGAGGCCGAGACAGGTCCCACTGCAACTGCCTGGCACGCATACAAGTACATCGACCCCGCCGAGTCTGGCGCCGTCATCCCTATCGTCCACGTCAATGGCTTCAAGATTTCTGAGCGTACTATCTACGGCACGATGGACAACAAAGAAATGACCGCCCTCTTCACGTAAGCCTATCTGACATCCGATCAGGCCCACATACTTACTTTGCTTATAGCGGTTATGGTTATCAAGTCCGAATTGTCGAAGATCTCGAAAACATCGATCAAGATCTCGCTGCCTCTATGGATTGGGCTCTTGGCGAAATCCGCACAATCCAGAAGGCTGCACGCTCAGGAAATCCCATCGTCAAGCCCAGATGGCCAGTACTCATCCTCCGTACACCCAAGGGTTGGTTCGGTCCCAAGGCCTTCCACGGAGAGCTCATCGAGGGCTCCTTCCACTCTCACCAAGTCCCCTTACCTAACGCAAAGACCTCTGATGAAGAACTTTCTGCACTTCACGATTGGCTCAGTTCCTACAAGCCCGAGGAACTCTTCACCGAGTCGGGTGTGCCCGTCCCAGAGGTGCTCAGCATCATTCCGGAAAAGGCACAACTCAAGCTCGGTCAAAACCCCGACAGCTATAGCACATACGTTCCTCTGATCACTCCAGACTGGAAGCCTCTTTGCGGAGAAAGGGGCTCGCAAGATAGTTGCATGAAGGCCGTTGGTCGCTTCCTTAAGGAAGTTGTCAAAGAGTGAGTTGCCCCCCAATGTCCTCCTACTCTCGCGTTAACCTCGTCGCAGGAATCCCACTACCTTCCGAGTTTTCTCCCCCGATGAATTGGTTTCCAACAAGCTTGACGCCGTCCTCGACGACAGCGGCCGTAACTTCCAATGGGATATCGCCTCTCGCGGTAAGGGAGGTCGTGTAATTGAAATCCTTTCCGAGCACACTTGCCAAGGTATGCTCCAAGGCTACACCCTCACCGGCCGTACCGGTCTCTTCCCATCCTACGAAGCCTTCCTCGGCATCGTCCACACCATGATGGTCCAGTACGCCAAGTTCGCCAAAATGGCCGTTGAAACTACATGGCGCCAGGACGTCGGCTCGCTGAACTATATCGAAACATCGACGTGGGCGCGTCAAGAACACAACGGGTTCTCGCATCAGAACCCAAGCTTCATCGGCGCCGTCTTGAACCTCAAGGCCCGCTTCGCTAGGGTCTACCTCCCTCCTGATGCCAACTGCTTCTTGTCGACTGTGTCTCACTGCTTGCGGGCGAAGAACTACGTCAACTTGATGGTAGGCAGCAAGCAACCGACCCCGGTGTGGTTGTCTCCCGAAGAAGCCGACCAAGTACGAGCTTCACCCTTGTTCCACAGACCCCACTCTAATCATCATCTTTAGCATTGTATCGCTGGTGCCTCAATCTGGAAGTTTGCTAGCACCGACGGTGGTGTTGACCCGGACGTCACTCTTGTTGGCATTGGTGTGGAAGTCACCTTTGAAGTTATTGCCGCCGCTGCCCTCCTCCGCAAGCTCGTCCCAGAACTCCGCGTCCGCGTCGTCAACGTCACGGATCTCATGATCCTCAGCTCTAGCGGCACGCACCCGCACTCGCTCACCGACGAGGCCTTCGACAGCCTCTTCACCAAGGACAAGCCAATCCACTTCAACTACCATGGTTACCCCATCGAGCTGAAGGGTCTGCTGTTCGGCCGCCCGCGGTTGGATCGTATTACAATGGAGGGATACAAGGAGGAGGGAACGACTACTTCGCCTTTCGATATGATGCTTTGCAATAACACATCGAGATATGATGTTGCTATCGCTGCTGTTCGTGCTGGTGCACGCGTCAACCCCAAGGTGGCTGTCGACGCCCACGCGAAGGAGTCGTATATCAAGCATCTCATCAAGAAGGATCGTGATTTCATCCTCGAACACGGAAAAGGTTAGTGTCTTTGATCACAATATTCATATTTTTTTCACTGATTTGTTGCCTTCACTCTAGATCAAGACGACTGCTTCGATACTCCCAAGTTCGATTAA
The DNA here is from genome assembly GCF_014466165.1 of Pleurotus ostreatus. Classification (NCBI taxonomy): domain Eukaryota; kingdom Fungi; phylum Basidiomycota; class Agaricomycetes; order Agaricales; family Pleurotaceae; genus Pleurotus; species Pleurotus ostreatus. The sequence continues at coordinate 1,005,543 of NW_023503162.1, read as the reverse complement.
GCTTGGCATTGCACATCTTCGTTCTTCCACGATCAATTGTTTCTTTACATATCAGTGCATCACTTCATCCCGGTACCACTTCGGATCCATCCAGTAGATTATTCCCTCTTTTCTCTCTCCAACAATTAAAAGGACTTGTGTTGTATACATGTAGTGCGATTCTCTAGGGCTCTGATAGATACTCTTAATAAAATGCTTTGTCTTCAAATGTTTTCGAAAAAGAAAGGAATGGACCTGGTTTGTAACCAACGGTGGGACTCGAACCCACAGCCTTTGCCTCCGGAAAGCAACACACTAACCATTGTGCTACGTTGGCTTCTGCAATAATCAGATGACCTAGCAGTGTTCAACAACTAGACTTTTGCGTCGAACATTTCGAACATTTCGAACATTCGACTCGAAATGTCTTCTACTGCCGGGTTCAAAGTGCTTTCAGTACCCAATCGAAGAGGACACTTGTCGTGTCTCCTGGCTCTGCCAAAGATCTTACGACACTGGTTTTGTGATTACTGTGATTGAATTCAGGAAGATTCAGGAGGTGAGGGTATACTTAGCGCCCGAGTCATGTGTAAACACCTCCAAACGGCGCTTGACATAGAATATCCAGCCTTGCCACTCTCGGGCAAGGATATTATTCACCGTCCACTTGCAATCGTACATCCATCCTAAGGACGTCAAGGAAATCACAAAGAACTCAACATGTCATTTTTTGGCTCCGGCACGGGCGCAGCGGCCGTGAACACCAGCAATTCTACCGCCGCAGAGAAGGACATTGAGGTTGAGGTTGCCGATCCGCCATCCGACTCGATATCTTCACTTTCATTCTCCGGCCAGGCGGACTACCTCGCAGCGGGGAGCTGGGACAACAACGTGAGTCGGTTCTGGACGTGCTTACGCGTCGTAAGCTCAAATTCGACGCGTTCGTGTCGATCGCAGGTTCGGATATATGAGGTAGGTGCTAACGGCCAGACGCAGGGGAAGGCCATGTATTCGCACCAAGGACCGGTCCTGAGTGTCTGCTGGAACAAAGTGGGTGGCCTTCTGCTCTCAGCAAACAATCCTAACGATGGGTTTCTTTGGCTAGGAGGGCAACAAAATCATTTCAGGAGGTGCAGATAATGTGGCGCGCATGTTCGACGTCACAACGGGCCAGGCCGCCCCGGTCGCTCAGCACGATGCACCGGTGAGATGCGTCAAGTGGGTCGACGCGCAAGGGGGGATATTGGCAACAGGGAGCTGGGATAAAACGATAAAGGTGACTGCCCAAATACTCCGGATCCTAGTTGAGCTCACTGATTCGAACAGTACTGGGACCTGCGCACTCCAAACCCCGTAGCGACGGTCCAGCTTCCCGAACGCTGTTATACTATGGACGTCCAGTACCCTCTAATGGTTGTAGGCACAGCCGAGCGACACATACAGATATTCAACCTGACCAACCCCACCACGCCTTATAAGGTATTCGTCTCTCCTCCGTTATCTTGTGGTGATACTTACCTCGAATAAGACTACTATATCTCCCCTCAAGTGGCAAACTCGCGTAGTATCCTGTTTTACAGCAGCCACAACCTCCGGATTCGCTGTGGGCAGTGTCGAGGGGAGAGTGGCCATCCAGTACGTGGACTCCTAGCCGGGGGAGCATTATTATTGATTGAACCAGATATGTGGAAGATAAGGACGCCAAGTAAGACTTATACTATGTCCAGTTACCCTTCCGGCTAACACGCCCATCAGGGACAATTTCTCTTTCAAATGCCATCGACGTGACTCTTCGGCCAATATCAAGGATCAAGCACTAGTGTATGCCGTTAACGATATTTCATTCCACCCTGTGCATGGCACGTTCTCCACCTGCGGTATGTTCCCTCTCTCTCTACTCAAGCGCCAGTCATGTAAGGATGCTTCCTAGGTTCTGACGGAGGGATTCACTTCTGGGACAAAGATGCTCGCAGTCGGCTAAAGTGTAAGCGCCGTCCTCTTCCGATTTTTCTCGTATTCAATGTTTCCATCCATGCAGCCTTTGACACCGCTCCTGGTCCGATCTCTGCTACCACATTCAACCGCAACGGCAGCATCTTCGCCTACGCCATATCATACGACTGGTCGAAGGGACACTCGGGAATGACACCAGGTCACCCGAACAAAATCATGCTCCACGCTTGCAAAGACGACGAAGTGAAGAAGCGACAGAAGAAGTAATAGATGGCAATTGACACCCGCATCCATACGTACCATTTTTACCTCTTGCTATCTCATCGTGTCGATTTCTGTGGGCTTTGTATTTGCGATATTGACCCATGTCTGTTTCTTTAGTGCTATGCATGTCATGTACGGCAGCCGAGCCTGTTAATTGACTCGCTTCGCCTTGGACGGCGAAGGAGATGTGTACTAGATCTGAGCAACAATGTTCGATCCATTTTGAGCATCAAGGCCTTAAACGTCAAATAATCAAGCACGTAGAATGTGGCGCAGATGCTTGCAAATGTCCTTCTCTGTTGTCCACTAACCGGTCTATCGCTTGATGGGTAAGCCTACAGGTAAATCACTCCACTAATTCAAATACAGGGCCATGCTTGCCTACATTGCCTCTGACAATGACCCCGCCTTGATCAAGAACCCAATTGTCAGCTTCGAGTGCCTCCCGGTCTAACTGTAATGTCTCATCTTCGCGCTTATCTGACAACTTCTTATCCTTCAACTCTCCATCCAATCCCCCCCAATACGAGGTCGCAACGTCGTTGAGAATGCGTTCATCCGTCCAGACACGGTACTTCAACCCCGGTGTCAAATCCTCGCACTTGACTGTGGGCTCGCGGCTCAGCATTCGCTCCAAGGGAAGGGGGTGTTCTATCAGAAGTACGCCAGCGTTCTTTGGGGGGACAGTGACGAACTTCAACCATTCGATCTCCTCCAGATCTTTGTTCGCTGTCTCTGTACGAGCGTAGTGTGGTTGTGTGGTTGTGGATAGTGCGATGGATTTGCTTGGATCGGTGATACACTCAAGGCGGAACGCCCCACGAATGTATGAATCTACATCCAGTGCAGTGCGACCAGTCGCGATAGTTATAGGGGCGGACGCTCTCGGAGAGGCGAAGACGCGTACGGAGAGAATTAGACGGAAGTTGTCATCTGGGTTGGAGAGGGAAAGCGTCGGCGATGATGTGGTGATTTCTACTTTCAGAATGACGGTGTCCGATCCTGCATCGTCAAGCGAGTCGTCGTCCAGTGGATTGACGTCCCCGTATTCTTTGGGATTGCGGCGGAGTGTGCTACTATTCGTGGATGTAAGTGCTTCTCTTCATCTGATCATTGTCTTGGGAGAATCACCTGCGCGCCATTTGACTTGCTGTTTGACCAGCACTCCTGAACTCCAGCTACTTATATACGATATGATATGAAACAGCCATCATGTGGGTAATCTCTACAAGGCTGTGTGTCGCTAAGTTTCATACAACGATAAACATAGATCATCGCAAAACGCCTGATGGCTGGAAGTAACCCCAAGTCCTCGCTCGGGCGCTCGAGATTCAAAGGCGCAGGTTGCAACAATGATGGGTTTGCACTTGTGGATCGTCCAGCATAACAGATGAACTATATACGCATTGCAACCTGTTGCATGATTTCTTGCGTGTGAGTTGGGCGGACTTCCTAGCTACGTCTCAAACTTATGCTTCGTATATAGCATCGAGTTGGTTTCTAGACGGAGCCTTTTGTTTACAGGCCCCGCAAATTCACCATTGAATGTGGGAACTATTTATGTAAACAGCCCTCATCCTAGGATTACTTACTTCCCAGTTTCGCCACCGTTTCTTCTCAGCCATTCAGAAGCAATACGCGTACATATTTGACTTCTCGCCTACACGCGGATACTCAGTACATCAGTTTGCGTTCGCACCGGATACCGTGTCTAGTCAGTTCTTCTCACTGCTACGTTGTTGTTACTTACTTCGTTTCGGGGTTTTGCAAATGGATAAAGTTCAGCAAAGCGGCAACGCTGAGGCCTGAACTAATACTATCTTCAAGTAGTGAACTATGATTTACCCAAATACTCAAACCTGTGTATTCGGTCAGAAGGAGTAAGTCGCAGTGTATCATCCAATTCCATAATCCTAAACTTGTACAAATCACAGAACTAATATTGGCCTTGGTCTCCTTTCCCCTCTCCCTTCAATTAGGTGAATGGGACGTTGATGGACCTGGTGCCAGGGGTGAAGCAGAAGCCCCCATCGAGTCTCGTCCCGCAGGAATTGAACGTGTTACAGCTTCCTCCACACCCGCCTCTGTCGCAGAACGCGACATCCGTCGTAGCCATCAGGCAGGTGGTGTCTGGAGCGTTGAGACAGGCACTATTTCCTTCGTAGACAGTACAGTCGCCTCCGCAAACGGACCCACTGCGGCGGTTGCAGTAGACTACCCTCGTATTGAGGGCGCTACGCTTGGCCAGAGGTCCTTTGGCGCTGCCGGTGAAGGTAAGGACCGCATCTGTAGTGCGGAGCCAGTCGTCGAATTCTGCATTGCTGACGATGGATGCCTCGACGTCCCTGTTCTGTTGAAATACAGGTCAGCAATGATCGATACGTGCAGCAAGATTGGCAAGACCATACATACATAGGCAGGGCTAGCAAGGACCATGGTCGCGAGCGCGACAACGGAGACGAGTCTGAGAGTGAATTGCATTGTGTAGAGACGAATCTGCTGAGTGTCAACTGGGAAAGCTGACTGTCTGAACCAGTAGGTCTTTGAACGCCTTTTATACTGTCCTGCGCCATTTCAAAATGAATTTATAGGACCTACCGTCCTCGGAGGAACGAGGACGACATGTGAGGTCAAGATCGTTCCGTATTTGGGCTGATGATTCTAGCGGTTTTCTACCTGGAAGGGCCGTACGCCCCGTAAGACAAGCACGGAGCATTTATCGACCGCCGCTTCTCGCGTCTGGCATCTTACCGTATGACCCAGACAGCAGAGATCAGTATCCTTACGGCTTCGCGGGGTTGAATTACTAGTATTGGTGCCCGGCTCGGAACCTACATCCTGGTACTGCTAGCCGCAACATCCCGAGGCGGATTGCGATCAGATTTAAGTCGCTTCCGTCCTGGATTCAAAAGCTTAAAACCTGCTTCGCACGGTCTCCGTAAAAGCGTCGTGGCTACACCAATCCCATTCTACAAGGCATTGTCTCAAGTACTAGAGGGAGGCCCTGTGGTCACTCCCCAGGAGTCCTGGTGCACAACCGCCTTCCTCCAACTCTGTGAGAGAGTGAAACAAGTTTTGGGACATGGAGAAGGGCGACTTCAGCAAGGTAGGTAATTGATGTCCTCGGTGCCCAGGCCTACAGAATGGTATATCCTCAAGTTGATGCCATATACTGAAATAAGTGTTGGCCTTTACTAGAATAGATGCATCCCCCCGAGTGGGGCTGGCCTTCTTTCCGCCTGGCCTGACAGATTGTCGTAATTGTGTTCTCCCGACTAATCGAGGTGAAACGATTCCATATGTACCAGGAAGTAGATGCCGAACCCGGTACTCAATTAATCACCGCCCGCAGTTCAATGAATCGTTGGAATGATCAGAATATACAGCCAATGATATCTTCTGACTGAGGCCGCGGGGTGACAAGAATAGATAAATCCCTGTCATTGTGTCACAACGCATATGGCGGCCTTCCTAAGAATAACTAGTTTTTACAACGCCAACCTTTTAAGAAAAGCCCGCTAGAATCATCAGCCCAAATATGGAACGTTCTTGACCTCACATGTCGTCCTCGTTCCTCCGAGGACGGTACGTCCTATAAATCCATTTTGAAATAGCGCAGGACAGTATAAAAGACGTTCAAAGACCTACTGGTTCAGACAGTCAGCTTTCCCAGTTGACACTCAGCAGATTCGTCTCTACACAATGCAATTCACTCTCAGACTCGTCTCCGTTGTCGCGCTCGCGACCATGGTCCTTGCTAGCCCTGCCTATGTATGTATGGTCTTGCCAATCTTGCTGCACGTATCGATCATTGCTGACCTGTATTTCAACAGAACAGGGACGTCGAGGCATCCATCGTCAGCAATGCAGAACTCGACAACTGGCTCCGCACTACAGATGCGGTCCTTACCTTCACCGGCACCGCCAAAGGACCTCTCGCCAAGCGTAGCGCCCTCAATACGAGGGTAGTCTACTGCAACCGCCGCAGTGGGTCCGTCTGCGGAGGCGACTGTACTGTCTACGAAGGAAATAGTGCCTGTCTCAACGCTCCAGACACCACCTGCCTGATGGCTACGACGGATGTCGCGTTCTGCGACAGAGGCGGGTGTGGAGGAAGCTGTAACACGTTCAATTCCTGCGGGACGAGACTCGATGGGGGCTTCTGCTTCACTCCTGGCACCAGGTCCATCAACGTCCCATTCACCTAATTGAAGGGAGAGGGGAAAGGAGATCACGGCCAATATTAGTTCTGTGATTTGTACAAGTTTAGGATTATGGAATTGAATGATACACTGCCACTTACTCCTTCGGAGAGTGTAGAAAGATTTTTAGACGTTGAAGAGCCACGGTTACGTACGAATGTGAAGATATAGCCTTCTCGAATGACAATCGATAACCAGACTGAAGTATTTTCAGAGCATGTAAATACGGAGAACTTGAACCGCAAGATCGACGTTCTCCGAACAATACAACAAATGTTTGGGTCAATGTCGAATGGTACATACGCAGTGAAAGAAGTTCGGTCAGGCGGGGTGAACCCGTCCAAATCATCAAGATGAGCCAGTGAGACATTTAGCATTACAATGGATGCTCACTCTCTAACTGTGTTATGCACGAGGCGCATCCCACAGAGAAGATATAACTTCTTTCAGGAACAAGACTTTCTGAACTGAGGGGAATACGAGAAGACCATAGGAAAGCGTTGCCTGTACAAACAAACAAAATCAAACGATTGAAGTTTGGAGGGATCGCCTCTTTGTGTGTAGCTGGAAATCAAGCCTTCCCTCCCTAAATTGGGACTTTTCGTGCTGGAGAAGGTTCTGGAGAAGATTCCTTTAAGTCGATCGTGCAGGAGGAACTGAGAGCAGTGGCCGCCTGAACAATGATCGATGTCTTCACCTCAGCCTCACCAAGCCCTCACGCATTCGGATTCTAGGTCATTTTACACGTAGTACTACTTCAGTCTGTATAGGTTTGATGGGATGGTGACGAGTCTGATTCCACCGTCTGATCTGGTTCTATCCATGACTTCGAGTCCGATTTCGACGAACTCGAAGAACACGAATAAAACGGTACGGTTCGAGTTTCTCAACGCATTCTTATTTCAAATTTACTTCTAGTCACTCGTTCACTGCGCCGCACACTTAGATTGCATATAGAGTTCAATACACGACTCCCTGTATTATGACTGAATGTAAACTATTGTTATATAGTCTACAAATATGTAATGCATCTTTTGCAATCCCACGTTACCGGGCTTTGGTCGGGCTTCTTCCCTTCAATTGAGCTTGACGCTGCCTTACGATCCAGCCTTCTGCTTGTGAGTTTTCCTTAAGGCCCAAGCTTCACCTTTTGAGTTGTACTTAATCTTCCCAAAGAACCGCTTACTTTCTCAAGCATTGAACTTAGCAGCTCCTGAGGGGCTCAAAAAGCCAGGGACATGGCTTTTGAAGAACACGACGACTTATTGCTTGAACGGCTTGAAATGGAAAGCCACCAAAAAGCCGATGTGCGGTTTTACTGATGCCTCACTGTTTTCCCTTGGGCAGCATCATATCCTTGGTATTTTTCTCTCGATCGCGGATCCGAACACGTTAATGCTTGGTTCCAAGAGATGAATCTGAGTTGCCACGGCCCTAGAACTTCCTGGATGAAAGTTGCGCTCATACAATCGCTGCATTGCTTCTGCAGTACTCGACGCACCTTGAGGATAAGTTCCTCACGCGACGTAATCAACGGGGGCCACCGGGACACCGCAAGCGACGGGCACAACGAGTAATTTGGAAAACCGCAGATACCGTGTTCAAAGACCATTATATTTCCAAGTTGCTCTGTTTTCTTCTTTCTATCGAACCACGGATGGAATTCGAGGCTCTGCTAAGGGAACGAGTGTAGCCCTTCCCCTCAGTAACCCATATATAGTGCATGTTCTCGACCTCATGAAGGAAAGCGACCTTTACGTGACTGGTGAATCTCGATGCGATTTACGGTACCGAGGGTCCCTTTGGTTACTACGCGGATGACTCGAGCAGACCCTGGCTTCCTATATTTACCTCTCGCTCTTCAACTTTCGAGCTTTCTTGCATCTCTATCCTTCCTTGCACAATGAGCACGGAATCACAGAGAGACGTTGAAGCACCGCAACCTCCTTCGGACTCGATCTCCTCGATGTCATTTTCTGGTCGGGCCGATTACCTTGCGGCAGGTAGTTGGGACAACTCGGTTAGCCTCATCATCTGTGTCTTCTTCCCCTAATCACATCTCTCGCCAGGTCCGCATCTATGAAGTGGACAACTCGCTCCAATCACAGTACAAGGCCATGTACTCTCACCGAGGCCCTGTGTTGAGCGTTTGTTGGAACTCTGTGAGTTGTCTCCACTCGATCATATCAACAAGAAGTTGAACAATATCTTTAGGCTGGAGACAAGCTATTCTCAGGAGGTGCTGATAATGCCGGACTCATGTTTGACCCGTTCACTGGCCAGTCAATACAGGTTGCTCAGCACGACGCCCCTATCAAGGCCGTGAAATGGATCGACTCCCAGTCCGGTATTCTGGCCACCGGAAGTTGGGACAGAACTATCAAAGTACGGTTCAACGATGCGTCTCCTGCTTCACCCTTGGTAATCATTGTTCGCAGTACTGGGACCTCAGAACACCCAATGCAATAGGGAGTGTTCAACTTCCCGAAAGATTGTATTCTATGGATGTTCTATTTCCTCTGATGGTTGTAGGCACAGCTGCTCGTCACATCGAAGTCTTCGATTTTCGCAGACCGAACGTCGCGTTGAAGGTCAGTTCTCAGCCTCAGCAATGGTTAACGGACATATCACTAATCGAGAACGTAGAGTGCTATGTCGCCGTTGAAGTTTCAAACGAGGGTTGTTGCCTGTTGCACCGCGTCCCCGAAGCCCGCTTATGTCGTTGGCAGTGTAGAGGGACGATTGGCTGTAGAGTAGGTGATGTGTTAGGTACCCAAATTTTTACTTTAATTTCTTATAGGTTCGTCGACCAGAGCGAGGCCAAGTCGGTTGACTATCCTGCATAACCCTCGTTGGATCGCTGATTCCTTTCCCAGGAGCAACTATACCTTCAGATGCCATCGTGAAGACAAAGAGAAGGTCAATGGCCGAGTAACATCTTCCTTCGTTTATGCAGTGAACGACATATCCTTTCATCCCACCGAAGGAACCTTCGCAAGTGCTGGTAAGACGTTCATCACATAAAGAACCGCTTCGTTGTGCTCAGCAGAGATAGGGTCTGACGGAAACATCAACATATGGGATAAAGACGCTCGATGCCGTCTTCCGACCCGTGAGCGATAACGCCCGCATTGCCTCTAGTCATTCTCTTTAAAAATTGCACCTAGCGTTCAAGAAAGCGCCAGCGCCGATCTCTTCGACCTGTTTTAATCGCACCGGCGGTATCTTTGCCTACGCGATCTCGTATGAATGGTCCAAGGGCCATATAGGTATGATGCAGAACCTCCCAAACAAGATCATGCTACATGCAGTCAAAGACTCGGAAGTAACAAAGAGGAAACCTCTCTGATCCCCTCTGCTTCTATCTAACCTCTTTGTGATTCACTTCACGTTTTGCGACGCCGACACCTATGAATGGAATTTTGTTACACGTTTTTGCGCGACGTACTTAAGTAACATCCTAGAACGTTAAAGGTAGAAATCTAGCGGAAAGCCTAGGAATTCACACTGGGCTTTCTCCAGGAAACTACTAGCCCCCGTTTGCAAGTTCAAACGCCGAAGGATCTGACTCCCGTTCAAATTCGTCTTGGTTACTTTCTGCCATTTACTCCTCTGCTGCCTCACACGGAGTAACGTCCCGTCGAAGCCTCTCGCCTGTAAGAACGATTCCGAGGGGTTTGGATCGAAAGTGCGCGCAAACGACGCCCAACTGTCCAGAATGAATTGGTTGAATCCCAAGTCGTCATTATCTCTGAACGGCAGTGGAAATTGTCCAAGGGTCCCGAAGACGTAGTAGAGCTCGCCCGAGTGGCACTGTAAATACGGTAGGCTAGGATCGCCGAAGGGATGTGAGGTGGTAATGGGAGCTTCGCATGTCGGTGGGTTGGGGCTGAAACCTGGTGTCTGGTAGAAGCGTGTCATTTAAGTAAATATATATGCTGTGAAGATGTGATTACCTGATATGAGCGATCGAATTGATACATATGCACGCTTTTGAACACATCGTTTCTGACCGCCGCAAACACCGTGGCCTGGTCGAGGCACCTGAACTCGAGATCGGTCGTGATCCTCGACGTGACGTTGAAAATATCCAGAGTATGATTCGTGGTGGATGGAATAGGGAAAAGGCTGGAGCTTTGAGCAATCTCTTCGGCCACCGTCTCGTTCGTCACGAAGAGGCTGGTGAGGGCTTGTGTTAGCGTCTGCCCATCCTTTGGGAACCCTATGAACGGTGCTCCGTCGAACGCCATCCATCCCCACATGGTCGGCACTTTACTGACACCAGGAGCCTTCCCACTCAGCTGTAAACCATCAGACGTGATGAAAGTACCATCTACTACGATAAACCTAGCCACATCTGGCAAGGAAACCAGCTGTGTTGCAGGGGCCGCTAATAAGCACGCCCGGACTGCGGCAGGATCGTCGTTCGCACAGCCTATTTCTGATATGATCGGTCGAGCGACCGTTGCCGCCTCCTCTTCGATCGTGAAGTATTTACTGTACGTCGTGGCGTAATCTGCAGTAGATGTGTCAACGGAAAATCAAGTAGTGGCACGTAGTATACGTACTTGCTCCTGCTAAATTTGACATAGGGATGGCTGCATGGAAGAGCCCTTTGGCCTTCGGCGAACCAAGTAGGGCGCGTACGGAAGCTGCGCCCGCCGACTGTCCGAAAATCGTAACCTGACCAGGATCGCCCCCGAAATCAGCTATATGTTGTTGTACCCATTTCAGGGCAATGATTTGGTCCGCCTAAAAGCGACAAACTCGTTGGTAAGACTCAATTTATCCCTTTATGTTAGGCGTATGTCAAGACTCACAAGCCCGTAATTCCCGTTGACGACACCATCATCGAGAGCGAGGAAGCCTAGAGTTGACAGGCGATAATTGATGGTGACGAGCACGACGTCGCCGCGAGAGGCCAACGACCCGCCGTCAAACGTGGCGTCAGACCCAGTGCCACCAGTGAACGCGCCACCATGAATCCTGTACGTACACGACTCCAAGTTAATCCACATTGCACCCACACATTGAAGAATGACCCCAGCTGACCAAAACATGACGGGCTTCCGCTTAACGCTTCTTCCATCCGTCCCAGGTAAAAATGGTGTGAAGATATTCAAGAATAGGCAGTCTTCGGAGACGTTCGAGTCGCCTGCTTGGACGCAGTGTGCTCCAGGTCGAGTGCTGTCGAATTCACGCTGGGTGCCTGAATATAGCGTGGAGTGTTCAAATCTCTTTGGAGGATTGGCTATGGAACAAAGTTGCCGTTCTGCGACTGTTTTAGAGTATGCGGGATGGCTCACCATACGGAATCCCGAGAAACCTAAAAGAAGCGAAATCGCGGTAGCTAGTAGGCGAAAGGATCAGAACTCCTGATCATGATCGAAGCACTATAGCTCCCACCCAGTAAACCGCTTTCCACGACTGTTCACCGCTATCTGGAATTGAGCGGACGTGTCCCGAGTACTCGCATTACTAAAGGGCGCGCTTTGCGAACACACCGCTGGTAGATGGCTCGAGCAGGGCGCTGCAGCGAACCGAAGCCCATTGTTTGTGACTTGTACAGTCTGACAAAAACCGAGCGCCTTTGAGTTATTGGATTCATCGCCAATCCAGAATCGTTGTGATGTGCCACCCTGGAAGCGTAGGAGATCGACCAGGTCCTGCGAAGCCGTGGCGGACAGTGACCGAGCTACAGCAGGGGTTTCCGACAGACTCTGGCAAGCAACTGTAGCAGAGTGCCCTGTGACATCGGAGATAACGATGAAGCCACCAGGAGAGAGCGCGTTTTCGGTGTGGTTGAGCGAATTTTGGAATAACAGAGTCAGGGAGGGGCCATTGACTGCGACTGGTTTCACGGCGGCGTCCACCCCGGCGGAAAGTAAACACAGCAGAGGCAGCCCAGAATGAACGGCACGCATTGCGGGGAATTCGACTGGGTACGAGACGATGCCATGGTGTTGATTCTATAGTAGATGAGAGAAGGACAGGGAGAAACCTCGGATTGCGGGCTTCGTCAGAGCTCCTCATGACTTCAGGATAATTATCCAGTCCGATATTGTGAGAGTGGGATATCGGAAAGCGTACATTAGGTGCTCACGTCAGGGTGTCAAACGAGTACTGGTATATATTAGAACCGACAGCAGGCGTTTCTGTAGGGTAGGATATATATACAATATTTACGGAGGGTCAATGTTTCTACAATATATAAGCACAACAACAATGGTAATGAAGGGACTTTACAAGGAGTGCCAGCGGGTACGCTGTGAGAGTATGGTTACAGTGTTCCAAAGAATGTAGCGTTAAAGAATGTAGCGTTGCGAACGAAATAAAGGCGCGGCGGGGGCGGGGGCAATTATCAAAAGACAACAGCAAGAATGATGCCTGAGACGATGCACGAGATAATGGAGAACGCCCATAGACAACGGAGGCCCCAGCGAATCTCTTCGCTGAGCATGCGGTCGTATGCGATATCCTTCTGGTGCGTGATCTTCTCTGGAAGAAGCGAAGAGGATTGTCGCGCGGCTCGTCGGGTGAAGAATGCGACAAACATAACAATGGCGCCGGCAAGCCATAGGAGGGGGAAGACTAGAGCTCTATAAGGACGCTTCCAGTGCCAGAGAACGACAATACGCACAGAAGCCGAATTTAAGCAATCGTTTTGCTAGCGGCGTGGGTGTCGGTGCTGGAACTCGTCTCACAGCATGGTGGTAAGAGGGAAGACTCGAATCTTCACGCTGGTAGGCAGGGGGCGCCTCCATGCCAAAAGAATCGCTCTCGTAAAGCTCTCTCCACCCGCCATCTGTGTAACTTCGAACGTCGCATGTGGAGAGTTGGAGGTGGCCGCCGACGTGTAGGTAGGCCGGTGAGGGGTAAGAGAGTGTGGTAGAGGACGAGAAATCAAACGAAGAGGAACTCGACATTAGGACAACCCAAGTCGCTAGTCAGTGGGGATTGGCTGGTAAAATATCCAGTCGAAGCCTTCTAGATCCAGACGGGTCAACGAGTCCTTAAATACAGAGTCGGCTCAGATCCCAGGCAAACGGAGAAACTCCAGACAAGGGGCGTCGCCATGGACAGGAAGCAGCCAGCCAGAATGTAGGATGCCTGGAAAGCCATGTATTGCGCCTGTCACCAGGACCATGAAGGTAAGAAGCAAGAGATTTCCAAGTCCATTTGACGAGCCAATCAACAAGACTGCGCCCAAATACACGTCAACAACCCGCCCAGCAATCCCGCCGGCCCGACAAAGCTGGCTGTCACTCTCCTCCACAACGATGCGTCCATTCCCCCTGCTTCGGTGCTCCCATGGCCCAGCTGAGACGCTCCTCAAATTACTGACCGATTGACAATGAAAATTGAATATCCAATATATTCGCCTTACTGTCATGATATCAGAAGCCTCACTGCAGCCACTTCCAAGCGTGTCGTAATCCTTGTACTTGGCCATCACGGACCAGCCTCAGCACAAACTCGTCCACCCTTAAAAGTGATGCTGGCTGACGGAATGGGCTGCAACAGGTGCGGCGATAGACCTCCCGTACGGGCCAGCTGAACTTCTTGTACTCTATAACACACAAACCGCTTCTCAGCATCGTATGTTTCCTCGATATGTTCTCTACGGCATATCCGATGTCAGAGTCCTCATTACTCATGGATCTCCTAAGAGTTCTGGAACATGACCAGTTGACTCGTCACAATCACCCCACTTTCTATGTATAGCCTCTCCAATATGGCTTTTGCCCGAACCATGACCATGCGCGCAGTTGTGTGCCCTAGTGCCCCCATACCACCCTCGAAACTCGTCTACAATGTGTCCCATCCCACTCCTGCACCAAAACAAGGTCATGTACTAATTCGAGTGAAAGCTTTTGGCCTGAACAGGTCGGAATTATTCACTCGGCAAGGCCATTCGCCTGGGATAACATTTCCTCGTGTGCTTGGAATTGAGTGCGTTGGCCTGGTTGAGGACGCGGGTGGAGGCAGCTGGAACAAAGGCGACGTCGTAGCAGCTATCATGGGCGGCATGGGACGTCAATTCGACGGTGAGGGGACATTCCCTAATGTTACTATCTATTATCCTGGTTGCTGAACTCCGTCATAGGTGGATATGCGGAATATACACTCGTACCCAAGTCGGCCGTTTCTCAGCCAGTGCGGCTTCCTGAAGGCATGAGCTGGGCAGATTTTGCTGCCGTACCAGAGACATTTCTCACAGGTGCGCCACGGCACAGTGCACTCATTGAATACTTACCCAACCCACTCCTGTTCTTTGCAGCTTGGGGAACACTCGCTCAATCCCTCAACCTCCAGCCGACGGACACTCTCCTCATCCGCGGCGGTACAACAAGCGTCGGACTTGCCTGCTCCACGCTCGCCCGCTCCTCTCTCTTCAACTGCCAGAAGGTCATCTCGACCACCCGTTCCCCCAGCAAAATCAACGCCGTCGAAGCCGCTGGCGCCACCGACGTCATTGTGGACAGAACGGGCGAGTCCATTGCGGACCAGGTCAAGGCACTCACAGGCGGCGGTGGCGCTACCAAGTGCGTTGAGTTGGTTGGGGGGACGACGCTCGTGGATTCGTGTAAGTCCTTGACACCGACAGGGGTTGTCTCCATGATTGGATGCGTGTCCGGCGAGTGGACGTGCAAAGAATTCGACCCGATGATGACGCTCGCTCCTTCCAAAGTACGCTGTTCCTTTTCTTCGCTGGCGAGGTTGCATTGATTCATGGCTATTTCTATTTAGCACTTGACAATGTTCGGTTCAGCCACCATCGACGTCGCAAACGCTCCGATCCAATGGATCGTAGATGCTGCTTCTCGGGGCGAGCTCAAACTCAACCTAGACAAAGTGTTCAAGATGGAGGAAGCTGGCGCGGCCCATGAATATATGGAATCCAATGCTGCGGCAGGGAAGGTCGTTTGTGTCGTCGACTGAAGATGCAGTCCGGGCGCTTTTGGGACTGCTGGTCAATGCAGAAGTAAGAATCGAAGTTGAACTTAAAATGTTATGTACTAGTGAATGCCTGTGTATATGAACCCGTCTGACTTTAGAGTGTCGCAACATGTACTTGGTTGTCTGGTATGGAAAGCAAGACTGATCTGCTCTCCACCGGCTTGAAAGGTCCGAGTTGTTTATTCCTTGGCACAAGGCCCCCAAGCACTGCAGTTAGACACGCGCTTCCTGAAGTAGGTACAAATATGTACAAATATCTAGTGCTCAAATCATCGCACAAGTTGGTGCTCTAAGAGGGGGGATGGACCAGCAAGGTCAAAGAATGGTACAGGCAGTCTATAATAATCATGAATAGACTCACTAAGCAGAGAAAGTGAATCCATGGCCATTGTGGCTGACCAAAGCCATAGTCACTGGTTGGTATGTAGAGAGTGCGCTTACATGAGGCAAACATGCACAAACATGGCACTCACTTGAGTCGCCAGTCAAATGTAACCATGACTGGATGGACCAATAGCATTATATGGAGTGTGATACTGTTAAGTAGTAAGATGATTCAAAAAAAACCCAGTGTCTTGTTCATCATGAGAGTCAGACCTTGCTTCGTGCTAAGCAGGAACCTTGAAGCGCCAGCCAGACAAACATTGACAAATAACAAACTCCGCACCGTGGATTGACTATAGAGCATGTAATTTGAGCCACAGGATGGACCGTTAAGCCTCCAACAGTGCTGGGTGTGTGTGATACACATATACACAGCAGATTGGCATCATCAAACTGAATCCACTGGCACTACTGATCAAAGTAAGTCGCACCCACCATTCTCTGAGTGACTGTGACATGGTGTGACTGTAGTAATGATACTCGGTTTCGTTCATTCGTTTCCTTTCGTTCGAAGGCCATTCTGTTATCATTTGTAGCTAAGAAGTAGGTTTAGACAAGGCTTTTGGTATTGTATATTAGCTATACATAGTTAAGCTATCTTATCTGGTGAATCAACAGATCCTACAAAGAGAGGCTGGTTACTATGGGACTCGGAGTCGGAGGAAGAAAGCGACAGAGAGTGTAGTTTATACCACTTGCAAAAATAGTTGCAGGTATGTAGCCTTTTGAAGTTCGTAAACGCACTGGGCAGGTTGCCAGATGCGAAGATCTGTCCTTTGGTGATACTGCTGTTCGAGTTTCAGCTACTTGCTGAAAAGCAAGAAAGGTAGAGCCACTCACGGATCGGTTGTGATTTGAGGGTCAGTGAGAAGAGTATCACCACCTGAGGGGCATGTTAGCGGACAATAGCACCTCCTTGATCGCCAACATGCTTACCTTGAAGATCAGAAATGAAAACAGACTCTGTCTTGAAATACTGAACATGCTGAGCAAAGGCGAGGAACTTTGCTCGTCGTTCCTGATCCAGATTCTCCATTGGAAGAAGCTCTGGGCTGTCATTGTTGATGTACTTGATGAACTTCCCATCAATGACCTCCTCGATGAGATAAGACTTCTTGACGCCGTCCACCTCATTAGAATTTGCCAGCGCTGCATGAACACAGGGAACTGCCAGAACAATACACCTGGACTTCAGTGTGCTATGGATCTCTGTGAGTGCTCTATACACTTCGGAGATTTCGCATATGGCTAACATACTACTTGTCTAGATTGCCTACCTAACACATATGTCGCTTCAGTTCTATACGAAGGACATGTGGTACAACTCTATACTGACTGTCCCCAAAAAAGTACCATATATTTATCGTTGAAGCATTATTGTTACTGATGGCAATCTACTCTAGCTTCGTGGTTTCCGAGTTGGCCTGGCCTTCGAGTTTGAAACTCATACCTTAGCATTTGTGACGTTAGACAACGTCTTCCAGGTACGGTCTTGAGTTACTGCATTAGAGACATTAGCTAACATAAATACAGCCCAACTGGGCAGTCTCTTGCGACAAGCTACCGCCCACTCCATCAGATGTCTATGCTGACTTTCATGGATTTCTCCGTGGAGTGAGCACTTTTGTTGAGGGCATTATGGGCTCACGCAAAGCTGGTCTGGCTGCTGATGGCATGCGCACTGCGCCGAGCAGGGTGTTCTTTGGCATGGGGGTTTACACACTTTGCGAGGTATTTTTTATGGCAGGTAGGTTGCTTTCCTCCTCTTCATCCTCCAAACACTCATCGCAATGAACACCTAGGAATTCCCATCCATATTTCGATACAAGACTTTTGCCAAAGTCCGTCTCGAGTGGCCCGACTCTGTCTGGCACTATGGGAATATACAAGAAAGTCCCATGATAATCTGTGGTATGTTCAATCAAATATATTGATGTTTTCGCTTACTTATTATTATATATAGGTCGGATATTTTGAAGCCTGCATTGGTGGATAACATCTTGGCACCCACCAGAAGGCAGAGGGAGCAATATGGCGACTGGCTGATGGTGTATGGGAAGACAAGGACTCTTGTACCCCGTCGCATGGCAGAGTTGATCGTCAAGCATGAAGCAGTAAGCATATATTCCCAAGTTCTCAATGATCAGCTCACCTATTGTTAGAATGATGTAAATGGGGAGGGTGATATCTTCGAGCCTGGATATCTCAATATTGCCCTTCAGGAGCACCCCTATCTGGGGTATCTTGTTTTTGGAGAGAGTGCATGGACTCGCCTCGGCGGGTCCGTGGGTGGGGGTGATCCCTTGTCTTCTCTTTTCAATAAGCACAGTACGTGATGATAGATTCCTTTCCCCCTTTTTCTTAAACATTGAGGTAGATATGCTTGACGCAAAATCCCATATCAACCCAGAGTACTACAGCAGCATTGTCCCGTACGACTTCATGGACAAGACTCGGCCACGAAAGCAGACCTACTTGTACTATCAAGCACATAAGACTGGCGGGAAGCAGCTCTGGACGATAGCCAAGATTCCTTCCTCGTGTGCTCATTTATCTATTTATTCTCCTGCTCCACTAACTGTTCCTTTCTAGTCATGCGGAGTCCTTCGATCTCATTACTGGGGTGGAACGAAAGACCCGTCTCTTTTCTGAGATTGTCAAGAAGTCTGCAAGTGTTGCTATTGGGCCTTTAGAGTACTGCGGAAATGGTCGCATCATAATGACAACACATCAGAAGAAGAGGTAAGCCTCCCCACTCATTCATACATTGAAGAGTACTGAGATAAATACAGAGTATTCGTTGTACAAGGTGACCCCTCGCTATCGAACACCGATTTCAAGAGATACATCCGAGGTATCTATCGGATTAAGAACCACTTGGATGAACCAGGCCAACCAAAAAAGGGAATGTCCAAGGAGCACCAGACGGATCTCAATAAATGGATTACTTCCTTGGAAGTTGTTCGCCGCCATGCACTCTCTGGCTCGGGATGCGACATGGAGGAGACTGAGGATGGTTTCAATGGCTCAGATGAAGCCGCCAATGATGACGATGATCAGCAGATGGTAGTAGGGCCTTCCTCCGACAATACCCTTGTTGGCGATGAAGATGATCAACCACCGAGAAAGAAGCAGAGGCTCAGTACGGATGCTCGGCTATCGTTGACCTTTGGAAAGCAGAATATCATTCCTCCACTCTTTGGCATACGGGTGACTAGACGTAGCAAGAAGCCTTAGACTTGATATATTGCTTTTGATTGACTTTGCTAGTATCAAGTAGTATACTTATATTTCAAAACTATTGATGATTGAGATGCACATGAAAGGTACCTGGGGTCCCACTCAAGGGGATTCGTTCGCAACCCTGTTGTTTGTGGCGGACCATTCTGGTTCGCAGGCAAACAGTGCAAGACTGACCTGCCAAGGAGCAGATCAGTCTTGCTTTCCATAGTCTGGCTTACATCACGTGCTAGTGGTACTTTCAGTTGGACCGACAAGGCTTCTAGAACTGTTTTGGGGTCGAATGGGTAAGTTCAGTGTAAAGCCCCTAACGTTTGTCAGGTGACCAGTCATGAACATACATGTACTTAGTCGCGATGAGACTTCTTTTCAGCTGCGTTTCCTATGCATATCGCTTAATAGCGAAGCTGCGCCATGTTCGGTCCATGGACTCACTCAGTTCCACACCACAGCTACTGCCAAACCGTTGACAATTGGACCTCCTCAGCAATCAGCGAATATGATATGCTTCTACCGAAGAATCCGCTCAAGTCGCAAAAGCCATTGGCTGGAGCTGCCAAGGTTGATTGATGATCCCCAACGTAAGTCGCTTCATGCATCTTGTGGCATCGTTCTTACATATCAAACGTTTTCAACCAGAAATAAATTTCAATTCTCTGCCCATTTAAGAGAGGATGCGGGTTCTAAAACCTGGCCGCTCTTGGGTTGCATAAAGCTACCCTGCCCTTTTGGGTCTTGCCGGACGCAGGCAAATCGACGCCAGTTGCCCCGGCATCGATCAAAACTCCCCCCGATCGTGAACGGCGAAGCCCACGTCACCAACATCCGAGAAACAAAGCCCCGGTCTACAACGAATGTTACAAACCCCCGAGCGACATCGCACAATGTTACATGGCGGCAAACAACAAGACTAGCAAAAAAAAGAAAATGGCCCGGCCGCGAGGGCCGGGGACTTGAGGTCGGTCGAATCGAATCGAATCGCCCTATCCCATAACAATCAGTCCCCGCGTAATAAGACAACCTACTCAGGGCATCAGAACCTTGCTGCGAGTCTTGATGTCGATTTCGGTGTGGATCGAGTCCACGAACGCGACCTATTTGACAGGATAAGCACTGCTAATGACGCGACAATTCAACACGCACCTGTCCACAACGCGCAAACTCGAATACCTACATCCTACAACTGAAGGCACAGCGAAAGGATACGACGATACCATGCTGCGTCCCCTCGACTCATAACGAAAGCGCGATAAGAGTATTGAAGGCATCGCCTACGAAGGCAACAACCCCCAAGTGACTTCACGCCGACCTTCCACCATGGTCTAGGACATAACAAGGCAAGCCTATTATCCGCTGTACGTTCAATTGTAGGATGTAGATATCCGAATTTGCGCGCTGTGATATTCAAGCCAACGTATGTCAGCCAACGTTTCTTTGATGCCACAAACATTGACTTACTTTTGAAGCTGACCACCAATCCATTTCGACGGCCTCGACTGGCTGTAAATGTGCACACGAGATGGATCCCCCCAAAGATGAGGCAGGGCCGTACCACGATGCTCGAGTAGGCCAGAATGCGACCTGAGCCCGCCTAGGGCAAGTCTGCGCCCGCCAAGGACGCGACGACTAAAGACACCATTGTAAAGGCTTATAACGGGCGTCAGCCACCAATACCCAAAAGGCGGGAAAGCCAGAGACTCACTGTGGGACAAGCCTCACCCACCGGCCATCTCATCCGCCCGCCATACGCATAGACTTATTTGCTATGGCGTGAGCCCCCGCCGAAGAGGCTAGACCAAGGCGAGTTCAGCGACCGCTCAGAGATAGAAGCATAGTCAAGCAACAACACGAAGAACATGTTGAATGTTGAAGTTGAGGGCGCAATGGACTGACGGACGAGCCGGATCGAGCTAGGGCGGGGTGAGGAAGGGGGAGTAAGTATGGGTGAGGCCGGATGGTGGTGGTAAGGAAGAAACCCAGAGCAGCTGGGGAGAGGGAGAAACAGCAAGGTATTTATATGTTCTGGCGGGGATTGAACCATGCAAAGCGGATGTACAGTAGGTCAGCCTCCCTGCTACGACCATGGTAGTGGCCGCGAAACCTACCTCATTGAGCGTTGGCGGAGCTTTCATACCACTGGCGTGGCGGTCAAAAAGAGCAAGGAACAAACGCCGTTGATATACAACCAAGCACGGATAAATGCAGGTGCACCCGATTATTCTGTTGCTGGGTTATATCCTCATTCGCCCGGCATTGAGCTCATATCTTCGTATTGTTATCGGGCATGTTGCAGTGCATGTTGCAAAACTTTCGACTCCCAACTACTGACAGGTCACAGGAAAGTACGCCACCCCAGAAGCGAAAGTAGGTCAGCCTATGTGGTACAGCTGGCCCTCCCTTGCACTCGGTTTCCTCGGTCTCCTAAGAGATTCCACGTGACCTTGACGCCACAAATGCCCTTCAAGCTTCAACTTTCAAGTGAGCCGTCTCGACTCTCGAACTTGAACGTTTGAACATTCTGACTTCGCGAAGATTTTCTGATGCACGCTGCAGCATGAAACATCGTGACTTCATCTATCACTAGCTGGGACAAACTTGCGGTGTCGGCATCTGATTCAAATGCTTCTATTACCGCAGTCGGGAGATCATCTAGAGATCATCATATTCCCTAGTGAGTACACCAGAGTTACAGGAAAGACCCAGTGCATATAGTGCAATAGCTAACATCGCTCTCGCTCTCGCACTCTCGCTCTCCCCTACATTCTTCCATATCTTACTATCATCGTCGTTCGTCCTTATTTCAGCGGAGGATCGGGGTTCGGTGGACACTTATATCATCCCCCTATAACGTGTTGATCCGATCGACACTTTATGATCAAGTCTCGAGGAGCCTTAGAAGTAGTTAACCGCCGATGACAGCGCAACAGGCCGAAAGACAAGGCAGCCACACATGGTTTCTTCCTTCTCCAGAGATCAGATACCCACACGACTGGATAGTTCACATCAACCATGGAGTAAATGATCAAGTCTGATCAAGTGCATCGTGCATCCATGCTGCACCTTGTTCAACAGTATTCCTCGGCTAGTGTGTAGCATCAGCGACGTAAGTATATGAAGGGTTCTGGGTTAGTTCTTGGTTCTCATAGGCTTGTTGGGTTCTTCCCTTTTCTCTCTCTCTCTCTCTTCTCTCTCTCTCTCTCTCTTCTCTCTCTCTCCCTCCCTATTTCGTGCCGCAGTCAGTTTCCAAAGAGGCCCGAGGTGTCCGTGAAGTCTAATGGCTGCACCACTGACTGATAGTTTTGGTGCGCACTGAAGGCCCATTGAGTACGACAGTATTTCGACTAATTTGGTGCTCGTGCTATGAAGGTGCCATGCTTGTTGGCGCTTTGATCACGATGATGTGAGTTTCCGATGCAAAGAATGAACTTAGCGCGCAATATCCATGAATGACTTCTGGCCAGGATGTATGGAATCACGAACCTACAGGTATGTCGATGTTAGTTATCGGACGTTTTGAATGACAGTCACATTCGTCTTAGACTTATTTCTACTATTATGCATACCCGAAAGATCCTTTCCGTCTCAAGCTTCTTGTGAGTAATATACCCTGTTGTAGCTCCTGCAACTTCACCGACCCCATCATATAGGTATCAGTACTCTGGTATGTTACATCTTCGATGTTTCGACCTGATGTTGGCTAATCCATTCAAACAAGGATGCTGGACACACTCCATGTTGCGTTCAGTACGCCGATTCACAGATCGTTAATTTCATTGGAATAACCGACATCACTCTGATAACAGTGGGACATGCCCTGTACTACTATCTAGTACGTAACCTCCTGTGATTGATGCTGACCGTCATTGTTACTCATTATCTGAGGAATATAGATAATAAGCTACGGAGTACCGTTGCAGCTTGAAGAGGGCACATTGTAAGCACTTCACTGTACTACGCTGGAATCACGTCCAAATCCCACTACTCTCCATTTCCAGTTCTCTATTCGTACGTGTCGCCTCAAGTTATGACGGACTTTTATCTATATCTTCAGACGGGCAGGCATCTATCGCTATCAACGTCAGTCCCCTCTTCAACCTCTTCGAATCCCGTTGTCTTACCTTCTCAATGATCTAGGTTCTGATGGCACTCGCGGTACAATGGTAAGCCCTTCAGGTTTATTCAGTCTGAATTGGTCCAATTTCCTATTAGGTTCTTTTCTGTACGCATTTTCCAACGTGAGTCGAAATCAGGACGTCAAATCATTTGATGCAAAAGCCTTCTGCTTTTGTACAGTTCGGTCAGGGAAGATAACGTTGTGTCTTGCCATTGTTTCTGTATGTCCCCGACACCTTCTGCATCATCTAAATAATGAGGGCGCTTGTAGGCGTTCTTCGTATTCGCGCATTTTTGTAAGTGAAAGTCGTAGCCTTCATATTCCTGAGCCTTCATCGACTTACACCCTCTCCGGCGAAAGGCTTCGGCATAGGTAAGCCTCCACCGTTCTCAGAGGGCATTT
The DNA here is from genome assembly GCF_014466165.1 of Pleurotus ostreatus. NCBI lineage: Eukaryota > Fungi > Basidiomycota > Agaricomycetes > Agaricales > Pleurotaceae > Pleurotus > Pleurotus ostreatus. The sequence continues at coordinate 982,044 of NW_023503162.1, read as the reverse complement.
GATCCCTAATTCAAGGAAGAAATGGTCATTATGTGGTATGCAGCTAGCTACCTGTGGTTAGCATCTCTTTCCTGACAGTGACTTCGTCGTAGTTTTATGAAGAAGCGGTTTGACAGGCAGTCTGAACTTAATGTGTGTTCAACTATCATCCTTTGCTGCACCGTACTCATGAGGGAGCGATACATAGTACATCGCAGGTACGTGATTTGTTCTATTTACATCGTCCCCTTGGCTGATTTATTCTATAGCTATGCCTTTCGCAGTAGCAGCTATCCTCTCGGATGTCTTGATTGCAGCTTCCCTTTGTTACGTCTTGGGTAGCACAAAAACAAGTTTCAACGGGTGAGTCACTCACTGGGTCTTCTATGAATTCGAAAATTCATTGTAGACCATCCATATCTACACTGTGGTATCTAGCACTCAGAACATCCTCAATAAGTTGATCATCTGGTCGATCAACCGTTGCATCTTGACCTCGTGAGTTCGGGTTCATCACTACTGAATAGCTTGTTTGAATTTCTTCCTCTCTGCTATGTTCCTCTTAGTGCTGTTGCCATTGTCGAGACAATTGTCGTGAGTCCAAATCACATACATAAAATTGCCCAACACAAAGAGCTAAAGGGCTTTTAATTTAGTTCGTCACCGTTCCGCATTCACTCTATTACTTCGCTTTCGACTTTATCATTGGAAAACGCGAGTGCTTCTCAAATTCAACTTCTTCGAAGTCTTACCGTGAATGCTGGGCGTTGTAAATGTCCTTCAGTCTACGTAAATTCTCTACTAGCCGCGCTGAATTCTCGGAAGTCATTACATGGATCGGTCGTCGATACCAGTGATCTATCTACCACCGCCGATGGGTCCATAGGTTTCCGAATTGCCACTGCCCGTGGCACCGAAAATCAGAACCACATCAGCCTTCGAGTAAGTTCAAATTCATTTACCTTGTAATTTATTTCTTCTTTATTTCGTTCTATGTAGGCGAGGGGCTCAGGCGATCTAGAACGCAGAGGATCGCCATACCTCGACGCAGAAAGCGGATCGGTGCGTCTCTCTTGCATAGTAATCTGAACGGTGTTCATTGTTCACTTTGGCTATCTCCAGCAATTTGTGGAATCGGCAAAGGTGTAACGCTCACCCACGATCTTGTAAGCCCGGTACGATATTTATGACCCTGTCTGTTCCCTTGCTTGAAAAGGATTCCTCGCCCCCATTGACTTCTTTATCTAAATATTTAAGTGACGCATGTTCCCCCTGTTTCCTATCACCCACTCACCATAGTTTAGTACACCTCTTGACTATGTACACATATTTGCATTGATTTACTTGCTTGCACCACCTCTTCCCTCCGTGAAGAGACTTCGCGGGTGTATAGGAATCCCGATGCTATAATACGAAGACAAGATCGCACGTGACGTCGACGGACGCGACCACCCGAGCGAACCTTCAATAACGCGAGCGAAGTTGGTCGTACGCTTCGATTGTTTCGACTCCTGCCAATATCAAGCGTTCGTGAAATTCGATACAGCTCGTTGCTCTATAAAACGTCGTAAACTATTTACTGGGCCAAGTTGGAGCAGTGCTGTGTGGTCATTGCTTCTATCATATACTGGGTCCGGAGACCAGGGGAGATCATCCAGTAAGTACGCCATGATCAATGGCCAAGTATGCATAGTGGGTGGCTGACAGCGTTGTCTCTCTCATATTCTTTTAGACCCTCAAGCTTGATCGTTAGCAACTTGGCGTTCATCATCAAATGTAATGTTACTTTACGCGATGGACTCAACCATCCTTTAGCCACCCTTCCCCCTTCCCCTTCAACTTGCCATTCACATCGATGGCAGCGCAACAAGCCGGTAGCCACTCAGGGTCTCTTCCCTTTCCAGACACCATACACACTGACATGTGAAATCTTATCCGAAGATCAATAAATGTGACGTCGCCACAAGACACCAAGACCCGGGAGAACATTGGCTAGCAACACCTATGTAGCATAGGCACCGAATGGGATTAGTGATCACATCAAATTGTCAATGTTCAAGTGCATCATGCATCAAACTTCGAAGGGTTGTCTCGTCAACTTAGGAAAATCCTCCATGATGTGTTTTATTGGTGCGGTTGCTGTATAGCATCAGCGGCGCAAGCGTATGAAGGGTTCTTAGTTCGTGTGGGCTTGTCGGGCCTTTCTCCACTTTCTCTTTCTACCATCTTCCTGCCATAGCAGTTTTCTTGCCTTCGAAGCTCGAAAGGCGTCTGGGCAGGAAGTTGCTTGGGATGAGCGGTCCACTAACTGATAGTTTCGGTGCGTACTGAGATTGGATTGGTTCGGAAGTAACAGAAAACTGACTAATTGGTGTTCCTGTGGTGTACTAGGTGCCATGCTCGTCGGTGCTTTGATCACGATGATGTGAGTTGCAATATCGCTACAATGTAAGACATTGCGCTCGCAGCTCGATATTCACGAATGCATACCCTTTGATCAGGATGTATGGGATCACCAATCTACAGGTATGTCGTGTTCGGCTAATGGACGGTGTCAAACACCAACCCTCTCCCTCTCCTGTGATATCAGACGTATTTTTACTATTACGCATACCCAAAAGATCCCCTTCGCCTCAAGCTTCTTGTGAGTGATTTAGTCTACCGTGACTCTTGGGTACTTCACTGTCCCCGTTATCACAGGTTACGGCACTTTGGTAGGCTTCGCATATCTCACATTGTGACCCGACGTCATGCCCTTCCTTTAAACCAGGGTGCTGGACACACTACATGTTATACTCAGTAAGTCAATCCGAACATTGAATCAAACTTGTTAGAGTAACGAGCATCACTTGAATACTAGTGGGCCACGCCCTGTACTACTACCTAGTACGTAGTCTCCCCGCCCCGAAAGCTAGCCTCGTCACTCGTGATGTTTGGCGACGTAGATTAAAAGCTACGGGATACCATCACAGCTCGAAGAGGGCACATCGTAAGCTCTTGCCGTGCTCCATTCCAACCATTGGTCTGTCCTTAACAGCTACTCGCCGTTTCCAGTACATTATTCGTACGTCTCAGCTCCGTTATAGCGAATTTAGTGCCTGAACAGGATGGTAGACATCTGTTGCTGTGAACGTCAGCCAGCCTCTTCTTCTCCGCCTCCACACACATGTTACTTACTTATGAGACTGTCTAGGTTCTTATGGCGTTCGTTGTACAGTGGTTCTTCTCTGTGCGGATATTTCAACGTGAGTCGGCTCCGAAATCTGATGTGAGAAGGTGCTTTTCTAAGTCGGAAGGCTTTTCGTCTTGCAGTACGTACAGGGAAGATAACATTGTGTCTTGCGATTGCCACGGTACGCTCACGGCGTCTCCACACCGTCTTCTCTCCCTAAATCGCGAGCATGTGTTCTAGGCTTTCTTCGTATTCGCACATTTCTGTGAGTTCGCTCGTGGCAATCATATTCTTGTCCCCTTGTTGACTAACAACTGCTCTGGCTGAAGGCTTTGGCATAGGTGCGTTTCCCTCGCTCTGAGATAGTATATCATACTTCATACCCAAACCTATGAAAGAAATGGTCATTCTGAGGTACGTAGCTCCCTGAAGTTAATCTCTCTCTCTCTCTTCACGATGCTAATATACTGCGTAGTTTTGTGAAGAAACGGTTTGACAGGCTATCAGAGCTTAATGTATGTTCTTCTAACACTCTGTCTTCGACTGTCCATGCGAATTATATCGTCTAATGACGCGTAGTACATCGCAGGCAAGTTATTCATCATACTCGTAACCTTCCCTTCGATCAATTCTTCGTTCACAATCCGTAGCTCTGCCTTTCGCTGTAGCAGCCATCCTCTCGGACGTATTGGTCGCAGCGTCTCTCTGTTACCTCCTGGGTAGCACGAAAACAGATTTCGATGAGTGAGTAATTCACTAATTCTCGTATCGGCTCGCAAATTCACTGTAGATCGTTCATAACCATGTCCGCTAGCACCCGAAACATCCTCAACAAGTTGATCATTTGGTCGATTAACCGTTGCGTCTTGACTTCGTGGGTCCAATTCCCTCGCCGGGTAAAGCCATTCCCATAAAGTTGTGCCCTTCTAGTGCTGTTGCCATCATCGAAACAATTGTCGTGAGTCCACGTATCCCGTCATTCAATATAAATGGCTCAAGTTTCAGTTAGTTCGTCGCCGTTCCCCATTCGTTGTATTACTTTGCTTTCGACTTCATCATCGGAAAACGTGAGTCTTTCTCGCATCTCGCCTCGCCTGAGATCTGACGGTGATACGGTGGATATTGGTCATATACATCTGATCAGTCTACGTCAACTCTCTGTTAGCCGCTTTTAATTCACGAAAATCACTGCACGGATCGGCCGTTGATACGAGCGATTTCTCGACCGCTGCTGACGGTTCCATAGGGTTTCGCGTAGCCACTGCGATCAGTGCTGAAAATCAAAACCACATCAACCTTCGAGTAAGTCCAGAATTCAATTTTGATTTGTTTCTCAAGAAATCTTCGCCGTTCGTTTTAGGTGAGGGTTCCGGGTGAGCCAGAACGCAGAGGTTCGCCATACCTCGATGAAGAGGCTGCAGAAAGCAGCTTGGTGCGTCTTTCCTGAATTATTTAAATGATCATTTGACGGTGCTCATCGTGCACCTGCTTTCGCCATTTACTCAGCGATTTGCGGAATCGGGAAAGTTGCAACCCCAATCCATGGGATTGGCACTGTAAAGTAGATATCCTAATTACGTATGGCCATGTCTATAAATTCCCTCGTGTATGATTCGTTGAGCCATAACTATTAAATACCGTGTGCCCCTCTTTTGAACTAACTTTGTGACCGGAGCCAAACTGGAGCTTGCACACGGCACACGACCCGCCATATGAAGCTTGTGCCCACGACCACCATTCCATCTTCACTTCGTTCGCCATGACTGTGCACCGAAGCGTACCAAGACTCCTTTTCGTTACCTGTTTCGTCGTAAACTGCATCCTGTGGTCGCAAAGTCGATATGGCCGGTTCCACGATCTCCACTCTTCAGAACTACTGGACTCGTCGACAATAAGTCTGGTCAGGAGGGGGCACGGTAGTTTGGAAGGGCTTTTGGGTCATAAAGCTGAGGTAAAGTAATTTTACAACGTCGAGTGTATTGCTGAGCGGGAGCTCGTGCCCAAGCCTCGTTCAGTTACTGACGCCCAATTCAATCGTTAGTGTCACCCATTGACCTTCCCGGTTCACGAACAATGCAAGCATGTCCATAAAAGCTGCCCGACGAGCGATACCTTCCTTTCACTCGACTACCTCAGCTTCTACTTCTGCTTGAGCCCTGCCTTGCGACCCCTTGGCTTCGTCGCCCTCATATTATGGCTAGCTTTCCTTTTCTCGGCCCTCGGCATCAGTGCATCCGATTTCTTCATCCCGAATCTGTCGACGATCGCGCAGCTGCTTGGTCTGGACGAGAATGTCGCGGGGGTGACGTTTCTGGCGTTCGGGAATGGCAGTCCTGACGTTTTCTCGACATTTGCCGCGATGCGCACGAACTCTGGCAGCCTGGCCATCGGCGAGTTGATTGGGGCTGCTTCGTTCATCGTCTCAGTCGTTGTGGGCTCCATGTGCATCATCAAGCCTTTCCAAGTCAATCGGGGGCCTTTCCTGCGCGATGTAGGATTCTTTGCCGCGGCGGTGGCATTATTGTTGGTTATATTGCTCGACAATGAGCTTTTGTTCGTGGAAGCGGCAGGATTGGTCGTTCTGTATGTTTTCTACGCTCTGGTGGTTGTGTCTTCAAGTTGGTGGGAACGGAGACAAGAGGGCAAACGGGTTCTGGAGGCTCGGATCCGTGCAGAGTACGACGAGAATACACCTCCGTTTATGCCATACAGGGACAATCGTGAGTCTCTGCGATACCCTTACCTTCAGTCGTAGCTAAATTAATCTATCTAAGCCAATGGTCCACAAACGACGTTGGTCGTTCCGACACCTGTACCCGCTTCGCGTGCTCGCGCAATATCCACCCCCGGGCCCCCTCGAATTCAAACAACCCTCCCGCCTCGCCCACACTCTCGGAGCCCCTCCCCCTCCCAATACCACCACCACCCGCGTCTTCCCTCGTTCTCGCTTGTCGGAGCTCTCGAGTTCCGTCAGGTCGTCAACTCCCTCAGTGCCGACGCCGCTGGGCCGCAGCTGAACGCATTCGACAGCCCAGCCACTCCATTCGCTGGCGGGCACTACCACACACCGTCCCATGCCAGGTCCCGATCCCCGTCGTTCATCGAGGAGAATCCCTTCGAGGCCTCCCTCGGCGTGCCCCTTGACGAGCGTTCCGCACCACGACTCGCCATCACGCCAGCCTCCGACTCAGATGAATCGCGGCCAGGCAACCCAGATGGCGACTCGCTATACGGCTCCACCATCCCCTCCATATCTGTCACGCCGACCCCTGCTTCCCCCATATTGTCCCAATTCTCCGAGGATTCCATGCTACCTCTGACCTCGCGCCGCCGCCGGTGGATGCACGTCGTCCGCCGCATTCTGCATACTCTGTTTCCTTCGTTGTATCACTTCGGTGACAAGACGGCAGCTGGGAAGCTCGCGAGCATCTTCGCTGCGCCGGCGGTGATGATGCTAACGTTAACGCTGCCCGTGGTCGTTATGAAATACGAATACGCACATAATTCGCCCCGGCACGTACCTGAAGGCCGGCTGGTGGATTTCGAGGAGGAGGGCGTGGAGCGAGTCTTAGTCGCCGAAGAAGAAGCGAAGGACGAACTTCACGACATGGATTACAATAAGTGGTTGACGGCAGTACAATGCGTAGCTGGCCCGATATTCGCTGTTTCCGTGTTGTTCAGTGAGTTCTTCATACATTGGTCGCGGGCGCGACATGAATTCAGCTCACTCCCTTAGATGCGAGCAGTCACTTGAAGTGGATCCTGTTGGCAACATCCCTGGCTGGCGTGACCATCGCTATCCTCGTCGTAGTTTTCGGAGGGAAAGGGAATCATACATCGACTCGCACCGCCCGATGCTTCATGGGCTTCTTCGTCGCCATTGTCTGGATCATGGCCGTCGCAGACGAGACGGTCAACATCCTTAGGGTTAGCTCTTCCCCTCCTATCTGCATGTTGACGGCTCAGCATCTCCACAACAGACATTCGGCTTCATCTTCGGTCTATCCGATGCTATCATCGGACTGACAATATTCGCGGTTGGCAACTCCCTCGCAGACCTCGTGGCCAACATGAGTGTCGCAGTACGTCCCTCACGCGTCCCTGCTCGTACTTCCTAATAACTCTTCCTCCAGACATTCGCCCCCATCATGGGTTTCTCCGCCTGCTTCGGCGGGCCCATGCTCAACATCCTCCTCGGTGTCGGCATATCCGGCTCCTACATCACGCACCAAACAGGCGTCCCCTACGAGCTTCATTTCTCCACAACTCTCCTTGTGAGCACAGTCGGACTGCTCTCCCTCCTCGCCGCCACCGTGATATTCGTCCCCTGGAACGGGTACTTCCTGACGAGATCGTGGGGCGTCTTCCTCATTGTATCGTACTGCATCATCATGACTACGAATATTGTTGTCGAGCTAAATAGCCATCATTAGATAATTTCGCATTTCTATTTATTATTTACTTCGTTGGTATCTATCACTGTGACAATGTAATCAATGGACACTGGATAGTACTTCGCGAGTCTTGAGACCTCGCGGATAATGTACCGACGGGGCAAGGAAAGAAATGAATCCCGCTGATCGATCACAATGATCGCGCTGCCCTCATACGGCGGAATCGTGGCATGTATGTGTGGTTGTTATTGCCCATCCTTCAACTGAGGGTCTCGAGCGAGCTTACCCTTCGACAGGCAATGAACGTCTTGACTCATTGGATGTAGCTAGCGATGTACTTTGGAGGGTGTTGAGTCGAGCTTGCACGAGCGCTTTAAACCCGCAACCCTCGCCTTCACAGTACATCCCCCCTGTGTTTGAACCTTGCAGTCCTTGTTCATTCTCATTCCAGCTGCCACTAGCAAAGAGTTATCACCTTCCACTGGTGGATGAGTGTGTTAAAATAAGCTGCTGAGAGGTCGCGCGATATTCAAGTAATTGAATAGGTGTATTGCGTTTGACTGGGACTGCAGCAAATGCATGAGGATGGGCGCTCGATGTAATCTTACGTAGTCACGTGTATCCCTTATACCCCTGTACCCCCAAGATGGGTTGAGCTTGTATTTCAATTGCTTTTCAGTCGCCGCGAACTCTGGGCTCGAACTTAAGCGCTGGGCTCAATCAGCCGCTTAAGATGTACTTCCACTCAGTCCTGCCACGAATGATTTGGCAGTTCATCGACCCAGGCCGTCAAAAAGCTCTGAAAGTGAGTATAACTACTGTACTGCCTTGACGCGGCTGACGATTCTAGACTCCCCTAGCCGCGTGGCTGAGATGCAGCCCATGAATCCCCCCAGTGCCAGCAATAGCCTCCCTGCTGAGTTATGGCGCGATATCTTTCGAAATGCCCTCGGAGACGAGTTCTTCGACCAGGCAGAAATGTCGTCCGACTACAGACCATTTGAGTCGACAGGCGAATGTCCCTCTTGGACTTCGCGTCCAATCTCCCTCGCTATATCCCAAGTCTGCGTTCAGTGGAATTTAGTCATGCTGGAATTCTTGTACGCGAAGATACTTATCCGATACGGCACTGTTGGCCTACGTCAAGCGTTGAGCAGACGAACGGGTCAGCGGACCAGGCCCACCGTCGGTCATTTCGTCCGATGCATCGAAATCCCTCCCTTCGCCGTCTTAGACGATCCATGCTCGATTTATGATATCCTCACGTGTTGTCCATCGGTGAAGCTGATTGTCAAAGCTACGCTAGGACGGCATGGCGACGAACCCTTCTGGACTGCTCTCGCCCGCCCTTCTCCTTCTGTCGACAATCTATCTCTTAGCCATCTGGAAAGGATCGACTGGTCCAGTAGATTTGGCCGGCCTCGATACGTTGAACACCTCGAAGTGGTTTACCCCATCCTTCGAACCATCATCCTACAAGCGCCCAATCTTCGATACCTATCCATAAACGACTGGAAAGAACATATGTTCGATGATATCCCTCTACCTATCCTCTTTCCTTCCCTCGAGACACTGCGTTTACGGGGTGCGACGGGGTTTCTCTCTGCTGGTGTGAGGCCCAGCGACCTTCCCAAGTTATCGAACTTCATCGCTGAGCCTATGAACATGTCATATCGATTTAATACCGAAGAGCCAGAAATACTGCATGTATTGGGAGACAAGATACATCGCTTGGAACTCGACGGTAGTCCAGCGGGCTCGGAGTTCACGTACATGGGCGTTGCGGATATCTTGATGAGCTGCCCCGCACTCGAAGAATTAAACTTCCAACCTGGGGCGCCACCGCTGATCCTTCACGAGTCAAACGTCCCTCACGAGGCGCTGAAGACCCTGCGGATTTACGCAGACGCCGCGAGGCACCGCCGACTCGGCTATAATGGTATTGAACGATTTCAACAACTTATGACGGCCGCTTTAGAAATGTTTCTTGCTGAGGAACAGTTTCCGTATCTATCCCGTCTGGTAATTTACGGCGACATAGACATTGCATCATCCTTTATCTCACAAAGTCAGATCATCTCAGAAGCTGTGAATACCGGGAGGATAAGCCTCGAATTGGTGTAGACAGCGGACATAATCTGTTTACATCTATCTACGGTACTAGGTCGCATGTCCTGACGCTCTCCCTCATACTGAAAACCCATTTTAGCCGGGCTCAACTACGAGTTGCTTTTGCTCAATTGTTTTGTTCTAATGCCGATTCACTGTCCCCTAGATACACGTACTGCTTCCCTGATAATCGAACTGTTCAATCAATTTGTAATGCATATTCTGAGATCACATCATATTGCATCACACGACACACTGTGGCAGTTTCCTTCCAATACCTCTCCCGATCAAGGGCTAAGCTAGTGTTCACGACCACACCATGCCTCTCGAAACAGTTGATACTATCGAAAGCACGCCCACGGTATCCGCATTCTTCTACGGGACGTTGATGCACCCAAAGATCCTCCGCCGCGTCATTGGCAACAACGGGAAGCATCTGCAGATATGTCCAGCAGTTCTCCTCGTAAGTGCATGTTATCCTCGTGAATAGAGGAGTCCTCTCAAGCCCCTATTCGCGTTTACTTGTAGGATTACACGCGGCACCATGTGAAGGTGGGCGATTTAGACATATCCTTATCGTCCGGCGACATGTAGTTAACCCGATGCTATATCTGTCTAGAACGCCGACTACCCAGGAATCCTACCCTACGAACGCAGCAAGCAGGTCTTTGGACTTGATTTAGGTGTGGAGGAAAGATCGGTCAGGGGGACGATGGTAGTCGGATTATCATCGCATGATATCGCTCTACTAGACGTGTTCGAAGGCAATGTGCATTGCGTTCATTTACATTTACACTTCGTTGAAATGCTCATCCTGGTGTAGGAATATACTCGGGACGAGGTGTCCATTCGTCCCCTCGGTCCCCTGACCGAAATTCCAGACCTGCAGCCCACCGTACAATACGACCTAGTGCCTACCAATCCCCCACCACTTCCACAAGATATCTCTCAGCTCTCTCCGCCAGTGAAGGTTGATACATACGTCTACCGCAATGCCACAGATTTAGATGCAGCGCTGTGGTCGTTCGATGATTTCGTGAAGCAAAATGCTTGGAAATGGACGGGGCATGAAGATAAACACGATTTCTACACGGAAATTGATCGAAGGAACGATGCAGCGAATAATAAGTAATGAGAGAGGGAACGAGGGTCGTAGAGTGGATCCATACATATTATACTCTAGAATAAGACGGTTAGCTTCATCTACGTTTCGACGGTGGTGCTTCAATCGCTTCTTCGCCAGCTTTGCGTTTCGCAGCAAACCCGAATGCCACCTTCACACGCTCGCTGGGAACGGGGGTGCCGCCCTGCGATGATGGTTCTACAACAGCGGTTGCAGATATTCTAGAGAAGCCAGCCCGAGGTGCTGGTGATCCACTCGTTGTCTGAACGCCAGACGAAGGAGCCGGGCTATCAGCGAGATGTAATTGTTGCAGGGGTGCCGGAACAGTCATGAAGCCGTTTTGATTTGGCTTTCCTTCGTTCTTCTTCTGTTTCTTCTTCTCCGTCTTGCCCTTAGATAATGGCTGAGCATCAAAGAACTCTGCAGCTTGCGGGACAGCTCTGTATAACTTGGTCAGATAAGACGCAGCGTCAAGTAGCAAACGATACTGACCCCCTGTTCCCAACGGACAGAACGAAATGGGCTTGACCCGTCTTCTCTTGCCGTTGCTGGAATGCTTTGCTCATGCTCAGCGGGGTATCACCGCTAGCCATGGCTTCTTTCTTCTTCTCTTCCGCGATCTTCTTCAGCCGCTTCTCCAGCTTCATCTTGCCACTGCCCTTCCCGTGGAACTTATGGGACAAAGCCTTCCAGGCCTCCTTTGGCGTCAATGAGCGACCAAACTCGTCGTAGTACTTGATTTCCACGTCCGGCTTGTAGTGCTTAAAGGATTCCAAGTTATCCCGGGCCTCCTGTTGCTCCCGCATGCGATTCTCATACTCTCGTTGCGCCTGGTCTTTATTGCCCCCACGGGATTGCAGACGCTCAAGCTCTCGCTGGGCAACTCGCCTGCGTTGATCAGCAAGCCACAAATCACGTTGCAGTTGTATCCGTTCGCGATCGGACTGATCTGCACTCGGGGTTGCGAGAATACCCTGCTGCCGTAAGAGATTCAGAGTCGAAGCCATTCCAGAGTTGAATGTAGGTTCCGCCGAAGTGCCTCCAATAGCGTCCGTGTCGTCTGGTTGAGCATCAGCAACCTTCAATGCATCTTCGATGGCGTTGAGTACGGCCATATCGTCCTCTTCCTCGTCCTTGACGGTAACCTCGCCCGCCTCAAGCTCTTCTAGAGCCTGATCTCCTGGAGCCATCGAAACGTCCCTAGAAGGTGACCGCCGTGGTGGCGAAGCTGCACGAGCAGGGACTGCAGAGGCTTCTGGTGGTTCCCGCTTAACAACGGGATTAAGGCCAACTGCACGCACAAATTCTGATGTATCGTCGAAAACCAGGCCCGTTTCTTGGTCTTCTTCACCGTCCTCTATTTTGATTATATCTTGAGGGGCTCCACTCGCTTCTCTCGTACGTTCCGCAGCAACTAGGAAGACAACGAAGTCAACAAAATGGCAAATAACCGTTGAAGGATTCAACTCACTCTTCTTGGCCAGTTCCTCAGGCGATAGCTTCTTGGGTTTATGCACTTTCGCCTTACGCGAGCGTGCTAGCATAGCTTGCAGCTCATCATCGTCGACGAAGTTGGCATCTAGGTCTCTCACTCTTGGTATGATCGGCTTAACGTCGACTTCCATGGCATCGTCTGGGGCAAGTTCAGCGTCAGCAGCGGCGCGTCGATTCGCTCGCTTTTTCTTGGTCTGATTACAGTCTGTTAGAGGACCCCCATACTCCGAGCTTTCTCCGCCATGAAAATCATACCTTTGGCTTCTTGAATCCGACGTCGCCTTCTTGTAGATAATCCGCGAGCTCCAAGTTTTCTATAATGGTCTGAGGTAAGTTATCCGTGAAGAGGCAGATAGAACGTACTAGCGTAATCTATGGACAAAAGCGATTTGTTGACGGAAGCAGCGGCTTCTTTCTCCTTCTTCTCTGCCCGCTCGGCTTTTGTAGCTGGGGAAGAGGAGCTTCCAAGTCGAAATCCCTGTGCAAATAATTAGGAAGGCCATACAATGAAACCAAAGGGTATCTAGCTGACGCACAGATTCTGGCGCCGTCAATCCAAGATCCTCGTCATATTTAGCCAAGATAGCTTTCTTCATGTTAGCGTTTCCAGCTGTGAACTCATCGTCATCATAACCAGTGTAATCTCGTCGCTTTATCTTCAAGTCATTGCGCTTCTTCGTTCGCTCATCCTCCGCCATTTCAACGTTCTGTAGCTCGTCCTCTGTGAGTGCGTAAGCGTAATGTAGTGGCCATTAGTGCGACTGGGACGTACCTTCATCATCTAATACACGACTATCTTTGAGTGTAAGAACACGGGCTTCGCCTTCGTCGAGCTCCTCAAAGTCATGGCTAACCTTAAGTCCAGCGAGGTCACCTAGAATCCCATTGAACCAATCATCCCGAACTCGGAATTAAATGCAACGTACGCTCAGTGTACTCTTCCTGGAACTGCTTGTCCATGTCCTCAAGCTCCTCCTGTCGCTTCTTCGCCAGCTCCTTCTCCTTCTTCTTGCTGCGCTTGATCCATTTCAGGGTGTCGTCGTCGCCATCTGCATCTCCAAGTGTCGAGCCTTTGAGTGAGGCGTTTAATTCACGCCTGTTTCTCACCCTGGGGGGACAGATTGTATGTGAGCAAACTTGCTCTGCATGTCGTTGGGCCTAGCTGCCCGAGGAAAGAAGATGGAAGTGACTGCAATGGACAATGGAGGGCTACTCACTTGGCAATCCGGTCAGCTATCTTCCTGCAAGCAAAAGGAAGAAGAGAGCATGTCAGTACGCGAGTAGAAGGCCAGACGACATACGCACTTCGCATCTCGCTCTTTCGTCTCCTGCTCGCGCTTCTTCGCGTAGTTGTCCTCGGCCTCCTTCTCCTTACTGTCAGCTGGCGCAGCGTCTTCGGTGAGAGGCTTCAATCCAAGGGAGATACGGATTTTGTTGGTCTCCTCCAAGCTGATACTTTCTTCCAGCGACATTTTGAGGAAGCGAGGGGACAGCAATGACTCGACTGGCGGTGATGGTGGTAGAGAGACAACAGTGAGTGCACATTGGGCACGACCATTGTCGGCAATCCGTTCCCACGCACTTGGTCCCCGAATCCATCCAACTCGCCGACTGCTTTGGGCTGCTACAACAACAATAGAGATGTTCTTCACCCAAACATTGCGTTCGTCCTACCGATACCTGGTGCGTGCCATAGCTATATCCTCTACAGCTCCGCTGACCTGCGTGGAACGTTTGCGTGCGGCGTTTGCAGCAACGGCAGGCCCATGAGAGCCCCGTCATCTTCTATTCGTGTGTTATTGGTGCTATTGGGCCAGTGATGGTGGTGACGGTACCCCCAATTCGTGAGCGGATGGGATGGAGACCTGCCGAGATAGTTCCTACTTCGTACCCGCGTACGTGAGCCAAAGCATATGCTCGAGGCAGCGTTTTCTGACCAGTTTGTAGTTCCCCAACGCGCACGGACGCCAGTACAAGGCTACGAGGACCAGTAAATGCCATATCTACGGGCAATTTAGAGTCTCGATATTGTCGTACACTGCCCAGATGGACCGAACATCCTTGATAAAACGATTACCTGTGCTAGTCTAGCAACGAAGGGGAATACTACAAGCCAAGGGCGTTCTACGTGTGAGGTCTACTCTATGAAAGTACAACAATGGCTTCGAAAACAACTTGCAGCTGTCTCTGGGGATAGCCCATGCGCCTGATACCCTAGGGACATACAGCCGCGAGCGTGCGCAGAGAATCTGTTGAATATGAGCGGTCACTGTAGTGGTGTTGGCGCGCAAACATCGCCCTGTCTGTAAGAGAGCGGCAGAACCTCGATTTCTAGTCTTCTTCCGCATCCTCTTCGCTCTCGTCGTCTTCATCTTCATTTTCGTCCGCTTCATCTTCATCTTCGTCGTTGTCTTCGATGTCGGTAGGCTCCAATGTCGGTTGTGTAGGTAGGGCCGGCTGTGACTGGTATTGATTCGAAGCAGAGCCACTAGCCATCTTCCTCGCCAACTCTGCCCTGACTGCCTCCTCCTTCGCTTCGTCTATAGGTAGTAGTTCTTCGAGAGCCAAGTCCTTCCACCTCAGAGCACCTGTTACACCTCCATCATACCCCATATCTTGGAATAGCGCTTTCGACATAGGGTCATAAAGAGGGCGTGGCTTCATGGCAGGATGCCGGGGATTGGTGGGATTGCCGTATGGATACGAAGGATGCACTTGCGATGGCAATACTTGCATATTACGGATATTCAGGCAATACACCATAACAAGCACGAGTGGCACGTACTATCGGAGTCGTCGGGATTCGGCGGTACCATGTATGTTGGGAAGTCCATTTCTGATCTACTATGAGTCCCTCGAGCAGAAAATACTAGTGAATAAAATACAAACCATCATCGGATATCTCCCCTTTGATGTAATCTGGTGTCTCCAGCGTTTGTAAGGTTTCTAGATCGCCTTTGGCCATATGCAAGTAACAGAAAGTCAGGTCCTGGCCAAGGTAAACGAGGTAAGTTTTGGCAGGGGTATAAATGTGTAAGTCCTGACTTACAGTCATGCTGGACAGTAAATCACTTAGTACGCGCCAACATTCAATACCGAAGAATGTACACTGATGGTCGGAGAAATGTCGCAGTCAGTTAAGGGTCAGGTGATTAGACGATGGATTGATTCCGACTCCGAGACAAAAACTATTGCAACCCTCTTCTACAGCACATCTCCCTCAGACCGGGATCGAACCAGTGGCCTTGGGATGAAAGGTATCCATTACAGTCCCACGCTCTTCCAACTGAGCTACCGAGGGGGTTACCTATGTGCCATTTTGTTCATTTGTATCCCACTTTACTGAAGACAAACACTCATGAATGTGTGCCCTTCTTCTGACAGACCTCTGTGAACGAACGGTGATTGGATTATGAAGTCCTGATATTTACGTCTTCAAGTTCATCGGCATCCATCCTGACCTTTTGGATCTTTCCGGTCACAGGTAGATCAAATGCCACTTGCTCAACACTCCTGCAATCGTGAAAAGCAAACTTGAAGCCCAATGAGAGTACCATATCTTGGGTGCAAAGCCGTCTATCTTGTCAGACCGTGATTTGAGGTCGCGATAAGCACTTCACCCTTCACCCCATTCTTGAAAACATTCCCATAACAAGTCGAGTCATATTCCTGTTTGGTCGAAGTCTACTGCAGTCTGACATTTATCGATGGGCAATCATAGGAATCTGGGAGTGAGCTACATCTGCCATCCGCAACCCATTCACTCCGCGAACCACGATGAGGACGCACGTCCAACCGCGGCTCGCCTTGATTCTTGATTTAAGAAAAAGATAATCGTCTTCATAATTCAGTGTGCCCCCTCGTTCATACCGGGGAGTAAATATGACTTCTAGGCGCTCCACTCGCATGGCTTCCAAAAAGTCTACCGACGCTCATCCCTCTTCAGACCCAGCACAAGAGCCAGCGCAACTTGCACCAAGTATGGTCGTTTTCGTCTCACGATTGTCCCTATTGTGATAACTATGTAGTAGCCTTCGCTGAAGCTCTGCCTGGACTCCAGAGGAAAATAGAACACAAACGACAGCAAAGCTCGGAAACCGAGATCGCCAAAGAGCTTCTGGAGACAGCTGAGACAGCACAAGAACTTGGTAAGGTCATATTCAACTCATAATCCCTCTTGTGATGAATATGTGGTCTTTGCCACGAAAGCTACACCTGGGCTTCCCCCGCTTCAAAGCAAAACAGAACACAAACGACAGCAAAGTTCGGAGACTGAGGTCGCCCAACAGCTTTTGGAGGTAGCTGCAGGGATCATTGAAGGTGTTAGCGCTAATTTGGTAAAAGACGGTGTGTTGAATTTGGACGAGGTGAGCAACCTCGAAACGGCAGCAAAAGAGACAGTGGAAGTCATCAAATCCATTGCAAAATTCGTCAAAGAGCACGAAGGATGGGATGTCCAGGTACGTCTTCACCACGACGCCTCCTTCGTGCCGAACCTTTGGGCTAACTGTAGATGTGATGATTTCCCGTTGCAGGCTGTCTCATTCTCCCGTATGAGGAACAAGCATCTTCTACGGCTTGGGGTCTCTACTTTACACACCGTAACATGCAAGGCCTTTGCAGGATTCCTCCTCGAGATGGAGCGTGAAGCCAGCAAAGAAGTCCAGAATGCCATGGCGATCTGGGATCCCAACCCTCTGGGAGAATCAATCGCGGTGTGGGAGAAGCACGCCGGTGGTGGGGTGAGCCTCCATCAAAGTCGTGCATAACTACTCTTGTGACACTGACTTGATAGACCGAGGCGTGCAGTGGTTTAGTGGTTAACCAGTTCATCTACTCCTTGATTGTTTTCTGCCATCCCCTTGACCGGTCTTCAAATGTATTTCCCGAGCTCACACTTGCCAAGGCGGGGAACTCGCCTGCTTCATTTATCAACAATGACAAGAGAAAGGCGACATTTCTGACAGGATCCACCGACTATGGGGTCATTACACTTCAATGGGACCGGCCGCACCTTACGGAAGAGGCTGAGGAAGTAACAAGTACAGGCTTCTCTTCTGGACACTCACCTGATGATCTTGCTGATTACTATACTATGTCTTAGCCCTACTTAGTGCGAGCACGTTATCCGATGTCCTCAACGCTCGACGTCATATGAAAAAGGACTCAAATTTGGTTATAATTGAGGTGAAAAACCCAAACGAGCCGTTGCGCGCTCATATACCACAAGCAGTGGGAGAGGCTATGGCAGGGTGTGTATCTGTCTCTGATTTTTATAACTCTGGGCTTGCCTAAAGGAATGGACTTCAAAACAGGATCGAAGTGGTGAAGAAGATGAAACTCACCAGCAATCACTCGCTCTCATTCGCGTTAACCAACGGAAGACAATGGATATTTGGTGCAATAAATGAATCTGCCGACTCTATGGACTATGCCTGCTATCTGACTGAGACACTGTCAGCGCCAAGTTTCAGTATCGAAGCTCAGTCTAAGGCCCTGTTCTTCTGGGCAATTTTGACATTGTTCTTTTCAAAGGCTACTAGCAGTGGTGCAACCCTATGCAGTGGTTTGCGAGGCGTGGCCTCTACGAAAGAAAATCTACAACGATGATTCTTCCGTCCTTTGAACAATCAACTACCCTTCCACTCCATTCATCAAGTATTGTCGGTGAGAAACGATGAATACTGTCATTCCAATAGTGCTCGTTGACATCAAATTGTTGGTCGCGTAGTAAGTTCAATGTAATGACTGAGTCAGGCATATAATCTTGTCGAATGAGCGTCCTGTGAAGACCAAGTGCATAGACGGTGCCTTCAAATCTCATCGCATAATCGATCACTTTGATGACGGATATTTCGTCATTGACTGCGTCGGCAGCAAGAGCAAAGATATGCTGACAAGTCGCCAACAAAACATATATCTTCCCAACGGGACTAATGTATGAGGGAGATATACCGCCGATAACCAGTTGACCGCCCACAGATATGACTTGGAGCGGCACGCTTCGGAGGTCGTGCTTTCGGAATGGATTCGTGCCTTCGGAACGGAAGTATTTTTATAGATTTTCGACCCAGTATAGCATACCATGAGCCATATATTCTTGAAATCCACAACTCAATTGGGAGCGCAAGTACTCACGGGCGGGCAACCTGAGGCAGCCTAACAGATAAGTCCGGGTGAGCAAACTGGCAGAATGAATTTCAAGGATATTCGCATCTCATGGGCTAGTTCCCTCTTAGTTCATTTCCAATTAGAAAGATGATTAGGATATGCACGCGCTCCAGGGTCAGTCGATGCCTCGATGCCATGCTGGCTCGCAGTTCACCTCATTTATCAAGAGTCGATGGTTTATAGGAGCTCATTGGGCCTCAGGGGGCATGTCGGCGTATTCCGAAAGCTCAAATCCGAAAGCACAAACATATATGCCGAAGGTAAAGCCACTATTCCGAAACCACAAGATCTGTTCGTTTATACTTCTTTGTTAGATTATGCACTCAAGCAGCTCTCCCAAATACCTAGGTTTTTTGTCCGCTCACGTCCTTCATAGCCAATAACCAGTTGACCGCCAATAGATATGGCTTGGAGCGGCACTCGGGCCTCCGTGGTCTCCAATTTGTAGGCCGCCGCCGGACAAAAGTAAGCTGAGCTTTCGCCGAAATCAGCTCTATGTACAGCGCGTTATATTTGAGGGTGTGTGAAACATTTTCCTTTGCAGGTTTTCAGAACAGCTTCCGTTGGGGTTTCGGAGTACTGGATGGTGCTTTCGGAACTAGTGCTTGTGCTTTCGGAACTGGGTCTTACGCCTCGGAGGTCGTGCTTTCGGAATGGATTTGTGCCTTCGGAACGGAAGTATTTTTATAGATTTTCGACCCAGTATGGCATACCATGAGCCATATATTCTCGAAATCCACAACTCAATTGGGAGCGCAAGTACTCACGGGCGGGCAACCTGAGGCAGCCTAACAGATAAGTCCGGGTGAGCAAACTGGCAGAATGAATTTCAGATAACCAGTTGACCGCCCCACAGATATGACTTGGAGCGGGCACTCGGGCCCTCCGTGGTCTCCAAAGGGACAAAGGGAAGTGTCGCTGAATGGTAAGCACACTCGGGGACGGCGTAAATGTGGATTGAGCTTTGGCTACCGGTGAGTATTCGTCTACCAGGTAGCAATCGTACCGACAGCTTGATGTGATACAATGTTAGTCCTACGTAAGGAGTGAAAGGTGGGGCTTACCATGTCTCCTTCCGGACGAACATGAGATTTTACATGAAACATAGACTGCGAGCCCTCCCAATTGAATATCTCAACGGCCCAGGGGCTAACGATCCGAGCGTACAACGAGTGCAATAGAGAGGCGTCGAAGACACCTACTGAAACCCGCGTATAGAAGGATTTGATGAACTTCGAGGTAAGTTTTGAACAGTGATCGGTAGTCTCAACGAGTGTTATCCTCCATATAGATAGTCTAGAGGATATCGCGCGCCGCCCTACGAGCAGACTCAGCTTTGCCACAGATGAATCAACGGAAGAGACCCAACTATAATCGTATGAAAGCGCCAGATTGAATGTTAAGGTAGGAGAGGATCGATCGATACAGACGGACAAACTCGTGATGTAGGCATGATCTCGTCTATCTTGGGGTCGGATTAGTACATATGTTCCCATATCGAGAGAGGGGGAATCCAAGTCGTGCGCCAGAACCGAACCACATTGGTCTGTCGTAAGGAGCCAGCGACCGCCTTCGATCAATGTGAAGGGAGTATCTTGCCATTCGAGGCACCTGATACGCTGACGAGGAGGCTGCTGCCCTATCGAGCACGAAGACCATGCATGATCAACGCGGATCCACTGGAGAACCATCGACTCTAACGCGGCAGCATTATAACTCGACAGAGGCCTTGGGGGAATGATTGGAATGACATATGAGTCCGAAAGTTGCTGGAAGAGACGCAGCCAGATGGTCCGCGATTTTGATGCAGCGTAGAGGGATCTGCAAGACTAATTGAACCAGTCATCAGTGCTCGATACAGACAGTGGATAATTCTTACAGAGCGAGCACGCCGCAGATCTCTGAGTTCAAGTTTGCCTAGAACCAAGGTGAGCAACTCCAATGGAAAGGATGCCAGCGATTTGGCAGGTTGGAAAGGCGCGTCGATTCCTTGTACAAGACGCGTCGCTTCTTATCATCAATAAATATATAGTGCTCCGTCCACACCATACTAAAGTTTGAACGCACCCAAAAGTCTGAACTCTGAAAGACGTCGGAAAATGTTATACACGATGCCTAACAGTCTGCGGGAATAGATCCAGGTCCCGTATTGACGTGCCCGTTGTGCCAAATGCAGCAGGATCGTTTTCCAAATGTTCAAGAGTCGTTCGATGGTCGGGTGACGCAGAGACATTCGGGAATTGACAAACATGACAAGCGCCCATCGCCGCGTCTTTATGAGCCCACGTGACTGCCAGGGCGCCTATAGATCTTTCTTGGATCTTTCTGTCTCAAGTTCGACTCGCCTCTGACTTCGCTCGCTTAGACCGCCATGACCTCGTGTGGTAATCCTGCTGCTGAAATCGATGCGTTAATGACTCGTGTGTATCAATCAGTCTGTCTGGCTACTCTCTAATTTTGTAGTGCTCAGGTCGTCCCAAGTTTGACCATTCCAAAGAGTGTGTAAAGTGCAAAGGACGAGTCGGGAACATCGTAATACGGCATGTGGTGTACTGCAGGTGGGCCAAGCCATCGAGTAAATCAGTAACGCACACATACCGCTCTACAAGGGAATGTTTTCTACCTCTCGTCAACACTAAATTTCGGAAGATCCTGCAGCCATCTATCAAGGAGAAGCTTGATGGTCCCCGTCAAAAATCTCTGAAGGCTTCTGGAAATCTAACCATGGGCCTTTCTGGCGGCTTGGGGTCGACAGTGCTCATGGATCTGGTGGCGAAGAACTACTTCAGGAGCTCCGGCCCTGAAGACAACAAGGGAGGGAAGGATCATCCTCGAAAACTAAACGAGAAGGTATGGAAGGCGGGGTATGTCTGCTATGTGGAAGTTTCCGACGCATTCCCAGGGGTAAGCGGCCTCTCGTGTTTTGTCTTTAGTTCTCAGCTTGAGCTAACGGCATAGATGCGAGACAGCACCGCCGATATTCGTGCGATCGTTGAGAGCTATAACGTGTTTGAGTTCGTTCCATTGAAACTCGAAGATGCCTTTGATCCCTCTTGGTGGGATCGGGTTGGTGGGGTCCCTCTTCAGTCCGATCTTGGATTCAAGCCAAGAGGAGACAACGCACAAGAAGGCACGTTTGTTTCAAATGTCTCTCCACATCCATCCTCAATATTGTCCGCAGATCTTTTGCTCTGCGACATACCAAGTTCAAATTTCTCTACCCCCCTCGATCGCCTGCGTGCTTACCTATCAGCAATGCCCACTCAAACAGCACTCTTGAGTAGTGTACAGGCCCTAATCAGACTCCTCCTGCTCTATTCAGCTAGATCTACTCAATCATCCCACCTCCTTCTTGGAACATCCCTCACATCCCTTTCGATCAATCTGATCTCGGGAATCGCCCAGGGAGGCGGTTTCGCCGTACGCGAAGAGGTGGATGAGGAATGGCATACTGGCACGGAAATGACTATACGAGTCATTCGGCCGCTGCGAGACCTTACCATGAAAGAGTGTACTGCTTGGGCGTGGTGGAATCATTTGACGGTGGTTGGAGAGACGCCGATCCCGAGCGCAAAGCAAGGGATCGGTTCCTTGACCAAAGGTTCGCCACTCATTCAATTCCCTCTTACCAAATCTTGACTGCTGTAGATTTCATCGTCGGCCTCGAGACCGACTATCCCTCGACGGTCTCCACTATCGCAAGGACTTGTTCCAAGCTTGCCCCCAAGGATAAAGCCACAGGGGTTTGCGCATTGTGCCAACGGTTGGAATTCTTTGAGCTTACAAGATACCGAGTCTCTTGATGACATTTCCCCGCAGACCTACACAGTTCAGGGCCCAGCAGTGGAAGTCGCAGATATCGATTCTATCGTACTCAAACTCAAAAGAGAGCACCGATCGAATATCGCTCGCACCCTCGCTTTGCTATGCATGTCACACGAGTTTAACCGGTCGGAACAGCCGCAGCGTAAACCGTTCAGTCAAAAGTCACGATGATATCACATCCGACGTCCCCATCCCCCTCCCTGTGTGGGTCCAGTCTCATGCGAGCATGCAAAGCAATTCTCGCGGCTCAGGGACCTCCCTGATAGA
The DNA here is from genome assembly GCF_014466165.1 of Pleurotus ostreatus. Lineage (NCBI taxonomy): Eukaryota > Fungi > Basidiomycota > Agaricomycetes > Agaricales > Pleurotaceae > Pleurotus > Pleurotus ostreatus. The sequence continues at coordinate 959,510 of NW_023503162.1, read as the reverse complement.
CGATGCAAGCACAGACATTATGAAAGTAAGGAAGATGAATAGAGAGGAAATGAAGGAACAAATAGGATCGTATCTTCTGGACGATGATCTGTAGTAAGTCATAACTAGTCCTCTTCGTACGCTACGTAGATAGACCCGCAACCCTGAATACCAGTGGCTGCCAGGTGAGTCGTCCTTCGCCTGATCATGTTCTTGCTATAAATTATCCTCCAGCGTACGTGGTTAATTTAGATCACCGCCTGCGCACGCGGGCACCGATAAAGCTCCTTCGAATAGCTACGTCTCTACATTCCACGCTCATACGTGGCTCCGAGTCTTTCGTTCATGTGATGCCAGTGCACTAATCACCAGATCTTCTGGTCGTACACCCGTCCCGTATGCCACTTCTGTTTGCCGCACGGCCCGGTAAGCGTAACTGTGAAAGATATATTAACGACGGGGGTGGTGGTCCGAGACGACCCCACCACTCGGTATTCAAAACTCATTGACGTCGCGATGATGCTCCTTTCTATGTATGTTGTACTTGCGATATCTGCTTTGTCCGCGTACGGCGCGGGCACGTCTTTCGTCTTGGTAGGAGATAGTACCACCGCCAACGGGTCTGTTTTATACTCCCCTCCTGAGTTCGCAGCTTATTATCAATTGTCCTCAGTACGACACCCAACTCGGGTGGATGGGGCAACGGGTTCTGCGCTTCGCTGGTTGAAGGCACCGCTTGCATCAATACGGCCCACAACGGCGCAACAACCGGCAGCTTCGTCGCCGACGGCTTCTGGGATATATCTCTGTCGTTTATTCGGAGCGAGGTGGCTAAACAGCGACGTACGCTCGTGACAATTCAATTTGGGCATAACGACCAAAAGATTGCACCTCCTGAATCTATGGGGGCTAACATGACCGTAATGGTCGACACGATCAGGTCTCTAGGAGCAGAGCCAGTGCTAGTCACAAGTTTAACTAGAAGAAGCTTCAATTCGGACGGAACGATCAGTGATCAACTAGGACCTTGGGCAGATGGTATGCGTGGTCGTAAATCTACGACATGAACAACCACGCTCATATCTCTGCAGAAACTATTCTGATCTCTCAACAGAAGCAAACTCACTTGCTAGATCTCCACGCAAAGTCGATCGAATACGTCGAAGCCATTGGACCTGATGCTGCTCATCGGTTGAACAGGCTCCCTGGTAAGTTCATCACCTCGACATTTGTTGCCTGTGTTAACAATTCGTTGTAGACGACAACACGCGTGTGTACTATTTCTCTGCTGCCTCGTCGGCTCATGACTCACGGAAATTGCTTGCAGACTTGAATGTCAATGGAACCATCGTTTTCGGCCGGTACGTGAAACCCTAGTCATGTGGAACAGTGGCTCATTCTTCATGTATCAGTATGGTTGCGGATTTGATGGCTGCCAGCTTCGCAGGCCAACTCCCCATAGTTCCTAACCCGCCCCTTACCTTCAACATCACAAACGGCATCCCATCCTTTTGATCGCTGTGTAAGACACTGTATCACGTATGCAGGCCCGTTGTAATAGACAACGCAAAATAGAACAATGCATCGAAAGACACTTGCATCTACAATCACATCATCAATCTTGCTTACCTTCCTGTTAACGTTGTGATCTCTTCGGAAGAAGCGTGAATCGAAATGTTCTAGTACAAAATCAAAGAGTACATGTAATGTAGGATAGCTAGCCTGTATACGAGGTATATAATGTCGGGAATAATATGCTACATCCGAAGTCGTACCCAGTCCGCCATTCTAAAGGCGGCTGGCTACGTGCGAGTACTATAGAAAGATATCCGTATCCGTAGTGAGAGTTATAGAAGTATAGATCAGTTCGGTTGTGCCATGTATTCTAGATTCTAGAACGTAATCGTGTGAAGTCCGAGTCCAAAGCTCAACAGGTCGTCAACGAGATCGGGAGGTTGGCACCAGGGTAATACCAGAATGCCACGCCGATAGTCATATAAAGACCTGAAAGATGTCCTGGCTCAGAAGTTCATCAGGGCATCAATTAAAAGCACCTACAGATCAAGATCATGCCCTCCAGCCAATTCGACTTGCCGTCGGCCACGACGTAGGACATTGTCTGAACTAATGACATATACCATGATCAGTACACTCGTCAGGGATACTTAGCGCGAAAAAGATTTACCAGCGATATACAACACCTTGAATATGTACATCGCAAATCAGACTCGGAAAAGTAGCCGGAAATCGTCAGACTTACAACTGATTCAAAGGGGTCAAATAGGAGAGACATCGGCTTTTCCATCGCCCACCCGACACAGACCATCAATCTAGCCGCTATTCAGCCGTTGCGCAGTAGTCAGATAGTTCGTATACTCACGGAATGACGAAGAGAGCAGTTTGCTATCCAAAGTCATTTAAGCCACGGTAAGTGGGGACTCTAGGAAGAGGGGCACTCACAATCGTCGAGCCTACAGCCAAATTAATGGAGAATGCTAGCTGATCCTTCACCGATACATTAACCGCTGTCACCATCTCTGCCGGATTACCATTGTTATTTTGGAGTCAGTTGGATGCAGAGGTCTGGACGTACCTGCGACTGACGTTACAGCAGGGAGCAGGATGAGCCCAATCCACTGTTTACTGACGGACTTGGATATCTCGTCGAGAGTTTCTACCAGACTATCAGCTGTAACGACAACCAACTATTGCATCGCCATATACGCGTCAGAGCATCAGGCCCACCGATGCCGGAGAACGCACTTACGATGGTTACGACAACAAGCGTCACGATGGTCAGGAATATACTGAGCCGAGGGACCTCGTCTTCCTCCTCGCGTTGCACATCTTCTTGCGTTGCTGCCTGACTGCGCTCCTCCCTCGAAGTCACCTCCACTACAGGGCTCAGTATCCGCGGTCTCCATTCAGCCTCCTCGCTCGTAGAACTGTCAACGCTATCCAACGACCCCTCCCTTCGCACATCCTTAACCGAGCCCTTCTCGTTGACCAGCCGCACAGTCGGCTTAACCCCGCCTTCCGCAGAATACGCCTTCTCGTTCAGCTCCAACGTACTGCTCCCCGCGAGGGTCGTCTCGGACCGAGACATCATCGGTGCAGAGTACATCTTGCTCGGTTTCTCCACAAGCGTGTCTTCGCGCTGGCGCATCTTCAGGGACAAGGACGACGTGGTGACATCCTCGCTGCTCTTCAAGTGCTCGAAGTCCCGGACCGAGTCCATGTCCGATGAGAACCGGCGCCGCCAGGTCCCCCCGGGGCTCCTCTGCTTCAGCACCATAGCAGGCCCGTTGGGCAGCCTGGGTGACCTTTGGGTGTTCGTGAGAGTCGCGTTATTGTATAGATGCGTGTGCGACCAGAGTTGGAAGAGAAGGTAAGATAGATAAACTATTGATGATTGGTGGTTCCGTTAATGGTAGGCAGTAGACTAGATCGGAAACGTACTAAATAGCAGGATGATAGATACCTAATGAAGAAGAATAGTTAGCGTATACTCGATGTCAATCAGATACTTAGCTCACTCCGTGGCTCATTTTCAAAATCCCACGTCGTTCGTCGGGCGAAGCTTCAGACGCAGTATGGAGAGAGAAATGATAGGCTGTGGGTAGAATCACAGCTCCAACGCTGATGCTCAGCAACGACGAGTTGATACCGGTGGCGGCTAAAGAAATGAAGTTAAGATCATACTTCAAGTCGGATCCTTCTACATACTTGAATCGAAGTCCTGCTCCGAGAAACGCAGACCACCAGCGAAGAAGCACATTCCAAGGACCAAGACTGTGTTATCATCAGTCAGGCAACTTGAAATCACTGATAGAACCACGAACGCATCTTGCTTAGCATCGAGCCCAGAACTACATATAACAGTCATTCAGTGGTCCTCAAAATGTTGATTGGACATACGTGCAGATTGGACGACTTTCAGTTCACATCGTCGAAGAGCGCTAAACTGCAGTACGTCAACGGACCGAAATAGAATTCAATAAATCAATGCACTCACAGCCACAACGATTTCGACGCTGATATAAATACGTCTATTAGCCCGAGTATGCTATAAATAAAGGCGGCGTCTTACAGATTACCCTGAATAAGAAGCATGTTCAGTACACCGCCCAAAAATTTACTTTGTGCGCTAGAAGATGAACCCACCATGGTAGCGTTGATGAGCCCTGTCCTGGAGCTTCCCAGCCGTAACGAGAGCTCCATCGTAGTGAGTTCGTGTAGCTACAGCGTCCTTGGTGAGCATGTGTGTCTAAAAGAGCAAGAGCGCGATAGAACCTTGACGAGCGGGATCAGACCGAGAATGCAGCCTACGCGATATCAGCCGACGATGACGCAGTAATGTTGGACGTACTCACAAGCAAACACCACGCTCGCCCACTCTGGTACAGCCCAGCCGATAACCCACTAAGACATATGTGTGGTCAAGAACCTCCTTGTCTCGCAAGAGTGACGTACCGCCACGGGTAAAAGAAACAGCAAAACATTGAGCCCTAAGTGCAGAGTCAAGTTTTGCCATCGGATAGTCCAGTCAAACGTACATGATCCCAGTACCAGAAGCTTCCAGCCCAGAAAATGCTTTCGTATTCCACGGCGGGGCGGTTTTGACCGTGTCGATGGCGTGTTTCGTTGCTGCGGATGGAATAGAGGCAGATCGCCATTGCTTGAAGCTGCGACCAGCCCACCAGTGGAGTCTGTGGAAGTGGAATCAGGAATTGTCCTTGGCGCGTGTTGATCTGAGTGCATGGTAGAGAGCCAAGAGAGTGCAGGATGACAAAAGAGCGAGGGGAGCACTGGATGAAATGAGAGGACGGTCACCAAGCTGTGACACCGACTAGGCGACGTGTAACGTGCAGCTTGTACTATAGCGGAATGGTGATTCTGCCGTCCATAAGCCGAGTGACATTCAACACTAAGTCTGAATATGGAAATTCTATTTCCCCATTTGGTTATGGCTGAGTTTCGCTTCAGATTCTGAAGCAAAACTTAGAGTGATTCCAACAAAACAAAGGAAGCAGCCATCACTGGATGCGACTACCACAAGATGGGCGCGCTACACATGTGGAGAGTAAATCCACAATAGGAAATAAGAGAGAATGGAGTCCTCACCGTCTCGAGTGACCATTACACGAGTGGCCCCGCAACTGGCCTTTGAGTAATGGGACAATAGTACGATATACTTAATATATATATATGACCTATTAGGTTGAAATGAACTCTTTGGCTTCAATATCCAATCCAGTTGGGCAATATTGGTAGAAAATGCACCCCTCATTCTTGCAGTTAGCTACACATCTGGGAGACATATTTAGACCTTTCTAGTACAATGCATATGGATACTACAGTATGTGAGTACAGTACAAGCTCTCTTAGTAGCAAAATATCTGCATGGCAATCATGTACCGATCCTTGGCTCATCCACATCTAGCAGGAAATATTGTGTTATAATGGCTCGTTACGATGTATTCATGCAGATATACCTTACCCATATGTACTGAATCAGTCTACAGGGAGTACCAATGCCGCAATGTGTCCCGCTCGGTGCTGGCAGAACCTTGAGCTTGAGTGAGGATTCACCCTATAGTCACAGGGGCTCCCCAGGAGTCGGAAAGTGTATGTTCTAGAGTCTGCCGCCGCCGCTATCAGAAGACTTATACTATTGGAGAATCACCGACGGAGCTCGTATGCCATTCCATGTCGAAGTAGAGCTCGCCTCATGGTCTACAGAAGCTCTCCACAAGTGGCATGCCTGTTTAACTTCGGGCCAAGTCCTAGGACCCTACCAGCACTCTGGTCAGTTGTTCCAATACATGCGGTTGTCGGCTATGTCTCATCTCCGCTGTCGGGACAGAGGGTGAGCAGCTGCCCACGTTGTTAAGACGATACCGGAGCCAGCTTTCTACGCGCCATCCCAACGGCTTCTCTCATCTTCGGAGGATAGACTATGTTCTAGAAACAAGCAACTCTTTATCTAAAACTACATTGGAGTGGACCTACGAGCAATGCCGAGATGCGAAGCAGCGACACTAGAAACCATCAGACACCGCATTGCACGGGTTCTGACCATCCTAGGCAATAGAAGCGCAAAGTTTGGACAGGTCCTCGGTTCGGAAAGGTAAAGGATGTTGGCGCTGAACCCATCGAACAATGAGCCAAGCCTCAATGGAACATCTTTGGGTAGTTGCAGAGAAAGTGATATAAAGCGGTGGATTGTGGAGCGAAGTCTTGTAACCGACTTCTCCTCCTCCTCCTCCTCCCGCCTCCCCTCCCCGATCGCAAAACAATGGTCCAATTCACTCATTTTCTCCTGGTCGCCGCCGCCTTTTCCGCAATCCCTTCAACGCTCGCAGGCCGAACGATGAAGCGAGTCTGCAATCGCAAGCATACCGACATCAACTTGGTCCTCAACACCACAGTACACGCCAGCCCCGCCAAAGCAAACACCGCTTCGAGCCTGACGCCGAACGGGATCAAGGCGGGACTCTCTGCTGGCGATGCCCTCGCTCAGCTGAAAGACCACATCGGATGGTGGTACGACTGGTGAGCACACGCCCGTTTCAACCGACGTGCACTCAGAAGCTAACCCCATTTCCTAGGTCGCCCACCCCGCGCAAGGCCGGCTCTCCCATCGGCGTGCCCATGCTATGGGGCGACGGCACGGCGGACGCACAAGACGCCAAACGATACGCCCAATTCAAGAAGCTCGCCTCCCCGCCGCCCTACGTCCTCGGTTTCGAAGAACCAGACTGTGAAGGGAACGGCTCCGCTGGGATGTCGGTCGACGACGGCGTCTACCAGTGGGAGAAGATGATCGCCCCTTTGAAGGCCTCGGGAACCAAGCTCGGGAGCCCCGCGATGTGCAGTAAGTACTTCAAATTGCAGTAAGAAGGGGCGACTGATGGATAATTTCTGGCACTAGAGCAAGCCGACGAAACGTGGTTGGCGCAGTTCAATAAGAAGGTCAAGACGCCTTGGGATTTCACCGCTATCCACATCAACAAGGACAACATGGCGGGCGTCCAGAAGGATCTTGTAAGTTACTCCCTGCCACTACTTCGCAAATTGAGAGTCCTTACCAACGCGTGCCTATCTAGGACCACTACTGGAACACCTACAAGAAACCAATCTGGGTCACCGAGTTCGCCTGTGTCAACGGTGCGCTTTGATGTCCTGGCGTCTGGTAGATTCATGTCTGACATCTACCCCTCATGTCATGCAGACCACAACACCTTCATACCATGTACCGATCAAGGCAAGATCAACACCTTCATCAATCAAATCGTCGACCTCCTTCAGAAAGACTCCAGAGTAGTGGCATACGCATACAGCAATGGCTTGGGCCTCGGAAATGTTTGGCCTATGTGGAGAAATGGTCAACTAAGGTTCGTATAGTGCTTGCTTCTGAATGGCCTTCATCTAACCATTAATTTGGTTATAGTCCATCTGGGCAGACGTACCTCAATGCCATCCGCAAATATCATTAAACCCACTAGCCCACTCGACACAACGCGGTTGACCCGATACACTCATAAGGATCCAAATTATAGAAGAGGACTCGCAGCGGCTGGACCGTCACGCCTCACATCCTGTCCTGTATAGATCGTATATATTGTATTGTTTCCAAGCCTAGTTGTAGAGGATTTCATAGATGTAACTCCATGTCGATGTGTTGACTCCTTATACTTCAATTCGTTTTGTACACCAATAGGCACCAATACATTGCAAGATCTCAGTCGTCCTCGTTAGGGTAGAAATGTTCCAAGTGCTATATCAACATGATTAGGAATCTTTAATTTAGAAGAGGGCTTACTATGCCTGGACCGTCAATGTGTCAAGCTAGAGCTTCAGGATCTGTATGAATCATACCAATACACGACTTTGGATATCGCACGGCGCACTCGAACAGCGGACTCATTACACACAAAGGGTATTAGAGTAGATCGCAAGGTTCTCGTGTAAGAAAGGCGGTCGTAAGCTTGGAGTATTTAGTAAATGTAAGGTATAATGCGATAGGGAACCATCTTCTTGTACTTCTCCCAGTCTTCGCCATATCTACACCGATGACTTTGATCAGCAAGGAACGCTCCGTAGAAAAGGAGGAAGCAACACATACTTCTTTTCGCAGTTCTCGTCGTCTCTTCGCTGCCTATGGATGAGGAGGACGGAGAAGTAGATAACGTAGAAGTATGTGATGGGGGTATTGAACTCGGTGGGTAGAGACCATGCGAGAGCCATGAGGACATCGCCGCTGGAGAATAGGTCAGTGATAGAGATGGATATTGTGTAAAATAAACGTACAGGTAATTCGGGTGTCTTGAGCGACCCCACCAGCCCGATGTAAGCAATTTGGAACCGCTCTTCGTAGTAAAGAACTTCAAGTCTAATAATTCAGGAGCACTATTAATTCGCTTATCACTGGGAAATTACAGCGATACTTACTCTTTGGGTTCTTTCCATTCCTGAAATCATTCTTCTCGCCATTCGAGTCTCTGAAGATGTAGTAACCAGTGAGGTTGACGATCAAAATCAAAGCGACTTTCACTGGGCCGAGTTCCACGTGGTTAAACGCGAGGTAGCGGGCTTGCAGAGAGTAGACAAAGGGAACCCAAGCAAGGTCACCGACGGAAAGCATGAAGCCGAAACCATCGGTGGTGATGTCCATTGTGGTGAAGATGGCAGTCTGAAAACGAGGTGTGGGTTATTCATGAGAAGTAACGTGAAGTACTGATACGAACCTCGTTATATAACGCATCTGCAACGTACCAAATCTGGAACGCGAGGACGAGCCACATGGAGTCGGTGATCTTGTCAAGGCCGCCACGACGCGTAGCCTGCTCACAGGCCATGCCAACGTCAATGAGCGCCCATAAGATAAGTCCAGGACGAAGCTCGTTGAAGGACTTGATGTCGAAGGAACCAATGGAAGGGTTCAATTCACGTCCAATGAAGAACTACGGGGGTGTCAAAACGCAAGCTCTAACGCTACAAAGCGACGTACATCATAGATGAAATTCCCAGAATTTCCACCTAGGGCCAGTAGCTTCCCTGCCTTGAAAGACGCGATGTAAACGTAGAGGGCTTGGAATACTGACATAGCAATCGAGGCGGTCACGAATCCGAGCCATTTGTCGTAGAAGAAAGTGAAGGATTGGGGTCCATATCGAATAATGATACCCGAGGTCACGCCCATGGCGCACAAGAAAGTAGCAAAGGCTGCATGAAATCCAAGTCAACTTAGCCAATATTAAGTCACGTAAAGTAATACAAACTGACCATTGATTTTGTATTGCTTCTTCTGCCCATCGCGCATCACCACACCGTCGACTTTGTCTCCAGGCAGAATACCCCATGTCGCGACGCAAAACGCGTACCAAGCGAGGTAAATGAGGGCAGCTTCAGTGTCCCAAAGCCCCTTCCACCACTCAGAATTAGACAAGGACCTTGAGATTATTGGTGACCATTGGGAGAAGTTGGGTGGCGGGCACCCTCCCGACGCCTCAGAGCATCCAAAGTAAAGCGCGTAAGTCGTGATTGGGACCGCGAGGGTGATGAACAGTGCTCCTGGAGGACCCAGAAACTCGTAGGAGGTCGTTTTCGGATTGAGGTCCTTGGACATCGTGGTGGTAGCAAAGAAACCGTCGTCGTACGACTTTGACTACCGCGTATAGTCAATATCCAGATATTCACACAGTTGCGGCTGCACTGTGCAGGCTGTGGCATGAATACTACCAAATCAAAGAATCTCCATTTATTTGTTACTGGGATCATTCAATCTTCTTCCAGGCTGGATGTCGCCATCAGCATAAGAATTCCAGTTGTTTTGAAATGCTGGTTTGCGATAAAGGGTCTGACATTCCCAAATCGCATCCCCTTGTCCTCTTCTCTTTAACCTTTCCTTTACCTCATGAGTTTTTCAAGACCAGTATCATGACACTCGCTCAACGACTTGACGAACTTGCCGTAGCCAACGCCGAGGGCCGTCTCAGGTAACGAGCACAATTAAGAAACTCCTTCTCAGGCAAATCTTGATTGACCACGAATTCCTGTATTAGCGACGATGAATATCGACTTCTACGTCAGAATCTATTTGAACGGTTTGGCAGCGGTGCTGTCGTTCCCGGGGAACCACCTGTAGTACCGATTGGAGGGCAGACGAAGCATATCAAAGGAGGTGAGTCCATGATCAAGGCGCCACTAGCAGCCTAGCCGAGCGGGGGATTCACGGTGGATCCCATATGGCGCTGTGGGCTTCTGGAGGAAAGGTTCTGACCGTGATGCTGCAGCGTCGGTCTCGTCGTCCTCCACGCAACCGAAGACGCAACCTAGAACACAATCCGTCCAGGTCGAATCCGCTCGTATCTCCCTTATCTCCCCGACGAAGAAAAGACCGTCGGGAGTCACCAATTTCATCCGTATTGCGACGGGGAAAGCAGACCCATTGTCCCATCAAACGTCTCCCCATGATCCCAGTAGCGGGGCGGCAGCGAATCAGCCCAAGCGGAACCTAGTTTCACGGATTCTTCTGCGGAAGGGAAGCAAACAACTTGCCGTGCGGACAGACCTTCCTGTACAAACCTCCCAGAGTCACCCGTCCTCGCCAGTTAAGCTTGGGACCACACTGGGTTCGTCTTCCTCCACGAAGATCAACACCCTTGCCCCACCGTCACCAGGCCGCGGGTATCCGCGTCGCCATAGTCCCGCTAGCACTCCCCCACTGTCACCGTCATCTAGCCGTCACGTTCTGCCGTTGGATGTGTATAACGACAACAATTTAGTTACTAGCAAAGACATTCAACAAGAGATTGCCCACGTTGAAGTCGAATACAAGAACTTGTTGGACGCGTTCAATGGGCTGGAAATGACGACCCTTGTTCGAACACAAGTACATGAACTGCGGCGGTTGCCCGTGCAGACACCTACGTCTCCACTAGCATTGATGGCGGGACACGATTGGAGGGACTACTCTCAGACTGCAGCTTCAACGTCCACTCTTCCTGTTGCAGATGGCGGCGACCACGCTTCTATACGGTCTACCTCTTCAAGAAAGAGTTCCCGCTCTTCGTCTTCTGGGAATTTGTTTGGCCGCGGGAAACAGCATTCTGGGATACCTCAGCGTGTATCGAGCCCGTTGTCCCCCCTCAAGCGCGCCGCCTCGACGAAGAAGAGCTCGACCTCAAGCCTATCGCTTTCATCCCAAGGCACACCTCACAGTTCTTCGTCCATGCCCGCACGATTGAACGCGACATTGCATCCCGGCATGCATGGGACCTTCAAACCCTCAAGGAGTGCTAACCATCTCCCTCTCAGCGCACTCCACGAACACCCGTCACGCACTTCGCAGGATGTAATCGACCTAGCGGATCCGGAAAATACACCTCGGCCAGCATCATCCGGCGAGCTTGAAGATGTACGATACCGCAAAGCAGAGTTGATGAAGCGGTACGAAGCCCGTCTAGAATACCTCCGTGCTCGTTTGAAAAGCGCATTGCTCCACGAGAAACTTTTGCGCAAATAATGCGTTAATAATGACCCAAGAGACGTTGTCCTCTCACTTAACACTTATTAATTAACCTTCTTGATGTCTTTTTGGCGTTCGCACTACAACGGTCGTTTGTGTTTACTCTTGGTGCCCTCATTGACTATTCACTTAAGCTACTCTACTTCGTTCTGGATAATCGTTATTACCTATTGCTCATCGTAATTTATCGTCCGTATGTTCTATTCTTCTGCTTCTCTGTAACATGTACGCTGTCAAATGCTTCCGCTCGTTCTTGATACCTTACTATACATTCCAAAGGTCAGACTTGCGATAATGAATAGGTCGTCCGTGTCAAGGTAGACATACTACCCTAAGGTATATATAATCAGTTACATTGGCAGCAACGGTATTTACTGGATCAAAATCATCCAGGCGAGGATAAAGTAGAAGAGCCTTTGACCGTATACAATCAGCTTCCATTGCGCGATATGTCAAAATATAATGAATACGCACAGGAGAGGGTAAACAGCAAGCAGAATGCGCTGCTGCTCTATTTTCGTGCCGTCCAAGAAGTTGACGGAAGCTGATGATTGACGCGGTGTGATGTGAGCAAGGCTCCAAATGACATGCGCCTATACGTACCCCATATGCACCAAGCCCAGGCGATAAGAGCAACAGGTGCTCTGACATAGATCGGGCGCACGAAGCAAGCAACAAGGGCAGCAATATCGAGGGGTGCAATGCAATAGCCGAGTACACATAGTCCCTGGAAGAACGACCTACAGGAAATGGCGTTAGTTGGGGCGAGACTTGGTAGTGAGGGGGATACTCACACTCGGCCACCGAGGAGCTAAGATACGGAATATAAATTAACCTGGCATTTGACACGAAGGGTAGCCGTACCTTGGCTTGAACGGTGACGACCAATGCACCAATTGAGCATATAGCGATTACACTGGTGAAGACACCGAGAGATTGTGAAGCAGGGGCCTGAGAGTATAGTTGAGGCCAGGCGCGTTATTCCAGCGTGCTTTACTACTTACGTTGATGCTGAGCATGATACCAAGCATGAGGCAGAGAATGAGAGGTCCCCAGAGATCCCAGTCCCTGTTTGAGGTTGTTGAGGTTTCGGCGCCGAATCACAGTGATAAAGCTCCTACCTGAGAACTTCACGACCAGTAGCCTTCCGAGGGTAGAGAACCTGCACAATTTTAGAGTAGACAGACATTAAATCGCGTGCCTACAAACAATTAGAACATGTCCAATCACTTCTAATATGTTATCAACGTACGATAGTTGTGGAAACGGGTTCATCCAGTGTATCCACACCAGTATATCTGCAGGACAGCTGGTCAGCCTCAACAATTCTATTCGCAATATTTCAAAACAAGCATACCGCGTCTCGACTTGAACGCCGCCCACTGTTCGTCTGTTTGGTCTCGGTGCACCGGCAGGCGTACTTCCAATGTTCCCAGACAGCATCGGACTTGCCATGCTACCATTGCCAGAAGGTTCCGCTAGTTGTTCTGGCTCTCTTGATCTGCCTTTCCCTTTGTCGGGTTGAGGAGACTGCGGCAAGCCAGGATGCGTGAACCCCGGGATGTTCTCCTCGTCCGAATCGTCGTCGTCGTCTGGGAAGGGAATTCAGCATTGCTCCCCCATAGTCACTTCAATATTTACCAGCTTGGATGAACTGCGAGCTCGCTGTGAGAGGTGTCTTCGCCGGGTCCATGGTCAATGTATGGTTTTGACTTGCCACGCTTCACAAGGGAGAACGCCGTCACGTCGCCAATGCTAGCTTACGTAACAAATCACTGAATGCCCGTTTTGGCAGGCGTACGCGTCTTCAAGTCCACTTCCTCTCACTTTTCGCCATCACACCGCGAAATCTCATACAATGGTGAGCAGAGGTCTAATTCGAAGAACCACAGATGTCTGATACATTGCGCAGGGAAATACACCATCAGGACTGGGCCAGGGAGCTCCTGGCGGCAATCAGGGAGACAAGAAGGATAAAGACCAGAAAGACCAACCACAGAAGAAGAAATGGGAGCCGCCCCTCCCCACTCGCGTCGGAAAGAAGAAGAGAAAAGGTCCTGCCGCAGCATCCAAACTGCCCGCCGTCTTCCCCACTACGCGGTGCCGATTGAAACTGCTGAAGTCGGAGCGGATTAAGGACTATCTCCTGTTAGAGGAAGAGTTCGTGCAGAACCAAGAGAGGTTGAAGCCCGAAGGAACGAGGGAGGAGAAGAATGAGCAGGACAGGTCGAAGGTTGATGATTTGCGTGGAAGTCCGATGGCGGTTGGAACTCTGGAAGAGATTATCGACGACGACCATGCAATTATCAGCACGGCGTCTGGCCCGGAGTACTATGTCTCGATAATGTCGTATGTCGACAAGGACCTACTGGAGCCAGGCTGTCAGGTGCTCCTCCACCATAAGACACAGGGCATCGTCGGTGTCTTGCAAGATGATGCGGACCCGTTGGTGAGCATTATGAAGCTCGACAAGGCACCGACGGAGAGCTATGCGGATATTGGTGGTTTAGAGACACAGATACAGGAGATCAAGGTTTGTGCCTCTCCTCCAAGCATTTCCCCGCTAATTTGATATTTAGGAATCCGTCGAATTGCCTCTCACTCACCCCGAACTTTATGAGGAAATGGGCATCAGACCTCCGAAGGGTGTTATCCTTTATGGCGTCCCCGGTACAGGAAAGACGCTCCTTGCCAAGGCCGTTGCAAATCAAACTTCTGCCACTTTCCTTCGTGTCGTCGGGTCAGAACTTATCCAGAAGTACCTTGGTGACGGTCCTAAGCTCGTCCGAGAACTCTTCCGAGTGGCTGAGGAGCACGCGCCGAGTATCGTGTTCATTGACGAAATCGATGCTATTGGAACAAAACGGTAAGAATGTTGAACGTAAATACGTGAGATTTTGAACTGATTTGATTTCAGTTACGACTCCACATCTGGTGGTGAACGCGAAATCCAGCGAACCATGTTGGAGCTTCTCAATCAACTAGACGGATTCGATACTCGCGGCGACGTCAAAGTCATCATGGCCACGAACAGGATAGACTCGCTGGACCCCGCCCTCATTCGACCTGGCCGAATAGATCGTAAAATAGAGTTCCCTCTCCCTGACGTGAAGACAAAGCGACACATCTTCCGGTGGGTTTATTCGTGGATGTTTTCCCTGCCCCACCGTTGTTCATCCTAATTTCTTGTAGATTGCATACATCGCGGATGAGCCTGAACGAAGATGTCGACCTGGAGGAGTTCGTCATGATGAAGGACGACCTGTCGGGAGCTGATATCAAGGCTGTTTGCACGGAAGCCGGACTGCTTGCTCTGAGAGAGCGGCGTATGCGGGTCACAAAGGCAGATTTCACGTCTGCTCGCGAGAAGGTTAGTACCCCGCATTCTCCCCGCACTCCACTCGTTGACTTGGCGTCATCAGGTACTTTATCGGAAGAACGAGGGCACTCCGGAGGGGTTGTACCTTTGATCGAGCTGTTCCGTTCCACTTTGTCTCATTCGTAAACTTCTAATAAACATTTTATAATCGGCATGCCCCGGGATAGTTGAGTGCGTGGTTCAACGTGGTTCGGGATACTTCCCAATTAGTATTTACATATTCAGCACTATATTATCACATCCTATCCGCTATGAGATCTTCCGGTGTCGCAAACCGCTTCGCATGAATGCTCCGGATGCTCTAGTTGCCGGAGTCGTGATAAAGCAAGAGCCGACCAATGCTGCAACGCCCTCTGCAGTGTAGCCTCCAACTTGAGAGAAACAACTTCGGTGAGCTTCGGGCTGAATGTGATCTTGTGAGGGAACGGAAGTGCGTACAGGAACGCTGAGGCCCTGCGCAGACAGTCCTCTTCCGTTTCCGAGCTCCCTGAGATCCAGACGACATTTTAGCGCCCAGTACACAGCAGCTCCACATGTGATTGTCTCAGTAGAGCATCATGAGCGCTAGAACATACCATTTCCAGACGCGACTTGGTAGCAGACGGTATAAGTATGAAGCTTGCCTCCTGCCATCAATCTCCATCTCCCCACTACACCCCCACATCACACTATCATGGGACGACCCATAGAAAACGCAGCTTCCGACAATACATTGAGTGTTCGCGATAATCGTACCGGGAAGACCTACACCATCCCGTAAGTGAAGATTTCGTTGTTTTGTTTAGTGAATGGCTGATTGATAGTCGGCTGCGTAGAATCGAAGATAACAGCATCTCGGCGACCGCATTTAAGGCCATATCTGCACCGAAGGCCAAAGGTGAAAGAGAGGAGAATGAGACGGAGAAAGGGCTACGCGTTCAGGACAAGGGGTTCTTGAATACGGCGGTGTTGCGAAGCAAGATCACGTATATTGATGGCGACGCAGGTGGTGAGTGTCTACGTTGTTTTCTTCGACTCAGCACACGCTGACACCATTGTCTCAGTGCTGCGCTACAGGTGAAATGAATGGCCTTATGCTATTGAAACATTGAACTGAAAGCAAATGAAGGGGGTATCCTATCGAGCAGCTGGCCCTCCAGTCTTCTCATCTTGAAACCGGTAAGTCCACATTGAGTCGGTGTTCTCTCTCACCAGATGCTGAACCCCGTGCTATAGCATATCTCTTGATTTATGGCTCGCTACCGACATCTGCTCAATATAAGGTCTTCCAGGATGAAGTTATGCACCACAGTGTTGTGCATGCCGATGCTGAGCAATTCTTCCGATCATTCAGGTAAGGATGTGAAGAGTTGCAGCAATACAGCAGCTAATACTTAATATCGATCGTAGATACGATGCCCACCCTATGGCCATTCTGACCAGCGCATTGGCATACCTTGGATCATACTACAGCGAAGCAAACCCTTCTCTACAAGGTATGTGGAAACTTCCATTGTATTAAGTGATCGAGTTAATGTGACATGTTTTAGGCCAAAACTTGTTCACAAAGGGCGACGCAGCTTCGCTCGCGATCATAGATAAACAGATCTACAGGCTAATTGGCAAAGCCACGACGTTGGCAGCGTGAGTTTCGTCGGATTCTGGTGTATAGTTGTTTTGGTGACGCATTCGAATGCTTTAGAATGGCTTACCGAGTTCGTCAAGGTCGAGAGTTCGTCACACCACCCACAGGTCTTAGCTATACGGGCTCGTAAGTCCTGAACGGTTCGTTTCGCTTGTCGCCTAACGAAAGAAATAGATTCCTCTACCAAATGGATCACCTAGGTGAAACTGACTACAAACCGAATCCCGTGCTAGAGAAGGCCTTGGATGTCCTATTCCTTATCCACGCCGACCACGAGCTTAACGCATCAGCAACTACAGTGCTACAAACAGGTAGCTCTCTAGTTGACCCGTATTCAGCCGTGGCGTAAGCGCTTTTATGACTGTTGCCGAAAGGATGATACTAATAGTCAATCTGTAGCGCTGGTTGTGCATCCTTGTAGTGAGTTGCGAGACTATTGAGCGTTCCACTCCTGATCATTCACACACACTTATAGTGGACCGCTACATGGTATATTTTTAGAGGATCTATTTGCTTCGTACAATGAACTAACGGCTCTTTGTAGGTGGTGCCAATGAAGCCGTCATTCGAATGCTGATCTCGATCGGAAGGTAAACATCTACCCGGCGTCGGCCAGGCTTCGAAGAGATGCTAACTACTTATTAGACCGGAAAATGTTCCGGCATTCATCGAGGCAGTAAAAAATCGGGAGAAGGTACTTTCTGGATTTGGTCACCGGTGGGTTCATTAAGCCGTGTATCATTGCTAGCTAGCGCTGATTGCCTTCTTTAGCGTGTATAAGACGGTATGTACGCTTCTTGACCCTGTGTGAACGGATCTGATGTTGGTCGGGCTAGTCGGACCCCCGATCCTTCATCGTGCGTAAGATGGCGGACGAAGTCTTCAAAGTGTTAGTGTTTTTGCCTCGATTTTGGGGTGGATATTCTGAATAACCCCAAATACCGTAGTACTGGTAAGGACGAGTTGCTGGAAACGGCCATGGCCCTACACGAGGCCGCGATGAAGGATGAGTACTTCGTCAAGCGGAAACTGGCTCCGAACGTCGACTTCTGGTACGCATGTCATTTAGTTCCGCTGCTTTCATCAACTGACTAATGTATGGTGAACCTTCTATAGGAGGTGAGAATGCTTGCGTCACTGACATACTGTGCGAATACTCATTGCAAACCTCGACAGTGGCCTGATCTACCGTGCAATGGGTAAGTGGAAGTGCTTCGGTATCCTTGGGAAACGGACTGAGACTCGACATTTACGTTAGGTTTCCCCCTGGATTTCTTCCCGGTCCTATTTGCCGTGCCTCGCGTTGTCGGATGGCTGGCGCATTGGCGTCAGGTAAGTCGTGTTTTGTGTGGGATAGTTACAGAGACTGATACCCTGAGCGTCTGCTAGATGATGCTGCAAGAAGGGGGTGTAAAAATCTGGCGACCCCGACAGGTAAGCAACGTGCTGGGGTAGCAAAAACGCGAAGACAGACACGCTGAAACCTTCCGGCAGATCTATGTTGGTGCTCCGAAGCGGGATTATGTGGCCATGGAACAACGTGTCCCCGTGGAAGGATTGAGAGAAATGCCCTCGGCCGTTGCGCATTCTGGGTGCGTTTTATATCATGGACCTCGTCTGGAACCATGGGGAGGTGACCATGGTGACATTTTTGCAGGATATCGAAACGGACCATGCTTGCGTCGTTCAAAGGCAAAGCCAAGCTGTAAATTATTTCTTTGTCGTCGGAAGGCTGTGTTAATAATATTGTCGGAATTGCATCCAACGTTGCAACGGGCCGATTGATGTGATTCTGATGCTGTTGCCATTTGGCCCATTGTGTTCATGGGGGTATTTGGTCGTGTTTGGCAGCGCCCATGCGGTTGCCTGGTGCGTTTGTGCTTGTGTTTCTCTCATCTCTCTTTTCAACTCCCTTCATCTCGCCGTCTCCGACCTTTTCCCCTCGTTAACCCCCCACCTGTACACGAAATGTTCAACACACTCATTACCGTTTCCCTCCTCGCATCCCTCTCCATCCAAGGCGTTTTCGCCGATTTCGCTGTCTCCCAGCCAGAATTCACCCAGGTGAGCACGCTCTATTTTTGATCTATGACGATAACAAGGATTTAACCTTTCCATTTCTCCCAGTGTCAAGAGGCGAAATTCAGCTGGCAGAAGACGAAGGGGCCATACAACATCCTCATCACCAAGGCCTCTGACCCATGTGGCGACGCACTGTGAGCACTGGCCTCACAATGTTCATTTTTCGTGTCACTGACTGAGGGGACGTGAGCAGTGCCGACCTTGGGGATTTCGATAGCACAACTGGTGCATGGAAGGTAGCCCTCCCAGCTGGAATCAAAGTTCAGCTGTCCATCGAAGACGTGGACGGTGAAGAGGCATGGACTGAGACTGTAAGCCGGATTTTTTTCGCCTTGTGAGAAATGCTTGGCTCAATAATTTGGAAAAGATCACTGTCAAGGGTAGTAATGATGCGTCCTGTGTCCCCCCTGCCCTCCTCGCCCTAGGCTCTTCATCTGCCGTTTCCTCTGGTGCTGCTTCTACAAGTACTGGGTCATCATCGGTTCCTGCTATTGCAGTAGGCGGTACAACGTACGTCCAGTATGTTAATATTCTGCTACGTACTTAACCCTTCTCTTGGACAGTCTTGTCGTTCCCGCTGCTACGCAAACCACTGTCGCCACGTCTTCCGTCGCGCCTACCCCCGTTGGTGCCGCGAACGCCGGTTCCGATCCCTTCTCCAAGGCAGCCCAAAACTCTGCTTCGGCCTTTCACACAACGAGCATTTCCGCGATGGTGGTCTCCGCCGTCCTGGCCGGCCTTGTTCTCTCCCTGTGAATATACCCACCCGCAATCTCTAATGGGCCAAGGTCTATACCCAAGCGGCGTCCCAACCTACCCTATCCTGGCGATACACACCCTTGTATCACGCTTATAAGCGCAGGTATACTACTGTCCAGTTTCTTTTATGTTCCGATTTGTACTAGAGAGCAGAGTCGCGTTTGTCCCGAGGGGTTCATTTTTTGTGTGGAGGCGGTTGGTGTTGATTCTTTCTCGTTTCATGAAGAGTTTTTACGACGTGACGAGCTGGTTGTGATCAACATTTCTACTTTCCTCCCCCGTTTTTAATGTAGCCATAACTTCTCGTTGTTTGACCCGGGCACCCTCCGCTACTTATCATTATTTCATCAACTGTGTCGTTCATCCTCTGCGAGTTGCATTATTACGTAGGAGTACTAGTTTACTGTTGATCTGTCGAATGGAAATTTGTTGTCCATCCTATCATCGGTCTGCATTCGCGCGAACAGGAAATCTCAGAGGTTTGAGGTTAGATAATTCCTATCGCTTACCATCATGTCAGAGCCTGATGCACAATGGCATAGGATGTAAGAATCTCGTTTCACGTAAAGATTAGATCCAGCTAAACTTGTCTCAGCGTAGTACGGATTCCTTTTGCATCCCACAAGCACGCGACCATCGCGAAACAGACCATCGAGGTCGACGCGGAACTCCAACCACAGGCAGTGAAACGCCAGCTCGATGTAGACGATGATACACTCATAGGGTAAGCTCTTTGCTGTATCGCATGGACGACGACTGACTTATGTTTTGTCTGCAGGTCATTCGAAACGCTGACGGTCAGACTCGCTCGCTTGGCCGTCAACTCTTTCCTCGAAAACGTCGATTTGGTGGCTCGAACGTTGGCTGAGTTTGGCGACGATGCTGAACGGGGTTCCGACAAAGAACCTGCTGCGTCGCTACCACCAGGATCACGATAAGCGAATCCTCATGTCAATGGTGGTTAATGCACCACGCCCGAGGGTGCCATGATCGCGGGCTTACAGATTAACGGCAATGTAACATGATACATTCAACGATAATATTCACATTCGGTGTGGGAGAGGTTGTACGAAATACAATTGACAACTACGCAATGTCCATTTGACATCACTACAGCTTCGACATGTTCGAGTTTGACTTTCATCCATCCATGGCCAACAATTACTCAGTTATCGTCACCTTCGGCCTCACCGTCAGCCTTTGTCTTCTTCTTCTTGGACTTGGTAGGTCGCAAATTTCTGGCGAGGAGGGCCTTGGTCTCTTCGTCCTCTAGCTCCTTCTCGGTCTTGACAAGCTCCGGCTTATACCACACCGGTGGGTGGGTGATTAAGGCAGGGCCGGCGGGGAGAAGGGCGATCGTAAAGTGGAAAGCGGCAACGAAGGTGCCAGCGGGAGTGTAGCTGGAAGAAGAAGACGGGCACGTAAGTAGGTAAACACACACAGAGACGGATCGAACGCTGACATCACTTCGTAGGGTTTCACTAAACTATGCTGGACGGCCTCCTGAAGACCCATGCGCGCTCGTTTCTCATCTTCGAGACAGCGGATGTTGAAGGGGAAGGCCCCAGACTTCTTCTGTACCTCAGAGAACACGGCTCGGGAAGTCTTCATCTTCAACTGGTAGGTAACAGTGGAGTCACGCTGGTAGATGGTGGTTCTCGACTCCTCCAGACGAGCCTACAATTAAACCACGGTTAGAAACGAAAAGAATGTCGACCGCGAGCCGAAAAGGCTCAATCACCTTTCCGTCCTCTCCAGTCGAGATCAAGATGTCCATGCCATAGACTTCGTTCTCGGCGAACGTTATCGTCTCGAATTCACGTTTCTGCGATTCACTAGGGTTGAGAATGATGCGCTTCTTGCCATCAATAACATTTTGCGTTTGCTGGCAGGAGAGCATGCCTATCACATATACGTCAGTCAAACCGCGATCGACCGGTGCCAAAAAAAAAGAAAATAAAGTAACGTCGGGAAAATCAACGCACCTTCTACGGGCTTGCAATCCCAAGTCGACACGATCTTTCCGACGGCTTCAGTGACGGCCCAATTTTTGTTGCCCACTTTGATGTGGCGCATAGCGATTTCAGCGGCGTGCCATGCGGCCTTGATCGCATCGGCTCGGCGACCGGTTACGGGGTTCTCAGGTGATGCGCCCACGACGATTGTCTCAGCAGACACGGCAGCATAGCCGTCGATGTGGGCACCGACATGAATCTTAACGACATCGTCTTTGGCAAGGAGCTGCGATGAGAGGGGATCCGACCTAAGACCCGTATGCCATGTCAAATAAACCCAATGCATGATCAAGCTTCAAACAAACGTACGCCAACGGTGAAAAGTGAGCCACACAGTTGTTGACAGATATACTTGTAGGAAAGGCGATGCCTACGATTTCCCTCTAACATCAGCGATGATTCGGCCAACTGGTAAGACCGATGCTCACCTTTCTGTACTTTGACACCTTTGACGGCTTTGTTGTAAACGGCCCCAGTGCCTTCCTCGAGGAGCTTGTCCCCCTCGACACAGATATCGAGCACTTTCGCGCCCTCGACGCAAAGATCAATCAACTTCTTGACCACTTGGTTCACAATATCTGCCGCAGTCTGCAACCCAGGTAGTAGATTACGTCGCGATCGAAAAGCCCCTTCGATGATGAATAGATCATTCGCTAACGAGGTGATTTGCGAAACGGTACCTTGTATTTCGTGAGATCGACTTCATTTGTCGGAACCTGTTTCTTTTCGACAGGAGGGGCTGCAGGCGTTTCGGTATCAGACATTTTTATTTAATGAGTGGGAGGAGGAGGGTGCGGTGGCTGGAAAAAGGATTGGGCGAAATTATCAGGCGCGTGCAATTCCAGGACCCCTGTCTTCAATAGAGTCGATCACGGAGATGGCCAGGTTGCCTTATCCGTTTGCGATCGATCCACAGGCTGGAAGTAAGGAAATGAATGATCTTGCAACTTCAGGTGTATATTGCATATACAAGTTATCTCCCACAACAGATGGTATATATATATACAGCGTAAGTTTCCAAGGTATATCTGATCCCAACGAGATGAGAAGTCTACGATCCTTGATATTTGATGTCTAGTGATCCGTCGAAAGTGGCTTGCAATCAAAGCAGGGGGGACGGATGCATATACGAGTGATTAATAGATAGATGGATAGCGGCGAAAAATGAAAGAAAAAAAGAATGTGTTGGGTATGCGGCGTTATGATGTCGGCTTCCACGCGACGAACCCTCGCATTGACCTGCAAAGCTCCGGTATTTCATTCAGCGAGCTCTTTACGGAAGGAACGCGCGGAGAGAGTTTCGTTTCCAGGTTATCGCGCCAAACTCTCCAGTCCGGACGGTCGCCTTCGGGCTCCGGCCACGCACACTCGGAGATGATTCGCCCTCTCATCCCAGTCCGATCCTTCATATCACTGTACATCGATTATTGTTAGCACATTCCTCGCCCATTTAACCCAAAGCGGAACACGAAAACGGATGCACCCACTTTTCCCAGTTGGCCCAGGCTATATCGAATTCTTCTCGAGCGGAAGGGTTGGCAGTCTCCAAGTGTATGGGATTGAGAGTCCCATTGGGACTAGTGAGCGACTTCTTCGGACGAAACGTTTTGAGTATCGGTGTGGAAGAGGGTTTATCACGGTACAGTTGGTCGTACTCTTCCCAAATGGCTTCTTTGCAGCCCACGATAGTGTTCACCGTTCGAGCTAGATGCATAGGCGCCCACGACGGCACAGTGCGCTGCGATGACTTTTTAGCCGTGGAATTGGTTGTGTGGTCTCCTTCGCTGGACCGACGTTTAGACGAGGGCGACAGCTCAAAGGCGCTGTCCGGGTCGAAGCGGTCGCCTATGGTGATAGAATCATGAGTAGATGTACGACCAAGGGAATTCTTCCGTAAAGTCGAGTGTGAGTTGGGTGGGAGTGGGATCGATAACGAGGGGTGGGTCTGCACATCCACGAAGTAGGAGGAGAGATAGAATGGAAGGACTGTAATGAGTTGTGACGACAGAAATCGGCGCGAGAGCATGGCTTCCCATGCCGCCTTTAGCCGCGTGTGATCCTGGGGATGGGGATCGCTTTCGAGTGGTGCGGGTTCATCGGGTAGGGGGAAACTAAACGAAGGGTTGGGGCTGAAAGGAGAGCGAGGGGACGTCGAAATGGGCGATTCATGCAGCGTGGAGAGGCTAGCCTGCTTCCTGATAGATCCATCAGCATGGGGCTGGTCATCGACATTAACGGACCAGGGGTCAGAAAGGAGTGTAGTCGAGCTTCGCGCTGAGTAAGGATTTGGCGTGATGGGATTCCCGGGGAAAACGTCGAAGGAGATGGGCGAAAGGCGTGGCTTTGGCGGTCGAGCGCAAGGGAAAATCAGATCTTCCTCGATTATCTGTGGAGGGTGGCCATATATTTCTGTTCCATTTACACCTTTGATATTCGCAAATAAATTCGCGTACCTCAAGAACGCCGCCTGGCTTCATGACGCGCGCGATGTCCTTTAATAATGAACCCGTCAGAATGGGGATACCAAGCGCCAAAGTGGAGTGTAAAAATATACCTCCAAGACAAACTGCCACTAACGCCCCATGATTGTTAATGTCCGATAAATATGTTATCTGGTGGCTTGATTCACGTACCTCATCTTCGGGAACACCCAGACCAATGCCGGCAACTCGCACGAAGTCGAAATGTGAAGGGGGAAATGGAAGACTATCCAGCCTGAGAGATGAGGAGTGAGACAAGCGGATTTCTCAGGTGCGCTGCACGATGGTCTCACGAACAAATTTCCATGGACCCATTGGACCCGACGGGCTAGGTCTCTATGCGACGGCAGCACAGAAAGGTTCGGCTGAACTCTATAGTAGTCAAACCCGATGATCGTACTGCCCTGTAGCGCTGCGAGTGAGCCACTGATTGAATGCGCGCACCAAGAAAATTACATACTAGCCATTGTCGGGCGGCCTCCATCGCCCAATAGCCACCTCCACATCCCAAGTCAAGTACCATCGGAGGGGGGACATCGAATTGATGCATCGTGAGTTTCCTGCAACAACTAGTGAGGAACATATGATCCCAAATGTCGCTGAGTTGGGGTGCAGCTCTCATTTAGTACGGGTACGAGGAGGCGAGGTGACTTGGATCTCACAAATTGAGCATCTCCATTGTGTACCGCAGTGGATATGGTACCTCGCCAACCTTGCGACGCACTTTGCGCTGGCGCAGCAGTTGGTCAGATACGTCCTTCTCCATGGGGGGCGCAGCCATGATGAAGGCGAGGGGGAAAGAGCAGCTCAATTTACCGCAAGGTTGTGGTATATATACAAGCTTGAATCTCGAGATCGCCAATAAAAAATTACGGTCACCCCATGATGGCCGGAGGTTGTCTAAATTCTGGAGAAGGAAAGGAACAAGGGTCCTTGAGTTTCCTGCAAAATAAAACCTCAAGCGAAATATACTCCCGAAAATAATACTGATCCCCGTCCCCACGTGCTCATTTTGGTCCCTTTCTGCTGTTAAACTCCGCGCCAGACATTCCCACGCTTCACCATGTTGTCTTCCACCGTCGTTCGCCGAGTCGCTGGCGCGCGCGCCGCCGCCAGTCGGCCTCTCGTTCAGTGCGCCCAGCCGTCGCTGCTTGGCCGTCGGGCCTACGCGACGCCACCAAAGGAGGAGACAGATCCCCAGCTACTCGGATACCCTCAACTTCCGTTTACTTCAAGTCAATATCTACCGGCCAAGGGTTGGCAAGACTCACTCATGAGGAGGAACTACGGCGACACTGTGAAATGCCTATATATTCCCCTTGATACAGGACACTGACTAGTCAACGATAGCTGCACGACAAGGACGAGATACTGTCGATGTGGGGGCCGGACATCCCGCCGATAGAGCCATCCCGTGCACTCTTCCAATTCACACTCGTTGCTCTCGGCTTCGTCACATTCGGACTCATTGCCAAATATAATGTCCCGGAAATGCCGTCCATCCGACGTGAATACCCATTCTCCGGGCTTGTCACAGAACTCGGCGGATTGGAAGATAACAAAGTAAGTTGCACGCACATTCTTTTCGCTTCGCCAGCCGAACTAGCGGGCTTTCTTCCACAGGCTAGAATAGAGGCCATTGATGATGAAGAGTGATGTCCATAGATGTCTCTTAGACTTGTCCTTGTACATGGGGATTGCCAGGACTATCTAGCCAATTATTAACGTTAGCCCACAGACGTGAGTAAACACTAGAGTACGATACTTCCATGCAAATCACTCCAGGGCCTTGGCATTATGCGAACCTATGCTGTTGGTTCAACCTTCATTAACAGACAGTTCATCTTCATCAGGAGATCGTGTAGGTAGAGCTTTAGTCCCGCTGTAATCGCTGCAATGTCACGTTTCTGGGGGTCATATCCGATCTCATTCACCCTCGCTGCTTCTCAGTTCTTGTATGGATGAGTGACTTGCCTCACTTAGCACCTCCTTCGGCGTTCATAAGCAATAGCAGCATGGCGCAGGGGAAGCGCGCAGGGCCCATAACCCTGAGGTCACTGGATCGAAACCAGTTGCTGCTACTGAAGTGCGCATCTTATACCACGATGTGTTTTTTATTGGGATATCAGCCTATGTGCACGACTGGTAAAATCATATATCGAGAGGATACCTTTACATTGTCTAGCGACGATGACAATATGTATTGTACAATGGAACAACGGAACTCGCTGCACGAGTTTAGCCTATTTTGTATCAGCGCAGTGGTGATACGACGTATATATATATATATGATCATAGTTGTGCTGATCCCATGTGCCGCATTCCCTATGCATTTGCACTGCGAGCTGTGGCCGATAGCCTACTCACTGTGCCCTCCTTGACCCTGTCGTCCCCTATTCCGATGGTGCAGAATCTCAGGGTACGGTGGCGGCCTCCAGGGGGAAGTACTACTTCGAGGATGGCGACCTTTACGTCCAGGTTAGTTGTCCAGAACAGCATCAGATTAGCAGCTCCAAACGCTGGGTTATGCAGGTTGAGGATGTCCTGTTTAAGGTTTACAAGCATCTCCTGTCACCCTCTGCTATCAGCAACACAGTTGCTGGGAGTGCAACTGATGGATCAAACCAGGGACACCAATACTTATTTCCCAGATCACACAAGAAGATTTTGAGGACCTTCTATGGGTCTTTCACGATGAGTGCGTCACTCGACATGGATTCGGTGTTCCGGAAATCACTAGCGTTTTAGATCACTACAACGCGAAGCACCAACTAAAAATGGCTAAGCATCCTCCGCACCGCAGAGAGGCTCGAGATCAAACGAGTACAGGAGTTGGCAGTCATAAAACTCACCAGGCCTGTCGATTTACGATGTGGATCCGACTGCCCACACCACATTGCTACTCGGCATCGAAATGCAATGGGCCGAGGTATCATTTACAAGTGTCGCCCAACGGCGGGAACCTCTTACAAAAGAAGAGGCTATAGACATCGGGTCCTTCGCTACCATGACCATCGCTCATTTCCGCGGACGTCGAAGGTACATGAATGATGACCAACATCTCAACGCATGTTTTGACCTGTCGTTTCATAATCTAAGCTGAGGCTCGACTCTGTATCCAGCGCGTCGAGTTCGGATGTCTTGCGCATGATGATGTGGCTGGAGTCTTGTGGTCTGTGAGAGTTGGAGGAGTGTGATTTAGCAATCGAATTTCGTTCTGCTGCCGAGGCGTCAACAGCGAGATAGAAGCGTCGAGTCTTCCTTGCAGGTAATTGAACACCAGGGATCTGAGAAGGATATTCATTCCTACACCAAAGAGGCTAGCGCAAAGCAGTCTGCATGACTTGGTAATGTGTTAGTACTTGGTACACACTGAACACTCTATCCTCCTTTCCCTAAGCCACCGCTAACGAACCCGGCGAACACAGTGATACATCGAGTTCGAACCTCGGGATGTATACATCGTGCCATGACACCGATGTCTTCTACTTTTGGCGGCTCGTTCTGCTTCGTGGCACTGATCCTGTATCTTAATCGCAATGCACTATACACGAGCTAAACGTCGCGGACGAGGTCTCTCTTTTGCTTCGGCGGGAGGAAGAGTTGGAGGAGGCAATCCAGTATCGGAGAGCTCGCTCCCCTCAGGTGTCGGGTCTGAAGCAGAAGATTCGCTCTCCTGATGGGCTCTTTGGTTGGCCATATTTCTGCCTCTCCCTCGCCCGCGGACACCCTTCCCTCTCCCTCGCCCTTTCCCGGTTCTGGCCACGCCATGACTCCCTTCACCCTGAACGCTCTCTTGAACGCGCTTCGTCCTCTTCTTCTTTGGGCCCGCTTCATCTTCAGAGCTTCCCAATACACCTGCCTCTACCATTGGTGTTGCGCTCCGAGATGAGTTGCTCTTCCTGAAATCGGCCACCACCTTTTGCAACCTCTTACTTGCATACGCTGTACGCTTCCTGGGCGCATACGTGCCTTGGCCAACGGAAAGGTCGAAGTATTCATTCAAGGTCCCTTGTTTGTTTAGCGCTGCCGCCTGTCATCGCCGTTAGCTTCGTAAATAAAGGTAGTGGTAAAGCTTATTTCTGAAATACGCACCTGAACACGCTTTCCCACTTTTTGGATGATGGGTAACAATAGTTCGTCAACTTTGACTTGATGCCAACCAAGTTCTTCCTGGAGGAACCTACATGGGATAAGACAAGGTACCGTAGAGGATAAAGTTGAAAATGTACATTCGAAGGCCGTCTAGGTCGGGTAAACCCCATTTAAACGGTTCGTCCGACTCATCGACCGTAGGATGATAATATGCGTCTCGCTGACAAAGTGAACGACTATTACAAAAAAAGTGCAGTAGGAAAGCAAACGCACAACGGCGCTATTAGGCCAATCTTGAGGTAGATAAAGTTTCTTGAATTTCTTCTTCTGACCATCAAGATATCAGCAACGTGAAGAGCATGGGAGCGTGAACTACACAGAAACTCACAAACCGTTTGCGGAAAGCAGACTTGTTGACCTCGGGTTTATCTTTGCCACTTTGGACCTTCAGCCACCATTCCTTGAATTTATGCAACCCATCTTCTCCTGGGAACTCCTTCAGCAATTCCATTGCTACGACGGGGCCCACACCAGGCAAACCCTCGACGTAGTCGCTTCCGAGCAAATATGCCAGACGAATGAGGGTGTCTCGGCCTAGACCCAACTCTCTAGCAAGGTCGGCAAGTAAGAAACACTCCACCGTCTTCGACTGGTTGAACATGTTCTTGAAGACCCGCTGTCCGCCAAATAAGAAGACGTCAGAGTCGTCCGTGATGATACCTTCAACAAGCCCAAGCGACACTAAAGTAGCACACTGCGCTTCGGCTTCCATTGGAGCTGTGATATAGGGAATTCCGAACAGTCGCAACATCGTCTAATATGTTCCATGAGTGTTTGTCCATTTTGACAGATTGTGATGTTTTACCATGATTTGTGAGATCATCTGTTGTGTGATGTCCTCCGAGTCTCTCATGGCTGCCTTCCGCTCTTGATTGAGGGTCTTGATTTCATCGTCAATTTCACGTCGAACTGCATCAAGGTCCTTTCCCTGGACTTGCGACATAAAACGAACGTACTCATCCTCTTCCGCCACAACATCGATCTCCTGAACAGCATCCCAAGATTCGTCCTTGAGCGGTTCCGCCCTACCGGCATTTACATCTTCCGCGGTGTCGTGAATTGAGGGAGACGGGGATCGGGATAAGACGTCTGCGTCCCCCTCCTCCTCTTCGGCGCTAGAGACATTGTCATCGAGTATGGCCTTGGTTTGATCCGTGTTGGTATTCAAGATAGTGGAGTCTAACTTGAAGGAGACGGCGAATCCAGATGTGCCTACGTTGCTCGCTTTCGACACGGGTGCAAACGGGTGCAATTGCTCCTGAGTATCTACCTCGATCGTCCCTGGCGTTTTCGTCTCGGCGGAATGGTCAACAGCATCCTTCGAAGTTGCGTCAGCTGGCGCAAGCAATGATGGGTCTAGACGAAAATGAACTGTGGGCGGCGAAATCTTTTCAGAGGTGCTCGACCCGGCATCTACACCTAGATCAACGGCAGCCGGAAGTGAGACAGGAAGGACTTCTTCCATGTCCTCGTCGCTTGAGGAACCCAAGTCTTGGACAGTGCCATGTGTTGGTGAAGATGGGGAAGGCGTGACCGGGCGGTATGGATCGAATGATGCAGGTTCAAGGTCTGAAGCGTATTCCAACTGCGGAGACGGAGACCTGGGTTTTGCCAGACTGGTGATTTTCGTTGGGAAGAGAGGGCTCTTCATGGGCGTTCGAGAAGGACCCGCGCCTCCTATAGACAGTGCAGTCTCCAGACGATTATAATACAAGATGGCATCCTCTGACTGCTTGGCTTGTAGGGGCTTCGGTGGTGTCGTAAATAATTTAGGCGACTCGCCTGGAGATCCAGCATGGGCGTTATATACCTGACTGCTGTCCAATGACTGTTGGATAGCATACGCTAGGGCTTGATCATCGTCAGAGTGAGCGTCGAAGTGGTTTACTCCTGCGTCGCTCTCGTCATCGGTAAGATCGAACAGAGGTGTTTTTGACTTCACCACATTAGATTTAGTGGTCAAAGGAGCGAGGGGTTTGGAAACATATCGGTTTGAGAGGGCAGTCAAGGCCATTTCCCTACGATGACGACGGAGATCCTCATCGATTGTTTGTTCCTTCCCGCTGCGCACAGAAAACAATTGATTGCGCCATTGAAATGTTACGGAAGACTACTTACAGGTCGACCTCATCCATGTCGGCGTCGCTATCGTTGCCAGCAGCTTGTTTATCGTCGTCTTGATCTATCTCAATAGGCTTGTCCCTAGTTCCGTCGTCACGAATACCCAGGATCCATCCGCCATTTGCTCCTTCGTTCTTCACCAGAACATACTCCCTATTCCGTTCGCTAGCAATGCGAATAGGGATTTCAATATGAGCCTTCCCGATACTATCAGTGGTCGACAATAGCTGTTGCGTCAATGCGTTTCTTTGCTTCAAGTTGAGTATTTGTTGCTTGGAGAAATCTAAAGGAGTTCGAGCGCTTCGGAGCATATTCTGCAACCTATGGTACGACGTTTGTCGAGATTTGAGACGTAAATCACCAATGATCTCGTATTGAACTTCGGTCGGTAACTCTCGAAAGGCAGGCGACGTGACATCGAAGTCCTCTGGCCGCATATCCTCGATAAAAGCTTGTAGTTCATCTTCAGTAGCGAGACGGGGATCTGGAGCGGTAGATTGAGTGGCTTTGGAGATGACATCGTTGAGGTCGACCTCAGGAAGCTTATAGGGATCATGATCATAGAATTTCTTCTTGGGTGAGTTGTTCTTTGGTGACTTAGAATCCGGTACTCTCTTCACAGGAGATCGAGGTATCCTCTGGTCAAGATCCTCGAGATAGACTGTATTATCATCCAGCCTCACTGGCCCCGACTCCGCTTTCCCTTTCCCTTTGTCTTTGGATGACCTGAAGATGATCAGAAAGGACAGCATCAGGGATTGAATCCGAACCCACTTCGCGCCTTCAATGTGGTTTAAAGCCTCGCGTCTCAGCTGGGCAGCAAGTAATTTCTCCGCGACCTTTACGTGACTTGATGCAGCACCTCGTTTCTTGTTCTTCCTCTCAGTCTAGATACGTATCAGTAACAATACTCTCCTTCTAGTAGACATCTTGGCAACTTACAATGGTATTCCGCTTAAGTACAGGTGCTCCACCATCGAAGACGAATACTGGTTTGATGCCATAGAACAAGAGTTTGGTTATACGTCGCAGAAATCCAAGGACATGAGCGTTCGACAAGGCACGGCCCTCCTTATCACGCATGGTTGCTTGGAACTGATATATCCATATACTCGAGTCGATGGCCATTGTCTTGCCTTCGACCGTTTCCAGCCTGGTTGGATCAGCATCCCGCCGACGTCCAAATTGGAAGAGCTTCGTACATGACTGGGCGGCCAACAGGAGTCAGCAGGCTCCACAAGGACTTGACACCCATTGCGCACTACTACGAGGATGACTTGCAGCGTTTTGCCATGGGTATGAGGACAAGATGATAGATGACTCGGTCCATTCAAAGTTGTTGCATTGAAGAAATAATGATCGGTGCACGTGTTGTCATTACTACGCACTGAAACAGAAGTCCTAAAAAAGAGAGGAATACTTTTGGTAACGAAGATGCATTGTATAACATAGAGTCCGGGATATCATGATGTAAAACTAACAAAGAGTTGAAACGTAGTACTATCAAGATTCGAAAAGTAAATGTGAAAGAATCTAGGAGGTATAATACCAAAAGAAACCTGAAGGAAACGAGCGAATCTTGGCCAACGTTATGTTGGAAGCATGATTACTGCTTAGGAGTCGGGGGGCGTGAAGATGACCGCATTGCTTCTCCTTGTGATGGTGGGCGGGCAAGAGGTGAGCCGTTCCTGGCTGGTGAGCTCGTGCCGGAAGAGTGGTTTTGACCGCCGACAGCACCAGGAGGCGCAAGACCCATGTCGTTGGGAGGTGTGTTGCTCATGGAAGGAGGGAATCGAGGATCGAATGTCGACATGCCACCGCCTGTCATTTGCATCTGCATTGGATTGGCTGCCATACCATTCGCTCCCATACCCATGCCCATAGGTCCCATCATACTCATCATAGACATTCTAGGATCGAAGTTGCCCATTCCACCACCCATGCCACCGCCTGTCATCATAGGATTGACCGCGCCAGGAACACCACCCTCTCCCCCAACTTGTGAGCCAGCAACGGAGAAGGCCATCATCGCCTGCTGGTACGCTTGGGCTGCCTGTTGAGCAGCGAACATGTGCTGAGGGTTATAGCCACCCATCATGTTACCGTATGGCATCTGTCCAGGCATTTGTCCAGTCATCATCGGGGGCATCGCGCCGCCGGTCATCATGGGAGACATGCCCATCATAGGATTCATACCCATCATCATTGGGTTCATCATGGGATTATATCCAAACTGGCCGCCGTACATTGCTCCTCCTTGCTGCATTTGATCAATCTGCTGGCGTTGTTGTTCGTCGAATCTACGCTGCCTCTCTTCCGCTACTCGCTTTTCACGTTCGCGCTCGGTCAGGGCAGCGCCTACACCGCCCTCTCGCTTACGTTCGCGCTCATGAGCGGTAATGGCACCGAGTAGACCAGTCTGGGGAGGGGGAGGTTTGTTGGGTACGTTGATTAGAGAGGCCCCACTTTCACGAGCAAGCTCTTCTTGACGTTTCGCTGATCGGTCCTGTTTATCCTGCATACCAGCGGAAAGAAGACCTTGAGGTGTGAACGCCTTTGTCATGGTCTGCGAGGGCGGCTCTAGTTGAATGAAGGTATCCTGTTTGTTGGTGTTCTGCTCGCCAAGGTTGCGACCTGGGTCAAGAACTTGGCTCCATACTGACTGACGAGCAGCTCCAAGTTGTGGGTAATTGGACTGTGGGCGATATTGCTGGCCGTCATCATAGTACGGGCCTTGGTCAGCGGGAACACGACGCGGTGGAGGTGCGTTGTAATCTTCAGAATCTAAGGAACGTGATCAGGAGAGGCAGTAATTAGAACGAATAGGACACACCAGATCGGCCTCCAGGGATCTGAGGCAACGTACGAGGTGGTCTGAGATTGGGATATGTAGGCTGAGGCTGCGCTTGGACATCTGGCCCGGTGTTTGGCTTGTTCATACGAGGTCCTGCATTGGGGGAGGATTGTCTTGAGCGCCGGTCAAGGGGTGGCGACGGCACAGCATCAGAGTCCGCATCATCATCTTCCTCCTCGTCTTCTTCCTCCTCCTCGTCACTACTTTCATTCCACACAGCCCTTTCAGGCACCCTCGACTTCCGCTTGCCGTTCGATCTACCGGGCTTATGGACCGCAGCTTGGTGAGCAGCTTGCTGGGCTTGAGCTTTTGCCTTCCTCTCCGCAGCTTGTTTGGATGGTGCGAACGATGATTTGAAAGGTGCACTGCCTTCGTTTGACGCGGGAGGGGGTGACGGGGAAGAATGTGAACGCGGCGATTTAGTGCGCAAGGGCTCTACAGTTTGTGTAGGTGGCATAGGAGGAGGGACGTCCTCATCGTTCACGGTGAGATAGCTCAACGCGGCTAACGCGTCTCCATCCATGTCCTCTGATGTCGAGTTCGACATTTGTGGGGCGAGTGGAGCAGCCTGTCCTTGGGATACGCGCGTGTCGTTCATGTTCTTGCCTGCTTCTTGATAGCTCGCCTCGTTGTTGGAAGCGTCGTGTTCGGAGTGAGAAGGCAACGAGGAATCCCCATTGTGGTTGTTTTGCAAGCGGTTTTTAGCAGGGGCACGTGCGCCCGATGGCTTACGTCCAAAAGTAGGCCTGGATTTCGGACTGCGCCGGTCGTCTGGGCTGCTATTTCGGGCACTCGATCCTGACGGTGATTCTCGCTGTTGTTGTGGCACGTCTACAGGAGTTGATGTAAACCTGTCGAATGCCATAGGTGTACCTTGCCGCTTTGGAGGCGTGCGCTGTGTCTGTGTAGAGTACTTCGTGGCATTCACAGACCCGTTGTCTTCTTCTGTTGATTCGGAATCAGAGTCATCATCGCCATTCACGCCCGAAGGTATGGGAAGTTTTCTCGGCTGGTTACCGTCAACATGCTGCATGTAGTACAGGGCGCCAGCTTCCCCAGCTAGGAGATTCGAATCATCACTGGTAGGCCGCCGTTGTTGAGCCTTGTATGACGAAGCAGAGTTAGAGGGAGACGGCCCGTTCGAGGTCATTGTACTTTGCCTGGGCGGTGAAGAAGGGGGCGTGAGCTGAGGACCTTCAAGTCGATTGAATTCTCCAAAGGACCGGGTAGGCTCGATCGGAGAATGAGGAGAAGTCATCAAGGAGTGGGGAGAAGTTAAGATAGAAGAAGCGTCTGCATCCCTCCCATAAGCTCCCGGAGCAGCAGTAGACTGTCTCATTACGGGCGAAGGAAGAGGTGAGTGTGGGGAAGTGAGGACGGTCATGCTTATTGACTTTGGCGATCCAGGAGGCTCCTGTGAAGCTGTTCCTTTCGTGCTGTTAGACAAAGATGCAGTGGACTGGTTGGTTCTGGTTTGCTGAGAAGCGACATTGGTAGTATCGACACTAGCGTTTGACATAGAGAACACAGATTTCCGTTCTTCTACCGGAGAGCCTGGAAGCCGTACATTGGCAGGGCTTGTACCGCGCACAGCGCTATCCATCGAAGTTCGAGCAGGCGAGTTCAATGCCGTAGGTTTGTCTGAGTTGAACCGGGATGCCGGAGCAAAAGAAGCCCCAGAACCAACAACGCTCGGACTAAACGCTCCCTTTCCCGGCACCGCAGGACCAGATCCTGACGTCTCCTCGGCATGCGGCGTAGGACTAACAGTTCTGCGCGAAGGGTCGTTGAGGATGAAGGATGACTGTTCCTGTAGCCCCGAAGCACCCGTAGGAGTGGGGCTTGGGCACTTCCACTGTAGTTGTCGCTAGAAATGCTCTGCTCCTTGATTGGAGTCAAATATGACGCTTCCTGTGGTTTATCTTGGGCGGCC
Source organism: Pleurotus ostreatus (assembly GCF_014466165.1). Classification (NCBI taxonomy): domain Eukaryota; kingdom Fungi; phylum Basidiomycota; class Agaricomycetes; order Agaricales; family Pleurotaceae; genus Pleurotus; species Pleurotus ostreatus. The sequence goes on along the minus strand of NW_023503162.1, from coordinate 924,596 downwards.
TGTCCAGCGTCGAAATTGAGAGGAGGTAGTTGAAATCCACTTGAGAATGTCGTACTCTGTTGCTGCGCTGGTTGCTGATTCTGCTGCGGTGCTCCCGACGTATTCGGTATCGGAGGGAGCGAAAGGGGAGCGGTCGAAGTCGGTGGTTGTCCGGCTTGTCCAGGAGGTTGTAGAGGGCGCTGAGCCGTAGGCTGTTGACCAGGTTCGATTGCCCGCATGCGATCGGTAAGAGTTTCGAGGAGTTTCGAGCGGATTGCAGAAGTGCGGTCCTCGCGAGGGTCCATAACTTCGGCCGCCTCGCGGTCGAGGAACAGGAGCTGGAGTACGAAAAGCAGTTAACGACTATCTTTCTCGAACAGCGAGCTGAGAAGAGTGCCTTACATCTTTGTGAGGTCCAACCGGATAAGCAAACATCAGAGAGGCAGGATCGCGAGGATCCCAGGTCCATGCTTGCGGCCGTCCGTAGAGTTCGAAAGCGTCATGCAGGGCGGTGATCCACTTCAGCATCTCGCTTGACTGGCTCAACCCGCCCTCCAGCTCAGGCATCATCAGTATCCATCCTTCCCGCAGTTTCATAGCCTGAGCGGCTTCGTCATCTCCAAACGTGCCCTCCATCTTGATCAACGTACTCCTGCTAATCAACTCCGGTCGTTCAGGGTACACAGCAAAGGCCTGTGTAACATCGCTAAACGTCAGGATTGCTTTCTTCCTCTCCTTTGTTTTAGCTCCAGCGTAGAAATTAATCGCCGCTCGTGCAGGAACGGCTTCATTGGTCTGAGAGTTTTGTGAGGTATTTTCATGTCGTGAAAATAAGTTCGACATCCTCTTCTTCTTCGGAGCCGGGAAGTTAGTGGCGGTTGCGCCCGGTGAGATTGGCAGTGCATCAGCGGAAGAGATGACCATCCAGAGAAGTTTCCAGTCAGTTTGGCCAGCTACGCGAACGCGCACCCAGCCCTCCATCTTGCCACGAACCAACGTCGATGGTGTGTCCCGCGCTATATACGGACGAGGTCAGGAATCCCGAAACAATAAAAGAAATGGTGCATACCATTGATGCTGATGCGCAGCAAGTGTGCAGTGTATATCTCTTCCAGTCTTGATTTCTCCCAAGCCGAGAGGCGTAGGGCGGACGCCCAGGAGATCAGCGAAGCAGTCGAGGGACATGAGAAGAACAGTAAGTTGGACCCAGCAGTATTAATGGCAATGACGTTTGTATATGGCTGGCCTGGGGGTGCACCCGGGGCGGTAGGAACCGCGACTGATCCTAGTACTTGCACAAACTGAAGACTTGTCAAAGACATGGAGCGTACAGCGATTATACATGATACTTACAGCATCGGTTATGTTAACGTACGCTGGCGGAACCTCTTTGCCATGCTTATTGGCCTCCTCGATCTGTTTCATGTCCCATATACTCAGCGTTGTTCCTCCGAGCTGCGCCCAGACATTCGTCCATCCCTCGTCCTTGGAGGGTCGATGACCGTCGGGTTGTCTCTCGATCCGTCGTACCAGAGGCCCAGAGAAATAGATTTTGTGAGCATGGGCGATCGTGAGTTGGACGATTGAACGAATCTCGGGATGCAAAGGCGCCGGTTGTGTCTGTGCCTGCGCGCCATTCAATGACGGTGTGTTGGACAGGGTTCGGGTACGCGTATGTTGTTGTTGAGGGTTCTGGCCTGCGGGCGGTGATGCTGGCGCATGCCCTTGGCCAGCAACGGGTGCTCCAGCTCCAGGAGGAACACTACGACCAAATTCATTAACATTTTGTCCATTTAATTGATCCTTCCCGCTGAGAGACCTGGTTACGTTGGGTCTTATATCCGACGCGCTGTTCTTGCGAAATGAGAAGAACGAGGACACTCGACTATGTCCAGAATTTGTGGTCGAGAGGGCCGGGCGCGGGTGGTCTCCTACGGAAGCCACCATTCCGTTTCCCCCTGTGCTATTGCCCGTGGGTGTAGGACTTGCTGCTTGTGGTATTGATGGCTGATTTGGATTATACTCGTTTGACAATGGACTCGTTGCTGAGCGCTGATGTTGATTCCTGGCTGGTGGGACAAAGCCACGATGTGGTCCGGGAAAAGAAGCTTGAACTGCGGGACCAGCAGTCCACTGGGAAGGTCGTGCGGAAGATGCGGTACTTGCCATCACTAATAGGATATGAGCATAAAGTAAAGAAGTTGAGAACGAGATGGAATGTGGAAGAGAAGCTTCTGAAGAGATATCATTACAGCGCCCACTCAAGCGCCCATAGAAGCGCTCAGCGCTGGGGGGCATCAGTTGAATTCAACGACCTTACAACTAGGTCTACGAACGTCGGTTGTTTAGGGAGTTGAATCTCGAAATGTCAAAATACTCGCGTTATGCAATAATTGGGAATGAAAGCGATCAAACTAGTACTACAACTATCCAGGCGAATAAATACTATGTTCATATGTATCTCGTATACTATGGAGGACAGCGTTGAACAGCATGGATATGTGGATGTTGATGTGGGTAAGTAGAGGCCATCGTGGCCGATATACAGTAAATGACTCAATGCGCTGCTGCAGAGGGCTAATTTGATTCCGTGACGAATCCGCAAGGATGTCAACGTTTATGAAGTCCCCCGGCTGCGCTGCCTCGATCTGGACTCCCCGGCTCTCGAGCGAATATTAGGGTATCTGAGCACGAGTTGGGAATCGTCCATCGCTGCACGTATTTCCTCAAACTAAACGCAGAGGGTGTCAACATCGTGCAAACAACTACAAGTGTAGGCCCACCTTTGTTCCTTCTGGTAGGGCGATCGTTCTGTTGCATTGTCTCTCTCTGCGTTCCCGGACGACAACCCCCTGCTCTTCGCGCTCCAACGCCTCTACCTCCGTCCAACTCACTACCAAGCGATTCCGCTGGTAGCTGACGTGCACATCCTGTTTTGTGAGCCCCGGTAAATTGAAGAACGCCATCACACTTCGACCACCGGACGATTCGCGAAAGCTGACACTAGCATGAGAAATCAAAGACCCAATTGAGTTTCCAGATCCAGGGCATGGAGAGCGTGAAAGCAAAATTCTCACATCGGCTTCGTGTTTGATGTATTCTTCGAACTGGAGTGCCTTTCGGAGGGTTGTCTGCTTGACGTAGGCTGCATCTCCGAAGGGACTCCAAGACTCAGCCCCTCGAACGATTTGACCTTGGGTGGTTCCTTCGCCATCTTCAACTCTTTCTGCATCCGGAGGGTACCCCAGAGCTCGTCCAATGCCTGGTAATCGGTGGGTGTGATGGGGTCCACTGTATCATGCGACTGCGACCGTTCATCGATAGAGAATTCGGCCTCGATATCCCGGAGGATTGGATTCTGCCTGCCATTGTCTTGCACATTGCCATCTATCGGCGAGGGAAAGAAGAGGCCCGTAACGGCGGGCGTAATGGGTGAATTATTGTGAGGTTTGCCGTCCCCTTGTTTGCTGATACTGAGATGGACCTGATTGTGGGCAGAACCAGGAGTGTTGTACATGAGCTGTGCTGTTGCGGTTATACAGACGGCTGCGAGAACGCGGGTGGGGTGGCGAAGAGGCGACAGGGCAGAGGGGCAGAGGAAGGGAGACGAGAGACACGGAGAAAACAAACGCTATTGTGATGTCAAAAGATAGCCAGTAGAGAAAGGAAACAAGGCTCTTTGATCAGGGATTTTATCGCCTACGGTCGGGTACATGCCTTGCGTTGAGCACGAGGAGTGTCAGATCAAGGACAAATCCATGGTTCAGATTCCTGCGGATCTCGCGGGATCAATCTGCGGGGATATCATGGAGTCTGGGAGGGACAGCGTATGCGGGCCATTCAGCAAGTCCGTTGACCAGCGAATCGACAGCTTGTTCAGTGCAAGTCGGGTCCGGAGCCAGCAGAATTCGATTTCGTCATGACATGTTTAAGGTGCATCGATGGCCAGGCGTTGTCAAAAGCAAGAATGCGGCCTAGAGATTCTTGGTGATAACTGATTCAAGGAAAATTGGGCACAAGGCTGGCCTCGTTGAAACCATGAGGCAAATGTCATCGAGGTGGCATTCCACCAGAAGCTGGTGTGCCTTGTTTGACCCGCCCGCCAACGTCCACCAAGTCAAACACATCGTGGTGACCAGACGACTTTTCTTGACGTTCCTTCCATCCGTCCAACCAAAAGGTGAGTAGACCAAAACATCCTCTTGTCTCGCATGATGGGGTTCTACCCAAGTCAAACAGCATGTTAGACTACCAACGCATCACAGCAATGTGGAAACTTTACCTTGACTCTGACCTTTCAAAAATTTACATGACAACGCCTCGAGTCTCACCTCAAGCTAACGTTCTTCCTAGGTTTTGAATTCTTTGACCTCACTCTAAATGGACCGCAAATTTGGATTAGGATTAGTTGGCTCTACATGTGTATGTTCTAATGTTACATTACCGACGTATGGTTTCATCATTAAGTGGGAGGTCTAAACTTTTTGTTCGCGTACCCTACGTGCGATCGACCCATCCCCAATCTCCGTTTAACACCCACACTTGTTCCTTCTGACGAGGAGCCTATTACAGGCCCCGAACTCTGCGCAGCTGCTGTTGGGTCCGGCCTCGTCTGAAGATTGTAAGTAGCCGTTGGTGTCGTGTGTATGAATCTGGGCTCGTGAACTTTTGTCGGCAGCAACCGAGTGCCAGCCTTTGCGCTTACAACAGGGACTTCAGGACATGGTGCCATACGGCGTCCAGCTCCGACATTGTCTAACATAACCCTGCTTGACGTTATTATATCCAAGGAAGGGGCTACGAACCTTCAACCGATATGCACCCTTCGCACAGTTAAATGTACTGACCTGATTGTGCCCCGAGGCTGGGATGCCAATTATAGGCACTCGATTGCGGATTGGAAAGTGGCTCGGGCCTATGGCGTGCCGTTCGGTTGCTGAACGCCAATGATCAACGAAGTAAAACATATTAGGGACGCTGGGACGCACAACTCGGCGACGTGCTTCGCTACTTCAACGTGCTTAGGTTCTGGCCGACTAAGAACCCTAGATATAACGGCGCGATCGGCTGGAAGAAGCTCTGGGGCCCGATCGCTGAAGATTGTCTATATTAATATTAAAGGCGGTCATTTTAGGGCCGCAAAGAGTGCGTCGTGGTACCTACCCTGTCTTGGTGGTGCACGCTTGAGACGAAGCCAGAGAGCTCGACCGACTTGGTCTCTCCTGCGACCATGCGCTTTCCACAGTGGGAGAGATAAAGGAGACACTGGGCGCGGGTGCATGCGACGTAAAGCAACCGCCTCTCTTCCTCAACATCGTCACACCGGTAGAACGGGAAGGTCCCATGTTCGACTATGTCTACCATTAGCTACTGAATTAATGTCCGTCTTTGTGAACGAGTTACCTGAAGGTACAATTACGACAGGCCATTCTAGTCCCTTCGCGGCATGACAAGTTGAAATAGTCACTTTCTGCAAAGACTCGCGTTAGGATGTATATTTGGAGAATGAGACCCACTGACATCATTGCTGTCCTCGCCATTCGATTGATCACCTTCCGATGAAAGCATGGAAGCCTGTAGAAACATACGAAGAGGCGTCGTGCTAGAGGGCATTGGTCAGTGTCAAATGTATATCCTGAGGGGTCCCAAACACCTTCGAGTCTCTTCACTATCATCCATCTCAATAATATCACCTTCCACCTCGCTAGCGAAGGTGATGAGCTCTTGCACATTTTCCCATCGACTCTCCCAGTCCTGCGGTTGCGCCTGCTTGAGGTGCTGCTCGTAGCCAATCAAGTCAACTAGTCGGCGAATTAGATCCACCGGCGATGAACCCTTCGCAAAGTCAACGTGAGATGTGGAAAAGTGATGATGACCTTACGTCTATGGCTAGATCACGCAGCGTCTGGATAGTTTTGACGAAGGAAGGTATCTTCCGTTTTATCGGAGGCTTAATGTCGGGGACTCTGCCTCCATGGATTAGTTCCACCAATTCCAACGGCGTCTTGTTCGTCTTCTGCGCGCGAAGCTCCAGCTCTGTGATAGTCTACTCTCACTATCAGTAAAATGAAGTCCAACGGATTGGTGCCAATCAGACCTTTGCCCCTATGCCCCTCGCTGGCACGTTGATTACTCGACTGAACGCGGGGGTGAATTGAGGGTTGTCGACAAGTTGCAGGTAAGCGAGTAAATCCTTGATCTAGTCCCCTGATGAGCACATCCCAGCCGCGGGCCATGCAGTTCGCGCACCTCCATTCGCTCAAAGAACTTGTGACCTCCCAAAATTCGACAGGGAATGCCCGATTTCTGCAATGCACTCTCAATGACACGCGAAAGCGCGTTAAACCTAACTGCAGGATGTTAGCGAGATGAAATACGCCCGGCCCACTTGCCCCTTTGACGTACGCAAGACGGCAAAGTCCTTCCATTTCAGTATGCCTCCCATGTTGGCCGCCGTTCTCTTGATTTCGTGGGCTATGAACGCGGCCTCGTCTTGGTCGGTCGCAAACGACACGAGGCTGGGAATGCTGCCCGATGGATGGGAGGTATGCAGGGACTTGGGCAATCGCGCCTTGTCTACGGTTTAATGAAGTTAATAATTACGCATGTTGGCACGCGTGCATTTCACCTTGAGAAACAATAGCAAGACTCGCTTTCAGGATCGAGGCTGTTGAGCGGTAGTTCTCCTCGAGTAGTATGCTCTCCGTTGAGGGAAAGTCTGCCTCTCTGTCAGCAACGTGCATGGCATGTACCGCCAGCAGCATATACCTTTCTTCATCTTAGCAAGATTAGTGACATCTGCTGACCGCCACCCGTAGACTGTAGAGCAGGATTAGTATCCTCGACCGTTGACACGTTCACGTCAATTACTCGACTGATCGGGATCCCCCACCACGGTTAGGCACTGGTCGGCGGATACCGCGAGTGTTTTCATTAGTTCGTATTGAATGGAGTTAGTGTCTTGACTGTAAGCCTGAGATCAAGGAACCGCCAAACATCGAGAAGCAGCGTGCGCTCTCACAATTCATCTACTAGGACATGCCTGCACCATCCCGCTGATTCCTTGTGATCCGTGAATAACTGAAGCCCGAATAGCAGAAGGTCATCAAAGTCGAGCGAGTTGGACTTGCGAAGAGCGCGCTCGTACTCCCGATACACTTCAGCTACCACCGAGTTTATTTCGTCTGTTATGTGCCGGGACTTGTGCTGCACGCCGGTATTTTCCTTGTCGCTCTTGCTCTTCGTAATGCGGAGTTCGGCGATGACATCCGTAGAGGTGTTGCCCTTGTACTTGTGCTTGGATATCATGGAGAACACGGTGGCTTCCTTGAGAGTGATATCCCTAGCTTCCAAGAACGTCTGATAGGGCTTGAGGAGACGTGAGATCAGCTTCTTACTGGTTTCAACATCAGCTAATGCAGGTGGCATTTCAGTATCCGACTGCCCGCGCACCTTTCATCCGCGTCGCATACACTGAAGTTGTTGGATAATCCCACAACCAATGCGTGTTTACGCAGAAATAGAGCGCATATCGCGTGGAATGTTCCTAGTTTCAGCGCGCGAGTTCGTTCAGTTCCAATTAGCTTCGTGAGCCGCTCTCTCATTTCGTTGGAAGCTTTGTTAGTGAATGTTACAGCGCATATTGCGGTTGGTGGGATATGGTGGTGAAGAATGAGATGGGCGATGCGGGAGGTGAGAACCTACGCACAGGTAAGTACAAGAGCACGTAGTAAACCATCACATACCCTCGTTTTCCCACTTCCTGGCCCAGCAAGAATCTGTAGAGGAACTTGTGGGGGATGCTGAACGGCTGAAACGACCCTACCAGTTAGCGTGAGTTGCAAAGGCACGGAAGCATTTAACCTTTCTCCTGAACGGTGTTCAGAGCCTCCAGGTAGTTCGAGCCCATGATCCTGCGGGCATATACTTGTAGATGGGCGGACAGGATGTAGTCGGTGTTGCAGACGCGCTGTGGCGGCGCGTCTCGGCGCGTTCTCATCATGCATCTCACGTGACCAGGATATTCCATCGGTCCGGCTCCGTCGCAGAACGATTTCATCCCGGTTCTCCACTCCACTCACAACGCTAAACGGGTCCATAAAAACCATCGTCCATGGAAGACAAACTCATGGAAGGCTGGGAATTATTACACAAATGATACGGTTACGATGAAAGTAAGGAAGCTACACAAGAGTACATATAAACATTCGAATTCCAACCTTTGCGCCATCACGAATAGAATTTACTCCTCAGACACCTTCGTCATTGACTCTCTCACTTCTGAGGGCTTCTCGCTCATCGACAGCAACCCAATTTTCCTATGGATAGCGTGTTGGCGTTCCAGGTCTGCAACGCCCAGCCCCTCCGAGTCCCCAAATACATCGTCCATCTCTTCGAGGGTCAGTCCCTTCGTCTCGGGAACCTGCATTTATCGGTTACTATGTTCCGCCAGGTAATACATGATATGACGGTACTTACGAAGAAAAGGATGAATAGTCCTCCCAAGAGGGAGAATGCCTTTGTGCATTGTCAGCAACTACAGCAGTAGCGCACCATGGATGCGAAGCTTACACCGAAGAAAACGAAGGTCCCGAAGCCCAGTTTATCCAGCATTGTTGGCGTCACCTAGAAGGTCATCAGTAAGCGTACGACCCACGCCACAACTGTTGCAGCGTACCTGGCCGACTAGAAACACGGATGGGACAGGAGATGAATAACGTCCAAACGATATTCAGTGAACTAATTCTCACCAATGAAGTTATTCATCTAGACGCAAGATATGAGTCTCTAGAATATGCGACAGAAAGGACGCTTACCCAGTTAGACGAGGAAGCGATCGACATTCCTTTGCCACGGACACTCATAGGCCAAATCTCGGCAACGAGGATCCACGCACAAGGGCCTACAAAATGTTTAGGCGGTCATCAATCTCTGTACGAGCAGGTGTGTATACCCCAGCTATATCCGAAGCCTATTTCTCATGTCAATTATTGCCGTAAGAATGTAGAAGGTGCACGAACCCATTGCAAAGACCCAGACAAGAGCGCAAGCGGCCCATCCAGCGCTAGCAGCTACGGAAACGTCAAACGATGTCGAAGTCCAACAAGTCGCTAGAAAGTACCTTGGTGACTAGAAAAAAACAATTGGTTCAGCTATCTTACATACAGCCATTGGAATGTACCCACTTCGCCCAAGATTCGTGGAACAAGCCAGTAAGCACTGCGACGATAAAGTGGCATCTACACCAGCAGAGCGTGAGAGGCTGTCAGGACAGCGACTAACGGATGACTTACGCTGCCATAAGAAAAGCACCAGAAATCAGGACAGGCTTTCTGCCGACCTGATCTACCCATATCACGGCGGGGATGGTGGCCAGGAACATGCTGCGCGAAAGGATTAGAACGGCGACAATTGCGAAGGTAGATGATACGATAGGACGTACGCGATTCCGACGACCCCTGTAGCTAGCAAGGAAATCGCGGTTCCGGTAAGCGACAACGACTGGAATATCGTAGGCGCGTAGTAGAGGATGGCGTTGACGCCGGTCCATTGTTGGAAGAACATCGTCCTGAAGAAGAGAACCGTCGCATCAACATTCATCTCCGCAGAACCTTGGAGTCTAGATGACGCACAAAGATCCTACCGCGACTCGGTAGAGGAGTGCTATAGACATCATTGGGGATAAGGCGTTTACAAGTGTATGATAGGAACAGATACAGACTGCGCGTGGTGATCAAGCTAAGATACTCGTGTAATCCGAGCTTGAACGACGACATGTACGATCCATCTTGATACTGAGGGAAGTTTATTTCCGACGTCTCTTTCTCAAACAAGTACTGCGCTTTGATTTCGCTGTTTGCAATTATCAGTGACTCGAAATCAATTGAAGATACGCGGGAACATACAGGAACTCGATTTGTACCAAGTCAGAGTCGGGCGGCATCCTGCGAGCTGCACTGAGCACCTTCAGAGCTTCGTCGTCGCGTCCCTTGTTCACCAACCACCTGATCCAACGGATCAATAAAATATCAGTTGATAGACTTATAGACATACCGAGGAGAAAATGGCATAAACAAGATACCTACGCCGAGAGTAATAGCAGGGACCAACTGAAGTGCGAGAGGAATCCTCCACGCCGCTTCGCTCTGCACACCTCCACTCTTGATGTAGTTAGTCCCAAAGTCAATCCAGAATGAAACCATGATCCCAAATGTGATCGCCAACTGTTGGAGGGCCACCAGACTGCCTCTGACCTCAGGCGGCGACAGCTCGGCGTTGTACAAGGGCACGGCCATGCTCAGCGATCCGACACCCAGACCCGTGACAAAGCGCCCTAATCCCACCCATCAGAAGCTCAGAACGAGCCAGACATAGCCAGTTAATCGATTCCGCACCCCCATAAATAGAATCTGGTGCAGCAGCGGCAGTCTGGACAATGACGCCGATACAGAAGATAATGACGGCTTCAGACGTCCGCAGCCGGTCATAAATTTAGCATCACCATCACAGTGTGTGTGATTGGGGCGCACCGAGGAGGATGGTGTATTTTCGCGACAATTTGTCAGCCAAGTAACCTAGCACTGTAGTAAGATACCAAGAGGGCGGAGTTGGGAGAACACTTTACCCGTCACGAGGACGCCGAACCATGCGCCCAACTCAAGAATAGCGACAAGCCAGCCCTTGGTTCCGGATTGGTCTACTGCAGAAGCCATCCTCTCATCGAAAGATGCCATCCTAGGGAGGCGAAGTGAGTCTCGTTTCTATTAAACATCGTTGAGACTTCTTACCCAAGGACGCCAGAGAAGACCCCCTGTTAAAATTCACAGAGTGAGCATCAAGTCATTTAAGATAAGGGTATACTTTCCTGATTGTACCCTATGGGAGCCATTTCAGCTTCTGACTCATACGGCGCACGCTCGCAGAGGAACACATACCGTACAACCTATATACTCGCGAATTAGCGCTGCGCGACGGTGCAGTAGAAGCAAGTCACTTACAAACCGCCAAGTGAAGCGAAGACAGACGTTGCGAAAACGCGACGGTTGTGGACCAAACCCGCCTGCGATCAAGGTCATTGAAGGCAAGTATCAAATGGAGGACGTCTACCTACCCATCCTGAGGCTCCAGCTAACTCTTTGCGCCTGGTCGCCGCATACGAAGTCCCTGTGGCACCGATTCCTCCAGCCATGATTGCAGTAGAGCGAGAAGGGAGATGATATCCTGGGGATGCGGGGATTGCAGGATAGAGCTATCTTTATAAAGCCTCCACCGGCATCTATGTCGGATTGTGAGAAGACTTGCTTTGACGATATCCGTGGAGAAGTTGGTTCATAGTCGCATGTGGCTTTCATTCCTGTTCGATTTGAATGTGGGTCTGGCGGGCCGGCAAAATTTGAGATATCCAGATGGAAGACACTGGGATCACCTGAGAAAAATACAGAATTGATTGTTGTACTTACACCAAGGAGTTAGTCGCCGGCACCGCCTATGCGACTGGAGTAGATATAGACTGATTGTTCGCAGCGTGGCTTCAGTTAGTCCAGGGAAACTCCATTCCACCCTTCGTTGGGCGGTAATGGCGTACATTCGCGACTGAATTACGTTGACTAGAAGAACCTGGATGCACGAAGAAAGTTATCTTGCAATAAATGTTAGTTAGAAAGTGCAGGTAGCGCCCTACTGGCCCATCGTGTTCTCTGTTCCCCGACTGAAATATATATCCACATATCCGGAGAGCTCACCGAGATTCCCATCGCAGGGGCCCAGGGCAGGGAGACACGGGGCCACCTTTCCTTGCAAATCGGGCATAAGTTGACGGCGTAGAAGGGCCTTTGACTGAATAGGAAAAGGAAGGCAAGTCATCTTGTACTATTTCGTGCAGGGAAATTGCCCAGCGTACGCTTACATCCTAGAACACACTGGCTCAGCCTTGGTCTATAGGAGTACATCAATGGCTAGTGAGAGTTTGAGCTTCGGACTTTTATCAGATTAGATAGTGCTGCGCCACCGTCACACTTCCGCTTCTGCTCCATTGGAGTTCACCAATTGAACATCTCATTCATGGACATCCACCGCCTGAAGGCACTCGCCTTTACTACCTCGCTGGTCGCCCTTGTATTTCTCATCACGCAAACCAGATTCACATTTTCCTCCGTCAATCTCACATGGCCGCCTTTGACGTTCGGCGGCAAACGTACGAGGAGTCCTGGAATTGAATTGCGATTTCATTGACATATTCGAATCCAGGACGGCCAGATTTCAGCATGTATAAATCACTCTCGATCTTGTCTGTGCAAGACTTTCCTCTGGGTATTCCTCGATTTGTATGAAATTTGCAATTTGATTGCTAACACATTGCCAGACCCGGCGGCGAGTCGACGGACAGTGATAATAGGAGACATACATGGGATGAACAGTTCGCTGAGGTGTGTCTCATATCCAGCGCGAGAGACTATACTAACACTAACCCCCTGCAGTTCAATTCTCGATGTGCTCGACTACGACCCAAGCTCTGACGTCCTCATCCATGTCGGAGACATCATAGCCAAAGGGCCCTACGAAGGCTCACTGGCCGTCCTATCCTACATGGCGTCGCACAACATCACCGGCATCCGGGGGAACCACGACCAAAAGGTCATTGAATGGCGCGGCTGGCTTGACTGGCTGCACCGCTTCCCCGACGGCCGGAAATGGCTGACTGTGTTGGAGCGCCGCTGGGACGAAGCCGCTGCGGAAGGCGCAGACCCCGACGTCTGGGCCAGCAAGCAGATGAAGCGCCACCGCTCGCCGTGGTGGCGCACGATCCCCAAGGACTGGAAAATCTTCGCGGAGCACTACAAGATCGCGCGGGCGATGTCCGATGCGGAATACCGATACCTGCTCGCCCTGCCGCTGGTCCTGCACATCCCGCATGCGCACACGTTTGTCGTGCACGCAGGGCTCCTTTCGTCCGATCCGCGGTACAAGCCGAGGGACCCCCGGCAGCCTCTAGCTCGCGTCCCTACGCTATTCGACTCTGCCAAGTCGAAGCATGGGTCCGACGTGCCCAAGCTTCGCCGCGCGCAAGAGTCGGCACTCCTCTCTGACATCGAGCAAAACACCGATCCCTGGGTCAAACTCAACATGAGAGGTGTTCTGAAGAACCACGATGTCACAAGGTTGGTTACCGGTTACCGAAAGTTAGTCTACATTGCGGCGTAGTTAGCTGACATTTCTCTTCAAAGGGGGAAAGACGGCAGGCCGTGGTCGGATATCTGGAATCGGGATATGTCTCGATGTGACGGGTTCGAGCACGGTCTTAGCTTTGACGACGACCATACAACCTCAAAGAAGCGGAAAGCCCTGCCTTGTCACCCCTCGACAGTGGTATACGGCCACGCTGCGTCAAGAGGCCTGGACATCAAGCGGTGGACAGTGGGCTTGGACTCCGGGTGTGTGAGTATATTCCCCACCATCATCTTGTTGGTATTCATCGCTCATCGCGCACTCCAAGGTATACGGCCGCAAGCTCTCCGCGTTGGTCCTGGGCCGCCACAAGCACGTCAATCTACAGAAGCACCAGAAGCACCAAAAGCCCACCCCCACCGATATTCCCTTCAGCGACAGCCTGACGGGGCACGTCGTCAGCATCGAGTGCCAGCTAGAGTGAATTATCCTCCCAATCTGGGACTGTAATACTGAGCGGCAGCAGACGCTGGCCCCTACATCTTGCATTTTGTTTATATTACACTACACGGACGATACGCCTTCTAGTACTACCTAGAATCCACTTGCGAGACGTTGTCATAGTCATACTTACATGTAAATACTAATAATCGAGTGTCTGTCAAGAAAACGGACGATTCGCGTCGAGATGAAGACATTAACATATGAACAGCAGGTTAGTTTCCTGAAATGAAGGTCAGTGTCGAATCGAACCCATTAGTGCAAGCACAGACCATGGGATGAGAGCTCGAGAGCTATGAGCGAAGATAGATGAGACTCTGAGGTTATCATGGATAAATGTAAGACTGACCTGAGGCTTCTGACTGTACTTGGCGCGAAGGATGTCTCTGTGGAGGTAGGCGGGTGATGAGCAGAGACCAACTAGACAGTGAACTGTGTACATACCTGATGTTATTTAGGAGCTGCTGATAGCTCTGCTGCGGGTTCTGGCCTACGGGGGAAACGGAAGTGAGTGTTCAATAACCTACAACTCGGACATCGCGAATCATTATGCTTACTGAGAGCAGCGATGAAAGCCTATCGTGATAGGTTACTGTTAGTCAGACGATCATCATCAACCAGAAAAACCCAAGACGAACATAGCTCATAGCCCCCGTAGCCTGCCCGGCTTCCTGGGTATCCGCGCTCGTCTGTGAGTCTTTGCACCCACTCCACGAAATCTACATTATACCACAACATCCATGAGCCCCAAATACTCTGCTTGTTCAGCTTTATTAGGTGTGGACGGCACTTACGACATCCGCGGGGCTCGTCCTTGTGGCCTTGGAGATCTTGTCTGCCTTCGTCGAGTTGCCCGTGGCCGTTTGGAAGAGGCTCTTTGCCGACGAGAACACGCCGCCCATGTCGCCCCTGGCGTATGAAGTCACTGCGGAGAGAAGGCCCTGACCGGCCTCCGCAGCGAGGTTGGGCTCTTTGAGCTTACCCTCCGTAGAGTACTAAATCGGTGTCCGCAGATCAGTGGTCTGCGCGAGATTTAGGTTGGGCCTTAAGAGGGGGTGCTTACGATGTAAGGAAGATCTGGATACAGACGTATAGTTAGTTAGACGTGTGAGAGAGCGAGGAAGGTATGGGTACACGTACCGAGCGCAGATCCAGAGTGGCAAGACTGTGGTAAGGAGATAGTTTCAGAAAATGAGGCAGACCTCCAATAATGCCATGGGTACGTACATCGAAAATTGCTGTCAAACGACAACCAGGAGGAAGGGGCCTGACCATGATAGCGTGCATTTCCTGTGCGTCCATTGAGTACGAGTAACTGCACAGAAACACGGAGCGTACATCATCAACAATATGGCCATTCGCTTCGTAGTCCATCTTCGCGAAACATAAGTCCTCGATCATTTCCGCTCTTGAAATGAGGGGCACTTACAGGGTATATAACTAGAAGGAGAGTGTCTCAGTTTTTCGAATACAGGGTAATGGGTAGGAACTTTTACCTTCATCATAGCCATCGCCTTCGTCACCGTCGAGATCTTTCGTCTGGCCACCATGTCCGGAATCTGCAGTTCAGTCTCGCATGTAAGTAGTCGTCTCGACGATTGTAGAACGCACAGTGGAAGAAGAGGGAGTCATTGGGTTTCGCGTCGCGCACTAGCCATCTCATAGCGTTGATCTGCTCAGATAGTCAACATTGAGCCCTCGAAATACATATAAGACGCCTACGATGTTATCATGAGTTGGCATTTGTCTAGGGTTAGTCGCGTCATCCGTGAGCGTCACGATATCATCCTCGCGATAGCCAAACTGGGCTGAAAAGTTTCGAGTAAGCTCCGCTTGTGCAACATGGACGACGTAGGCAGGGACATACTGCAGAGGAACCTCTTGATATTCTTAACGTCATTCACGCAACCCGCCAGTTGGCCACTTTGACCGAAGTAGTTTATCCCAATCTGTTTATGAGTGCATGAGAAGGAACAGCAGGTAAGGATACGTGTTGAGAAGCGTACGCATAACGCCTTCTTCTTTCCGTTACATTGCGAGTACTGGAAATTAGGCTGTCCACGATGATGATGCGCATCCTCGAATTGCGGGCCGTAGTATTGCGTTTCCGTTGGCGGCCTGGGAGGCGGTCCTCCAGGCGGAGGGTAAGATCTAGGAGGCGGTGGGCTATAAATAAACATCAGTAATGGCATTGATGTAATCCTGCTGTTAACGTACGGTGGTCCACCGTATCGACCAGGATACCCGCCGCCTGCATTGCCAGAGTTCTGCTGGTGCCATTGCTGACCAGGGTAGTTGCTCCTTGCAACAGGCGGGGGGCCCGATGGGGGAGAAAACCTGAATTTGTAACTTTAGTATCGGGACTCCGGTAAGTGAAGAACGCCGACTGACCCCCGTTGCCCGGGAGGAGGGGGAGGCCCTGGTGGTGGGCCATAGCTAGAGCGAAGTTAAAATACGATGTAGACTTTCTGAAGGAGATCAGACATACCCCGAAGGAGGTCCTGGAGGTGGGGGGTATGGTGGGGGTCCACCGGGGAACCTGGTGGATACGTTTAGCCCAAGGCATATGCGCAGCCATTCGAATAACTCACCCTACTGGAGGAGGTCCAGGTGGGGGCGCGTAGCTGAATTGCGGCGATCAGAGTCGTCAGATAGAATGGCCTCCTATACTCACCCTCCGGGCCCAGGGGGCGCGTAATTGGGAGCGTAGCCAGGATTGTAACCGCCTTGCGCATTGGGGAATCCTCCGCTGGAGAAACCATTTCTATCAGCACTGAACGTGGGCCCGATTAACCCTCGTCAGACTTACGGACTGGGAAAACTACAATACAGTGAGATGAACCGAACGATACGCAGACGGGTGTTAACACGTACGCTGGAGGAGTACCATAACTGCCTTGGTTTTGGTTGTTGTTGTTCCACATGCTGAGGGACTAGCGAGATGGTGATGGTTCGAGAGAAAGAGACTGTGCAGCTTACTCGGGCTTGTTGGCGACCGTGACTCGCCACAGCCCAACGCTTGAGCGCTTGAGCGCCCACTGGTGGCTGTTCTTGTCCCACACCATCTCCATAAACCTGTGCTTATTCAAGTTTCGTTGTCCTCGCAATGGAGAAGCTGGCGGGAGGACATGGGGGCAGACGATTGCTCTGATGCGAATGTGCCCGACCGATCTTTCGCACTCAAGATTGCGCCTGACGAGTGGTCGTACTCACAGAGTCTTCGGTGCCTGTCATTTATGCTCGACGTGTTCAGACGAGGAACCTCACACTCATCAAACGGTTGTTGCAACAGTCTGAGTCTTCGGGGATCGGTATGCTATGTCGCGTCGTTATATAGTGCTCACGTTTCGGCAGCAAAGACGTTCTTCCCGTCTTGCCTAGAGGCTCGCAGTCATATATCACGTTCCAAAGTTTGGTGTTCGACCGTGCCTCAAGACTTGGAGCATAGTTGAGTGGACGCGCGGTGAAAGGGTGTCGAAAACTTGGCGGGCGTAACTTAACTGTGGAGAGAATGGTCCTTGAGGTACCAATTGGAGAAGCTGCAAGAAAGGAACAAGCGAGGCTGACTGTGAGTGTTCGTAACAGCCATCCAGCGTGTATCGGCAAAGGCTTCAAAGAGAACATATTCTTGCAGCATGGTGTCCAAGACCAACACTAGTAGCTAGATGAACAGCCAGCAGCAGCATTTCCCCCTCGAACGTGTTTCGGCTCTCTTCTTGCGCAGCTCCAGACCTCCTGCTTGTTTGTGCCTTCTCATATCTTCAGCTCGAGTCTCAATCCCCTGGACGTCTTCAGACCATCCACAGTACCCACATTCACAACCCTCATTTTGTCTACAACCATTCATGGAGGACCCTGGGCCGCGATGGTTCAACGTGAGTCTCCTTCTCCACAACTGCCCTGCTATTTGTCCGTTAGGTTCCGTAGCACTCTCCTCATGCGTGAATATACAACATGGAGACAACGCCCCACATGCGGCTGCAGTGTACATAAAACAAACGTTGCACTGCTGGGGCTGGTGGACCCAGGCAAACCAAAAATGCTTCCAACACAATTGACTATGTCTTGGAGCAGACTTACTTCCCTATATACACGAACTACGAGGTCGAGTTCCCTATTGGTTCATTATCGACCGCAGAGCTAACGGAACGCCTCAGTTCGAGCCCACGGGCAAAAGGGCCAAGCGTAGGTCATTTGATTTGATGAATACCCACTGACTATTGAAGCGTAATAGTATTCGTCCCAGCCGGTGAAAGAACCTCACAATACCAGGCTAAAATCAACGCCCACTGGTAGTTATCGTAGCCCCAAGCCATCCTCTGAACGAGATGCGAACAGCTCCGGCGACGAAGTACTCATTGCGTGGGTGTTCCCTCCTTGCTTTGCATGTCGCTACTAACTGTGCACAGCGTGATGGGAGCCACCGGCAGCGGAAAAACGACCGTGATTATAACTTATGTTGCACAATGAGCTCAGTTTTGTTAACTTGGCGATGCGGTAGTTCATAAACACCGCTAGCGGATCCGCGCTCCGTGTAGGTTCAGGGCTCATGTCGTGCACCAACACTGTTCAGGCTTCACAACCCTTTTCGTTCGATGGTCGAACGGTCAGACTCATAGATACCCCCGGCTTCGACGATACAACAAGAACTGACACCGACGTGTTGACCATGATTGCAGCATTTCTTTCCGGCACGTGAGCACTTTGTTGTCATTTCTCTCCCTCAGTCTGTTTATGTCGATGATGCACCGTAAAGGTACCAGCACGGCGTAAAGCTCTCGGGCGTAATATACATCCACCGCATCTCAGACTTCCGCATGGGCGGCACGTCAACCCGGAACTTCAGAATGTTCAGAGAGCTATGTGGTGACACTACACTCCGAAATGTGGTCATTGTCACGAACATGTGGGGCGAGGTCTCTGTCGACATTGGTGAGGCCCGCGAGGAAGAGTTGAAGAACCGGGATATCTTCTTCAAGCCCGTGCTAGGCAAGGGTGCCCAGATGAAACGACATGACAATACATTCGACTCTGCCTGTACGATAATCCGTTGCATTGCGTTCAAGGCTCCTCTGCCATTGCGAATTCAGAGGGAGCTAGTGGACGAGAAGAAGGACATCACAGAGACTGCCGCTGGTGCCGAGCTTGGTCGCGAGTTGCACGAACAGGCGATGAGATACAAGGCAGAGCAGCGGCAGCTACAAGATGAAATGAATGAAGGTATCTTCCCTACAACTTCGAATCCATCTTTGGCACTAAGTACGTACTTCCCCCAGCACTGAGGCAGAAGGACGAGCAGGCTCGAGAGGAGCTCGAGCAGGCGACGGCGCAGCTGAACCAAGATATGATGCGTGTTCAAAATGAATCGTACCGGCTTGCAGCTTCCTACGCCGAGGAGAAAGAAAGGTTCCAAAGGAGGATGCAAGACCTCGAGGTGACATCTCGCCTAGAAATTGAACGACAGGCTGCGGAATACAAAAGGAGGATAGATGAAGTCAATGATACGCTCAGGCAGACACGAGAAGCGGAATTGAGGGAGAAGATGGAATTGGCGGCAACTTTGCAACGGCTTCAAAAACAGCATGCTGAAGCCCCTCGACCTGGGCTTTTTGCCTCAATTGGAAGTGCACTTGACTCGATCTTCCATCGATGAATGACTTCGTGTTCATGACTCAATATAAATGTGACGTCTACGATAAGGAAAGACGAAGAACCCTCTTCGGCACTCTTCACCGTAGTATGAAAACTTCTTCCCCAATCACATTGGAGGTGTTGCAATCCTGTATTTAAACCCTGCTATGCCCAGCTGCTGTAGCATTATTACTCACTACGAGGAACACAGCCAATCGATTCGGTAAGCCATACATATTTAACAAGTTTCAGGCCCGTGACTTCGTCACGCATGGGACTCAGGCTTCCATGATAGATATAATGCAGAAAACTCAAATCAGTGACTGTGGCTTTGGAATACATATATGAATCCCATTCATTGAATACATCTTAAAATCTTGTTGATGTCCCGCACTGCCTTTAGTGGATGACAATCCCTTCCACCCTCCCTGTTCCCCTGTTCTAGTGCTTCCATCAAATCAGGAGTGGTGTTCACTTCATTTATCACGCAGTTTTCCTTGCATTTATAGTTAAGAGTAACATAAAAGAACATGGAATAAAATCAATGGGCCATCCTCTGCTCTGCTTAAATTAGATGTATTTTGAGTGATAAGTGTATCTCATAGAAAAAAAGGAGTTGGGAGTCATTGGGACAGAGTTTATAGGTAAATATTATTATTCATAATCCCTCATCTTTACTATACATCTAATCTGCTAACCACTCACTTTGCCTGGAAATATAACATGAAAACTTCAGCTAACATACATATCTACCCTTCATGCCCCTAAATTGCTCTAAGGGATATCAGTCATTGTTATCAACAATGGTCAGAGTGCTCTCTGGTATTATTCCAAACCACTGTGACAGCTTTTGCTATGCAGCCCCTGGCAACTAAGCTACCCTAAGGGCTGATACATGCTATACAGTATTTACCTGTTCTGCTTGCTCAGGAACACTTTTATCGAACTTGGAGATTTGGAGATTTGGAAACTCAGAAAGGGGTCCAACATACTTGCATCCTCTCAAAATTCCACAGCTTCATAATAGAGGATGTCAGAGTTGGTGTAACAGTCAAAACGAAATGATCAAAACATTATGGTTCCACCAATATGAAGGATTCAGCTCTGACACCCCAATAATGCAACCAGAACAAAACAAAAAGCACTAACTCCGGCTTAGGGGCAGGCTTGTTAGTCCGTAGCATACCATACAGTAATTCAAAAGTAAATAGCTTTATATAAGCTATGGCTGAAAGCAGTAACAATGTGACATCCACGGTAGTGTATGTATACAGGCCAGATGTGATATATGATGAAAACAAATGGAACAACAAAGACCTGCTTGCTACAGTGCATTCTTCAAGAGTTCATTCTCTGCAGTAACAGTTTCAGATGGCAAAGAGCTTGGGGAACTCAGCATATCTGGTGTAATATTTTGACCATTTTGTTTCAACCATTACACTAACTCTGACATCCCCTAATCATGCAATTGCTACATTGTACAATCTCCCAATTGTACTTCCACAAAATCATAGTTAAGTTGTAAGTCACTGCTATAGGCACATTCAGGAGGCCCCTTAGGGGCTACGATGAGTGTTTCCGGCTACGTACCCGGGCTGTGCACACACACGGCTACACAAACATGTCACGGACTATGGACTTGCACATATTCGAGCATGCTGTACTTATTCCTACCGGACTCGTTGCTGTTTTGTGAACGTGCGGACGCTGCGTGTTTCCCAGTATATATTCCTGTACTGTACATACAGTTACCTTAGTTCAAATATTAGTTCCTTTTCCGCACATGCATCCTCGCCTCTCATTTGAGGTCCCTCTGTCGCATCCCCTCGCCTCCCCTCGTACCCTCGGTACGTAGGACTCCCTCTGGAAATACAGGGCACACAAGAGTGTGGAAGGCGCAGCCAGTAGCTGAAGCCAAGCCCGTATGTCCTTGCTCTCCTTGTTTCCCCTCCACGTCTCTATGTGGAACCGCGCACCCGCAGGTCCGTGTATCCCTGAGCCCCCGCGAGTGTGGCTCTTAACAGTCACTCTGAGAGGTTTACTGTATAGATGTGTAAATGGGTACTGAATATTCTCATCTAACTTCCAACTTCCTCCCCTCTCCTCCATACTCCCTTTCTCTCCTCTATCTCTCCTCTCCTCTTCTACTCATACTCCCTGATCTCCTTCTATACTTGAATACCATACTCCTACAGTATCCCACCCCACTACCGTCAAAATCCAAGTTATTTGATCATGATCATCTTTTGCTCTCACCACCCCCTGCCCTCTCTGTTTTCTGACTATCTTAAAGGTGTTCTGCTACATAAGCAGCTTACTTATCATGAGTCTTGACATTCAATGGGAAGAGTTAATTCTAATCCCTCAACTTGACTGATAATTGAAATATTCTATGCAAAAGCTCTGAAGTACTAATGTCTTTATTGCATACTTACAATAAGTTGTGGTGTCATATACCAGTCCTCACGCCCCCTTAGGGGTTCCCCCCTACGCCCCTTTCGGACCCTCGGACCCTTGGAGCCCCTCAGGCTCCGCCCTCGCGGCCTATGCATGGTGCGCAGCACTTGGATTCACTTGTTACATGTTTCACCTACATGTGTTAGTTAGTATTTATAGTAGCACTAGTAGACATGTATTCCTCACTCTGAATCTTAGTTCCTTCTCTGTCACTTGTCCTTCTAAGTCTTCGCTGCGGGCTCCTCCACGGAGCCCACCTCTCACCTTGCTCTCTCCGAAATCGGGACACCGCAGGGCTAGGAGGGCGCAGCATCAAAGCTGAAGCCAAGTCCCGTGTGCTCCGCTCGTCCGCGCGTCCGCGCTCCCGCGCTCCGCCCGCGCTCCCGCGCCCCTGTGCGGACGAGTCAGGAGGCCCCTTGACACGGTCCTTAACAGTAGATTCAGAGTAACACTCCACACCCTGCACTAATTCGTCATGACCTCAGATCTCATGCTCCGCGGGGCCCACCGGGCTCTGCTCCTAGTCAGGATATGACCTCCACGCCTTACCACTCCGCTTCCGCGGCCCGTCACTCATTCGTCACCATGTCCCTTTCCGTCCCTTCACTTCAACCTCGCCTTTTGCCTCACCCCCCCTCGGATTTCCGCTCTCCCCTCGCCTCCGTGCACCCCCACGGAAATCCACCTTTGACCCCTTGACCCCCTTGACTGTGGCCATGCTATGATTTTGAGAGCACCATTGACTTCCCACAAAATACAATCCGTCGATTGTGTGGGTTAAGCAATACTTCGCATTTGAACTCAAGTTTGACTTTTCAGTTTGACCTATGAGCGCCTTACCCCCGCGCAATTCCGTCACATGGTACTCTACCATGGCGCTCCGGCGCACCGCGCATCCCCACGCTCCGCGGCCCCCCCCTCGGAGAATTTGAACACTCTTTGTGCTGGGCTGTATGCCCAGTTTTTATCCTTTCGTTTGACCCTCACCCCTCCGCGCGTTTTGCAGGTTTCCCCGCAGTTCCAGCGCGGAAACCCGCGCCCCTCTTCCCCTCTGAAGCATGCCTCGCTTGCCTCGGAGCCCTCGCCCCCCTGCGCACTCTTCCTCACTCCTCTTGCTGGGCTACATGCTCAGTTTCCGCTCCTTCCTTTTTCCCTTGTCCCTCTGCGCGTTTGCGCGGTTTTCCCGCAGTTCCAGCGCGGAGAACCGCGCTCCTCCACCCCTCTGAGACGTGCCTCGCTTCCCTCGGAGCCCTCGCCCCCCGCGCATCTCCCATTCTCTTTTCATTTCAGTACTACTTGGGGTACTTGGTGTTTTGTTCGTTCAAGCGCCTCCGCGCTCCTGCGCGGAGTTTCCCCGCGCCGCTAGCGCGGATACGCGCGAGCACTACGCTTCCCCTCGCCTCCGCTGTCTTGGATTTTTCCCGCCGTTACATTTCCTCCTACAGGCTTCAAGATTTCGTCCTATGCTAGGTTATAGGTGTTTGTCCATTCAAGTATTTCCTGCGCATTTCTGCGGATTTCTCCGCGGCTAAGGCGCGGATACGCGCGCATGCACCTCTCCGTTTCATCTTCGAACCCTTGGCCTTGTCACCTTTCCCCCTCCTCTCCCTCCAACTTCAAGATATGTGTTACGCTGGGTTGTATTGGACTTATGTTCGTTCAAGCGTTTCCGCGCGCTCCGTGGGTTTCTCCCGCGCTCCAGCGCGGAGACGCGCGCACTCCCTTGCCCTTTGACTCCCTCGCCAGCCATATTCTTGTCCCTCCGCGCGTCCCCTCGCAAACTTCAAGATACGCGTACTACTTAGGTGGTATTGGGTTTTTGTCCGTTCAAGCACTTTCCGCGCATTTCCTCGTGTTTCCCGCGGGTAAGCGCGGCTGTGCGCGGCTTCCCACTTCCTTTTGTTTTTGCCAACTTGAATCCTTTGCCGCCTCCCACTCCGCCTCCGCGGACTCCTTGTTTTGAGTCACTCTGGGTAGCACTCAACTTCATTCGTCTCACTCCGTCCGCGCGTTTTCCTCGGAAAATTCCCGCGCACACTATGCTGTCTACCCACCACCTCGCTTTGCTCGGAGTTTTCGAACTACGGACTCCGCGTTTCTTCGCGGAAAACTGCGTCTTGTACATACCTTGCACTTGTCAGTGCTGCACCTTCGTTTGGACTCCTTGTTAGGTTCCGCGCACCCCACGGACTCCGTCCTTTTTGTGCCAACTCATGTTCATTCGCTCCCTGTCCATACTCCTTCGACATCCGCTCCTTCGCCCTTCGCTCTGCGCGCACCCATGCATCCATGGCTCCTATGACCTTGACCCTTGTGGGCCTCTTGGGAATCGGCCTTAAGGGGGAGGTACTGTCATATACCAGTCCTCACGCCCCCTTAGGGGTTCCCCCCTACGCCCCTTTCGGACCCTCGGACCCTCGGAGCCCCTCAGGCTCCGCCCTCGCGGCCTATGCATGGTGCGCAGCACTTGGATTCACTTGTTACATGTTTCACCTACATGTGTACTTACATACTAAGCCTCACTACATACATGTGTTAGTTAGTATTTATAGTAGCACTAGTAGACATGTATTCCTCACTCTGAATCTTAGTTCCTTCTCTGTCACTTGTCCTTCTAAGTCTTCGCTGCGGGCTCCTCCACGGAGCCCGCCTCTCACCTTGCTCTCTCCGAAATCGGGACACCGCAGGGCTAGGAGGGCGCAGCATCAAAGCTGAAGCCAAGTCCCGTGTGCTCCGCTCGTCCGCGCGTCCGCGCTCCCGCGCTCCGCCCGCGCTCCCGCGCCCCTGTGCGGACGAGTCAGGAGGCCCCTTGACACGGTCCTTAACATGTGGTCATTTACAGTTGAGTAGTTCCTCCCCTATTTCCTATTTCCTGTTCATCTACAGCCTCCTGGTGTACCCTTACTAATCCTGGCCACTGTTCTGATCTCAATAACATATGTCTATCTAAAAGATTCATATTGTAGACTTTTCACCCTGATTTACATTGAGAGGCATTGGTTCTCATTGTTAATGCTTGCCAGAGCACTCCCCATGGTTATCTACATAGGTACAGACTTTTGGCTAAAAAATAATAACTAAGATACCTCAAAGTTCAATCTCAGACATCAATCACAGCTGTAAATAAATGATCAAAGCTCCAATTGAATACTAACTGCATAATCCTGCAGTCTACATTTTGTTGATATCCTGCTTCAATGTTTTGATGAATTGCTTAATCTGAGTACTTGAGGCTTATTTATTAAAGTATGTTATGCAGAGGGAGAGAAGACATGATGCCTTTATGGCTACCCTTGTCATAATCTGGTAACATTGACAGTCCAGAGTTCAGTCTGGTAGTCCTTGTTCCCTATTCCCTATTCGTCTCCTGTCCCCCTGTGTGGCTCTGCATTGAGGTGAGCGCTTTTTTTTTGATTATGTAACATTAAATTTGATTACATAACATTATGGACCGTTGTGTTTTAATAATATAGATTCCTTGTATACGGTGTGCTAAATCGAACTGATGGCTTTTAGCTTGCAAACATATCATGGCGAGCAATCATGTACTCATTGCGTACGTCTCTCCTGCATGCTACATCATATGCATTGGCTCACTCCGCGCAGGGTGATGGGCATGGTCGGAAGCGGGAAGACTAGCGTTAGTCGAGTGACACCTACCTTGTTGTCTCAATTAACCCCCTTCATACTTCAGTTCGTGAACTTAGCGAGTGGGTCCGCCTTCAATGTCGGGGACAACTTGCGGTCCTGCACCGCTGACGCTCAAGTCTCGAAGCCCTTCCAACTCGACGGAAGGCAAATTTCGCTTATCGATACACCGGGATTCGACGATACCACCAAGAGTGATTTTGACGTCCTCAACACCATTGCCACTTTCTTAGCGCAGTCGTATGTCCACCCCATCCTGTGGCTGTCGAATTGATTTAGACCTTGGAGCGTAGATACAAGCAAGGTACAAAGCTCGCAGGAATTATCTATTTGCACCGCGTGTCTGATGTCCGCATGGGCGGCATCTCGACCCGCTGCTTCCGAATGTTCAGGGAGCTGTGCGGAGAGACGACATTCAAGAATATCGTCATTGTAACCAACATGTGGGATCAAGTCTCGCAAACAGTCGGTAACGCCCGCGAAGCCGAGTTAGCGAGTGATACACTGTTCTTCAAACCAGTGTTGGACAAGGGAGCACAGCTCCTCCGCCACAACAATACGGCTGACGGCGCAAAGAACATCCTGCGCCACATCATCGAGAACCATCCTCTCCCATTGCTTGTCCAGACTGACCTAGTGGATCGAAAGTTAGATCTTTCTGGAACGTCTGCCGCCAATGCGCTCGACTGTGCAGTGAACAAACAGAAGGAAAAGCACAGAATTGAGCTTGCACGTGTCCGTCAGGCCAAAGATGAAGGTATCGATCCTTTGTCACTCAGCAATTGAAACTGCCTCACCTTCACTACCTAGCGTTGCGGTCCAAGGCCCAGGAGAAGCCAGAAGTAGTGGCACAGTGCACTTCGCAGCTCAGAACCAATCTCGCTTACTTGCGAGTCGACTTTGAAAACAAACAGAAGACATTCGCTGCCAGTAATGCGACGCTCCATCAACAAGTCCTCGATCATTCCAGTGCCTCTCGGATAGCAACCACGCATATCATTTCCGAGTATGAGGGGCGTTTGCAATCGTTGACTCAGAATTTTCAGAATGTGCGAAGGCAACAAGAAAGCGAGAAAGCTGGTTTGATCAGCAGACTCAACCAGCTACGGTCGTAATTCTGTTCGTGATATGGTTGCACGGTGTTTCATCTTACTGTTTGCTATTGGTATTGCTGCGTAGTATTTTTGGTGTCAAGTACAAATTGTTTGGGGACATGCAACTTGTTCAGTCGTAATTCTTGTTAAGCCACGGCTTGTGCTTTCCGCCTCTCTGTTTGCACGGCGGTGGTAGGACGTCGTACTAAACTTAAGGTAGACTAATACACATCGACACGGGCGCAGGCCAAACCGTCCTAGGCCTGGTGCTGAACAAGGCTTACTTCTGACGTGGTAACATGAGGTGCCCCCTCGGTGGGGATCTAAGGCAGACTAGAGATCGACCAAGTAATCTGTGACTTCAGCTTTGAGCTTGATCGTGCCCACCGCGCTTGGCATCTGAAGCTGGGATAACAAATCGGTTTCACCGACAATAGGCGAACCGACGATACAACATGTCTCTGAAGCTGGAGGACTTAGAGATCATTTGATGTGAACTTACAAGTTTGCGGTCACTGAAGCAACCGGGATTCGTGACGCAGAGTGATGCAACTGTAGCCCTGTAGCTTATGTGGAGAACTAAATACAGAACTTGCGACCCCTTCGGCCACGACGAAGAACAAGTGTTCAACAGCGCGAAATGGTAATCAATGTCTTTGGCTCGCCCTGACCGCGAATCACATCATCCATCCATGAGCACAAAGCGACTGTCTATTCAGTCGGAATCCAGAGTGGCGCTGAAACGACGGGACGGTGCTGATTTAGACCTGAGAAAGCCGCGAAACCGTTGGAAAAACGATGGTGGAGTTTCTTCAGCTTGCCGTCGTAGGCGCTGCAAACTTGCCGCCAACTCCATTTTCCCCCTCGATTCTGCCTCTGGTGCGCGCCTGAGCCCGCCATCGACACCGGCCATCCTCCTTTGGTGCCCTGCGGCTTGTAGTTCACTTTCTCGTCGAGCCGGCCGCCTCTTTCCGAGCCTTTCTTTCTCATCAGCGTAGGAAGAGGCCAACTGTTGCCTTTCATCTTCAACACGCATCATGTCTCGATTCAGCTGAGCTGTCGCTTGCTCGAGCTCCTCTCGAGCCTGCTCGTCCTTTTGCCTCAGCGCTGGGGGGATATGTATTTAGTGCTAAGGATGAATTAAAAGATGAACGGAAGATACCTTCATTCATGTCGTCCTGTAGCCGACGTCGTTCTTCCTCGTATCTCGTCGCTTGTTCGCGCAACTCACGGCCTAGCTCTGCCCCAGCGGCGGTTTCTGTGATGACCTTTTGCTCGTCCACTAGCTCCAACTGAATGCGCAAGGGGAGAGGAATGTTGAATGCGATGGAACCCACAATATCCCGGGCCGATGTGGACGTATTGTCGTGGCGTTTTAACTGTGCACCACCATCTAGCACAGGTTTGAAGAAATCATGGTCAGACTTCAATTCTTCTTCTCGAGCCTCGCCAACGTCGAGGGGAACATGGCTCCACATGTTCGTCACAATTACAACGTTCTGCAGCATGTCGTCCCCACATAACCCTTTGAACAGCTTGAAATTTCGGGTCGACGCGCCACCCATACGAACGTCTGAGATGCGGTGAATGTATATGGCACCGGAGAGCTTCACGCCTCCCCGATACCTGCATCATCGACGTAAGTCAAAGATCACGGCTATGACCTGAACTCACATGCTAGACAGAGATGCTGCGATCAGTCAACACTTCGGTATCGGTCTTCGATGTATCATTGAAGCCAGGTGTGTCTATCAGCCGAACTGTTCGATTCTCGAGCCAAAATGGTTCTGAAGTCTGAACAGCGTCGGTGCACGACATGAGCCCCGATCCGACTCGTAGCGCGGACCCGCTAGCCATGTTGATGAACTATCAGACGGTGAGTTGAAGCGGTAGCATGCGAAGAAGGATACAATATACACTGGTTTTCCCACTTCCGGTAGCCCCCATCACACTGCACCCAGTCAGTAATGTATAACACAGAAGAGGAAGCACATACGCAATGTAGACTTCTTGAGAAAGTTGGGCATCTATTCCTGGCTCTGGCAAGGGATTTGTGTGGCGAGCTCGGGATGTCTCTGCCCTCGTATTGCTAGGCGGTGTTGCTGGCCAAGACGACTGATCTCGATAGTAAGTGACTATGTTGGGGGTAAAAAAATCGCTCACGCTCAACACTTGAGTTTGCCGAGTCGATCGGCGGCATGCTTTAGGTCTACGGTAGATAATTAACCAAGAGCGAGGACGACCTGAAAATGTATCACGCATACATGAGTGTGGACGAGCTCCGACGTTGGAACATGTCAGATTATGTTGGTTAGATGTTTAGTTTCTGTGGATCCACCAGCATCGACTCCGCGGTGTCGGTTTTATGCAGTCGCATGCAAAATAGTGCGATCATGTTGTATATTCACCATGCGAGTGAACCGTAAAAGTGGCTGCGGAACTCAATCAATACAAGTCCCAGCAGCAGACGCTCAATCCTCGGGGAATATGCAATGGAAAAATGAAGAATGTGGTTCTTGTGAATAGCGCAAAGGTGCCCTTCGAACATGCTGGTGCTTCTCTGCGCTCGAGGTCAGTACTATTTTGGTTTGAGAGGTAGTAGAAGTGGGGGTCGTGGCCCAGTCCACAGCGGTCAGTTGATCCCGGAGTTCGTGATCAGTGATTAGGTCAGAGAATCATGTACCTACAGACCGCATTTCAGTGCCTTGTTATAGCCTCGAGCGGTCCCGGAGCAGTGAGCTTTATACCGCTTCGTGGAAAAGGGACTCTGGCAGTGCGGTTATGATACCGTGACTGTTTGAACCAATCAATCACGTGCGGCTTTAAGTTCAAGTCAGAGGCACTGCAAACTAGGACGTAAACACTCTTGTCAGCTCAGCAGCTTGAGAACACCTTTCAAAAGCGAAGCATCGTCCCGGAGATTAACAGGAACCCCCCAAAACGAAGTTTCCACGCTTGTGCACCGATCGCTGGGCCTGCTTGCAGCTTCATGATCATCATTGTAGCCGGAAGGCTGTAATGATTTGGCAGTGATTCTGCTAGTAGGAGACTCAATAGCTCGGCCAAACCCTCTCCTTATCGCCCAGTCGGCTTGAGCTTCCATTCAATCGCAGCCCGGGGTGCTACTCAAATTCACTTCACATCACTGTCTATCTTTCGGCATGCACACTCCGCAGTCAGACCTCGCTCTTTCTGTATCTTCTGTCCAGCTTCTGGACGCGAAACGGCTGGAAGATGCTATCTTCACGATGACTAAATCGTGAGTCGCGCTTGACTTAAAACGGCACTAAGGCTCATGGTGGTGAGCCAGTTTTCACTCGTCCTTCATACCGTTTATATAATTACCAGACATGCAAAGCAATTCGCAAACAGATGTTCTAGTCGCGTGAGTCCAGTCTCGTTATACTCTAATACTTGGCGATTCCCACGCTTTCTTAGCATCATGGGTGCGACGGGTAGTGGCAAGACGACAGTTCGTAATACTTCTGCCACTCTACACAAAATTGTGACCATAGCGCCGCTAGTTCGTCAACAAGGCCAGTGGTGGCAACCTGACAGTCGGGGCGGGCCTGAGGTCATGTACGAGTGACGTGCAACTATGCAAACCGTTCGAGGTCGACGGACGCAGGGTGATACTCGTTGACACACCAGGATTCGACGATACGACCAAAAGCGACACGGATATACTCTCCACAATAGCTTCTTTTCTTACTGCGTCGTATGTCGTATTCATTTCCAGCCGCTCGAATTCCGTTGACACCATGCGTAGGTATGAGCAGGGGAGGAAATTAGCTGGTATCATCTACATGCATCGCATATCCGATGTTAGAATGGGTGGTATATCCTCGCGGAACTTCAGAATGCTCCGACATCTGTGCGGGGACACAACCTTGAAGAATCTAGTGATCGTCACGAACAGGTGGGAAGAAGTATCTCCATCCCTTGGTGAAGCTCGCGAGGCGGAGCTTGCGTCGCAGGACATATTCTTCAAACCAGCCTTAGACAAAGGGGCGAAACTACTTCGACATACCAACGACGTGGACAGCGCAATGAACATCCTCCGCTACACGATCCGGAACGCCCCGCTCCCTCTCAAGATCCAGGAAGAAATGGTTGACGAAGGGAAGAGTCTTGACGACACCGCCGCCGGTGCCGAGGTCCACGCTGAAATCAAAAGGTTGATGAAGAAACATGAAAAAGATCTGCGCGCACTCAAGGCTGAGATGGATGAAGGTGTTTCTTACATTTTCTCTATTTCTTCTCTAAGCTAAAACTCAGCCAAACAGCTGTGCGCCGCAAGGACGAAGAAACACGGCAGGAACTTGGCGCTGAGATGGCCAAACTACGGAATGAAACGAATCGGGTCAAACTCGATGCTCAAGCCATGACCTTTAAATACGACTTGGAGAGGAAGAAGCTTGAAGCTCAGATGCAACAGAACGCAGAGGCTGCCAAAAAGGAACAAGCGAGGCTAACTAAGGAGTATGAGGGGAAGCTCGGGCAAATCGAGCAGAAGATACGAGAAGGAGGGAACACCAAGGAGATCTTGGAGTTGCGCAAGCAGATTCTACAACTTGAGGAGCAGATAGCCAGCAGACCATGGGACGAAGGGAGCAGCGGCCCTTGTGTGATCTCGTAGTTACCATAATGCCTAGCATCGTCAGCAGCCCCGGGACACCTTCACATGTGTCGCATGTTGATGAATGTCCTCTTCACGATCTTCATTGGAATTCGTTCTCACATTCCAGGACTTTGATGAGCGATCCGGGGTTGAAATTGTACTTACGGGTGTCCCCCGTGGTGGACAAAAATCGATGCAAGAACTGCATAGACCATGTTTTCAGCGCCGAGATTGACATTGAAGGCTGATGTGGACGAGAGGCTTTGGCGTTTGGCTAGAAAAGAGGATTGAAGGAAAGGTCCTGTCCCTGCGTGAAAGCGGAGTGGGTCGGTGCGAGGATAAACCATATACTGAGCAGCGCGAGGGATGGTGAGAGCCATGTTGTTTACAACCCAATGATGTTCAATGTGTACTATGTAGCGACCTGGGCTACTCCGTGGAGGGATCCAGCGACTGTAAATGTTTCAGCTAGCCTAGTACTTCTCAGCAATTGCATCAGTCCCTTGCGTCGCAGTACTGACTCAAGCGATATCGAATGGGGATCAACATGCATCGCAAGTTGGACTTAGGTTGGACGCAAATTATGCTCCAGTGTCAGTAGGAGAGACAGAGATTTGAAGGGGAGCGGAATTTCGGTACTCATTCCACTGGGTCGGTGTGCTTGAGAATCACTGCACTATCCAGCTGCCCGGTCTTCACACGATGATCATGCATGAGTGCGTAGTAGACCCTACAACTCCGACTATTACCCAAATATGGAAATAGAGGCGCGGGAGTGCGCCTCCCGAGTATGTTTAGATAATCACAGACGCCCATAGCCATAGTATTCCCTTCCATTTGGTCGAACTCCCTGTTTCCTTTCTGTATGCAAAGCCGACTTCTCCGTCGACTATGTTACCGCTCATACTCGACCGCAAAACTTTCGAAAAGCTCCGGGCAGCAGAAATTACTCAACGCTGAACACCACCATGGTCAGAACGAAGACAAGGAAGTTCAGGACATGATGGACTTTACGTCCGACATGATAAGTGTTGCCTCTGGAAGCCATACTCATGGAGCTGCCTGGGCACATACGAAATCGCGTCGGGGGGACGAGCAGAGGTTGGTTGCGTCTCTACGTTTTGCAGAGGACGCGTCAGTGGTGCCGCCGTCGCCGACACTTGAAAAGGTCTCTGACCCTTTGGGTGAGATCACCTACAACTTCACTCACTCTCCTGCCAACAAGTACCGACCTGAGAGCAACACGCACATCGAGGAACAACGCGCAAAGCTGTCCGCCCGAGTTACGAAGCGCCCGATATCTCTGGAAAAGGCTCGATACCATGCAGACGAAGAGCTTTTCGCAGAGGACGCGGACCCGTCGACTTCGACTATATTCACGCCGGGATCATTCATAGAGACCAGAAGGTGTGTCGGACACCTACACTGTACACGTTATATCCCCTTGACAAGTCTCGACGATGTCCAGAAACGAGGTCTCCACCCACGGCATCGTCTTGGGTGAAATGCTAAGTAATAGAAGGTGGCGCATTGTCATGCTCGTGAGCTCGGGCGACGTTTGGACGCCGTTGCGCGACGACGTGATGTTTGCTGTGGCAGACTTCGTGCCAAATGATCTGATTTCCCGCTGCGGAGGAAAAGAGGTTGCTGGGAACGACTCAGAGCTTATGGCACGTGTGAAGGTTCTGCAGCGGCTACATCAGGTCGACAAGGCAGTGGAAGATGCGTACAACAAAATTCAACGGGCAGCGCGCAGCCTATACAGCCGGACAAGGTCGTCCGATCCCCATGCTTGGTCGACTGTCGACCTCGCGGACGCTGCAAAAATTATCTCCCCGAACCCTGACCTCGTCCACACCTTCGCGGTACATAAGTTCCTGATGAAACAAAGTTTGCAATATGTCGCCGATCCCGACTACCGCGTCGCTCGAACATTCCATGTGCGGCCTCAAGCGCACGTCGATATTATCAACGCTGTGACAGCCATGACACGCCAAGGGGATGCGCCGAGTAATCCCTTAGTGGAATTCGTGGCGAAGGCTCGTGAACTTATCGCTCGCCACCAGCAGATCCGACAAAGTACTCGTGACGAGTCACCTTCTATAGTGCCGACCAAGGTGAAATGGACGCCAGTGGAAAGGCAAATCCTCACGTTCTTGCTGCACTCCCTTCGGCCCAAACGTAGCACACAGATTGATCCTTACCACGTTGGGACTTTCGCGATTCTCAAACGGCTCCATACAAATATTCAAGAGATACACGAGTCTGTTGTTCATCAAACGCTCGTAGATCTGGGTGTCATTGCACCATGGCAGGACGCTGCTTCTCTCGTCGGCAAAGTGGACCAGCCGCCCAAAAAGCAGAAGCTGCTCGAGATACAGGAGAAGGCTATCATCGACAAAGCTTTCTCTTCTCCTTCTCTCCGGCAAACTGCCTCTGTCCCGGTACCCCTTGGACCTGAAGACTTCCACCTTCAAGATCCTCTTCACTCTATTCGTCACGATTTCGGGGATTTGCCGGTATTCGTAATCGACGATGTGACCGCTGAGGAACTGGACGATGGAATTTCTGTCGAGAGTATCCCATCTGAGCCTGGGAGCCACTGGGTACACGTCCACATCGCCGACCCAGCCTCTCTTCTTCCAGTCAAACATGTCTTCTCCGAGGCGGCCAAAAAACTGGGGTCGAGCTTGTATATGATCAATGCCCCGCA
This sequence comes from Pleurotus ostreatus, assembly GCF_014466165.1. Lineage (NCBI taxonomy): Eukaryota > Fungi > Basidiomycota > Agaricomycetes > Agaricales > Pleurotaceae > Pleurotus > Pleurotus ostreatus. The sequence continues at coordinate 890,788 of NW_023503162.1, read as the reverse complement.
ATCCATGCTTCCCCGTGCTTTGATGAGCCATGGTCTTTCTTTGGGCTCCGCTTTGCAACGCGGAGAACCACAGCGAGTCCTGTCATTCAGTGGGAAGATTGATGCCGACGGAGACATCGTGGACTACAAGGTCCGCGCAGGGATTGTCAATAACGTGAAAATCGTTGATTACGACTCCGTGAATGCGGCCTTATCCCTTCCTACAACCCAGCGTCAAACTCCCTTCGAGAGACAAGGCACTTCCCTGCCCCGTCCACATCGTTCCCTTGCTGCCGGGGATGCGACACAACTCATGCTCTGCAATGACGTTGTACAGAGACTTGTGACGCGACGCCGAAGAGAGGCTTCTTTCATCGTATCAACGATGGGGTCCGAGATATGTCTGCGCCAGCACGGCGCACCAGAGACACCCATCCACCTCAAGCATGTCGCTGTGTTCCGCGGATTTCCCGACCTTCGGTATACGGTCTTTGACCCAGCGTCCGAAGATACCGGCTCACGACAGATGGTCGCAGAGATGATGAAGGTCGCTTGTAGGGTAGCATCTAGATTTAGTCAAGACCGCGGTCTGCCCCTTCTGCGCAGAATCGCGCCCCCAGCAACTCTCCCCAACCCTTCTGACCTTCAAGATTTCCTCAAACTGCGCACCCACAACGGACACGTACCGTTCGTCGAAGTGCTGAAGAAAGGTGTTGTGCTTGGGAACGCCTCATACTCTGTTGAACCACTTGGTCACTGGGGGATCGGTGTTCCCGATGGCGAAGGGTACTGTAGGGTGACATCTCCTTTGCGCCGCTATTCAGATCTGGTCGCACATTGGCAAATCCACTCCGCGCTATTGGCCACTTCGCCCACCTTCTCTACGGATTGGTTGAAGGACTATGGAGATGCTTTGGTTTGGCACGACCGGGCACGCAAGAAGCAACAACAGCTTCACGACGATTTCTGGAAGTACTTGTATATCCGTCATCAAATCGAGAGCCAGAGCCCAGAAGCTCGTGCAGTACTCGGTAATCTTACTGGTGAAGTCATCTCTAACGGCGCGTTGAACACCATGTCAATGCATTTCCAATGTCAAGTCGCCATCCCGAAGCTCGGTATATCGGCAGGTTTGCGCAATATGGAGGAGGATAAAGTCCCTAAGATTGGTTCGATCGTTCCGATCAGAGTAGAGGAAATAAAGCTGGGTAGCACTCCTCAACTGGATTTTGGACTTATCTCATGACGGTCAAAATCGCCTCATCTTTTAATTGTATCGTATCATCTACCTAATCATTGACGCATAGTATGTATATCCCCCTACTCAACGCGTTCTCCTGCTCCTTTCAACAGGCCTGGGCCCGACGTGTCGAGCGTCCTCGAGCGTCGTTTCGTTCTGGACAAAGTCCCAGCGCTCCTGAAGAACGATAGGAGCTCGTCATATGACTTGTAGCCAATCAACGAGCCAGAATTTCGCGTGGGACCCTGGCGCCTGCACCCCTGTCTTCGTGTGATCGTTCGATTTTGCATTTTTAGAACGGCATACATAAATTGGTGCTCTCCAAGCGTGTCCCTTGCTTCTGACCGCCATCTTCCCCACTTCTCTCTCGGAAATGTCGCACAACGCAACAGTGCCGAACTTGGATTCATGGTCGGGGTATCTCACCGAGGCTCAAGCCCACCTTTTGGGAATGTCGAATACTCGGCTTGCTCTTATTGCGCTCATAAACGCGCCCGTAATAATCATTCTTCTGAATGCTGTCTGGCAACTGGTACGTGGACGGCGTTGAAGATGCGGCATTGCCATGATTAAATAATTCGCTATTCCCAGATCGCACCGAGGGATCCATCAAAGCCACCCACCGTGTTCCATTGGCTTCCAATAATTGGTTCGGCTGTCGGTTATGGGAACGACCCTTTGAACTTTTTCCTGGCGTGTAGGGAAAAGGTGTGTGGCCTGTACACGTTTACTGTTTATTCATTCACACCTTTTTCACAGTATGGCGATGTCTTCACATTTATATTGTTTGGTCGTCGCGTGACTGTCGCGTTGGGAGCGAAGGGAAATAACTTTGTCCTGGGAGGGAAATCAACGGTTCTTAACGCGGAAGATGCGTATACAGTACGTCAATCCAGTATCTCATAGCGCTCTACTTTGACGTTTTTCGCTCAGCATCTCACTACACCCGTTTTCGGAAAAGATGTGGTGTATGACGTCCCGAACGAGAAGTTCATGGAACAAAAGCGATTCGTCAAAGTGGGCTTGTCTACTGAAAATCTTCGCGCGTACGTCGGGATGATTGAGGACGAGGTCGAAGAATACATGAACAATGATGCCAATTTCCGCGTCTATGGAATGAACGACATCAACGACTGGGGCATGTTCGATGTGGTCAGCGTTCTCCAGGAAATCACCATTCTTACCGCTTCAAGGACTCTACAAGGAAAGGAAGTTCGTAGCAAACTCGACAAGACATTCTCGCAACTCTACAACGATTTGGATGGCGGATTTACGCCGCTGAACTTCCTATTCCCCAACCTGCCTTTGGAAAGCTACAGAAAACGGGACCGAGCGAACGTGAAAATGACAGAATTCTATGTCGACATTATTCAAAAGCGTCGCCAGGCGGGCGCTGACGTACGTCTCCTTCTCCTAGTCTCCACTGGCTACTATCACTCATCGTGTACATCGACACTAGAGCGACCACGACATGATTGCTGCTCTTATCAAGCAAACCTACCGCGATGGCACTCCTCTCAAAGACCATGAGATAGCCCATATTTTGATTGCTCTTCTCATGGCCGGCCAACATACTAGCTCTGCTACTGGTTCATGGGCTCTGCTTCACATCGCAGAAAATCCGGATGTTGGGTCAGTCTATTCTCCGCGAAAACCAGAGAAGGCATTAACAATTACTCCTGCAGCGAGGCTTTATACCAAGAACAAGTTAAATACTTCGGTACCCCAGATGGCAACCTGCGCTCTATGACTTACGAAGAACTTCGGGAGCTACCTGTCCTCGACGCCGTGATCCGTGAAACACTCAGGCTTCATCCTCCTATCCACAGTATCATGCGCTATGTCCGAGACGACGTGTCTGTCCCCCCAAGCCTTGCTGCCCCTTCGAAAGATGGTGTCTTTGTCGTTCCTAAGGGCCACTACGTTCTTGCTTCTCCCTCTGTCAGCCAAATGGATCCTCGTGTATGGAAGGATGCCCAGCGCTTCGACGTCTCCAGGTGGACCGACCCCGATGGTGTTGCCGCCCAGGCCTTCAAGGCATACGCGGACGAGAACGGCGAGAAGATTGATTATGGCTTTGGTGCAGTCAGCAAAGGAACGGAAAGTCCTTACCAACCCTTCGGTGCTGGACGTCATCGTTGCATCGGCGAGCAGGTGGGTTATTATCTACGCATGTTGATGTCCTTTCTCATTGACATTTTCGCTTCATTCAACCAGTTTGCTTATCTGCAATTGGGCACACTCATTTCGACGATGATCCGTAAAGTTGAGCTACGGCTCAAGGACCCAGTACCCGCCCACAATTACCACGTACGTCGGTCGTGTTCTATCCCGCCACCTCCTCTAACTTTTTATCCCGCAGACCATGATCGTCATGCCCAAGAAGCCAAGAAACATACTCTACCGTCGCCGGAAGTTCGACTGACGTTAGTAACTGATGATTCGGATATTTTGATACCATTCTTAGTATATTTACATCTTAGAATATTCCCATAAACTTATTTCTAGAACATGGATGGATCAACTGCTAGCGACACATGGACCTACTTAAGAATGTGCACACTTCTACAGTACACACTTCTGACCTTGCCCCTCGGAGAAATGCCGAACTACTTACTACCAAGGGCGACAGACTTGCTGCGCCCACAATCATACTGTGGGTGACCCAATAACGAGTCACACTTAGTAACGAGTCATGGCTTGAATATCTCATTCCTGGCCGCCACTCGCTTTCCTCAAAGTATGGCATAGTGTAGCCTATGCCATTATTATTGTGTACCATAAGAATTGAGGGAGCATAGACCAAAATGAGGATATAAACTTGAGATGCAATCGCGCGACTCCTTGTTTTCCCTTCCAATTTGGGACTCCCGCCACGCCGTCTCCATCTGCAGCAACAACGACCACCAAGAACACCTAAAGAATGGTACATAAGTGAAGCCTAACTACTTTTCGATGTACTGATACAATTCCCGGGGAGATTCACTGCCCTGAGAATTGAGCATCGACACGGTCATTCCTCGCCTGATATTGGGAGATGTCTTCACACATCGTTAGTCAAAGCTACGGACCGAAGAATATCAGCCCGAACGAGTTCCGATTGCGATATCGATCACTTCGGCCCTCCTGATTGTATTTTTTCCGGATTTTTAGAGTTGCCCTGGAGCCCTATATAAAGAGCCTTGCTCCGAGCGAGGCATTATCCCCCCTTCTCTCGTTAAAGTTTCCTGGTGCACGCTACTTTGCTTCAGAGACAGCAAAATGTTGTTGAATGGTATGCTAATAATAAATGGAGTATTCAGGCATGCCTCTGACAATAATAGCAGGTAAATCCAAGTCGCTGTGCGACACACACGCTGTTGAGGCCGAGCGCTTAATATCGTGTCGCGTTGAGCCTCGCTGTGTTTGCAGATGGGAACTTCGTCGGGTTTTCCCGAGCACTGACTCGTTACAGGTCATTCCGTCCCTAAGAAATAAAATATTCATTATGCCGATATTTACTCTCCCAAAAATACAAAAAAGTAGATGTTTGCTTAGAGTAGATACTTACGAAGACGTCCGCAGCATTTCTGTGCCATTACAGTGATGTGGCCGTTAGTAATTGCTGGCGCAGACGGAGTTGACTCGTTACTAGGTTACCCACAGTATGCCCACAACGCCGCAAGTTCGTTGTCGTATATTCGCTGTATCTGCTGAAAGTCGTTGTCCACACTGTTCTGATGGGCTTCGTATTGTGCAATGAGTGAATCCTTCTCCCTCTGTGGGGCTTCCCCCATTTCTTTCATCTGTTGCTGAAGTCTGATCGTCTCCGTGCCAGGTTTTGAGCGCTATCGTGTACTCGCTGGATTTCTGCTTGAAGCTTGCAACTCCAACTTCGTTTCCTCGTCCTTGAGTTGTATTGCTGCGGAAAGGCAATAAGCACTAGGTCTCCGAACCCACAGAGCGAACGTGGAATTTACCTTCGTTCATCTCTGGACCTGCCGCATTTCCTCTTTATGTTTCTCCACCTGATCACGGAGCTCGCGATCAAGTTCGGCTCCAGCTGTTGTGTCCACGACTGTCCTCCCCTCATCGACCAGTTCCGTTTGGATGCACAGGGGTAGTGGGTGATTCTGAATGATGCGGCCCAGAATACACTTCGCACCCTCGAATGTGTTGTCATTCCGCATGATTTGTGCACCTTTGTCCAAGACCGGTTTGAAGAATGCGGGGTCGGAGGCAAGTTCTGCTCCGACCTGAGGCGACACCTGGCTCTACATATTCGACACCAACACGACATTTCGCTATGTCGCTTCGCCACAGAGCTTGCGAAACATCTTGAAATTGCGCGTCGAGATACCTCCCATACGGAAGTCAGAGATGCGGTAGATGTAGATCACCCCAGAAAGCGTTGTCCCCTGTCGATAACTTATAGGATATTAGCTGAAGTTGATGAGAGAAAGCTTTCACATACGTGCTCGCGAGGAAAGCTGTGATCATTGCTAGTATGTCTGCGCCGCTCTTTGTTGTGTCATCGAAACCGGGGGTGTCGATGAACGTGACTAGACGGCCATCCGCTTCGAAAGGCTTGGATAGTATTAATGAACTAGACACTCAATCGATTAGCCTCGACGAACTGTTCAAGTCACTGTCGTCTTTCCGCGACCCGTAGCTCCCATCACCCTGGGGCCTGCGTTATAAGTTGCATTACAATTGTGCTGACCTTGATCGTCAGAGGACGGAGACTCACGCTATGAGGACGTTCTGCGTCGAGGTCATTGTGGTATATTTGCGCCTGTAGTTTATGGCGTATTAGCGTATTAGAAAGCACGGAGAGGGAGGTATAGTTCTTGCTCGAGGAGGTTTCTGTCTACAATGAACACGAAATCCGAGTGTGACTAGACTATGAAGGAGTATTTATTAAACCATGAAGAGGTCTTCTCTCATCACAAGTCACCTGCATCGATCCATGAGCACGAAGCGAGAATCTCAATATTTAGAATGGAAGGATCGAGTCAAGTAAACCCCCAATCGAGCTGAAAATCCCGGGTCGAGATTGCCGTCGAGTAGCTTCAGCATACTGTTGTTGAAGGCGCTCCACCGTCGCGTTCAGCTGCATCCTTTCTACCGAGTCCGCCTCTTGTGTACGCCGGAGCTTGTCATTGACTTCGTCCACCCTCCTTTTGTGCTCGGCAGCCTGCCGTTCGATTTCCAGGCGAGATGTCGCCTCAAGGTCTTGCATCCTTCTTTCGAGCCTGTCTTTCTCTTCGGCGTAAGAGGAAGCTAGGCGTTGTGATTCATTCTGCACGCGCATCATATCTCGGTTCAGCTGCGCCGTCGCTTGCTCGAGTTCCTCTCGAGCCTGCTCATCCTTCTGCCTCAGTGCTGGGGAGAAGGATACACATTTAGTGGAAAGAATGAGTTGGAAGGTAAAAGGAGGATACCTTTCTTCATTTCGTCTTGTAGCTGCCGTTGTTCTGCCTTGTATCTCATCGCCTGTTCGTGCAACTCGCGGCCGAGCTCGGCACCGGCGGCAGTCTCTGTGATGTCCTTCTCCTCGTCAACCAGCTCCCTCTGAATGCGCAAAGCCAGGGGAGCTTTGAACGCAATGCAACGCATGAGGGCACAAGCCGAGTCAAATGTATTGTCATGTCGTTTCATCTGGGCACCCTTGCCTAGCACGGGCTTGAAGAAGATATCCCGGTTCTTCAACTCTTCCTCGCGCGCCTCGCCAATGTCGACAGAGACCTCGCCCCACATGTTCGTGACAATGACCACATTTCGGAGTGTAGTGTCACCACATAGCTCTCTGAACATTCTGAAGTTCCGAGTTGACGTGCCGCCCATGCGGAAGTCTGAGATGCGGTGAATGTATATTACGCCCGAAAGCTTTACGCCGTGCTGATACCTGCATCATCCACCATCGACATCAATAGACTAAGGGAGAGAAATAACCACAAAAGGTGGCACTCACGTGCTGGAAAGAAATGCTGCAATCATGGTCAACACGTCGGTGTCAGTTCTTGTCGTATCGTCGAAGCCGGGGGTATCTATGAGTCTGACCGTTCGACCATCAAGCGGAAAAGGTCTCGAAGCCTGAACGGCGCTGGTGCACGACATAAGCCCCGACCCTACGCGCAATGCGGATCCGCTAGCGGTGTTTATGAACTACCGCATCGCCAAGTTAACGAGATCGAGCTATCTGCAACAGAAGTTATAATTACGGTAGTCTTTCCACTGCCTGTGGCTCCCATCACGCTGCACACGGTCAGCGACAACCCGCAAAGCGAAGAGGGAGCACTCACGCAATGAGGACTTCGTCGGGGCCGCTGGCGTCTGGTTCTAGCTCGCGAAAGGATGACTTGGGACTAAGGTAGCTACTAGCGTGAGGGGATATCACCCTGGCAGTGCGAGGCTCGCTCGTCGGCCAAGGCGCATGCTATACCATTTCAATGGTTAACGGATGTTCGTGTATCCAAATAATAGTTTACACTCGACGTTTTCGCCTGTAGACTCGACCTATGACAATGGTTAGCTCCGTGGTAGGTACGCAACGAATAGGGGCTCAACCTGGCCATGGATCGCCCGTTTGGGGGAGTGAATTTGCTCCAGGACATAGCTGATTGTGGTTGGAGAACTTCTGCCTTAGCTGGATCGACTATCCCCGCACGATGGTGGTTTTATGCAGATTGTAGCCACATGCAGAATGCTGTCTTCATGTTGTCGACGGTCGTGTTGTATATTGACAGTGCAGGTGGACTATAGAAGTGGTGCTGCGGAACCTAATGAACAGAAGTCCGGCGAAGCTGTGGAGAAGCAGATTCACGTTCGATCGTCGGGGTCTAGGGTCTATGAATGGGTGGTGTAGACAAAAATAGGGTTGTGTCCCTCAAACCCTTCGCATCCCCCCCTCGACTTCGGGGTTCTTCTCAAACCAGGGCCTTAGCTGTGACTGCAAGGGGCGTCTTGAACTTCCTTTCCACTTCCGCTCGGTTTGGGAACAATGCAGACCGTAAGTATTGGAAAGGCTGGAGAGGGAATTCATAACATGTACAGCGTCCTGAGGAAGCAACCCCCACGCGAGCATCACTACAAGATCACACAACCGCCTCGACTGCCTCCCCTCGAAGGTGGGTTGGCTATCTGCGTCTCAAGCTGTAGGATCTTCTTGCGCAGCTCCAAGACCTCCTGGTTGTTCGCACCTTCTCGAATCTTCCGCTCAAGTTCCCCGAGTTTCCCTTCATACTCTCTGGTCAGCCTCGCCTGTTCCACCCTGGCAGCCTCTGCGGCCGCTCGTATCTGAGACTCGAGCCTGTTCTTTTCTGATTCGTATCGGGAGGCCATGTCTTGCGCGTCACGCTGAATGCGATTGGCTTCGCTCTGCAGTTTACTGATTTCAACACCAAGCTCGTCTCGTAGCTCTTGATCTTTAAGGCGCAAAGCTGTGTGTAACAGAGAGTTAGCCCAAGGAATACGTTGAGGGATGTAATAAACACCTTGATCCATCTCGCTCTTCAATGTGCGAATTTCTTGTTCATGCTTATTTATCAAGGCCGCTAGCTCAGCGCGCAGTTCGCCCCCAGCGGCAGTCTCAGAAAGAGCCATGCCGCTGTCGACCATTTCACTCTGTATTTGTAGTGGAAGAGGCGTGTTGCCGATGATGTAACGGAGGACATTCATTGCACTGTCGAGGGTGTTGATGTGTCGCAGGAGCGTCGCGCCTTTGTCCAAAGCGGGCTTGAAGAACAAGTCCTGGGACGCAAGCTCCGCCTCGCGTGCTTCGCCAACGGCTGCCGGCACTTCTCCCCACATATTGGTGACGATGGCCAAATTCTTCAGCGTCTTCTCTCCGCATAGATGCCGGAGCATTCTGAAGTTTCGCGTCGAGAGTCCACTCATCCGGAAGTCCGAGATCCGGTGCAAGTATATGATCCCGGAGAGTGTCTTTCCCTGTTCGTACCTACGTCGCGGGACCATCAATTGGTTGTTGGGGAAAATGTGGCAATCTCACTCACGATGCAGTGAGAAATGCAGCTATCATAGCGAGGACGTCCGTGTCGCTTTTGGTCGTGTCGTCGAATCCTGGTGTGTCCACCAGAGTCACCCTTCGTCCGTCGAGTTCGAATGGTCTGCATATTTGCACGTCGTTGGTGCACGATCGGAGGCCCGCTCCTACAAGCAAGTCGTCGCCACTGGCCATATTGGCGAACTAGAGAAGATGTCAAAACAACAACACCAAATCATCAACGTATAACGAACGGTCGTTTTGCCACTACCCGTCGCGCCCATAATACTAGAAACAAGATCAGTATCGCCAAGATACTATAGAGAGGGACGTTGCTGCACATACGCAATTAGGACGTCTGGCTGCTCGCCAGACCCCGCTCTTCGGTTGTTCTGCATCACTAAGTATGTTTATTCGTGAAATGGGTGGGGTTGGAGATTTGAAACTAACCTACAATCACTTTAGCCTACTATTTCAATTACCCACAAGGAATAGGGTTTCCTCCATCGATTGTGATGTTCCCTAGCAGCGTCGAACATGAGGAATCAGTGAAATTCGTCTTCTGGTTGCGCAGCAGTGAAGGTCGATATAATAGTGATGGACTCGAGATTGGGGGTGCTTCTGAATGAAAAGGTCGTCTCTTCGAATATATGGAGCTCGATCGGAATGTGGCAGGCGAGGAAGCGGATATGAGAGTGTCCGTCAAGGATATAGGAGAAGACGTGTTCACGGTAGAATTGTCGTCGACAAACGAGTTGGCTATAACCATCCCTCGGCGGCGGAAGCACCATGCGCGTTATTTAGGTTTTCGGGCGGGACGCCAACCACGTGGATGGACTGGGGGAATTGCCAACAACGTCTCTGCCACCTGAGATCCTTCATCCGGCGACCAAGTGGCCATCGCTCGGGTGGTGTGACGAAGAGGGTGCCAAATATTAAAGTGCTGTTCAGGCTACTGGCTCCATTCACGATTAAAGATGGTAAGCTTGTACGTGAAGTATCCCATCAGAGTGATATCGGGGCGCTGAAATAACATAACAGGCGTTTGCTCGCTCATTATCAGCCGAAGACAGGGAAGAGTTTGCGAGGCGTCTACTTAGAATTCGCTGGTAGCCTCTCCTCCAAGCAGCAGGCTAGCTGCATTGTGCTGCGCACTCACAGCTGCGCGTATGAACTTATTATGCCGCAGAAATTAAATATGTGCTCCATCAACAGAAGGAGTAAATGCTTGTCAGACCAGCCACCAGTTTGCGCAAGTTGAAAATCGCTCGATTTGGGCATTCGGTGGCTGACAAAGCCACCTTGCACCTGCAGAGTGCACGACTTGAACCAGAATGGATGCATCCTTGTGCACTGCTGGCTGCTTTAGCCGATTACTGCCCAAACCTCAAGCACCTTTTGCTTTGCACCGCTTGAATCCAACGTACACCCGCTTTCCATTGCTATTGTCATAACTTACGATGAACTGAAGCCTCAGTTGTCTGGCTGTTATAGGCGCATCCAAGAAGTCCCTTAGGGGCTACTAGGGGCGCATTCACGTGCGTTCCCAGCTATGGGCTCGGACCGCGTATACACGCGGCCGCTCGGACTTCTCGGGTTACAGACTAAGTACATATTTGAGCACACTGTACTTACTATGACCGGACTCATTACTGTTTTGTGAATGTGCAGACGCTGCGTGTTCCCCAGTATATATTCCTGTACAGTACATACAGTTACCTTAGTTCAGATATTAGTTCCTTTCCGCACTCACATCCTCACCTCTCGTTTGAGGTCCCTCCGTCGCATCCCCTTGCCTGCGCTTGTACCCTCGGTACCCGCGTAGGACTCCCCCTGAAAATACAGGGCACGCAAGAGTGTTGTAAGGGGACACTCCTATTTTCTCTCCTTTCCTTCATCCCATGGACTCTTACCTACATCCCCTTCGTTCCCCTTCGTTCCCTTTCGTTCCCTTCCCTTCCCACTTCCTTTCCGCCCACCCCTTACGCATCCAAGCCATGTCCGGTGACTCCGGAGTCTTCCCGCACTTCGGACACTTCGGACTCACTCGGACTCGTCTATACACCCCGGGCTACCTCTGTCCTCTTTCCCCACTTCATTACTCTTCGCTCTCACTTCCCCAAGTCACTGGCACGACTCCTGTGCATTTACCCTCCACTTCATTATCACATGTTTCCTCGTACCTTGTGATATTTGTTCAGACTTGTGGCTGGTGTACTGTACAGTTATCCTGCATTCCTCTCACGCTACTACAATATATACTTCACTTCCTAGCATGGAGAATCCTTATCCTGTTCTCTTTGGATTCTCCCTCTGCTAGGCTTGTGCTGTGCGGCCATCTTGAGGTTGCCCTTACAATTTGGTTACAAAGGATATTCCTACTGGGAGTTCTTCACTCAACCGGGAGCCGTAGACTTGATAAAGGCAAATGTCCAATTGTCTTGTTCTTGGGTTAATGTGCACGCCTCTCATATGTTCACAGATCGATAGCTTCCTTCAGCTTCTTTATCCTAAACGCCCGGAAGATTGGTGTGTATATATGGCTCTTCATCACAACTAATATGCAACCCAGATGGTGTAAGGGGACACTCCTATTTTCTCTCCTTTCCTTCATTCCATGGACTCTTACCTACATTCCCTTCGTTCCCCTTCATTCCTTTTCGCTCCCTTTCCTTTCCACTTCCTTTCCACCCACTCCTTTCGCATCCGAGCCGTGTCCGGTGACTCCGGAGTCTTCCCGCACTTCGGACACTTCGGACTCGCTCGGACTCATCTATACTCTTCGGGGCTCGTCCGGGTTACCTCTATCCTTTTCCCCCACTTCATTACTCTTCGCCCTTACTTCCCCAAGTCGCTGGCACGACTCCTGTGCATTTACCCTCCACTTCATTATCACATGTTTCCTTGTACCTTGTGATATTTGTTCGGACTTGTGGCTGGTGTACTGTACAGTTATCCTGCATTCCTCTCACGCTACTACAGTATATACTTCGCTTCCTAGCATGGAGAATCCTTATCCTGTTCTCTTTGGATTCTCCCTCTGCTAGGTGAGCAGCCCTCTCATGTATTGTAGTTAGCCTTATTCACTATCTTTGGATTCTCCCTCTGCTAGGCCTGCGCTGTCGGCCATCTTGAGGTTGCCCTTACAGATGGCCTGAATATATTACCAAAGAGGCGAGTAGGATCTTTCGGCGCAATGATTACGTCCTTAATATTCATCGTAGGAATTCGATAAGATAGGCCTCACTCAGAACCGTCTTGGTCATGTGCCAGGCTGTGACAATGCATGATGAAACTGTTCAAAACCCCATACAAAAGCTTAAGCTCGCTAAATCAAAATTTTGTCTGCAAGAGATTGTTAAAAATGCAAATTGGCAGATTTCCTTGCGACCAGAATTATGAATTCGAGGCGTACAGAATTTGAACTGAGTTTACAAGTTTCCTTGCCTCAGTTTGGTCATAAGCACAGTTACCATATTAGGCATGGATAGCCCTTGCCTCCCAAAGTGCGTCGCGTCGCGACCACTGACACACTACACACAATCTTTCCAATGCTATTTTACCAAAAAAAAAATGAAAATAGACAAAAATAAAGACAATGTATGTCATGGACCTTGACACCGATAATGATTTTACGATGACATTATGACCATTTATGACCATTGGATATATTTTAAAACTACTATAATTCCCATTCTTTGAGTATATACAGAGTAACCTTAGTGCAATAGTGAACCGTAGTAGCTTTGTCTATAATAACCCCTGTCGAGGCCGCTAAGCTCTGCGTAACGGAATGTCACAAACTCACATGACCAAGACGGTTCTGAGTGAGGCCTATCTTACTATCTGCCAGAACCTTTCAAAGGAGGGCAGCATACAATCTTGTATGAACTGGTATATATCTCAAATGCATAATAACGACTTGGAAGATAACAGAAGTTTGTTGCCACTACGCCAACTGTCAACTTCACTGACGCCTTTCTTCTACTTTCGTAGAGATTCCTGTGGAAAAATGGAAGCTTTCGAGCCCCTCATTCTTTGCCGTTGCTTCAAAAGACAGTATCTGCACGCCTGTCCGAGGGAAGGCAACGATGGCGCAGTATGGAGTTGAGGTAACAACGTAGAATATGACACTGGTCACTGGGTGCATCTGGAGGCGACTGAAGAGGTTAACAACGATCTACACAGTTGGCTTTTGAAACACTTCCCCACAGCATAAACACCTTTTTCCCAATGAATACTAAGACCACCTACTGTTTCTGTCACCAACTTGAGTTGTGCCCGCCCCTTGAGTTTGTTGTTGTTAAGTTCGGGAGCCGAATCCAGTCCCGAGAGCGCTCATGCCCTGCGCACCGACGCAGCACGACCAGTCACCACTATGTCAATATCCCAGCAACTATTCCATACATTCGAAACGGTCAAGGATCAAGCAAGGGATGCGCTATGGGCACTTTCTTCTTGCTTATGCCAGCAGTCTGCGAAAGTCAAGATAAATGGACGAACTTGTGAGGAGCCGTCTCACGTCGAAGACACGTGTACCTAATGATTTGTGCCAACAGTTACGATTGTCAAAGTCCTGGGCGAGGGAGGGTTCTCCTTTGTATACCTAGCTCAGGATGACCATAGCGGGGTGAGGCTCAATTAACCACTGACTGCACGGCTTTGCTAACAAAAATGGGTAAAGCGTCAATTCGCGCTCAAGAAAATACGGTGTCCGACGGGGAATGACGGGGTCAAGGAAGCGATGCGCGAAGTGGAGGCGTACAGGCGGTTTAGGTACGTGGTATGCTCCTGCAAGCTCCTACGCCAATTCATCTACCACGATAGACATCCCAATATCATTCGCATTCTGGTCTGCATGCGCTGTTTTGTATTCACTGCCGGCAACTGACGGAGTCTGTTATAGGATTCGGCGGTGGTACAAGACCCTGACGGCGAAGGCAAGATTGTCTATCTCTTCCTGCCTCTTTACAAGGTCCCGCACATCGCTATGTCACTAAACACGTTTGCTAACCCTAATATCAGCGGGGGAATCTCCAGGATGCCATCAACACCAACGTCGTGAACAGAACACACTTTCCAGAGAAAGAGATGGTCCGTCTATTCAAGGGGACATGTGAAGCTATCCGGGCAATGCATGATTACCGTGCACCTATCCGTTCAACTCCAAATTCGAACGCTGCGGCCGCTTCTTCGTCTAGAAATCAACAAGAAGCTGTTGGTCGACATTCCGATGACGACGAACGATTCCCGCAACCCGAAGGTGATGCTGAGGGTGGTTATTCCTACGACGGCGCTTCTGTGCCTCTGGTCACCCGTCAACGAATTGAGGAACAGGGAGACGTCGTATTCGATGGAGACGAAGAAGCCCAGCAAAACGGCACTGCTGACCCTAGTAAAACGGAACACGTCCCGTACGCCCACCGAGATTTGAAGCCGGGGTATGTCCTGTTTCCAAGCACGCTACTTGCGACTCATCATGCGCACAAGGAACGTTATGATTGCGGATGATGGTGTTACGCCTATCCTTATGGACTTCGGCAGTACGATCAAGGCGCGTATAAAAATCGACACTCGATCTCAGGCATTATTGCAACAGGTACGTAAGGACCGCCCGAAGCCCACCATGTTGTATACTCACCGTGGGTCCAGGATATCGCCGCAGAGCAAAGCACCATGGCATACAGGGCGCCGGAGCTGTTTGACGTCAAAACGGGGCACACGTTGGACGAGAAAGTGGATATATGGGTGCGTGTGTGCACCAACACCGCTCAGGCGTGTGACGACTAATGCTGTATTTCTTGTAGTCACTTGGTTGCACGTTATACGCTCTCGCGTACTCGCATTCGCCGTTTGAGAACACGCAAACGACAGAGCAGGGTGGTTCGATCGCAATGGCCGTTCTCAACGCGCAGTACAAGCACCCCGACTCCGCCTATTCGCAGGGCTCGAAAGACCTGATCGATAGCATGCTCAAGGTCAATCCTGACGACCGGCCAAATATTCACCAGGTGAGTTCGAAATACGATAGGGCGGATGGGTAGTTTGTCTTATGCCGCTTGTAGGTTATCGAAAAAGCGGATGCCGTGCTAAGGTCGCTTTCGTGAGCACGGCATGTGGTGGGTATCACCGCATGCGCTTTCCTTTCCTATCCTTATTATGTCGCTCTCTCTGGATTTGTCTGTTGGACATTGTTGCTACGTTAACTCATCAATATGAGGCCATTAGGCCGCCACGAAAGAAACGCATTCTAGATGGTGAATCATGATTGACATTTGAATATGATAAATGGATAGCGCACAATGTATGGTTAGAGGCGGGGCGCGCTTACCTGCCCATAACGCGATGCCTTGGGTTGTCCGCCGAGAACACGACAACTACGAAGGCTTGGGAGGCTTGGGCGACTTCTTAAGTTTATCGGCCTTCATTCGTTTCGGTCTTATACCTGTAGCCGTCACTTTTCGTGGTGGACTGGTGCCATCGTCACGGTCTTTCGCTGGTTCTACCACAACCCGTTTTCGTTTACGCTGCGGTGACGGTGACGCGCACTCTGGCTGCAGGTTTCCTATGGTAGCTTCATTCGCTTGTGCTTTTGCTTGAGCCCTTCGCTTGAGCCGCTTCTCTTTCCGTACCTGTGTAGATTTTTGCTGTGGAGGGCGCATGAGTGAGATGGTAGATAGCCATTCGACAATAATAATCACTCGCCCGTTTAGACGCGCGATTTGATTTCGATGTTATAGTGATACCATCTTCGGCCTGTCGCGGGTGGTTGGGGCCTTTTGGCAGCCCACCGAGGACTTCAGACGCTTTACCCGTGGGCTCAAAAGATTTTGCGAGTTTAGAGAAGTTCGTGAAGCGTCGTTTGTGGGCCTAAGCAGGACGTAACTGAGTCAGCTTCGAAAATTTACTAATAGTAGAACAGACCTTGGATTCTCGGTGAGCATCAATCATTTTCGACCCCTTGAATATCTTCCCCGGGCAGACGACGCACTGCCATTCACCGGCACCAGCATCCAGAGAGGAGACGTATATCGGATCATTCAGAGCCTCCTGAACGGTCACTTTCGATATCTCGTCGGTATCAGACTCTGCACCCGCGTCCCAGTCGGCTTCGCTCTCTTCATCCGCTTCGATGGGTCCCTCATCCCTGTCGCCAACAACGGGCTCTTCCAACAATTTTGAAAGTTCTTCGTCGTCTGAATCCTCATCCTCCGAGTCGACGCCAGAACTGTCCGATTCGTCCGAATCGGTATCGTTAAATCCAAGAATTTCTTTTGTGTCATCGTCGAGTCCGAGCTCGGCTTCTTTCTCTTTTTTCTGTATCCTTTTCTGAATGCGTTTTAGCATGATGGGACACTGGAGGGTAGATGATGAATCCCAAAATGGTAAGCATCGCGTCCCGGACGCGTGGACGCAAGACTGATCGATCGGGCAGGTCGGACAGCTGATCCAATTTGTGTACATGTTACATGCCCACTGTAGGCTCCAGATTTTGGGACATTCTGAGGATGTTAACATGGCTTGGCATTATCGGCGGTTGGGCTGGGAAGATGGAAGGCCTCAGTCGCTAAATGGAACTCGATTTCTTGATTCAAATGGCACAGCTTCCTCAAGTACCGTCGCCCTCGCCCCGCATCTGCACTAGGGCGCCCCAGCATGGCGTCGACTCTCGCAATTAATGCCAAAGGCACAGAATTTGCTTATATCGACTCTGGCCCACCAAAGACGCAGACTTACGTGACTATTTTCGCCCTACACGGCTTCGGTTTCTCAAGTCGTGAGTACTTACGCTGTACTGTTGTTCGATCTCTGACCTCTGTGGCCTTGAGTTAGATGTCTTCTCTAAGGTATCCGATGCCTTCAGAGCGAAGGGCGGGCGCTTCGTAGCCATTACCCGTAGGGGGTACAGGGGATCGACTCCGTTTGCTGCAGACGAACTTGCTGTGCTCGCTGAGGGTGACGAGGCCCAGAAGACGGTCTGGTTGAAGGATCGAGCAGTCGAGATCGCCAGCTTCATCGACAGCTTCATCCAGCAACAGAAGTTACCCGCTCCATCCAGCGACGGTAAACAAGGCGGCATCGCAATTTTGGGTTGGTCGGGTGGAAACTCGTTCACCGCTGCTGTCATTTCTTCTATCGATAGCTATGCTGAGCCCGTACAAATTCGCCTATCGCAATATCTACGGGCGCATATCATGTTAGGTGTGCAATTTTCCAAGCTCTTGACAATAATCAAGTATGAACATGTCGACAGATCCACCATCACTCTCTTTCGGCTTACCTTTTCCTCCCAAGACATACACCCCGCTCGCGGACATGTCAATTCCGGCTGACAAACGCGGCCTATCATTCGTCGCCTGGATTACATCGTACTTTCAGCATGGTGATCTATCCACCCGCAACTTAGATGTGATCGAATACGTTGTCCCGGCCTTCTCCCATACGCCCAGCATCTGGAACATGACCTTGTCCGACATATCTGAAATGGTGGATGAACCAGGCCTCAACGTTGATATGGGTTTGCTGGGATTCATCGCTACCAACGGCGCTTCTTACAAATCTGCGACGTTCGACAAATCTATCAAAAGCCGGTTCACCCACTTGCAGTTTTGGCTCCTCATCGGGGATCTCACATCCTCGTTCGGCCTAGCTGCATTGTGGTCTATTCAAGATGACGACAAAGCCAATGGCGGCGATAATGTGCACTACAAAGTGATTAGTGGTGCTAACCATTTTGTGAGCGTACTTCTTGTCACTAATTCTTCCCAGTGCTGAAAGATCCACCAGATGCATTGGGACGAACCAGAGAGGACCGCAGATGTACTTTTGGAGACATTGTCATGACAAGAGCATGCTTGGCCTTACTGTATCTACAGGCAACTGTTACTTTCGTTATTTCGTCATGTGAATTTTCTGCCTGAGGCCACACCAGCCTCCCCCCTTCGTCGTGCCCGCCAGCTATCAAGCACACCACTGGGCAAAGCACAGGACAGGGACCTGTTAAGGAAGCACTATGGCTTGGGCGTTGTCCCCTTTCCCCACTTTCCGGAAACGCTGCGGACCCCATGTACGGAAATCAACTTCTCTCTCGAACAGGACGGTTCCCAAAGGGGGTCAACTTCCTTCTAGCGCGTTCTATATTACCCGTCTTGGCTTGTCAGCAAGTTACATTGGTTTACCTTCTCCTCCACCGGCCAAGTGATGGGACCCACCTTGTCAGGGCGGCCTTCACAACACTCTAGGCGCCTGGCGGTAAGGGAACTTCACCACGCCTTGCGAAACCAGCTAACTTTGATGTGGAAGTCCTTGACTCTTCTCTATCGCCGTATTATTTCGCAACTCTGATGGGTTCTTATTCCCCTTGCATGCAGCCAAGCATACACAACCCATACACGCCACTGTAGAGAAGGTCAACCGAAATGGAAATGTCCGTTATCGCAAATGCTTCACGCCCGCTAATGCAACATCGATTGTTAGGAAACATTATGTGATTTCTTATCAGCGCCATTTTCGTCGCAAGTGATGGCATACTCAACCAGCGCACCACAAGGTTTCGAGCCCAATCGTTGGGGCCAACTCTGTAGGTTGCACATCTGATGAGACCCGAGACCTATACCCACCGTCACTGGTAGGTAGAACGTTTAAAGGAACGCAGCCTGTGTTATCAATAGTCTTTGGAAGCTGCGGAAGTCCCGTGGCAGAGATGCTGTGAGTCTCATCATATCTTGCCTGATAAAACATGATGCATGAATACCGACCAAGTAGGGTGGGAGGGGAAATTGGAAATTGTCTTGGCTGCTGGTCATTATCTTGACCTGGTCTGCGTATACGTGATATCTGCTCGGTGGTAGACCTACTAGCACCGTTTGGTAGCGGCTTAGACGATGATTGAGACAAAGAGTGGCGTCGTGATGGCGCATGTCGTTGCCTTCTTGCCCCTTAGCCACTTCAAGGTTCCTTTCAAGTGTCAAGGCGTACGACTGAGGCCCACTAGCGACCCCGCGCAGAGGGGACAACTCTTTACAGTGCTCTCCTTGAATTTCCCCCAAAGCATAGACAGGGGGGCTAACAGGGGCTAGCGTCGCAAGCGCAACACCTTACTCCTGTGGAATCGGACACACGGCGCGGGATGCCATATGATAAGGGACGGTAGTTGGGGGGACTTTACCTATCATTTGTTAGACTATTGGTAGTTGACTACGAACTGAGGAACCACAAAGTATCCTTGTTCAGCAATCAAGCTATGAAAGCAACAAGAACGAAGGGAGACCGAAGTTGGCTCGCCCAAGGCTCATTAAGCAAGGTCCCCCCGGTACCCCGCTCGGTAGTCACTTGGGGTGAAGGGGACAATCACATAATCTTCTGGGGCCCAATCTCGCCACCACTCCGTACGATCCATCACCACGGGTCGAAGTGAGCGAAGCTTGACTGCCCGCGGCGTCCCCCTGGTAAAGCAACAATACTCGGGAAAGCTCGCAAAGGGACCGACCCGGAAACTGATATGAGTGAGTGATGGAAGTCTATCGAATGCACTGAGCACATTGCCGTGATCCCACGGGGGATCTTCCTCCATAATGTCGAATTGCTGCGAAACGAGCCAGCCAGCATGAAAACGCAGATGGCGGAGCTTGGTTGCTTGAAATATATTTGAGACAGGACATCGGGTATCGGTGACTGCAACGAGGTCAAAATTATGAATGGAGAGAAATAACGTACGAACTTACAAACAAGGTATTTATTTCTAAACATTCCAGATTTGGCATTCGTAGTACGATAGCCGCTGGGGAAAGTTGCCCTTCGAATTTAGGATAGCCTCTAATGATACAGACCACCACATCCCGGAGGGCTTCATTGTTGACACACTCAACGGGTGATTTGGTTTGTTTTGACGAGGGTCTTCGTGGCAGCCGACGGTAAGTGAATCGTACGAAGTTTAGGAAGAGTCGGAATTCGAAGGGAAGGGTAGGTATTGTATGGGATCGATAGACGTTGTAGTGACTTTTGCGAGGCAAGAAACCATTCAAAGCCTCCCGAATCCAGTTGCAAGAGATTTGTATACCATGCAAATGCTTTGAGTGCAAATGGGGGTTGCGAGTTCTGTCGTTTGGAATCTTCGAAGAGGGTGCGAAAGTTCAGAGATTTTGTTTTTTTGCGGCGACGACGAGGGGTAAACGCGTAGATCTTCGAGATTCGAAAGTGACTTTAGAATACTTTGAAACAGTGGATAATGGTCTCCTTGGAAGGAGTTGCAGGGAAGAGATAAACTGTTGACGTAATGGGCACAACCAGAGTCCCTGGCGATGCTATGCATGAAATTGCTGGCCATTACTGATATATCAGCATCCGAGTACCCCACGCGTGGCGCCGCGCTCGACATACCAGAGGCAAGGAAAGAGACACTGGCGTAGATGTACGGTTCGACGAGGCGGCGGAAATCTTGGGACACCAGGAGGAGATTGAGCAGGGACCCTTTGTCTTCGGCGTAGTATCCTGTAATGATTCGTAGAATATCAACAGGAACTATTGGGACGACCATAGCGGGGAGTTGAAGACATGTATTCGATCCGGGGTATCAGTACTTAAGTATTCATTTCAATTTCGAGGGACCAACGAGAATGGCTTCTTGAGATTGGCGGACCGAAGAAACCGTTTCCCCTGGTGCACTTGGCTGGAGCGCTGATAGACGCTGGTGCTGGTGGTCGAGCGCTTCTGTGAAGAGGAGAAAATGGACCAAAAGCCCTACCTACGGACGCCTAGTAGTCGCTTTGGATGGCTTAGACGAGGCGACACCCGAGCAAAGACTCGCAATTCGTGCCACCAGTCCCACGCACGGAATGAAGCAACATGCACTGCAGCAGGCAATCTGTTGCACATGGACTGGTCCAATATTCTCGATGGTGCGCCTTGATCGCGATGTATCGAAGACAGGTGTATTGGAAAAGTGACGGAAGACCATTTCACCTAGCATGATAGAGACACAAATCCCAGCACATGTGAGATACGTAGGCGCGGTAACGCTGCCTGAAGGGTGAGATAGGTGAATAAACGGACGATGCCAGATCCTGCAGCGTGACTTGCGCTCCGGGGTCCTAGACATTACGCAGGTAGACGGTTACAAAGTTGCGGGAAGTGGCTATTCGACCACTAAGTCCACGCGAAGGTCACGACGACGACCTGTCAGTCTGTGTGCCTCTAGGCACGCCGATAAATGCCCCACAGACGACGCAGGTCGTGTATCGCCGCCATGGTGTCCTTGTGGAGAGGTGTCTTAGTAAGTGCGCTGGGTATAAGCAGTGGGCTAAACGCTCCATCGAGAGAATGGTAGTGGAGGCTCCGAGAGTAGGACACCCGGAATACGAGTAAAAAACTTACATGCGAAACCTTGAGAGGCGATTCTGTGGCGGTCTGAGGGGTGCACCATGATAACTGCTATCCATATTTGAGCCGTTGTGAGGGTGCGGAATACCCATCCACAATGTACTACATCAAGTGACACACAGGCGCCAGCTGTTGCCCCAAGTTCCTTCATGACAAAATACTGGGTCATTCATGATGTCTTTATAGGTTGGGATCAAGGCATCAGTAGGCAGCGACGAAGTGGCGAATCCTCGACTTCAAACGCGGGGTAAACGAAGGCGAGATAAAAGTCTGGGATTGGTTAGTTCTGTGCGCGAGGGATTAACGCCACCTATCTTCTCAAGTCCCAAGCTAACAGTGTCGCAAGAGTGTCATCGAGGCTTTGCCTTCAGCATGGAGGAAGCCACCAGTAGGGTGTTCGTCGTGAAGTGAAGGTGCTGGTGATGAGCGCAGCCATTGATTAAGCAAGGGTATTTATGCTAGTCCGAAGCGTGCGGCTCTACAGAAACCTCTGCAACGAGGCGAGAGATATCGGAAAAGGCTGCCTTCAATAGATCCAAATCGGCGTCGAGACTTTCGGCTCTGGTTTTGACCTAAGGGGCTTCGAGTTATGAGAAGTAAAGAATATGATTCGAAGTTATTTACCGCTGCTATAGTATCACTAGCAGCAATCAGCTCGTGATGATGATTGTATACCAATGACTGTCTCTCGCCGTCCAACTCCCTGATTTCTTGGAGTAACATCAGTATAATAGTCAAAACTTAGTGCCTGCATATTAATACCTGTCAATAGTTCGTTCTCTCGCTTGAGCAGAGTCGACAAGGATGCTGTAGTGATCAATTGCTCGTAATACGACTTCGCATCAAAGGCGCTGGAATCTGAGAAGCTGTGAGCCCAACGTATACCCATGTGAGCTTCCATACCGAGACTCATGGGGTCAGCAGTGTTTCCAGGAAGCGGGGGAGGGGGCCCGACGCCCAAGCCATAGTGCTTCCTTAACAAGTCCCTGGCCCGTGTTTTGCCTGGTGTATTCGATGCTTGACCCGCGCGACGAACAGGAGGAGAGTGGTGTGGCCCGGGGGTGGATGAAGGGGAATTTCTGAGCGGTGAAGGAGGTGGTCGAGGTATCGAATCCGGATTGCGACTGGCGGGACCAGGAGTCGATGGAGGACTGAGTGGCATGTTGTATGTAAGAAGTGTTATGAGCGTGGGAGGTGAATACTGAGTGTGAGAAAGCTTGGTTGCGTGACATCCATCACGTGACGTGACCTTCGCGTAAGGTGCAGGCGCGCTGATCCATCCTTAGCCCGCAACCACCACCTTCCTGTAACTTTATTGGCACTTTATTGGCTTATTTAAACTTCATGCAAGCGGACGATCAGGAAGAGGTTATTGCCGACAGCGAAGAGGAAGATATCTATGCTCCATTGGACACCACTCATGAGACAAGTGAGTCAATGACATGGTAGGGATATCGACTGTTGACTCCCACCATCCAGTTGACCATTATGAATCCACCAGAGTAACAAGACCCTCCTCTGTCGATACTTATGGGATCCCGACGACAGAACCCTCAAATATTTCTAACTTCACCGATCTACCATCCACACTGCTCGCGCGCTCAGACATATCCTCAGTTGCGATTTTCAGCACTGTGGGCGACCTAGCTACTACTACTGGCTCTACTTCACGCCCAAAACCGCGGCCGATTAAACGGAAAAACGACCTTGACATCTCGAATTCTGCATCCTCGTCTTCCGCACTACCTCTCGTTGTGGATGATGACGTCAAGAAGAAAGACCGCCCGCGCCCGCGACCAATCAAACGGAAACAGTCCACCGTAGATTCCGACCCTCATCTCGAAGCTGGAGGTATCGAAGGCGCTATTGTTCAACAGACGAAGGATAACTCTGGGCCGTACGGCATGGACATCGCGGAACGCGCGAAAGTGAGACGGCGTACGGCGAAGGAGAAGGCTCTATCAGTAACCGAACCTTCATTGGCCATTGTCCTCCCCCCTCAGAAACATAAGACAGGCAACACCCACCCAGAACCCTTGGAGGTTATCGAATTGTCCTCGGAAGATGAGCTATCCATGGCAGCTCCAGCACGGCCTCGAAAGGGCCCGAAGGCCAAAGGAACTCCTCGAGGGCGCGCCATCTCTGATACTGTTATTATGGCAAATCATACGGCGCCCGTCACTTCTTCTCAACCTACTATACCAGTCCCTTCATCGTCCTTATCTGGTTATCACCACGCGCCCTTGCATTTACCCCCATCCGACATCCCCGAATCACCCCTCACTGAACCTGAGCACCCACCAATCGCGGCGTTGTATGAGCCAGATAGCCTTGACATCGGACCGCAGCTCGACCAAGGACACGAGCCGTCGCTGTTCACTCCCGAACCTGCTGCGCGCAAGCGGAAACGTGGCGTTATTTATGACGACGACGAAGAAGACGAGCTCGCCACTATCAAGCCGCCAATCCCGACATTCTTTGCGTCCTCATCGCCGCCTCTGAACCCTGTAAAACAATCGAAGACTCCGTCGAAGAAACAGAAATCTTATATTCCTCTTGAACCCCTCCCGGAAGCAACTAAGAAGAAGGCCAAGCCGCGATCGAAGAAAGAATCAACGGCTGTATCAGCCACGGGAGACGGCGGCAGTACTGCACCCAAGCGCAAGGGGAAGGGGAAGAAGAAAAGCGACGAAGTTGCTAATGTGCCCGACGAAGAGGTGGAGGGTTCCCATCTAAATATGGCACCGCCGTCAAGGTTGATTGCCACGCCCGATCCAGACGATGATAGCACCGGGCGTGCAAGGGAGGAAGCAGCCCTAGTCAACGGCCCTCCTAACCCGGAATCCAAAAGGAAGGGAAATCGTAGTCGAAAAGCAGAAACTATTGCACCGGAAATGGCTCTGCCCAGAGTGGAACCCTTTGAAGAGAATCCACCGGCGAAGGTAGGTCACCTAGGCTACGTTCATGGCCGAGATGCTCACAGACTCAATCAGGAGAACCATCCGCCAGTAACGCCGGCCAAACCTCCTGGCAACACTTCGTCAAGTGCAAGTAAATCGTCGGGATCATCTCTCACATCGCGCTATTCCATCGCACCTCGTACGAAATCCACGCCTATGTCTGAGCTAATTCGGCGCGTCAACTCCATGCCTGGCTCCCCATTCGCTACTTCGCCAGCTGCCCGAACGGGTTCGGCATATTCACCGTATCTCAAGACGTCTAAGAGTACGTTGTCTAGAATAGCTCCACTTCATCCCAATAGACGAGCACCGCCCCCTCCTCCACCCCCTCCGCCGCCAAAGAAGAAGACCAAGAAGGAAATTGAGCGCGAGGAAAAATGGGAAGAGGAGCTGATTGAGAGCCTTGGTGGGCTGGATGCTTGGGTAGCTTTGAGCGATGCAGATAGGAAAGACCTTCGTCGAGGGAAGTTTGAGATGGAGATGAATGGCTGGGATTAGGGAAGCTTTGTACGACTACCTCACATAACAGCGACTACATTGTACAAGCTGTTTTCTCCGGCTGATTGGTTTGAGAAATACAGTTCGAAGCCTTAGCGGGAGGAAATGACGGAAGATGAGCTCTTATAACTCAGATATGTCGTCTTGAAGCCGAACGTTCGTTTCCCAGTCTTCGTACTGCGGCGCGAGTCTCAAGGACACTTCAACTACTACATCCAAATTGGCAACGCCCGATCTGTTAGGACACGTTAGCTGGCACCAGCTTGTGTGTATAGCAGCATAGTAATGAGTTTCGACGTGGAAGTCAGGATATTATGTTCCTGGATGTAAGTAATGCGATGCTGCACTAGCCCTATTCCGAACCTGCGAGCTCCGATCGGTAGACCGGGGGCTGATCTTGCACTTGAAGGGGTTTGGAGAACTAGTGTACGTAGTACACGCAAAAATCAGCACAGATATAGATCGGTTTAGTCGCAGCTAACTCACCTCACTACACCAGAGCTGAATTCAGGACGAGTGAAATGGGGTTGCCTTCAAGGTCTGTGTCTGCGGAGATTTCGAAAGCGGCCAAGATTGAAGCCACGAAAAGGAAGACTGAGTTCTCGGCGAGGTGCTTGCCAGGGCATATCCTAAATCCGTGTGAAGTTATTGACGTTGAACATTTGGAAAGGGATGATAATATGAAGGGAACACAAGACAACGAGATGCGCACCTCCGACCGAAACCGAACGAATAAGTAGCCGGGTCAATGGGAGCATTTTCGTCGAGAAAGCGCTCAGGTATGAACTGGGAGGGCGAGTACTGGTCGTTGCAGTCGCTAGCTATGGCCCTGGAAAGAGTGAGGGATTAGCCCATGTAGAAAATGATAACAAGAAAAGTTGGTAAGTAGTACCAAATGTTGGGGATTACGATCGCCCCTTCGGGAATGAAGTGACCTATAAGATATTAC
This sequence comes from Pleurotus ostreatus, assembly GCF_014466165.1. Taxonomy (NCBI): domain Eukaryota; kingdom Fungi; phylum Basidiomycota; class Agaricomycetes; order Agaricales; family Pleurotaceae; genus Pleurotus; species Pleurotus ostreatus. The sequence goes on along the minus strand of NW_023503162.1, from coordinate 864,800 downwards.
CATTTATCGAGTCAGCAGGCAAAGTACCTCTTCGCAAATCTCGAGTAACATATGGTTTACTTACCTAAGTAGCTGTCATCTTTCGCAGTGCGGCGGGCGAGACCTAGAGATATCAACGCGTCAACCTAGGGCGTAAATTAATGGTCTGACGACCATACTCAAAGGGACAGCGGGATGCCACCGTAGGGATTCTTTGATCAACGCCTCCACATACGGCAGGGAGCCCTTGTCATCTAGCGTAGGCAATCTCCCAGCCCCAATGATGGAATCTATCTCTCTGTGACCTCGGTCTTGCTTCTCTGGATGAAGTGCGAGAGCTAGAATCACTGTCAAGACAGCGGAGAATGTCTGCGAAGCACTCTGAGTCACAACACGACTGGTACGGCAAGTGACGCACTGTTTCTGCCCCAGCTGAAGCACGGATAGTTAGTGAAGGCAACAGACATCGGAAGTGGAGGTGCGGACCGCCATATAGAGCACCACATATCCATCTCACAGCATCTTCGTGATCTTGTTTGCTACTAAAGCCATGATCTGAGGGGTCCTCAAGTAAATGCTGGGCTAACGAGGAGGGCGCAATTCCCTCTGCCTTCGGTCATCAATGATTTCAGATCTATCCTTAAGTTAGATCGACTTTGGCTCACCATTTGCTTCTGAACATGATGGAAAGGCCTGTTGATGAAGTCCCGAATCGTACTCCTGTCGTGTTCCACCTGATTACGGAATAACCAGGGGTGCAAGCCTTTGACTGGGGCACTAATGTCAAAGGAGTGTTGCCAGCTAATGGGTTGAAACTCACGACTTGGAAATACATCCGCTAGATAAGTCCCAGGGACCGTGACTCTAGAGACCACAGACATCGCTTCTTCTGATAGTGCAATAAACTGAATGTACCGTTAGCAAGGTCCTCCAGGCACTGCTAGGGGCCAATGAAGTACCTCGTCATCCAACGAGCTTATTGGAATCCCGTAGGTTATGGTAAGGATGAGACGCCCAGCAGCACTAAATAAAGTCAGATAGCGTTGAGCAGTGGAATCAAATCGCCAACAGCCTAATGTGGTTGCGGAACGATTCAGGCGTGTCAAGCAATGCCATATTGAGGAGTGCAGCGATATCTTCTTGAAGAGGTTGATACTGTTTGATAGCCCCGGGACTGAGAGCAACCCGTGCTAACCTGCGCCGAATTTTCCAATCGTCATCGTATGGTTGGAGAGCAAAAGACTGTCACGAAGGCAGGCATGAGTGAGAAATGACGGATGTCGGAGTGACACGAACCTTGTCGAGATCGAGCAGGTCTCCGGCAACAGTGAACACGGGTCTATGAGAATATGTCGACCCTCTCGCATCAAGAAGTTCCTTGATAACCGTCATATCGCCCAGAACAACAATGGAAATCCCCAATCCATGAAGACGGAAGATACTTCCTGAGGTTCCGCATAAATAGATGGAAAATCAGGCAATTAAACTACCAACCATATATATGCCTCCACTCCGTGAGGAGGTGCCATGGTTGGATCGAGGGAATTTTGAGGAGGTTGCCAACGAGGGGCCATCCAGGGGGCCCAGGGGGGTACTTGTACCGAGAGGGTTTCCCCCAAACCCAGAGTAAGCAAGTAACAATTAACAATGTGCCGATTGCTAGGATGTCTGTGATCATTGTCGCAACGAGGAGACAATGTTGTCCAACTGTTGAGTTTGAGTGTTTCCTTCAGGCTGGGCAACACTGATAGATGAACAGGACTCGTATAGTGGTGCCCAACTTGTTGCGCGTTCCTGAGGGATACGATCAAACATTCGAAGCTAGCTATGCAGACTGAGAATTGCGCACCTGTGGAAATTGTGGAATCGATGGAACGACCCCTTGTTATTTAACATACAGCGAACTTATTCTCACCAAAGTTACATAACTAATAGAAATCCGTTAGGCCGATTGCAGCCCAAGCGCCACTCATTGATTGATAAAGGCCCCATCGCAAATATAAACAGGCCGCATGTGGCCCTCGTTATCTCGCAAGGTCATTTGGGCATACAGCGGAGACAGCCCATCATGTTATGTACGATGCCACGGCAGCAGCCCTATCGCGAACCTGTACGCCCCGTTCTGCAGATCGTAGTTGAATCTTGCACTTGAAATCCTCAGGAAAGCTATGTACAATGATAGACAATAATGAGTAGGGCATGCGTGCAGGCCATCATTAGGGCTCCTACCTAATGAGGCCGGACGAGAATTGAGGGTTGTACGCAATAGGGTTTCCGTTATCGTCTGTTTCCGGGGATACGTCGAAAGCGGCCAAAATAGAAGCGACGAAAATGAACACAGAGTGCTCGGCGAGTATATTCCCAGGACAAATTCTGGGGAAGATACGCATAAGTGATTGAGTCGAGAGCGGGAGATATCTGCTAGCGACGGGACGCACCTACGACCAGAACCGAATGTGTAACTATTCGGATCTAGAGGAGGATCCGAATCCAGGAAGCGTTCTGGTAGGAACTCTTTGGCAGGATATTTTCCTCCGCCGTCTCTCGATATTGCCCTGATGCGTTACACGCCGCACAAGAGTCAGTGTGTAAGTAGTGCAGTCTGAAAGCAGGAGCACTACCAGATATTCGGGAAGACAATAGTGCCGGCTGGAATGAAGTAGCCTATTGGCATCATGGGTTAGCAGGGACCTGATCCCGAAGGCCCCTTTGGACGTACCTTCCCACACATCATCACGCGAAGTCTGGCGACCGAGACCTATAGAGACAAGTCAGTTCATATCGGGATGGTAGCTTGTGAGGATGTTGGCATACTGAGAGGTACAGGGGGTTGCCATCGCGTGGCTTCCTTGATAAAAGCCTCCACATAGGGCAAAGACCCTTTATCACCTAATGTCGGCACCCGGTGCGTGCCAACAACAGTATCTATCTCCTCCTGTGCACGGGCTTGCTTGTCTGGATTCATCGCCATAGCGAGTAGTGTCGTTAGTACGACGGCATTGACCTGCAACGCTAAATAAGAAGGGGAGGTCGTCAAACACTGAATGAGCCCACCGTTTCAACCCCGGCTACCAAAACCGACAATATCGTTAGGCGAGACGTAGTATGATAAAAGAGAATAAGCACCCAGATAGAGTGAGCCCGTCAACCATTTGACAGTGTCTTCGTATTCGTGCCGATCGACAAATTCTTTATCATCTTCATGAACAAGCAGTTTTTTAGCAAGCGAGGGTAGGGCGCTGCCTTCGGCCTTCGAAAGGTATAGTGAGTGCATATATGTGTACAGGCAGACTTACAATCGCTTTCTTGACGTGATCGAACGGTTTGTTCAGCGAGTCTTGCACAATACGTTTGTCGCGTTGAATCTCGTTACGAAACCACAAAGCGTGGGGTTGCTTGACTGGGGAAGTTATTTATCATTGGGCTCTCGATACATCGAAGGCGACACGCCTTACGAATGGGAAAGAGATCTGCTAGGTATGCGCCAGGGTTCGTGGCTTTTGAGATCACCTTCATCGCCTCTTCAGCTAGTACCACATGCTTTGTCCGCAGTCAGTGATCTACATTGGTGGAGAGAAGTGCGGTACCTCGTTGTCGGATGTTGCTACTGGGATTCTATAAGTTACTGCGAGAATCACGCGGCTGACGGCACTACAGTTGTACGACACATACTTAGACAGTGCATGCAGAGACGGTGGTGGAACATACAGTCGAGTATGATGCTCAAAGGCGTCCGGGTCTTCTCGTAACGATTCACCAAGCAGGGCTGCAATGTCCTCTAGCAAAGGGTGGTACTTTTTGACAGCGTCAAGACTCATAGCGGTCCGTGATAACTTGCGTTGAAGCTTCCAGCCGTGGTCGTGCATGCGTAAAGGCATCAACTGCGGTAACACAGTACGCACAATAAATGCAACGTCATCACCAGTCGAGTATTTCATAACTGACCTTGTCAAGCTCCAGTAAGTCTCCAGCAACGGTGAAGCGCGGCCTATCTGAATAAATGCCTGGCCGTTTCTCGAATAACTCGGCCACTAATTCCACATCGTTAAGGAGTAGGATAGAGACACCTGGCCCGTGGAGATAGACCAGTCTCCCTGAGGACCCTGGTGAGGGATCCTGCCTAGGAAATGGCGAGAGCACCTACCATATGTTTCCTTCCATTCAGTGAAACGAAGCCATGGATGTTTTGCCGGAAGTCTAAACAAATTGCCAATTAAAGGCCAACTTGGAGGGCCAGGAGGGTAAATGCGATTAAACCGCTTGGTCCTAAGCATTAGCCAGCAGGCGACGCCCAACAGAGGCAGAATGATACTGAGATCGCTGTTTGCCATTGGCGGGTGCAAGAAGTGAAATGAGCTTCGTGTCTGTATATCCACACATCAAGCTATATCAGGCTCCTGAGAGGTGGCAATCAAAATTGTTCGTTCCAGAAGAATCCACAAAGCTTCAGTAACTGCTCCACGCAAGCCTTCGAATCATGAGGGCGACTCCGACGTACCGAGTTGGGATCGAACTAGCTATACGAGCCTTGTAAACATGCTGAGCGCCCTATCAAGTCGCGATCACTGGTCTTCGTTCTTCTTTGCTCGTCGTCGCCATCGTACTTGGCTTGAGCTTGAGCTTGAGCCTGTCAGTATCAAGTACTGTCCGTGGGAATGAGCTTTGCTTTGTTTTGTGTGCATACGCTGCGAAACAGTGTCTCTCATCAAGGGCATTTGTAGAGTGGAAACCGGGCCGTAAACCTGTCCTTCTGGCTGGAATGGTGGGATTGTTCGCTACAATTCTGGCTTGTCTAAAAGCTACGCCGCGATCGCTTTGAGCCGCTGCATCCAAGGCGCGTTCAATGGCAAAGTCGGTGGGCATAGCTTGCGTTCTAAAATGTGATGGTGGAGGTAAACGTTCGTTCACTTTGGTGTACGACATGAGAGTAATCAAAAATCAAGATCACGATCTAATATAGCAGATGCTTTCAGCTTCCTCCTGTCTGGACCATGGGAAATACTTTCGGGTGGGTTGTCTATCTCTACTCTACTCGGACGTCATTTTCAAGCAAACTGTCGATATATACAATTAGGCCTTTAATCGGCGGGTCGCTCGCCAATCCTGGAAGCCGCTGGCCTAGTACACCTGGGAAGATCCATGATAGTTGGTGTTGAAGTCCGGTCTCAGGAAATTAGGGGAAGAAACACATTATAGAAGCATAGTCTACAACTTACTACCTCAAATCGACGCTCACACTAGTCCAGAGATCGCCTCTCCAGGATCTTCGTAATCTCCCGGTGTTCTGTAAGCCACGCCGGGAAAGTCGCCTCCAGCGCGCCTTTGCTACGGAAGCGCTGCTCGATGAGGTAGTTGGCGAACGCTATCAGGGTGCCATAGCGATACCTGAAAGGTAGAGTGTTGGTGAGCAATGAAATGGAGTAGGGAGAGGAGTGCCTACAAGTAGTTGACGGTGATGCCGCGTAGCTTTTGCTCCTTGAGGCTCCCTTTGGCACACGCATCCACTTTGAGTTTATAGCTACATTCGTCGCAAGTCGGCATTGGAGAAATCAAAATCAGGAGAACAAAGAAAGCAACGTACTCATAGATCGCCTTTCTCAGATTCTGTACATCCTGCATCATATCAATCGCCTTGTCCGTCATCTTCTTCGCCGTCTTCCCATGCGAAAGCACCCCAACCAACTGCAGGATCGTCTTATACTCTCCCTGGAGGTACGCTTCCTCCTCTGACGGACCGTCAATGGAATCATATGCCCCACCAGATTCTTCATCCTCTTCATCCTCCTCTTCATCCTCTTGTACATAATTCTGCTCATTGGCACTCCATTGCATGGTTGTGGAGATCAAACATGCGGTAACCATCCCTGTTGTCGTCCGCCCGCGTCCCATCTGGCAGTTGAAGATGAAATCACCAGTAGAAGAATCCGACAACCCTTCCCGCACGCGCTCAACGAGCTGCCAAAGCGCATCCGGAAGCGGTGCTTGCTCGTCCGTCTATCAATCGAGACTGAGCCCTCCACACCAAAATAAACCTTTCATCGTACTCACGATTGCCACGCGTCCATAATTGATCCTGTACCCGTCCTTCACCATAACATTGAACACATCCCTCGGAGTCATAATCTCATCCTCTTGCACAGGCTCCCACAGAGGCACGATACTGAACACACCCGGCCTCTCTTCTACCTCGTCGTGCAAAAGAACACGTCCGTTGCCCATGCGCAATTCACGTAGAATGTCCTTCTTAAACTGGTTCTCCATCGCTTCGACGGTGGCCGTTGTGACTCCAGTTGCCCTGTAATTGGAAATAATGAGAATTGGATAAAATAACTAGAGTGGGCAAACGTACTCGACATTCTCTAGGGGCTTGTCCACTAGGCGAAGGACATGCGGCTTGCCCGCAACGTAGACAACGGGTTCCTAATATAGATTACTCAATTTGCTGAAAATGTCTTCCAGAGATAATGAAGGCATACCTCCCGTAGAGAAGTCCAATAAACCGAATTCTTCCCGTGGGGTCCTGCGTCAACGCGGAGCAGTGCACGTCTTAGTCTGACCACAAAGCGAAGGTCAGTTAGTCATGAGAGGCCGATAAAATGTCTCCAATTGCTCACCCATCTACTGTAGGCATACCGCTACCAGCAACAAGTCAGTGGAAGACAAACAGAAATAAACGTAAGGCCAACCTTCCGCATACCCTCCTCCCAGCATTCTCATCTTGAACGACGAACTCCGTAGTGAACATATGTGGAGACGTGCGTCTCGCCAATACATTGAGCGTCAGAGGTACTCTTCGGAAGTTAGGCGAACCGTCAATGCGTCTGGGGATCAGGTACTTGTTAGCGGGAATACACAGATGAGAGGGGCCTCGCGTACTCAGGTAGAGTCATCTTCTGGAGATTCGAGAAGAAGTCGCTCTTCAGGATCGTTGAGGCGGAGAGAATACTACCAGATCGGTTAACGACGACTTGCTTGACCTCATCGGGATGCGCCATATCCTCGGTTACCTCTGCCCTTTCGAGGGGCTTGAGCGCATTGATTCCAACGGTGACCAGTTCCTTTTGAAACGTGCCGATGACTGAAGGAACGTCAAGCAGTGTCAGTGATCAACGTAAATAAACGCACCAGGTCGGCTCTTGACAAACGTCTCAATATTTTCAAAGGAGCTCAATGTATCAGGCTCCGTTGACTGCAGATAATACTGGAACACAATCAACTCGAAATACCGTCTCAGGTTATGGAGGCCTAATTATGCAAGGCATCCGTCAGTGATATTGTCAGGTAACTAGTTATAAAAGGAGTTAGAAAGACCTTTAGTAGCGTGCACGCGCTTCTGCTTGTCATCGGTGGCCTGCTCTGCTCTGGTACGAGCTTCTTCTATAGAGTCCAGGAGGCTGTACACTTCGGCGCATTGTTCGATCGCTTCGTCGACGGTATTCTTGACAGCAGGTCCCTTGCGCATTACCCGGAGCAAGTCTATGATGATTTTAGTCACAAGAATTCGGCAACGAGGAAAACGCTGGGGACTGACTATTGATGATTTGGTAGGAGTGTCGATGTTTTGAGGGGAGGACGACCTCGTTCCCATTCTGTGAAAATGTAGACATCGAGCGAGAGGTACGCGGGGTGGGGGGTACAGTGACCCTACGATGCAAATCCAGCCACTGCTGGATCAACACAATGATAATCTGAAACTGACGTTAGATTCTGCCTCTAGTGTAGAGCTCACGCGCACGCACCGAAGCCAGAGTGCTCCTCCCGCGACCCAATTGGCAATTCAGGACAATAGGCGTGTCCGCTGACTCGTTCACAACAAGCTCGATCAGCTCAGTCAAATCGGCGAAGTCTGGTGCACGCTCAGCCGTAATGGGGATCCGACGATACACGAGTTCTACACCAGAGCCAAAGGTCTTGTTTCCGGCCATGACCTCCTTGAGAACAGCGACGTCATCCGGGCCAGCATCTTCCCATACAGGGACCACCGATCCATCTGAGGTTTCGGTGTGAAGGAGTAATCTATGGGGATGGGATTGGTAGGTCAACATGGACTGTTCGACGGGCACACGTACCTCCCACCGAAGGCATTCAGCTCTGCAACTACATCATCCTTGAGTCTTTCTTCTAGCACTTCCAACCTAGAGGCAGAGATGCCACCGTAATCTGATTGTTAAGGGAAATCAGTGCGAGAAAAAAGATACGATTCAAGTCAAGACACCTTTCATATTCCGCAGTGAGAACCCTTCTCGCCTCAAACAATATGGGGCACCATTGACGTATACAATAGGCTCTTCGCGAAGGGTGATCCAGACTATCCGGTGGGCGGAAGGGTGAGCTTCCTTGACACGACCAACTACCTCGTCGATGGCCTCCAATGTTGGTTGTCCGAGAGCATAGATCTTCGTCTTCGGAACTTGCCTGAAGTTGATGGCGCCACGCACTCCGTGTTCTACGTAGTGAGACTCGCTGAGCCATTGGTCCGACTTGAGGAGTGTGCTGTGGGGAAAGGTCAGTGTTGTAATCAATCCACATCCGTGGATCTGAGCGGACCTTTCTCGTAGGATAACTCCACTGCGATTCTAGTCGGAATCGGATTGAGAGGGAGGGCTAATAATCGAGCACCTAGCACACATACCTTGACAACGTGGTCAGAATATTCATCACCCAAAATCTGGCCACCAGCAATGGCTACATCATTCCTGCGCCCTGGGACTAGCGACCGCCCTGACGAGCCGGTCATGGAAAGAGCAGACAAGTCGTTTACTGGGGCGAAAACGTTCAGTCGTGAGCCATGCGACTTCCTCAGGAACGAGACTTGACTACAATCGAAATCAATACATAAATAATGAGAAGAGATCAAGCCCCGGTACTCACTTCCATATCTCCGTCCGGGCTTTCAACCACGCTGAGAAGCTTTCGCCGAAGTTGTCAGTAGCTTCTACATAGCTCGTGAATGCAATGATAAAGAAGCTAAGCCAGAATATTGTCAGTATCGTCCCACAGCACGAAGAAGACATACTATTTCTCCAACGCTTTGACGGCTTTGTCCAAGGATACCTCCCCTTTAACCTCGTCCATACTGGTTAACGAATACTTCAGTCGGTGAATGAGAATATCTTCTCGCAGGTTTGTGACTTGGTCGGCTGGTGGAGGCAGGGTTGACGAATCAGATGAGGTTCGGAGAAGAAGTGCACGCGACAACGTACTGGCGTCGATTACCCGATCTACGAGCTTCTTTGCCTGTAGGCCATGGTCCAAACAACCCAGTAAACTGAGTATGATTCCATAATTACCCATGTGTACTTTGCGAAGATTGTCCAAGAGCGAGTACTGAGACATGAGAAGTTCCACAGCTGATTGTGAGTTTCTGTCAGGTAGGCCTGTGGCGCTATTGTGAGGGCTACTTCAGGATGCGAGGTGCCCGGAACTTACTTTGCTGTAAGAGATACGTCAAACGCAAAAGGGATTTGTTGAGATCTTGCTGGGCACTGGCCTGCTCAAGGGAATGGAGGATCCTTGATTCCATTTGCTGGAAGTCTAGGCGTTACATTATGATTTTTTGTACTCAAGATGCTATGCTCACCGGGTTTGTGGGCTTCGCGTGAAAGAACGTTCAGCGTTGGTACGGAACAAGATGCGGAAGGCGCACCGTATTGAATCCAGAGCCGGAATTACTCAACGAACCGTTGCCACTTGCGCTGTTCGAGTTGCTAGTGTGCATGGCCAAGGAAGCAGCAAGACCCACCCCCTTTGTTGTGTAAGGGTCCGGAAAACCCTTTGCCATTATTTGCTTGCGTCTCACGAGAGAGGCTGCAACCATGGCGAAAGTCGTTCGGACGGCGCCCATGCCGCAAGAGAACACGCATGCCGTCTGGAGGGGATCCAGTGTCTTCAAAACGCTGACATAGGCATCTAGATAGTTATCCTATCAAGAGAGTTACTCCTGCATCAGAATAACGAAGCGGAGAGGACGTGCCTCGATGGGCCTATCAGGAGAAATGGGAATCCTACACTGCAAGTCAGCAATAAGCACTTCACAAACTACTCTATATTCACCGATAGTACTACGGCAGAGGATCAGCGCGCCGATCCTATGTGTGCAAATAGTAGACTTACGTCGACATTCCACCCTTGTCCTTTCATGGTCTCCCAGAGTTCGCGAGATGTCTTGACGTTTCCGGTGTCCACAGCTGTCCATGTTGGAAGAATGGCTCCCTCGCCACTATCTGAAGCTACCAAATCGCATTATATGTGAGAAACCAGTCGGTGGTTAGCGCGCACACAAAGCTGACCTATCTCATTGTGAGTCAAAACGACGCCGCCATAGCTGAAGAGTAGGGTATCAGCTCATGCTCGTCCATGTAGGAAACGGATAGTGACCGAGAGGCTTCTTGTAGTATATCGTGCTTGAGTCTCAACTCGATGGCTTCAAGGTTTTCTGCACGATCAGATAGAGAGAGGGTGCGTCTTGGTTCGGCCACATCACGAAGCACAAAGGGTCGGCCAGAGATATACACTATAGCATTGCTCGATCTGGGCTATCCTGCCTAAATTACATTCGTACGCACCTATAGGTTCCTCACGAGTGGAGAACCATACGACGTGAGTTGGTTTATTGATGTTTGGTCGACATCCAAGGACAGATAATATAGCTCTTAGACCCTGCGTACGAGGTTGTGCGGCTCCGAAGACATTTAGCCCGCCCACACGAGGCGCTCGGAAGTTCGGTGCACCATGTACGTTGAGGTCCAGATCCAATGCTCTCCCTGGGACATATCAAGAACTAGATCGTAGCGCAACATGTCATTGGCAACTCACCAGAAGGATAGTGGTCCGTTTTCAATATAAAGCCACGCGATAGCACACTCCCGCTCCGAGACTTTACAACCGACGGAAGCAAGCGTTGCAGAGAATCTAGGGGTGTCCCACCAGAGCTATTCGCTGGTGACTTCCTCCCCGTTACATGACTTTCACTGATAACCCTCTGAGCGTTGCGTTCACCCAGTGCTGGAGGAATTGACGACGGTCGTCCAAACGAAATCGGCTCCGACTGAGCGGGCCTCATGGCCATAGGAATGGCAAGCGGCGCTGAAGCAGGACGCGCCGAACCATCTTCCGATCGCCCATCCGGCCTTTCTGAGCCTGATGTTGCGAAGGTACGATCTATAGCTTGCCGAGAAAGCGCGGATTGTCTGTCGGACATGCAGTATTATTAGGCGAAGAGAATCGTGCGCGAATGAGGGGTTCACAAATTTTTTGAGGTGCCAGTACAGGATTTATGATGAAAGTCTGTAATGAAGGAAGCAGGCGTTGTCCTCAAGGTCCGTCCTGCCTTGAGGATGTAGGCCATGTTTCGATTCGAGCGCTAAACGAAAGCATCCTAGTCCCAGGCGCTTAACAACTCTTGCGTACAGCGTAGACACAGAATCTTAGGCTTGAGATGTGTAGCTTTCGGGTGAAACGAGGTAGGTAGAATATACATAGATAGATACGAAAACAACTACATATTCACAATTTAGGGGTGGGGTCAGTGGGCCCTTCTAGTCACTGCAAGAGTTTTGCAACCTCCTTGTCGATAGCTTCTGGGCTGGTGGTGCTTGCCCAGCGATGGACGACGTTCCCCTCCTTGTCAATCAAGAATTTCTCAAAATTCCACTATCGGCCACGCCACAGGTAAGACTTGCTGGGCGAAGACAGAGCGAGAGGCATACCTTTATTCTGGTCAATCCCAAGAGGCCAGCCTTCCTCTCCTTTAACCACTTGTAGACTTCATTGGTCTGATCCCCGTTCACGTCCGACTTGGCCATGAGTGGGAAAGTCACGCCGTGGTTACGCTCACAGAATGTAGCGATTTCATCATCCGTGCCAGGCTCTTGTCCCCCAAACTACCAGGAGTCAGCCACTATTATCCGTTGGCAAGGTTTTGTTGTTGGCTTACTTGATTGCAAGGAAACCCAAGGATCTCGAGGCCCTTCTCGTGGTATTTCTCATACAAGGCCTGGAGACCTGCCACACGGCGTTAGGAACCATATGGTTAGCGATGAAGCGATCACACACACCTTTATATTGGGGTGTGAAGCCACTACACATTGGTATGTGAGCGCCCATGGAAAGGAGCTGAAGTGGTAGGACGCACCATTGAGAAGCAACATTGACGATCAACACCACCTTGCCCTTCAGCTGCGAAAAGGGGTAAGGCTTTCCTCCAGGTAATGTAGCGCTGAGATCGTAGAATGAAGTCATTGTCGAGCTTGAGCTATGCGCGCGCGAGATAGGCGGAGTTATGAGACGAGGGGAAAATTGGGATACAGAGATGCGGAAAGAAAGAGCTCTTGATACAATATGTGAGCGGCCTGATGGGTATTTAAATACCGTCCGGCCGAGAAGTGAAGACAGTCTCAAATGCGGATGAGTGACGTTGATGAGAAATATTCTGCGTGCAGATGTCGTGACCGCCATTGCGCACATGCTCCCTGTTGTCATCGATGATCAAGACTTGGAAATGCACAGCACCCCGGTTGATCCGTCGGTGGCGCTCAGGGTGGCTTTCAAGGTTTCTTTCTTCCTCACAACTTCCTTGAACATAAAAGTCTAAATTACAGACGTATCGCACGCGGTGGTCACTGGTCAGACACATAATACCGGTTCTGTTACTTATCCGGGATTGCCGGGAGATGGTGAAACGTTGACAGAACGTGAAACGTTGACAGAACGTGTACAAGTCAGCCAGCCGATCAGTACTGGATCTATATGGCAATTCACCTGCCTGATAAGGTGCAAGTGGTTGATATCACACACAGTGTCCGTGCTGTTGGTTGCATCCCGCGCTCACACCACCACCTAGAGGACCTCATCGTCGGTATCTTTAGCGATATTTCCTATACCGAAAATTGGGGAAGTCTGGTCTGCTACAATCATTGAGCATTGGCATCCCGAAAGGCGATTCTTCGATTCTGGAACAACGACACCCTCCTAGTCAGCCGGCGAAATTGCGACGCTGGGCGAGATGGATCCACGATTAGGCGACCAATACGACGAAGGAATTGATCCGTCTTCATGTGAGTACACTCTCGAAAGCGGACTTCCCATCAAGATCGTCGGCGAAGACCCTAGTGGCACTGGGATGCAAAAGTCAGGGAGCAGCATGGAGCAATGGGCGGGAGTTAGCCCGCCGGGTAAAGGGCAGGTAGCGGCTGCAAGTGAGGCGGAAGCCAGCCTTCGTAGACTTCAGACAGGCCCGACCAGCCCGACCACCGACCGACGAAGCCGCAATGGACATAGACGAAATTTCACTCCAACCGGCCTGCAAACGCAAGTCATCTCAGAGCGGGGAGAATCTGACACTTCAGATATGGCAGCGCCTTTAAACCTACCGGCGGTCACTCCCCTGCAGGACTCCGCCATTCCTCTCGCCCAAGGGAGCAGCGGCTTGGCGGCGACCCCTGATACACGGATAGCTCACGCTGCGCCTCAGATCACGGTAACTGCAGACACAGAAGTCACCTCAGAAACCAGAAAAGTGGACATAACGGAAGTTCATAGTATCTCAGCCCGAGATGATGGCGCTATAGGCGAGTACGCATACTCCGAATCAGTTCTTTTGAGACAATCAGCCATCTCTTCATCTGGTACATTCTCCCCTTCTGGAGATTCAGGGGGTAAACACTGGGAAACGCATAAGGTTGATGCTGCGACGACCGAGAAGATACGATACACGGAGGCGCATCCCGTGGCTCCTTCGTCCGGCCCAGACCATCGAAGGTCTCCTGCTGTCTGTAAACCTAGCCCCGTTTCAGAACGGCGTCACCAGACATCTGGACTCGGCATGGGGTGCTCAAGAAGTTCATCGCGATTATTATCCGACACTGCACATGCCGCACTCTTCGGGTGTTCGATGGAAGACAATCATAATGCCATGAAGCATAGCATCAGCATGCCTAGTAACTTTGGAAAGCACGGTTAGTTCCAGATATATGTCGACTTTTAGCCACAGTGTTGACCACCGCAGAATAGCTGGCTCCGAACCCTTGTTACCCCCTGCTCAGATCAACCGCAAGACTCCTAAAGCTGGTGGCACTGGGATCGAAAACGAGAAGAGATATAAACAGCACCTGAATGTTTTGGAAAATCTCCACAAGAAAGCGACTGAGGTATTATATTTACGTTACTTCGCGGGCCAATATCCTAACGATAGATAATCGCAGAAAGAAGGAGAAGCGAGAGAAGCGTACATCTCTACAACTTATGAGTTTCACAGTGCAGAAGCAAGTTTCCTCGAAGCGGAAAGGAAGTTGAAGTTACAAAAGACTAGGATGGAAGGTAGTCTGAAGATATTGTATACGTGCTGCGAAAATGTCGATACCATCAGCAGTGCACTGTCACAATGGAGATCGAAGAGGTAGTTAATAGCCTTATATATATATTGTATCATTGAACTTGACTTGAAATAATGCACGTTCAATGTGTTCAACGAAATCTCCTATCCCCTGTGACCCCTTAAATAGTCACAAGATTGAGAGCAAGCATTGTTTCCGTTATCCGTCGGTCCAACGCGGATGCTACGTTGACCTAAGAGATAAAAGCAGTGCAATCGATGGTCGAGACATCCGGACGGGAGTACTTTCAGCACTGAAGCTTTGCCTCCTAGCCTCCTAATGGCAAGCCGACGTGAGTATATAAACGCAAGGTATTGCCACAATTCTTCATCAGACCGGCCACCATGTTGACACAAACCACCCCTCGGGAACTCCCCACCGAACTTGTTGAGAAGATCATTGAAATCCTCTGGCTATCCACCTTTAGCAATGCAGAACGGGTCAGATTCATGGCTGCGTCTGTGCTTATCAGCAAAGCATGGACCTGCCTTTATAGCCGCATCTCCTCGCGGGACGTTGTAATCCCCTCAGTCCAATACGCTAAATACTTTCACACTCACCTCCTCGACGAACGGTCGGTCATCTTTGACAAGACCATCCATGACATGCCGAACGAGCATTGCCGTTCCCTTCGCTTCCATGTTGAAAGCCCCTCAGTCCAAACACCCACGCATTTCAATATGAAGTTCGCACACAGCATCGACAACTCAGAGAGCGTCTTCGACCTACTTGACTGGCTCGCCGACATCCCATATCTACCCTTCCTACGTCACATCTCCATCGAGTTCCACAATTGCGGCTTCACCGACCTCTTCGACAACATGCGACTTGTCATCTTTCCTACTCAGGTCACAAATTTGGACATATCCTTCGGCTTCACGGAAGGAACGTCCCCCAAACGTATTCGCGACTTGCAGAAAGACTATCCCCTGCGCATCCCTGAGGGACTTCCGCTCAATCATATCGAGACACTGGCCATAGTTGGGGGCGGCGTGTCACCGGTGCTTGGGCTGTTGGTGACAAGTTGCACTAGCTTGCGGGTAGTCAGGACAGACCTTTCTGATAAATCAACCGTGGAAGAAGAAAAAGAATATCTAAAAATATTGCGCGAAGTCTGCATCGACCGGCACATGTCATTAGAGTTATGTTAGCTTACATTTCCGCTTTTTGGCTCTATCTTTATTCATCTACAACATATTATCGATCGGATCACGAAGTTTGCAAGTGAAAGGATCATCTCCTTGTTGATATGCAAACAGAAGTGCGTGAAACAGGTTCAAAATCGAATAGGTGCAATGGAGGATATTCCCTCTGTAATCAGCTTGCGGAAGCGCTTGTTGTTGTGCCTGTATTTGCGTGCAGCGAGATCTCGTAGAAGCATTGCAAGCGTATGTCGGCCATGCAAATTTTTGAGAGCAAGAATTGACATGAACGCGTGCATACCCAACCTAGCTTTTATTAACATGGAAGGGACTGTTGCACGAGGATGAGCACCCACCAAATGATGTCGGTTCTTCGTAGAGAAGCACAAGTCGGCTTTGAAGTTCTGCACAATGAATTGCTCGTGTATCGCACCACACGGCAGATGGAACCTTAGAGAGTGAGGTCAATGTTTCCACGTACTGATATGCGACTCACGATATAAGTAGGCAGAGTCTCGCTTCGTCTTAAGCCCCCAACTTCGTACATAAGCGTGCGTTCTCATAGCAAGCATAAGGAAATGCTGATAGACGTTTAGCAAGACGACATGCTCTGAGTTGAGCTCTGGATCGTAGAGAATTGCTTGACTGCGAGATTTTGCTAACCTAGAGAACGATCAACATGGAATAGAGGTGACTTGCAACGTAGCGACATACCGGAGGATTTTATTGACGAACGTCTTCCCGGGGTTGCGACCACGATCCACGGTCAGCGTGTTCCCGATACCTGATGGATCGAGTCAGTGGGATCAGGGCATGCCAACGGCGCGGGAGGGAATTACTTGTGCCATGGAATCGAGAATAATCAACCGCTACAGACAAGTCCTTCATGTTAATGGATAAACCACACCACGGAAATCCTAAGGCAAATGGCGAGTCAATTATGCGTCTTAGAAGGCAGTGTGTAGCGTACTCTGGTCGGAGGGCGCGACCACATTCATAACCATCTGGCCATGATCGAAATTAATTAATGTCTTCTCTTTGGAGATGAAGCATCCGTATTCGGGGTGACCTTTGTGGTCGAATTAATAGAGAGGCGTGGGCACAGAGAGAGTATGTCACTTACCTTCTAGCATCATGGTCAGGAACTTCCTCGCTTTCGTTAAACTCGTCGTAACGAACAAATAGTCATCCACCATTCTCAGCATAATCTAATCATGTCCTGAGTTAAGCTAATGGGGCAGGGTCCTGTAAAACACGTACGCTGTCTTCGCCCTCGCTGACGGCAGCGGGAAACCGTTTCTCCATATCGCCGTAGAAGAAGGAACAAAGTAGAGTGGATAGAATCGAGCCTTGGGGTATCCCTACAGTTTGTTGATAATAATGGCTCCCTATCTACATGGCGACAAGTCACATGGATTATCTTTGGTGGGTCGTAGTAAAACATATACTGACCTTCACGATATTCTCTGTTATATGCTCTTCTAAAAGCTGAAGAATATCGTTCTGCTTTGCGTGAGGATAAACGACTTGGTCGGCGAAAATTGTGCCCCGCAAGCAGCTAGCCAGTTCGGTTGCATATCGAAGAAAGTGAGGTTGGTCATCTGTAGGACAAGTCAATATAAATCGACACGAAATGAGAACCGTGGTCACCGTCAGGTACAGCCCGTTTCATGTACCGTCGCTCTATTTTACCAGCGAACGACGAAACTTTACCATAGCGTTGAAGGAGGTACGTTTCCTGTATTAGAAGAAGGCAATGAAGTAAGAAACCACACTTCCCTGGATAATCCTCACACGCTAACCTCGGAGATCAAAGACCGCAAGATATCAAGCAGCTTAGCCTGCGTTATACTGTCGAAGCAGGCCTGAACATCAAGCTTCACGAAATAAAGCTTCGGCCTTCAATGAATGTAATCGATTTAGCAACACTCAGTAAGGCGTGCAAGAATTGAACGTACAGTTTGCCTCTGGCATCTTTGGGTAGATTTGCCCTGAAGCTTTTCAACTTTTTGTGAATCTCGTCTGGACTAAAGACGGAGGCTCCGAGGAGCGATGGCTTATTTTGCTGGTTTAAATGGTGAGGCTGACGAACTAGAGATCATGGTTAGTGTCTTTACCTTCTCATACGATAGGATATGGAATGCGGCCTGTAGTATTTGGTTGATGGACTTCTCAGGACCGGAAAACGTGCCCTTAAAAACACCCAGCTCTCTGGTTAACGAGTAGATGACTAAAGGAGTAGAACAGTACGTACGACTCGATTTTGCACCTTCCGTCTCAAGTTGACGATGGGCCGCACCCCCGTATCCTTAGGTAGAAGGCGTACGAATGCGAACCCAAGTTTGCGTTGGCGAAGTAGTTCTTCGGCGTCTACCTACCATGAATCTGTCAGAGGAAATATCAAAATATTCAAGAATGCATCGCATACGTCGGGTATTTGTGTGAAAGTTGTCAAGGTGAGCTTCTCTAATAGTGGTGCACAAAGTGTTTCCCAGTCGTCCTGACGAAAATACAACGTTTTGTTTCTGAATGCCGACGACTCCGTGATGTAAAACGTGGTCTGTGAATCTCACTCAGTAACCACGAGCAATGGACATGCTGAGCAACTCAACGAACCTTGAGCAACGGTAATATGAAGCCGTCGAAGTACCAGAACAAGAACTCTTCGAGTAACTCGCGACGCTTGAGTGAATCCGAGACAGAAACGCGCCTCTGCTTTTGAGCCTTCTCGCCGGGAGGCATCAACCATTCGCATGCTGCGGTACTGAAACCTTGCAATACGCAATGCAGGCTGAGGGTTTCGTATCGCCGACATGTTATAAAGCGCTTTACATCTAACCCGGTCGAAGCCAATGAGAACATATATGAGCGACGAACTCTTACAACTCACGTCTCATTATTAGCCTATAATTAGCTTCGCTGCCCCAGAATGCTTTCGGGATAACGCAGTGCGTGATAGCAGCAACATAGCGGTAAACCTAGAAAATGGTCAACATGGGGGTGCTCATAAAAGAGAAACTCCTTACCTCAACATAACCACAAGCGAATTCAGCGAACTTAGGTCTAGGCTTGGCCTGATCAATTGCTCCCAGAGACGCCTCGTATCGGGACGTGTCCATTGATGTATCAAGCTGAGCCGGCTGCGAGAATAACGTAGAGGAATCTTCCGACATCATTTCCTGCACGAGAGGCTCAATCGACCGCCAAAAATTGACAGAGTATTCTTACAAGGATGGTTGTGCTATCGAAGTCCTCCTTCCCCGAGGGTTTTGCCTACCCAATGCGAATTGAGTGAAGAGTAAATGTCAAGCCGTATCTTTGCACACCTTTGAAGGACAGAACTTGTCTCTGAGTGGTTTGTAACCGCATTTGCTGTGCTTCCAAACCATCCGCTGCAATATCTTAAGCGATTCCTTTAGCCGCTTCGGAGTTTTGCAGGTTCCCTGCGACTGCGACATGATTAAGAACATGGGGTTTAGAGCATCAAGTAGAAACGAGTACTTGTATCTCTTGCTCTCTGTCGGTATAGTCAGGGATCGTATATCGTTCATATTGTTGTCTCTTGATCATAAATGGGCTCGACAAGCCATACTGTCTTGGAAATATATACTTTGACAGATATCTAGCGTCTTCGGCTTGTGTCCTTGGATCCGGATCGACCCAGGTTTCGGGTGATGCCTTCGGTTTACGGAAGTACGACGGGGCGATTCTGTTGAGGACATCTGATGCCGGATGAGATATACTGAGTGATCTGAAAGTGTGGGAGACTTACGCTTCGGCGGCAACCCGACGACAAGCATCCTGGTTTGCGGTACATACAGTGGGCGGCCGTAATATATTCTCGTCCGAAAGAGGGAGATGTCCGCTGGGGAAGCTCTTACAAGGGGAGTATTAGTGACATGGATGCCGTCGATAGGCGGCAGCTTACTCCTCCACCAAGACCTTTGGACGAGGGATGCTTGAACCACTTCTTTGGAACTTTCGCCGCTTAGGATGTCGTTCTTCGCCTTCTTGTCCCTTTCGTTTCAGCGGTCTTAGCACAGGCTCGGGCTTAGTCTGCGGGCAGCCAAGCTCCCGGTATCTCGGGGTCAAATGCATTAATGGCTGACCCGTCAATTGACAGAGGCAGTCGCTGGGCAAAGGAGCGAATATGCATGTGTCCGTCAAGAGATGGAGAGTCGCGTCTACCCCTGTTCTATGATACTATATATCAGCGATGTCTCACGCGCTTTAAGGCCTCGAAGCTAACCGCTCCAAAAGCAACTGCCACTCAGGCGTTTGGAGGGCGGTAACCATTGTATTGACAAAGAAATTGACAACGCCTATGCGGTTAGTCTTTCCGCGTTGACTGTCACTTGAACGCTTCACGTAACCTAGTCAAGATTCTAGAGAAGGCTCGGAAGTGGCTCTGCTTACCAACTTGTATCCAGATGTTATGATGTTTTGTGGACGCGCCGAATTAAGGATGCGTTCTTGGGCGCGGTCAATTAACTGGGAAAGTGAGAGAGATTACTCAGAGTAACCTATTTATTCACTCACTTCGTGAATCCGCATCATAGGAGGCAGGACGCAAAAATGCCTCGGGGTCTCGGAGTGCAGACACACCACGAAGGTCTGGAGAAACGATGTAAAGGCCGGCGAATCATTATCATGTACAGTTTCAAATGCCACTTCAGAAGGTTGTAGTATCGCCTTGAGGTGCTCTGATAGAGTCCGAACGACCGGGAAGTAAGCGCGAAGGATCGAAAGAGTTATCTGGCTGCCGGAACCCTGAGCCATAGCTGAACCAGGATTCGAGGGAGACATTATGTACAGAGGCCAATCTCTGAGTCGCTAGAAGAAAGTTTGAGCGTCGACGTCGTCTTACGCCCTAAGGGTCGCGTGCGGACTGTGGTGGTGGGTGGCAAGTGCACTGAACGCGATCATGTGAGGATACAATGACTGTGGGAAGGCCATACTGACTGTGGGAATATCCTGCGGGGTACCTGACAATGACAAGGCCTCACCTTCTGTACACTCTACATTGACAAGCAATCATGGTCAACGTTCGTATTTTCACCATGCTATTATCACTTCGACGAGCTCACACTCACCGTTTTCTAGCAATTGGAGCGAGAAGTCTTCGGTTCTGGTTCCGACCTTTCGGACTTCGAGGAAGGTATGTTATCTGTGGCAACTCTCGAGGCTCTGCATTGAATACTAAATGATAATAAAGAGGTTCAGCAGCGCCGAAAGGCCCCAGTAGCCCGAGAAGAAGAGCAGTCCTCTTCAGGTGCTTCTTCAGAGGACGACTACGTCCAAGAGCGTCCTGGAGGAGCGAAGCCTATTAAGAAAGCAGTAAAAAAGAAGTCCCGCAGAAGCCACAACGGGGAGGATGAGGATGAAGTAGGCAGACCTAGACGGCAGGCGCAGAAGAAGAGAAAGCGTCAGCAGCAGCCAGAGATTGACTTGAGCACCTTGCCGCCAGAGGAGGGTGAGTCGCAATTGTATCCATGCTATGGCCATTACTCAGCGACCGGTTTAGCTAAGAAAATTCGCTTGGATATGCAAATTGATGCCATTATAAAACCCAAGAAAGGTTCACGAAGCAAGAAGCGCAAGAACGAGGATGAATTAGACAGATTTGCGGACGACGAAGTCGCGAGGCTTAGGGAGGCGATGATAAATGCTGCGGACCAGGATGATATTGCTATCAAGGAGGGGAACCCTGCGCTTCAGAAACTTAGGCTCCTGCCCGAGGTCATGGATGTTCTCCGCAAGTGCGTTCTATCTCTATATCTCTTCTGCGAATGGACCTGACAGCTTGCAGAGCCTCACTAGCTCAGTCTATAGTGGACAACAACCTCCTCCAAGGTGTCCGACGGTGGCTGGAACCCCTCCCAGATCGTTCAATCCCTGCTCTCAACATCCAGCGCGAGTTCTTCCCCCTCCTAAAAAAGATGGATTACATCGACAGCGCCGTCCTCCGTGAATCCGGCCTCGGCAAAGTCATGATCTTCTACACACGATGCAAGCGCGTGCAGCCTGACATCGCTCGGACTGCCGGTGACCTCGTCTCTACGTGGTCGCGGCCTATTATCAAGAGGTCCGCCTCGTACAGGGATCGTATTATTCCTATCGCCCAAGAAGAAAACGCGCCCTCACGACCTACTGGACGCTCGCTCAACGCTATACTGTCACAGGCGAAGGAGTCTGAGAAGGGACGAGTTAGGAAGAATGCGGTTAATATTCCGAGGAGCGACTTGGGGAGCTACACTGTGGCACCGAAGAGTGGTGGGCTTATGAGAGGGAATACGGTCAGCGTGGAAGGAGATGTAGAGAGGAGGAGAAAGGCATCGGAGAGGCTAAGGGCCCTGACCAGGAAGGTCCATGCGAAGTGATGCTCCTGGATCTGCTTTTTTCTTTGTCTATCTTTCCACTGTTGCCTGATATCGCGACATATGTACTAGGATTCCGTCTTTGCTTACTCTCATTTCCCTGTATAGACAGTCTCTTTCACTCGCAATCTACACTCGACCCATCAACGGTGATGTCCATACCCGCATCATCGGGCATATTCATTTCATCGTTCCATCAGTCTAGTCTGAATATGTATACTCATTCCCTTGCTCAGTCCTCTAGACAATGTGCTTAAATTGCCGCCGCGCTGGAGTATGTGTTAGTATGCAGTTCCTGAATATGTGTTTATCTACCAATCCCCTGGGCTCATCCTTGGACTCCTTTGTCTCCCCTGGTACTCTAAGCGTTGAACCCTCTGAACTGCCCGTTCCCTGACGAATTTACGGGTATGTATTCCAGACAAAGCAGCCATAAATGGTGTTCCAACAAAGAAACAGTAGCTTTATTAGCGTGACTATTGCCTAGGGTAGCTAGTTGCAATACGCGATAGAGATTACGAATTTGCACAATGCATAGGAACCAAAATAGGCGAGACGAGGGTCGAACGACGGATCTAGCCGACCGCCAGCACTTCCCCCGCCCCCGCCTGTACTCGTACTCGTACTTCTGGGTGTCTGTCAGTCTGATAGCTATGCATCAGATTTCATGGTGGAATCAGCTGGCATCAGGCCCATGTGTTATGTCGTCGTATGCCTGTTATGTCGCCGTCAACCGTCAAAGACAAGCCAGAGATCAAAGTGCTGAAAGCGGCCCTGAAGTCTTCCATCTACATCAAGGTTCTCTGAAGTCGGTTTTGGCCGCCACAGACACAGACACAGACGGATACTTAAGGTCGGGCCACGGGGGACGGAGCTCGCTGTGGGCAAATACAGAGGTGCGGGTATAAGAAAGTACCGTCGTACTGTATGAGCTTGCCGGTTCTGTATAAGTACACACCATAGCTACAGTCAGACGTTGACGGTTCCAGCAGGATCATACGGGTGATACGGGTGATACAAAGACCTAGATACACCCCAAACTTACATCCATCAATCAAGAAGAACGCGAGTCGGGGTAACCCCTCGGCGACACCAGTACTTCGTGATACGAGTACACAGGAACGCTGGGAAACTGCTTAAGTCGAGTCATTCGCTCTCGACTCAGACCGGCGTGAGACAAGTAAACGCTTGCTAATGATAGCAAGGTTCAATTTGTGAGTTGGAATGACTGGATCGGATGGAATGGAAGAACGGGGCCTCGAGGCACCCCGATCTGGCATACTATGATATGAGGCCGTTGAGCGGGAATCAGGCGAAGAGATAGTCTGATAGTCCAACCCACCACAGAACATGCTAAGTTAGTCAGTTAGGGAGATGCTGGATCATATTTTTACAACCGAATACTCATCACAGAAACGATGATCGTGTTGTGAACGGCAAGCTAAATCGGCCGTTGAATTGGAGACTGCATGCAAGAGAATTCATGCCATCGTAGAGCTGTGGTGTAATGTCTTCAAGGTGATGACGACTTACAGGCGAGCGCACGCCGTTCCTGTAGTAGTAACCTGATCACTTCATCATTCGAGTAAGTATAATGCAAACTTAACTTACTCCTTCGGTACTTATGCATTATGAAGTGCTTATGTTACCAGGAGCATCGAGAACGGAGGGCACGCACCGTAGCATGCGATCGAACTGCCTCGTGTTGCATTAGAGCGTAGTGCGGAGCACTCAGGCTATCCCCAGCGCCCGCAAATCGTGTCTGGGAGAATGTACTTGCGCATGGCTGTGCACTAGTGACGATGCACTATTACATGCACTGTACCCCCATACACCGCACACTATACACCATACACGGCTCACGATAGGCGCATCTCGACTGAAGTATGTTCTATTGATTCCCCAGCCCAAGGCACATGCTAGTGCTAGTGACGGCATTTAATCTCTGAGGCTCGATGCGTGAGTGCTGGCGTTCACGCCGTGCTCCACTCACAGCTCCAGTGTTGACGTTGTATTGAGACCTCAAGGCCTCGAGGACCTCTCCGATACTTGGTCCGCAGATAACCCTGATGCAGTATTGGGACTTGTCATGACTTCGGCCATGGTTCCGCTTCCTCGAACCTACATCTGCAGCGATGCTCGAAAGCTGTAGTGGATGTCACGTCGGAGGGAAACGGTGGCAAAAGAAAACACCTTACACATAAAGTAGGGGCCTATGCCTTGAACCCCGATATCTCAAGGCCACAGATTCGGCATCACTGAGACGATAGTGACAGTCGCGTTGATCCTTGTTAATGACGGGGGTCCGTTTTCTGCTATGCATTTCGTCGCGTTACGGTGCGAAGTAGAAGGGGCAGGGGAGGCTTCGAAAGTCGGAATAGGACTGAAGGCTGGATCCAAGTAGTCGAAAGGCGAGCAGACCCCCTCACCTGGCCTGTGTTCAATGCACGAGCCGCCGGAGCCGGGACGACACCATCGTGCGGACGTTCCCCTCCCTGCGATCCCAGTCTGCCTGCGACATCTGTACGTGTTTGACCTTTGTACTTGCGCTTCTTATCAGGGATCCTACACTCATATTGCAGTATTCCGGGCGAGTGTCTGTGATCGTGCGTAGGATCTCGTATGCGTATCTGGCCGGCCAACGTTGGTACGATCAGATTGTGGCGCCACGCCGCGCACGCGTGATCATTCACTGAGTCCGGAATCAATTAGCGTACGAATCTGTAGATTACGCTGTGATCGACTTGCTGATGACCTCTGTTGACTGGTATTCTTGTCCCACATTCGGTGAGACTCATATGATAACGTCGGGACGGCTTGTGGTGATAAGAAGGCCGTCGGGCCTTTCAGAGACGATGAGCTGGCAAGTGAGACATAATGATTTGGGCTGTTGCAACGGTCAAAAAATATGAGATACCTGTGTAGCGTACTTGTACTCCCGAGGGACACTTACGTGAATTTGAATGAGGAAGGAGCTGGAAGGAGACGCTATGTGCAAGCTTTTGTTTGATGTGAACATGGTGAAATGGTCAAAGCGTCGAAGCAGGGGTGAGAGAATTACCAAAAGCGGAGTTCTAAATCGTTAAATTGGATGCATAACACGTTCCCCTCGTCCCCCCCAAAGCGGGCATCCTTCTTGTTTCCCTCCCATACTATTGAGGATCACCTATACGTCCAAGGTCGCTGCCTTAGACGACGCCCGCTGCTTCTGCTCATCGTCGTTGACAGCGGCCGACTCTGGATATTATTCTCCACTCTCCCTACAGTTTTTTCAAGCTCTATTTCCCCGACTATCTATCATGCAGGTCCGAAGGCCTTCTGGCGTGACCCCACTGGCCATTGTTCTTCCCCACCCCCCTCTCCCGCGTCGTCGCTCGTCGCTGCTATCCGCTACCTCGGTTTCGTCGCCGCGAACTCCTAGTTGCGGCTCACCCAAATGCTCAACTCTGTTCTTCAACAATGCTACGAATAGAAAGAGTACCGATAGTTGGAATAGTTCCAACGCAGACGATTGTGAATGGGAGTGGAAGCCTGAGCAGACGCTCCTGCTATCAAGGGTACGTCGACCGATTTCTGGGTCTTTGGGACGGTATTAAATCGGGTTTTTCTGCCATTGTCGCGTCGTATTCTCAATACGACAGACCCTCGACGCGTTGCCCGCTCACCTCTTGACCCCCTTCAACGGTCCAGTACCCCCGTCCAACCTATTGGATAAAGTTGCTAGAGGTGTCTGCCAATCGAAAGGTCCAGTGGAATGGCCTCATTCTATCCGCGCGACACGCGCGAAGCTCCTTGAGGTCGCCAAGTCTCGGGCAAAGGAGGAGGCTATTGAAGGGCGCAAGGTCATTGCTGAAGAATCTGAGGCCGACTTCGATGAGGAAATGCCTGAATTCCACGAGAAGGACGTTTTGCAACAGACCACTAACATACAACGCAAGCGGCCATTGTATCGGCAGTCTAGTATGGACTTTATCAACGCCGAATTGAAGGACAACGAGAGGTGAGTATTCACATACTTCTAAATGTACGCCTCTCATCCATTTGCTAGGAGTCGCCTTCCTCGTCCCGACCGTCTCTTTCGAGCATTCCATCCTTATACACCCAGCCGTTCCAGCCGCCTGCTTGACCGCTCTTCGTCGCCTCCACCTGCTGGCGCAGTCCCTTCACTCATCAACCCTTCGACCCCGTCTTCGTCGACTCTCAATTCGATCAACTCCATCAGCCTGAGTGCTACTGCTCGACCCCGCGCCTTACGTCGTTCGACTTCGACATCATCGAGCATGTCCTCCATCAGTTCTTCTTCAGGGTTGTTCGTTATGGCTGATCCCCGTATCCAACGTATGCGCAAGGCAGACACTGCGTCAATCAGTAGTAATTCGGGTAGAGGTTCACCTCTTCCTTGTATGCTCCACGCTCCTTCTATCTACAATCGGCCCCTCCCTCAAACCCCTGATCTCATGACGCCTCCACCTCTACCTTCAACCCCTGGCGCATCGCACCGAACATCGGCCAAGCGTGCACCTTCCTTTGGCGCCCTTGCTCAGGAAGTCCGGACGCACGGCAAATTGCAAGCGTTGTTTGTGGGCGGGCACAAGTACTCTGACTCAACGAGCCGCATGTACCCCAGCTCGGACGAAGAAGAGAAGATTCGCTCTCGATCTGCAAAGAAGGTGCGCACGAGGACCGGTGCCGCCGATGCGAACGCTGGGATCGTCGGGCTCTCTCCTTCGCCGATAGCTACTCCCAGCAAAGCTAGCAAGAAGTCGACGGAGTCTTGTGTTTTGCCTGTGAAGGTGGAAAAGGCGAAGAGTCCCAAAGGACCGAAGGCCGATACCCAGAAGAGCAAACCTGATCGCGCCAAGGGGCTGGGGGTCGAGAAGCTTTCGAAGGCTTCACCAACTGAAGGTGCCAAAACTCAACCGAGCAGACACCGGCCAATGAATGTCCAGCGCAATCCAAGTATCCTAGGCGCCGAGCTCCCCGCCTTAGCTATGAGCCCCACCCCCATCTCGACGTCGAAGAGGGAGAATCGTCACCATCGTTCGCACTCTAGTAGCACTCAGGCTTCCGTTGGCTCATCACCGTGTTCGCCTGTGCATTCGTCGAAGCTATGTTCTCCAGGTACCGATGTGCATATGCATATCCCTGCTCCGTCTAAGGCTGGAGTCCCGGTTTTGCAACCAGCGCCCACCCAGAAAGTTCGCACTTTGAGACGAGTCAGAAGGCTAGCCCCAGCACGGAAGATATCCTTTGGCAGCTTGACGCCTGGCGATGGCACGGATGCAGACGTCGAGGGCGAGGGGGACGAAGAGGCCCTGGGAAGCGCCTTTCAGCTCAAGTAGGACCTTGACACCGCTTCCCTTCCTTGTTGGATATCATGATTCACCAACGACCCACACATTTTGCCCCGCATATTTCTTGGTTACCCTGTCTCGGAATGGATTGGACAAGGAGGAAAACTAGTTGAAGACCCTCTTGGCTTTTTGCTGCGACTGGGAACATCACACGCACACTCATTACAATTCCTACCACTCATCTCTCAATAACGAGCCCCCATCCGCTCCTTTGCTTCACCCATATCAGTTCGTTTGGACGAACCCACGCTCCTTCTCTCACCATGTATAACCCGTCCCACCTTCAATATTTTTACCTGGTCGGGACGGTATCGTTTCGAAGACTTTAACGACACACTCCTTGCATTTCTGCCTGCTTATATCTGCATTACATCGTTTTCGCATTTGCTCACACTCATTTCTTGTTCCTACCGTATCCCCCTCGCATCATTACTGACTCTCAGCTGCCATGGTGCAGCTTTGAATTC
Organism: Pleurotus ostreatus; assembly: GCF_014466165.1. Lineage (NCBI taxonomy): Eukaryota > Fungi > Basidiomycota > Agaricomycetes > Agaricales > Pleurotaceae > Pleurotus > Pleurotus ostreatus. Next base: position 837,109 of record NW_023503162.1, on the reverse strand, counting down.
CCGTAACTCTTCCACCAGTCCCCTCACACGTGTACTCACATCCTTTCTCAACCACCGGAAAATGCCTCGCTTTGGACGAGATGTGTATCATCTTGTACAGTACAAAACCGCCTCCGGCTCCCCATCCCTGCTCCATCATCACAACTCGCATCCATCATATTGCATTTCAATTATTGCATCTCTACCTACCCCTTTTGCCATCTATTACTTTCGAATTCGACTCCTTACTATTCTTCGGGAAATCCTCTGCTTGATGTTTTCAGCCTCGTGGGCTCACTGGATCATTTTCCCTTGCCTCGTTCTCTGTGTTACACCATACACATGTTTTCAATGTTTGCTTCCTTGACACACTTTTCTACTATTTACCCAGTTCGAATTCGAATGTCTGGCACAGAAGGATACTTACATTTACTTTGTACAATTCATAGCCAAGTGAAATTTGTTCGCTGGACACCTACTTAGATTCCAATAAATATAATCTATTCGGAGGGCATTTTGCCCGTTGCTTTCTGCCCTTCCCACGTCAATTAGAATCCCTGACGAAGGCGAGAATGTTGGGCCTCGTGTTCATTATGTCGTGCGTGGTAAAGCTGGGGAATGGAACGTCGGAAAGTCGGACGGAGGAACAGGCCAAGGGCCGTGGCGGAATATTCCGCAAGATTGGCGACTGATGGACAGCAAACTGATAGAACTGGAAGGGCTACGTATGTTGCTGATGCATCAGTTTTTAGGGAGACAACGTACTGTAGGTACTTTGACAGCTCCACCCCAATGTAGGGTATTCACAGGGATTCGCATGTCGTTGGTTGCGTTGGAATATTCGTAATGGTGGCCATACAGAAGCTCTACATATGGTCAGATAACGTACCCAGAGGCTTCCGACGATATCAATCAAGAGTCAAGACAGGAAAGCGTGAGCGCCTCCTTGAGGACAGTCTGTCGCGTTCCCATAAGATGAGTAATGAATGGGAATCGAAGACAGGCCGACTCTGTTGTACGTTCTGATTTTCAGGACTGACGGTTGGATTTTTTTACATGCTCCACCTTCTGAGCACGAATACTGTGCGCCTAAGGATCCACGCTCCCGAGATCTTTCAAGGCCCACAAGGGTAAAGCGAGCCGTATCCCGGTCGGAGATTGCAATGACTTGAGGTACGTCCAGGATATGCAGTGCTAACACAGCGGGCTTCATGCTGGGTTGGTATGCATCAGAAAATGTAGCTTCGCGTACGAGGATACAGCCAACAACTACCGCATCCTATGCACTGTCTACCCATGCCTGCATCTCAAGTGAGCACGTCGTAACGCAGAAACAGGGATTTACGCACATAGGCCATCAGGAACGAAAGCTAATGCGCGTGCGCTAGCGCTGCTGCACCAGCCTCTTCGGCCGCCGTCACCTGTTGCTTCCTCCGCTCTTGTATTTCAGCCCGTTTCTCTGCAATCAAGACAGCAGCCCGCTGGTCCCACTGATACGCCCAGTATCCACCATAGCCAAATACACCCATCGCAATCAAGTGTGCACCTGGGTCTGAGTGTTCCGGTTACATACGAAGTCGGGTGTCAGCGCAAGTCCCCTTGAGCCAGCGAGTCGCTACGCACTGTCGAATAGGTTCCTTTTCTGTATTCCAAGCTGTCCAAAACGCGCAGCAAGGCCGAATAGTGAGAAACCGACTATATTTGAGAGCAGGGACATTTTGGTGAGCAGATGAACTGGCGCAACTTCAGACTGGCGCACTTTGGCCGACGGGCAAACAGAGCCAAATATTCTTAGCGCTGCTACTAGAAACAAATATGGGCGTCTATTTCGAGCATAGAGCTCACCAGAATTTGCCTACAATACAGCTTTGCATCAAACCATCATGGCGTCCTCGAACCCGGTTTCTGTGGAAGAAAAGGTTGCGACTGCGAAACAGCACAAAGACGTTGCTGATCAGGCTTTCAAGGCAGGCAACACGAAAGATGGTACGCCATGTCTTATATAATCGTTAAGGATGGTAAACTCTACAGCAGGGTGGCGATGCAGCTCTTAGATCGTATCACCAGGTACGAAACTACCCATATCCGAATGAACCATGGCGCTGACTTAACGCTGCGTCTGCAGGCTCTTCTGTATCTCCTGGGTTTGGATAAGTACGTGGAATCGAGCACGGCGAAAGTAATCAGAACAGAAACGAGGATATAGGAATGCAATGCAAGGCCTTGGCATGGGAGCGCCACCCCCACCTGCTGGCGAAGAAGTGAAGCAGGAGAGGACCGAGGTTCTCATAACGCCTTTGTAATTGCCGCATGCTTTCTGAATCCTCTTCTTAGATAGATGAAATTGTCGAGAAGGTCTACGCCAATATGTCGGCGTGTCATATCAAACACTCAAATTGGCAAAGGGCAGCAGAGACAGCAGAGAAGGTTGTTATTTTCGATCATCACAAAGAACGACATACTAAGATTGTCTCATCGTCGTTAGGCTTTAGCCAAGAATGACAAAAATTACAAGGCCATGTTCAGGAAGGGAAAAGCTCTCGGCGAGCAAGGCTTCTTTGAGAAGGCGATGAAGGTTCTAGAAGATCTGAAGAGCAAAAGCCCGGAAGGTACAATGCACGTCGCTGGTCTTTGGCAAGCTCACACTTAGACCCTCTCCCCTGATTTATCAGACGCCGCCGCTGCCGATGCTGAAATGACAAGACTGCGAATCATTGACAATGAACGCGAACGGGTTCATAAGCAGAAGATGAAAGGTGCGTATAACCGGCTCTCCGTCGTGTCTATGTGTAACGCAGTTTATCGTGAACAAAAGGTTTCCTGAAGCAGAAATCCTTATCCGTGACAGAGGAATCCATTAGCTCTTGATTTCGATTTGATTGTCTAGGATTTCTTGTCTTCAGTATCTACCGATTGTACTTGTGCGTTGACTAGTTGCGGCAACATCGTAAGCAAGGCACCTGCAAAGTCATCTTCTTTGCAAGTTGAAACACTTATTAGATAGGTCATACGATCGAGAGTACAGGTTGCGAGGGCCAAAGCCAGTATCTGAACAGGCATCTTGCACTTCCTACTTCCGGCTATTCGATCGTTTCCTCGATCGACATGACTGCCCTGTAGTGGGATCCAACTAAGAAGTAACTGCTAGGATTCGAAGTTTGTGTCCTGTTTTGGTCGGTGCTCCACCGAGGACATCTGGAGTTAGAAAGAGGTCAAATGGCTTTACTAAAGTGGTACTAGAAGACCTACCTACGAGTAATACGTTTAGCAAGGTACAGCCTATGGACTCAATTCTCAAGGAGCATCTACTATCGTCCACCCTCTATTTTATCAGGCAATCTTGAGGCGGCGTACAGGCCCACCATGATAGTGAGAACGATTATCAGATAGACTAGATATCCACCGAGCAAATTATGTTCCACTGATAGGGAAAAGAGCGAGGACGAAATCGAGGGTGCTAAGGATCTCATGATCGAACTGACCATTTGGGTCAGCCCGTTGACCGTTGCGAGGGAGTTTTGTCCTGGTACAGCAGCGATGATGAAAAGTTGATTTGAACCTGTATGATGTTCAGTGCTAGTCGCTGGTGAGGATGAGAAGGAAACTTACCGTAAGACATGGCCCCTAATACAAAGCAACTGAGCTGAACGACGAGGACGCAGATAACCTTGGCATCCACCCCGTTTGCTCTCTTAGCAAAGTAACTCATAACCGGGTACAAAGCAAAGCAGATCGCATAACTTCCATACGCGATTCCGAACGTCTTCTTTGGGCCAAACTTGCGGATAGCACGAGCGAAGAAGACGAGCTGGAATCCCCCATTGCAGAAGCCCCAGACGGCCATGATAGTGCCAATGCGCGCAGACGAGAGTGCCAGACCACCAAGGTGAATGGATGTCGATAGCATCAGAGGTAGGAGAGTGCGGAACGACTCCATAGTAACAGCTTGGAAGGCATGGGTTGTGAGGGAAATAACTATTGGTCGAATGAGGACGCTGCGAATAGGCGGGGAGCTGGCATCTGCCGCAGACGACGTGTCCTCAGCTGCTGGGTATTCTTCGACCGATTCATTGTTTATGCTGCCATAATCTCGGCGGGAAGCAGCTAAATTGCTTTGCCTCTTCTCTGCTAATTTCGTGGGATGTGTCTATAACACAAATGTGTGAGCACTGTGAAACAACGGGGATCCTTCGCACTTACTTCTTTCAAGACAAGAGCTCCCAGGATCGAGCAGAGCAACGCAAAGAACGACGCAGTGGCGCAGGGTAAAAAATATGGGTATTCAATGAAGAAAGGAATCTTCCCGAATGTACCAGGCCAGCGGCTTCCGGGGTCGGCGAGCTCGCCCCCGATCAAAGGCCTGGTCGAATAGATTTATTAGAGTTGACAATTCGCTAGAAAATGAGGACCGAGTAGGGATAGACAACCCACCCGAAGGTATTTCCCATGGTCCAGACAGGCGGGAGGAAGCTGAAAGCATCCGCTATATTAGATGAATCCGTGATCTCGATTCTCGATTACTCTCATGTTGTATACCAAAGTTGAGGAACATATACCTCTACCATCACATTTTTAGCGACCCCTATCCCCTAAATCAGAACCGAACTATGACTCGGGTGTAAACGACATGCGCACCGACATTGCCATTGAAGGCACCTTGGATGCAGCGGCTCAAAGCGAATGCGGCGTAACTTTTGGACAAACCAGCACTCAGAATTGTAACGAACAATCCCACCATTCCAGCCAGAAGGACAGGTTTACGGCCTATCCGGTCAGACAGACGACTCCAGAACAGTACTGTGACAAATTCTGAGAGGAAAAACAGAGAACCCTGCAGGTAAAGAAAGTCAGAGATATGTGTTTGTTGATAAATGATAGATTTACGATAATACCAGCATAGTACCCAACTTTGCGCTCATCGCCACCGGTGACCCCGCTTTCTAGCACGAATTGATTGACGAAAGGAAAGATGACTGACGCGGTGATCGGTTCGGCCGCCTGGATGAACAGTATGATGCCCAACTGAAAGGCAGGCAACGGCGTACGAGCATCGGACGACCGAGTCATGAGTGCAACGGTCAAGTCCGACCGCAAGAAGTCTCACAAATGCCAATGGGTCGAATCCCACAGAAGCGTGAACTTTCTCATGCTAACCCACGTTGAACTGAGTGTCTATTGTAAGATATGCTTCATCCATACTCATCAAACCTCGCTTGATGTGACATCGCGTTACTCCACGCCATTTTGGTGCCCTGCTTTGTTATCATAATCTCTCAATGGCTACAAAACAATTAGATAACAATGTGTACCCGCAATTCCTTAGAAATTCAGAACTATGAGAAATTCCAAAACACTATTCAATAATTTATCATAGTTCTGGATTTTTGATTTGAACAGTACCAGGATTGTTATGTGAAATTCTTTGAAAACATCACGCTTTGTCACAAAGGTTTGATGAGTATGGACGAAGCAAACCTTAGGAAGTCGACTACCAACTGCAAGGCCAATCGATAGCCACAGAAGCATGATTTTAAACATGAAACCAAGAGCGAAGTGATAAAGAGACGGAAAATCCGACTGCCGAGGCGGAAGGCCCTCTGTCCTTGCGCCTCACAACTTGATGCCGAGTTCTTCGGCAATGATGACTGCTGCTTTCTCGCCTACACCCAGCGCCGTGTTGTACGTATTTGCGGAGACATTGCTAGGAGCGATAGAAAGCTGTTTGATACTCGTCAGTCAGTTATTTGGTTGATTCTAAAGGGAGCACCATACGTCTACACGTAGAGATTAGTAGAATATAACGTATATCTAGTACGACGTACCAGCAACTTTGAGGCCTTGTAATCCATATACATTCAGCTTGGAGTCCACAACACCCCCCTCTGCACGAGGTTTCATGGCACAAGTTCCCATCTAACGTACCATAAATATTAGAGTACGAAGGTGCAAGCAGAAAGTCTTACAGAGTGCCAGGAGGTTTGAACTAGTATCAAGTTGAATACACATTGAGTAGAGAGAGACAACCAGACTCACCTTTCATACGGACGTGTGAGTTTATCGCTTCGTCGTCTTCGGCGGTATAAACAATATTGGGTGCCGAAACATCTACAGGTCCGCTTCGTTCTCCGCAAGCAGCGTCACTGTCTGGTGTAAACGCTGGATGGCATTGAGTGGGTTCGCCACGGTAAAGTGGCATGCGCCGCGCAATCTCCCTTCCTTTCTTGTAGGCCCATCGCAGAACTTCTAAATCGCTCGGGCTGCAACCCACGCGTTAGTACGAATTTCTGATGTAGGTGGAAAACAGCTCACTCATTCAAATACCCTGGCTCGAAATGAAGAGGTTTGGATAAATCGTTGGCTGTAATGTACAACCTTCCTGTAGAAGCTGGATAACCCTAATTGCTGGTTGAACAGATTGGCTGCAGACGTTCGTGGAAAGTAGACTCAACCATGTACGTGACCATCGACATGTATCTTCGCTTTGGAACGTCAGTGTCCTGACCGGCATAACTATCCTAGGGCGTCAACTGTGCCCATAACGTAAGTAAGCATATCGTCTCACTTGGAAAGTGGGCCCATCCATATGATAGGCTTATCGGGTGCATTTTCAAAATATGCTTTCCATCGCTCCTGGAACCCAGGGCCTAACTCCTTGAGCTCATCCACACTGGGTCGAAGCTTCACGCCTGCATCGATACCACTAGAAAATATTAGCGTGGGACTGAGATCTTCCATATTAAACAAGCATACTTCGTAGCCATCAGGCCGTCTCCGCTACGTTGCCATTGAGCTATAGAGTTTTATGAGGGATCGCCAGTGCCAGGATGCTCGAACATACACTGTAATTCATCTTCATCCATCTCCATGATAGCCTCAAGGGTTGTGGTGCTGTCTGAGACAAAATACGGCTCGACTATAGCTTGATGGTCTGGAGTTTCCTTCAGTGTATGATCATGGAGTGACACATGCCTCACATACCCAAGTAGTTCTCGCCCACGCCGGGCAGGTCAACGACCGCCGGGATTTCTAGCGCCGTGAGGATTGAACGTGGGCCAATCCCAGAGCGTTGAAGGATTGCAGGGGAACCAAAGGCACCAGCAGAGACGACGACAAGCTGTGTAGCGAATATCTTTGTAGCGCCGAGTGTCGATGTAGGAGTACTGCACTCGATACCAATCGCTCGTCCATCCCTACGCACAAAGGTATGGTAAATCAGTGTGCGGCCTACCAGTGACTCCTGATAGCCTACTTGATGATCACGCGTAACACTGTAGTATCAGCCAGGACAGTGAGATTGCTTCGCGCATGGTCCTGGTTATATATAAAGCCATGCGCGGTATCTGAACGGAGCCCGGTCGACCCGTCGATGTATCTGTGGCACTGTTACACACGAGGATTCGATGTTCGCGGCGATAAACTTACTTGGGCCAGCGCTAAAGCTTGGGAGATCAGTGACAAACCGTGGAGGTATATTGGTACATACGCTATAAGCGTTCACAGTGTGAAAATCGTTCGCATCTTGAGTTGCTCCACGAAATTTGTCGTATCTCTCGGCGACTTCTAGGAATTGTTTACCCGGATCCAGGCAGACTCCACCAAATGATACTTTGATAGGACCTGACTGGCCGTGCGAGGATTGATCTCCGTCGACTTCGTAAGTTTCCACCTTCGCCAAACGTATGTCAAAGAGAATACCATCAAGTGAGGCCGACAAGTACCTTCTTCAGCAACGGGATCATGTCTTTGGAGCCCCAGCCCTCGTTCACGTACAATGTTTCCCAATCGTCGTAGTCGGACGCAGATGCTCTAGTGTATTTCATGACTGTAATCGAGCGTTAGATAAGACGAGGATCTATTCATAACATTCTCACAATTGATGCTGGATCCTCCTCCGACACACCTTCCGCTTGGAACAACGACGGGCCTACCCATCAAGGCATTGCTAGGTTGGGAGATATGGAAAGAGAAGACTTTGGTATCTGGCGTTAAATTTTTCGGGAACAACGCAGGCTGAAGATGAGTTTGTAACTCCCTGGTGTGCGGACCCTGCTCGATGAGCTGCGACAAATTGAAATGAGATTCTTCTTGGAAAATAATATGTGTTTACCAGGATTCGTAGATCAGGCCTAGCGGCTGCAAGGCGACCTGCCACAACGCAAGCAGTTGTGCCACCTTAATTGTTGATTCAATAGCATTAGTACGACTGAGATAATGAGACGCGTCGAAAACGCACCACCAGCGAAGATGATATCGTATGTCATAGTTGCTGCGAACTCTTAGAATACTGGGAGTGAAGGAGAGTCATTAGCCCGTAGGGCTTATATACGCGACATCAACTGGACCGTGAGTGCCATCATTACTTGTGCAACCAGAAGAGCATCAGAGAATGTATGTGCGCTGGAGTTTGAACAGAAGGGTAAAGTGATTTGCCCCATGTGGTTTTGTTTCAAGTTTTCTGATTCATGGTCGTTTAGGCGTTGCTGCTGATAAATCGGGGGTCCTTCTCGGAGGGAAATCCAGAGCGTGTCGCTGCAACGCTATCTCCCGATGTTGGTGACTAAGGAGGAGCACAAATTAGACATGTATTTTCATGGACGATACAAGCCTTCAAGATGATAAGGAAGCGTGTGGTCCGCCCAACAACTTCAATAGTCGTCACCCCTGCTGACCACCTCCTTAACGGTTGGACGAATAAGTATGGTATGTTCCTGAAGGCGCTCAGTACGTGGTAAGGTGTGTTTATAAATGTAGCACGCACGAATTGAGCCGTCATGGATCCTCGTTGGTCGCACAAAGGTGGGTAGTCCTGTACGATCCCTTGAGAAACAAGGTGATTGAGCTAAATCAAGTTGATGGATCAGATGGGATAACTAGGTCCAGAATGGCGAAATGTACCGCCAGCAGATGTTTGGTCTCGCCAGCACGTTCGAGGTACCTCCTGCAAAAGGCAAGTGTGCTAAAATTCTTGTTGATCGTCTTCAACAACGACTTCGCCGTGGTCAATCTATTGCCAGCTCGTTAGGTCAATGTCGATGTGAACGGAAGTCCCTTCTGACCTTAGGGGGACGTGGGGCGCATCTACTTTTCGAGCGAAGTGGGAGCAATCACCCTACAATATAATTAGACATGTTCCCACTAAATGGAGACAGAGGACGCACAGTCTCGACGATGCGTCCACGACCTGTCGTGCCAAATGTTTCTATCGCATAGTATTCCCCTTCTTCCATCTTCGTTTGATCATCATTGCGCACGGGAAGTATGAACTTCTCCCCGTGAATCTGATACCGGTTGATCTGGTGACCGCTCAGGTTGTCAATACATCGGACTATTATCATACCATTAGCGGTCGATAGGGAAGGTATTCGGGGAAGCTAACCTGGATAAACCTTGCCATTGACTTCCACCTCGTAAGACTCCATCGTTTCTTGAATGACCCCACCTATCTCGCCCAACCTAGCGTCGACGCCAGATTCCTGATCCGTGCAATCAGAACGATCAAGTAGGTAAGGAAGCGTAGAGATTTACCTTGATACCTGCGTTGGTAGATGCCCTGACGGCTTCCAGAAGTTTGTTGTATGTAGGCTCGAAGTTGACGGTGAACGCAGAGTCTACTATCCGTCCCTTTACATGAACACCGAAGTCGACCTTCATCACATCACCCTTAGATAAAACTAGTCACGGATGATGAGACATTCTTAATTGGGAATTTGTTGCACATACTTGTAGTGTCTCCTGGGTTGGGCGAGAAATGGGCCGCACAATGATTGAGATTCAGCCCAGTGGGGAATGCAATGCCAGCTTCCAGTCCATCCTCTTCAACCAGGGCACGAACTCCGTCTTCGATATAGTTGGCAATTTCCATTAGTGACATGCCGGGTTGCATGTATTTCTGCAGTCGTTGTCTGACTTGTCGATGAACTTCGGCGGCCTTCCTGATGTTCTGGTACGTCTCATTGGGATCTTGCTGGATCACTCGCTCGATATGCCGCTTCTCTTCTGAGGTCGTCCTCCATAGATTACTATATTGCATCGTGATGAGCCACCTGGAATACAGAGATCATTGCGTAACTGTGCGCACTCGTCCTTGTACGGCTGAATCTCACCCTCGGGGTATTTTCCCTCTGGAAAAAGCTTCGATAGGCCTACCCGAGGCGGTTCAGTCTGCTCCAGCTTCTTCTTCTTTGGCTTCTTCTTCTTCTTCTTTTTCTTTGCGTCGCCTGAAGCAATGGCGTTAAAGATCTATCGTCAACCCAAAGTCATGAGACGCACCGTTTACGCCATCGACAACCTCTTCAACATCATCAAGTTCATCAAGGTCCTGGAGGCGGCCTTCCTCAGCTTCTGGAGCTTGCGCTGGCTGAGGGTCTGCTACCGGACTCATCGCTCAGAGGAAAGCTTTATCGTGGGAAACCATATACAGTGTGCAATAGGGAACCTCCCAAGGGGAGTCCTTACCTGTCATTCAAGTCTGTAAGCAAGTATCGCTATAAAAACTACCTTCATAGCCTTCTTTCATTCCAATAACCCGTTACCATACATATTTTTTGTATACAATGGTGCTCATGACGAGCTTTACAAGGCGTGTTAATCAAGAAAAATCAAACAGCCAACTTTATGCCCAAGTCATCTGCAATTATGACCGCCGCTTTCTCGCCGATACCGAGGGCGGTGTTGTAGGTATTGGCAGAAACGTTGCTAGGGCATATGGAGAGCTATGGAAACAATGAACATGAGTTTGACACTTCAAGGTTTTTGTTGTGGACGTACATCTGGAGGGAGGTCGGTAAGCGTTTGGTTCAGCTCAGCGTAGAGGGAAATATGTACTGACCAGCGACTTTCAAGTTTGTCATCCCATACACGTTGAGCCTCGGGTCTACTACGCCTCCTCTGTCCCTTGGCTTCATGGCGCATGTGCCCATCTGTCTTCCAAGTCAAAACTTGAGTCTAGTGAGGATGTAAACACGTACGGAGTGCCAAGTAGTACTAACTTGGGGCTGGTCAGCATGGCAATACAAATGTACAATGGAAAACTTACCGGTATTACGCAGGAAGTCGTGGATTGCTTCATTATCCTCTGCGGTATAAGCAATATCAGGTGCGTCTACTGGGACAGGGCCATCGCGAGAGACGCAAGCTGCCTCGCTATTCGGGGAGAACGTCGGGTGTCCTTGCTGAACCTCGCCTCTATAGAGTGGCATACGTCGTGCTACTTCTCTCGACCTTTTGTACGCCCATCTAAGAATATCAAGATCTGCCGGCCTTGGGGAATAATAATGAGCGATGTCGGCTGAGGGGCGATAACAACATACTCAGTCAAGTAGCCCGGCTCGAAATAGAGGGGCTGTCTCCAATCATCACCCGAAGTGATGTGCAGTCTCCCTATTGACTCGGGGTATTCCTGCTCATAGTTATCTCAAAGTTCGATGTCAAGACAAGGGAAGCACGAACTGGGAACCATAACATCGACATATACTTTCCGTTGGGATCAGGCACGGGCCCGTAATGACTGATAAACGGGTTCGATGCATTGGTTGCCAGCTCTTATAGTAGGACCAAGGGTACCCACCTAGCGAACGGCACATACATCATAACAGGCTTGTCTGGTGCATCTTTGTAGTAGTTGTTCCAGATCCTGGTGAAGTTAGGCCCTAGTTCTTTAAGGTCGTCCTCATTTGGGCGAAGTTTGATGCCAGCATCGATGCCACTACAAAGAAGCGTTGTCGAGTCATGAAGCAGAGGGAAATCAGCGGGCTGGAGAACCCACTTAGTAGCCAGTAAGCCATCACCATGTTGTCCCCATCTGTCCACATAACCTGCACACCGTCAGAGTTGATCAAAATGTAGGGCGGACTTAGTCACAGACTCTTCAACTCGTCTTCTCCGAGATGACCGCTGAAGACATCGAGAGTTTCCGTGCGATCGGGTACGAAGTAGGTCGCGAAGCCAAGATTGTGGTCTGACACGACATTCTTCTGAGCAATTAATTTGAAGGCGCAAAGTTCAGGGCATACCCTGGTAGTTCTCGCCTACGCCCGGAAGGTCTACTTGCTCGTTGATATCTAGTTTCTTGAGAAGTTGACTGGCACCGATCCCAGAGCGTTGCAGGATCGCCGGAGAACCGAATGCTCCTGCAGAGACAACAACGAGTTGCTTAGCGTATACACTATTGAGCTTAGAACTGTGATCGGAAGAATCAGCGTATTCAACACCGATAGCGCGATGTTCCCTGTGGAAGCAGAGGGTAAGATCCACGAAACGGGATAAAACACTCCACCAACTTGATAATAATCCGATGCACGGCAGCGTTTGCAAGTACATGTAGGTTGCTATCTGCACTTTCTTGATTGTATATAAAGTGGTGAGCAGCATCGGACCGCTTTCCGGACTTCGCATCTATGTACCTTTGAAAAGTTTAGTAACCCACAAGGATCTACGGAAGGGACTTTACTTCATCCAGCGCTATAGGTTCATCATATGTCAGCGAGCATACTCCACAAATATTCTAGAAAACCGTACCGAATAGGCGTTTATGGTCAGAAAGTCATTGCTATCGACCGTTACTCCATGCTTCTTGTCATATGCACGAGCGGTCTCCATAAATTGCTTCCCTACTTCCGTGGCTACCCCACCAAAAGAGACTTTGATAGGACCGGAATCACCGTGCATTCCCTCTTCTCTGGCGCTAAGATCATCTTGATACGTCTCGACCTTGGTTTCGCGAAGTCAACAAACGACGAAAGGTTGTTTGGAAGGTTATTCTAACTTATACCTTTTGGAGCAAAGGAATCAGATCTTTTGAGCCCCAGCCCGTATTCCCATGAACAGTCTCCCAATCATCGTAGTCCGACGCTGCAGCCCTAGTGTACACCATGACTAGGACATCCAAATTCAACGTAGTGTCGGCGGCGATCTAGAAACGGGACTTCTTACAGTTTACGCAGGAGCCTCCTCCCACGCATCGACCAGCGGGCACAATCGGTGCGCGACCCAACAAGGCCTCACTAGGTTGCGCGACGTGGAACGTGAACACACTGCTAGTCGGCACTAGATTTGCGATGAACCGAGCGGGGTGGATGTGTGCTGGTAGGTTGCGAGTATCCGGTCCTTGTTCGATAAGCTATACGTTGCGATTTGAGACGGGAATTCGCCAGAATGAACGTTATAGGTACCAGAATCCTGAGACTGGGATCTGCCTCTGCAAGTCGACCAGCAGCGACGCAGGCGACGGTTCCGCCTGGCTAAAGTCAGCCATATCCATGAGAAGGGGAAACAGCCTACCACCGGCGAAGATGATATCGTACTCAGAACCAACTCCAGAGGCAGACATGATAGAAAGAAACCAGGGCCTCGGAGGTGTCTGCGGGGATTAAAAGCAGGAGATAGATAGCAGTATGCGAGGCGGATAAATACATCGAGCGAAAGAAGCCCCAGTCAAGATGCTGGTTATAGAACGTGACATTAGATTATGGAGTCTCTATCCACATTTGGGAGGGGCTCCGGTGGCGAGATGAGCATGTGGTCAAAGAAATGCGTGCATCTTAATAACTGGGGTCTGAAGTCGCCTTTTCGGATCCCTCTTGCGCAGGGGAAGAAGGGGTAGGTAATGCTGTCGCCCTCCATCCAGCTCTGAACGAAGCTAATCCAGCGATGAGGCCAAAGACTCCGACCCAGAACTGATATACATAGAGTAAGCACGGCGAAACGGCCAAGGTGAGAGCAAACGTACGTCATTCTTAATGAAACCTTTCTCTAAAGACCTGAGAACGCAAGTGTACAATTAGCAACAATGAATAGTGCCTGTGAACGAGGTACAAACCAGTGAACAGTTAGGGGCAGATATCCTAGATTGACCACCACTTCGTTCCAAAACGCGTCCCATCTATCACCGAGCTCCTTTTTCTCAGCCGCACTGATGCCAGTACCACCAGGTCCGCGCTTTGCCTTGCTGATCGCACGTTCTCTTGCCTGAAGCAACTTTCTATCCTCCCGAAGGTGCGCGAATTGCAGGAAGACGTAGAAGGCCCAGAAGCGGGTGGACCACATGCCAATAGCATTTGGATCTAACTTCGTTGGCTTCGCGGTCGAGGAGAAGATGGATTTGATCGAAGGGATGGTGGGTGGGATCAGGGAATGCGAAAGCAGGTAATAGAGGTGCTCGAGCGGGTAATAAGCAAGCATCGACCATCCTTGCAAACGTTCAATGTTCAGAAGCCTTCTAGTAGGTTGAGGGTTACGTTCCAGCGATACCAGCCATTGAATTATCGGAAGGAGCCCTTGGGAGCTGAAGGTCAGCAACAATATGATTCGGTCAGCCATAGTACAGATGTGCTCACCCCATATCCTCCACAGAGTCCGAGCATCACCAATGATGCCACCCAGTTTGGAGTAGCTTGCCGCAGCGCTGCTCGTTGGCTTAGCACGGAGCCCCGCGCGGTGCTGGATCCTCGCCCGAAGCTCCAGTAATGGAACAATCACTTTGACTGCATATTGAATGATCTTTGCGCCGTGTGAGTACTGATAACTCTGTCGAACAGCTGTTCTGATGACCCACCATGAAAAATTTGCTGCCATACCCGGTTCAATGGAACGTCTGGATGAAGAAACCGAATAGAACTTACTCGCTGCCACTCCATGTCCCCAGGTACCGCACCAGATGGTCTATCGTCTCAGATTGGGGTACGAATATGAACGCCCCGAGCGTCAGATCGCTTATACGGGACAGCGACAGCGGCTTTGAGACTCGAGACATGGTGGTCAACAGCTAGTGTTATTTTGCGCGCGGAAGTTCATGATCCCGGACTTGTGATTTCGTCCCATAAACTTAACCGGGGAATTGGTTGAGTGAGCGTGGGTATACTTTACGTAAGACTACGCAGCCTATATAAGCCACCGATGTAGCTTTTGCTCCTCAGAACAAACCATCGAAGACTTAAAAGTTCGGGCTTGGCTCAGCTCTTCCGCCTCCTTGCCCGCGTTCCCGTCTTCAAGAAGGACCGTCTCTCTTTCGTCGACTGAATCCTTCTCGCTAGACCGAGGAAAAATTGCTGTCGAGGCGCCGCTTTTGCTGGCGCTCAGGATCCAGCAGTTTTTTCTTGGGAGAGACTGCCTCATCCGAACGGTGTCGTACATATCCTAAAGATAATATATACCTTCTTTTTCTCCATCTCCGTTGGGTGAAACGAACCAAGAACTTGAGTGCCTAAGATTTTATAGTCCATAGACATATGTTCCCCGCTAACATCCCACCAAAGAAAGTCAGTCAAACAGCACCCCCACGAAAGTACCATCTGAAATTTGAAGGACGAACATGGGTGGTTGTCTTGTCGCTATACATTGCGAGAAACACAGAGGCAGGGTGCAGAACACAAGGCAAATATCAATACTATTACTCATGGTCACGCCTTGCGACGGTAACCTATGGCACTACTACTTTCTCGTCGAAGCTCGTTGGTAGACGGAGTCGAAGTCTACGTGCGCGCAGGGTCATAGAAACAAGGCCGTGGTAGCCGTAGTCGTGTGTGGAAGTTGGTGCTGAGCTGATATCGACGACCAGCTCTGAACGTCTTGATTGCCCGTAGGCAATGTTATGAAGATGTCAAAGTTCCTTTGGTGTTGCCATGGTGTGTATGTAAATCTATTGATAATTCTATGGGACAGAAAGGCTGGGTCTATGTCTAAGAAGGCTAACATCGGACGGTCTGGAAATCTATTTATGTCTTGCAAAAACGTGAATGTGAGCGAGCCCTAGAACGCTCTGCAGCCTCTGCAGACCATTGTAATCCTCATTGATTCAGGTGATGAAGGACGAACGTACCGGTGGGTTGACGAACCATGCAGTCTCCCATTCATCCTCAACCCAGCGTTGTCGAACGAACGCGTCGATATAGGACCCAGCACGCTTGACCAACGCTTCCTCTTCATCACTGCCTTTCGCCGATCTAATCAGCTTGTCTATTGTGACCCCCCATTCAGACAATGCGGGAAGATACGTGGGAAGCAAGGATGGGGAGGGAGGCAGTGTCGTTGTCCCGGTGAATCCCCACAGCCCATCCTGTTCCACACGAGCTGCTATAGATGAGGAGATGAGGTCGGGGTGGAACACGGGGAGCCGCGTCCATATCAGAGTATGTTCTACCTCGGGTGGCACTGATACGAAATGAGTTGAAGTCAGTACAAGTGATTTTGACGCAACTATGCACCTGAATACGGCCAGTCGTTCTGTATGATGCTGATGAACTCCTTCGGCGTGTCAGCTGCAAAGTATGGTGGCGCGTCAGGTGGAATAGGTGGTAGTGGACGCGAAACACTAGGATCTAAAAGCTTCCGCGTCCCTTGAGATGGCAACGACTCGTCGAGAGCCGATCCGAGTAGTGACAAGGTATCAGGCTGCCCCCATTGCAACCTGTAATTCAGTAAATAGTTGACTGCCACCATGTCAGTCCTAGCGATGGTAGATGTTACTTTCACTTACCTATAGACCCGTACTTTTCCTTGATCCCCTCTGCCCAGGCATTGTATCGCTTCTGCAGCTTCTTGTCGCGCTTAAGCAAGCCCAAGTCTCTGGTCGACGGTATAAGTCATGCCGACCATGACCTACGATTCATCAAGCCTCATACCCAGAGTTCACAAAACATTTGAGCTGCTCCCAGGTGAACTTTGCAGGGTAGTACACCAGCAGCTCTTCGCGTGTAGGCGGGCCTGTGCCGAGCAAAACTTGTCCATGGACAGCTTCCGGGGCCATGACAGACGTTCGTAGCAGAGTTTCAGCCAAAGCTTAGGAAATTGAGGTGCCGGGCTCGAAGCACTTTGTCGCACAATGGTAGCCCAGTGAAGGAAATGCCGGGCCGAGAGGCCGCCGAGGAAGTATACGTCCTTTACCGTTTCGCCGTTTCGTAAGTTGACAACGAGCCTGGCTGAGTTGCAGCTAAATTTGCATTTCGTGGCCGAGTTTAGGGAATGTTTCTCTGGTAGGCTGTTAAAATATGCGTATACTCTCACAATTCTCATCAGGTGTCCATCCTCGACATGCCAGGCCCCAGTGCACGAAGCCTCGGTAGTATTGTCGTGTTTCGATAAAAGGACGAGGAGAGACGATGCTCTCGACCCCACAATTGCCGAATGAAGCTCTTATTCTCTTTTCTATTGATCACTCTTGCCGGACAGGGCGCTGCGCAGCTCAACCGTGTCGCACAGGCCGCGGGGAAGCTGTATTTTGGCACTGCTACCAACATCGAGGAGCTCAGCGATTCTGCTTATGCTGCAATCATAAACAACCGCACTGAATTTGGCCAGATAACCGCTGCCAACGTCATGAAATGGGTACCTCGGCATTATGAGTGCAACTTGTGTATGGACTCACAACGTTCCTGCTAGGACAGCACGGAACCCTCTCGAGGGGTCTTCACGTTCGGAGCTGGCGACCAGATTGCTGCGCTTGCTAAGAAAAACAATCAGCTTTTGCGAGGTACGTGAACAGATGGTTTGTGATGAGCGCGGCTGATTTTTGGATAGGCCATAATTGCGTCTGGCATCAACAACTTCCGAGCTGGGTGACTGCTGGTCATTTTGACGCGCCTACACTTTCAAGCATCGTATCAACCCACTGCTCCGCATTGGTGGGCCACTACAAGGGACAAATGTACGACCCATGATACTCCTTTACTCGTCCCTCTATTCATTCGTGGTATTTATAGATGTACGTCTCCAAATTTCAGATCCCACTCGAGCTAAACTTTCACCCGCAAACTAAAGATAGCTGGGATGTCATCAATGGTTCGTTCTGTCATGTATTGCTTCCGTTCTCTGGCTGAGATGCTGCGAAGAATGCTTAAACGACGATGGAACCTTCCGGCAGTCTGTTTTCTTCGACACACTCAATACGTCATTTATCGCAACTGCGTTGCGCGCTGCCCGAGCTGCTGATCCGCAAGCTAAACTCTATATCAACGACTTCAATATCGAAGGGCAAGGCCCCAAATCCACGGCCATGGTCAACCTTGTGAAATCGCTCCAAGCACAGAAGGTGCCCATCGATGGCATTGGGATCCAAGCACACTTACTCGTGGGAGGCGTGCCCCCAACTTTGTTAGCTAACTTGAAGCAGTTTACGGCCCTGGGCGTGGAGGTGGCGATTACGGAGTTGGACGTCCGAATGACGTTGCCTGTTACGGCTGCTTTGCTGGCACAGCAGCGTCGAGACTACCAGACTGTGATCAGTGCATGCCAGGCCGTTAAAGGATGCATTGGCGTGACGGTATGGGATTTCTCCGACAAGGTTGGTGCCTTTTCTGGTCCCGAGGAAAACGCACTGGTTGACCTGTCTTTCTATAGTTTTCTTGGGTGCCTGGAGCTTTTACTGGTCAAGGTGCCGCTTGCCCTTGGGACGAGGTGCGCTGATCGCTCATCGTATGGTAACATACTCAAAAGATACTATATCTTCAGAACATGGTACGGAAACCCGCTATTGACGGCATAATCGCCGGATTCGCTTAATATGGCGGCCCTCCCTTCGTAACCTATATGTTCATCATCGAGAGATGTGGCTTCTTGAACCTGTCTGTACCAGACACCAATCTGATTGGTTTCGCGACGAATATATTGTCATTGTCATGGCCGCACCCGACCACTTCAGCTATTGACGTGACCATGATGCGCGCATCCGATGTCCGACCGAAGTGCGCCCTTCGTCAGTGTCATGATGTCCATTTTGCAGATCGCCCACAACGTCCAGGGCCCATTACACGGACTGCCCGTGGGCAAACAGTAAGTGATCGCGACGCTAATAGTTCCGCTCACCAGTTCCTGACATATCGACAGGTCTTCGCTGGCCGATCACACCTGACCACTTACCATATCTAAATTGCACGAACACAAGGGCGCCGCCGCCGACCACTTGGTCTTGTCGCGAGGAAGTACCGCTTCCAAGCACAACCCAGTATGCCTATAATATTTAAAGCATAAATATCACCCATTAGAGAACAATTTCGACTTCGTGCGGTACCTCATCATGAAGCTGAGCATCGCATTCTCCTCATTATTGGCCTTGATCCCGCTTGCTACCGCCCAACAAGGGCCTTGGCAGCAATGTATGTGGTCTAAACGGTCGATTTGATACTGCTACTGATGTCAAGAGGATTAGGTGGTGGCATTGGCTGGAGTGGCGGAACCACTTGTGCCACTGGGTGGATCTGTAAATACCAAAATGATTGGTACTCGCAGTGCCTCCAAGACACCGTAAGTGCCATTCTCCTCACTAGCGACGCGTGAGATAACAGAATCGCGTAGAATCCCGTAACACCCCCTCCCTCCAGCTCGTCGAGCAGCTCCTCTGTTCCACCTACATCGACCACCTCCTCGAACCCGCCGACTGCTACCGGTTTACACAATGTCGCCGTCTCCAAGGGCAAATTGTACATCGGTACTGCGACCGAGATGTACAAACTCAACGGCGACGCCCCGTATGCCGCTATTGCCAGCGATATCAATGAATTCGGAATGATCACCGCAGAGAACAGTATGAAATGGGTTAGCATCGGCACTATCAGATACATACCGCTAATACTCAGGCAATATTTCCATGCACTAGGATGCCACTGAACGGACCCAAGGAGTTTGGACGTTCACTGGGGGAGACAACCTTGTCAACTGGGCCATTGCAAACGGCCAAAAACTCCGAGGTAAAACTCCGAACTTTTGATGCGCATGGAAGCAACTAACGCGCGATGTATAGGTCATACCACGGTGTGGCATAGCCAGCTGCCCAGCTGGGTGTCATCGGGCGGCTTCAGTGCGGCAGCGTTAACGAGCGTCATCGAGAACCACACAACTACTTTGATTGACCGCTACAAGGGGAAAATGTGAGTGCCTGGTCTGCTATTCCGGTGACCTACCTGAACTGATGTGATGCATTCTATGTAGATGTAAGCAATTTACAACCACCCCCTTCTTTAGAACTGACCATATTCATATTGACAGACTCATGGGACGTGGTCAATGGTATGCGGTTCATTGCACATGGTAGGACCTTCGCTGACAGTATTCAACACGCAACTCAGAGCCTTTCAATGACGATGGAGTAAGTACTATTCGGTGCAATCAATCTTCATGTTTAACGTTTAACCTTACGATTTCCTCAGACTTTCCGATCATCCGTCTTCTACACTACCCTTGGCACCTCTTACATTGCCACCGCCCTACATGCCGCCCGAGCCGCTGACCCTGCTGCCAAGCTCTACATCAACGACTACAACATCGACGGTCTCGGGGCCAAATCGACCGCCATGGCTAACTTGGTCGCGCAGCTGAAAGCTGACAATGTCCCTATCGACGGCATCGGTATTCAGGGCCATCTCATCGTCGGTGCGGTCCCAAACAACCTGCAAGCCAACTTCGAGCAATTCGCCGCTCTCGGTGTAGAAATTGCTATCACCGAACTGGACATCCGTATGACCCTGCCCGTCACACCGGAAAAACTCGCTCAGCAAAAGGCCGATTACAAAAAGGTCGTCGCTGCGTGCAAAGCTGTGCCAGCGTGCGTAGGTATCACCGTGTGGGAGTACACAGACAAGGTAAGCATTTCGCCTCGATACCGGCGCAGATCTAGCTAATACGTTTCTAGTATTCATGGGTACCAGGTGTCTTCTCCAGCCAAGGCGCCGCCCTACCATGGGACGATAACTTAGCTAAGAAGCCTGCGTACGACGGTATAGTCGAAGGGTTCAACTAAAACTCGTGTTATCCATCTTGGCTAGTAAATTTCGCCCTTGTTAGTGCCGTTGTAATCACATTTGTGTCGTGGCACACCGTGGGCTTGAATGAGATTTTTCGGGCTGTAGCCAATTGATGATAATGACTGACCACGCGTCAATGATGCGACCATTCGCCTCACAGCCCTTGAAGGAAGTATCACTGACGAATGCACGAAGAGGTAGCGCAGCGTTGCGGAGAAAATAAATTGCGACGATCGCGAACGAAGCGCACTTTCGCCACGACTCCTGCCAGCACGTGTACCACTTCCTTCCAGCTTTTCAGCGAAGAAGTCCCGGTCGCTACAAACGCGAATATTTAAGAGATACAATGTGGTGGATATTCTGATTACCCACTAACCTTGCCTCGCAATCACCTCGGCAAATAGCTTCATCCATGAAATTGACTTTGGCATTGAGCTCCCTTCTGGCCCTGCTTCCTTTGGCCACCGCCGAGCAACCCGCCTGGGCGCAATGTACGTCCATATTCCTGACGTAACTTGGAAAGGATGTTCACTTACCAACATTGGAACGTCAAGGCGGAGGTATAGGCTGGACAGGCGGCACTGTCTGTATCTCTGGATGGACATGCGTGTGGCTCAATGACTGGTACTCCCAGTGCTTACAGCCGACGGTAAGTGATCTAATGACTGTAAGCTGAACCAGCAAAGTGAATTAATGCCTGCAGACGAGCGCACCGGCGACCACAACGCCGAGCACGCCGACTACGTCGACAGTACCGACAACAGTACCATCAGCCTCCCCCGGATTGGATGTGGTGGCGAAATCCAAGGGGAAACTGTACTTCGGGTCCGCCACAGACAACGGAGAGCTCAACGATGCGCCATACGCTGCCATTCTCAGCGACAACAAGGAATTTGGCCAGATTACACCTGGAAACAGCATGAAATGGGTAGGTTTCGCATGCCTCTGCCATAGAGACGCAAAACTAACCAGTTTCGAACGCGACAGGACGCGACAGAGAGGTC
Source organism: Pleurotus ostreatus (assembly GCF_014466165.1). Lineage (NCBI taxonomy): Eukaryota > Fungi > Basidiomycota > Agaricomycetes > Agaricales > Pleurotaceae > Pleurotus > Pleurotus ostreatus. Next base: position 815,397 of record NW_023503162.1, on the reverse strand, counting down.
CCGGGGTGTCTTCACATTCTCTGGTGGCGACGTTATTGCTAACTTCGCTGCGGCCAATGGGCAACTTCTGAGAGGTATGTTACTTCCGCGTACGCGTTAATTCCACATTAAATTCGGAATTGTCTAGGGCACACATGCGTGTGGCACAGCCAACTTCCCAGCTGGGTCACTGCAGGCAATTTCAATGCAGCCGACTTGACTAGCATCATCGAGACGCACACCACCACCGTGGTTGATCACTACAAGGGACAAGTGTGAGCCAACAGATCCTCGTTTATTGAGTTCATTTGCTTACTGCCTCTCTCGCTCTATAGCTGTAAGTACTGTCCATGAACTCAATTAGCCGATTTGCTTAATTTTACATCTATGAAGACGCATGGGACGTAGTGAATGGTGAGTGATGAGAATTTGTGCGTTAGCCAAAGTACTAAAGCTCTCACCTCAGAGGCGTTCAACGACGACGGTGTAAGCCCGGATCGCAATAAATATATGTGGGCGGGGGCTGATTTCAGCGACAGACCTTCAGAACTTCGGTCTTCTACACAACCCTCGGCTCTTCATACATTGCCACCGCCTTCCACGCCGCTCGCGCCGCCGACCCCGACGCCAAGCTCTACATCAACGATTACAACATAGACGGTCTCGGGGCCAAATCAACCGCCATGACCAACCTAGTCGCACAACTGAAGGCCGACGGCGTCCCAGTTGACGGCATCGGCATCCAGGGCCATCTCATCGTCGGTGCGGTCCCAAACAACTTGCAAGCCAACTTCGAGCAATTCGCCGCGCTTGGTGTGGAGATTGCTATCACCGAACTGGACATCCGCCTGACCTTGCCCGTAACACCGGAAAAACTCGCCCAGCAAAAGGCCGACTATCAAAAGGTGATCGCTGCGTGCGCGGCCGTCCCTGCGTGCGTTGGTGTTACCATTTGGGACTGGACAGACAAGGTACAGTCCTGTGTTTTCTTCTGCAGGACGCAAGCATTGATCTATGTCGCCATCAGTACTCTTGGATTCCAAGCGTATTTAGTGGACAAGGCGCTGCGCTCCCTTGGGACGAGACTTTCGTGAAGAAGCCTGCATACGACGGTATCGTCGCAGGCTTTGGAGCCTAAGCTTAAGACCTATTTGGTTCCAGAATAAAATATCCATAGTTAGCTAGCTAGCGCTATAGAAAGAGGAACATGCGCCTTAATTCTGCTCCTATCTCCTGCCAATCCACCCACATTCAAAAACCTTGATTAAAGATTAGACCTGAATCACAATACTATACTAGCCCACTGCCGCCCATCTTCACAGTATCGAGAACTGCCCTTACGACTTCTCCCCATACTCTTCCTACCATCCCCGCGCCTTCCGCGGCCTGTAATCTTTTTCGTACGAGGTCCGCCGTAGCGATCCCAGCGCTAGCCCTCGATCCTGGGCCAACCAATTTCCGCCGCCCTCTCACTCGGAAAAACAACGACACCAAAGGGAAGATGATGAATAGAACAAAGAACGTGGTGAATTTCGACGTGGTGAAATACGGTTGGAGGAACGCTTTGATGAGGGAATACGCGCTGGGTGGACGGACCGCGACCGGCTGTTGTGTTTGAATGTGTGAACGAAAGGGAAGAACAGCCGAGACGCTGGAGCGGTGCGAGCTACTATGATGTGATGGACTTCGACGCGATGAGCTACGTCGTTGCTGACTACGCGGGGTCGCTGTCGCTGTCGAGTCCGTGGACGAAAGGGATGCTGACGAGCCGTTCCGTTGCCTCTGGAGGGCCGGGCGGCCGTTTCTTAGGTCACGAGGCGTTGACGGCACAGCTGTGTGAGTAGATGTGGTAGAGAGGGACGAAGAAGTCGATGCTGCGGACGGTGCTGGTGAATGCGATCGCTTGTTAGCATGCCCATTTCCATTTGGAGTAGCTGATCCGTTCGCCGTCGGTTTGAGGGGGACAGGTTCTGGAGGAGCCAGTGATTTCAAATATTGCTCGTGCAGCGCGTGAAGGGATGTCTTCAGAGCCTGGAGTTAATGTAAGCGGGAGAGAATGCAGGCAACAACGTTACACACCTCTCGTTTCTCCTTCGCAAGCTGGGTTTCATAGTCAAGGAACTCTCTTGCGTATGCCCAATCCTGGACTTTGGGCAATACCTGTAAACAATACAGTTCTATGACTTTGTCGTACCCTCCATCCTCGTTGGTGTCCAATCCGATAAGACCCCATCGGGCAAGCCATTCCTCAATGAATTTCCTTCCAACATCCGGGCAATCCAATTTCAGAGTTGAATAAATTAAAGTAACGAGAACTTGAGACGGCAAATATGCCGAGTCCCTTTTGTGCTGTCCGTCCATTGCCGGCGTAAATAGTTCTAGCGAGCGGGCGTACATTGACTGAACGAGCGAGTGGGGTGTTTGAATTAACAATTCACGGAGATCCTGGGGTATGGGGTCTGTGGGGTTGCGGGGTGAAGCGTACAATGTTGTCTCCATTGTTATACGCAGGATATCCCATTTCCGTCGCTGACCATCGAGGGGGTCCGCCTTCGACGACGGTGAGGTGGGTGGTGAAGATATTAATGAAAACGCTGAGTGCAGCAAGGAGTTGGTAAGTGAAATATCTCGGTTCAGAAAGGCTTTTGCGGCGCGGTTATACATCGACCGTAGTGTCGCCGTATTGGGGGACGAAGGCCCGGACACCGTTGGGGACGACGACGCCGCCGCCGCCGCCAAAGCCGATGCTGGGCTGGCCATGGCACTTCTGGTGTTGACAGTGAATTGAAGCTTCGTGACCGTCGTGGTCGGCGCAAGCACGAAGCGGGATTCACGAATCACGAATCACATGCTCCGGTACTCGGCGCCTACCGCTTCACGAATTTTCTGTACACTGTAGATGCAGGAAGTGGAATGTATACATTATGTACAACATCAATCATCATTATCCACGCCGTCACTCTCTTCACCATCGCTGACAACTCCAATAACTCCACCGCGATTTTCCGCCTCGTTTCTTTCGCGGAGAGCCTTACCCGCGGCCTTCAATTTAGCCCCAAAGGCCTTCCTGGCACCGAAATTCGCGCCCACATCCCAGAGCTGGAGCTTAGCTTTCGAACCACCCGCTGCGAGAGTCAGGGGGTCATCGGGAGAGAAAACTGTTGAGAACACCTTGCCCTGATGGCGGAAACAGTCAGATTTGAACACTGGGTTGGGCGGGGACCACTATCACTTACCACACCGAGATCTCGTGAAGTAACCAAGCTAACACTTCGCTTACCACCGTCATCTTCGGCATCGATGACATTCCAGACTTTCACCATTTTATCAGCACCGCCAGTGACTATGCACCCTCGGATGTGTGGGTTGACGTCCAGTGCAGACGCGGCACCATCGTGTGCACTCAGTGTAAAACGCGCAGGGGACGGATCGTTGAGGTTAGACGGTAGTGTCCGCGCGTCGAAGTTCAATACAAGACCGTTCTCCAGGGAAACCTGCAAACTCAGGTGAGACATCCTCTCCGCAACAAGAAGAAAACTAGCGTACGTAGAAACCATGTGCTTCCCAAGGATCCCAACGCAGAGCCTCTACATCAGACCCAACGACAGCACCCACACCAGCACCTGGCGCGCGAGAGTCGAACGTCCGCACGGTACGATCATAGCTCCCAGTTAGCAACACCGTTGGCTCCTTGTCGTTCCATTGCACCGATTGCACCGTATCTTTGTGCACATCATCAAAACTTCGAATAGCACCTCCACCCTCTCCGGAAATAGTAGGATCCCTGCTCAAATCCCAGAGCTTCACCGTTCGATCGGCGGAAGCACTGGCTAGCATATTTCTGTGCGTTTTGTTCCACGATAAGCTCAGGACTGCACCTACGTGATATGCTGAAGAGGCAGCGCGGTGCTTGGTCTTCTTCTTTTTCTTTTTTCCGGTTCCAAGAGGTACGGGAATGTGGGCGGCAGTCTTGTCTGGACGACCAAGTATGGAGTCGGGGTACATGGGGTCAACAACATCCAGCGACCAAATCTCTATTTCAGGATCGAGGGTGCCGACAGCAATGTAGTTGCCCATCTGTCGCAACTCATTTGCTTTCGGTGCGGTGTGTGAAGGAGTAGATATCGGTGCGGGAGAGAAGTCGAGCCATTCAAGGCATAGCGGGAAATTGGGCAACATGAGATCGTGGTGGGTATATAGATTATCTTGGGACTCGTCGTAAACGTAGATCTCTAGTTGGGATATCTCGTCTTCGGTTTTAGCGACGACTAGGAGGTTGTCAGTAGGGTAGATCTCCAGTTCTTCCCTTTCGTCCTCCGGATCCTACAATAATCATGTGTATTTCCTCGTAAAAACCAATCATTTGGGTACGCACGTCTTTGAGGGTTATGTACGGGTCCTCTTCGTTGTCCTTGTAGTACGTGAGGCCTTTTATATTGCTGAATGGTCCTGGATCTTCGTGGAGAGTCAACGGGTGAAGCAGATGCACAGAAGGATGTACATACTGGAAGAATGTGTATCGTCGTCGTATTCGTCTAGTTTGTACGCAGATAGATCATCTGGATCATTTTTTGGTTGCGTGTTCGGTTCGCCATCGACATCCATCGCATCGTCCTTGCCCTCTGATTCTTTGCCCTCCGAATCCTCATCGCTGAGAACCCCGTTTAACAAAAAATGACGGTGAATGCAATAAAGGAGAAGAACGTACTCACTCAACCCAAGCGTCGTCGCCATCGTCGTCTACCACGTCGTCCCCTTCATCCCCCTCAGCTCCCTTCCCCATCCCTTTCGCAGCTTCATGCGCCCTTTCCAGCTCTAGCTTCGCATCTTCCAGTTCTATCCGGGCCAAGGTGCTTACACGTTCGAGTTCCTTGTCATCGAGGACATATTTTGAGGGGTGTTGCTCGGCTACACCCCTGCGAACCCAAGAGACCGCAGAGATGAGGTTGCTCATCTAACTTGGTGCATAAAATTTGAGATTGCTGCTGCCTGCAAAGTTATTCTGGCGACTAAAATTTCCTTTTTTGAAATACTCTCACGGTCGCGATAATCTGACGTTAGGCAACAATGATTATCCAGTTAAAGTGAGCGCAGTCCATGAGGCGGATCTAGCTAAAGAAAGAGAACATGCAGTCGACTTTACGCTTTGTTTCACAAATCAACGTTTCCTCGCAACGCATGTTCTCATTGTTGTAAGGTGGGAGTGATCTGGCCTTTACCTCGAGGCGTTGGAACTAGTTACTTATAGCGCAAGATCACACTTTCTTTCTGTACTGATTCAAACGGTACTCCTTAGTGGCGAGAATATCCGACATGTCATTTTCACCAGCACCACCAAGTCCCAACAACTTTCCATCGAATCTACCCAGACGAGAATCACTCGGACCATCGCCGCTCTCAACACCTGGGCTGGAAGTCGAGTTTCAAGGGATTGAGATATCAAGCGAACCAGAGACCGACCATGACGCCGATCCTGAATCCGAACTCAAAGTGACGTTCTATCCACCGCTTGTACTTCAGCGGCGGATATGGATTCTCAACATCTTGCGAAACCAGCGGATCACTTCGGTGAGTAGCCTTTGTCATATTGCGTGTTCAAAGTAGCCTGACGCAGGACGACGTTGAAGATTCTTGATATTGGGTGTGGAGAGGGTCAGTTACTCAGTGTGTTGGCTCAACCCGCGCCATGGCTCCGTGCACCACCGCCAGACATATTATCCCCGGTACCAGAATTAGATTCAGCGGACGAAATCATCAACCTCAACCCTAAACGTATTATTGGTCTAGACATATACGAACCCGATCTGGAATTCGCCCTGCAGAGTATTGCACCACCACCCCCACCTGAGCAAGCATACCAATCCGCTGTACAAGGCATCGACCTAGGTGGGAAGACACCGGTAACGCCAACATACATCAGGACCCTTCAAACCATACGATGGGAGGAGATGGAATCCAAGATTTGGCTGGGGGGCCTTGAGGTAGTGAACGAGGAGTTCTTGGACATTGAATGCATCACGTCATCTGAGGTGTGAGTAAAGACATTTGGGGCTTCGCACACAAGCTACTCGCTGACATATTAAACATTAGAATCGAGCATCTACCAGAACATATCCTTCCCTTCTACGCACCAGTGATTCTAGGAATATACCAGCCTCGCTTCTTCTTGATAACAACCCCATCGTACACATTTAACGCGCGCTTTACCGCTCCCGATGCTCCACCTTCAGCTCGCAATGGGTTCCCGGACCCAACGGGACGAACAACGCGCGTATTCCGCCACCAGGATCACAAATTTGAATGGACTCTAGAAGAGTTTAACGACTGGTGTACGAGTACTGCGGCAGAATGGGGATACGATGTTGACATTTCGAGCGTAGGGAGGACATGCGAGGAGGATCCGTATGGGCGGGATGACGCTTTGGGTGGAGCGTCTCAGGTCGCCGCATTCCGACAGAAAGAGAACTTTGAAGGGAAGCGGAAGGAAGCAAGGAAACTAGTGGATGAAATGTGGAAGGATTTGGAAACGAAGGGCATACATCGAGAGGCGCATAGGCTTCTCAGAGCGGACATCCATCCTGCGCACCCGAGCTCCCGGAAGCCTGTAGCAATCCACGCGATTGGCGAGGCGGTTAAGGCGCGGATGGAGGAAGAGCGTGAGGCGTTCGTGCGTTTTGAAGAATTGTGGTTTGATCCAGAGATCTCAACCCTCTGCGGTGGATGGATAGAGTTCCTGTTGCAAGGAGTGGACAAGTCGCCGCACTTATTACTACAGAGAGATGGCCGGCAAAATACGTGGATGGTAGAACTCATCGGGGGGCCGAGAGACACCAAACCGCCCATTTGGTCACAAGGCACGCCAGATGGAGCTCCATCTCTAACACTCAGCGATAATCATAACGAATGGGACGAGTATCAGGATGGTGAGAGAAGTGTAGACTTGATACCTTCAGATTGGATTCCTGGGCAAGAGGGGAGCTGTTATGGTGAGGGCGAGAGCAGCGAGGATGCAAAAGATTGGGAATCTACGGCGGCCGAGGGAGACGTTTCGTGGAATGGGTCGGAGGTGGGCGATGATAGAATGGATGAAGATGACGAAGCTGGATGGGGTAGTGGTCGAGGGTGGAATCTCATTGACAGTCGACGTGGTTGGGGGATGGACTCGCTGAACGATGGGGAAATCCAAGCCAAGTTTGGCAAGGGCAAGGGCAAAGACAAGTCAAATGACAAAGACGAGACACTCAGCGGATCGGGTACTTCGACAGCAGGTTGGGACGGTGATGCAAGTGAGGACACTTCATAGTTTTTTATTCCAGGCCCCTTGCCAGACTGTTGGGCAACCATGTACACTTACTAACTTTCATCGGTTCAGAACCTTTATTGGGTTCCCATTATGCTATTCGAGTAGGATGTAGCTGACAGCGGTTGTAGTGACTGAGGCCGAGAGACAGTCTTTTGAACAAAGCGGTGGAAACCACGGTAAACGAAAAATGTCTAATCGAGGGTGAGAGTTTGGACGTCGCGTGGAAGAAAGAAACGTACCCAGTACATGCCCACCACAGCCATCACTCAGCTAAAGGCGAACGACGCGGCGCTGCGACGAGGTACCGTCAGACAGGAAACGATACAGGGGACTTTCCTGCTCACCAACTAAAGGATGTAGCTGGGCCATGTACGTGACCATCCATAGTAGGTAGCAGGCTGCTACGGTGAGCATAATGGCGGTTCGAATTGTCCTGTTATGGAATTGAGGCAATAGACAGATACGAGTTCAATGAAGCGTACACTTGATGGGGACCCTTTGGTGTAAACAAAGCAGCAGAAGTCATTACGCCCAGTGTCACGACAAGGAGAAGAATAACGGGAAATCCGGACATGGTGGGCGGGAAGATTGATGGTTGGAGGTGAGGGCGCGCCGATTCAGGAAGGTCGGGCGCTCGGCGTGGGAAAGCACTCATCGCCAAACTGTGGCAATCTCCGCTGCTTCCTGGAAAGGAATTACTCGTTGGGAACCGAGCGAGTCAGCGACATCAGATTTTTGTATGAGGAAAGGGCGGCCCTTTGGTGTATTGGTGCCCCATAATCTCTTTGGTATTGTATGATTTTACACTGAACTTAACTAGAATAGTTGCCCTGCCTTATACGCGTCCATCAAGCCATGTATAATACCGCCGCAGCCCAACCTCGCACTAGCGCACCCGTTCTTCAGATCTTGGCCGAATCTTGCATCTAAAGTCCTCCAGCGCGCTATGTGCAATGCCAGACAATAAGCAATAAGTACAGTATACCGCAACTCATCTACCTTTTCTCGTATTCTTGTCTGCTGGCGAAATCTTCATCGTCTTAAGTTCGTCTGCGAGTGATTGCTGAACAAGCGAGGGCGGACCTCGAAAAATTTTAACGATTGTGTACGTGGGTACAGGCAGACTTACGATTTGTTTCTTGACGTGATCAAACGGTTTGCTCAGCGAGTCTTGTACAATCTTGTACAATACGTCTGTTACGTTGAATGTCGTTTCGGAACAACAGCGAGTGGGGTTGCTTAGCTGAGCAGATGTGTCAGTAGACGATAGATGTAGAGAAGTCGACTCCAATGGAACATACAGTCGGATGTGATGGGTAAATGTTTCCGGGTCCACTCGTAACGACTCACTTAGCATGGCTGCGACATCCTCTAGCGAAGAGTGAGACCTTTTGACGGCATCAAGACTCATACCACTCCGCGCTAACTTGCGCTGAAGCTTCCAGCCGTGATCGTGCATGCATAAGGGCATAAGCTGTAGAAACACAACACGGACATTCAATCTAAGGATCAACACCCGACATACGTTTCAAAACTAACTTCACGTTGTTCAGGAAAAGGATGGTAGTGCCGTCTAGCCCATGGAGGTAAACCATCTGCCCTGAGGACCACTGTGAGTGATGGGGAAGAAAGGCACGGAAAGCACACACCGTATCTCTCCTTCCATTCGGTGAGACGGTGCCACAGGCGCTGTCCCGGAAGTCTGAGTAGATTACCAACAAAAGGCCAACTTGGAGGGCCGGGAGGGTAGTAGCATCGGGACGCCTATTCTTAATCCATAGCCAGAAGGCGACACCCACAAGTGACAGGATACTGGGGGTACTAAAAACCATTGATCAAGCGGAAGTACGTGCCACGGTCCCAACAGCGTTCGTATTTGTACCCAATGGCATCTAGCGACATGATAACATCAGAAACGAGAAATACCGATCACGAAGAGTGGAGCAGCGGTGGAATTCGAAAGAGCTCCATGGGTGTCCGGTGAGTTGTTCTCCTGGCTGACTACTTGAGATCTTGTCATGAGTTTGTCAATTTTCGCTGTTGATATGTCCTGGCTTCGTCGCTGGGATGTGCCACCAAAGGAGACAAACCTCGGGTAGAAATCCGGAGCCTTCGTTGGTACCGCAAGATGAAATCCCCAGAACAAAAGTATCAATCCCCTGCAGCGATATAGCTCAAAAGCGTGCTCACTTAATGGCTAACAACACATTTCATAGTGTAAAAGTTGCGGCCTGTAATCCTTTGTCGACTGCGAGAAGCCCCGTTAGCAGCACTGAATGTCGATCTACATCAGAAAGAATTCCAGAGCTGTGCGACATTGTTCAGTACACGGCGTGCCCAATTGATGTTCAGATAAGTCCCGCTCGAAGTTACAACCGCGTATATTTGTCGTCACCGGATGGTGCGGACGACGTCTATTATTGGATGAAGCGGTCGATGAAGCTGGTGAATTGGACGCCTTCTGGGTATCGTAGCCTTCGGTACACCAAACGAGTCACCGCTCCCACAAAAAGAGACGACGGGGCATTGATCAATCGGCATGACATCCATCTTCAAAGCTTGCTACTGTGGTAGTTACATAGAAAAAAGAAAAGGTGAACCGACTCAAATTCCCTTCTTTCCCTTTTTCAAGCCCTTTGAAACCCCCTTGTCCTTAGAATCCCTTCTTAAAGTGAATGTGGTGGGAAGAAGAGGGATATGGCCTTCTAAGATCCGAACGAATTGTATGTACGCACGATTGAACAAATCGATGAGGTCCGCTTCGGAAGTGGTACGCATCTCTTTTTCAAAGGAAGCTGCGCTCGCAAACAATTTGTGCAGTAATTTTCGGAATGGCCGGAGGATCGAAGAGAGTTTGATCTGCTTGTACAACTCTGGGTCCGCCCACATTGAAAGGGTGGCGTGCTTCGAGAGAGCCGCGATGTCGAGCCTGACGGCGTTCATTTGCTTCCACCATGCTTTCTCCCGTTTGGTTTTCTTAGCCGTCCAGCGAAGGAGTTCATAGAGAAGTACCCAGACAAACGACTCCAGATCATCAATGGGGGTATGGGAGGGCGGCAATCCAACAAGCCACCGATCAGCTACTTGTGCTGAAATGAAAGGTAGCGTGCCCTGGAAAATAGATCAGACGAAGCATTCAGTTCGAGCAACTGTGGGTACTGACGGATCGGTGAGAGGCTTGCTCTCTGCTACCCCACTCTTTTGCAACATCGCCGTCGATGAGGACCGCAATGCATTGATTGCTTCGAACGGTTGAAGATAGGCTGTATAAAGTTATGAAATCGGTCGCCGCGCGGGAAGGACTACTCTTAGACTTACATGGGAGGGATCTTGCAGCCATCTATAGGTTTAGGCAGCACGACTATGTTGCCGTTGCTAACATCACGGTGCAAATAACTGCCAACTGTGAACAATGCACAATGTCCTGGTAGGGATGAGCAGGACGGACCGATGACGAATATGTGAATAAACTGACCGATTATTGCGTGTTGTATGGCGCGCGCAAGCGTTCTGGGGCCATCAACAAGCTCAAGACGTCGTCCCACAGTCTTGATAATGAGATGACGATGACGTCGGATTTCAATGGTGTGATTTTGATGAGGCTTTACTTCCTGAATTGCCGCATCGTCTTCATGGTTGCTATCGTCTTCAACGCTGCCAACACCTTCGTTGCCATCACTGTTCCCATCTGCTGTGTGGTCACTATCTTCATGGTGGTCGACGTAGCTACCGCTTCCCCTCCTGTCGTCATTGTCGTCACTACCATCGTCGGTCTTATACTCGATTGGGACGATGAGGTTTTCCAAGTCCTCTACCTCGTCCGCTGCTACCGTGTTTTCTTCAGCATCACTCCCGTAACCGTCTGAATCGTCTGAATCGTCTGAATCGTCTGAATCGTCTGAATCGAGACCAACTTTATCATGCGAGATAATGTCCCATTTCACCGCGGTATGCTCCGTCGGGATATTGAACTGTTCAGCTTCATAACCACCCAAGATCTCGGGGATACCGATGAACCCTTGCACGGAGTGGAAGACATCCTCCTCCTTGTGACGACCATCAGGTTGGTGGGAACATTTGACGATGAAAGTATCAGGGAACTGAATCGGGGCAATATGTTTTGTCACCGATGGAGGAAGGGGGATCAAGTCATCAAAGGGGCTCAAGCGGGACCAAGGTTCAAGCTTCTTATCGTTCAGCAGCAATACGCGCGCCATGTTGTCACGGACTTGAGATCGTGTTTTGATGCCTTCGTCGGCCGGTGTTTCGTCCTTCTGGACGACAAAGACGCTGGTTGCCCGAGCACGGATAGCTTGGCGACGGCAGAGAACAGCGGTGATGCGATACTGACAATCATTGAAACTGATGTGTGAGTGAGACATAGATGGCTCGCATCCGGCCTTCTTTAACGAATCCCATTGCCAGAGGCCGACAATGGTGGATACAAACAAGTGAAACCCGACAATCATCTTCAGATTCATCGCCGTACTCGCCAATAACCCGCCACGATGGTATAAACAGAGACGGAACGAACCTTCGGCATGGTTCAGACAAAGGATGGGGATGAAGACGTGGTGCTCTGTCGCGGCGAACATGCATCGTGCGTAGGTAGCCGCTTGAGCTACGAGCTCCGGCCAGCTAAGCCTAACCTCGCCGGCCAGCATGGCATGATACCAGTAGATGCGTAGGCCTCCATCAAGGGTGGTTTTACTAGCTAGGAGATCCGGTTTCAATGCAGCCTCGCCGTCGACGGAGCCCAACATGCTTCTATCATAGACGTAGAACCTTGTGCCGGCGAAAAAAGACCTGGCGTATTGATTAGGATAAAGGGCTTTGAAGGCATCGATGATAGCGTTGAGTTTCTGTATAAATGGTGCATAGAATTGTCTCTCCCCAGCGCCGGGTGCTGGCCAGTTAGTGAGAACGACTTGCTCTCCGCCCAGCGTTGTCGTGAACACTTGTTGTTTCTTCAACAAATCAAGAACTCTGGTAACAACAGTTGGGTCGGCTGGACAGAAGGTGTCCGGCACCCAACTTGCCTCGAAGGTGGCGTTACGGAGCTCCCGTTTGACTATAGTCCGAAGCTTCTCTTGTTTGCGAAAGTGGGTTTTTTTGTCGTCTGTCTTGAGGGCGCTCGTGTTCGTAGAGTGGAAATGGACGTTGGTGTTCTGCTTGAGGGGTGTTTGTAGCATCGTGTGGACGTCTACGAAGCCTGCGCGATTCACTGTCTTAGTTGGGGAGCTTGCTCTTTATCTGCGTGGGGGGTTCAAAATGTGTACATATACCTTTTTACCTATTAGATTAGCGGAAATTCAAAGCCAGGCGAGCACAGTAATAAGGTCGAAAAGTAACTTTATGCACACTCCGAGCGGCGCAGTACAAGTGCGCTACCCGAGAGGAGCCCGTATGGTAAACTACTACAGGCATAGCGCATACTATTAGGTGATACAAATGAGTGCATAGTAATCCACGAACGGCCGTGAACTATGAACAGTGTCCTTGGATAGCTAGAAAGGCCGCGACCCGAGGGCCCGACCCTCACACGACAGACTTGCTGCGGCTACCATCGTATGCCAAATGGTCCTCTCCTGCGCCTCTTTCGCGCCTGCGCCGCGCGCCTTGCAGCCTCCTCTTTCTGTGCCTCTAATTGCTGAATGCTCGTCCTCAATGCCACAAGTTCGTTGTCGCTTGTTCGCTGTATCTGCTGCAAGTCGTGGTTCACACTGTTCAGACGGCCTTCGTATTGTGCAATGAGCGAATCCCTCTCCCTCTGTGTGGCTTCCCCGATTTCTTTCATCTGTTGCTGAAGCCTGGCCGTCTCCGTGTGGTAATTCGTAGCCAGGTTCTGAGCACTATCGCGTACTCGCTGGATTTCTGCTTGAAGCTCGTTGGTACGCGATTGCAACTCCAACTTCGTTTCCTCGTCCTTAAGTCGTATTGCTGCGGAAAGGCGATAAGTACTAGGTGTCCGAGTCCACAGAGCGAACGGGAAATTTACCTTCACTCATCTCGTTCTGGACCTGCCGCATTTCCTCTCTATGTTTCTCCACCTGGTCACGGAGCTCGCGATCAAGTTCGGCTCCAGCTGTGGTGTCCACGACTGTCCTCCCCTCATCGACCAGCTCCGTCTGGATGCACAGGGGTAGTGGGTGATTCTGAATGATGCGGCCCAGAATACACTTCGCACCCTCGAATGTGTTGTCATTCCGCATGAATTGTGCACCTTTGTCCAAGACCGGTTTGAAGAACGCGGGGTCGGAGGCAAGTTCTGCCTCGCGAGCCTCTCCAACCTGAGGCGACACCTGGCTCCACATATTCGACACTAACACGACATTTCGCAATGTCGCTTCGCCACAGAGCTTGCGAAACATCTTGAAATTGCGCGTCGAGATACCTCCCATACGGAAGTCAGAGATGCGGTGGATGTAGATCACCCCGGAGAGTGTTGTCCCCTGTCGATAACTTGTAGGATTTTAGGTGATGTTATATCAGAAGAAGTTTCACATACGTGCTCGCGAGGAAGGCTGCGATCATTGCTAATATGTCTGCATCGCTCTTTGTTGTGTCGTCGAAGCCGGGGGTATCGATGAGCGTGACTAGACGATCATCCACTTGAAAAGGCTTGGACAGTTGAACCTCGCTCGTACACGAACGCAGGCCGAGACCAACACGTAAACCGTCTCCGCTAGCTGTATTAATGAACTAGACATTGAAATCGATCAGGTGATGATGAAGATCGTATCATGTTGGAGTCACCGTCGTTTTTCCACTACCCGTGGCTCCCATTACCCTACGTTATGAGTTGTGCCATGATGCCATGACCGACAGAAGGCAGAGACTCACGCTATGAGGACATTCTGACCAGAGGTCATTATGTATTATGTGATTTCAGTACCTGTGAGTCTATCGCGTGTTAGTATAGTATCGTATAACAAGGGGACCAAGGTATAGTTCTTACTTGAGGAGGGGTTGGGGTTGCAGCTACAGCGAATTCAAGTCATTCTTCTATATATGACAAGTAGCGATAATATAACTTTAAGCCCTGTACCATATTTGGCGTGATGTCCTACCACCGCCGCACTCCAGGGAGGAGAGAGGAAGGAGGAACATTGATCTTCACCGCAGCGATACTGCAGAGTTCCGATCTTCCGTTCATAAATAGAGATTGCGTGAAGTTTTCAAACGATCAATCACAAACGTAGATGGGACATCGAAAAGAACAACGCATTAGCACAGAAACACTATAAGATGAAACAACGTGCAAGCATACCAACTGAAGCAGGATCATCACCGCAGCTGGTCGAAACAGCTTTCTTGCTTTAGCTGACTTCAGAAGGTTCATAACTTCATCGTTCGTCTGGCCCGGGAGGGCACGTGCAAGCCCATGCAGTGTCTCTCCTTCTCTTCGTTGACTTCACGCGTCGCCAACAAGCTGTATACCTTGCTTTAGCAACGCATCAAAATACAATACAATCCGGCGAGCGAAGGGGGTTTGTACATCCGAGCCCTATAGAATGTGAGTGATTCGTGTAAATGTAAATGTGTATACAGCATGCCAAAGAGACATACGATATAGATGCATAATTGTTCGATAAGGTATGCTCCTGCACATGGGAGGCATTATTTCAAACTCGCAAATAGGAGATTGCATTCAACTCACCAAATCGACTGTCCGCGAATTCCTTGCAATGGTGGACCACGATATGACAGATATGTGAACTATTAAACACAGGATTGATTGCTACTCCTCGGGAGCGACTAAGAAGAGATGTTTATTGACTGGTGAATGGTTCTTCTACCTCCCATATCACTGGTCACTTACATCGATCCATAAGCACGAAGTGATAGATTCACAAATGAAAGATCGAGTCAAGTACGTCCCCGATCGAGCTAAACATTCCGCGTCAAGATGGCCGTCGAGCAGCTTCAGCATGCTGTTGCTGAAGGCGTTTCACAGTCGCTTTTAACTGCATCCTTTCTATTGAGTCCATCTCTTGTGTGCGACTTGGCCTGTCATTGACTTCGTCCATCCTTCATTTGTGTTCCACAACCTGCCGTTCGATTTCTAAGCGAGATGCCGCCTCAAGGTCTTCCATCCTTCTTTCGAGCCTTTATTTCTCCTCAGCGTATGAGGACGCGTTGCGATTCATTTGCACGCGCATCAAGTCTCGATTTAGCTGCGCTGTCACTCCTCTCGAGCTTGCTCATCCTTCTGCCTCAACGCTTGGGGTTTGACTTTTAGAGCAAAGGTTGAATTGAAAAATGAACGGAAGATACCTTGCTTCATTTCATCCTGTAGCTTCCGTTGCTCTGCCTTGTATCTCATCGCCTGTTCATGCAACTCGCGACCAAGCTCAGCACCAGCAGCAGCCTCTGTGATGTCCTTCTTCTCGTCCACCAGCTCCCTCTGGATCCGCAATGCCAGAGGATCCTTGAACGCGATGCAACGCATTATCGTACAGGCAGAGTCGAATGTATTGTCATGCCGTTTCATCTGCGCGCCCTTGCCTAGCACAGGCTTGAAGAAGATATCCCGGGTCTTCAACTCCTCCTCACGGGCCTCGCCCATGTTGAGAGAGACCTCGCCCCACATGTTCGTGACTATGACCACTTTCCGTAACGTGGAGTCGCCGCATAACTCCCTGAACATTCTGAAGTTCCGAGTTGATGTGCCGCCCATACGAAAGTCTGAGATGTGGTGGATGTATATGACGCCTGAGAGCTTCACGCCGTGCTGGTACCTTTACGGTGCATCATCGACATAAACATACTAAGGGAGAGAAATAACAACAAAGTGCTCACGTAGTCAACTGTGGTTGAGGATTTCTGGCTCATCGACTATCCTCCGCCGCACGACGGAGGTTTTATGCACATTATAGCCGCATGCAGAATACTGTCTTCGCGTTGCGTATTCACGGTGCAGGTGAACTACATAAGTGGTGCTCCGGAACCGAATGAGCGCAAGTACGGCGAAGCTGTTGAGAAGCAGAGTCACGTTCGATCGTCGGGGTCCAGGGTCTATGAGTGGGCATAGACAAAATTAGAGTTGTGTCCCTCAACCCCCGTCGTATCTCCCACTCGACTATTTCGGCTCACCTTGGGAACAATGCAGACCGTAAGTCATGGAAAGCCTGTGGAGAGAATCCATAACATGAACGGTGGTCCTGAAGAAGCAAACCCCACGCCGGCATCACTGTGACAAGACCTCACAACCACCTCGTTTGCCTGCCCTCGACGGTGTGTTAGCTATCTGCGTCTAAAGCTGTAAGATCTTCTTGCGAAGCTCCAAGACCTCCGGGTTGTTCACACCTTCTCGAATCTTCTGCTCGAGTTCCCCGAGCTCCCCTTCATACTATCTGATCAGCCTCGCCTGTTCCACCCTGGCAACCTCTGCGGCCACTCGTATCTGAGCCTCGAGTCTGTTCTTTTCTGATTCGTATCGGGAGGCCATGTCTTGCGCATCACGCTGAATCCGATCAGCTTCGCCCTGCAGTTTGCTGATTTCAGCACCAAGCTCGTCTCGTAGCTCTTGATCTTTGAGGCGCAAAGCTGTGTAACAGAGAGTTAGCCCAAGGAATACTTTTGAGGAATATAATAAACACCTTCATCCATCTCGCATTTCAACGTGCGAGATTCTTGTTCATGCTTAAGAACACCTCCTGCGACGGCTCGCGAGCTTCGCTAACAGCCGCTGGTACTTCTCCCCATATATTGGTGACGATGGCCAAGTTCTCCAGCGTCTTCTCCCCGCACAGATGCCAAAGCATTCTGATATTTCGCGTCGAGAGTCCGCTCCTCCGGAAATCCGAGATCCGGTGCAAGTATATGATCCCGGAGAGAGTGTTTTTCCTTGTTCGTACCTACGTCGCGGGACCATCAGTTAGTTGTTGGGGAATGTGTGGCAATCTCACTCACGATGAGGTCAGAAATGCGAGAGCTGCATCTATCATAGCAAGGTCATCCGTATCGCTTTTATTCGTGTCGTCGAATCCTGGGGTGTCCACCAGAGTCACCCTCCGACCGTCGAGTTCGTCGTCGCCACTGGCCATAATGGCGAACTAGAGAAGTTGTCAAAACAACAAAACCAAATCATCAACGTATAGCGAACGGTCGTTTTGCACAAAAGGACGGTCGAGCATACTCCTCTTGGTCTACATGAGAGTTTCAAGGGCTATGGGGCGAGCTACAGTTCGACAATAGCTTGGTGGTCTGGAGATTTCTTCAATATAGAATCATGGAGAGCGATCCACATTGACTTACCCAAGTAATTGTCGCCCACGTTGGACCTTGTGTCTCCTCCTATGCTCCTGGTACCGAACACTGTTCCTATTTGACTCATCTCGACTCAATACTGAATACTAAGTACCCAGCTCTCTCTAGCTTGCGAGTCGTTCTCATATCGGTTCAGTGGTATATTGGCAAGTCGCTTGTTTGTCCGTTTCCGTCTGGGCGGCTCAGGATTGATATTCCGCGACTTTGGGGACCAAAGCTTGCCAGGCAAATCGTGTAGGCCACCGACATGGAGTCTGTCGAAGTTGAGGTTCATGCGTTGGGATACACTTCAAGCTTTCAAGCCACTAGTCGCTGGCGAACGTGGGTTGCTCTTGGCGCACCTCGCGCGACTGGCGGAGAGTACGTGTTCAGCTGCATTGCAGGCATGGCGCCAGAGGTGAGTTCACAGAATTTCGATCGTGATCAGTTTTTTTCTGTTGGCAGCTGCGAAATCACAAAAAAGGCTGGCTACCATTACCACCGTACGATTACACGATCCCAAAGAAATAGACAAGACGAAACAAACATCATAAGCAATATAAGCCCTCAATCTTCAATGTCCATCTTCACCTGCGCTTGGCCTAGCGGCATCTAGCACCACGATCAAGCTCTACTTCCAGATCCCCAACTTTCTCCCCGACTTCCGCCCCGGACTGCTCACATCCTTCATCGGTGGCGCCTGTGTGTGCCCCATCTGCTCCGTGGTCCCATTCCTTAATGGACTTCCCATGCCCTGCGCTGGAGCATTCCCACTCAATGCCCCCATCTTAACCACCCTTTCCTTCTCCCCGACGTTCCTCTCCTCCTTGAACCCCTCCACCTCCATCCTCTTCGCCCTGACCCTCTCCTCCACATCCCTTACACCCTCCTGCGCCTCCTCAAGATACTTCCGCGCATTACCTACGTTCTGCTCGGACGACGAGAGGCGCGCCTGCGCGGCTTCAAACTTCTGGCGCAGGGTGTGGAAGGACGTGGATTCTTTCTGGAAGGAGGAAAGGACAGACGAGTGCGAGTGATGCGCTTTGGCTTCGCGCTATGTAAAGGGCGAGGGTGAGTATGTCTTGATTTGTACGCATCGGGAGTGAAGAGAAAGGGACATACTTTGACTGCATCCTTCTGTAGCTTGATCAGCTCCTCCAGCTCACTCATCTTGACCGCCAAAGTCTGCTTCTCCACCTTACTCTCCTTCTTCAAGATTTTCGAAAGTCGTTTACTCTCACTCCCTATAGATCCCAGGTCTGTGAGCAATGCCTTCAAGCGAAGGAGTGGAGACTGGACTTGCTTTGTACCTTAGCGATCTGCGACTGCTGCTTTGGAGTCAACGCAGCGTCCGCAGACTGTTCGCGCGCGTGGAGGCTCTGCTGTGAGTTGTCGCCACCACCTACGCCTGGGTCAGCGAGGGCGACACCGTTCGTTCGTGGGTCGTATGCAGAGTCTTGCGCTGGTTCAGCAGAATATACGCCTCCATCGAGTATGGTGCCATTCGAATTCGGTTGCTGAGGATGAGGCTGGGCGAGCAAAGTGTTGCGCCCCATCGACCCGGCAATCGAACTCCCTCTCGCATGTCCTACCGTACCGCCCGTACCGTTTCCATTTCCGTTCCCGAACTCTTCATTACCGTTACCGCTACCATCGTACATTCCAGTCCCTACGCCCGCCATATTCGTGTTCTGGATGTTATTTATCCTGCTGTTCGGGTTGTTTCCATTCATGATGAAGGAATTCGGACGCGCGGGCACGGGCGGCCTCTTTGCTGGGGAGACCGAGTTCGAGCGGTTCACGGGTCCACTATTCGTCTGGCCCCCGCCGACGCCTGGCCGGTACATGTGCGCATTGCCGCCGCCATTTGCGTAGTTTGAATTCGCGTTGTTTTGGTCGTAGTCATGATTATAGTTGTTGTCGACAGCGGGGAGCCAGCCAGGCGACTCAGCTTCAGTTTGCTGGCTGCTAAATGGGTCCTTCACGCCGTCGCCACCGCCATAGCCGTGTATTCCATTGCCGCCTTCTCCGAGCACGTCTTCCTCCTCGTACACCGCCCTTTGCTTGCCGTTGCCCGCCGCTGGGAGCACGGATCCCGGCGCGGTTGGGAGGACCATCCCGCCGCCGCCGTAGCCGTCGTTCTGGGTGTTCATATTGTTCATTGTATTGGCTATGGGATCTCTATCTCTGGAGTCGTCGGGGGACGAGAGCGGCGATGAGGGCGCGTCGAAATATAGAGTGGAACGTTCTGTGCGTGTTGAGGGAGTGGAGAGAGCAGATCCTAGCATTATTGGGGATGGGCGCCGGGAATGGCGCGTTATATGGGGGGATGAGGGGGATGAGGTCATGGCTGGACTGGCTCTCTTTTATGGAGTATGACGTCAGCAACGAAATTAGGCTTGGGCGCCTAGACCTCCGTTCCCGCTCGCTCCAAGACGATCCCGAGTAACGTAGAGCTCAATATTCCACTGACATATATCTACAAAATTGAACTTACAGGCAAGCAGCAGGACCGTATATTTCGACGACAAACCATCCTATCCTCAATCTTCTTAGTATTACACTCTACGCACTCCCCACTTGAGCAATGGAGCCTCCATCCGCACCGTCCCACACAGCGGGCCCAGGAGCCTGGTACGCGGCGGGATTGCCGAAGGGGTCGTAGAGGTTCCATACGATGCCAGGCGTCGACGAAGTGTACGTCCCGGGGAAGCTCGTGCCCCCGGGGGGCACTTCGGTGCCGTTTGATGTGACGCGGATTTGCGAACAGGACATGTACATCTGCACCCCACGGATGGGGTTCGAGGTGTATGCGACGTTAGCTTCGTGCAGCGCTGCGATTTCGGCTGAAACCAGTCGTATACAACTGTGAATAACTCCACCACGGGAGGTTGGAGGATGGGCTTACCGCGAAGGAGGTAGTCGCCAGCGGGGATGTCGGGGATTGTGACGCTGTGCTGGCCGTGCGCGAGGATGAGCTTGTCGACCGCCCATAGTCCGTTTTCGTATGAATCAGAGAAGAGCTTCGTCCATACTGGGCCGGCGCCGTTGGAGGAGGTCGGGGCGATGTAGACTTGGACTGAATACGCGTAAACATAAAGCGTTGAGTATTGAGTACTTGAGTGTATATGGGGAGGAGAAGATGTAAGCCTACCGGGCCCTTTGTGGGAGGATGCGATTATATCGTCGTCACGGCTGTCCATGAGCACATGAGAGAAATAATTAGCTAGTGAGCAGGGGCCGCGCATGGAGATACGGGGCATGGGGGAAAGGGTACATACGTGTCGTGGTACCATTCGAACGTCACCAAGTCGCCTTGCTGCACGGACACCGTGTTCGGTACGACTTGCTCGGATATCAGAAAGGGTAACGGACGATGGAGGATGTCACTGAAGTGAGGACTGACCTCTATTGTTGACGTTGCAGGCCATGGCGTTCGACGAGAGGTCCTTCACTGGGTTGTTGTTCGGTGGCGAGCGGATCTACATACACGCCGATGGCGACGGTCAGTACGCTACCAAGAATCAGGATCTTTTGCACATTGGGGCACATACGTATAAGTTCCTTCCATCACCCTGGAACGCGCCATTGACCCAGAGGCCGTATACAGTCGTATGCGCCGATACGGCGGCGACGAGGCAGGCGAGGGTGAGTAATCCTGCGGGGACGTGCATCATCAAAGCGACTTTGTGTATACGAAATCGAAATCGAGGGACTGTTAATATATGAGACTCGAGAGACTCCGGGCGTGAATCGTGATATCCTCGGCTTGACCTGCGCTTCTGCAGATCATACGCCGATATGCCTCAGTTCATCCGACACGCCTTCGTTCACGGAAAGTGCATGGGGAATCGCGTTATGGCAATGATCGGATGCACCGCAGAATTGTCGCGCAGGTAGTTGGGGTTTAGTTGGGGTCCAAGGCCAGAGTGGAGTGCGTTGCGCCGGCGGCTAGACATTTTGACAACGCGGGGGAACAGAATAGCCATTAGGTTCCGAGGAATGTGCGACATGAGGGGAGTATGGAGGAGGCGAGGTAGTAACTATGTCGGCAGCAAGCTGAGTGCCGAGTACTAAGGCTCGTAGTCTTTGGTAGTAGGGACAGGATCATGATGGACCACCCATCGCACCAACCCCGATACCAACCCGGAGACCGAGTATCTGCCTAAACGAATTAAGCATCAATGATCACGGTTGTGGTTGGGCTGATGTCGGATGGAAGAGATTAGGTTTCGGACAGAAGTACATGGGAGGTTTGGTACTCGCCACAATCTCCGAGAATTAATTTATCTAAAAGGTGTTTGCAGTGTTCCTGTCGAGGAGGAGGTTTGGGTTCAAGAATAAGTTGCTTGTTCGTGTTTGAATCTATTGATCGATCATGATCGGTATATGGGCGCTTAAATGAACAACCAGTTGTTGAACTTCAATGACTTTGTCACAACTTCAGTCTCATCACGATTCATCAGTCAAGACCAGACGACCAGGCGCCAGGATATATTATTTCCTAAATCACAAACCACTATACCTACTAAGCACTTGGTTCAGCACTTATATCCCCTAATCCACTCCCAACTTTCATGGTTGCTCCACTAAATCGCTAGCACGGGTGTGCTACGACGCTCGAAGCCGTCTGGAAGAGCTTGACTTCGTTGGCTCTTCGAGTGACCAGGCCCGGCTGTACTACCCCACCAGCCAAATTCCACCGCGGCAGCTCCTGGGCAGCAACCGTATTGGGCGTCTCCCCCGCATTCAACCGGCTCACCAGCGTCGACGACCGCATATTCGCGCACCCGACGTTGAACGTCCAAGATGTCAGTGCACCGAACTGATTATCGTTGAGGCGGACACTGCTGCTGATGGCGGTGTTCAGGCAGCTCGTTGCGGTGCGGCTGTCGGCGAGGAGCAGCGTCGTCGCGCGGGCCTCGGTGAGCGGGAACGGGCCCGCCTCGCTGCAGCTCGAGGTCTGGCACAGGTGCCCGTACCCGACGGTGGGCAGGCCGATGGGGTCTGGCGCGGGACTGGGCACGAAGCCCTCGGACGACTTGATTAGGTTGGTCGTCGCAGTGTTGATAGCTGGTGGGCATGCGGCGTGCGCGAAGCCGCAACCAAGGACCAGGGTTACGAATGCGAGATACTTCATATTCGTGTTTGTACAGACCCGGTTACGCCAGGCTGCCTTTTAATCAACTCGTGCAGTACCGTCCATATGGCATCCCGACTTCCAAATGTCAAGCTTGTCAGAACGGCTAGAGACTGTAAACCGTTACCGGCGCCTCCACGACAAGCTCCCGCACATGAAGAATGATATGATTAATGATCAGCATGCGTGTCTGTCAACAAAGAAGCCTCACTTTCTTCGTATCAGCATTTGTTCCTCCAATACCAGGATCCTCGCCGTGCTGATACAGAGCAATGTGATGACTGCACTGTGGGAACGAGCAAAACCAACAGATGGTGTTTCTGACAGACCGTGCCCAACAATGCCTCAATATATCACTACGACCGCTTCTTGACCTTAGGCTAATCTCCCTTGTGATGCGTCCGTATATTGATTCGGAGTGTTTCACTGAAGGAGGTGAGCAGAAGACTTCACTCATGTGGCTCATTGATATCATAGAAGCAGAAAAGAAAAAATGAAGCATGGCTCAAAACCAAAGAATGCGCACACTTCGCAAGATAGGCGGTTTCCATCCGTTTCTCAGAAGTCGTCGCCTCAAGATACAACACCTAAGTACATTGGCGATGTCTCACATGGGAGTGCCTACGCAGGGTCTACACCCGCGCTAATTAACAGGGATGGGCGATAACGCTCGAAGCCGTCTGGAAGAGGACAACCTCCGCCGCTCTCCGTCTCGTGAGCCCCGCAAGGACCTGTCCGCCTGCCTTGTTCCACTTCGGCAGCTCTTGTGCGGCGACCGTATTCGGCGCCTCTCCCGCATTCAACCTGCTGAGCAAGGACGACGACCGCATATTCCCACAACCCACATTGAACGTCCACGACGTCAATGCCCCGAATTGATTGGCATTTAGGCGGACGTTTCGGCTGATGGCCGTGTTGAGGCAGCTGGTGGCGACGCGGCTGTCTGAAAGGAGGAGCGTGGTTGCGCGGGCTTCGGTGAGCGGGAACGCCCCGGCTTCACTGCAACTAGTTGTTTGGCAGAGGTGGCCGTAGCCGACGGTGGGGAGGCCGATGGGGTCAGGTGCAGGTCGGGCGACGAAGCCTTCGAATTCCTTGATCAAGCTGACTGTCGCGCTGTTGATCGCGGGCGGGCAAGCACCTCCTCCGGTGCTTGCAGGGAGGCAGCATTTGAAGTCGGTAGGACCTGGGCAGAGGCCTACGATATTCCCGTCAGCGTTCAAGTAACTGTCTACAATGTCGGCGAAGAACATACCAGAAGCAATGTTCCCAGTCGAACAAGAACTCGTGAAACGGCAGTTGCCCCCAGAACCGCACGCGGTCTTCGTGCAGCACTTGATGTCGGCGGGGTCGTTGGGGCAGAAGCCGACGTGTGTCGTCCCACCGCTACCTGTGCACGACGCACTTGCGAGGCAGACACCAGGCGTGCCGTTGACGGAGCACGCACCGTTTACGGCTGCGTGCGCGAGGGGTGCACTGAAGACCAGAGATAGTAGAGATGTCAAGGCGAGGTATTGCATTTTGTTGGGGAAGGACTGAGACGATTATTGCTCCTTTTATATCACCTGTATATCGCTTCTCTGAATATTTAGATCAGCGGAGAAGCAGACCATATGGGTGTGGTTTCCTTCTAGTCATCTGCGCAATGACAATCTGGAGCCTTGTGTACTCGCGGTGTCCGAGATCACATATCGTATATTGTATGTCGTTTCGCTCGGATATCAATGCATCATGAACGCTGCCACGTCTCGTCGGTTTCATGGCAGTCAGAAATGTCTGGCTCGACCTCGAGCCCAAGGTTTTGAAATGGGGGGCCTTCGTGGTTAGCGTTTTGACATGACAATATGGACGTGTCTGCCTTCTGTTTCGACCTCATGCACTCATGTTCGCCGAACGCTGCCCCCAAGGTGTCACATTAACTATGTAGGAGATATTTCATGGATATGATATGCATGATACGCATGATACGAATGGGATTTGCAACGTGTGTCTCGCCGAAGCCAGAGCTGAGAGCCCAGCCTGTAAAAGATATATTGCTATGCGCCATGTGGGCGGGTCTCAATCTTTCCCACAAGTCATTTGTGATCTGAGCTGTCTTCCCTAGGACTCCCTTCCTGTGTGACAGCAAAACTCGGGTGGGGTAGTGATACTTCGTCAGTATTAGTTGTTGGATTTCAGCAATCTTGGCGGTACAGGGGTATAGGGGATACACGTGACTACTGTAATGTCGTGTCGCGCGCATGTATTATCTTAAGTTTATGCGTTTGCTGGCGTCCCAGCCAAACGCAATATATCTACTTGCTCACTCGGAACTCGCACGACCTCACCAGCTTATTTCAACATTAGTGAGATGTAGTTTAAGTGAGGAGTCGTCGTATCTAGATGGGGTACAATACATCGTCCGTGTTTAATGTATATTCAAGTCCTGGAACGGAGTTGTCTACACTACGCTTGAGTCCATCTTGAAGTGCTGTGGATCTCGAATTGAATGTCCGGCGTTAGGATATCTTCGCATTCTGACTCTCTTTCAGCGCAGGCAAGATGCACTATACCTCACCTTGTCAGTAAAATAGCACGGTGGCTAGGGGTTCAGAAGAGTAACACTCACGCACGATCCTGGTCGACAATAGACTATGTAGATTGGATTGCATTCTACGTTGCCAATTTAGTGTCAGCTTGGGATACAGCTTGGAGCTGCCCGAATCGAAGGGGGAAGGAAGGGGTGGGCTGCTTACTGTATGGTGACTGGCCGCAGCAGAGGCTGCAGGTGGATGAGTGTGGTGTTAGTGTTGATTGCACGAAGTAGCCTAGAAAGTCACTCACAGGGATTTTTGACTCGAATACGAGCTGGAGAATGGTAAACGCTGCACGGTTGATCGTTAGTAGAGCGCAGGAATTTAGGTGCTTCGAATGTAACCAACCAACTACAGAGAACGCATAAAGGAGCCCTGTCTGCGCGTTAGCTAGGGCTTTCTGGGGACAGCTCAGGTCGTAGTGTACCTACCATCTGCCCAAAGCATATCGGCTATGTGGGAACCGCCCGAGATTTTAGAGCTTCTCCTCCACCTAAATATGACGATAGAAGCCAACGTCAAGTTTACTGCCGATTCCCAGCAGGAATTGAACGGGAGCGTCAGCAGGAGAAACAAAGCTATTACTGGTGAGCTCACATAGGTTGAAAAGCATGCACAATAGTGATGGGATTGTATGGAATCTAGTGTGGAAAATCGGGGACGTTGGGGTATCAACATTATCGTACCGGCATGTCGGGTTGCTAGCTGGTTTCACGAAGGATGTGATAGGATATTGGATGACTAAATTTACAGTGATTTATGACCACAACGTTCAGTTAGACTCATGAGATGGCGAGCTTACATGATTTGTCTGCGTATTCGAAGCCTACGACGATGCTGGTTGGAATTAGGAGGATCTAGGGGTTGCGGTCTGTTACGTAGGGGAATCTGATGTTCGGACTGCTTACCAGAGCTACGAAGGAGAGCGATACTGCGGTTTTGCGGCTTCGGAGCCAAAGTGCGTATGTTCTGACAGCAAGGAGGGCTGTGTATCACGATGAGACCGATTACATTTGTATGCAAAGTCAACACACCGTTTGAAGAAAGGGCGACGAGAAACATCAAACCTATCCATGCATGGTAACCTCGGTTAATTACCAGTAACAGTGTGCTTGGAATGGGCACCACGTACTACCACAAAGTAGTGTGACAGGCCTGGAGTACTTGTGTCGTGTCTTCGTCAGGACTGGAGTCCAGACATATGCGGGGAAGTTACCGACTCACCGAAAAGAGACTCAATAATGCTGCAGAAGCCCCAGCATACCGTACAACGAGGTAGAGGTACCGGGTGGCGGTACGCCTTCCTTCTCTTGCTTTCCCCAGAAAATAAAGCTAATGCAACCAGCATGTTGAGTCGCGGTGGATAGACTTAGCAAACGAAGGTTTACTTGCCTCGTCGTTGAAGGCCAACAAGTAGTCATAGAACTAGAGGAAATGAGATACGCGTACTAGCCACAGTTCTAATCTAGAGGGACGCACCAGGATCGCAATGCTTCCGTCTATAGGCGCGTCGAAGTGCTGAGCGCTAAAGGTTTGATTATCGTTCCGATGGCACTCACAGGTTATACTCTACAAAAGCAAGTTAATAGTGCGCCTCGATGGAGAAAATATATCATGTACGGGCAGCTCACCAAGATTATTCGCAGTTCCTGGGCACAAGAGGGGATTACTTCTTCCATGGATCGCACATCATCAAATTTCGTTCGTTGAAGCTTCTTATACTGAGATCTCTGTGGAGAGGCGGTTCGACATCAGTGTAGGCTCCAACTCGGAGTCAGTAGGAAATAGATTCGTGCTAATCGCTGTGTCAGCCAGTGTACATTTTCAATGAGCAAGCTGTGTAAGTGACCCGATCATCATGGAGAAGACTCTAGCCGGATATAAGTTCGTACAGTCATGGTGGCCACGCAGCTGATGTATGATGCAAAAGGAGCAAACGAGGAATGATAAGTCAGCCTAGATCCTGAGTATAGCGACATAGAGGACGATTGACCGCGGCCTTATTAAGGGCGAGAGGACCATCAAAGTTGCACGACCAGAGATTGAAGGAGTAATGCGGCATGTGCCTGGTTGGTAGATGTGCTTCAAGTGCGACTCTAAGCTGCCACATAGAAGCCCCAATGCGGACGGCTTGTGGATATTGCTATAATATAAATTATAAACAAGGCAATTATACAAACCCACTTAGTGTTTAAAGTCCCCGACAACGACCCTCTCTTCATCAACCAACACTTCCTGCCGATCAGGATACAGAGCACTAACAACTTCTCTCTCCTTCCACACTTTCCCTGCGACTGGCGTCAATGTGTAGTGGATCGAAAGTGCGGACAGAACGCCCCCGTAGGCGTGAGATATCCCCGTATCGATGATTATAATCTTGCCGTTGCATCGGGACACGATGCCCGTAAAGTCAGGCGTATGTCCCATGATCATCCGTCGCGTCCCCGTCTTCTTCAACACCGCGTCAACATCCCCGCATACCTTCTCCTCGCTGTCCATCGCCCACCCACGGTACCACAAAGGCCCATTCGCATCGTACAGTTCGTGTTCCTGCCGCGTTGAATCTGGTGGAAGACCCGGGTATGGATACGGCGGATGGGGTGGCGGCTGGGCTCGATGTTGGAGTTTCCGCAGTAAAGATGCGGCAATATCATTGATCGCAGAGGGAAAGGGACTAAGTTGTTTGTATGTCGGGGATAATCCACCATGTACGAAGGAGAGCGCGGAATGCGAGAGTCCTTCGACAACGATGTCCTCTTCGTCATCGCCGTCATCCTTCTCGAAGACGTGATGTGATGGGTATGGTGTATTTGGTTTACCGAGAGACGGATGTAGAGGCAACCGCGCGGCAGTCGTATAGTTGTTCGCCCATGAACGCCCGATTCTGCCAGTCGAGATAATTTTTTGACGGTCAGACACTGAGCCAAATGTTTTTATTTCGGTTGGATATACGTATCTTGCACAGAATAAGTGACGATTCCAAGCAGAGAGGTATCGCTCACCTCCAATCACCGATGGCATTCATCCATTCGTGGTTCCCAAGTACCGAGAGAACAGTCCCGCCGACTGCAGACGCCTGCGCGCGGAGCTCATCCATCATGGTGAATAATGGGATTGTATCGTCACCTCTGGGATAGAACTAATTGTAATGCGGTAGGTGAGGGGATAATCCATGTTACATACCTGTCTATGATGTCCCCCGTCTGGACCAAGAAATCCACATCACCACTCCAGTCGCCCAAGTCGTTGAGCACACCAGCAAAGCGCAAGACGCGCTGGGCGTTCGGCATGTCACCATGTAAGTCCCCCACCGCAACAATATGTCTCGTAAACGATCTCGTTAGGTCATCACTGCGCTCTTCCGTTGTTACGGACTCTGGAGTAAAGTATGGAATGGATGTAGGCAGTTGCCATCGCCAGAGTACCCCATGAAGCGCAGCAATATGAGGTGATAAGTTAAGGTAAATCTGGGTCGGATAGCGATACAGAATCACTGCCGCGAGCAGGAATGTCGTGCAGAAGATGAGGAGACGGAAAGAAGGCATATGGATGCGCTGGCCTCTGACACTTGCGCGATGCCTAGGCTGAGGCAGGGGCTCGGTCAACTAGCTATTGGCCGGGTCCAGTGACCGTGTGGAACCCGGCAGATGACGAGGACCTGCCTTCTTCCCCGCAGACTCAATTCTTTTTCCCAAACCACCATCTGGTACTGCAGACTTTGGTTCCTCAAGTCCTTCCCAGTAAAATCTCCACAATACCTTCCCCGTACCCTCCCATTTCCACGATTCCTATCTTCCGACACGGGAGAGGATTCATGCTTCGTCCGCCAAACGGTATACCAAAGCACAAAAGACCGTTTTCTGCCGATTCTTCTATATCTGTACGTTGACGAACATTGTGTGCTAGCTTTCAAAATGCTGACAGCTGTGCAGCGCTAAAATCTGCCCAACATGGCTTCTGGTGGCATAGTGAACATCCGCCGCGATGTCGATGACAAATTCTACCGCTATCGAATGCCCCTTCTCACAACCAAAATCGAGGGGAAAGGAAACGGCATTAAGACAGTGGTCCCGAATATGTCTGACGTTGCTCGCGCTCTCAGCCGACCTCCGACTTACACTACCAAGTTCTTCGGGTGCGAACTCGGAGCTCAAACCTCCTTCGACGAAAAGAATGATCGCTACATCGTTAATGGTGCCCACGACGCAAATCGCCTCCGTGAACTACTTGACGTTTTCATCGACAAGTTCGTTCTCTGCAAGGCATGCAAGAACCCTGAGACAGAGCTCGTAATCCTCAAAGTGGGGCGATCGGAGGACATCATACGTGATTGCAAAGCTTGTGGCGAGCGTACGGGTATCGACATGCGTCATAAGCTTACTACCTTCATCCTCAAGAACCCTCCTGTCAAGTCCAAGAAGTCGAAGAAGGGAGGGGCTGGCGGAGGGGCTGCTGATGGTGTCGGTGGTAATGCCGCTTCTCCCATTACCAACGGCGATCATGGCGACGGTGAAGGAACCCCTGATGGCGCCGAGAGTGACGATGAGTTAAGCAGGCGCATCAAGGCTGAAGCCGCTGAGCTCAACGATGACGCCGCACTCGCGAAGGAAGATTGGTCTGCCGATACGTCCCCCGAAGCCGTTCGGGCTCGTCAAGCCCTCGAGGCAGGCGTTGCCGCCCTTGCACTCGGTGGTGGTGATGATGACGGAAGTGACGAAGACGTCAATAGCCCTTACTCTCAACTCGGACGCTGGATCACTGAGAATCATGACGACGACGCCAAAGCTTTCTCCATCGCCATCTACAAGAAAGCGGAGGAATTCGGGATCGAAAAGAAGCACAAAACTGTGCTTGTCATCGTGCAGGCCCTCTTTGACGCCGACATTGTAACTCAGATTCCGAAGTACGCTGCGCTGCTTGCCAAGGTGTGCAGTCCACATGGTGCTTTGTTATGAAACTATTTGATTTACACACGCGTTCTATTAGATGGTGACATCGGAGAAGCATCAGAAGGCACTGCTTGGGGGTATTGAGCGGCTTGTTGGCATTTCACATCCTGAGCTTATTGCGTTGGGTGTCCCCAAAATCCTCATGGCCCTCTATCAGATTGACGTCCTCGACGAGGAGGTCATCACCCAGTGGGGGACACATGTCAGCAAAAAGTATGTCGACAAAGACACTAGTAAAAAGGTCAGAAAGGCCAGCGAGCCTTTCCTCAAGGTTTGTGTTTCCTCTTTACAATGAAGCATCAGCAACTGACGTTTAAACAATATTCAGTGGCTCGCGGAGGCTGACGACGACGATGACGATGACGAGTAGGTCGGCGGCGACTGGACATGTATGTCAGCTACATAGACTATCTTCGGAATCTACCCCCTATGTATGCCTTAACTTACAGAGCGTGTTACAAACTACTTTGTTCGCCCGTGACCAAGGCTGATAAATAGTTCGTGGAAAGGGATGAAGCTTGCACATCTCATCCTCCTGATACTCCGCGATGTCTTCTAAACGTATAATCATTCCCAGAGGACACACCGAGCCTTCGCCCAAGAGAGTACGAGTCTTGTTCGGGGGAACGTACATTGTCGATACACGAAAGGCGAAGTTAGTGTGAGTCGACATTCCATAAGAGAATTAATCTAGTCGCAGTCGTTCATGAGGCCTACACTGTATACACAGATGGGAAAAGCCATTCTATCCAACATATTTCTTCCCCCACGACGCCCTTGATACGAAATACCTACAAGAAAGCAGTAGCTCCAGCTACTCAGGCAAGATATACGACATAGTCGTCGGAGATCGTCGCGCGGAGGGTGCGGTCACGAAGTACTTTCAGACGGATGGCGAGGATGGTAAACTTGCTGGGTTACTGAGGATTACGTTCGGGGCGATGGATGCATGGTTTGAGGAGGATGAGCAGGTGTTCGTGCACCCCAAGGATCCCTATAAGGTCCGTTCGTTCGTACTCGCTCGCTGACGATTTGATGGATGATGGTGCGTAGCGCGTCGACGTTCTGCAATCCTCGAGGCACGTCCGCGTGGAAGTGAACGGAGTGGAAGTAGCAAACACGCGGAGCCCGGCATTGTTGTTCGAAACGGGCTTGCCTGTGCGCACATACATCAAGAAAACCGACTGTAGGGTCGATATATTCCTTCCCTCCGAGTTAACGACGCAATGCCCGTACAAGGTATCCCCGACCGTGCCTTGTGTCAGAGTCTTGCTGAATGAGTAGCAGGGCACAGCTAATTACTACCACATTCGTGCTGGTCAAGAGTTGGCGAAGGATATTGTGTGGTGGTACCAGTCACCGATCCTGGAGGTTGCTGCGATCAAAGGATATGTGGCGTTTTACGACGAGAGAGTGGATGTTTGGGTAGATGGGGAGAAGCAGGAGAGGCCTGTCTCGCACTTTGTTTGATCATGATCACTGACTGTTTGGTACCTCCGTGAGTGGCTGCTCGTTTAAGTATGGTGCAATGTCAGGAAAGCTTTGTATCAGCGCCTCGTTGAGATACGTGTGATATGACTAGGAGAACAATATGAGACAAGGACGAGGAATGGAAGAGCTGGTCCAAACTCACTTCAATTGCAGCAATTTTACCATTCATAAATTGATTCTCGGTAGCAGCTCGCTCTATACGATCGCGCGTGACATTCATTGGGTTGCGGGAGTTATCGATATCGGTCAGCACTTGCATCGGTACCATGATGTTCATGTGTTGTGCCATTTCGTCCAGCGTGGCGAGATGGTTGACAACCTCGTTCCTACAGACACATACGAGTAATTCCACCGTTGCACAATTATATTCCGCAAGGAAAACTCACACTCGTTGAGCGACAGGCTTTCCTCCTCCTGGTTTATCCCGATCTTTGGTTGAATCGGCTATAACGGTCGTCCCAAGATTGTAGAGTGAGGTCGCAAGGCCAAACAGCTCCATTTCTAAGTCCCCCTGGACCCCAGTTGGGGGTGGGGACTGTGAGGAACGGGGCGAGTCTGGGGCGGGAGCAGGATTCATGGCTCTATGTGCGTTGAAAGCAAAGGATGAACCTTGTGCAGGCGCGTGGCGTGGGAAGATCCAAGTATCGTAAATCGTCGCTCCTCCAAAGCTTCTTGGACTGGCAGTACAAAGCTCAGCAACATCGTTTGTTTGTAAATTTCAATTGGGTGGTGCCCAAATGCTCGCTGGAGGCTCACGCGACGGCCCGCAACGATTCAACGTCGCTTGACGGGAGTCCGTGTCAAGTCCGTGTCTGATCACCAGGAGTGCGCAGGGCATTTCCTCTCATGTACGTCTCGCAATTGCACACTATATTTCGTTCCTGAGTATATAGAACACTTCAGAGCCAACGTTTCTGTCAGATGGACAGACCATGGGTCGAGCAGCTCCCAAATTTCTCACCCACATATGATTAGAGTCTTCCTGAAGCTTCCTCTATACGTTAATCGAAGTCGCGGAGAGGCGAATAATTGCCTTCCAGGTTATTTTCTCCCTGGGCGGACCGTAGGTTCATGCTTTAAAATCGACCGGGACTCAATGATGGGAATTGAGACAGCATGTTTCGCCCTGGTTTCTTGCTTGCATTCGCGTCTTTGAATGTCTGGCGCTGCTTGGCGCAGACCGTTACTGTCAGTTCATCGGCCAGCCATGCCATTCCAAGCACTCTTTGTATGCTCTATCCTCATAGCTGTACTCTCGATGCCGGACTGCTGACCATCCCCGAACAGGGGGTCTGATGTTTGAGGTAACTACCCCATAACTCATGTCGAATAACTCTCAACGCCAGATCACCGATACTCCAGGATATCAGTGTAGGTATTCTCAGCCTGAAACATCATATCTGACCCAAATTTGAATACCTTATAGCACGTACGTATGGTAGGGTATTCCCCTCGAGTCCTGCTTATATTTCTGTAGAGCGGGGACGGAGGCCTCTACGGCGAACGTAAGTATAAAAATTTCATTTGAAGGCTGCAGTCCTGACATCCCTGTAGTCCTCCAGAATCGAGCCTTCCAGCAGGTAACACCAGGTGAGTACGACCGGCACATCTCACGTCCCTACCTCATCATGACCAGGAACATCTGGTGCGCTCAACGCATGGAGCTCCATCAACGGTGGTTCCATATCGATTATCAGCGATGATGTGCCAGTCTCTAACTCTCTGAGGAACTCTCTACGCTTCGACGTCCCAAACGGCCTTTCCGGTCCCGTTGGCTTTGCGAATTCTGGCTTCTTCGGTACAAAATATACTACAATAGTCCGGCCAATGATATCTGACCCAGTGTAGGCATCAAAGTTGATTCTGCGTGGACGTACAAGGCTTCATTCCACTTTCGCTTCCCGACTCGTTCCTCCTTTCGCGGAAACCTCGTCGTTGGTCTGCGCTCCTCAAGCGGTGAAGTCCTTGCGTCTGCTACTGTGCCTATCAGTGGCGCTTCGACGAGCTGGCGTCAGGTCAATGTCTCCCTCAGGCCTTCATCATCGGCAAGCTCCTTCTCCAACCAATTATTTGTTACGGTGGACGGCAATGTTGCTCGTGGCCAAAAAATCAACTTCGCAATGTTCTCGCTCTTCCCTCCAACCTTCAAAAATAGGCCGAATGGGATGCGCATCGATATAGCTACTGTATGTACCAGGATACCTACGGTATCATTCTACTAACGTTAGAGTAGGCCCTTGCGGAGATGAAACCTGGTGTTTTTCGCTTCCCCGGAGGTAATAATCTTGAGGTATCACCCAACACGGTCCTCTTGAATTCTGTTGTTAAGTCTCCTATTTATGCAGGGGCAAACTCCTGCCAGCCGATGGCAGTGGAATGCCACCCTTGGAAGCCTATTGGATCGACCAGGTAAGTACGAGTCCCAGCGCAAAGTTTCAAGGCTTAACGATACTCTCCAGGACGTGCAGGGGATTGGAGTTACATCAACACAGAGTAATCTCCAATGGCATCAATTCCCAAACTACTCTCACTGACATTTTACCCTTAACAGCGGTTTGGGTCTACTCGAATTCCTCACTTTCTGTGAGGACGTCGGAATGGAGCCTATTATGGCAGTTTGGTCAGGTCAGCTCCATGCCGCCTCGTCTTGATGACTGAGCTACACGCGTGACTCTAGGCTTCGCACTCGGCGGCACCAGTATCGCGCAGGACCAACTCCAACCCTTTATCCAGCAAGCTATGGATCAAATCAACTTCGTTATTGGCGATGCTCGCACCAACGCAGCAGGTAATATCTCAATCTCCAATTTGATTACCCTACCTGATGATAATCCATCGTTAGCTGCACGCCGTGCCGCCTTGGGCCACCCGTCCCCCTTCAAATTAAATTTTGTTGAGATTGGCAATGAGGTGCGTACAGCGCTACACCCCGCGCCAAGTGTCGCAACCTTGTTGAACCATCACGTTCAGGATTTCTTCGCTGCCGATACGTGAGTACCCGTTAGATGATACTACTCTTCATTCAAATTATTCGAACTCAACAGGTACACGTATCGGTGGCCCGCTTTCGTAAATCCCTTGAAGAGCGCGTTCCCTCACTTGAGTACGAACGTTTCCGCCTTATCTCGTCAACTTTCTCATTGTTTGCCCAGAGTTCATCGCTACCTCCAACATCAACGACCCCGTTCTTACACCAAAACCCCAAGTTTACGACCACCACGTGTACCAAACACCCAGTACGTCTCCCATCCTCCTTCGCCCGTTTACCAACCAATCAAACGTGTTATTCAAAGCCTTCTTTGCCCAAAATTCATTCTTCTACGATGATATGGCGGTGTGTGCATTTACTGCTCCTCTTCATTGGGCGCCAACACGTTCATCCCTAGCGCGACGGAACACAATACTTCGAAGGAGAGTACGCTGCCATCTCCACCAATCCTAACGACATCTTTGGTACGCCTGACGATGGTCGACTTCCCTTCCCTACTATGCAGGGTATGTTTTTGTTTAACCATCTGTTTATAGGCCGACGAATTTTCTGTTTGTGGATAGGTTCCACTGGCGAGGCCGCGTACATGATTGGCATGGAGCGCAACAGTGATATCGTTTTTGCCGCTGCCTACGCACCACTTTTAGGTGTAAGTTTCTCTTCCCTCAGACTGGCTCAACGACCAATTGTCCCTGTCAGCACGTGTCTAACAGCCAATGGGTATGTGGAGTAATGGAGTTGAATGTTACTTGGAGAACTCACAGTGGTCTAGACTCCAAATCTCGTTGGATTTGAGTGAGCTTTATTTAACGTAGAGATATCAATCTCGATAGTAATATCAATTCTGCAAGCTCCGGACAAGTTTTCAAGTCCACGAGCTACTACGTTCAACAGGTTAGTATTTGCGTACATAGCGTTAAACTGAGTAAACTAACTGATATCTCGCGTAGCTTTTCAGCCTTAATAAAGGCACTGAATATCTACCGAGTACTTTGCCCTCCAGGAATGGTACTGTTTTCTGGGGCGTCACTCGCGACCGGACCAACTTGATCATCAAGGCGAGCTCAGCCTCTAGCATTGTCTCCTACCCCTAACGCTACTGCCGTAGATATCCAACACAGGGTCAAGCAGCGCGACCTTGAACTTTGTGCTACCTTTCAATGTGGCTTCCGTTGGTACTGCGCACCTGCTAACCGGTGCAGCCACCACGAGCAACACACCAACATCTCCCAACGCCATCCAGCCTATTTCTCGCTCCATCAGGACAGGCCGAAGGTTTAGCTACATTGCCCCGGCCGTCAGCGTCACCGTGATTACTATCAGGCGAGCGGCCTGAGTTGAGATCTGGACGATGCTGTAGTCTTCTCCCGATGATCAATTCATTGCCGTCTATCTCTAGTGGTCCTCCTTCTGGACAACCCCTGTCTCCTCTCACTCCTATCCTCCAATTTTACTTCCGAGGCCGAGCCTATTCGACAGACGACTGGCTGACAGAAGGGAAATAACATGCTAATGTCAGGTCGAAGGTAGGAGGTCGAGCGACCTGTATAAGTGAGTGCTGTAAAGGAGAGCCCCCTAGTCAACGAAGGGTATAACCATCATCAACGAAACAAGCGAAACGCGTGTGGGGAACGAGGACTGGGGAAAACTTGATCGATCGACCCGTCGGTGCAATCGTATGTCCGGCACAAGTGGACCCCTTTTCCAGCGATCGTGTTTCGGTGCTGGAATAGGGGCGACGAATGACCCCTATTCCAGCTTCTGGTAACATAAATACTGGTTGAGATCCCTCATGGAACGCCAGTATTCTCATACTAAACCTCCTACGACTACATCCCCCAATATGTTTACCGCATCGTCCAAAGCCTCATCTTCCTCCTCCAAGAAGAGCTTCCTCACGCGCATTTTCAAGAACGCGCACCCAACGCAGCCGGTCTACGTTGAGGAGTCTTCCAAGAGGAGAAAGGTGAGTAAACACCAGATCAAGTTATTGTATGTGGATTGTACGAAGCGAGACGAGCCGGAGAACCAAGTGTGGACGCGCTGCGAGAGGCGCGTCGTCAGCAAAGAGTTGATTTCTTTGGTTGGCGTTGACTGTACGAAGCGGATGGAGGCTGACGCTGGCGTCGAGTCGGATAGTGAAGGCTCAGAGTCGGAGACTGAGACTTGTGTTGGTGACGACGAGGACGATGATGCGAGTGTGTACTCGATGGAGAGCTATGTCGAGGTTGAGTCCGATGTTAAGCAGTTGGAGGATGGTGGCGAGCTCGCGGCGGCGGAGGCGAGTTTCTGGACTGTTCCTAGTGTGTACTCGATGGAGAGCATGTGCTCGTTCGACAGCGTGTGTTCTACTGACTCCGAGTTCACCATCTAAAGCACGGTCGGCTGGTCGGCTGGGGTTCAAGCTGGCCTCGAGCAATGCGATGCTCGCCCAGGGCGAGCTACACGTTTCCAGGTGAGTACAAATTATTC
Source organism: Pleurotus ostreatus (assembly GCF_014466165.1). Lineage (NCBI taxonomy): Eukaryota > Fungi > Basidiomycota > Agaricomycetes > Agaricales > Pleurotaceae > Pleurotus > Pleurotus ostreatus. Next base: position 778,253 of record NW_023503162.1, on the reverse strand, counting down.
TACAACTTCCATGCTAGCCCTTTCTTCTTCAAGGACGCTGGCTACGGTGCCTGACATGCCTTTCGGCCTCGCGAAGTGAGATACCGAGGAGACTCCGGACAGATAGATTGATGAAGGCGTAAATGCTACGGAACAGGTTCTGTAGCGGGACTCGAGCCGTGATAATTGTGTGGGGTGGTTCAGTGATTCAGAGAGGGAGAGCCTAATGCAACCATGTACATGCCTGCAATTTCAACGATTCGTGGTCGCGTGATTCTCCTATTCCCGCACGAAGCCCCTAAGCATCCCTGAATAAACAGGCGCTCGTAGAATTGGAGGCAGGCTCCCTGCTTGGTCGAATCTTGGACAGATGAAACTTATTCGTCGACTTCGATGACTGATTTTTTCCAGGATAGTTTAGAACCAAACTTGCGCTCGTCGGGGACGATCCCACACACTCCGGGAATACGGTGACCTCTCACGCCTCGTGTTCAATTCCCGGCGACTAATGCAACAATGTCGACTGCACGCATCACTCGCAGGCGTGTCGTCGGCTGAAAACCGCAGGATACCACCACGGTACCCTTTCCTTCGGATAACTAGCATGCATACTTGGGACAGCTTTAAACGTAAACAAGCATTGCGGAGTACTCGAGCGGATTAGCCACACTACATGGAACTAGGCTTTTTTCATCGGTCTCGGGGGAACTAACACAATAATACGCGACAAGAAGATGGCTAGCCGGCTAACTTAATAACGACTCTACACCAGCCAGCACCGCTTCCTCAAGACGGCAAATCGCCCACACCTCGCAAATTAACTCTCCACAACATTCAGGACACCAGCTACTCCGTCAGGATGTCCTGTTACTCCGCATACAGGCAAGAGTCGTACTGCGCGACCATACTCGCGAGAGAGCGCCTGCATGTACAATATCGTGGAATCTATGTGCGAGGAACCGATTAAGGACGGATACAGTAGCTGGCGGCATGCGGTCACATTGCGGTGGACATATTTCGCAATGTCTGCCTGATGCTACAGGCGTGTTCCCCCTTACAAAAAACGGACTTCCATCTGCTTCTCCCTGGCACCATCGTCATCTTGCGTCTAGCTCTTTGCCGAGCATCCAGATTATATACTTGCAACTCTTAACCCATAATGGGCTGTTGCAGCTCAAAGCCTGTCTTATCCGCAGAGTGGAACCCTCCCCCGCCGCTGTCTCGTCCTCTTGTCAATGCCAAACCAGCAACACCTTCGGGGCAGGCAAACCAAGGTCTTGGGTTGCAAGTCCTGACTCAAACGTCACTCCCCCACAACGAAAGTCGCACTCCTCCCCCAGAGGGACTGAGGGCAACGCCGGCAACAACCGACCCGTCTCCATCGTCTGCTCCCACGTCTGGCACGTACACAGAACCTCAGATCATAAACTCAAGACCAGAGCCGGATCCCGATGCTGACAGCGAACCAAAGTCGCAAAGGTGAATGCTCTGTTGTCCCTCCAACCAATAATAACGTCGGATATATAATACAGCGAACAAATCTATAACGTTTGCCATCACTGCAAAGCTGGGCCTCTCGCACCGCTGTCATGGAGAAGCATCATGGATGGTGAACGGTTTGTTTACGAGATAACACAAAGTCGGATTGCGGAGAGTGCCGAAACAGGCTGCACCCTTTGTGCCGCCCTCTCGAACTTCCGCCAGGACAAACTTCCCACCGCTGGGCCGTTGCTTGAGGCGTCTATAATTTTGACCGGAGACCACCATAATTTGGTACTCCCCCCTCGTGCACAAATTTTGCGCATCTTTCTTCGAGATGCGATTGGTCAGGTAGCAGAAGGAAATGATTATGAGGATCTTGACTGGGATGAGGATGAAACTCTAGCGGATACGTGGTGCATCTATAGTGATCCAGGTATATCCCCACCACATATGTCATAAATCATCACCTCACTCACTCTGTGACACTCGGTAGGTGATCCGGCCGCTCTCGAGGTGGTCGCCAAAAGTCCCATCCTAGATCGTCGATCCTCTCGGGCATACGAAGAAGCCCGAAGAGCGTTAAAAGACTGTATCGAAGAGCATGTCAAGTGTCGCAAACCTCCTCTCGATGCTCCTCTCCCTTCTCGCGTCCTCGACTGTGCCGATCCATCTCATGTGCGATTGTTCGTTAGCCAAGGCACACGTTCCCCGTACGTGACCTTGAGCTACGTGTGGGGCGAGCCACAACCGTACCGCACCACCAAGGCCAATGTTGATGAATACATCAATGGAATCGCTAGCCACTTTATACCCCAGACAATTCGCGACGCAATTGAAGTCACGAACAAACTCGGCCTTCGCTATCTCTGGGTGGACGCCCTGTGCATTATCCAGGACTCAGATGAAGACAAGTCGCGCGAACTCGCTAACATGGCCCATATCTACACCCATGCATACCTCACCATCGTTGCTGCCAGTGCCAACAAGGCAAGCGCTGGCTTTCTCGAAACCGGTGCCTTCATGGGGCCATACAAAGACAATCCTCAGCTTCCTTTCCATTGCCGAGATGGCCGTCTGGGACGTGTACGCTTATTTGACCATCTCGACATGAAGTGGGACGAGCATCATGTTGTGAACGGGCCAATCGAGTATCGTGCATGGTGTTTTCAGGAGTCCGTTCTCTCTCCCCGAAAGCTAGTGTATGGAAGTGATGCCCTGAAGTACTATTGCCAGACATCACAAGTGTTCCTCGGGGATGTCGTCGCTCGGGCTTCCTGGAATCGGGCTTCCCGCCTTGCGCAAGGCCCCGACCCCGACAGCAATCTTCTGCTGCCTGGTGATGATGTACCGGATGTTTCAAACTGGTCCTCGAAGGAGTGGGAAAAACTGCGCCATACCTGGGACTGGATGGTTCGCACCTACACGAGTCGTTCGTTGACATATGACGAGGACAAGCTGAACGCGTTCGCAGCGGTCGCGGAAGTCTTCGGTCGCATCTGGGGATCTCGCGCAGGTCGATATATTGCCGGAATTTGGGAGAATTTTCTTCTACAGGACCTCTTATGGCGGCGCGACCCGCTGCTCACCACTGTCACCACTTCACGACGACTACCCGAAACTCTCCTCCCGTCGTGGTCATGGGCTTCTATGAATGGACCTTGTACCTCAGAGTGGCAGGGTTTATCGATGTGGTGGGGCGACATCGGCAGGGAATGGGCACAGGTTCTGCAATGCAATGCAGAGCTGAAAAACACTAATCTTCCCTTTGGGAACGTTGTCATGCCTTTAAAACTGATGCTGCGCGCATTCGTTGTGCCGACTCCTTGGATGCTCCCACTCGAGCCAGGGAAAACGTCACTTACACTGTCTCTCCACGCACGCGACCTCCCAAAGAAGGAAACTGAGGTGAAAGCAGGGCGTGGAAAGGAGTTGGTAGCGATGCGGCACACCGAGCGGGACGATCAAGTGAGGTATGACAAGATGAAGGAGCACGAACTACCATTCATGGGCGCGATTACTGTTGATTTCGACACCGACGACGCCGTGGTTGTTGAGAGGACGTTGGCTGTCGCAATTGTTAAATACCGATCGGAAGTCATGGGGTTGCTTGTCACGGACGTTGGGGGCGGAACATTTCGACGCGTTGCACTCTGGGGCTCCGACCCTCCGTGGGATGAAAGTGATGAAGCGTTGGCACCGGAGGAGGTCAAAATTCCATGGATCCACGAATTTGGGTCGGAACGGGACATTGTGCTGGTGTAGGTAATGATATGAAGTCTAATATTTATCTGGCACCGTGATTTGCTTTGCCTCGGACCTGATGGAATACAAGCGCTTGCTCTCTTTCTTCAACCCACGAAACTCATTTCTTTTCTCCTGGAGGCAAAAGCGAGCAAGAAATTCTGGCATCAACGGAGTGGAACTACTGCCAACGCCCAGCTACAAAAAGGCACTCGTTCCTTTTCTTCGATGTCTGTCCTCCATGATAGGCTCTTATCACCACGGTCTGGCTTTCGCTGTATTATGTCTGGGAAGTGGTTCACCTCTCCATACACAAAACTTATGCCTGCTGAGGAAGACGTCTTTAGGGTTATGTACAGCCCATCGCGACGGACGCAATACCTTACTCGTATCATCAACCAGGGCCGACTTTGAATGATACCTTAGAGCTGCAAGATGGCATCACTCTCGTGCCGACTTGGCTATCCCAGGCACTCTCATCCCATCGGGACCGGCTTCGAATGGGTTAACGCAACAATATCGAAACGACGAGAATGGCTCGCCAAGCTAACGGAATATATTCAAAGTATTGGCATCATATCGGCACAGCTTCTTCGTGACGGCAAATCACCAGCATCCCGCACATTAACTTCTGATCTTTCATATCAGTCCATCTCAGGCGAATCTTTCTTCCCAGCTATCCTATTATTTCAAATTCCATATACGAGCAAGGCTCGACTACGTGTCCAGGTTGTGTCCAGGAACTTGCTCATCCTGTAGCGTACTACAGTGGCAGTGCCAGTTTCGTTCAATCATTCTACCTCTTGGCTCTTTGAGCTTTCCATCGTTAACGCAGGCCTTTGCCTCCACAGAACCGCTGACGGAAGAATCCCACGTCGTTATGTTGTCGTGGGCACTTTGGGTTTGAGTCTTGACATACGCCGAACACTAGTATCAAACTTTAAGCTGTTTATAGCGCATGCCCCTACCATCGAGTCCCCTCCGCTTCATATCTTCAGTGTCGTTGCTGTAAGGTTCCCAGCATTTTTGACAGATGCGAAGAACCGTGTATATCGTTGCTTCCAAGCACGCCTAGGTGTATTCCATTCTGTATATAATAATACTAATCACTCCCGTTACGGAGGCTCGCCTTCCCCCCCCCCTGGTTCTCCTTTGGCTGCACTGGCTGTTGATCAGGCTCGATATGACAGGCTCATCGGCGGACGTGGACAATTATGTTACTTGCTTACAAGACAAGAGATTGAGTACAGTAAGTCGTCAGCTTTGTTCCTCAGTCAATTGTAACGCTAATCAACTTCACACGGCAGTATTTTATTTGTACGTAGCGGATGCATCCCAGCGCTACAAGCGGCCATGCACTCAACTATCCCCCTGCGTAGATGTGGCCACTACTTTATACGTACGCCTCTCCAGCTGTCAGACCTCTAGACACCGAACAAGATTCAAACTCATAGTATAGTTCTATGACTTTTGCCTGACGTTTGGTGCCGAGGTAGGTTGGCATTTTATATCATGTGTCAGGCTCAGACAAGTCTGGACAGCTCTGTCACGTTTGGCAACGACGCAAGCCTTCGCTTCGCAACGTTCTCTACCTTACCGCCCGATACTGTGGTTTCGCAAGCGCAATCGCTGGTACACTTCCCGTGCGTTTCTCCTGCTACTGTGGAGCTGGTGTGACCAACGATGGGCTAACATTCTAGTGGACCACTCTCACTTTGGGAAATGCTATAACCAGTCAGCCTCTTCCCCTCCGTTGGTCGTGCAATTAATGGCATACCCATAGGTCTGAGACTTATCACTATCGTTGCATCGGAGAGTACGCTTTGTGTAGAATTTACGTTGGATTCCTATGCTCAGTGCTCATTTCAGCTATACTCGTGCACCGTACTTGGGTTTTATGGCAACACAACAAGTTCGTCAAACGCCTGCTCGTAGCAACGTGTATTGTACGTCTTCAAAGTACACCAGAACGGGCACATAACACTCTGGCTTTAGGGTTCACTAGCACCATGCATATTCGTGGTGTACGAAGACATCATATCTGAAGGGGGTGAGCAGCGAGCTCCCACTTTGCCATGGAGTCAACGCGTCTCATTGTGATTGCAGTCGAGACATCAAGGCCAACGCCTGAGATAAACGCGGACGACATATGTAGTTTCCTGGTCAGCAACGCAACCAGTCTATGGATCATTCCGTACATCATGTCGATCTTTCTCGAACTTGGTGAGTCCTTCTCGCCATCATGAGTAGCACCAATTATCATTTCGGAGGTCTATACTTACCTCGACATGGGTCAGTCACTTTCCTGTTGGCATCCTTCGCCGCGTTGCTCTGGCGAGAACGCATCCCATCGTCAGTCCGATCATCTTTAGTCGGCATTCTTTGGAAGGATGGTGAGAACCTGGTTGCTGTTGGAAGGAAAATGACTGACTATGTCTACCATCTATACCAGGTGCAATGTACTTTGGATTTATGGCAGGTCAACTCATCCACTTCTTCGCTTGCGCTCCAAGAACAGTATCGGACTAACGTTTGTACCTCTAGGGTTTTCTATCTTTAACATCCTCTTGGTCATGTCCGTCTCTGTACGTGAGCTTGTTCATCAGGATAATCTCCTCCATCATCAAGTGTCTCACTGAGATCCCCCAGCGCCCCCAGCTCCGCAACGGCGGATCGCAGTAAGTAAACCGATATACCCAAACAATTTCCTTGCAGCTGAGTTTCCAACTCCAGACTGCAAACCCTCCTTCATAGCATCATCTCCTCCAGGGTAGTGCTTCATCTGGCATCCGTCCTCGACAACTCTGGGCATCCGTCCCTATCTACCCCACGCACCAAGCTCCAATTCGCTTCAAACCATCGACCTATAGAGGGGGGTTCAAGCGTCTATTCATCCAGTCCCTCTTCTGGCAACCCGAACGTATAGCGGACAAAGGTTTTGATTAATTCACAGACAATTTAATTGTACGTATATCAAATGAATCCCGGGAACAATATGGACGGTTCTTGCGATATTGACGGCGAGAGTCCGAGTAAAATCGTTCATCTCCTCAGGTGAAGAGCCCGCTTCAATCCATCCCATCTTGAAGCAGCCGATGGATGCGCCACTTCCCAACTGCAGATAGATCAAATTGAGTACCGATTGACCCCACAATTCATTTAACCCACCAAACAACCAAGTCGCCCCTGCCGATCACCCTTTCGCCCTCCGAGATAGGCATCCCCGCTCCAACAATTGTCCTCACACCTTTGAGTGTCAGCCTCCGAGTTGAGGATTGCTGTGGCTGAATGACCGCATGTTGCTTCCCGTCTAGGCCTTCGACGTAGATCTGCCCTCCAGCGCCGGCGTAGCTCGCCCATGGAACTATGACGTTTGCCATCAAATCGTCTTCAATCCGGAAGAACCTGTCGTGTCGCAATTCGTCGACTATGAATACGACATCTTGGGTTGAACCATCAACCCGTTCATGACCGACACCTCGGCAGACAAACCGTGTACCGTGGTGGCAGCCTGGTGGTATCCGGAAGTCGACAACCGCCTCTTTTTGTCGACCTGATCGGAGGGTGCGAGAAAGTTGGAACCGACAAGCTTTCCCTTTGAAAAGCTCTTCGAGGCTAAGGTGGAGGTAGAATATCCATTCGGAGGGAATGTCGCTGGGGTGAATGAATGTTTGTTCGTGGGTTGCATCAGCGCACAAGGGTGTGGCGGTCCTCCGCTTCGGCGATGTTGTGGTTCTGCAGAATTGTGGGTGCTCAACGCGAACCAGATACACCTAGAACATACCGTTCCCATCCCTGTTCGGCGTTTCTCCGGCGACTAGATTCTCGCGCCTCATGGGTAAGGTTGCTTTCCGTGGAATGGGAGTCGGAGCAGGATCATATCGTTCAGACTTTCTTGGAGTCCCCTGTTGGTGTTGATAGGGGAGGGTATGAACGAAATACGCGTCCCCTCCGATGTCCTTAGCTTGGAAATGGTAAGAGTCTTGAGTAGATGATGAATCCGTGCTTGAATTGTATCCGGTCGACACGTGTCCGAGGCTCGTTGGGATGGGGAAGTTGCGGGGACTACCAGGCGGTTGTGGTACTTCTCGTAGGTCCTGGGAGTGGGAGCGCCTTTCGCGCAGAACTGTGCGATAGGCATTGCTGACCTTAAATCAATGCCATGAAACCTGATGGAGTGGAACGTTCGAAGTGTATTACCTCTACGAAGCGTTCAGTGGCGTAGTCTTTGTTCTCCGCGTGTCGGTCGGGGTGCCATTGCAAAGCCTGAGGGATCCATGCTCAGCAAGATACCCCTCGATTGAAGGGACGAGGGGGCGGCTCACCAGCCTCTTGTACGCGACCTTGATCTGTTCGTTTGTCGCGTTGGTGCTAAGACCGAGAATACTGAAGCAGTCTGCGTATGATAGCTGTGGTAACATGAGCCAGACCGCTGGGGGATAGTAAGTGGATTCGTTCGCTGCTACCGTCGAAGGTTGGCAACCTTTGGTTGCGAGAAAGAGCACTATATAGACTGAAAGAACAGTTCTAACTCTGTCCGATGCTACTCCGCAATCAATAACCATATCAAGACGTAGATAGCAAGCGATCATAGAGGCATTCACGTTTACGCTTGGTTGGCGTAAACCTCGTGGGTGGGCACGCTGCAAAGGGACCACAGGCCTGATGAAGCTTTTGAGGGCGAGAAACAACGATTGCTGATCAACGTCAAGGGGCGATTCTAGCCGATGCCATTGCTCTTGTAACGGTTTGGTAAGAGAACAGTTGTCAGAATTTCAGAAATTTCGAAGCGAGTGTCGAAATACACGGAGGTCGGACCTGAGGCATTCTTGCACCCACGACATTTGGCAGACACCAACGAAAGCAGAGACCGAGGTATATCAAAGAATCTGAAGAAGAGGTTAGTCGTATCTGGGTTTGCGGCGTGTCTGCCCCGAGGTCAAACTTAGGAATCGCCAGGTAAATAAATGAATATACGGAATCAACCATTTGAGTATAAGCTCACCTTATCTATTTCTAGAAATGCCACAAAAATACGCGTCGCCACTTCCGCTTCGCGTTTTCTATCCTACAATCCAACATGGGCTTGTTGTTGACATATTACTATTGTCTCAACCACGAAATGAGGATGCATCATGATATGCATCATGGGGTTGACAGATCATGGCGAATAAGAGTAATAGCACCGAATCCTCCCGAGAGGCGCCAATCCGATGGAAGCTGGCCACCTCAGTTGGTTGGAAGAAAAGAATCGATAAGCTAGAGGATGCTAAAAAGGAAGGTCATTAGCTCATAATGGCGCGAGCTCATCGTCGGAGATGATGCATACCGAATCCCGCATCCTACTAGCTTTCGAGGGACAAGGCCTGGATGAAGTTCATAGAATGTGAAAAGAACCGAAGTCGGCCCTTTGTCGTAACCTTTCTAGGTACTCAGTTGTGTGGGTCCATGTGAGGACCGATCTTGACTGTCAATATAATGAACAGCAAACGAGATATACTCATTCATAAGCCCAGGGCATACCTGCCAATTAGTACTTAGAATATGAAGGCGCGTGATGGTGCAATGCCCGATGCTGAGATGCGACGACACTGGTATATACAGAAGCCATTGCTATGGCCGCCCTGTACTGAAGACGGGTGCCATTGCTGAAGCGCTGAAGGACTTAACGTAAGGAAAGGAAATTTGACTTGGTACGAGCGTTTGACAGTTTGGCGGTTCGGCGGAGAGTGTGCTCAGGGGTGATCAGGGTGCAGGAATAGGAGACACCATCACATGAATCGTTGAATCGCGTGTATATAATTGCATTAAAGGTTCTCTGAATTGCTGGCACCTTCCATCCATCTTGACATGTCAATTTACACCCCTGAGTACACCTCGCTCTCAGCCTCAGGGGAGTGGAAGTGGAAGTGGGACGAGGCCTTGTGTATATGAAGTGTTGATCTTGATGCATTAACTGGGGCCATATATAGCTGACCAGACGATGATACCATAGAAGTCTCCTCGAGAGTGGCGCATTGTCGCTGACAGCCTGCGGATGTGCATCCGCAGTAGACGAATTGCGTCGCGATTGAGGTTGGACGGACCGAGGCAGGCTCCCCACCCCAAGAGATGAATGCCTTTACTCGGTATTCGCTGACTCTGTAGTATAAAGGGATTGTTGGTGGCGGCATTTGGTGTACCTACAGCTAGGTTAATCCGTCTATGAATTGATCTTCGTCATGCGTTCGATTCCCTCGACGGGAGACTTGACCCGTGGCCGCTTGAACTATCTTCCGCGGTTGGGTGGTTTGGAGCAAATTGAATTCCTGTTCGTGGGGTGGGTAGGGAGGAGTGGGACTCGTCCAAGATGGATGCCAAATGGAGCACCGCCCTCGAGGAGATGATGCTATGAAGGAGCGTCTGCAGTCTTCAGCACGGAATAATAGCTCAGTTGCGTGGGCATGGAACGTTGTTTGGTTTACTTACTGCGATCCGCCATTGCGAAGCTGTGGACGCTGAGGGATTCTATGAGATGCTGGTGTTGAAGTGAGAGATGGAACGAGATTACGCACGGAAATGGACATAACCAGGAGAATGTTGAAGATAGAAAATGCTGGAGTTGCAACCGTGAGCCATCTTGGAGTACAGACAAAGGAGCGTGGCAAGTAACCTGCCATGAATCCGAAGTACATCGCGCCTAATACAGACAGTGGCCGCGGTCAGTCATTACCTTTCATACAACTGCCCGCTCTCACCATCTTTCCAAAGAACGCTGACCAGCGATGATCGGACTGGTGCTGGAATGCGTTCTCGCCAGCGCACCGCAGCAAGGGAGGCCAGAATGAAAGTAACTGGTCAAGCCTGTAAATATAGGTCTCCGGGTCGCGGACTGGCGGCAATCCTGCAGGCGAGGGCTCACCGAGTTCAAAGAAGATCGACATGATGTATGGAATGATCCATAGACTAGTTGCGTCGCTGACAAGGAAACTACATACATTATCTGGAGTTATCCCTGGTATCGTTCGAGTGGACGTCGCAACTGTAAAGGCAGTGAGGTGGGTTCGCTCTGGAGCATAACGAGGTTTTCACCTGCGGCGGATTTGATGTCTTCGTATACAACGAACAGACATGGTCCTAGGGCACCCTAACCCGGGGGACGTCATGCACATGGAGCTTTAAATGTATGTTCGGTTGTACCACGTACAAGGTACGCTGATATAAGGATACTTTTGACAATCTTGCTGTGTTTCCATAAGACCCAGGCACGGTGCGCGAGTACAACTAAGGGCAAAACTTGAGAGTAGGGAACGCAGTATGAACCTCATGCAACGCCTACCGTCCGATGCAACGATGGTAATAAATCTGAACCCTAGATGAGCATATTCAGTTATCACTAGTCCGCTAAGTGGGGGATAGGCCGACCTGTTACAACATTTCCCATAGTGATGGTGGGCTAATGGAATGTTACTTTATTTACACACACTAGCTCTAGAGTGGCATAGAGAACGCACGGGAAAAGCACCAGCGATTGCGCTTGCGAAACCACAATACCGAGCAGTAAAGTAGAGGACATTACGAGGTGAGGGCTTGCGTCGTTGCCATATGTAACGAAGCTGCTCCAACTGGTTTAGACCCCCATACGCCAGAATATGTCACCTTACCTCCGTCGCGAATGTTAAACCAAAATCATAGAACTGGACTTTAAAGTTAGATCCCGTTTGACGTCCTGGAGGGGAGCGTACTAGACGAACATATAAGGTAGTCGCCGCATCTAAGCAGTAATATGAATGTTGAGCATTTGCCAATCGGCCAGTTGAGAGCCATCTGGTACGCACAAAGGAAATACTATAGTGAGTTCGTGAGTGTCTTGTGGACTGACACAAGACCAACAACTCACTGTACTCATTCGTTTATCTTGCATGCAAGCAAAGTAATTGTTCACATCTGCCGACGAGCCTGGCATATTGAAACAAGATGAGCAGTCAGCCAATAATAAGAGGGGGAATCGACCAAGTTGCATCCGCAGTGGGAGTCACTGTTGTTATATATGGTATATCGTGATGCATAGGCGCGGTCCAAAGCAACGATACGAGCGGATCTTGACCTTTATAGCAATTCCACAAACATAACAAAGGGATTGAGACTCAATGGGCTTGTGGTGGGGAGGGGGGATGCGCCAAGATCATGTTTAGAACTTGAGAATGCCGCACAAGTGTCAAGTTCCTATCCTGCACAATATTGATATTTAAGGTTCTGGAGGCCAGTAAAGACGATCGCAAGGGTCCCACCGATGAGGGATAGATGGCTCGATGAACTGGCAGCACGAGCCTGAGGCTCTAGGACAAAGTCGACGGTACGACTCTCGCCTTTCCGCGGAACTTAAACAGCAAGGCTCGTGTCAGACAGATTAATAGAGAGCCGTTGGCGCCCCGAGAAGATCAGGATCCAGGAGTGATTTTCGTGGCATGTGGTGATATGACGGCAACATTGAGTTATTGCATCACCCATTAATTCTTTCGAAGCCGATTATTTCACGGTCGTGTAGTTGATTCATTGGAGTACTGGCGACGGTTGACTGCGATGGAAGCTATCCAGTAGCGATAGTGTGCACCGTCGAAATGCCCGATGCACGAAAATTATCCAGAGAAGGAGGAACGCAGGCTAAGCGGACATTTTGCGGCGTTGAGTCGTTGTTCTACGTTGAGAGATGCGAACACACCGGAGGGACCGCCACGAGGGCGCTCAGTAGTCGATAATGCGCATTTGTAGCCAAAGTCGTTCAATCATTGATGGCTACCCTGAGGAGTCGTACAGGAGGAACAGGACGATCCTTGAAAGGAGTAGTCGGAGTCTGTCGGAGTAGTCAATCCTTGAGTCACGTGAGGAACTGGGAAAATACTAGTACTTTGCACGACCTTGGCTCATCGAAAATAACGCGTCTGTTTCAATTATGTCCAAGAGTTTGATATCGTCTTCGGTGGAGGTAATCGCCTTGTCCTTCGATTTTATGAGTTTAGCTAAGCTGCTGGCGGAAAGGAGGAGCTCTCGTCTGTGTAACTGCAGGGAGGCTAATACTTGCATGTCGAGTGGACGTCGCGTTATTGATGAAGGTACTGAACACACCAGTACTCCCAGCTGATCGAAGCAGGACTGCACACATACGGCCCTCCAGAGCACGTACAGCCCGGACGATACATGGCATCGTTGATTCCAGCAAGCGAAGTCTTGACTTTCCACGGTAGCAAACCCAGTGATGCTCCACCCAGGCGGTCTGCGACCGTCCCAACAGGGAGATGTGTTGGAGGAGGTTCTAGTGTAAATCGTGAGTGACACTCGAAGCTGGTGGGACATCTGATTGAACCTGGTGGTTTTTGTTTACACGAGAGCTGCTACATTAGGCTTCGACGATTGGGAGACTCAAGGAAAGAACCTAGGTTGGGGGCTAAGGAGATGATTCCTCTCCTCAAGAAGGTCTACTTCTCGCGCATCCTGTCGCAGTTACTCTAGCTAAAAATAACTGTATCGTTCGAAGGTTGAGACGTACCAGGAACAAGGGACTGTTGATCGGCACGGATACCCAGGTCCTATAAAGGTGGTATCCTGTTTGACCACTGCAAACTGTTCCTCGAGGTTGCTCGCGCCTACGACCTAAGCCGTGAAATATCTAGCGATCTCAATAACTTCGGGACAGCGAATGCCTATGGGGTTTGTTTACCACCTGGGATAAGCTGTACGCGATAACTCACTTCATTCATTTGTACAGTGGTACACGAAGTGAGCTTTCGAGCTCTTCTTTTCCATGTATGCAAGTCGGATATCAGTGAACAGGTTCATTGACAAGAAATTCGGGTGGTGTTCAGACGCTGCTCACCACTTCATATACAACCAATTTTCGGTAAATCCAAATTGTTAACAGAGGCAGTGGTACGTCGTGTGCTGATGAGGTAGGTGAGGTGTATGAAGCCTGTGTGGCGCTATGTGGAAATGACAGCTCACCTGGGTAGGGATGGAAGGGCCATTGGTGTGGAGTACAGTGACGCTAGTGACCCATCTTCTACGGTCATTGCTGCATACGCAAGATACCTAGTCGTTGTATCGGCTGGAGCGTTGGGCTCCCCTGCCATCCTTGAGCGCTCCGGCATTGGTGCAGCCGAATTGATCGCCCAATTTGGCCATCAGGCAAGAAGTCGATCTGCTCGGTGTAGGCGGGAAAACTACATAGGTGAGCAACCACATCATCAGCGAAGACATTACTTATGATACATTCTGGTAGACCATAACGCCCTTTTTCCATACTTTCCATCTGAATCTACGCTTTCGCTAGACGCCTTGAACTAATGTAGTCCGGATGAGATGGAACGTATGTGACGGCCCTTCTTTCTCGCGTTCGAGTTTAAAATTGCTGCGCCAGTACATGTGGAGCGATGGGAGCAAGATGGAGCCGGGTAGCTTGCAACGAAGTACGCCATTGCATGCCATACATTTGATATCGAGGCGTCTGCTGAACCCCGTGGACTTATTTCAAGGCCATTGATGCTGGCGCGAGGCTTCGTCTTCATTTGGAAGATCTTGAAGAACTAGGGCCCCACTTCAAGAAGGTTTGGGCGGCGCGTTTCGCCGCAGCAACAGATAAACCGGTGGTCTGCATGGTGCCAGTTTCTGGGTCGGTATTTCAATTTATGTTGCAGCAACCATCACTAATCTTTATGTTCGCTACAGTTAAACAGGAAAGGATTCCGATCCTAAAAGTCAACACATGACTTTGAGTTCCTTCACCGTAAGCTTCCATTATTCATTTTTCGATTACAGTGTATTTCTGTTAGTGGTTAGACGTACCCCGTATCTACCGGGAGAGTCCACATCGCTTCCGCGGACGATTGGCAGGCCGGGTTAGATTTTGAGGCCGGGTTCTTGACAGAGTATGTGACTAGATCTACAGTCTTGGATACCTCCTCAGCTATCAAAGACCAGCAGACATTGATGCTCTCAGATGGGCGTACAGGAGATCACGAGAGACCGCCCGTCGCATGCCCTCGTACCGTGATGAATTGGCGCAAGCACCCCGTGTTTCCCCCTGACAGTAACGCAAGTTGTGGGAGAAGGAATGGCCCATCGGATATCTCCGCCACGGACATTCTATCCACGGCTGAAGACGACGAGACCATCAATAAATACATACGACTTAACGGTGAATTATGTCCCGTAGCGTTGGATCGCGATCTCCGACATGCTTGGCTGACACAAACCACCAACTACATGGCATTCAGTAAGGGTTGGACAATTTTTGGCCCGGTCACTTGGTGCTGAGACTAGTGAAGATGCGCACCTGCAGTATGAAACCTCGCGACCAGGCGGCGTTGTGAACTCCGGTATACGGCATTCGGAACCTCAAAGTCGCTGGTACATTTCCCTCGATTCTTTGTTCCCAAGCAGGCAACCGACTGCATCTGAGATGTCCGTCCCCTTAGTAGCAGGTGTTTTGGGCAATATCTCATGGATGCGATTGCTTTATAGCTATCTATTTGTCCGGCCAACGTCGGTGCCAACACTTACAGCACAGCGTTGGTGGTAAGAGAAAAAGCAGCTCTTAGCATTTCTCAGGAACTGGACTTTGACTTGTAGAAGGGTATATTTCTTAACCGACTCTGATGACCGTTGCAGTACGTTGCACTGCGGAACCCTTGTCTCAGCAATGCTCGGGAAGACTTTGACCGACTCTGGCCAGGGAAGTCTTGAAAGTAGTAAGGTACCATAACACATCGTCTGCAACTGCCTCCACCGCGTGATGTTCGACCGGTACCCATTTTTGTTTATCCCTAGATCTCTTCTTTGGTATGCATCGGAAGCTTCTACAACGAGCGTACTAGAGCGGTACCTAGCTTCCTTCTGGATCAGAAATCACAGTGCAATGAGTACATGTGCATAGCATCTATTGTCTTCTGCGGAAACAAGTGCGAAATGCAGATGGACGTAGCTGCCTCGTTGTTCTAGTAGCTGTAGAGTTTTTCCCACGCCTTTGGTACAGCCACTTACTTCCGCATAGGTTGGCACTCAATGTGACAGTACCTCGATCAAAGCGATTCCGATTGCATCAAGGAGAGTTAGCATTAGGAGGCGGAAGAGTTAGCTATGTACTGTGCTGTACACCCTCCTGCCACGCCCATTCGGCGATGCCATCTGCTGACACCGACCAATGTCCTGTCTTGTCTTGAACTTTAGTGGAGGATCTATCGTCCTTTTGATTGCTATTTCTGCTACACGGTGAAACCTCTCTAGTCGTACATTCATCAACAGGCCCTGCTCGGAAGATCGCCCTCCGGAGAGCACAATGACTACCTAACATACTGCCATCTGCCTGGGCGTGATCAAATCTCGCCTAGCAACGAAACTTAGTGCTTAGTGCGAACAAGAGAGCAAATGCGGTCAAAGAAGTTGGTTTGCATCATCGGAGAGGCATCACTCCATAAAACTTTATGGCCCAAGAAAGCGCCATGGGGGGTGAAACGGTTCCCACTGGATGTCATTTCTGCACTTGCGATATACTCACAAGCGCCGACAGGTGCGGATTGAAGCCCACCTTGAGGCCTTGAGGCACTTAACTCTACGCTATCTCTAACTCGTGACACGAAGGAACCATGCATCCTTCACACAAGAACACGCTTGGCTGGTTCGAACTAACTAGATGCCGGTGTCGCGTAGTGGGATGCGCCGGCGACAACGGGGCACATTGCTCCTGAGTCCTGATTTAGTCCGGGTTGCATTTACGCATCAACCACTTTCCCTCTCTTGATGAAACATAACGGTAGAACCGTGGTCGTATAATAAGCGATCATGGCATCCATAACTGTCTGTTCCACGAAGGCCATTTTTGGTTTCTGTGATGCATCAAAGAAAAGGGAAATATTTGATACTGATGGAGACGAAGAACATACTAGCCAAAGCGGGCAAAAGCCGCTGTATGTCCAGGCCCTCGCGAGGTTGGATGGGAGTTGCTGGTTTCATACTTCTGAAAATAAAGGCGGAGCGGCGAAGGTAATATAATTGGGGAGTCGGAACGACCCTTCCAGATGGACACTCCTGATCGTGTGTATACATACGTCCAAGTACATACAGATCCAAAGCAGGGTGGCCGTCTGTTCTATCCAGGGCTTGTAAAGCCACTATAGCCTAGAATGGGTGTCTTTGATGAGGAGGCGCCTATCGTGCGTCGACGCGTAACATTGCCGTTTGAGTGAGGCGCAAGTTTCTGATCAAAAGCCCGACCTGAACCGATGACTGGGAAGACCAACGGGTAGACCGGCGTTAATAGGAAAAGTTGACAGCCACAAGCGAGCGAGGGAACGAGGCCGAGAGCATGTCCACGTCCATTAGAGATATCCGCTTTTGTGTTTTGATAATAGAGGGTCCTGTCGGTGAGATAGAACGTGCATCGTTGTTCGCAGTCACTTGTTCCATACCTATCACGGATCCTAGTGTGGCAACTTCAAAGGGGGGCGTACGGATATGACAAAACAACATCCCGAGGTCTGGGGAATGTCAAATTTGTATCGCCATTGATATGAGAGTGGCATCAGGTGAATTTGTGAGTGGCGGAGAGCATTAAATAATGCGCAGTGGTCCGGCGTTCCCATGGAGGGGCAGTTAACGCGGCCTCATCCCATTCTGGGGCATCTTGCAAGGGAGACAGCGGCGGGTATCCTCGGCAACGTTAGTCATAGATAGACGACCACATCGAGATGAACTGGGTGTCTTTTAAGTTACTTACAGGGGACAGACAAACAGCCGGCCGCATTGATGTCCTCGTTTCTTCCTCCCAGACGCCAGCGACGATTGCCGCGTCCAACGGGCTGTCCCCAGCCTCGCCCCCCGCGTAAAGACCTACGGATCTAATAGCATTCACATTGCGAGTCATCACGACGAGGCGAATAGGTCACGAAAAGACAGACTTCACTGCTGCGATGATCGAGTCACCTTCCAGCCATACGGGGCCAGCTTCTAGGTTCTATAGCTACACTAGGCCCTGTATTGCAGACACATCATCATTCGGCGGCGGCGGCACCGAAGTGCTGGTCGGTAGTTGATCCGTATGGGTAAGACTGGGATTTGATTGGGATAGGTGTTTATTCCTTCGGAGGAAGCTAGAGGGAAAGGCGAAGGCTGCATTGACCTTCGAAGCGGCTGTTCAACCTCTTATATTGTCAAGCAGACGAGCGATGCGCCGATAATATGTTTGTGCGAGTCACAAGAACATTGGGCGGCCGTGAAGAAGTGCCATCTGCTCCATGAATGGGTAGGATGGGCGTCCCAGCGCTGGATCCTTTGACCAGACCATTATCTGATTCGTAGATAACTTCGCCCAGCTGACCGCAGTAGAAGGATTCTGATAACAACCTCCGTCAGCGCCAGCGCTTGAAACTCGCGCTCGAGTCATGTGGTTCAAGAGAATAGGGTGAAATCGACTCGAAAATTAATTTGCTGCAAAATGCTGCAATGAACTTGCAGAAAAAATAGAGCGCTATGTACCTAGTGGCGCATTCTTTTCATTGATAAACCATGCGCTCGTCCTCGTACCTTCGTTGAGCCAAAGTCAAAAGGTGGTTGGGCGGCACCACGTGATGGAGTGGGCGCACCGCTTTCTTCCTTTTATGTGGGCGTTGCATTTTCCGTGTCATCGGGCTATAAGCTCTTCCTGCCCACTCTTTCTCAAGAACCCGCCCACTCACCCTTCACCTCGCTGCTCAACGTTGTAGCCGATGAGTACGCCGTCGGTCGCATTATTCTCCTTGATATTCGTTGGGCCGTGTTGGTCCCGCACTATCGTCGGCTCGCCGGGCTATGATTTACTGCATGGAACACGAGTTCAAAAGCACCGTATGTCCCCTTCACCTGCCACTTGCACGGCCTTGACAGTCGTGATTTCTTTTACGAAGCAATGAAGGCGTGTGCTAAAGTATTGACGTCTTTCTAGGTCATGGGCACTTTGACGCTGTGTAAGGATTAGCCATATCGCGACGCCGTCGGGAATTGCTTAGATCTCATCGTTAGAACCTCCGGGCGGATATACGCATGGCTGTCGGTGGTCTAATGGACCTACTGCACTCGTATTCGCTTCATCACGCCTTCGTTGACACATTTGGAAGAGAAGTGCGAACATATGGCGAACATATGAATGCATATTTAATAAATATTGGTAAGATCTTTTAAAATATCTAGCACTTGTAATACACTGGCTAATTAATACTGGCACTCTTTGAAATAGGGATACAGGTGGGGTGCTTGCAAACCAAAAGAACAAATGCGGATGGGAGCGATCGAAGCATGGGAGTAAACGACTTTAAAGCGGTGAGTTATTTGCGTGCATTATATGGCTATTTCAATTGAGGTGAATTTGGAGTTGGGGTATCGTGGACAAGGTTTCGCCCTTCGCCAGTCTAGAGAGGTAGATTGTTGGATGCGCAAGTCGTGATAGGAGGGAACACCCGGTCCCTGTTACTGGTATTCGTGTGAGCATTTTCGGCGTCGCGTTCGTGTGTCCCTCGTTTGGTTACACCAAGAGAAGCGGCATCGGTCTTTCCCAGAGCATTTGCCGCCAATCAGCGGATCCTTCAACGTCTCGTTTTCGCCATACTAATTCCATCAAAGCACGCGTCTGCCTAATATTTCCCCAACCCTCGTCCTGCGCTTGGAGCCGTCCCTTTATGAACTCTCGCTGAGGAGAGCTGTCCGTCATGCATCCGGCGATGCAAATGGGGAATACAAGCGAACGGTCGAGCTCCGATCGAGGCAGTTGTTGCAGCAAGTGAACAAGTTGGTCGACACTTTGAGAGATTTCGATAACCCCTATCGACAATACTGGGTTAGTCACGTGTTGGCGAAGGAACGGAAGCAAAGCTGGTGCGTACCTGGGTTACATCCGTTGAGGACGGTTTGAAGATAAAGAACAGCTGACTCTCTGAAGATGCTTGCTATCACGCGGCGCATGTCATCCGTGGGGAAAGCAGGCTGCGGAGTGCTTGATAGTTCGCCATTGCCGTTGGATGCACTCTGGGCGAGGTTGGGGTGGAGGGGGGATCCAGGTGAGTTGAAAATATCACCGTGGTTTTGACGGAGTGCCGCCTCGATAAGGTCACCTCTCCTCAGGAGCTCACGAATGCTTAGTGTGCCTTTGCGCAGTTCGTTCTCTTTCCAATGGGCCAAGGCTGATATCTCCCCGATGGCAAGTACAGCATCATCCGGACATCCCATGAGGGCTTCCATATGTATGGGTGACGATGACGAATGTACAGTCGGACTAGTGAGGTCATCTCCTGGCAGATGACTTGGCCAGTAACCCGGAGTCAATAGGTATTTCCACAGGCCGAGGAACCTAGGCGGCGGCGAAAACGAGACGCTTGAGAATATATCAAACCACTACAGCAGAGTATGATGTGAGTAATCTTTATTTCCGGCGGGAAGCAGCGGGATGAAGAAAAAAGGAAGTGCAGAAGATCCTTGGTAGTCGGGGCTGAAGGGGCGGAAAGATTTGGGAGATTGGTGCTTACCATGGTCGTCTTAACGATCACTTGTTCGATCGGCCGCATTCCCATCAGCTTGGGCTGCGCGTTCTCATCAGCAGGGAGTCCCAGCTGAGCAACCCATTCATAGGCAACCGACAGAACCTGCCGCCAGTTGGTGGCGCCTCCGGAGAACAGGGAGAAGCTGACGAGATGGAGAGCTGCGATGGCATCAGCCTCGTTGTAGTGTCCTCGCATGGCCTTCGAATTGACGAGTTGGAGGTAAGCTTCGTCGTGGAAGTATCTTGCCGTAGAGAATTCCGGATTCGGATCGGGAGGTTCGAGCCCCTGGGCCACCCGCATCGCCGTGTGATGGAGGCTCGCGAGAGCACACACGGCATTTGTCACCGCCCCGCGTGGTTCTTGTAGTATTAACTACGTCAACGAAGATAGTGGGGTTAGATTCGGTGGGGAAAGAGCGCCAGTTACTACCACACCACGGCCATGATGGTCGGGGTGGAGAAAGCTAGACTGATAGAAAAAGGTACGCACGGAATAGGTCACATTGGTTACTGAATTTCCAGCGAAGATGTATTGTACCTTGCGAACGTTTTCAAAGTAATACATTACGAGATCTCCTTGAAGGTTCGTTTGTTGTTGGGATGATTGATCGGGGAAGATGGGAGTAGGATTGGGGGTGGGTAAACCGAACGATTGCCCGAACCCTGTCGACGACGACTCGACGATGCCGAACTCAAGGGGATACTGGCTCGTTGTTCCTCCAAGACCCAATGCCGGAGTGGCGCTGCTGCTCCCAGGGGCAGAGGATGGTGAGGTCGATGGTTGACCGAAATCATGGGCCGAAAAGAAATTTGATGATGTCGGGTCCATTGTGGGAGCGAGAGTGGGATCGAATGAAGCAGGCGGCAAGTCCCCGAATATCGAATTCGAAAGACCTAAAATTGGATACGAAACATCGTTAGTCTAGGTTCCTATTGTTTGTCGCGCAGCACGTTTTGATGCAGCCAACGATGACGAGATAAGAGGCTTACCGGGCATTTCGGGCATGTAATGGCTGTGTTGTGGTGCACTTGTATGGTACAGGCGGGACTGCCTGCTGTTGGGGTGGGGAGGCTGAGGCTGTCCGAGAGGGTGATAGCCAAAATCGAGGCTGTTCGAGGGGTGATGGTGGTACTCGCGTGGATGTGAAGATGATGATGGACCTGGATCAGCCGTATGGCGGTAACCTGAGCTCATGGACGAGGACGAGGCCGTTGAAGGCAAGTTCGCTGGTGTACTGATGGGGTTCGTTCGTGGTTGTCCGCGAATGAGACCTGCGCGAGTGAGCTGCGCTTTAATGTCGGCTTTATACCGTTCGACTTCTTGCTTGTCCTTTTTGTTCGCCGGTCAGCGTATGAGAAACAGAAGCACGGTACTAGAAAGAAATGAACGCACCCTCATCCAGTCAGGACGCTTCGATCCCCATCCTAGGCACTTTATTTTGAGTCGGATACATGTACGGCACGAGTCTCCTTCGCGTTGTTCGTCGCATTTCTATAATTGCGGGAGATGATTGGTCAGGTCGCGTTCAGAGAGGCGATATGGGAGACAAAAATAGAACATACCTTGCGGCGCAATCTACATGTCCTGAGTCAATGGTCGGTGGGTTAAATCGCTCGGTAGATGGAAGCGAACGGTGGATAACTCACCAGCAACCTCCTTTGCTAGCTGTCTGAGTGCGGGGTAGATCTAGAGGTATTCTGTTTGGTGTCCCCTTGTTGCTGCGAGAGGACGGTGAGTCAGATCCGTCGACGCTGGCTGGTATCATGGCTAGTGGGGAAGTTGTAGAAGACGGGGACACGTTGCTGCTCGAGAGTGTGTCTTCAGCTTCGCTGGGAGAGCTGCCTGGAGACCTGTAGGCCATATGATGAGCAGACGAGCTGTGTCGGGAGCGGTATATATAATATGTGTGGTTAAGCAGCGGCGAACACTGGTCCTGACTTGAAGTGGAAGAGATAAAGTTGGAGAGTGCTTGAGTCGGAACTAATATTGCGACGCCTTGTCTCAAAAGGGTTCGTGTGGATTTCCGGACTCTAGTGCTCCGGGGGAGGGACGTGAGTATGATCGTATCGAAGGACGAACTCACCAAAAATATTAATATAATAATTATTCACGCACACAGCCGGCAGGGTAGACGGCAGCAGACTCTCAGGTCTGACAAAAGCAGACGCCAGCCAATTTCCATCCTCATCGGAGCTGTTCTCTATGCGTCTTACGGAAAATAAATGGGCCCGTCAGAGTCTGAGATCTCTTTGATCAACTCGCAGAACATGGCTTTCTCCGGTTGACCATGCCCTGCGAATATTCACCGGTCAACTTCTGTCCATGTCATACTGCACTTGCCTTGTTCTCGATTCGCAACTGGAAGTCACTGAGAGCACTGCTTATGTCACCCACCGAAACAATCGCACTCATCCATGTGTGCCTAGCACAGGCGCCTACAGCCACTGACCAAGCATCCGATGAAGACCGTAATTGCATTTGCTGGTGTTGTCCATGTCGACGCCATGTACATGCTCTGTTGAAGGTTGATAGCGTTAGCTTTGTGATGGTTGCTGTTCCCTCCCATCAGTCCAACGGTGGCGCGTCAAATAGCCAATACTTGGTTGTCGTTAAACCTTCAAACGTGTACTACGGAGACAAACCGGAGACTGTGGCACACATGGACGGTGCAAGGCTCAGCAGCTTCAAACGTGCTCTCACATATCATGGAAACCAACATTGATTTACTATAGTACATTCCGGCTAAAAGTACTGAGTTTGGTACAAATTGCCTGACGGGATAGTGGCAGTCTGTCTGTCATATACACGTCGTAGTGAGTAATGCGTAAATAGAAATGAGCAAGAAAGTGAGGAGGGGGAGCGATGCATTGTAATGTACGTATATGGGGTATTGTTCTTCAAACAGGAGAGAGGCATGATGGAGACGAGAATAGCTGGCTGCACTGCCATATCGAAAGACCTGCAGCCTGCAACCGTAAACGCAAACGCTAGAAGCGTCGGCAAGTTGCAGGTTGTATTGCTGGGCCTCGATGTCGGAGAATAGCCAGCTGCTTGGAGATAACCGGTTTCTTCTAGCTTGATTTTTTTGCTAATTTTCTTTAGGTTATCGAGCCGATGGGAAAATAGGAATAGGAATGGACTAGGAAAATGAAGAGGGATCCAAGGGGAAGCGGGGTTCAGTGCAACGGAGAAATCGACAGCGAGGAAGGAAATATGGCGGCGGAGGAAGAAGCGGCGGGGTGAGACATAGGGAGGCGGAGGTACCACTCGCGTAGACCTTCCCATTTTAGTACAACCGAGATCTTGTCCAAGACGATGAA
The DNA here is from genome assembly GCF_014466165.1 of Pleurotus ostreatus. Classification (NCBI taxonomy): domain Eukaryota; kingdom Fungi; phylum Basidiomycota; class Agaricomycetes; order Agaricales; family Pleurotaceae; genus Pleurotus; species Pleurotus ostreatus. Next base: position 754,693 of record NW_023503162.1, on the reverse strand, counting down.
TGGCGGGTTCTGGGAAAAAGAAGTCTTTGAGGTCGAAACCAGGCACCGACATATCGTCCATCTCCCACAAGTCCATCATACCATCACAACCTGAACACGCCGCCGGTCCCGGTCCTAACAGTTACAATTCCACCGACCCGACTCTCCTTCTATCACTTCCTTTGGAACTCAAACCAACAGAATCCCCGAAGCCTTCAAGGGCTCCCTCCACCTGACTGACCTCCTCCCATCCCGGTCGTATTGTTCCCAAATGCTCGCCATCAACCCAGAGATGGCAGTGCAGTTCCCCACATTATCCGCGCTCTGCTTCGCTAGATGGCAAAGCAAAATGTCCCTGTCCTGACGCTTCGTGGCAAACACCCCGCATACGAAGATACTGAACACCGTGCTGCGTACGATTGATCTTTCGAGGCGTTGTTCGCGCGGGGTAGTAGATGGGATGTTCGTCAGACATTTGAGGGTCGTTTGCACAGCGTTCGATACTTCTGGAACGTTTGGACGATCACCCGAAATGATGGAATGCAGCCATGCGAGCGTAGACGCGCGGAATATCTCCGACGTTCGAATCCGGCAAATATCTTCATCTTTGGCGTCGGCTTGTTGAGTAGGATAATAGGCATGCGTCAAAGCTTGCTCGATGTCGGTCCCTTTGGTGACCAACTCGGGGACACTAAGAGACCCTCTAGTGATTCGATCTTGCTTCCAGCATGACAATGCCGACGTCCTGGCCATGGCCCAAAACGTGTTGTTATCGCATCCCATAACGTCGAGCATGGAGACAGTGCTATAACCTTCATCAATGCGAGCCTGCTCGGGGCTGAACAATTCGTCGATGATATGGAGGTAATGAGGTGGTTCTTGGCTAGTGACTGAAGCGATTACGTCGAACCACAACGTCGTTTTGATGATGAACGACATCTTTGCGTCGGAAACACGAGCGAGGGCGTCGGCGGGGTTGCTGAATTCCTGGAAGATGGAATCAACGTAGAAGTAGGCAATGCGTAACCATGCGCGCCAGTCGCCCATGCCACCGTCGAAGAGCAAGGAAGAGATAATGAGCAGCGCAGTCATGGCATCTTCTCTCGTATACCCCCTTCTCTGGCCTGACGGCATGAGCTGCTGCAGGAGCTCGTGGTAAATCCCGTATGCGTTGGTTTCTACTCTTTGCAAGGCCATATCCTCGGGCCCTGTCACGCGTTTGTGCCGATGGACAGACGCCATCAAACGAACGGCATTGCGCACGAAGGCATTGTTTTGTACCGTGTTGAATATCATCGTCGCCGTGTCTGATTTGTTGGCGAGGAGGTACTGGATACCTACTACTGTTGACATGTAGTGTTGCACGAGTGCATCGATCTCTGGGTTCGGGGAGAGGTTCATCTCGGGCGAATCCCTAGAGTAGGAGAGCATCCCGTTATTCACTCCCAGAAGCGCCGGGTCGACTTGAGATTCATCGTATTCCTCAGCGTCAAAGGGGACTAATCCATGATAGTGCGGGCCAAACGAGCTGTAGCCCCACGGTTGCTTGCTCGAGTAGCGGAGGGGCGGTTGTGGTTGATAAACTGCGCGACAAAAGGGGGGAAAGCGTTGAGCATTAATTACATTAACTATTATTTCACTCAGTCTTACATGCTAAGCTATTCGACGACAAAGAGGGCGAGGTATACACAGGCTGCGCTTGCGCACTCTCTGGGGAGTGGTGGTAGTAGGGAGATCCAGGCGTTCCTGGTCTCATGTCATGGGGTGGCGGTGGCACTACTCAATTATGAACAAGTGCTTGGAGATTATGACCGTCGAGGGGGCACATACCAGATGGGTAGCCAAGAGGCGGGTGCGGGTGTACCGCCCATGTCTCACGTACAGCAGAAAGGTTATTAAATGGTGGTAAGAGGACTCGGTTTGGGTCGCCTCTGGTAGGGTCTGATAAAGCTAGATGGGGAGCGATGATGGGTTGGGCGGGGAAGGCGTCGTCGTTGAGGCGCAGTATTTGGGGTTCTTGTTCAGCTGTTCGGGGACCCGACCCCGAGTGACCCTTGATCATTCCCTGGGAAGCGAGGAAGCCCTTTATCTTTTCTCTTAACTCTGTTACATTGCGGCTTTCCTGGATGTGCGACACGGTGTCAGCGCCCGCCCGCCCGACGAGGACGACGATGGAGAAGCAAAGTGGGACTCACTCTGAGCCACTCTGGTCTCTTTGCACCGAAACCTAAACACTCGAGGCGCAGTCGTACACATGTTTGACAGAAACCTTGTTCATTAGGCTGTTCGTCGCATTTCTGGATGATGGTGGTCAGAGACAACGAGCAAGCGCGGTCGACGAGGCGCCTGACGAACCTTGCGTCTAATCCTGCACGTGTAGCATCCCGACTTAGCGCGCACAGCGCCTTTCGCCTTTGGCGCCCCTCCTCCGGCTTTCTTAGCGGCTGACGACGGCGACTTTGGTGCGGGCGGCATCGCTGCTGATGTAGAAGTGCGTCGTCGGCGTTGGCGTCCGTGGAGGTTGAATTTTCAGCGAATTTAATTGATTACAAAAGGAAGGGAAGGGGCGTTTGGCTGCAGAGTTCAGATGGTCGATGGGGGACTATATGTATTCTGAACGAACGAAAACATTTCAGTGGACTTGGTCGTCGAGAAAAAGGAAAAAAGGCACTCAACAATACCCTTTTTCCATTCAGTCCAGTTTCAATCTCCGATGCACTCCTGGGGTCCTGCCACCCTCTCGGCACTGGCGACTGCCCGGCACACCCCATAAAAGGCCAAACTCCTATGGCTTTGTCAATGATCCCTTTTGATTCCGTCGGCGACCCAGCAATCCCAGCAATCGCGGCCTTTGAATCTCGCAATCCTAGATACGTCCCCTCCTCCTCGTACTCTCTCACCTTTCCTCGATCCTTGGCCCGTTGCAACTAGCAACGTGCCCTGCTTCCCCGAATTCCGACATCATTTCATGGTCCGTGAAAGTGAAACGCCTGCTGCGCCACTCATCCACTCATCTAGCCCTTATCACATCTCTTGTATTTAACCTATCTGTAGCTAATTGAACCCAGCCGTAACCGAACACGTACGGGGGATCATCAAGGGGACAATGCATCGACCAGGGCCCCCTCGATGGCGCCCACATATATCCACAACTCCATCACATATCATACAGCCTCCCCTGTCTGACGTTTCTTCTTTGTTCCAAAACCGTATATCTGCTCTATGACCTTCTCATACCGACGCAGTAAAGCATTGTTCGCTGCGTGGTCCACGCATGGTATTGCAGTATCGTGTCTAGGTAAGTGTCCAAGCATTAACCATGTTTGGTTTCATTATTGATTCCCATGCTCATCTCGCACGGTGAGCCGTTGGATTTAATCATGGTGCCTCTCGGATTCACGAACATAACCCCCCGAATCACTGTGGCACCCTTCACATTCGCCATACATCTTACACATTGCAATTATCAGCATCGGTTCTCGGATTCGTCCTCCCTCCTTCCCCCCACTTATCATCGACGAGTGGGGCAATTGTCCTCAATTTCATACGCTTCGACTTCTCATCCCCCATTCGAATTATCTATTCTGGCCCGCGTGCACGATTGTTTAAATTGTCTGCTGTCATATGAACCGGGATGATCGGTGCCACTGAATAGAAATTCTTGATGCTGATATGTAAGTCAGTCAAATAAGGTCGTCACGTAAATGATTAGCATACTATGGTACACGAATGTTTGGTGGTGATCCACCGTCTCCAGACTCTGAGCTGGGAAGACGGTCGAGGTCATCATGAACGAACCAATATGTAAGTGCTTCTCTATCCCCGAGCCCGCCTACTCTGCCGGCTTCGAGACAAGTCGCCGACTTGCCGAGAAACGAAGAGATCAGGTCCAAATAAATCATCACTTCTCGCCGACCGCCAGACCGAGAGGCATTCCTGCGGGATATTCCTTGTATCCCAGTATCCCAGTAACCAGTGAGCGACGCATCCCGAATAAGTAACAAGAAGAGGAATAAGATTCCGCATTTAGCGGTGCCAACTATACATGGCCTGGGCTGGCTGCGAGGCGTTAGTGAGGCTAAGGGTAAACACTACTTGTCGTTGATGAGGATTGTCAAGATTGTCAAGCTGCAACGGCTGTTGTAACGCCCCACCGACTGTAGCAACCCTGCATGTGCCCCATGTGCTCGCCCGCGGCGCAGTCTTGGCTTCATATACGTACTATGTATATTGCAACAAAAGTACCCACTTCTCGGAGCGCGCAGTGCATATGTAGTGACATCAACTGCGACAATGCAGCATCATTGAAATTGAGAACTCTTGAAATCGCTACAATGGTCAATAGCGGGGCTACGCGGCTTCTGGCGATGATAACAATGATTCCTAGAGGTAACCAATTGAATTGTCACGATCTACAAATACCAATGTCAACTGCGTACGACAAATATTGAACTTCGCACCTGTGGGCTCTTGTTCGACTCAATGGGATGCATATCGGGATAATTAGTCGGTCACTATTATTGGCCACGAATAAACAGCAACGTGAAACATGCAGGTGAACGTTCGAAGAGAAATGATGCCGAAAATTGTTGTGATCATCTGTAGTATGTGGGTTTTTATGATAGATCGAGCCAGGTATGTATGATGTACGGGGGATAGAAGGAGGCGATGTTGTACAATGGCAGGGGACATTTTTTGACTGTAGCGGAGCGAGTGGATTGGTGTATTGAATTTGGTTGTGTGATGAAGAAAAGAGAGTATGTGCGAGGCGTGCTAGTGATGGAGAGAAGAGTGGCTAACGTAAAGGAGCAGAAAGAATGGAAACCTCATATAGTCTCTCGTCCATCTAATCTGACCGGTGGACGAGAGAAGCCCCGAATAACAAAGTTTGAACGGTAAGAAGATGCACTCCGTATCCAAGATTGTATTTGAAAGATGTTCCATCAATTCGAGTTTCAAAGAATATTTTGTGTTTCCGGAACGAGGAGCGTGAGGCCCAAGGGGAAGTTGAAGGGGAAGTTGAAGGAGTCGGATAGGGCAACGTCGGGTAGGATAGGTTCAGGGAGACAGTGTCCATGACCACGAATGCCGCCCACACATTCCCTCTGTTCACTCCCGATCAGTGGTGCCTCTATCAGGCCCGCTTCCACTCGCAGCGCTCAACCTTCTAGGTTTGGCTTTGATCCCCCCGCTTCCACCGCCACTGCTCCCGCCGGAGGCAGAAATTCCGGAACCCCCAGAAGCGCTCGCCTGATGGGCAGTATTCGCGGGGTTGCTGCCTTCGGGGCTCGCGCTTATGCTGGTTACATTGGGATTTGGGCCTCCCCCAACGGAGTTGGATGGGTTCATGGGGATGGCACCCGATCGACGAGCGATGAGCGCATGGACAGCGCCAAGCCACTTGATTTCGTCATCCTCGCTCGGAGCACACAGAAGGAGGGTGCGCTTGGTAGTGACGATTTTGAAGGTATGGGAGTCGCTGTCCATGTCGGGCATGGAGGAAGTGAATGAAGCTGGGGTGGTGCTGATGGGGGACATGATATTAGTCCCTCGCGCAGGGAAGTCGCACTCGAGGGCATCGAGGATTTGTTCGTGGGGGAATTGACGATGAGGTTTAGAGTCCTAAAAGAGTTGGGTCCGCAAATTGGCTTGGGCGATACGGTGACGACTTACCATGTGGCTGCCCGTATACATCAGCTTCTCACCAGTGAGGATAAACCATCGCTTTCTCCAGTTCCTGCGTTTAGAGTCACATTTCATGAGGTATCCCGATAGTATCATCTTCGCCCGGTCAGCTGGCAGAGACTTTGAGTTCGGGGATTGAGATGTAGCAATTGTGGGTGTCTGTGGCTGCTGCGACGAGATGGAGACCGTTCGCTGCGCTCTAGGGGATGCATCCTCCGAATCAGACGAAGTGATGTTCTGTTGCATGTACGATGGATTGGGGGGTGATGGGGTAATAGCGATGGGATAGGGTCTCGGAGACGACTGCATCCTCGAACCTGGTATGGGGATCGGACTGGTAATGGATGTCTGGGTCGAAGTGGCCAAGAGCGTTTGACGTGCATCCTCAACAGCACTTATCCATCCCTCGACTTCAGACTGGGATTGCGCTTGCAGGTAGTAAGTGCGTGATTGCGAGACTAAAACGAAGGTGTTTTCGTGCTTCTTGAGGGCAACGGTGGTGCACGAGTGGACCTCTGAGAGCTCGACAAGACGAAGTAACTTGTATTCAGCGGAGGTCTTGTAGTACGCTAGGTGCGCTGGTCTCAGAACGAACCAACGCTTCTTCCACGTCTATTTGGCGCAGTCAATATATCAAGCCACAAGATAACGCCGCTGCCCGATGAGTATAGAACTTACCTTTCGGCGCTCTCCCTTTTTCCATAAGTACCCGGTCTTGATGACGGTTTCGTCCACCGAGCCTCTTGGCAACGATTCTCTTGTATCATCATCTGCCCGAAAGTCATCCTCATCGTCGTCCTCGTCCTCCGAGTCTTCCCCGCTTCCCGACCTACGCTCAGCAATCGAAGACAGCGGTTGCGCATTGCCGTGGATGCCAGGCCCTGTGTAGCTCGACGGGGTCAACACCGGAACCTCTTGCGCGTACATCGAATCTGAATCTGACTCTGTTCCCGAGATGGCGGATATCGATACATTCGAAGGCTAACGGAAGAAATGCGACAGGTATGAGCCGCGTTCGGGATTTCAGCCAAGAACACCTAGAACTTGCACTTGCCTTGGGTTTCGGGCTCTTGCCAGCGACTGAGTGAACTGATAGTTTGCGCTGGATTTCCTTGGGCGACGGGGGAGCTGCTGATGGCGACATGAGAATTTCGATACTGGCCGTCGAGGGCGATAGGATGAGAGGCCCCTGAAATTGCTGTTGAGGAGAGCGCTGGTGTGGTGGAGGGGGGTACCAAGTGGTAGTAGTCACGTGTTTGTCATTCGCTGATCTCTCACTGCCACCAGGGTCCTCGCAGCTCTGTCCCTTCTCAATAATGTTTGCCTGGCAGTATACCAGTGTTCGCGTCATTCGGTACGTATCAAATCTTCCTACATATGTACAGCTACTCATGGCTGGGGTCCTACATTCTCGTACTTTCCTTCTCAACCATTTCTATCAATTCTCTCATTCGAGGAATGATGGTTTAGTTCAAACACCATCGACTGGAAACATGTGGAGAGGTAGTTGTAAATGATCCTGCACGCTCACATCACTGATGAGGATTTTTCAGCCGCGGATATCTCCTAGCTCTGGCCTCCAATCTCTCAGAACCTAACACGGGACCGGGGGGCTCGCGCCCGATGCCTGGGGGTTCGTTGAAAACTTAGAACATCGCGAAAACAGCCCCGCATCAACACCACCCGGGCAGATATTGGCTGGCCAACCGTCCCTGGTGCCTATTGTCGACCGCATGCCTACGCTCTGGTTCCAAGTACCTTACGTTGCCTACGTTAGGTATCTATGGTCAAATCTATCACGCACTCAAGAAATGAAAAGGGCGAAGTCTCATGTATCCTCGCTTACGGAGAACAATGTCTTGACACCATGCCCGTAACCAGATGGTCTTACGGTCCCTTTCCATCAAGTCAGCTTCTCCTCGATAGGACCGAATTAAGCTCGTGGCCTGCGGGGGTCCCCACGCAATAGCCACGAGGCTTCATTCGGCTGTTCTAGCTCAAGGCATCCTACTCGCCTCCACGGCACCTTCAAGCTGCGGCGGGCACGCACGGCTTGGGCGCCTCTGGCTATATTTTCATCGGTCAATCATCAGCTACAGCGTCCGATGGGCTTCGAAGCTATCCCTGATCTGCATTTCCCCAGCTGCGGCACGCTCACTTGCCGTATCCCCCGTTCTTATTCACGTCATCGACTCATCTCATCAGCAAAGTCATGTGTACTTCATACCGAATCTGACAGAATGGTGTCGATATGTTCCTTTGTACCGCAGCACGCATTTTCGAAGCCGATGGAATCCCCGACCTCATGTCCTATTCACTGTTCGGGTTGTTGGCCTCGCGGAAGGCGCACGCAGCTTATCCTCATGATAGTACGCAGCTGCTTCAGGCTACAATGGAGTATATACGACCTCCGAAGGCGATACTCAATTAATTGTGATAGGTGGCTATTGTATGACGCGGTGTGAAGAAGGCATACGAGTGGGTGTTAATTACTCTATTCCCAGGATGTCAAAGCAGTGGACAGAATCTTCAGCTTGGATTGTTCTTTTTTTCCCACTTCCTTCGGATAAAATATTGCCCAAGTGTCTCTGCCCGATGCTTCTAGCGCCGGAGACACGATTGTGCAGTTTGCATCACGGCGATTGGAAGTTTCTCCTCCAAAAAACAAAAACGTTCGTACTTTGCGCAATCTATGACTCCCTGAATTCGTGCTGCGCTCTCACGTACATATCCCAGTGGACGAAAGTAGCGATCCTCCGAATGCTCCTTATGTCGGGTTCAAATCTATTTCTGTAGTGGTCACTAAGGAATACTGTGCCTCGGTCTAAGGGAGAAGCCTAGACATCGCAGCTTTCGAGATTACATGGGGCTGTAGTCGACAGTCGGCGATCATGAGTGATAGAGATTGAATAGGGGGCGTGTTTCCGCTTTTGGGCATGTGCCATTAGGACGGCTTCGATCGATTTGGCCAATCTCCTCTCATCAGTAGTGCACGTCCACAGCCATGTCTGCGAAATTCGAGAAAGCCGTCAGCATCGTCCAGAGCCTTCCAAAGGATGGACCGATTAAGCCCACACAGGATGATCAGCTCAACGTACGTGTTCCTGTAGCAGTATTATATTGTCAACTGAACCATGGCTGTAGTTTTACAAGCTCTACAAACAAGGTGAGCCCAAAGGATCAGTCGTATACACGTACAGCTGACGCATTGGCGCAACACAGCTACTGTCGGCGATGTCAACATCCCCCGTCCTGGCATGCTAGACTTTACAGGCAAAGCGAAGTGGTGAGCAGCCGCGTTTTGATGAGTCGCCTCGTTCGTTGATGAGTCGGCCTTCCTTTCTAGGGATGCTTGGGACTCTGTCAAGGGCCTGTCCAAGGAAGATGCCATGGCCCAATACGTCGAGAAACTGATTGAGGTGACTCACCCATCGACGTCCTTCGAATCTTTAGCCTGACGGATATGTTTCTAGATCTTGAAGAAAGCTGATACCGAGGAGGCCAACAAATGGATCGCGGAAATCGAGGCAGCTTGATAAAGCGTTATCTCTGCAAATTGAAACCTGTATTCAAGTTCGCTACTTATCGAAGACATTGTCCTCGGTCCGAGTGCTGTTTAATCTAGGTGGAATCCCGAGAATCCTGCGATCGATACTCAGATAACAAAGCTGTGCAGAAACGCCCATTTATGGGCGTTCGATTTGTAGCGCTTGTGTCAGATGATAGGGTCTATGGTTGAAGCCCCCGGGGACTTGCATATTCGAAAATTGTTTCATCTTATTTTGGCGCCTGCCTTGTGGAGAATGGGAAAGAGCCGCACGTCTGGTTGCTGTAAGGTGAGTCGTACGGCATGCTGTTACTGGTGGCTATCAGACTAGGCAAAATACGGAGGTTATCTAAAACGATACCCATCTCGTCCTCCCCCCTTCCATGATGCTGTCAACTACCATTCCCTATCTATATCGAGAAGAAGTGCCGACCCATTCAGTATGGACAAAATATAAGGGCAAGAACTGATTTTCTGGGCCACGGTAGTACGGTGGAAACCAGGGCCTGATACGTCGCGGCCCTCGAACGGACTGCAGGGCGACCCAAAGGGTGTTTTCCACCCCAGAACGTTGTTTATCCCCGAATGTTACCCGATCAACCCATTGTGGGGTGAAACTTTGAAGAAACAGCTTGTGAGCGAGAGAAGCCTTAGAAGCCTGGGGCCACAAGGAAAACCAACGGTTGGCCCGAGATGTCAATGCAGAACACCGTTGGTGGGTCCGAGATACGACGAAGCATGCCCTCGCCACAATACCGGACAGAACTTAGTGGCTGATGCTTCTCTTCATACACGCACGAAGACAGAAAAAGGTTACGACGTTTCACCCTCGCCAGGTGATCTTTCTTTTGACTGAATGTTCCTGTTGGCGAGTAGATGGATGCCTGAATGGACCCACGAGCAGGCTAAGAAGCAAACACGTACGCGTTTCGGTCCTTGGACTTGGACACAACGTCAATTTGGTTGCTTCTAGAATCTGCTCGATGTAGCTTCGTGGACGCGAACAAGCTGTCAAAACCTTCTGAGCGCGATCTCAGCGGCGGGGTATGCTGGAGGTAAATCGCTTTAGAACTCAGCGAGTTTGAGGCGCTCTACACCGAACATGTCATGTCGCCCTTGCCATCAATCAAGGTGTTTCACTCGCCCTCAGAGGTGAGTTCTTTTGCAATGTGGCATCCCTCATTCGTTTCATTTCTTCAGCTCGCAAGCCCAGCGATGGGACGAAGTTCGGACGCGTTAATAATCATCCTGCTATCTGTCAGCATGGAAGGGCCGCTTTCCATCCAGGACAGATAGTGACTTGGTGCGGGCAAGTTTGCCCCGTCGGTCCTAACTAACCTACCACTTTAGTTGTTGGTGAATGATGCGGCATATATTGCCCGAAACAAGTTCCCGCCTCAAGACCCGTCGTCGCCTCGTCGGTGGCGTCGGTGGCAACCCCACGAGCAGGACATCATTCGAAACAATGCACGGAAGCATTTTTGCAGATCAACTTCTAACGTCGATTAGGTTCAGAACAAGACACGCCATTCTAATGTAAGGCATACTTTCAGATTCTTGGACTTGTGCTTACTTGAGCTCGCCATCTCTCACAGCCGCGACCCGACCCCGGCGAATACAATTTATTGAAGGCTACTACTGCTGAAGACGATGAAAGAGGCATCTATTTCTCGTGGAAGGACTTCTAGCCGCCGGGTAAATCGTTGGCGACTTTGCTTTCTGGTGCTGCATGATCCGTCTCGAACAAGTCGGTCGGCATCCATTAATCATAATGGTTCTCAAGTTGAGTGCAAAATTCGACCTTCCTCTATTTGCGCATAGTTCGTGGCAGTTGTCTTGTTAGGTTCGCGTACCTTAACTACGAAGACTGGCTAAACGATCTTCCAGCCACAAAGCGGTAGCCACCATGCCATCCCGACACTCTTTCACCGAGAGGCCGTCATGAACTATAGAAGACCGCATGCTGAACGTACGGCTTTCATGTCTTAATCAGCTCATTGCGGCCGCGTCTTTTCATATTCGACTAAACTGTATTTGCCTGAGGCGTAATCTCCTTTCAAATGAACAGTGGGGCTTCTCAGTATACGCAATAGGCCCAGGCGGGCATCGTTTCCTCGGCTGAAATAGTCAACGAGAATCGTCTCATCCCCGCTGGACCATGAGCATCCTCCATGCTAATCCATGCGACTTCCGGGGCACGAATTAGGGCTCTAGGGTCCCAGACTCTCCGTTATAATAACAATAGTGCTTCGAAAAAGCGCCCAGTGATGTAGATACAGCTCAGATTGATAAATTAAACCTTGTACATGTCAAAGAATGATTACAAAAAGAGATACAACATGGTTCCCGCGAGGCTAGGCGAGGCGATAACAGCAGTAAAATGGTCCAATGTAAGGATCGGGTCCGGTGCGTGTGTAAAAGGTGGCCAAAGGTAGATGAATCAAGAACATCGTGAAGGGTCGTAAATGTCATAAAGATATCAGTAAACAAAATGAACAATCGGGAAAGTAAAGGCAACTCAGAGGTCAGCAGGCAGCTGTTACAGCTTCTATACGGTTACAAGGAGGGGCTAGAAAGCAAGATGGAGGAGATCTGGATCTAAATGTAGTAATGGAAGAACGCGTCCGCAAGGCGGCTGCGGGCAGGATTTGAAGGACGACGGGTTCTACGAGTCGCTTGTCGAGCCCTTCCGGGAATCTGGGTTTGTCACGAACAAACTCGGGCGAGGGGCAAGCCCGTAGTCAACGTGTTTGCGTCGTGTCTTGTCTTCCTTCACGCCTACAGGAGAAGCTATCGGGCTGTCAACGTCTTGAGACATTCGGCGTTCGTAGGCTGCTACGCGTGATGCAACTTTCCCACCTGGTGCTAGCCTTGGTGGCGGCGGCCGTGAGCTGGGAGTGGAGGGAGTCTTAGTGGGGGATGAATGGGCACCAGGGGAATTGGGGGATTGCATTGGTGATGTCGCCAGGGGGGTCATCACGTCCTCCAATTTTTCCTCCGGTGACCGGTTCGTAAACATGCCCGCTAAGACTGCAACGTCGGCGTCGTAGCCGCTATCATTACTCGACAGTGTATCGACGCGGGAGAGTCGTCTGAATGATGTGTTACCACTGTCGGCACTTCCGCTGGCATCACGGATGCGTTGTACAACTTGCATCGTGCCTCCCAATCGTTCGAGCGCTTCCGAGTCCATCGTCCGCGTCGTTTGCAAGGACGTCGTGCTCTTCCCATTGTGTATTCCCTGAACGTGCGTCTCAGCCTTCTCGTGTGCCCCGGCGGCCCCGCCGCTAGTCGCACTACCTGAGTGCTGATTCTCTTCGATGGGATTGAGCCTCGGCGGGGGGTTCGGATCTCTGATATCAACCAGTCCACTGGAGGGCCCCCTCCTCGAGGCATCGCTGCTCCCGCGGTCTAGGAACCTTGTGCGAGCAAACCTTCCCCACCATGTGTCGCTTCGGCGAAGCGGTTGCGTAGGCGCCGACGATATTAGCGTAGTCGACATAGTCGGACTAGTAGGCGGATCAAGGATGGATGACGGCCTCGCACCGAAGTACGATGTTTGCTGCGATTTTGCAGTCGACGGAGTATCCGAGGGCGAGGACTGCTGCTGAACAGCTTGGTGAGCGCCGAATGATGTATGAGAAGATGACGGTCGATCAAATGAAGAGAGCAGCTGATTTGATGATGCGGAACTATCTGCGCGAGATCTAGAAAGCTGGGCGCTGTCGCTTAGGTGGGATGCTGACTGGGATGCCGACGGCGAGTTTGTACGTTCGAGTGCATGCTGGGTAGGCGACTGAAGAGATGGGTGAGAGGATTGCTCGCTGAGCGTGCTGAGCGTTTGAGTATACATCTGGGAAGAAGGGAGAACGGTCCGGATCGAGGGTAATTGAAGATCGGGCGCGCCGAGCTCGCCGCCATTCTCAGGCGCATGGCCATCTTTAGCTTGTTGCTTATTGGGCCCGGATAACGCATGAGCACCGAGAACAGCAACACCCCCACTGAGTGTTATCCCGCCCAAATCCCTGTTCTTGTCTGGCTCCCGCGGTGCTGGATCCGCGAATGGGTCGACATATCGCAGACTACTCTTCCTGCTCGGCGCACTGGAATGGCTATACTCGCGCCTCATTCCTGGCCTCGACCCCCCGCTCGCAGCGTTGTCAGTGAACACAGAAACATATCCCTCTTCCCCGTACCCACTTCCACTTCCACTCCTCCATTCACCGTCGAATGGATCGCCTTTCTCGTTCCACGGCGTGGCTACCCGGCTGCTCACCAAACTAGAACCGCCATGGCTAGGTTCACGGCTCCGCGCACCGGCGCCGAAGATGCTCAGCAAACTCCATGCACTCCCTGCACTCCCATCCGCCCTCCTCCGCTCATAGTCAAACCAAGCACGCCTCCTCTCGCTGCTGGCGCCGCTCCTCCATCGCCGGTGACTGGGATTGGGGTATGCGAACTCGCGCGTATCTTCGTCGGAAAGCATGTCCCGTCGCTCTGGCAGCATGCGCACAGCACTCGGCGGAGGCCTCGTGTCCCCGCGCGCGTAATGCGCTCTTTGGTGGGCAGACGACAGTCCCAAGAGACCGGCGAGCGACGCAACACCCGCGCCGACAACCGATGTCACCGTACCAACGCCGCGGCCAACCGCCCCAACGACCCCATCACTGCCTTGGTTCACAGAGAACCGGGACGAAGCCGGCGAAGGTGTGAAGGGAGTAGCAAAAGACGCGTTGCTGATATTGCTGTAGATGTGGTTCCTTGTGGAAGCGTTACCTAGATCGTTGATTGACGTGACGGGGTGCTCCATAAACGGACCGCCCTTTTCCGAGGGGAGACCTGCAGCTGTGCCTACGGCGGCAGCACTCACAATCCCAACACCAACACCTGAACCGGGTGAGCCGCCGAACCCATCTTCCCCGTCGTCCAGCGGCGCGAACAGACCCTTGCGATACTCCTCCCTTGATTGTCTGCGGTAGTACCAGATCACACCGCCTATGATGAGGAAAACGCCAAGGGCACCGAGGGCACTCCCCACTGCGATGGCCGTCACACTGCTGCTTCTGCTGCCGTCATTCTCACTGCCGTTTCCGTTATCATTGCCTCCGTGGCCACCACCATCTCCACCGCTGCCGTTACCATCATCATCATCATCTCCACCGTGGCTAGAGGTACGCGTGGGACGGACACTGGTATTGGTGTTCGTTTGTGCGGGTTTGGACGTCTGGACGGGACCTGGTATCGTTGGGGAGGGAGGTGACGGCAGAGGGGTATGAGAAGCAACGAATGCGTTCGACAAAGAATCGTAGATTTGCAGCGGAGCAGGAGCGGGCGCAGAAGAAGAGTAACCTGCAGTTTATTTAGTAGCATGATCGTGTACGAAGAGAAGACTCACCAAATCCAAATATCACTTCATTGCCACTTACCACGGCAAAGTGGTCTCTCCGCGCGCCCAGTTGGCTCAGCACTTCCACTTCTTCCCACACCCCATCTCCACTCAAATCTAGTATCCACCCGTCGCTGTACACTGCCTGCGCCGAGGCATCTTGCCCACCGTGTATCAGTATTCGGCCGTCGACAAGTAGAGCCGTAGCAAAGTTGCGTCGAGGCACAGGAAGTGCGTTCGTGCTGATGTTGAGCTGGAACCACTCCGGATCAACGCGCAAAGTATCGAGCGCCCAGATGGTGTCGAAAGGAACGAGGCCCCCAGAGATAGGTGACAGACCCCCAAGTACAAGCAGATGGCCGTTTGGAAGCATGATACAGCTGTGTCCGTAGATAGCAGGCGGTCCCCCGTCAGATCCTAGCAAAGTGAATGAAAGCGACGAGTCGAAGATGAGATGCTGAGAGAGCGCGTTCCCAGATCCATCGGCCCTCACGCCCCCGATGATGAAGACGCGTCCGTCAGGCGCAGTGCATGCGGCGTGCTGCATCCTCCGCACCGGTTCGTTCGCGTACCCTGCGTCGGGATGGGCGATGATGGTCGGTGCCAGTTGATTGAATACGTCGATTAGAATGGCCGAGTCTGCGCGAGTTTGAATCGAGATGTCCGAGTTGGGATCGGCAATTCCTCCAAGGAGCAGAGCCATGGAGGTGTTGACCGGGGAAAGGGTAGACCAAGCGATGTGGGGGCCCTGTGACGTTGATTCGTTGTTCGACGAGGCCAGTAGCGTCCAAGGTGGTGCCGCTGCAGAGAATGGCGAAGAGAGTGGTAGGATGAGTAGCTCGTTCGTTGACGGTGCGCCAGTGTAGCCAAACGAGTTGAATTCGTCGGTCTTCCCTCCATATACGAAGATAGCTTCGTCGACGAGCATTTGCGACTGTCCCCACCTGGAGGCGTATCGTTTAGCAGGTCCCCCGACGAGAATGAGCGACACACACCGAGGCAAAGGATCAAAACCGGAGACATAGCGCACCAAGTGCGCAACAAAAGCCAACGTGGTTCTTTTCATGATGTTTCATGCAGTTATCGTCGACTAGGAAAGTATTTCATCGGTCGGTTGGGGACTTTGAGGGAGACTTGGTGAAAGTTCGTGGAGAACTGGGATAGCGGCACGTGATATCGAGCGCACACCAAGCTGCCCAAAAAAGGAAGATTCCCGACTTCCCGACTCCCGACTTCCCGACTTCCCGACTCCCAAACCCGCCCTCCTGAAAAAAGATCGCGGTGTTCTGGGCGCAATGCTGGAGACCGCGATTCCAGAGGCTCCTCATTGAAATTCTTCGCAACAAGTATGATGCCCGCTCCTCTCGTCACAATCACGATTGCTTGCTCGTTAGCGACCTCGCATCCATTATTCTTGAATTGTATTCTTTCAAGAGAACCTTCTGGTATTTTGGAATGTTCCCCTTTCTCTGGCATCGTGGCATACTATTCGTGCTATTTTCAACACCCATCCCCGTTGAGCCTTGTGTTTCACCTTGCCTTCGTTTGTCCATCCTTGAATCAACCGTGTGCACGCCTACGAAGCACACTCTAGCACTGGATTTCAATCTAGATCAGACCGCCTAGCATTCGGTTCGCTGCTTTTAGCTCTGGGGTTCGAGTATTTGCGAATACGGACCATTGCAGGAACAACGAACCTTCTTGGATTCCCCCACGGTAACCCAGACACGCGTTTGGTGCCGGGGGCGGAGATGATGTAGGGACGGATTCCAGATGATGCGTCTCAGCCTCAACGAAACCATGCCCTCGCATTCTGTTCCTGACATGAAGTGCAGATTCGAACCCCGTTCGTTGGAGCCATGGCCCATAGGAACCAGTAAGTGTATGCACATTGTTCTCATTCCACGGATCATTCCATAGACCATTGACAAAGAATCCACAGTTCTACTCGGGGACGTTTTTCGTCGTGGCCCCTTCGACTCACCTCGACGGTAATTTGCGCATCCACTGTGGTCTCTTCAAGTTGTCAGCGTCAAGCACATGGCACATCGTATTCTGTAGAGCCGATCCATGACCCCTACCCACAAAGCGCGGCACTTAAACTGGGATGTTACTCACACAGTCCATACGGTTGGTATATTTACAGGGCGCTATCTCATGATGGCACTACAGAAATGGCTAAAGTTCAACGCACCGCATTGGACGTCCCTACGCCGTGACATTTCCGCGCTTTCTGTGCGTTCGATGGGCTCCCACCATGACCACTTCCGTCCTCGCTTCTCCTACAGTATGGCGTATACATACCTAGGATTGACACTCCCTTCGTGTGTTTCCCCTCCCAACTCTAAGGTCCCGCAACAGAAGTCCCTCAAGACCGTGTATCCTGCCCAAACAAACGGTGGCGAGCCTTCACTCATTGGCCTCTGCGTCCTGGCCACCCGGCCAACCATCACCTCTGAATTCGACTCATCTACGAATCATCAAAGGCCCGTCTCCTGTCCTACCTCACCTACACCATGAACAGCTGTTAGTTTGGGCTACCGTCGTGATGAAAGTATGCCTCACTCGCTCCTACAGCACCCACTGACATACGGTCCCACCCCCACCACCTTGACCTAGTAATGCCTGGTGTTTCTCGTCGCAAATTGAGGCCTTGCAGCTTTACGTTTTGGTTCGGTGCTTGGATGTGGACGGCGCAGCGCCAGTTATGACAAAGTATGTGTCTCGAGCATCGTTGTTGTGTTCCTCATGTTAAATGGTGGCTCCAGTGCCTCGCGCAATGAAAACACCCTAGCTGACGAGTAGCAGCGACCCCTCATCGCCGACAGCCTCCCAAAACCTAATCGACGGATGGCTTACATGAAGGCTTGCTCGATACTCGCACGCTACATGGGGAGCTACCTATCTCATGTGTACCCTCTCCGGTAGCAGCAATCTCAATCTTAGCAACTGCCAACTCAATGATGCTCAAGATCGCCAGCGCTTCAATAACAAAACATATAATAACTGTCATGTCACGATACTCAGTACATCGTTAACAATGAGCCTCAACTTGACATTGGCTATCCCGTCCGATTATCCAGTATGCTATGTTTCTCTCTCTCAATCAATACGCTGCCTCATGCTGACGCCCCGTTAGGATCGATTAGTGATTTCATCTGATCATCAGTTGACCAATCACATGTGGAGTCTCTGGAAGGGCAGCACAAGCAGACCACGCTATATGGCCAGTCCTTTGAATGTGCACTCCCTCCTCCCTCAAACCTTTGAACCATGTATTGAACGATCCCCTGGTGAAGCACTATCTAACTCTCGTCCTCAATGATCAATATCATCTCGTGACTAATAAGGTGGCAACGCCCACCCTTATCTATATGTCACGGTGCAAACCAACGCAACCGTTTTCTCGCAGCAGCTCGACTACTTGCTATTGTACGGCAAGACAAAGATTGTAGCGGAGAACCTCGTGCTTTGGAGTCCTCAGGGGCGGCTCTGAAACCATTCTTCAGACTCGGGCTAAAGATGCTGGTTTGATTTTTATCGTCAAGACCACATTCTGGTATTTTCATCTGTAAGTCGGCAGCACAAACCTCATTAGCATCACGAAATCATTACACTTTTTTATCGTCCACGCCCTGCAACGTCCACGCCCTGACTCTCTAGATGAACATGCACAGGGTCATTGAGAACCAGCAGCTTCGCGTGGTGGATCTGCTCTGCATGGCCACGATTGCACGGCTACAGTCGCTCATTGCCTGGCGTCTCCTCATCAAGCGCACCGTCAATGAATTCCTCATATCTCTCTGAAATGTCCCCCACGATGAACATATTGAACGGCGCGAAGACGGACAGCTCCTCGAGGACCACCTCCAGCAGTCGACAGACACCATAGGGAACTGTACGACAATCGTTACGCTGTTGAAGCCCTATCACGTATCGTTCAGTTGACCTTGGAAGTTGGCCCTCTTTTACTAGTAGCCTCTTCTATCCGATCCTCGAGTGCCAGTTCAGAACACCCCCATCGCATATGGTGTCGTGTCCGATTATGTCCCACGAACGGATCGACTACCCCCCATATGCTGAGTGTCACTCACTTCGCTAGCACTGCTCTTCTTTTCCCTGCTAGCAATGCTAAGCTACTGCACGAGGTGTCGGAATGTCACCCGGTATTGCCACTTGGAACACGTTAGTTCGTGATGTTAATGTTATTAACATGCCCAAGTGTAAATATTCATCATGGACACAGTACGGCTTCTCTCATCGAAATGTACAGGTCATGCTTTCGCTGCATGAGCGAATTCTGAATCTACTTGAAGCGCCGCAACGAATCCATCCGCTTGCACCCTTCAGCCTACCTTGGGGGCCTACCGGCGTCTCTTCTCCCTCGTTCAAACATGTTGCGAAGTCATTTTCTGATACCTGTCCGTTAAGCGCGGCCCCCGACTTGGAAACTCCTCGCACAACGCATGCATTCGGTTTACATCCTAGGCGCTATAACTCGTCACGGTAGTACACGATTGGACAGAAGTCAGAGCAAACACGATCAGAACGCGAAGGACGTGCCTACACCGCGCTAATTCAAGACATCTCAGCGTCTATGGACTCCATTGGGCTCCAATCATTTGGTTCTATGCAGGCTATATAACGCGGTGTTCGACGGGACTTTGGCGCTCCTGTACATTTCCCCTCCCCAACTCCCTCCTGCATAAAGAATCCTTTTCAGTTCATAACATGTCAAGACATGGCGCTGCACAAACGAGTAGAAGTCTCTGCGCCCCGCATGATTTTGCTTTACTCTCCAAGCCTGATACATCAAAGCCATGTACGTGTTCCTCCCTCCTCTTGCTCTCGTTGTTATCACCAAATCATGCACTTGCGGCGGACCGCTGCCAACGCCGCCTTGTTGCTACCTGCCACCAGCCGTGTCAGCTCGAGATTTAGGTCCGGTTGCAGGTCCGAGCTGACACGTTGTCTGATTGACGAGTCTTCTATTCCTGTTATCACATATCATTGTCAGTATTTCTCTTATGATTAACTCTAGTGGTGCAAGGCGAGTGCCTCGTGGTGCCCAAACCTCCTAGAAGATCGGTTGAACCAATATGCAGGACACTTTGTCTCTTATTCGCATCCTCCCCAGCTCCCAACAACGGTGGGCTTATACAATGCTTGATTAATATCCTCATGGCAGGGGCGTGGACGCCTCCTTTTAATGACCCAGATGCTCTCGCCTCGGACTTTGTCACCCATTTCTTCACTATGGGTATCCTCCGCGCAAGCAGCGATTTCGAAATCAGAGATTCTCAGTTTAACGACGTTCAAGGTGG
This sequence comes from Pleurotus ostreatus, assembly GCF_014466165.1. NCBI lineage: Eukaryota > Fungi > Basidiomycota > Agaricomycetes > Agaricales > Pleurotaceae > Pleurotus > Pleurotus ostreatus. The sequence goes on along the minus strand of NW_023503162.1, from coordinate 734,772 downwards.
TCAAAAAATCTACATCAACACATTCAACGACTGCCGCTTCGGAAGCGTACCGTTTACAACGAAGGGGATGCACCGGCAGCAACGCTCGCCATCAAATGGCATCCCGTCAGCTCAGCAGGTGGGCCAATTTTCAGCGTCATAGTTCAACTCATGTTCATGCCTATTAGGTCCCTTCGATCTTTACCTACGACCCTTGCTTTTCGAAAGGGCGTCGTGGACAACCCGCCATGCAAGACTGGGCTTGTACTTGTGGATACCGTTCTCTTCCACCAATCCCCTATTTCTCACGTCCGTCACGGCCGATTCGGCCGTCCAACCGCGCATTGGACGATCCCCTTGTGAACCACTATCTAACCTGCGTCGTTAGCATACAATATCTGCTCGCCGACAAAGAGGCCACGGCCACTCTCATCTATCTTACTGTCCAAACTAACGCAACCATACACGAGGCAGTCCGATTGCTTGCTGCTGTACATCAGGACAAACGTCGTTGCGGACAACCTCGTTCTCTGGAAACCCCCGACCGAGATAGTTCCCGCATATATGGTAAGCTCTCGGTGGCCTTACTCGACAAGAAGCAAGCCCGGTATACGAAAGAGGATGCCATGGCGGCGTTACTAGTCGTCTCCTCAGTCCTTTTTGATGGCGGGACGGGCGGCTGGCAGCTATGGCTCCAGGTTGCGTTTGATTATCTTGACCAGATTTTCAAGTCACCTGATGGTGTAGAAAATGCCCTCAGAGCTCACGCCAAAGACGATAGCTTCATCTTCATCGTTAAGAATGCATTCTGGTTCGACGTCATTGCGTCGGCCACTCGGCAACAAAGACCACACTATTATCACGAAATCGACACAATCTTTCATCCCTCGCGCTCCCCAACATCACCGCCCTTGCTCTCCATGGAGGATTCCATCGGCTGCCACAACGACATTTTTTGGGCGTTGAACCGGACATCCGCATTCTCGTCGACGGCTCGCCCGTTTCTAGCTCACTCCCGTGATGTCGATTTCATTATGGAGCTCTTGAACGGGCATGCGCAAGGACACCGCCACCCAGAACCTGCGGCTTGCTGCTGCGAGTGGAGCCGGCGGTACACGTCCCACATGCTCTGCATGGCCACGATTGTATGGCTACGATCTCTCATGAGTGGCGCCCACTCCGTGTTTCCCATGGAACATATAGTGCAGAATTTTCTCCAATCTCTCCGAAGCATTCCAACCGAGGAGCGTACACAGCGTCACATTGTCCGCAGCTCCGTCTTCTCTATCTTCATATGCGGTCTTTTCGTAACACAGCAAGAAGGCCGCCAACTCCTCCAGGACCACCTTCGCCAACAATCCACGGACAGCATAGGGAACTGTACAGCTATTATGAACCTATTGGAGTCAATATGGCAAGATCATGACACCGTTACCGAGAATGGGAAATGGCTCGCACCTGTGACATGGCGTGGCCCGCTCAAGAGGTCTCGTCTTCTACTCGTTTGATGGACGACTGGGTTATGTTTTAATTTATCACTAACGATTATGATTATGTGTATTTATATGTGACATTACATGGAGTACGTAGATGTGGAGTCTAATATGCTGTACTGCTATAGGAGGACAGAGGTGTCGTTTCTCCCCAGTGTGGTGGATATATTGTCGCGATGAGTGGAAATAATGGCTTTCGGGGACTTGTTTCGTTTTATTGATATGAGCGTAGTATGACGAGGCGACGTCTCACATAACGGCAGGTAATACCCTACCGTATCACAGCCGTGGGCCTGCTTGAAAGTGTGTGTGGGGGATGATGGACGTCAACGCCGAGGGCTTTTGCCTGCAACAGATTCGGTCGAGGTTGATCGCAGGTGAGACTAGTCATGGACAAAGTTGATGATATTGCAGGCATTTCTGTCTGCTACCGAGAATAGAATCTGACACGAGGTGATCGCAACGCTGTATTGAGACTCGGGAAGCGTGTACACCAGCTGCGCTTCGGAAGCATCAAAGCAGTGCGGTAGAACGAGAACAATGCTCACCTACAGCTTGCACACAGGCACGAAGATCATCGGTCACCTACTGACATTATGAAGTTGATGTGATCAATGGCTCGGCGGGCACTTGAGCAGTGAATATTTGCATTGTCACTACAGAACTTCACTCAACGTCACGGTGACGAAGTCGAGTCATCTAGAATGTCTGGACGACTGAGTCAGTGCCTGCCTAAAGCATCCCCAGTCATCATGCCTGTAATACTGTGTTGGTTTGCTAGTATTGGTTTGCTATACCAATGGGCTTCCGATTGGTTCGTTGTGCAACGTCCAAAGGATCTTGTATAAAACACCATCTATTCCACATTGAAAAAGAGAAGCAAAATATATCGTACAAACCCTTGGGAACTCAAGGGGCAAATGTATAAGTGCAGCAGGTGAAGCAGTTTGTGGGGAAGCAGGTGGAAAGAACAAAGACATCACTGATCAAAGAGGTCCCGACTTGTATCCGTTACGCCACGCCAAAGCCATGCGGGAACGAGCCATCACGAATCCGATGGAACTTCCAGCCATCCTTCCATGCCAAACGTGTTCTCTCCAGAATAGCTGACATACAGGAAATTATCCTCGTCCCTGTCGAGTAATCAGTTACGGCTAGACGATCTAGAGCGCATCAAACTTACTTATGCTCCTCGTATATCGCACTCATCAGAGCCGCAGTGGGGGGTAGAACTTCATCCACAAAGATGAAGATGGCTTTCTCTGGCGCGAGCTTGATACGTTTCCGTATCACGTACACAAACTGCCCCACAGTAAGATCCTAGAACGATAGGGTTAGCGGCCTTCAGGTTCCTGAGATGCGCTTGCGTACAGATGGCACAAGATATTTCTTCTTGTCTATTGTGGGGATATCAGTGCGGTCTGCCTTCTCGCAGATGACCTACGCAATAAACCTGTTCAGTAAAGCGCACCCAGTCGCAAGTTATCAAGCTTACCGGGATGCGATCTGGATACTTCTGTCGTATCCTCTCAGCTTCGGCCTTGCGCTTCTCTATTTCATCGAGGTCATTCAGCATGTTCCGCTGCACTACTGCGGATATGGAGGCGTACCAAAGGGATGCTCATCCTTGAATTTGGACCTCATATTCACAGCAAAGTGGATAGTTCAGTAGAGTAGAAGAGATCAAAGAGGAGAAGCTGATGGTGGTGGTACGAAAGATCGGCTGTAGGGACACGGTGCGGTGTGGACAAGGCGAACACGCCCAAAATGGCAACACGGTCCAGGTTCCGGCGCCAGAGGTCGCCGGATGCAATTATTGGGCGCCTATGTACTATACCCATCTCCGAAAGGGTAGTTCGAGAATGAGCCAAGTGGACTGCGCAGACATATCGTGTCCACCGCCCACTGATACGCCCAGGGGCCTTATAAACGCGATACGCAAGCTCAAGTGTCCCCTACCTCACCACCTACGAAGCTCTAGTGCGCGCAAATGACAAGTAACGAACCCCGAGTGGTCGTCATTGGTGCTGGGTAACCGCCTTTTCGTTCCCGTTACATAACGACTGCTTACTGACCGTTTCGAGCAGCCTGGCAGGCATTTCCACCGGTATTGCATTAAAACAGCAACTGAACTGCAAGAATTTCACGGTTGGACTTTGTTATCAGATGCGCTGCTGCTGCTGCTGCTGCTCAACATTCACCGTGCGTTTAGATTTATGAAAAGGCCAACAATGTCGGGGGAACTTGGAGGGTGAGCGCCTCTCCGCAATCAGTATCTCGCGCTCGCTCAGACGCGTTTATCCAGGACAACACCTATCCCGTAGGCTAAGACTTCCTGTTTGCACGCGTCTACTCACGAAACACCTCCTAGGGATGCGGCTCAGATGTCCCCGGGCACTGGTACAGCCTCTCCACGGAGCTGAACCCGCATTGGAGCACCTACTTCGCGGGACAGCCTGAACTACAGGCCTACTGGGAAGGCCTATTCCACAAACACGGTCTGGTGGCGCACACGCAATTTAACACCCTCTACAAGAGTGCTGTCTGGGACGCAGACGCGCAGCTATACCGGATTGTTTTAGAGGACAGCATCACGGGTGCAAAGATCGAAACGCAGGCCCACGCGATTGTGTTTGCGATGGGGGGATTTGCGAGGGGGATGTATCCTCCAGAGATTAGGGGAAGAGATGTGTTCAAGGGTGCTATTTGGCACTCGGCGGAGTGGGACCATGGATATGTACTTGAGGGAAAACGTGTGGGGGTGATTGGCAACGGCTGCTCCGTGTACGTTGAACGCCAGCATCTATATCTTACTAAGGAACGTGCGCTAATCGTTCATCCAGGGCACAATTCCTCCCAAAAATAGCTGCCGATCCGACCGTGCAAGTCGTCAATTTCTGTAGGACCCCTCAGTGGTTCGTCCCCGCGGTGATTATTCTCAACCCAACTTCTGCCATCCGTCCATTCTGCCAATCTCCCAATCGCTGACCCAGATCAACTCTCGAATCTCGTGTAGGTTAACTCTAAATACCCTGGCTGGGTGCAAACTCTATTCGCCTACGTACCAGGCGTAATGCGACTTTACAGGAACATCATCATGGCTAGGGTAAATTCAGCACTTTTTCACCATTGAGCATTACGTGGCCCTCATTGCGATCTATCAATATCTTGATATCTAGTCGGACACAGCATCGCTCGCCTTTCGCAAGGAGAATACATTTGTACTCAAGCAGGCTAGAAAGGTGCGTTATACGATACGCGGCTCCCCCACGACTCGGGTTGTTAATTGACCGTGTGGTGTGTAGGGGTTCACCAAGTACCTCAAATCCAAGCTCCCTAAGGAAATGCTCGAGAAGATGACACCATCCTATCGTCAGTACTTCAATCCCTCGTTTTGACCAAAATCATGATTTATTCGCCACAACCTCACGGAAATAGCACCTGGGTGCAAGCGCATCATCGTCGACGTGGGCTACCTCGATGCCCTCCAGCAGCCTAACGTCACTGTGAACTGGGACGGCATCGACTCGATTGTCGAGGGTGGAATCAAGACGAAGACAGGCGAAGTTATCGAGCTAGATGCTATTATCTTCGGGACTGGATACGTGGTAGTGCGTATGGTTTCACTCTTTTGGTACTATCTCAAGTTCACTGAGCCGAACGCTGATCGTGTTGTTGTTGATATAGGAAATGGGCAATATGAATATACTGGGACGCAATGGGAGGACCGTGGAGGGGTACTACGCCGAGCGTGGTGGCCCCACTGCGTACCTCGGCACATGCATCCCTGGATTCCCCAACGTGTTCACCTTGCTAGGTTCGTTGTTCTCTGCTACTGCTCTACTACTGAGGTGTCTGCTGCAATGTGTTGTGCGCGAATTAACGGTTAAACAAAGGACCCAACACGGCGACAGGGCACGCGTCTGTCATCTTCACCGAGGAGGCTCAGGTATGCGTAAACAGTGCGATCCAGCTTGAATACATAAGCTAATTAATAATCCACAGATAAATCTCGCCGTGCAACTGCTCCAGCCCATACTAGAAGGCAAGGCCAAGTCGTTCGAGGTAACTGACGCTGCTACGAACAAGTATGATGAATGGTTGCAGCGCCGTCTCGCGACCTCTGTCTGGACGGAGTGTCATTCGTATTACCAATCCCAAAACAACTACGACGAAGGCTCAAAATCTGAATTGGAAGCAAAGCCCAGGATTGTCGCGACCTTCCCTGGGCCGGTATCCTATCTCTGGTGGATGCTCCGCAAGCCCGTGTGGGGCGACTACATTGCTGTCGGGGCCGAGCCATGGTTCGCGAGTATGCGTAGTGCGAGGAGGAAGAATGCCGTGATGTTGAGTGTTTTTAGTGCACTGCTCGGCGTTGCGGTTGGTGTAAGTCTGTTGCGCGCGGACGGGCTCTCTGCAAGCGTTGGGTTTGCCGATGTTTGGGAGAGGGTTCTGGGGCTAATCTACCCGTAATTTATGACAGAAATAACCGCGCTGCGTAGAATACTTTGTTAGCGACTAATCTTACCCAACAATTCACATGGGCATTTTGGTATCCGAGTGTGAGACGCCTGTAACTGTGCCAGGGCGCGTCTAGTCCCTTTTACTCAAATTTCACTCAGACTTGCCGTCCCACCGTTGGTGTTTGCTGATATTTGGTACAAACCTTCTATCGCGACGCGTGACAATTGTGACAAGGCGCGTCCTTAGCCTGTCCGACCTTCTCTCCGAGACTCTGACTGCTACCGTCATGTTGCATTCAGGGAGCTCAGAAAATGAACGACTCGAATCTTCATAGAAGACCACCCTTCCTTGCGCTCGAAGCGTGGGTTTCGCCACAGTCGTTGACACCCCGTTACGCGGAGTTTGACGCGTCTTTATTTCGATTCACTCTGACCGCGTTGAATCTTGCTTGAAGGCAGAGAATGGGAAAATTAGTGAGTGGTTGCCAAATGCGCTACATACACAAGGCTCACCACTGCCCTATTTCAATCCCTGCGTATCCCTATTCGACACGTAGCATCATTTGCCACTGATAGATTTAATCAACGCCTTGTAGAAGCTCGCGTCAGATGCGGGGCAATCTGAACGTAGATTTCGCGATTGTGCAGTGGATCTCTGCGGAGGCGAGGTTTTTTTTAATCTTTCATTTCATTTCCATGCATATATTGACGGCGTGGTCAGTCTTCGAACTCCAGCAGCGACCAGGATGGCAGCCTTTGACAGAGAACCTGGCATTCGTACCGATCCAACCGAGAAAAAAGACCCTAGCAAGGGTAGCAAGGGCGCATATAGGTGATCGATCCACCGTTTCTGCACACATTAGTTGGTCACTCATGGCGGCGACAAGAGTAGCAGAATTTCTGGATTCGGTGACGCATAGGTGAGACCTCTTCACCAGGTGGCCCTCCACGTGGGTACGACGGACGAAACCACCCTTCTACTATACCCAGGCAAACGAATTTCTGAATCTACGTGGAAGATGGTTGAAGTGCATACGCCCGTCCAAACTCACTTGCTTCGTCTTCGATGTCGGTGAGTTCGGGTTCACCCTTCAGCAATCGTGAGATTTGATTGGCCGGAAACATGCCTTGGCACTACCCTCTTTTCCATCTACTAGCCACCAACGCGTGGAGGGAACCTCTAGCGTCGATGACAAGTTGCTTAATTCGCTCACCACTGACGGGACCGTTTCACATTCGTGACGTCCCTTCCCAGAAACTAGCGTTCAAGCGTGTCAATTATGCTACATCTTCTACGCGGGAGAGATTCACTGCTGAATCTCAGTGCATGATTTCCAGAATTGAAGGTATCCATGGCTGATGCGTACTCATCTGCGCTCATCGGTTAGTGGCTCTTGTCTTTAGTGACTCTACTACTTCGCTTCGTCACTTTCTTCAGTCTCCCTCGGAGGAACAAGCGCTCCTAACCCCTGTCTTCGTGTGACTTGATGGTGTCGCGTATTTTTCTTCAACTTCGTGCGAAACCGAATAGTCGAGCCTTCCAGCAGCATCCAATATATCTGTAATCGCTACCCAACGACGCGACAGCAACTCACACGGCAAACGTGGAAGATAGTCAAGTGCTCCCGTCTACCGATGCAAGCGCTACCGAATTGCAGAGTGCCTCTACGTAGGAGCCTGAAGACTGTGCCACTGCTTCTTTTCTATGTTGCCCGATGGACATCGATGAATGACTACATGCAGAAACTTTGGCTTACCATCGATCCATTCCAAATCTTTCATCTCCGTCACGATCACCGCCGTATGCGAAAAATATTAGAGGTCGATTGATGCCCTCTGTGACACCCCCGCTGCAGGTATGTCATTTATCACATCCGTAACAACGATCCCTGTATCTTCGAACGTAAAGTGTACGCCGCTATGCCCGCCACCCGTCGATCGATGTGCGGCCAACTTGTGCCTTCGTTCTCTTTCTGTATGAGCACCTCTCGACTACGATCGACATCTTACATGCGTTGGCTGTCGATCGGTATTTCGTCCGTGTGGGCATTCTCCGACCTAAGGCCGACGGTTTGAGCACACGTTTATTTCACTGGGAATACTACCTGGCTTTCATGGGATCGACACATGCATGCTCCTCGGTAGTTGCGGGCGCGCCAGGAATAGTGACATTTCGCCATCACTCCCATCCCGCCTATGCATTGATGACCCCTCGGAACCGCTTGCCGGGTCCTCGCAAAGTCGCGCGTATGGCCGACCCTTCGCGCCAGACTGGACTGGCACCCTCATTCTGGGGCTCGATCTTGCCACTCGATCAGACAGATGTAGACGAAGAGGCTCTTGAACTTATGGCATTACCTGAGTGTGGAGCTTAAGCACGGGTTCTCTTCCACTTCCACGACGATCTATATTAATGAAGGCTCACATAACGACACTTCGTAGACTTCGCGACAATCCCGTCCGAGTAAGTCAATTATTCTGGGGGAAGACGAGTGGGCATTAGGCGCTCGTTGTCGTCATCATGTGAGATCTTGCACCAGTTTGCAGTCCGCATCAGGAAGAATGGGTCAATCAATAGTTCGTTTCTCCTTGGTCTTTGGCGCACCAAACTCGCGAACTAATCGCTCTGAACAGCCCGACCCCTGCCAGCAACCGCTGCGAACACCGCCACGTTCACCTGACACACAAACAATAGAGTTCCACCGATTCCGCTCATTTAGGGCATACGTGCCATCTGTAATATTGTACCTCGGACATTGACGTATTTTCAAGACATACTCCGACTTGGTCTAGTCAATATCTCGTTCCTCGAGATCTATCGGCGCGATATTCCAGAGAGTAGAAAAGGAGGCTCGTCTCCGCCATGAAAGAGTCATTACGCCCCCCAGAAATCCTCCCCCGCACTTCATCATGTCTTTAATACAATCCTCTGCCTTCGAATCACGAACGACAACAACCACTGTTTCGCTGTCCACCCTCTCTGACTGGTCGAAACAACACATACATGATGTCTTTGAAGCACCTAACGATGACATGTGCCTTCGCGCCATCGAGTCGACATTCGCAAAGAACTTGAAAGCTACGATAAATGGCGCGCCTCTTGATCGCGAGAGCATCAAGCAATTGGTGCTAGCCATGCGACGAGGTTCATCCACCGGCTTGAAGGTCCACTGGCATCAGGCCGTCCCTGCACCCGGAGACCCGACGACAAATAGAGTTAGTACCCGTCATTATTTCTATGTTATGTACGGGCCGCTCATTGTATCCCTACCAGGACGGATCTTTTTGGGGAGTGTACGTTATCAGTGGCATACAGAAGCAATTGCCAGGCATGAGCAAACCTGCCGAGTTTGAACGACATAAGACAGTTACAGTCAGGTTAGTCCAGAATTCGAGGCCTACTCACAAGAAAGGAACCTGACCATCTCTTTCAGGATCGAATCCTTGTCTTCTGACCCATACGTCGACAGCCGAAGGATCGTTAACCTCACTTTCGTTGCGAACGACGTTAGGGTGGACCGCCAAGCGACACTCTGATCATCCCAGGAAGACTATTTATGTATAATTATATGATTAGGTTGATGATGGCCCCATCCATTTCATCTGTATTAGCAATTCCCTCTGACATTCCGTAGTATAGGCACCTGTGTAACTACTGTCTATTTTAGATACATCATAATTTTCGGACTAATCATATCATGTCTCGTTATTCGCATTGGGTGCCAGCTACTCGGCCTTGGAAGAAATCCAACATATGCCCAGGGGTACGGAATGTCGAACATGTTACTGTTAAGGCTTGCAGTGAGTGCTCGAGTGATCTTATGACGGCGACATGTGAGGTTGACCTGATGCGAATTGCGTGCCTCGAGGCATGTGTTCGGAGGCGATGAGCCCTTTCGGGAAATGCTGTCTACACCACTCAGTTTACAGTCAAACGACGGAATGTTTTCAACTTTTATGATCCAATCTCATGGGGCAAAACCGGCACGGGTTGGCGTGGCAATGTAAGTGGTCAGAGGCATCATTCCACGCACGGAAAGGGTAGTGGTTGCGCGGTTGCGGGCAACACACTTACATATTCTACTCGCGCAATATACGATATGATGCATGATTCATCATCAACGACTCACCAACGTCGGACCGACTAGAGACATATTAAGCAACCCGAGAAGATAGGAATCACATTTCGGATACCCAACCCTCTCCACCCTAGGGGAAATGCAGAGATAGCGATTGTATACTTGAACAGCCCGTTTGTTCCCATGAGCGCGTCAGCTGGCCGCAGTCTTGTCACGGCGGCGGCAGGTGTCCGCCAAGCGGCTACGGCACCTACCGACGGCTAAGCCTGCGTTGGATGGACTGAAGCGAAACCAAGACGTGGGCCGGGCGGCGCTACAGGATGGATGCAGCCCAGGTTGCAGCCCAGGTATGCCCATGATCCGTGCTATCGTGGAGTACTCGAGTTCGGTAAGGCCTGAATTACTAATAGAAAGTGAGTGCTATCGGGTCTGTAAAAGACATAGTGCGAGCCACCGATATGAGATCGAGGCCACTGTGGGTGCCTGTGTGTGCTCTTCGGGAAGGTACTTCCCACTTCCATAACTTGCGTCCAGGAACGCGACTGCCTGTGATCGGGAGGAACCCAAATTCGATGAGCCTTACAACTACGTTACCCTACAGCCGGGAATACGTTTTGGCTGCTTGTCATCGATCACACCTTCAATTACACGGTGATAGATGTCGCGAGTCGCATGTTTCAAAGCGGTGGGGTCTGGAATGCATCAGGGCTGAACAGCCATGCGGGTAGGCATGTTCGCGGGTGCAGTGAGACTCTTGAGAGTCTTGGGGTAATACATTTCGAAATCAATTCGCCACATCCCAAATGCCAGAATCTCGGGTAGATGCCGTTTGGGAGAGATGTGCCTGAGCATTAGCCATACATGGTGATCGCAGCAGTGACGGTTGCCAGAGCCCCTTCGTATTCCCGCATTCAGTCGGGACTCGGCGTCACTTGTTCGGGAGTAAAGCGCCCTGATGCATCGATATGAGCGTTTTGATCTGATAAGGGCGTACGCGTTATTGTATCGCCCACAACGATCCGACCAGCATAAAGATAGCTAGTGGAGGCCAGGAATGCACCAGCTCGAGACGAAGCTATATCGGGCTAGATATTTGGAGCGCGGCGGCCGTGTTTTCTGGTGGCGACGGGGTGAGCTGAACCGCGCGCCTGCAAGGCCAACAATCCAAACGATAAGAATTGAGCTAAAATGAATGATCATGAAATGCACTCGCCAGCGATGCTAGGCCGGTATTAATGAGCACGGCCTAGGTGAGAAAGCAAACCACTGGGTAGCAATTGTTCCCGTACACAATTAGTGGCGGCAACCACCACTTCCTGGGCCACTAGCGTGAAACGACACCAACTCGGACTGAAGGATGATGCATTGATGCGCCAAGATATCGTGTTCTGCGCCGTATCTGCAAATTAACGGGGATGGTCCGGACTTTGACGGCGATCGTGCTTGATAATACAATGCTCGACACGCACAGTACTTGAGACACGGTCTTCCCACCAACAACGACAATTGCAGTGATATCCCCGGTATGTGAAACAGAGTACCCGTCAGTCGACAGATAGCGTGCAGGTACGCGAAGGCGGAGAGAAACGAGGTCCGAGTGCGAGCGCGGACACGGCTCCGCACTGAGCGCTGGCGTCGAGGCGTCATGGTCCATGGGTCATGGCATCGAGTCATTGTAAACGACTGCGACAATATAGGTGTTACAGTCGATCGGTCGGGCGTCGCCGTCGGAGTATTCGGAGTACAAGGGTGCGAAACTAGTTGCACGTGCCATACCATTTCTAGCAGATACCTCCTGGTACGGTGTGGACGGGAGGACGGGACAAGACACATCGAATCAATGTGTATGATCAGGATTCAGCAGGATGCTCACACTCAAAGGTTTGCAGCGCGGGTTCAGCTTTCCGAACGAAAATATCAACTTCGAATTGATTGAATACGATGGGTCAATCTCACCAATGGTGACATGCTCCTTATTGATGATAGGCGCTACATATACCTGACCCATTGGTACGCGCCGAAGCAAGAATTGCATTCGAAGCGAAAGTTGAGCACTGTGTATAAGCAGTTAATGGAGGCTGGTTTTGGGTCTGTTGTGTTCCAACCGCCGTCAAGTCAAATCTCGTAGTGCAACGTTTCGTTTCTGACACTCATCCCGGCACGTTCAACGTTTGCGTAACCTGTGATCCTGGTGTAAGTAGATATCAACTAGATCTTTCGTATTTCACATGGATAGACAGGGAGGAAGAGTTACGCAAACGGACGTGGAACGATGGTAGAGTTGGCTGATACATTTCTCGAAAACATCTGAAGCAGGTCGGCCCCTGGAATCGGTACGTTCTTCTCCTTGCTACAATGGCAAATTTCCAGTTAGCGACCATCACGACTGCAAAGTAATCGACGTCCTTACAGTTCGCGTACTGATAGAGACCAACCGGTGTTAGATCAGAGCATCAACAACACGTTGTGAAACTTACCACGGATGACAAAATTGGCTAGAACCGCGAAGAACAGAAGCAGGCTCACCACCACGGGCCCAGCGATCATGTCTGCCATTGGCGTCGTCAGTAGGTAGCCCTGTGCTACAGTGGCACCACGCACCAAAATGCCCTGGATCCCGTCGCCGTATCATGGAGATACGGTGCTGGTACAGCGAGTATCCGTAGATCTAGGAGAAGTGTCATTGAATTGAACTACCCCCGGTAAAGAGAAAGCACGCACCAGAACGCCGACACTGATGAGTGCATACACATACGCAAAATTGCGCGCTACTGGGTCTTTAGACGCATTGAGCAGCGCCAACGCGAGTGTTCCTATCACTATCGAAAGGTCCAGCCACCCCACCCACGCTGCGCAGTCCACAGCATCAGTGAATCCAATGTAGCCGTCGTCGCAGTCACTCACTTCGTTCATTCGCAAACCAGACCTTGGCTTCGACCTTGACAGGAGTCGGCACTTTCTTCGGCACTCGTACTTTCGGGGCGCTGCTGATGGCGTGGTAGTCCTGCACCGTGGGCCACTGCCCGTTGTCGTCTTGTTCGGTCTCTGGGATCCCGTCGGCGCGGTGGTAGCGCACGGGGCGTCGGAGGCGGGGAAGCGAAGCGAGCGCTGAGGAGGAAAAGGGCGACAGAATGTCGGTCATTGCGTGCCACGATCTGCGAATCATGGAGTCTGGTCGTTCATCGCGCAAGGCCCGTGCGTTCACGTCGCCGTTCCTGGGTCTCGGCGTTGCTGTGGACATCCCGCTCGCAAGTTCGAAGGTGTGCTCGTCGTCGGGATTACCTCCGAGTTGTTTGAAAAGCGCCTAATTTTGGGGTCAGCTAGGGGTCAGGAGTGTCTCCTCCTCATCGACTTTCCCCTCGATTGTTCACGGGAACCACAAGAAATCGGACGTGGCTCAGAGGGCACCAATATCTACTATATGTCTCTCCGAATAGGCTAATACTAAGTCTTTTCCGGTCTATTCCCATACTGTGAAGCCTTCAATCCCATAGAGCTCGATTGCAAAGTCCGATCCCTATGGACGATGAGCGTGGGTAAAGTCACGCGATACTTAGGTTTGGGCGGAGATTGTCGGAGAATGAGATGGAAGGTGAAGCCGTGCGACGTCATGTCACGTTTCCAGAAGCGACTAGAATCATCATAATGCGGACAGAATGTGCTCAAATCGCCTACGGCCTAGGCAAAAGGAATATAACCAGCTCCGAGCCCTCATTCTGACTCCCCGCTCTTGATTCACTACCACCACCATCTCAGTTTTCCCATTAGAAATTCATCATGGGTACCGACTACTACAAACTATTGGGCGTCGATAAGAAAGCTACCGACGAGGAAATTAAGAAGGCCTACAAGAAAATGGTATGTATACACTTTGTGTTCCCATGAATTCCAGGTCGAATCATTGATGCTGATTGTTTGTTTTACAGGCCTTGAAATGGCATCCTGACAGGAACGGAGGCTCAGAGGAGGCCTCGAAGAAGTTCAAGGAGGTATGTATGGGTTTCTCTCATCGCCGCTTCCCTCGAAATGTGATGCTAACTTGGTATATTCACAGGTTTCAGAAGCCTTCGAAGTCCTAAGTGACAAGAACAAGCGCGCGGTATACGACCAGTTCGGCGAGGAAGGTCTCAAAGGAGGAGGACCCGCACCCGGTGCCGGTGGGCCTGGAGCTGGGGGATTCTCAGGTTTCAGCGGCTTCCCTGGAGGTTCGACGTACACGTTCACCACGGGAGGCCCTGGAGGCGGAAGAGGGGGATTCAGTCCGACTGACCCCAACAAGATATTCCAGTACGTACATCCCTTCCACTTCCATCCGTATAGACGAAAGTCTCACCTTCGCCACAGGGAGTTCTTCAGCAGTTTCGGCGGAATGGGAGGCGGCCTTGGAGGCATGCGGGGTATGGGCGGCATGGGTGGTATGAACTCGTTCGAGGACGAAGACGACGATATGGGCGGCGGACACACGACATTTAACTTCATGGGCGGCGGAATGCCAGGCGGTATGCCCGGCGGAATGCCCCGTGGTGCTAGGACTCACCAATCACGGCCCTCAGCACGATCCACCCGCCCAGATGCTGGCCCCTCAGAAATCACCCGTCCCCTTAAAGTCTCCCTAAACGAGCTCTACTCCGGCATTACCAAACATCTTAAAGTTGGCCGTCGACTGCTAGATGGCACCACCGAAGACAAGGTCCTAGAAATCGCTGTACAACCCGGATGGAAATCCGGCACCAAAATACGGTTCCCTCGCGCTGGCAACGAGCAGCCTAGCACAGGCGAAGGACAGGACCTCGTATTTGTCGTCGAAGAGAAACCACACGATGTGTTCAAGCGGGAGGGAAACGACCTTATTTGCAAGGTGACGTTGCCGCTGGTAGAAGCGCTGACGGGCGGCGGAGGGAAGAAGGTTGTCGAAGCGCTCGACGGGCGCAAGATACAAGTACCAATACCACTTGGTATCGTCAAGCCCGGGCAAGAAACGACTATCCCGAACGAGGGGATGCCTGTGCGGAAAGAGGGCAGCGTGAAGAAGAAGGGTGATATGATCGTCAAGTGGGATGTCGTCTTCCCCGACCGACTCACGCCCGCACAGAAGGAGGGTATTAAAAAGGTGCTAGGATAAGTACCTCTTCGATTTTCGTGATAATTATTATTTCGCTTTTGCATATTTACTTTATACCCTCATCAACTACGCAAGCATGTATTGTAACATTACACAGATATAAATTAGTGACCCAGGACATTCGTAACTCTGTTAGCGTTGATGGCGCTGGAGTCTATTTGTCTACCGAAGTCGCTTTCTAAAGGCCTAATCTTATCCACTGAGGCGATTGAAGATTCACATCAGGTCTTCAACTGCCTCAGTCTTTTGGGTGAGAATTTTAGGCGTTCGCTGATCGTGAAATTGATCCATACACCCACAGGTAGTGCTGCAGCGCAATGTCAAGTACAAAGTTTTAGCGTGAGTCAACAGCGAGTAGGAATGTTCTCTTTGCAAACGTGCAAACGCGGCAATACACACAAGCACGGCGGCCTGAAGTCAATAGACTGAAGTGGGTCCCGAATCTGAAGGTGTATGATGTTGAGGTCCGATGATGATTCTTACAAATAGTCCTGGATTTTTGGGAACATTGCGTTCAAAGCTGTTCAAAATCTCACCGGTAACAGCGAGCACCTCTTCCGAGGGGGCATCCTAGGCACCGCCTCTCCTGCTCTTTCTCGCAGTTCCATTCTCCCGGGTGGAACTCAACCCATGGGCGTGGTACTTTTTGGCTTTTTGACATCACGGTGAGCCTTTATTGCCCATGATTGCATACTGGCTCGTTAATTGGGCAGACTTGGCGTGAGCTCGAGGGAGCGATGGGGAGTGTGGTGAGAGGGTACTGCACGTCGGGTACACGCTAAATGGATTGGGGCCTGACTCCCGTCCCACAACAGCGTAGGTGCATGTCTTCTTCCTCCCATGGAGATGGATATAAATTTGTCGCTGGGATGGAGGTGAGGGCTGCAAGAACGCTGTCTCATCTCCAGCCCGATCGTCAGAATGCGGCGTTTGCTCTCCCTCTTGACAGTGCTCAACCTCGTATTTGCAGCTCCGAGCGTCCCCCAATGGAGCTTCGATCTCAAACAATCGACCAGTGGGATTGTTGCCCTGGAGTCCATAGTCGTCTCACCGACACTGGCCATCTTCTTTAATCGCCCTTCACTTGACCCCTTGCACATCGACAACCATTCCGCACTGGGTGCCCTTTGGGATCTACGGACAAGTACCGTCAGGCCTCTCGAGGTTGTGTCGAATGCATTCTGCGGTAGTGGCGCTCTCATCAGTAACGGGTCCATGGTAATACTTGCGGGTGCTAATTATCGGATATCCCTCTCATCACCATCTTTACCTGTAGGTCAGCATTGGAGGCGACGCTCCAGGCGGTGGTATTAATCAAGCCGGCAACCAAGCCATTCGTATCTTCGAACCATGCGCATCTCCCTCAGGTGAAGGCTGCACCCTCTTTGAAAATCTGGAGACCCACCATCTCTTCGAACGGCGGTGGTACGCTTCGACCCTCCGGATTTTTGACGGAAGTCTTATGATCGTTGGGGGCACACACGCCAACACGAAGTTCTACAACATCGATCCCGTGAACTCGTTCGAATTCTTCCCAAAAAAGGAGGCGACTACTCGGCCGTCTGCTTTCCTCGAGCGCGCCCTTCCTGCAAACCTATTCCCTAGGTAATGCTCCGTTTCACCGACGCTGTATCATTTCACCCTAATACGCATCTTGAACAGAGTATTTGCTCTCCCTGACGGTCGTGTATTCATGATAGCCAATAACCAGTCTATCATCTACGACATCGAAGCCAACACTGAGACTATCCTCCCCGACATCCCCAACAACGTCCGTGTCACCAACCCGATTGACGGCTCCGCGATATTGCTCCCCCTCTCCCCACCTCAATTCATCCCCGAAGTCCTCGTGTGCGGAGGAACACAAACAGACACCATCGACCCTTCGCTTCTCTCCTCACAAACCCCCGCCTCGTCCCAATGTTCCCGCATCAAACTCACCGAAGAAGGTATCAAGCAAGGATGGCAGGTTGAACACATGTTGGAAGGTCGAACCATGCCAGAATTGGTGCACTTGCCGAACGGACAGATCCTTATCGCCAACGGTGGGCGCACTGGGTTCGCTGCCGTGAAGTCAATCGCGGACCCCATAGGAAACTCCAATGCGGACAACCCAGTCTTGACGCCTTCGTTATACACACCTTCGCTCCCCCTCGGTCGTCGAATCAGCAACAAGGGAATGCCCACCACCGACATCGCGCGTATGTACCATTCCAGTATTACTCTAACACCCCAAGGCAACTTCTTGATCGCTGGGAGCAATCCGAATGATAATACGACCGTGGGGGCCAAGTTCAACAGTGAATTCAGAGTCCAAACGTTAGATCCTCCATTCATGAAGGTGGCACGACCCCGGTTGCTGAGTATGCCGAAGAAGTTGAGATTTGGGCAGCGAATTAGTGTTCCTATATCAGTCCCGCCCTCCCTCATAGGCAGAGACATTAAAGGTAATTATAAAGATACCAACGCTACATGAACATCTATGCTGATACCGCATCTAGTATCCCTCATGGACTTGGGATTCTCTACCCACGCTTTCCATTCGAGCGCCCGATTAGTGTTCATGGACGCTACCATTTCGCCTTTCAGGAATATTCTGACGTTCACGACCCCGCCGAATGGACGGGTGTTCCCTCCGGGGCCCGCCACCATTTTCCTGACGGTGGATGATGTGAGCAGTGAGGGTGCGTGGGTTATGATGGGGAGTGGAGCATCGCCGCCAACTTTGGAGTGAGTGGAAGGGGGTGACGGACGACGGCGAGGAAAGATTGAAGAGTTGTGATGGGGAGTGGACTGGCGGAAACCAACCTCGACTCGGGTGTACTTAATATCGGAAAATGGACTTGTATATGAACCTCAGCGTAAATGTTTTGGCAACTCCTTTAGCGAAGTACTCAGATAATGCTTGCAATCATCTGAGTGAAGGTCAGTCGCATGTTATGGGGGTATAGATGCATCCAGTTCTCTCACCTTGGTTGATAAATGTCAGCTCAGTGCTAATGCCGTCTCCCACAAGCATTCTTTGCTCTGCGTCCAGTGAGAGTTGTCCCAATTTCACGACCATGATGGGCAAGCCTCGTTTTTTCCGCTTCAGGAAAATCTGACCTAGGTAACTCAAGATGATATTCAACGATCCCCCGAGATCAGCCTGCTGCACAACTACAATGCGCCGCAATCCCGGGAGATAAATTGGGAAGCTAGAGAGCGTGAATCCGTTCTGTGAAGCTGGTTTGACCAGTTTTGATTTCGACTTCGTCGCTCGGGTAGCAGCGTTCTGCAAAGGAGGGTGGACCCCTTCTAGGTGTTGGTTAGGCAATAACGCCTCCAACAATTGTGTGAGGTCGATGAAGTGGAATTCTGCTACTCCGGCCATATCGAGGGCGAATCTCTTCAGGCTGGGACAAGGCCGATGCTGCCACTGCGAAGTTAATGCAACGACGTCCGGCGTCGACGCTGAAGGCAGCGAGGAATATATATCACTTTCAACATGCCGTGTCGCTCCCACCAGTTTGAATTCAGTTGCCAGCTCGAAACGGAATTCGGGAGACGGAGATGATATCTGCATGACTAGACCAAATTTATCGTCGGCTCCGTACAATCTCTTATGGAGGATGGTGTGCCATGAGTCAATAGAGGCGGAGGGAGGGGGCAGTAGCTTCCATATAGATTGCAAATCTGGGAGAGCGGTTTCTGTCTGCGCAAGGAGGTCGATACGAAAAGAGATTAGCGGCTTTGTCGTGATATGTTCGAAGATGACGAGGTCCTCCCAACGAAATTTTGAGATGGCAAGATGCTCTAGATGAGGCAGCTCAACTTGTAGATCCGCTGGTATAGGTTTCCTGTCTCTATATTCCAATAGGCCAAGACATTCAAAGGTGCGAAGTTGAGGCATGGCGTGGAGGGCGTTGAGAAGTTGGACAGGGTGTAGACGGCCATGAAATGAAGAGAGATCAAGTTTAAATTCTTGAAGGGAAGGGAAAGATGCGATCTGAACCTTGAGAAGGACGTGTTCAAGACGAAGCGAGTGAAGGCGGGGTGCTTCCGCCCTCCACACAAAGCCATTTGGGTCCGGACTGTGACACTTGGTCCTGTCAAGAGTCATACATAGGGTGTTGAGCTCCGGTAAATTCTTTGACCGCAGGACTTTATGCATGAGATTCATCGTCCGATCGGAGTCTAGTACGAGATCCAGGTGACTGAATCGTTCGGAGTCCAGTCGTAAGGCAAGCACGTCGCGTTGTTGGAACCGCCGCTTGTGTGGAGACCGTATGGAAATAGGCGACATTGACTTTAATCTTTCCGCGATAATATAGTCCATCCATTGCTGTGAGCAATTGGCGTAGAAAATCCCCCAGATGGAAGACATGCTCAATGCAAGGATTCTCCACTTGCGGCAGACACGAGTTACGTTTTCGCAAGGGTGGTAATCGCCAGATGACCTCTCCGGTTGATGGTATGGGCTCGGGGAAGGCTCGTCCGGGTCTACTTGAGCAAGGAATTCAAAAACACCTGCTAGGAGTTCACTCGGAATTCGGGAGATGAGGGGGATCTGCGAGTTTCGCTGCTCCCTCAACGACCTGGCTTTCTCAATGTACTCGGCAATTTTGCCGTCAAATTGGTCGGCAGTGTTCATGCTAAAGCGGAGAGCGCTAGCGTGAGAGCCGGAGAGCAAGTTTTGGACGAGATTGACTGTCGAGGAGATGGTGGTCGTTGTGGAAGAAGGCCTGTGGAGGCCAACGCGCCACCACAAACGTGGTCTATGTCGCCACGTGATCGTGAAAAGAGCGGGACGGGCGTCTATCATTCTACGTGATGTCGCGACCCTGTTTCGCTTCTTAGTCTTGACCATGATCATGTCCAGTTCACGTACTCAATAATCAGGCCTCCAAGTCACCATGACTTGCCTGTAGGATTACTGAGGTAAAAGGTCTAGTGGTTAGACTAGTAGGCAAGACGAGTTACCTTCACTCATGTAATTGTAACTCAGGTGCGTACTTCGTTCTCCCTAATGTTTCTCCTTGCTAATATTTTCTCGGCTTTTTTGCGGCTCTCGTGTGGCTTAATGATTACATTGCAATAAATACTAGGTGGGTTTGCTGCATTGATACCGTTCACAGATCGCGAAGTTCATCTTCGACTCCGTGCTACTGTTTCGGTTCTAACTTCTCAGCAGCCGGATATCCCCAAAATCCATGCATCTCTCCGCATCACACGTAACTGTCTTCTACGGTGCCGTGCCGAACCAACATTAACTGACTCGGAGAACGATGGCAATCACCGTTGGCAGTCCAAGTCGATCACGATCATCGAGTCATGCTCTGACATGCTGCCTATGGGAGTATGTAATCGCGGGATATTCCCCGAGGTGTCACGATGCAAACAGGACTAACGGCGCACCAGGATCTTTGTCAGTAGCCCTCCTGCACGGGGCTTCGTCGATTTGTCCAAGGGGATATGGTCCATCGACGACGATATAAGATGTCCTCGATACCACCATACTACGCAACTTGACTCCACCAGCCTCACTTCACAATGTCGCCAAGATTATCTACCTTGGTTCTCTTGTTCTTGCCCCTCTTTGCTTTCGCCGCTGCTGCGACCACTAGTAAAATCGTCATCTCCGCTGACGGCACGAAAATCTACGCAGACGCCACCGGCGATCCCGAAAAGCAGAGCATCGTCTTTGTTCACGGGCTCGCGCTGAGCAGCATAGTATTTGACAGGCTCTTCGCAAACAAACGGCTAGCCGATTACTATCTCGTAAGTCGATTGTTGCCTTCTCAGAGCTTATTACCAACATGACTGATTAGGGATTTTATGAAGGTTCGTTATGACATGCGTGGCCACGGCCGCAGTGATAAGCCAGCCACCGTTGATGCCCACTCATCTATCCGATACTCTCAGGATTTCGCAGCCGTTATGGATGGGTTCGGGCTGAGCAAGCCTATATTCGTCGGGTGGTACGTCTCTCCCAACAATAACACTATCAAGCTAAGCTTACCCCCCCTTATTCACAGGAGTCTTGGAGGCAAGTTCCACAAGACTACACTGGTAGCAGTTTCACGTAAACTAATCATACGCATCCTATCCAGCGGCCATAATCACCGACATTGTAGCCAACAATGACGTTCTTCCCATTGTGGGGGCAGTTGCCCTTGGCGGCAGTCCTGGCCTCAGTGCCGACATACTGCCAATAATCGCGAGCCCCGTCTTGCTCAGCGAACTCCCTGGTTTCATCGCCAACGACAACGTGACCGCAGCGTTAGCAACTCGCCGATCGTTCATCGATGGCCTCTTCCAGGATCCAGCCAATGTGGGCTTCAGCTTGAAAGCTGAGTATTTAGGGCAGACGGTAGTTCAATCTCCTGCCATCAGCGCTCTGGTATCTACGCGGGCCCAAGACCCTACGAAGCTCTTCGCAGCCGGGGAGGCGGGCAAGCTTCCTCTGCAGGTACTCTTCGGTACCTCTGACAGGAAGGTGGTGGCCGATGGCGTCGTTAGCGTGTTTGCCCCTCATTTCGGGGACAAGCTGTTCGTCAGCAAAGTACCTGGGGGACATGCCCTCTTCGATGACAATCCAGAAGGGTTGATTGATCAGCTGATGTGGTTTGTCCAGAAGATCACGGTAAGTATCAGTGGCCGTTGGTCGTGATGGGGGACTGACCTGATGTAACTTTCTAGGCGGACAAGTCCGCCAGAAGCACCGTCTATGCGAGGAAATACTAATCGACCATCCTGATTGATGCTGGGCGGCGTACGTAACAGATAAGATCACTACAAGACTCGAGTAGCTATATGAATAAGTAACCACGACTAGATGGGAACCAGGTGGCCTTGGGTCCCTTGCATGAGTTGAATGATAATCCCACTGAGTGAGTCAGGAAGCAATAGCATACACCCCATGTAGTCGGGCTAAATGCATATTCAGGGTACAGATGCTCATAGAAAGATATCGAATGATGCAGCGGTGAAACAATCATAGCAATAAATGTCCGAGAAATCGACAATACAACACCTATCCAACTCACAACTCTGGCAGCCGCAGTGCAACGTTTGTGGCCATCGCAGCAAACATGACGAAACAGAGCAAGCTAGGTCCGTACTTGTCATAGTACAGCCCCTCGGCTCTCCTTTGCCTCAGTCGGATTGCTCGATACACGAAGACGCCTCCGGCGTAGGCAATGGCGATCAGGGCAGCAAGGGTGAACACTCCCGCACTGATCAACCCGCGGGGATCGTCTGGCTGCACGAAGTTCAGTAGAGTTGTTGCGATTGTGCCAATGAAGACAGAGATATTGATCCATTTCTACGAGGAAGTAATGTCAGGCAACCACTCCGAAATAGACTCCGAAATAAGCTTGCGGACTTACAAGGAACGTCCGTTCGGCGGCGAAGTAGACTTTGGGCTCTATGCGCACTGGAACAGCTATACGTTTTCCTTTCGGAGCCTTCCATCTTCGTTCGAGTAACCTATCTTCACCGTTTGGCACTCCCTCATCTTCCTCATCCTCATCGGCGGTGTGTGGTTCCCTAGGCGCACCATTGCTCGGATGCGCCATGCGCAGACGGTCTTTGAGTGTCTCGTCGAATGCGGAGGAAGGTGCGAGAGGATCGATAGACAACGCTCTTGGCTTTGGTACACTCACACTCGTCCTTCTTGCTTTCAAGAACGGCGTCCTTTCATCGCCACCCTCGCCGTCACTTTCTTCGACTTCTTCGGAAACACCTATACCACCGTTGCTCTTCTTCGCGCCAGCTTCCTCCCCGTGCGACTGGCGCCGCTCCTTGAGCATCTGCTCGCGGTACGCGATCGCCTCCTCCACTTCCTTGCCAGATAGACCAGTGCGCTTGTGTTCGTCTCTTGCGGGCGCGAGATCGATCTCCTCATCTTCTTCGCCTTCGGACAGTGGCTCGGTATAAAGGGGAGTTTGCGATTCGACGCTCGTTCGCGAGGATGTACCCTTGGAGCCAGAGCCCGACGCTATGTGACTGGGCCTTTCGATGATCGAGAGATAGCCCGTATTGGGCTTCAGGATGTCGGTGTCCACTATGGATGACAATAAATATATCAGAAGGATTCTTTACAAGATTAAGCGCGCTTACTCTGAGGCAACCAGAACGGAACAAGATCAACGCGATGGGGCAGCAGGGTAGCACATCCATGGATAAATTTACTATACGCCCAGTCAGCAATCCTCAATTGACCACAACCTTCGGCAAGAACCTACCTAAACTTTGGTACTGCCTCCACCAAATGTGATTGCACGAGGTCGGTAACCCATTTCGGGGGTTCCTGGCCAAACTGAGTCTGCAACTTAACTTCTAAGACACCGTATCTGTCGAACGCTATGGTCAGTAACGTTAGGGAGGAGGGGCCAAGGCCTCATACTTGAACAATTCCTTATCCGTTTCAACTACTTGGTCAAAAGGCCAATCGATCCCGATATCCGTCCGTCGCCAATTATCAGCACTCCGAACGGCGCCATCCCAATTATCCTCTCGCACCATCGTTAACTCCGTGTCGAGCGATATACGAACACGGGCGTCACCGGGAAGTTGGAAAGCGGTTCGGTTATAGAACGTGCGCATTACTGCATAATTCACGTCAACGAACAACACAGAGAACAGGGAGCACTGCTCAAACTTACCTGGTTTCAGCCCCCGAGTGACAACTCGATATTGTACTTCACTGGCGAGCTGAACCATAGAATCAACCTCAGACTGGGTCTTCTTGCCCTTAGCCACCAACGCCTGCCATTCTTCCTTAAGCTGTTCAACGGTATAATCGCCTGTAGACGCGAATCAGCCGCCAGGTACGGGCAGTAGGCGAGATATATGCATACCTCGTAAGAAATCATTGATTAGATGTTCCTTCAGCGGGAAGCGCGCCTTGACGGACTTCTCCCCAGTCCAGTCTTCTCTGTGCGTCTTACGCTCCACGAAGATCTAGCGTCGGGCAAAACGGCATACGAACATGAGCGGGGAAGCACACAAACGAAGTCAGTCCTCACAGTTTTCACGCCCACATCACCGTACCACCGCAACCTGATCGCCTCAGCGCCCTCCGTTTTCTCCAACCTCCCAAGATACAGCTCCAAATCCTCATTATCGAAGTATATCGAAGTAATCGCTGCGTCCTTGGGCTCGAACTCCTTATTTGGATCGAATACTAGCGTCATAAAGTTGGGGTCAATGGTTCGCTCGTTCTCAAGGAGAACGTATATATATGCGGGAGGTAACATACCTAGAACGGGGAGATTTCGTAGAATGGCTAGTTTGAGAGGCACTAGGTTATCGGGATGGACCCAATACTTGGTGGTTTGTCGTACAAAGGCACTTTGGCCGGCCCCAGCCATGGCGTCGCCCTCCACCGGGTGACCTCGTGTTCGGACAAGATCATATAGTCGGGATAGCTATGGGTACGGTAGACGACATTGAATACGTAGCATATACGCGTGTGTATTCGACCAACCTTAACGATCAGTGCATCCCAGTTATATTTGTAAAACGGACGATCTGCGAGATATGTGTTTATGAACGTAGATTTGAGGGGGACGGGAGTTTGTTTCTGCAATTATACCGTCGGTTCAAAGGTTAGGAGAACATGTGATTGTACGCCACTTACGTCGTGCTTCTTCAATATTTTCATGAATCCCGTTATGTTGAGTTTCGTGAACAGAGCAAGGTCGTGAACGTCCGCCACCAACGTAGCTACCTACACGCCATTTGAGCGGGACAGCAGGAGCATGGATACAAACCACATACTTCATCTTCTAATGCATGAAAACGTGCCTCGAGCGAGTCGAAGGAATCGTCTGTGTCTGTATCTGTGTTGAGATGATATATCTCAGTTACGAGGACGAATGGGCCACATACCCATTCCACCAAGCTCTGAGTCTGAGTCGGACTCATCAGAGCCGTCCGTGAACTCGGTGTCGTGCTCTGCCTCGTCCTCTCCATCCGAACCATCATCCTGAGTATACATGGGCCTTGAAGCACCTTGGCTCTCGGCGTCGAGGCCATTGGAAGTTGATGCGATAGGCTCTTCCGCTACTCGCACCCGCTTCCCCACCACATGCGTCTCAAGCTGCTCGTCTCCGGCAGCAGTCGGCGGTTGTGGGAGTTTGCCAACGTACACCTCCGGGGCATGCTTTGGCCGATTCGCTGTCGGCGAGCCAAGATGGTCCGTTCCGACGAGCGTTTTGACCTGCTCTTCTGCATCACGAATACGGTGCGAGAGCTCCGAAGTCTGTGAGAAGCGTCAATGCCGCACACCGAGAACGAACGTTGCTAGAGAACCTTTTCCTTCTGGAATTCATGGACCTTGTCGAGCTCGCGTGCAAGCATGGCTCTGAACTCCTTCTCGTCCTGGTCCGTCCAGTCATGGTTGCTCGTCTTGTTCTAAAGGAAATTCAGAGCACGGCTCAAGACAAAGTGCATGAAAGTGACCTTCAACTCCTGCTTGAGCAGGTTGTAGTCGATGTAGAACGGCTGCCACTCGCTGTAGAGGTCATTCTGCGGAGATGGTGAGAACCAAATGGGACAAGCAGAAATGCGGACGCACGGAGATCTTCCGGCCAAATTTCATGATGCAGATCGATGGCGCTCGTCGAGAACTGTGCTGCGCGCTGATATAGGCTTTTGAAGAGCCCAAACGAGAATCCGGTCCACTGCTGCACTCAGGGGAGCTGCAAGAACGTGCGTCGCGTATTATCTCCTTCACGTGATAACCCCATTTACATAATCAAAAAAGCTTCCCCCTAACTCAAGCAGTCGCACTTTCAGCAATGCGTCGAAGCAGAGATGAGGCAGAGGAGGACGCGTACATCGCGTATCTAGAGTCGAAACTAGGGTACAGCAAGGGGGGGAAGAGGAAGAAATCAAACGTGGGTGATGGGTTGGACGGTATGTTTTAATTTCATCCAAAAATCGCGTTATTTGACTTTCTGGCAGACCTCTTTGATTTAACCGAATCAGTTGGGCTTGCCGACGGCGGGGGCTCTGAAGAGGAGGAGGGCCAGAGTCCGGACGACAGCGACGTCGAGTACGAAGAATGGGGCGGTGTTGAACTCGAATCCCCTCCCCTACAGGTAGCGAGTTCATCGACACCTGTGACCACCAATGCATCACCAGCTAGTACGCCTCTCTACTATAATGTTTGGAAATAAATTATCTGACGGATTTCAGAGGGGAAATATGTTCCTCCTCACCTTCGCAACGCGCCAGCCCCAGTGGATGATCAACCATCGGAAGCACAATTGAGGTTGCGAAAACAGTTGAAAGGTCTGCTCAATCGGTGAGTTGCACCGAGTTCTCGATAAATATGCTCTGATACACCTCGGTCCAGCGTGAGTGAGCAGAATATGACCTCAATTCTCGATACCATAGAAGGGATTTACCGAGATCACCGGCGCAATGGTCTGGCTATTTATCTTCGCTCCGTGAAATCGTGCTTGTCTAAAACTGACTTCGTACCCGCCAGATGTCACCTGTACGATAACGAACTTGATCATCCACGGCATCACGGACCACTCCTCCCTCCTCGACTCCTTCGTTGTACTTTACGCTACTCTCGTTTCTGCCCTTCACAAAATTATTGGTATCGAATTTGGTATGTCTGTGATTTTGTATGGATCAACATGCTGCTAATCACTACTACGACACTAGCGGCGTACTTCGTCCAGGATACCGTTGCATCGTACGAGAAGCACTACACCGCCGCTTCCACCCAGCTCTCTCATCCGCCGGCGCCCGACGCTCAAAAGCCCGAGGAAGAGGCAGGGAAGGAATGTCAGAACCTCATCATCCTGATATCCGAGCTGTACAACTTCCAAGTAATATCCTGTGTGCTTATATACGACTTGATTCGGGCGTTGTTGAGCCAAGACGTCACCGAGTTGAATGTCGAGCTACTGCTGAAGATCCTGCGCAGTACGTCTTTTTGTGCCTCAAGGTAACCCGCCGATGTTGACTGGAGAGTGTAGGTTCGGGGCAACAACTGCGCCACGACGATCCATCGGCCTTGAAAGATATCATCGACATCGTACAAAACAAACTAACTGCAAAGGGTGAGACGTTGAGGTGTGTCGCTCTGCCAAATCATAGTCCCTTCTTTCCGACAACTAACTTGATTTGCGCTAGTTCTCGCGCACAGTTCATGATCGAGACTCTCACGAACCTCAAGAACAACAAACTCAAGCGAAACGCCACGCAAAACCAAGGCGGGGATGCCGTCGAGCGGATGAAGAAATTTCTCTCGGGGCTAAGCAAGAAAAGACACGGTACGCAGTGATCCATAAACGTAGTCCGTATAGCGCTCGTACTCAGTACTCGTTAGTCCTCGCGCACGAACCCCTCCGCGTTTCGCTGGACGACCTCCACTCCGCCGAGAACAAGGGCAAATGGTGGCTCGTCGGCGCAGCTTGGCGAGGCGACCCCCTCGTCGACCAGCAGAACGAACCCAAGCCAGCAGACAGTCAGCCTGACTCAATGTCCGAGAGCGCCTTGATGAAGCTCGCGCGGCAACAAGGCATGAATACTGATATACGGCGGAGCATCTTCGTCGTTCTGATGAGCAGTGAAGTGGGTGGGCTTATTACAGTCTTCTGGGTGTGGATGTGCTAATGGGGAGGAAGTAGGACTACGTCGATGCGTGCGAGCGGCTTTCGCAGCTCAACCTTAGCGAGGTGCAGCAACGAGAGATCGTGCGCGTCCTGCTCCACTGTTGTGGAAACGTTAGTCCCTCCATTTCCCCTTCCTTCGTGCCCACTTTGCTCATTGACGCGTTCCTCCAAACTGCAGGAAAAGTCGTATAACCCGTATTACACCCTCGTGGGGCAACAGCTCTGCCGCGTCTCCCACTCTCACAAAATCACGATTCAGTTCTGCTTGTGGGATTTCCTTCGCGATCTGGGGGAGACGACGGTGGGCGGCGCCGAGGTGATCAAGAATGCGGGTGCGAGGGAGGACTTCGGGACGTCAGATGGGACGAAGATCGCAACTTCCAGGCTTAAGAACGTGGCAAAAGCGTATGGTTGGTGGATAGCGAAGGATTCTGTCGGTTTGGCGATTCTCAAGGTACGTTCCCTTCTGTACTCATAACATGAAGTTCGTTATCTATCCAGAGAGTAGCCCGTGGACTTCACGATCCTCAAGCCACCCGCCCGGGCTTTCCTCAAGGAGCTCTTCACTCAAGTATTCATCTTCAGCCAGACGTCCAAACCTCTGCTCGCTGAAGGAACCAAAAGCCTCCCTACGACCCGTAACCGAGGGTCATTGGAAGAAATCTTCCTGAAAGGCTCGCGAAACGAGACCTTGGCAATGGGGATTGTATATTTCCTTTCGGAAGCATTTCGGAAGCAAAACAAAGGCAGCAGGGAATCAAAAGTAGATGATTTTACATTATGGGCTACAGGTGTTGCGCGGGAGACGTTGCGCACTGGTGTCGACGTAGTCCTGGACCTGAAGCAATAATATGACATAAAGAAGAGCTTGTAAGTCAAGACTTTCGAAAGGCAATGCTTGCGTAGCTACTACCACGCTGACCGCCAAAGGAAAACACGGGGTATTTGATACTGGAACTATAAACAAATTGTAAGCTGCAGTTCAGCCGTAAAGTAGTAGAGGACGAACTGATAGGCCAATCCAGTCGCAGGAGTGATGAACCTCGCTTTTAGCTCTTCTTCAGTGAAATTGCAAGCTACAGGCCCGTTATACGAGAGCATACCTAAAGGACAACGATAACGTACATGTGATGAGGAAATGACCATCGGAACTCAGTAACTGAGACACTCTACTTGGATATCCTTCGATGAGAGGCTTTCCGTCGTCGCCCGGCGGGGCAAGTGCGATAGCGTCGAAGGTCCCCTTATCCATCATCACATCCCAGCCATCTGCATTATCTTCTAGTACTAGCCTCGGCGGATCCTCCGATAAAAAGTCGCACTCGGCGAACGTTATGCCCTCCGTCCCCCGGGATGTGGCGACGGCTTTGGAAAGCTTGACGGCATCGCTACTGTAGTCGATCCCTGACAAATGGGATGTCGGGTAGCCAGCTTCGGCGAGAGCAACGAGAAGCGTGCCGTTCCCGCTCCCGATCTCCAGGATCGATTTTCCTGCAGATGGCGGGACGTGCGCAAGAGCCCAGTCGACCATTTTTTCCACACTTTCCTGGCCGAACCTAGTGCGGTTCGCGTTTCAGGGGTTCAATTTGCTGATTCGGGGGAAAGAGACTCACCAGATTTCACCCTCATCGCCAATCTCTTCAAAATTCACGAGTTCATTCTCGTATACTTTGTCCCAACTTATGAGGGTACATTCTGCGTCACAAATTGAGACCGAGAGGCTTACTGGTCTTTGGTTCCGAGTTTGGATGGCTTGAATTCGAGGTCGTCCATTGAAGTCATGGCGGCAAGTACCAGAGTGGAGTTTACGATGAGTCAGCAAAGAAACGCGGGTGATATTTCGCAACTTGAATGAAACGAGACCGGCTGGGAACTAGGTGAAGGTCATTCGAGAAAGAGACGAGGTGGGATTAAACTACACGAAAACAAATGCTATAAGATAAAACAAAAAAATACTGGCGAGCTGTTAGCCAGAAGGGATAGCCGTGAGCGCAGAGTACACACACCTGAGGCTCATCGCTACCGTCCCCGACCGTCTGTTTTGTCGAGCAAGTCCTTCGCCTCATTGATTTTACTGGCAAGATATGGTGAACCCCCGCGGTCAGGATGGTTTGCTAGCATGATGTGTCGGTGTGCATCCTTCAGACGGTTCTTCAGCGTAGCGCCATCTCTTACCGTGACAAAAAGTACCACCCGTAAGCTCCTGTCCCTTTGAGTAAGAGAGAGCACGTACTTGAGACCGAGGATGGCAATGGCTTCTTTCCGGTCCATCTTTGCCTTGAATCCGCCTCTAACCCACTGGTCGGCCGCGCCCTGGCCCGCGCGACGAAGAAAGTGGCGGCCTGCGAGAGCTGCCGCAATAGCACCAACACCGACAATGACAGGTGTAGCCATGGATCTGGGACGTTGCAGCTGAGTCTAGCTGTAAAGATTGGTGAGAGAAGGACTCCGAGAGGAGTCCAAATTCTTGCCTTTCGATCACGTGATGCGTGGCGGACGCTCAGTCGCCTAAAACTAAAACTCCAGTCCAACACACTCTGTAGTTCAAGGGCAGCCAAGCGGGAGAGAACGTAGATTGCTGCATCGTCTGACAAATCCAGCCCGTAATTCGGGAGTAGGAGAACTTCTAGCAGGAAATCATGATAACTTGTTCTTCAACGGAAGTACTCTTGTCATGATCTGTGCAGCGACGGGCCGACGCGATATCAGAGCCTGATAAAAGCAAGGAACGGGGCCATTTGAAGTAGACTGACGGGTCAACCATGTCCCTTTGAAGTTACAAGTAAGTTTGTCCTAGTAGTACTAGCAGGCGTCTGACGGCGTCTGTCCTAGGTCCAGTCAATTGCCTATCCTTGATGGAAATGCACGAATTAAATGGTAACAACCAATAACGTCCTCGTTCTTGTACGCTACGAATAGCTAGGAACTTCAGCAATGTCGGATGGAACTAAAGGTGTAGTTTCATGCTAACGGAGTATCATCCAGTCATCCAGCGTGCCTCACTTGTCCCCTCCAGTCACCGTCGCGAAGGTGGGTGCGTGCACTTGGAAGGCACTAGGCTCTACGGTATTATTAGGGAAATGGCATGGCTCGCGAACTATGTTGCTCGAGAAGAAGACAACCATCAAGTCGGCAAGGACGCTCAACTTAGTCGGCGATGTTTGTCACACTCGACAGAACCACTCAGCCAGCTTCACCTACAGGCTATGAGTGTACGGACCAGCCTTCCGAGTCCTGTTCATCAAAAGCAGTCGGCAGCCACATCAGCGGGTTCTGACTTCTGGGCGTAGGCAGCACAGGCAGCACATAATTACTTCGTCGGGCAGCGAATTGTGTAGGCGAACAACTTGCGACGATGGCGCACTGTCCCTGTGGCACCGTCTGGGGATGTCATACGCGAGCTTCAATTACTCCCAACTAGGCACCCGCAACTGTCGGCGGGATGGTACAATGACCAGTAACCCACTTTGACGCGCAGAATCGGTGCCGCAAGTAAATGCGTCGAGTGGGTCCGGTTGGCTTTCCTTTGAAAGACTCCCGTTGCTGCACTGTAGTGCAGGGTACTTAAAGGGCGCGAATTGACGACAAAAACATCACCATCCCAGCATCTCTTCGCATACTTACTACGCATCTCCTCCTAATTATTCAGCATCGTGGAAATGAAGTTCCAATCCCTCGCAGCACATATTTCCCTCGTTCTCTCGCTCCTGGCTCTGCCACTCGGAGTCTCCGCTGGCTTATACGGAAAGGCAGCTGACCTGCCAAACGTGTCTTATGACTTCATCATTGTCGGCGGTGAGCGTAATTTACTCAGTTGTTATTCCAGAACTGACAAAATACTAGGTGGTGTTGGTGGTAGCGTTCTTGCGAACCGTCTGACAGAGAACCCAGCAACGAAAGTGTTGGTTCTTGAAGGGGGTTCATCGTGAGTGCAACGGCTCCGTTATTTCACCCGTCTAGCTCACGCTATACGACAATTTATAGGAACGAAGATGCCTTCGAGACGAAAGTGCCGTTCTTCGTGACACGAATCCCGGCCGAGTACACTTGGAACTATGTACGCGGCTGTCTACTCCATTTTCTAAACAATTTAGCATTGACGCGCGTTACAGACAACCACGCCGCAAGTAGGGATGTACAATGCTGAGATCCCATTCCCCCGCGGATTCGTGCTTGGTGGCAGCAGCTCCATCAGTAAGCCGCACTATAATATCTCAGGTCACGCGACAGGATACTGACAATGAATAGATGGGATGTTCTATACACGCGGATCTTCTGATGACTTTGACCGCTATGCGGAGGTCACCGGTGATCCAGGCTGGACATGGGACAATGTCCAGACGTACTTCAAACGTGTGAGTATCTCCGTTTCTTGTTTAATTTACCAGAGTCTGATTGGATATCACAGAACGAGAAGTGGACGCCTCCAGCCGATGGACACGACACGACTGGCCAATACGACCCCTCACTGCACAGCACCACTGGCATGACTTCATTTAGTCTTTCTGGCCACCACCAAGCACTCGACCCGATGGTATTCCAAGCGGGGCAAGAGCTAGGGGGTATCTTCGACTTCAAGCTCGACTACAATGACGGTCGTCCTCTTGGACTGGGTATGTCTAAGATTTTATTAAGTCTAGGTATCTATATTGATTTGGCTTTATGCAGGTTGGCTTCAAGCAGCCATCAATGGCTCGCAACGTAGCAGTGCAGCGACGTCCTACCTCGCGCCTCAATATATCAACAGACCTAATCTTCACGTCCTCGTCGGCGCCAGGGTCTCTCGGATCCTCAAAACCGGATCTGGTTCCGCTTTCCAAGCCGTCGAATACACACAAGATGTCGTGAATGGACCCTTGAGCACCTTCACCGCGTCGAAGGAAGTTCTCCTCGCCGCAGGTGTTATCGGTACTCCCCAGATCCTCCTCAACTCCGGTATCGGCGACTCGGGCTACCTCTCATCGATTGGGATCACGCCGCTGGTCGACCTACCCAGTGTTGGCAGGAATTTGACTGACCAGCCGACGACTGGGTGCCTGTGGAATGTGCGGAACGATGCAGACACTTTTGATCCTGTGTTCCAGGATGAGGCGGTGCTCGACAGCGCAATGGACGAGTGGAACAATGATGGCACTGGGCCGCTGGTCGTCACGCCTATTGGGCAGGTGGCGTTCTATCGCCTAAACGATACCGAGCTGGCTGATCTCGGTGTACCTGCCGGCGTGGACTACGCTGCTGGTCCCAACACGCCGCACTTGGAAATAGCCATCGGCGTACGTCCTCTTTTGTTTCTCCCGGACTTAATGACACTAAACTATTGGCACAGAATGGCTTTGTGTCTCCTACTCCCCCTCCCGGCAAATGGCTCACCATCTCTACCAACCTTGTTTCAGCAACTTCTCGTAAGTGCCCCCATTCTCAACAAAATTTACACGCCGACTCATCCCCTCTTAGGTGGATCTGTTACACTTGACACCACCGGCGGCCTCGATGTCTTCCGTGCGCCCCACATCGACCCAGCCTTCTACACCACGGAATGGGACATCAAAGCCATGCGCGAAGCAGTCAAAGCAGCGAAGCGTTTCGTGTCTGCGCCTGTGTTCCAGGACTATGTGCTCGAAGCCCTGGGTCCGCTTGCCACTGCAGAAACGGACGAGGAGATCGAAGCATATGTTAGGGGATATAGTGGAACAACGGCCCATCCTGTCGGGACAGCGAGCATGTCACCGAGGGGCGCGCAATGGGGCGTCGTTGACCCTGATTTAAAGATGAAGGGTGGTGTCCAGGGCGTGAGGATTGTGGATGCTTCCGTCTTCGTGAGTGTTGAATGTGCTGCCCATATCTCAGTTCTGACTCTTCATGATAGCCCTACAACCCCAGCATGCACACGATGGCCCCAACATATGTCGTTGCAGAACGCGGGGCCGACCTGATTAAAAGCACTTGGAATCTGTGAACAATTACTCTATATGAATATACCTATATCTTATAGCATCCCTAATCACTTAATTTACCTTGTATTCTGTACTGTAGTTCGTCAATGCTGTTTCGTATTTTTTTTCCCTGAGTGAAGATTCCGATTCTCCGCAAGTCCACCAGCGTTCGGAGCCCAAAGTTCAGAACTTTCTTCCACAACGACCGCCACCTCCCCGACATGGTCAAAACCCAGGCTCTCACTTCTGGCGCACTGGGCTTTGAATCCGCATTATGAACACCGCAGATCAATTTGACGGCAAAATCGCCAGATACCTCGAGAAAGCCAGGTCGTTGAAGGAGCAACGAAACTCACAGATCCCCCTCATCTTCCGAATTCTAAGTGAAATCCTAGCAATTATCTTTGAATTTCTGGCTCCAGTCAACCCGATTAAAGCACTTCCGAGTCGATTCTCTCCTTATTTACCTCTGAGAGGTCGTCTGGCGATTACCATCCTTGCGAAAACTTTACTTGTGTCTGCCGCAAGTGGGGGTGCTTGAACTGGGCATCCCGTCAATCTGGGGGGTGTTCTACAGCGATTGCTCGCAGCAGTGGATGAACTACGTTATCAGAGAGCGATTGAAGCCGATTCCATCAGGACACTACACAAGTGGCGGCCCACCCATGCGACATACTTGCCTTACGGCTGGACTCCGAACGATTCAAAGACCTGGATGTCGCGATAACAACCTCGCGAGTCAATGACTCTCATGCACGAAGCCCTACGGTCGAAGAATCTGCCGGCGCTCGACATTTTACGCATATCTGTTGAGGCAGACGTGACATGGGGTACCCGGGGCTGTACAAGCTTTGTGTAGAGGGCCTCCCGGCTCCAAGCACTTCACCCTAAGCATATCCTTCTGGAGGTTCGGGTGCCCTCCTTCCCCGCTCTTCGGGAACTTAGTCTCGATCTTCTTTCTTGCGCTCTGTCCATACAACCTGACGACCTCCTCCATACTCTCAGCGCCATACCCCGAATTCGGAGAGGCGCAGGCGGGACATGAATACTTCGCTGAAGGAACTGCTAGAATATCTGGGTTATTGAATTCATATACAATATTCCATGCCCTCGCCTGTTCATCTCAACGCCGGTGACGATGCCGCTGCCCCCGTCGCAAACCACCCTCCCTTATCACATCCAACGCCAATGGAACGGAAAGCGTGGGTGGAGAATCTCCACTTCGATGAAGAAACTTAGTAGAAGCGCCGTCACGTTCATGTGCCGCCGATGTAAATGTAATTACTTTCGACATCTCTACCTATGTATAATATGAGGGATTACACGGGCGTTTTGATTGCCATCCTCATATTTCGTGCCATCCTCCACGAAGTGATTGAGCCCCTAGTCCTCCTATGAGGACCCTGGATCGCACAGGACTCAAGCGTGTTCTTGACTCATTCTCTGATCTCTGAGCGTGTATCATTTTCTTTTCTCGTTTGCACGCGACGGACACATTCAATGGCCAACTACAGTTCGACATCGGCCTCTTCGTCGAGTAACCTGAATAACTCGGTGAAGCGCACCAAGATTCTGCTTCTTGGGCTGCGTCGCAGCGGGAAGACCTCCATACAACAAGTACTTTTTAACGACCTATCGCCGAAGCAGACATTCTACCTGGAACCAACCATGAGAGTGGTGAAGCATGCCTACGAGTGAGTGGCTTTGCTCATGAGGCACCTGGATCTTCGTGACATTGCTACAGTACACTAATACCACTGGAAATATGGGATTGCCCAGGAAATATCACCGTAGATACACTCGGCGCACCGCTCTCGCAGTTCTCTTCCATCATATTCGTTATAGACATTCGCGTGAGTTCTTCTAATCCCCGTGGCTGGCTGAGGATGTCAGAATGTCGTACAGGATCTCTACAACCAAGCTATATCCAAACTCGTTGAATTCATCGTTGCCTCGTACCACCAGAACCCGAACATCAACTTTGAAGTATTTGTGCACAAAGCAGAAAAGCTCCAAGAAGACGACAAAATAGGTGTGCATTGTAGTCGCATATCCATGTGCTCAAGGTGCTGAGGGCAACAGAGAACTTCCGACAAATCCATGAAAGGGTCTCCGACCGTCTTCTCGATATTTCATCCGAGGAGGCATCATACGAGCAAGTGCAGCTGAACTTTCACCTCACTTCGGTCTATGATCACTCCCTACACGAAGCCTTTTCGCGCGTCCTGCACAAACTTGTAGATAGCCTGCCGTACCTCGAAGACCTTCTAAACGGATTCTGTGCTGTACGCCACTGCATCACCCCTCCGTCTTTCACTAACGCGTGTTCCCCACCAGAACTCCCAATCACCCAAAGCCTTCCTCTTCGATATCTCTTCTCGGCTGTACATTGCCACAGACGCGTCGCCAGTCGACTCTGCCACGCACAACCTCTGCTGTGACTATCTCGGCATGATCAACGCGTTTGGGCCGCTATATCGGTGATTCCTCCATATAACCTACGCCTTCGTGTTGTGCTGAGACGCTGCCTTTCTCCCAGGTCCAAAGTAGATAGTTCACCGCGACAACAACGTGTCACGCCCTCATCGGGTGCGCCATCCGAGCACTCGCCCGATTCGCCTTCAGCCTCGCAACCCCAGACGCCCCCTCCGACAGCAGTCACGCCGACAGCGATACACAGCCCCGCAGAGCCAAGTTCGCGGCGTCCCTCGGCTTCTAGTCCCGCTTTGGCCTCTGGTCGGCCGTTTGCCTCGAGACAAGGACTCATGCAGGCTGGTTCCAATCTCCTTCGCCCACCGTTAACTCCATCGACATCATCGTCGTCAAACAACACGGCGGTCTCAAGCAGCGCGTCTTCTGCCCGTCAAACCTCAAGTCCGCCGAAAGACCTCTTCTATCCATCCGCGTCTACGACCCTGTCTCCTACGCCATCCGCATCTACCAACCACAGTTCGAAACACACAAAAGCTGCGCTAAGCAACCCGACCTCGGGCACGTCCACGCCGAACGGTCATCGGTCAGGCAACCACGCAGCGTCGTCACCAAACAACGGGACCGCATCAAACAACGTCAATAGCTCGTACACATACCCGAATGCTACGACGTTGACGTACCATGCGCTCACTCCGCATTTGGCGTTATTGGCTCTGTTGCCTAGCGGTGTGTATGAAGGCAGGAGGGGTTTGGTAGAGTGGAATGTCGTTTGGGTGCGTGAGGGTGTGAGAGAGATTTGGGAGGTTGAGTGGGAGGGAAGGGGAGGCTGAGCCCCCGATCGTCTTCGTGGGGGTCATCCTTGGTACGACCAACTGAGTAGGTCCCTCTAGAGTCACTGCGCCATCCGCGCGCCTAGCCGTTGCGCTGCACGATATCCGATCCCTGCACGTATTGTAACACAATTACTAGTGATCTGCTATGTTATATACATTGTCCAGTATCATTCAATTAACGTGGGTATCTATATCGTCCACTGCGTCGCGTGAGTTTTGTACGGCAAGACGTTTGATCAATGTTCCCTCGCGTAGATGACGCTTCTGGGGGAGGTGCCGGTCTACGAGTGATGCATGGTTAGCTCTGTGTCATGAGCAACGGTCGAGGATGCTTACCGTGACCTTCTGGACGAACCATGTCAGCTGGTCGATCATGCCTTCTGGGTTGTCGTCGAAGAGGGCGTGTCCGCCAGCGACTTTGCTGACATAGAGCTTATCCTTGAAATGAGGAGCGAAGATGCTGACCACGCCGTCGGCTACCACCATCCTGTCCGAGGTACCGAAGAGCACCTGCAGGGGAAGCTTGCCTGCGTCCCCAGCAGCGAAGAGTTTCGTAGGATCTTGGGGCCGCATAGACACCAGGGCGCTGACAGCAGGAGGCTGCACGACGGTCTGCCCCAGGTATTGTGCCTTGATGCTGAAATCGACCTTGGCGGGGTCCTGGAAGAGCCCGTCGACGAACGACTGGCGGGTCGCAAGGGCGGCGGTAACGTCGTCGTTGCCGTTGAACGCAGGGAGTGTATTGAGGAGGAAAGGACTGGCGATGGTCGGGATTATGTCGGCGCTGATGCCGGGACTGCCGTCAAGGGCGACCGCCCCTGCGATAGGAAGAACGTCGTTATTGGCTACGATATCGGTGATTATAGCCGCTGGACAAGATGGATATCATCAGTTTACGCGAAGGGATGCGTGTGGGGGTGGGATACTTGCCCGCAAGACTCCTGTGGATCGAAGGTCAATAACGGGGTTTTATTGATGGCACTTGGTGGGACGTACCATCCGACGAATATGGGTTTCTTCAGTCCGAAGCCGTCCATGACGGCTGTGAAGTCCTGAGAGTATCGGATGGATGTGTGTGCATCAGCGGTAGCTGGCTTGTCACTGCGCCCATGGCCACGCATGTCATAGCGAACCTACATAACATTTCGCGGTCGATTACTCCATACATACATTGAGCAGACAACGCATCCACTTACAAGATAATAATTAGCCAACCGCTTGTTGGCGAAAAACCTGTCGAATACCACCCCACTTAGCGCGAACCCGTGGACAAAGACGATGCTCTGCTTTTTGGGATCGCCGGTAGCATCTGCGTAGATTTTTGTGCCGTCGGCGGAAGTGACGATCTTACTAGTAGTTGCAGCGGAGACGAAAGAAAGGAAAGACAGGAACAGGAAAACAAAGGGAGATAGCCTCAGCGACATTGTGGGTTGAGCGTTGAGGATCAAGTCGCGTACTGATGGGCTTGCTGCACTTATATGTAGCATCTGGCAGTCGTTGATCAATGATATCCCCCTTCGACGGATCAACCAAGCGCCGCGTATGAGACCTTATTGACCAAGGCCCTGTTACGGCAGTCATGTTGGGAGGTGCCTCGTACTGTTAGGCGATCCGACATTAAGGATCGAATACTGAGCGCTGGGTGTGATCCGCATGGCGTAGATCGGTCCTGGGTACTATATCTATTTTATCTCCTCCGGTGGGGCGGGTATCGCTGTGTCGTGAAGCTGTGATGGTTTCAACAAGACTAGCCGAATTCACTTGAAGTTGCCTGGTTCTTCTCCAGCTAGTGGGAATTCACCGAATATTCCCATTGAGCCTTCAGCTGAGCATTAACTCAGAGTGAAACCGGAATTGCAGTCGGCAAGAGTTCAGTGGGTGGGTCGCGAGGGACCCTTCATTGACCACCACTGTCAGCGACATACGTGATCAGTACTTGTTCTACTGAAAGACAGCGCATGGCTCACCTTGTGGTACTCATCAAGCATTAGAGTTGCGACAGTTCTTCGATTCGCAAAGAACTGATGGACTCATGGATTCTGGGCCATCGAGGAGGAGTTCCTGGTGGTTCTGTCAGAGTTCAAACGTTGATTGATGCTGGTGCAACCCTGTCGCTCTTAGGAGATCTTTTAGGGACATTTATCAGGGGCTTGTGCATTGTAGTTCGAAAAATTCAGTATCTATAAATAGGCGTTAAAGATGCGAATCAAAGTGAAATATAGCCATCACTTGACGAGGAACGGCAGAACATTAGCGTGAGGAGCTTCGAAAAAATTGTGGTGTGATTACTGAAATGTATTGTACAACAGCCTCAACGAACGTGTATGAGGACCCATGCTGATTCACATCATTGCCTTGTATATTATTAGTGCATGAGAGATTGTGCAGTGTCCGTAGATTTGACATGTATGGCTACAAGGCGCAGAGATAGCGTACATTGACGTATGGATAGTCCAGCACCTAGTTGTGGGTTAACAGAGCCTGAATAATGCACGTAAGCCGTGGAATAGTAAGCCCCGCAAATGGATTTTTCTAAAAGACGTCGATTAATTGATCGTGTTCAATGAGAAGGAAAGGAAATACTAACAACCACATCGTGAACGAAGGAAGTCAATTCCGCGACCGTGCCTTCGAGGTTGTCGTCAAACACAGCATGCCCTCCGTCTATCTGCCTGACCCGCAGATTCTTGAAATGAGGGCCGAATATCGAGTTCACGCCCGCCTGGATCACCATAGAGTCCGATTTTCCTGAGAGAAGCATCATGGTAAGCTTCCCAGCATCACCCGCTTCGAAAAGCTTGGAAGCATTCTGCGGACGTATGGACACCAAGGCACTGACATCCGGGTTCTGAACCACGGTTTGCCCCAGGTACTCAGCTTTCAGGCTAAAGGGTACATTGGCAGGGTTGGCGAAAAGGGCATCCACGAAGGACGTGCGAATCTCGAGGGCAGCCGTGACGTTCGTGTTGTCGTTGAACACAGGGAGTGTGCCTAACAAAAGAGGGGTGGCGATCTTTGGAACGATGTTCATGTCAATGCCGGGCGACCCGTCGAGGGCGACGGCGGCAGCAATTGGGATATCTTTGTTATTAGCCACGACATCGGTGATAACAGCGGCTGGAAAGAACGCCTGAGATGAAAGAACTTCTCATGCGAAGATGGCGTGTGCATACCTCCAAGGCTCCTGACAAATCATCAAAGACAGGGAATCAGCGAAAACTGTTCGTGTGATCAGGCGGAAGAGGGCTCACTAACCAGCCAACCAGAACCGGTTTATCAAGACAGAAAGCTTTCATCACTGCTCTGAAATCATCGGCGTATTTATCCGATGTGTGTGCTTCTGGTGTATTCGGTTTGCCACTTCTTCCATGACCGCGCATGTCGAAACGAACCTGTTCCAAGCACCCCCATCAGTTAGCAAAAGCTCCACTGCACGTCGGGACCGGCTTACGAGGTAGAAATCGCTTTTGAATTTGGGGTTGGCGACTAGTCTATCGAATGCGAGTCCGCTCAGCGCGAAACCGTGCACAAAAACGATGCTCTGCTTCGTTGGATCCCCCGTAGCTTGGGCAAAGATCGGTGTGCCATCTCGCGATTTGACTGTCTTCGACGTCGTGGCGCTGAGTGCGGAAACCACAGAGGCGCAGGAAACGAGTAGAAGAACAAGCGGGGCGAGTCGCAACACCATCATGGGGGACAAGGTGTCGTGAGACAAGACCTAGCAAGCTTTAGTGGTTCCCGACCAATATAAGTCTTGCTTTGAAGCACGATGACAGATGGCACCCCTTATTACAGTTGAGGACAGTCAAAGTCCGCTAAAATAAAAAGTTTTTTTATTGTGCTCCGGACTTGCGCGGAATACATTCCGGCTTGAAAACCCTTTCGAATGATACCGTGCTTGTCCAATTCTGACGAGCCGATCGCCCAGAAAAGGCGAATTACTGGAAAATACCCTCAAATTTTTGGCGTAAGCCGAATATATTAGATAAAATCATGAAAAATATGCCAATCGACTCCTTTTGATTAGCTCATGTTGATCCCGTCAAAATCTTGGACTTCTATCGAGCCGTTCCTGAGAAAAAATATTCATATTTCTGGGCGCTTCGTGATGGGAAAACCAGGAACGTGAGAGAAAACGCCGTCGGTGTGAGAATTTATGGCTTGAGGCGCTTTTGGGATAGTTCCAAAACAAAGGCTAGCGATATTTCGACGCAACTTCCAATCGGGGATCGTAAGAATTGGGCTGCATGCCC
Source organism: Pleurotus ostreatus (assembly GCF_014466165.1). Lineage (NCBI taxonomy): Eukaryota > Fungi > Basidiomycota > Agaricomycetes > Agaricales > Pleurotaceae > Pleurotus > Pleurotus ostreatus. The sequence continues at coordinate 693,561 of NW_023503162.1, read as the reverse complement.
AGTCTTGGGCGCCTGTCATCCCGAAAAGGCCCACAGAGGTACACACAATTTGAATTTTTTGCTCCAAAATATTGGCGCAGACAGATTCTCGTGGGAAAAACTTCGGAGGTGCTTTTTCAGACGTTTTCAGCTATCCTGAGTCTGAATCTGGCGTTAGTTTGTCCCCAAAAAATCCCCTTCGAGCGCTACGCAATTTGCGGACTTTGACTGTCCTCAACTGTATGATGGCTAGCACCGTGCAAGGGGGACAGAAGGGCTGCCGATGCTCGAGGTGTCGTGTTGATGTTGCCAAAATATCCTTCCTGTGAATGCCTCGATCAGTACGTCTCCGAATGCCAATGTTGATACTTCCACGAGTTTCACCGCGAGCGCACGTTCACTCGAAGCAACCTTGATGGTCACATTGGTAACGTGATGCCAGTTCTCTAAGCCTAAAGTCAGTCAGCCCAGGTCAGGCCACCATGCGGGGTATGAACAGATCCGAGGCATCGTCAGCACCGACTTATCTCAATTCTCTAGGGCGACAACGCCGTAGGGCCTTCACTTGATAGTGCTGGGGAGTGGCGAGATCACGCCACTGATGCCGAGACACGGGTGTGGGAGACCAGACGAGAAGCACACACGAATCAACGCCGATGACTGGCTTCTTCGGAAACTGCCTCGAATATTGTACACAGTGTGGATAACTATGACTGCGGTCTGTTCAGCAACACCCACAGGACGTAGAAACGACATTCTCACCTGTACACTGAGGACGAATTTACTCAGCTCGTCCACCAATTCCGCTTGATTGTCATCAAACAACGCATGTCCCCCGTCAATCAAGCTAACCGTCAGGTTCTTGAAATGCGGTTTCACAATGTTCACAACGGCCTCGCCGTCCAAGAACTTGTCTTGTTTTCCGAACAGAATCTGGAGCGGCAACCCCCTGGCACCCGCTTCCAACATCTTGCTCGGGTCCTGTGGCCGAAGTGAAACAACACTGCTGATGTCAGGCGATTGCAAGACGGTCTCTCCGAGGTATCGCATTTTCAGGCTGAAAGGGATCTTATCTGGGTTGTTGAACAACGCATCAATGAACTCCACGCGCGCTCGTAAAGCGAAAGCAACGTCGGAGTTGTCGTTGAATTTCGGTAGCGCGGCGAACAGAAACGGCTTCCCAGCTACGCCCACCATTTCTGGGCTGATGCCGGGGCTCCCGCCGAGAGCTACGGCCCCAGCGATGGGGAGTGGGTCCACATTGGCACATATATCGCTGATGACAGCGGCTACGACGAGATCTTGTGAGTATGGGTAGTGTAGGCACGCGAGGACCTAGAGACTTACATCCTACACTCCTGAAATTCAAACGGTCAAAGCCCCGAGTATTTCAAAGACAGACAATATTACTTACCAGCCGACAAAGACAGGCTTGTTCAGCGCGAATCCGTTAGCTACAGCAGTAAAGTCTGCTGCGTATAGCGCCGATGTATGTCCCTCGGGGGTGTTTGGCTTTCCGCTTCTTCCATGGCCACGCATATCGTACCGAACCTGAGACAACGTTTAGTATAGAATCCGGATCCCCCATGTCAAGAGTGTCTGCGTGCCAGGTAGAATTTGTCTAGTAACTTGGGATCATCGAAAAGGCCGTCCCATACAGCGGCCGATAGAGTGAACCCGTGAAGGAAGACGATGCTTGGTTTGGAAGAGTCCCCCTTCGCCTCAGCATAGATTGTTGTTCCATCACTGGACTTGAGATACTTTGAGGTTACGGGAGACATTGGCAATGGTATAGTATTAGATACAGCAACGCACTTGCGAGTGCTTATATTGCGAATCAAAAGGATAGCCACTCTGATGAGGCTAGCTTGTGATCATGTTGATGCCCGTAGACTTCCAGAAAATCTGATTGTTGACCGGTAAGTTGCTTATTCAAGAGCGCCTTCATCGTGGTTTGCCTCTCCACTATCATCCCGTGCGCCCGATCTACGAAGCACGAACAAACAATTTTCCGAAAGTGTCCTGAAAATGAGCGGTTCCAACTCCATGGGAAACCTAGCTTTTCAAGCAAGGTGATCAACTCATCAACAATGCGATATGGTACGCTGAAATAATGTAGTATGACCGTCTTGTCCCTTTGGATGAGGGTGTTGTCACCCATCATGCCCTGGTCGATTGCACTTGACTGAAGCCATCCGCGACAATGGTTATTCAGTAGGGAGAAAGTTCTTTTCCTTGATGATTTCCTGTCTATTCGGCACCTAACCTAGTGTGCTCAAGGTCGTACTCTGATTGCTTGGACTTCCCCATGGCAATCATTTTGGGAATCAGTCTCGCTCATAACGAACGGGGCTTTTGGGTGCCATGGGTGACATTGGGACCGCCCTATCGTGACTGCGCTCAATATTCACTACTTTTATAATCCTTTGTCCGAAGGTATCGTGTAAAGTATGATGAAAGTATTGAAGAAATTGCCTTTTTGGGCAACTTTCTTCAATACTTTTCGCATACTTGGACCATAACTGAACCATACTTTAGGACAAAGGATCGTGAAAGGATTTAAAATACTTTCATCATACTTGAGCCACTAGTATGATAACAGTAGGGATCCTTGCACGCTGTGCTTCTGCTGGCGCCACGCCGTCTCGATTTCACAGCCAACCAAGCAAACGTCCTTCTGAATTTGGTCGGCCAAGACATTCGACCTTCTATCCACTCCCTTTATCTCTTCTTCAATCTGAGTTCGCGCGTTTGAGGCACTCTATGTCCCCCGATCCCACTTTGAACCCCCTTGGTGTAGAGTCATTCTTCGACTCTCTCAGCATTTATCACTCCAGAGTACTGTGGAGGAATTCATGGCCTGCCGTAAGTGAGGCCCGGTGATTATTATACAGTTGGCTAGTATCCTTGCCTTTTAAAAATTTCATGATAGTTTATTTATCAGCATGAAAGGTTTGTGTCTGTCGGATGCTATGTTCGCGCCAGCTGTTGAACGTTGATATATAGCTGGTCTGGGTACGATTGGTCACTTCATCAGGGTCGGGGTCGAGTGCAAAACCAGTGAACATTCGAAAGCAAGAAATACTCAACTACAGTCTAGTTACAGACCAGAACAGTAGGTAAAATACAGGGCCAAGCTCTCCAAGAGACTCCGATTTGTTGATCTTCTTAAGTTCGACCTCAACTTTTACGGTACCTTTCTCGAACACCTCCCCATCCCACAATGCTGTCCAAGTTTCCTGGCGACTAATCAGCGGCTGGTACGATATCGCCAAACGCAGGAACTCACAGGGGAATGACAAAACATGTTGGGGTCACCTGGTGTGGCATCCGGCCCTTCCCTCTCGAAGCCGGCGGCGTTCGCAGTGAAACCTTTTTGAGGAAGGGCACCATGTGAACCAAAGATAACAGATCCAGGTAATGGGGAGAGCAACGCGCCGAGCGCCCTCGCTAGCTCCAATTGTTTCTCCTCCGAGAATAGGTGGAACACAGAGGAAATGTGGATGACTGACACATGGCCATACAGGGGATTCAAGCTTGTCAGCGTCTTCAGACTTGGGACAGCGGTGTTGGGAACAGTGTAAGCTGGGGCTCGCACAACGAGGTGCTCCGGGTTGAATACGTCGCCGGCGATAAAGGGGACCGGGAACGACTCCGGGGTAGACTTGAATAGTTCGTGTCCAATATCCCAGAATTCTAAACGGGCCCTTCAGCGATCACACTGGGTTGAGGGGAGCTAGGCTTACCTCGGCGCAAATCAGTGACAATCATGTTGTGAATTGGGTAGCCATCGGCAACAGATTTTCGTGTGTCGGTGCCAACTACGACAGAATGAGCTCGACGGTCTCCAGATGGATAGGAATTTACGGACAACAGCAGCCAACCTCCAAGTAGATAGCGCCGTGTCGCTCTTGGCCTATCTTTAGGGCTTGTTTGTACGCTGGTATCTTGGTGCATCGATGTCTAGACGGTTTGATTATTATAAATATCACTGTCGGATGCAGCCAAATGCATACTCAGTGAACCCAAAATTGCGAATACAAGGGTATCTAACGACCTAGGGTAGTAGGAAACATCAGTGCGTGAATCTGATTCCATTCACATTAAATACCCACTCTGTATGAATCCTCTTGAATTCGGACCAGGTGTTGTTTGATTTCCTCGTCGTCCTGGATCCCGGATGCTTCCTTGAAGAAGGCAAGCTTCTCAGGAGTAAGCTGGGAAACGAACGTTGGGTCCAAGTCAGGTCTAGTTGAACCGGTCATTGTATCGCTAAAGTTTGCTATATGAGATTGCTGAGCCTTTTATATCAGCTTGACCGTGCCGCTAAATGGGGAGGAGATCGAAACGAGTATTTACCTTTAATCAAACACACTGCCGCTTGTCTGGTGGTGTCCAGAGGGTTGTGGGCCTCTCCTTGGTGACGATTCTAGGCAAGAACGCCCACATCCACAAGTATTCATCAAGCAGGCATATCGGCTAAGAAGCGTTCAAAATAGCATGTGTGTCCGTCCGTGGAAGTAGGTGAGGTCCCTTGTGCGTTGCATAAAAATTTACCATCAGGCCGAGTGGAAGGCGCTCAAAATTAGTCCGCTGTTTCGCCAGCAAATGGCCAATCTAAGAGAGTGAATATCAAGGCATCATGGAAGAAGGAAGGAACCAGACCGAAGGCCGGGGAAGCGTGGGACCCCTGGCGGCGGTTGCCCCTTAACAACCCCTATCGGCCCTCTGCTCACGTCCACCGACTCGGATACTGCGCGCGCCGCGCGTACGAAGGTCGTATTGCTAGGATCTCTACGGGTATAGTCCTTATCCACCGTTTCGGTGGTGGAAACTGTGCGCACTGCTCGTTGCCTGTTGTAGGTCTCACATCATGATCAAATCAAAAGGTGATGCTAATAGTACCTTCTCAGAAACATCAATCTTGCTCTATTGATGGTCGCTTGCACTCAGCCGCTCTTCATCCTTGTACAGCTTCCATATCGGCTTGTGTATCTCCTCCCGGTTTGCCATTGAGTGCTCCCTGATACTAATCTCGGCTGCGCATCACACGTAAGTTTGGCGGACGTCCTACTGTAACTTGCTCAACGTATATTGACCTCTAAGTCGGGAACTATAGATATCACGCCACCAGCTTCGTTGCTTTCACGGGAAAGCGTTGCGAAAACCCCATGTTTCCCCGCCAAGCGGGCGCCGTAGTATGACCACTCCCTTGGATGTGATGTACTCATGGGAAGCCTTCGAATGGCTTAATTGAACTTGGATCAACCTTGACTTACATGGTGTCATAGCTTCCTCCAGGTCAGAGGCCGTGTGGATGTCCAATGAGATCCCACGCATCATGACCTCCCACACTGTTGTCGATCGTTCATGTTGTGTCGAGTCATAATTCCCAGGAAGATCGACAAATGGTGCAGTACATTACTGATGCCTTTGATGCCTCTGATACCTTTGATTCATGACGCATGATGGCTCAGAAGTTCCTATGCAATAAGCGGTAAGTTTCCGCCATCTAGTTGTGTGCCATGCAGGCAACTCGGCTAACTTCAAGTTACAGACTTGTCCGTGTAACAGTGCCAAAAGGCTTTCTACACCATGCCAATCTCCCCAGAGCATGCCGGTCGAGGTGACTGACCGTTCCTTTGCCAGCTCCTTGATCCGCTGTCCCCCCATCATCTGAAGAGTGTTTCAACACTTATTCTGGATTGCCCGAACATCACGAATTACCTCATGTTCTATTTCCACTCGGAGCCACGAACGTGCCTCGCTCAGAGGTCCGGGCTGTGCCCCGGGCGCCAGATGCGTTGGTACCTCGTACGCCGTGCAAGGCAATGACTACAAAGGTAGTAAGAAGAATAGATCGACCTAGCACTATCACGGTTTATCATTAATGCTCTGAATCCTTCCCATTATGGAGTTGGCCGTTTTATGCACGAGGAGACCTGATCAACCTTGATGCAACAACTCGGCAACCGTCGAAGAGTAAGTCAATGTTGATCACTTGTTCATGAGAAGTACTCACCTAGTGCACCCATGCACTAGGCGACCCACGGACAACATGAACCCCTCCACCGACTTTAAACCTTCTCAGAGGGCCCGCCTCAACTTCATGCATGGAGATCCCCGACGACGCATCGAGACGCCAGGCAGACGTGGTTATGGGTCATGACGGTTCCTTGTGGACAGTAATAACACTTCATCAGTATCGGAGCCCAAATCGTCGAAGACGGAGATATGTCAGATACACTGTTCGTTTCGGGGGAACCTATTATCCCCGCTAGGACCGCAACCAGGTCAGGATAGACATTGCAATGTGTCGCGTGTGCGCGCCTAGGTTATGAGAAGATCCTCACCTTCGGATCGTGGCACTGCCTTATCCGGGGGCATCTAAACTCCCGGAAATATATAGGCGTTTATAACAATTGCGAGGAGTCAAGCCCCTTCCCGCGTTCGCAAGGTCTATCCAGGTATCTTTCTATCACGACAGTCCACAGGTTGGGCTACCTCGCAGTACACCATCGACGATGCCACCCACAATCGACAATGTCAAGGGTCAGTGATCTAGTGACATGCTCACTGTGGCAGGCACTTACTCTAGACACCCACTAGTTACCGCCCTCACGGCCCCGACAGTCGCCATGGTCGTCACTGTTGTCCGGATAATTGAGCGTATCCGCACAAAGAGGTGGGGTGTGGATGACAGTTTCGCCAGCCTGGCCACAGCCATGCTCCTTGTCTTCGTTGTCGGCATGTTCGTTCATTTGGGCGACCCTAGTAAGTAGTACTTCCCACTGACAACACCCTTCAGGGTTGCTAAAGATCTACAGCAAACAAGACCCGGACGACTGCTATCGCACTCTCGTACGTCCTCCCCCAGCTGTTCTACGGTGTGCTATGGTGCGTTGGTCCGCACAATGATCTACGTTCGCCGAGGAATTAATGCGAATCTCGCGGCAGGTCCACTCGCCTGTCGATTTTGTTCTCTATCGTGCGCATAACACCCGATTACATCATGCGGCGTATCCTGTACGGCTTGGCTGTCGCATTCTGCGTATGTTGGGCCATCCTTTTCTCCCAGGTATTCTGGGTGTGTGAGAGCCAGCCGCTGTGGAAGGTTAGTGCGTTTATTGCCTATCGCTACCCTAGCTAATTCAGGAAAACAGGAAGCCGTTATTCCGCAATGTCCGCTTGGGCAAGACGTGGCCATCGCCCAGCTAATCAGTAAGCGTCATGAAGATCTGCGTGTAAATCATCCGTCTGATACAGTTTATCGCAGCTGATGTGTTTGCCGATCTTTCGCTTATTGCGATTCCCACCAAGTTGCTCTGGAACCTGAGAGTGTCCAGGAGCCAGAGAATCAGGCTGCTCCTGACCTTCTCCACAAGTATTATCACCACCATCGTGAGTTTGGTGCATGCCTTCTACGTGCTTCGTGTGGGAGGCTTGGAGGAATTGATTGCTGCCATCGTTGAGGTAACGGTTGTTTCGCGCACTAATATTCCCATCACTGACGGCTCAATATTCACAGAATTCGGTATCTTTAATTGTGTGCAACTCAGCTGTCCTCGTCACTGCAATCATGCAGTTGTTCAGAAAAGGAAGCATGGACGACAGCACGGGGAAAATTACTTCACGGGGTACTCGGACTGGGACCGTCTCGTATGGTATTACTTCCGTGCCACCCCCACCCATACAATACCAAGGCACCGGCAAGGCATCGGATGCGCTAAAACATATGGACGTCGACTCCGATAGTCCTTACACATCCTATCACAGGAAGGTCGACTCCCAGGGCGCCTCACCCACCGTCGTTCATGTAACCCAGGAGCATGTTGCTCTCGTTGACCTACCGCAATCAAAGAGAGGTTACCGCGATATGTAACTTGGTGATTTCCTTTGTATTTCTCCCCATCCGTTTATTCGTTCAGCGTGCTTATTTTACATCTTCTCCAAGCGTTACGATATCTTGATGTCCCCTTGTTTCATGTCCTCTTACGCTTGGTCAGTTAATGATTCGTACTATTACTACTCATGATACCCCTTCCGCGTTTTGTTATTTACGGGGTCAAGGTCTCGGACTAGGCTGTAAGTACTGAAGTACTGTATTAGAATGCTGTAACTTTTATCCAGCCACAAGGGCTGAAATACCAATTTAGCTACAATTTAGGTTCTGTTTGAGACGCTGTCAACATCTGTTTCAGCAGATCCATCTAGCAAGACGGGCGCCGACGTTGCTAAACTTGGTTGACTTGGGATTTGCAATTGCTGATTGGTTTCCCGCCCGCGGCGATCGGTAGGGTAGCGGGCGGGGCCGTTACTTACTATCAGTTTGAATGGGTCTTGATACAACTGATCGACATTGATTCCACGGGCGTACCCCGGTGTTAAAATACCACGAACTTGGATAGGGCGGGTCAATGCGCACGAGTTGGCTTCACACGTGTGATACAGCATAACCATAACCATGTTCACTTGATGATATCAAACCTACGATATCGCTCGAAGACCCCGTCCGGACACTCAGCGATGTCAACGGAGAAACACGATCTCTATTGTGTTCTTAAGGACCAAGAGATAATAAACATGCATGGGGCTTGATATCACTTCGTCCAGCCTTATGTTCGGATCATCACAATTCATTTGTCAATCGTTCCTATCCGAGGAGAGACTGAGGTGACGCGAGCCTATCGTCTTTGAGTAAGGAACAACGCTTTGAACTAGTTTACAGTATTTATTTACATGGTTACATCTTGCTAAGTATTTCGTGTACACTTGGCTTCATCTTTTCGTTGCTTGCGTACTTTCGATGACTAACGACCTGCGACCTGTTTGGGAACTGGGGAACAGGAAAGTGTCAGGATGTTTAATAACGAAAAGCATATGCAATAACCTAATAGAACCCAGCTTGCTTCAATGCAGGCCAGCGCGAAGCGACATCATGAGGGCCATCAATAACTGTATCATCGGAAGTCCCAGGTACGACGTGGATTCGGGCGTACTGGTTGCCATTGAAGCAGTAGACTTGAGAGGGGTCTTTGTAGTTCACTACGGCAACGTCGATGCTGCTGAACCCGACCTGCTTCAACGACGGCCACCCAGCCTGAATGTCCGTAGGACCATTCATGAGACTTTCATCCAGGGTGCCAGGAACAAACTTGATGCGGCAATAATTGCTGTCCTTGAAGCAATATGTCTCTCCGTCTCCACGCGGGCTCGGGAAGACTTCCTCGAGGGTAGTGAACCCGGCCTTCTTCAGCGAAGGCCAATAATCAGCGATGCTCTTCGGGCCGGTGATGATTTTGTCGTTGCTGCTCTCCGGGATGACTTTGATCAAGCAGTACTGGTCGCCGCTGAAGAAGTAGACCTCGGAGTCGTCTTTGGGGTTCGGGAGACACGCATCGATGCTGTTGAACCTAGCCTGCTTGAGGGAGGGCCACTCGTCCATGATTTTAGCAGGTCCGTAAAGAAGTTTGTCGTTCGTAGCGCCGGGGGTGATTAGCATACGAATGTATTGGTCGCCTTGGAAGAAGTAGCACTCCTCGGGCTTGCCTGGGCGCAAAAAGGCGGCGCGAGCGGGGGTAGCTGGTGATGAGCGTAAGCATTCGTACGCCGACAGAATATACAAATGCCAACGTACACATGGTGGACGACTAATACTTGTACACGGCAGCAATGTCGGGCTCCGTTGGTCTATGAGGAGTGAATGAGTAAATGAATCGAGGGTATTGTAGCGAAGTGCACATACTGTAAAGAGCCTGAGGAGATGCTGGTCAACCTGAAAGCGAAGTTGCGACTTATATACGGTCGAAGCTGTAACATACCGGCCCAGATATTCCACTAGATACAATTATAACCCGAATATGACGACTTTTAGGTATATAAACTTTGTCCCCTCAAAACATTGAAGCTAGAACATCTGCGCTCGTCACACGCGCCATAGCTGTATGCGAGCTTAATAGTCCTATGATGTAGCTTCAAAGCAAGGCCATTGGCCAGAAGATCCGACATTGGCAGGGGCAAGGAAGAGATTGTAGAGATAGTGAGAGCCTATCAAATTTATCAGTAAATCAGTGCTAGTAGGATTTGGGAGTAGTGGTCAAGGCGAGAATGTTCACCTGAGATGGCGTGTGGGGCCAATTGTGAGAGTAAATATCGGTAGCCAGAGTTAGCTGTGTTCCAATTGAAAGAACCCAGGTACTGGGAGGCTTGCGAGCTTATTCTGCGGCGCGACTCTCCAGGCTTTTGCTGGAATAGAACATCGGGCCATCCGAGCCTGATACTGGGGGATCCATGCGCAGAGCGACGAAGCCTTGCGGAAAACGAGCCGTCCTTCGCGGGTGACTACATGGTGGTTGTTAAAGGCAAACATGAACTTAGTCACGGCATACCCCTGATCTCCCCTGAGTCCATTTTGGACTCTGAGACGAACAGACTAGAGCTCACCGCATTCTTCGCCACGCATTTCGGGGGAAGAAGAAAAAGTAAGTGAGTGCAACGAAGATCTCTGAGCAGCTTGAATTTACTTCCTTCCTGTACTACGTGCAACGACCAACCCCGATTCCTATTTGTGACGCCCGCCATGATGTTCGGCAAACCTGACAGTGTCCTCGAGAGGAACATAACCTCCGCTACTGGTAACTTTTATAATCAGATACCAGAGTCAAAAAGCGAACGGCTAGCAGATAACATAAGCCGCTGTAAGGACCGTCACCACTGTTGCCCTCTGGCATGGGAAGCGATCCCGGAAGGCCTCCAAATTGTATCCCAACAACTGACCCACGGTTAGCTCAGACCACCGCAGCTCTCGCTGAGCTAAGACCGACAAGAAATTATGAGACGGGTTTATCGGCGGTAAGTCCCCGTCTAGGATTCTCCTTCGCATACTAGCGAACCAGCCTTTCCGGCGATTCAAACGGCCTGGGGCGATGAATTCATGATCAAGACGACCAGGATGTTGCCAGGAAGTTAGAGTATTTGCCAGCCTTTCTCCATGCATAACATATTCATCTCAACTCGAACATTGGAATTTGGTCTTGCTCATTCACCATGTTTGCCTTGTTGACGCTCCATTTTCTATTTCTCTTCTGCTACTGCTTGGTCGCTCACAAAGAGATACCTAGGGGGTATCTGTAGTAACGGTGAATAACGGTATCCAACACCAATCATGATATGATCCAATCAAAATCGAAGGCCATGTATCTCAGGGTATGTCTTGGTATGTCTCTGTGATCGTGACAAGAGACACGTTCAGCACCTGACGCTGTGTCCTGTAGGCAAGGAGCTAACTTTGAGTCGTCGTCCGCTCGTTGAAGAGAGAATAAGAGTACACCGAGCGCCAGCATAATAACGGTGCAGAAACGGTGGGGCCCGCGTCTGGCAACGGGTGAACCGTCTCCGTCGTTGATAATTGTGAGGAGGCTTGAAGAGTGCGCTCGATGCTATGATACCCAGGTACTACAGTATATTTCAACGTCCTGCCTTCATCAACGATTTTATGCCAATCTGATGGATCTCGTCTGGGACAAATGATCAGCTGAGCGTGAAACGTACGAACAGTCACGACGCGGTAACCGATTTGTGTAACTTTGGAGCGAAAACCCGAGATTTGTATGATGATGGTAATTGCGGCGCCAAATTTCCTGCAAATAATCGAGAGTTGTCTGATTTGTTACGTTGATGTCGATGGATTACTGTGATAGCGACCTCATGTTGTGCACGTCGCGCACATTAAATCGTCTTTTACCTAACCATGAGAACAGTTGGGTAGCTAGGGGATCTTGGTTTAACGATTTGATCCCCAATCTCGCCGTTCATGGGGTGAACAACACTAGCGTTAGCATTTGGGGCACACACCTCTCTCAAATACGGCAGGAAGTGTTTGTCAGTATATAAGCGCCCACGTTTTGTGAGCCTAGAATTCCCCCGCATGCCTTGAACGCGTCCATCACATGACCTTGATCGCAAAAAAAATCTTTGGGGTCAAGATTTTTGGACCAGAAACTGAGTGAGCCCATATCATTTGGGGTCGTTATATAACAGACCTCGACTGCCTCGTTCATTTCGTGAGGCTTTCTCACTTTTCGTCTTCTACCACCTCTACCACCATCACCACTACCGCCGTCGCTGGGCTGCTCATCTCAGTTCGTTGCGTTTTCCTGAAATCACATTAGAAGAGTTTGGATTGCAATCATAGACATGGCAATCAAGCAGAACGGTTCAGCCACCCCGAGTATCAGCATGCGTCCTATAATCATATCCTCTGGACAAATTAGAGTACGTGGATTTCATTTGTTGTCGTATGAAGATATTTTGTTCATTGATCGTAGCTTTCCATCCCCGTATCCGCGCACGCGGACGAATGGATCCAAGCTGAAGTCCTTCGGGACGAATTTACACATGTGGAGAGCCAGACGGACGCTGGCGTTGTTGAAGGAGAAGACGATGTTATGGAGGCAACGGTAGCCTTTACAGCGCGTTTCCTTTCGTATCTCGTCGACCACGAGGCGACCAAATCACTTATTGCGAACGTCCTTTCGTACTTCGTCAATTCATACCTGAAGGCCCAAGAAATCCACACTCTTGTTGCCGCGTACACTCCGGACACGCGAAAAGCCGTTCTTCAGGCTTACTTCAAGGCTCTATCTGCGTCAGGGGCGACCCCCGCGTCTTCTTCAGCTCTTCTCAATGCCGCGACCAACGAGAAAGCACAAATCTACGCCCTATTTGGAGGTCAGGGCACCAACGAAGTGTACTTCGATGAATTGCAGTCATTATACGACACTTACACGCCCTATGTCAAATCATTCATCGAGAACGTCTCGAAAAATGTCTTGGAACCCCTCGCGACGTCGCGACAATCTACCACCAATGCTTCCAGCACTTCGTTCTACACCCATGGGCTGTCCGTCGCGTCTTGGCTAGCGGAAGGAGCCGAATCGCGACCACCACTTTCATACCTTGCCTCCGTCCCCATTTCTTTCCCACTCATCGGGCTTACGCAGCTCGCGCAATATGTCATTGCTTGCAAGATATCGGGGTTAACGCCCCTTGACATGCAAGAACGTCTACAAGGTGCCACCGGTCACTCGCAAGGGATCGTAGGCGCCGTTGTCATCGCTGTATCGGAGACCTGGGAGGACTTCGAAGAGAACGCCTCAAAGGCCTTGAAATGGCTCTTTTACTCCGGCATGCGAGGCCAGGAGATGTTCCCTGTTGTCGCTTTGGAGCCTAATATGGTGAAGGACAGCATCGAAGGAGGCGAAGGTGCTCCATCTCCCATGCTCAGCGTCACTGGCTTGAGTCTTCCCCAGCTCGAGCCCCACATCAAGAAGACCAACTCTCACCTTCCTGACAATTCTCAAATCTACGTCTCACTACACAACGGCCCCCGAGCGTTCGTCATCACGGGGCCAGCTAAGAGTCTCTACGGCTTGGTTACGCATCTGAGGAAAGTCAAAGCGGCCAACTCCGATCAGAGCAAGGTTCCATTCAGCGAGAGGAAGCCAGTTTTCTCCACGAGGTTCTTGGTTGTCGGCGTCCCCTACCACAGCAAATACATGGAGGGCGCGTCGGACAAGGTCATGGAGGATCTTGGGGAGGAGTTGTGGACCGGCGAAGATTTGGGTATCCCTGTTTATAACACCGAAGACGGTACGTGTGTTATATCTCGATCATGTGCTTTTACTACATCAAAGCCCATTTGTCCACGCTTCTTTGATGTTACATGTGCTAATCGCGTCGACTTTATCAGGAACGGACCTTAGTGAACTTCCCAGCACAAGATCACTCACGCGTGAGCTGTGTGATCAGATTTTCACGAAACCCATTCATTGGTCGATCGCGACTAATTTCCCCGACACCGCCACCCACGCCATTGACTTCGGGCCAGGTGGCCTCAGTGGAATTGGGCCCTTGACCGCCCGTAATCTTGATGGCCTTGGTGTTCGCGTCATTGTTGTTGGCGACAAGACGAAGGGGGATGCAGAGTTGTACGATGCCATCACCGTCAAACACGAAGAATGCTGGAGCAAGAAGTGGGCTCCTAAGTTGGTCAAGACTAGGTTTGTGGCTATTACGTCGTTCATTTACTTGTGGTTGCTGAATTTTGACTTCATATAGTGATGGCACTATCCATCTCGATACGCCATTCTCTCGCTTGTTGGGCAAGCCACCCATCATGGTGGCCGGTATGACGCCGACGACCGTCAAGGCGGGCTTCGTCTCTGCTGTTCTTTCCGCTGGCTATCATGTCGAACTTGCTGGTGGTGGCCACTACAATGCCTCCGCCCTTCGCGCCAAGGTCGCAGAAATCCAGGCCAACATCCCTGCTGGCGTTGGCCTTACCCTCAACGCCCTCTATATCAATCCCCGTCAATTCAACTTCCAATTCCCTCTGTGGCAGGAGATGCGCCGCGAGGGTCTTCCCATCGAAGGTTTCTGTGTTGCTGCTGGTATTCCTAGCACCGAGAAGGCCAAAGAAATCATCGATGGCCTTAAGGCAGCTGGTATTCGTCACGTCGCATTCAAGCCCGGTAGCGTCGATGGTATCAGGCAAGTAGTCAACATCGCGTTGGCAAACCCCGACTTCCCCATCATCATGCAATGGACTGGTGGTCGCGCCGGTGGCCATCATTCCTTCGAAGATTTCCATCAACCGATTCTATCTACATACCGTGCCATCCGTCAAGCCGAGAATATTATCCTCGTCGGTGGTAGTGGATTTGGTGCGAAGGATGGAGAAGACGTTTTCCCCTACCTCACGGGAGAGTGGTCGAAGGCGATGTACGGGGCACAGTTGATGCCATTCGACGGTTTCCTCTACGCCAGCCGGGTAATGGTGGCGAAGGAAGCACATACTAGCGGAAGCGTGAAGGACCTGATTGTCGCCGCGGCTGGTGTTGACGACAGCAAGTGGGAAGGGACATACAAGGCGCCGACTGGTGGCATTCTCACTGTGCGTTCCGAGCTCGGTGAACCGATCCATAAGGTCGCGAACCGTGGTGTGAAGTTGTGGAAGGAGTTCGATGACACCGTCTTCAAGCTGCCGAAGGAGAAACGAGACGCCTGGTTGTCTCAACATCGTGACGAGGTGATTATGAAGCTCAATCGGGACTTCAGCAAGCCGTGGTTTGGATGGAAGAAGGACGACACCGTGGCGATCGACTTGCGCGACATGACTTATGAGGAGACTGTCTTGAGGATGATCAGGTTGATGTTCGTCGCGCACGAGAAGCGTTGGGTGGATATAAGCTTGAGGAATCTGACCGGTGATTGGTTGAGACGTGTTGAGGAGCGCTTCGCCGGTGTCAACGGGGGAGGGAACAAGGCCAGTATCCTCCAAAGCTACGCATCATTGGACGACCCCCTCCCTTTCGTCGAGGCGTTCTTGAAGAAGTACCCACTTGCCAAAGAGCAGCTCCTTGCCTCCGAGGATCGTGCTTACTTCCTCGCTATCGCTCAACGCCCTGGTCAGAAGCCTGTGCCATTCATTCCCATTCTAGACGCTAGTTTCGAGGTTTGGTTCAAGAAGGTAAGTCCAACTGAGCTGTTCACAATTGCCGTTGCTTACTAGCCGTTCGCACAGGATTCCCTTTGGGCGGCGGAAGATATCGAGGCTGTATTTGACCAGGATCCGGAACGTGTCTGCGTCCTCCAAGGCCCTGTCGCGGTCAAGCATGCTATCGTCAAAGACGAGCCTATCAAAGAGCTCCTTGGTGGTATTAACCAGTCCCTCATCAAGCGCCTTTTGGATAGCAAGTATGCAGGCGACTCAAATAAAGTCCCAACCGTTGATTATCTTGCTCCTTCTCCCCTAACAACCTCCCCCACTTCCAACGGTCCTACCACCTATACAGTCGGCGACGTGCTACCCGACACCCAGACCTGGCTTGAAACTTTGAGCGGCCATAAACTGACATGGTTGAAGGCTTTGTTGACTTCAACTACAATCGTCCAAGGCACTTCTTACATTGACAATCCTCTTCGCCGCATTCTTGCCCCCCGTCACAAACAGAAAGTCGTTGTCACCTTCGATGGGCAGGATCCTGCGTCTCTCACCGCTTACGGCGCGGCTCGTTCCTTCGGTCAGCCCTTAGAGGGATTCAAGGCCGTCGAGATCACTTACCACAAATCTACGGGGCTCATCGACCTCATCATGTTCGAGGAGCGCCGCAATGTTTCTGTTCCCCTTTTGCTGCAATTCCAGTATAAGCCCTCGCAAGGGTTTGCCCCGATCCACGAAGTCGCCGAAGGTCGAAACAAGAGGATCAAAGAATTCTACTGGAAACTCTGGTACGGTGACGACGAGAGTTTGCCCGAGATCGACTTGAAGGCATCCTTCTCCGGTCCCGAGGTCGTCATTGCTGCGGAAACTGTGGAGAAGTTCTGCTCTGTGGTTGGAAATCAAGGTGAGGAGTTCAAGACCAGCAGGAACGAGTCCGTGAAGGCTCCAATGGATTTCGCTATCGTTACCGGGTGGCAGGTAAGTATTCCTTGGGATAAGTCGGCACACAGCTCCTCACCATATGAGAAATATAGGCGATCATTAAATCAATCTTCCCTGGAGCTGTCGACGGAGACCTTCTCAAACTCGTTCATCTTTCGAACGGATTCAAGATGGTGGAGGGTGCGAGGCCCCTCCAAGTCGGCGACATCTGTAAAGCAGAGGCACGCATTGCTTCTGTGACCAACAGCAACGAAGGCAAGATTGTGAAGGTAAAGGGCCATGTGTACCGTGATTCTAACCCGGTTATCCAAGTCGTCTCGGCCTTCCTCTACCGCGGTCGTTTCACTGACTACGAGAATACTTTCGAGACAACAGAGGAACCCGACTATCTAGTGCCCTTGGAGAATGACGCCCACGTCGGCGTACTGCAATCTAAGGAGTGGTTTGAATGGAGCGACCCCTCCCAACCCCTCCTTGCCGGCACCTCCCTCATATTCCGTATCCAGTCCCAATTCTCGTTCAAGGATCGCGTCTCTTACAAGGACGTCATGGTCACCGGTGATGTCTTCGTTCGAGATCAGCTCAAACGTTTGGTGAAAGTCGGCTCTGTATATTTCCAACACGAAGACTCAAAGGGCAATCCAGTCCTCGCCTACCTTCAGCGTCACGGCGCACCCCAAGGATTGCCAACACCCCTCGCTAACGATGGATATACTATGACTGGGGAGGGCGTCCCAACCACTTTCAATGCGCCTTTGACCAACGAGCCGTATTCCAATGTCTCGGGCGACTTCAACCCGATTCACATCAACCCTTACTTCTCGGACTACGCCTCCCTTCCTACCACCATTACCCATGGCCTCTGGTCAAGCGCCGCTACTAGGCGATATATCGAGAATGTCGTTGCGAAAGGGAAGCCCGAGCGAGTCCTCGCGTAAGTTATGTATGTGACACATTGACATGATGTCTCACACCGTTCATTCTCTTTAGCTATGATGTCAACTTTGTTGGCATGGTTCTTCCTGGCGACGAACTCAGCGTCAAAATCCGCCATGTCAGCATGAGAGATGGGAACATGGTCGTCAACATTGAGACAACCAACACGCGAGGCGAGAAGGTCCTCCAAGGCTCAGCGGAAATCGCACAACCTACCACCGTCTATGTTTTCACCGGTCAGGGTTCGCAGGAGCCTGGTATGGGTATGGATCTCTATAATTCTTCGCCTGCTGCTCGCGCTGTTTGGGACGGTGCTGATGCTCACTTGCTCGCCGTCTATGGGTTCTCGATCACGGAGATTGTCAAGGATAACCCGAAAGAGAAGACGATCCACTTTGGAGGTATTAAGGGCCAGGCAATCCGGAAGCGCTACATGGACATGACCTACGACACCATGGACAAAGACGGCAACGTCAAAACTCTCCCTCTCTTCGCTGACATCGACATACGTACCCCCAAGTACACATTCAGTCATCCCAACGGTCTTCTATTTGCCACACAGTTCGCCCAAATTGCCCTTGTCGTCACCGAGAAGGCCGCCTTCGAGGATATGCGCATGAAAGGCTTCGTACAGAAGGACTGTGCTTTCGCCGGTCACTCCCTCGGTGAATACTCTGCGTTGGCGTCAATCGCCGACGTCCTCCACATCTCCGCTCTTGTCGATGTCGTGTTCTATCGTGGAATTACAATGCAACGCGCTGTGGAACGCGATGCAGAGAACCGATCCAACTACGCGATGTGCGCTGTCAACCCGAGTCGAATCTCAAGCTCTTTCACCGACGCCGCATTGCGCGAGGTCGTCGATTCCATTGCCTCCGTCTCGGGCTCGCTGCTGGAAATCGTCAACTACAATGTCGAGGTATGGGCTTCGAATTCGTCGGAGACTTGAATCTGACTATCGTGGTTTTAGGGACAACAATACGTCTGCGCTGGTGAACTTGTGGCATTGCAAACAATGACC
This sequence comes from Pleurotus ostreatus, assembly GCF_014466165.1. Lineage (NCBI taxonomy): Eukaryota > Fungi > Basidiomycota > Agaricomycetes > Agaricales > Pleurotaceae > Pleurotus > Pleurotus ostreatus. Next base: position 675,181 of record NW_023503162.1, on the reverse strand, counting down.
AATGTGTTGAACTACTTGAAAGTCCAGAAGATCGACATTGCCAAGGTGATATCCTGTGTTACTGGCTATCTTACATCCACTAATTGATCTCACTTAGCTTACGGAAACCTTCACTGTGGAGAAAGTGAAAGAGATGCTTCGAGACATCGTCAAAGAATGCTTCGACCGCGCTAAGAAACAGCAAGAGGCGGAGGGCTACATCAAGCTTGAGAGAGGTTTCGCTACCATTCCCCTCCCTGGCATTGATGTTCCATTCCACTCGCGTTATCTATGGGCTGGTGTCATGCCCTTCCGTGCTTGTAAGTTACCCCTCCTGTGTTTTATGACTTTTTTGTTGATGTTTTATATAGATCTTTCCAAGAAGATTAACGCTGCACACTTGAACCCGGATATGCTCGTCGGCAAATACATTCCAAATCTGGTTGCCAAACCCTTCGACGTCTCGCAAGAATATGCTCAGCTGATTTACGACCAAACATCTTCGCCTCGCCTCGACAAGGTCCTCAAGAAGTGGGAATCGGAGAACTGGGGAGGAGCCGAACAACGCCAGAAACTCGCTTATATCATTCTCGTTGAACTTCTGGCCTACCAATTCGCCTCGCCCGTTCGTTGGATAGAAACGCAAGACAGACTTTTCACTCAATTCGCCTTTGAACGCCTGATCGAACTTGGCCCCTCCCCCACTCTTACTGGAATGGCGTCTCGCACGCTGAAAGCCAAGTACGAAGCTGCAGACGACTCTGTGACACGGTCTCGTATCATCCTCTGCCACGCAAAGAACGTCAAAGAAATCTACTACCAATTCGAGGATGAGCCCGAAGCTCCCGCCGACTCTTCATCATCTCCGGAGCCCGCTGCTTCCGCCCCATCTACTCCCGTTGCCGTCCCTGTAGCGTCTGCTCCTGCCCCCGCTGCTTCCGGCCCTGTCGTGTCCATTGAAGACGTGCCCATCAAGGCCGTTGATATACTGAGCGTCATTGTTGCCCAGAAGTTGAAGAAACGCGTCGATGAGGTACCTCTTGGCAAGTCGATCAAAGACCTCGTCGGAGGCAAGTCAACTCTTCAGAACGAAATCTTGGGTGATCTTCAGTTGGAGTTCACATCTGCACCTGAAAAAGGAGAGGAGCTTCCACTCGAAGAACTCGGGTCCGCTCTCGGCTCTGGACATAGCGGGTCCCTCGGGAAATACACTGCTGGTCTCGTCTCCCGCATGGTTGGCGGGAAAATGCCGGGAGGATTCAACGCGTCTGCAATCAAGACATATCTTTCCAAGAGTTGGGGCTTAGGTCCCTCTCGCTCAGATGCCGTGCTGCTGCTCGGAACAACTTTGGAACCCCCCAAACGTCTTGGATCAGAACCCGAAGCTAAGACTTGGCTCGACGGTGTCGTTTCCACCTACGCCCAAAGAGCTGGCATATCTCTCTCCGCTCCTGGTGCCGGGGGCGCCGGTGGTGCTTCTGGTGGCGGCGCCGTAATCAACAGCGAAGAGTTCATCAAGTTCCAAGCAGATCAGGAGCAATTCGCCGCGCAACAAATCGAACTCTACATGCGCTATCTCAAGCGTGACTCCCGCGCTGGCGAGATCGCCTTTGACACAGAGAAAGCGACTTCGGCGTCTCTTCAAGCTAAGCTCGACAGCATCACGAAAGAGCATGGCGATACTTATATTGAGGGCATTCAACCATTCTTCGATCCGTTGAAGGCCCGTCGCTTCGACTCCTCCTGGAATTGGGTTCGTCAAGATGCATTGCTCATGTACTACGACATCATCTTTGGTCGCCTTACTACTGTTGATCGTGAGATCACAGCTCGCTGCATCGCATTGCTTAATCGCGCAGATCCGGAGATGCTCACATACATGCAGTATCATATCAATCAGTGTGATCCGTCCAAGGGAGAGAACTACGCGCTTGCGAAGGAGTTCGGTCAACGCTTGATCGACAATACACGGGAAGTACTTGGCCAACCGCCATTGTACAAGGATGGTAAGGTTGGACCTTTAAAGATCACTTTAATGCATTAATATCGTTTGTAGTTACCTTCCCCACTGCGCCGCACACCGAAGTAACGGACAAAGGTGATATTGTCTACTCTGAGGTTGTCCGCGAGAATGTCCGCAAGTTGGAGGCGTACGTCGAGGAGATGGCCAGCGGCGATACTGTGTCTACTCCTGTGAACATCCAGAAGGTCCAGGACGATGTTTTGAAGTTGTGGACGGTCGTCAAATCTCAACCAGGCATCAGTCAGGAGCAGAAGAACCGTATCAAGGCGTTATACGAGGGCGTCGTTCGATCACTGCGAAAGAATCCTGAAGCTAGACCTCGACCGGGCGTTCGCAATCGACGATCCTCTTCTCAGTTCCTTCGTCCTCAGATTTCGACCATTTCTTCCGTCTCAGGGGACAAGATTCCCCTTCTCCATCTCAAGCGCAAAGTCGGCGTCAACTGGGAATACAGCAGCAATCTCACTGGTGTCTACCTCGACGTGCTTCACGAAATCGCCACTTCCGGGACTACCTTCAAAGACAAGAATGCTCTCCTTACCGGCGTAGGCAAAGGGTCTATCGGTGTCGAAATTCTCAAGGGTCTCCTCTCCGGCGGTGCTCACGTTGTTGTCACAACTTCGCGTTATAGCCGAGCCACCGTCGAGTACTACCAGTCCATCTATCATAGCTTCGGAAGTCGTGGCTCTGCCCTCACAGTTGTCCCATTCAACCAAGGCTCAAGGCAGGATGTGGAAGCTCTCGTGGATTACATCTATGCTACACTCGGCATGGATCTCGACTACATCCTTCCCTTCGCCGCAGTTCCTGAAAATGGTCGCGAGATAGATGGCCTCGATGACAAGTCAGAGCTTGCTCACAGAATCATGCTTGTGAACCTTCTTCGTATTCTCGGCGCCGTGAAGAATAAGAAGGCCAGCCGCCACTTCGTCACTCGTCCCACGCAGGTCATCCTACCCTTGTCTCCCAATCACGGCCTTTTCGGCAACGATGGTCTCTATTCAGAGTCGAAGATTTCCCTCGAGACGCTCTTCAACCGCTGGAATTCGGAAAGCTGGGGGGAATACTTGTGTTTAGCTGGTGCAGTCATTGGGTATGTTATCTTTAGTCTCGGTCTACTATTTCTCTAATTTTCTTTTCTTTCTCTTCTTCAGTTGGACTCGTGGCACTGGGTTGATGAGTGCTACCAACATAGTCGCCCACGAGTTGGAAACTTACGGCGTGCGCACCTTCTCCGCGAAGGAGATGGCATTCAACGTCCTCGGCCTCATGCATCCTCTCCTCTTCAGTATTACCCAGGTTGAACCAATCTGGGCGGACCTCAACGGCGGCATGGATCGTCTACCTGACCTCGCCGAAATTACGAACCGCATTCGCACGGACCTGCTCAAGAAGGGCGATCTGCGTCGCGCCATCACCAGGGACAACTCAGCCGATTTCACCGTCGTCAATGGTGTAGAAGCTGAGCGCCTCCTCCAAACTGTCGAAATCACTCCACGTGCCAACTTCCGTTTCGATTTCCCTCAACTTGAGACCCCCGAGAGCCTTGCTGACGTTGCCAAGCTCCAGGGAATGATTGATCTCGAAAAGGTCATCGTCCTCACTGGGTACGGTGAAGTCGGGCCTTGGGGAAGTGCTAGAACGCGTTGGGAGATGGAAGCTCGTGGCGAATTCACGATCCAAGGCTGCATCGAGATGGCATGGATGATGGGCTACATCAAACATTTCGATGGGAAACTCAAGGACGGCTCACTGCATGTGGGCTGGGTTGATAGCAAGACTGGCGAGCCGGTTGACGACAAAGACGTTCGCGGACGCTACGAAAAGGACATTCTTGCCCATGCCGGTATCCGGCTCATCGGTCAGTTTGTTCCTTTAAGGTTCCCGCCAGCTGTACTAACTTCCTCTCAGAACCTGAACTGTTCCGTGGCTATGACCCGAACAAGAAGGTCTTCAACCAGGAAATCGAGCTCATCCACGACCTTGAGGCCATCGAAGTGTCCGAATCGGAAGCTCAGAAATTCAAGTATCAGCATGGCGACAAATGTGACATCTGGGCCGGCAAAGACGGCTCCTGGTTCGTCAAGTTCAAGAAGGGTGCCTGTGTCTTCGTTCCGAAAGCGTTTAAGTTCAGCCGAACCGTCGCTGCTCAAATCCCCACCGGGTGGCACGCTGGCCGCTATGGCATTCCGGATGATATCATTGCTCAAACAGATCGTGCCACTCTTTGGGCTCTCGTCTGCGCTGCTGAGGCACTCAACAACTCCGGTGTCACTGATCCCTACGAACTCTACAAATATATACACCCGTCTGAAGTCGGAACGTGTATCGGCAGTGGTATGGGTGGTGTCGTGAGTATGGCGAAGATGTTCAAGGATCGTCGCGACGAAAAGGATGTTCAGAATGATATCCTCCAAGAGACGTGAGTTTCTTGCTTAGTTGCGCTCGACGCAAACTGACATTCCTCGCTAGCTTCATCAACACGACTGCCGGTTGGATCAATCTACTCCTCATGTCTTCCAGCGGACCTGTCAAGATTCCTGTCGGTGCCTGGTACGACTATCGCCTTTATCTTCTCTTTCTGTTGCTCACTTTGCCACCAGTGCTACGGCTCTTCAGTCTCTTGAGATTGCCTGCGATACCATCCTCTCTGGCAAGGCCAAGGTCATGCTCGCAGGTGGCTTTGATGATCTGAGTGAGGAAGGATCCTATGAATTCGCCAACATGAAGGCTACAAGTAACGCTGAGACCGAATTCGCTATGGGACGCGAGCCGACCGAAATGTCTCGCCCAGCAACAACGACGCGTGCAGGGGTAAGTGATTTCTATTCTTAACATTCTTCGTCGAATCTTACCGGTTCTCGTAGTTCATGGAGGCGCAAGGAACCGGCATTCACATCGTCATGAGCGCGAAGACTGCTCTTGAGCTCGGCGCTCCTATTCGTGGTATCCTCGCATTCACTTCGACATCTACGTATGTTCACAACTTCTTATGATAAGTGTCTTTTATTAACTATCGAATAGTGACAAAGCTGGCCGATCTGTCCCTGCTCCGGGTCGTGGCGCTCTCACAGTCGCCAGAGAAGTACCATCGAAGCACCCCCTTCCCATCCTCGACATCAATTACCGCTCTCGTCAACTTTCCTTCCGCCGCAACCAGATCTCCCAATGGCTTGACAATGAGCGCGCTCAACTCCAGCAAGAGCTCGAGTTCCGAAAGGAATCGGGCGAGCCCATTGACGACGAATATCTTACCTCGCGCGTCGCTGCTATGGAGAAAGAAGCTAAACAGCAAGAGAAGGACGCACTTGCTATGTACGGCATGCTTGAAGGCTCTGATCCCCGTGTCGCCCCCATCCGCCGTGCACTTGCTGTTTGGGGACTTACTGCTGATGACGTTGGTGTTCTTTCAATTCACGGTACAAGTACTGGAGCAAACGTGAGTCCTACTTGAAATCGTAATAGACACGGGCTAACGATAATCTATGCAGGAGGAGAATGAGACCCATATTTGGAACGAGATCTTCACCAACATCGGTCGTACGCCTGGTAACGCCGTTCCGGTCATGGCGCAGAAGAGCTTGCTCGGTCACTCGAAGGGTGGTTCTGCATCCTGGCAAATGGGTGGCTTGTCGCAGACCATCCTCAATGGCATCATCCCCGGAAACAGGAATTCAGAGTAAGCGTCTTTGATCCTGACCCCCAGTATCAGCATGCTTACCGTATCACTCTAGCAACATCGATTCTCACTTCCAAGATCGTCACTTCCTCATGTTCCCTTCGAAGTCAATCCACACCGACGGCATTCGCGCTGGCGCTATGTCATCATTCGGCTTCGGTCAAGTTGGTGGCACTGCTGTCCTCGTTCATCCTCGTTACCTCATGGGTGCTCTTGAGCCTTCTTACTACAAGGGCTACGTAGAACGCAATCGCTCGCGCAGTCTCCAGGCCTACAAGGCGATGAGTGAGATGATGATCAAGCCTTCCCTCGTTCGCATCAAGGAGGCTCCCCCCTACACCCCCGACCTCGAGGATAAGGTCCTCCTCAACTCTATGGCTCGTGCTAGCTTCGACTCCAAGAACGGTAGTTATACATTCAAGGCTAACTTGCCCAAAGCCCCGGAGTTCGACGGCAAGAATGTCCAAGCAATCACTGAGGCGATCTCAGTTCCTCCTGCTTCTGACTCAGCCATCGGTGTTGGCGTAGACCAAGGTTTGTAGTTCTCTCGTTACTTAAACTCGGCACACTGACTCAGATTTGCTTCAGAATTGATCTCTGCTGTACCATCGCATAACCCTACCTTCGTTGCTCGCAACTTCACCGATGCCGAAATAATATATTGTCGCGCTCAACCCTCGCCCCCATCATCATTCGCAGCCCGTTGGGTCGCTAAGGAGGCCATCTTCAAGTCTCTCGGCGTTCGGTCCAAAGGGGCCGCAGCTTCCATGAAAGACATTGAGATCCTCAATAACGACCAGGGCGTTCCTACCGTCACTCTTCACGGCGATGCTGCTGCTGAGGCACAAGCAAAGGGCATAAAGAATGTCCTTATTTCCCTCAGTCACTCTGATGTACGTCTTCTTCTATTTTCCCTTGGACTGAGTGGCTCATTAAACTTTCATCAGACTGTCGCCATCGCGTTCGCCCAAGCCACGAAATCTGCATAACTCTCTCATCTTTACGACTGCCATGGATCTATTAGACTGCTACGATACATAGATTTTGCCACGAACTCACCTGCAATGTTTTACTATCATCATGTTTTCTATACCAATATACAATAGCTTCACGAATCAACCGTCCAGTGTGCCGATTCAGTCTTCAGAAAACTTCGTTACTATCATGCATGTATTATGTCCACTCAAGATACCTCGTCATAAATATCGAAGAGGCTCATTATAAGCCAGTCGGATGGTGAGCTTTCATGACTTACCCCCGCGACGTCCCCAAAAATCCGAGCGTGCACCATGAACTGAAATACGGGTTTCTTGACTCTGAAGGTTTCTCAGGTCCGCCCCGTTTCCATATTTGGGTGAGGCGGCGCGCTAAAACACATCGGCCATTGCCGTCGTCACGTTCCTCTGAGGATTAGCGCTCTCTGTATTTACCTGAACATTTCACGAACAATCCAACGACATGGCTTCCCTAGAAAAGGATGCTGACGGTTTTTACACGCCTGGTAACCTTGAGTCCATATTTGTACGCGATGTCAAACTGATGCGAGAATCCCACTAGCCGAATCCTCTACAGCACCAGTTGTGGCACCAAAGGTGGAGGAGGGGAACGATGCTGAGCCAGGCAAGTGATAAATCAAGCAAGAGTGTGCATTATACTGACGTTGACTATCATGTCCTAGCTGGGGCAAGCGATCTCGTCAGTTCAACCTTCGAGGTTGCCGTAAGTGGTGTACTAGTTAATTCCATGCACTGCAGTTCACGTCGAATAGGTGACACTTGCAGATCAACAAGCCGACCCAAATTCGCCACTCTACAGTGCGAAATCATTTGAAGCCCTTGGACTGTGAGTCGGGCGATCCTCCTTGCGCTGAATTGGTCATAGAATGAGATATCACCAGTCATCAAGATCTTCTTAAGGGAATATACGATATGGGATTCTCCAAGCCGTCGAAGATCCAAGAACGCGCTATGCCGCTTCTTCTTTCCAATCCGTTAGTCTCACCCTCGATTACACGCCCCAACAATCCATGAACATCCATTCAGACCAACGAACATGATCGGCCAGTCCCAATCTGGAACCGGCAAGACCGCTGCATTCGTCCTCACCATGCTCAGCCGAATCGACTATTCAATCAATAAACCCCAGGTACGTGTATGTGCACCTATTGCTTCCCTATGTCTATAGCTTTTCTAGGCCCTGTGCCTCGCGCCATCTCGTGAGCTTGCCCGTCAGATCATGTCCGTGGTGGTAGCCATGGGCAAGTTCACCCAAGTGCAAACGGAATATGCCATCAAAGACCATCTTCCTAAAGGCGCGACACGGATCACTGCACAGGTTATCGTTGGAACACCCGGGACAATGACAGATTTGATGAGACGGAAGGTCATTGATCCCAGCGAAGTGAAGGTTTTTGTGTTGGACGAAGCGGACAATATGCTTGACCAGGACGGCCTCGGTGACCAAACTCTTCGTGTCAAGAATATGTTGCCGCGGACACATCCCGTTCAAATTATCCTCTTCTCTGCTACTTTCCCCGACCATGTCCGCGCGTTTGCCTCGAAATTCGCGCCGAATGCCAACAAAATCGAACTACAACAGAATGAGCTGAGTGTAGATGGAATACGGCAGTTTTACATGGATTGTAAGAACGAGGAGCACAAGTACGATATTCTTGTCAGTTTGTACGGGCTTTTGACCGTAGGGCAGAGCATCATCTTCTGCAAGGTAAAATTTCCCGCCACATCCCTTGATGTTCCCCCTTTTTGACCTGTGACTTAGCATCGACAAACCGCAGATAGAATATCACAGCGGATGACAGCCGAGGGACACAAGGTCGCCTCCTTGCACGGTGCCAAGGATGCTGCCGAACGTGATGCAATCATCGATGGTTTCCGAGAGGGCAAAGAAAAGGTAAGCTTGTCTTGAGGTCGAGATCTCATTAGCTTCACCTCCGCTGATTCGAAACTTCCTTTCATACTTTATTCCGTTACGACCTAGGTTTTAATTACCACCAATGTTATTGCGCGTGGTATCGACATCCTCCAAGTCAACATGGTTGTTAACTACGACCTACCCCTTATGAATGAGCGTGATAGGGGCGGAGATGAGAGGCCCGACATCGAAACATACCTTCACAGGATTGGTGCGTTCTTACTTCAAATCCCCTTTGATAGCAAAACTTACAGCGATGATCCTCCTTATTTACTATGTTTACCACGGCGGTTCATATTGTGCCTGTTTCGCTTACTGCTCCAATCGCTGTTGAATAGGCCGCACGGGTCGCTTCGGACGGAAAGGAATTTCAATTAATTTCGTTCACGATCGCAAGACATGGCTACAGATGGAGCAGATCGAGAAAGCCCTGGGAAAGAAGATCATCAGGATTGAGACGAACGATTTCGACGAGATGGAAGAGGTACGTCCCTTATTTTATACCCTTCTTTTCTCATAACTCATTATCGTGTATCCTTTCTAGAAAATGAAACAAGCCTTGAAATAGATGGCTTGAGTGACGTCCATCGTTTCCCATTGTTGTATTTCTTCTCATGCTTCCACTACGATAATCCGGGAGGAATGTTAAATAAGTTACCCTTCCCCGCCTCAAGGTCGATGATTGCCTCTTTGTGCTCGTGGCTTTAGTTGGCGATCGGTGTCATGGGTTCGCCTCGTTGTTTCCACAACATGGGAAATGGGAAGCGTGTCTGATATACGATAAACATAACCAAGAGACTCCATACACGGAAATAGTTTCGGGCCTTGCGAGAAGCCGCCGAAGCCGCCGGTACGCAAGATCCCTCCACAGTTGTGTTATCCGGAAGTTTCATGTGCCGCCATACGTTCATGTCGACGCCGCAATCGACTGTGAAGAGGTGTTTCTCCGTTTCAGACATTGAAGTCGATTGCTGCTCCTTCCCTCCGAGCTAATCGACCTGGCATCCCTAAACCTCGTGAGTTTGAAATGCTAAAGTGAGCGCTGGCCCGCCTACTGCACGTCGATTGTTAATTAATGGAAAGTCGTTCCTTATGATGTAAACTGCGTAGCGCAAACCTACTAAGAAGCTCAGTAAACCTTGAGCGTGTCGGTGCTCTGGTTACCACCCCTGAGTCAGATGCCCTCTTTGTCGACAGCAAGTCGTCCTGATGACCATGCGCAGTCCCGGTTCTCTCGATCTCGACAATCAACAGGGATGTTCCGACCGACAATATAAATCGCCCTTCTTCGCTATAGCGCCCGTGAACCAACTCTCCCAGCCCAAGCCTAGGGATATGCCGTACTCCCCATTGACTTGCTTCGTGGGCGCAAGGTCATGTTATGCACCTTTGAGCTCCGTGTCCAATTTTAATCCTGGGTATTGCCTACGCTTATCGCCTGCATTCCTAAATATTTACCCAGGTAGTGTGGTGTTCCCCCTGGATACAGCCAGGATGTTTAGCGTTTTAACCCTGCCAAACCGTAAACTGTAACTCCTACTTCGCGTAAACGAGGAAGTAAAAGCCATGACACGTTCAGATGAGAAGCGGCCGGTCTTATCTTATCTTAGTCTAGGCAATCCGATCTTATCTCTTATCCGGAATTTGTCTGAGCCACCATGCATGTCCCATCGAGGGCGGGGATGCTCTCTCTTTTACACAGGGTTCAGCAGAACCTTGCGCCGGTCGAACTCATCTACGTCCCGCACGACGCCTGGCCGCTGCACAAGGACGAGCAAACCGCCGGGAGGTCGCCAAGGCCCGTCAGAATCTCCGTCCTCGACTCATCTTTCAACCCACCGACGCTAGCACACCTAGCGCTAGCCAACTCGCCGAGACCGAAGCGCAGCTTCACCGATGAGCGCGATGGAGCCACATCGGATGATCTTGGCTTGGATTATGATGCGAAACTCCTTCTACTGTCTGTTCGGAATGCTGATAAGGTGCTGAAGCAGAGGGACGCTTCATTGGTGCAGCGTCTTGAGATGATGGTGCTGCTGGCCAAGGACATCGTATGCCCTCCATCGGGACCCCCCGACGTTGATAGATCTGCGGAATCCAACGTCGCCGTAGCTATCATCGATGAACCGACGTTTGTCGGGAAATCCACGAAGCTACTGACATTTCTACGCAACCGGTTGGCTGGAATGTCGGAAAGGGCGGGGTCGTCGGCAATGTACGAACCCAAGCTCACTTTCCTGTTGGGGTTTGACACACTAGAACGACTGCTATCACCCCGCTATTACGCCGCCGCCGATGCCCCGGCAGGCTCAGACTCAATGGAAATCATGATGGTGTCGCTGCGACGATTCTTATCCCCTGCTCCCCTGGGGGATGATTCTGCCATCGTCTGTGCCAGACGCACTATGGCAGGCACATATTCTTTCAACGACAAATCGCTGCGGTCTCTGGCTTCGTCTGGGATCCATAATCCGCAAAATGAGGACGCCAGCACCTCACCGTCGTCATCATCTACCGCGCTGGATTTGACAGCAGAGGAGAGGAAAACACTTAACACTGCGCGAGAGTTTGTTGACTCTCAACGGATACAACTCATAGAAATTGGGGACGCGGAGCGGACATTCAGCTCCAGCGCTGTGCGCGAAATGAAGAGGGTCACATCCAGGACTATTGACTTCACCGCGCCCTCCGTAACAAGTGGAGGCGAATGGCGGCGTCTTGTACCGGACCGGATTGCTGAGTATATGGTTCAGGAGGGGTTGTATCAAGACTCTTAACCATGATCTGCTTCTCTGAAGGTACGTGCAACAGTTTGTGCAACCTTAAGCTCAATTCTGAAGGCGATCCGCCCTCATGTATCAAACCTTTTCACTGTCGGCCGAGAATAGGTGTGAAGCTTTGAGCTATCTTTAGGGAATAGAATCCCCTCCAGACCTCTTAGTTACCCGGCTATCTTCACTGTGATGGTGTCTTCCTACATGTGTATCTCGACTATTAGAGGTCCAGCCCCTATCACCCGTGAAACCATCGAACCACCATCGAACATGGAGAACCGCAAAGAGTCCTGGATCGCCGTGTACCGAAGGAACCAATAACGGACCCACTGTTCGTGTGCACTTCATTTACGCACTTATGCTATGAAACTTCGACGGATGAAATTCATGACGAGTTATCCGTGGGATGCTTGATAGATGCTGGCAGAGGGCAGAGGGCTACGTCAATCCTTACTTTGGTCGTGCAGAGAGAGAGAGAATCTTTATCCCGCCCGGAGACCACAGCAGACGCCTCGGCTATGCGGCTGCAACATGATTTTATCGATAACTTTGTATTGGACCCTTCGACGCGTTATCTAGCCTGAGGACGCGATTGCAGAGGCTGTTGTCGCCACCAGCCTTGTAAAAACATTTTACACCTCTGCTTGCAGGTGCAGACCCTTACGTGTGAACGCTTCATGAATACCGCTTCATGTGTATTGGATGCGATGATGTTCTTGCTGTGAATTCTGACATATTCTAGCACATACCAAAAGGGAACACATGGAGTTACAGTGTCGAACATCATAGATACCAAATGAATCCGAGAGAGACCGTGTTTCTAGGAAGCCACCCAATGGGAGCGGCTTCAACCCCTGGTATGTGAGATAGGGGTCCCGACTCCCGACCATCGAAGATCATCGAGCCTCAGCGAGACAAGCGGAGAGGTCTCCACAGACACGGAGAAGACGAGACTTGAGGTTCTTTCCTCAGAGCCTGGTATCCAATTGGACTGGAAGCTTCCGTCCCATTGTGTAAACACGCTGAATGGCGTTGAAACAACCAAGTGATACCGATGTGTTCGATACAGTCCTCGCAAATGAAATGCCGAAGAAAGAAGTGTGGCAAATTGATTACCGATACGGCCATTGCGACTGCAAGCTTCATCGTGGCGCGTACAAACAGCTGAAGCATGATAAACATGCTAAAATGACAAGGATAATAATAAAGTTGGAATAAAGCGACGATTACTTCTCAAGTGAAAAGCTTAGCATTACACGAGCAAACCACATCTCTGCTTCAAACGATGTCATGGGTCGAGGGCTCGGGGATCCAAGCTATCCGAAAGAGGTTTCTGTGGTCGTCCGAAGGGAAGTGCGTACGATGCGAGTTGCATTCAGGTGGTGGGAGGCTTCGAAGCACAGTTTCATTGATTTGAACAGGCTTCGTGCATGCGATTACGGCAGATTGGATAATGAAAGGACGGACTAGGTCGTGTCTAACGCCTCTCGAATTTGGGGTGCCTTTGATATCCAGGAAAGAACCAGCCTCTTCGGGGAGGGTTCGTTTACACCAAATGGATATCATCAGTGCTTGAGTGGATACTGTTTAGATAATGGGTATGTACCTCCTGGGTGTAGATATTTCGAGAAAAAGGCCTAGTTCTCCGGGAAAATATTGGACTTGAGGACAAGGGCGCGACCGCGGTCAGTAGTCGATTTGGGAGTAAAAACGGCTCCAAATTCAGGAATTCTGCAGCATGTTCTATGCGTCTGACGACGTGCACAAAGAAATTGATACAGATTCTGTCATCGGCAGTAAGTTTTTTAAATATTACGAAAAGGACGGGCTTATCTTTGTCGGCAACACGAGGTCGCTTATAGCGGCATCAAAGAGGCAGACGTCAACGAGGCCATGCGGCATCGCGGTATTGCCTGGATGAATGGTTGTTGGATTATCCCGAGTCATTCCTCATGCGTTCCTGTCGCATTCGCAGTCCAGGAGTGTTCTGGGAAATGAGCTCCAGGAGATAGCTCAGGTAACGCCTGCTCACCAAAGCAAACTATATTGCATCCTAACTGGACTTTATCGGTATTCGGGAACCAAACCTTGAGCAGCTTTGAACAGCGGTGGCCCCCGCAGTGCGCACAATCCAGTGACTGCAGCAGGTGTGGTTTCACCTTCAACGCCGCTGTATGGTCAGCAGACTAACAGCATTTCTGCCCAGCAGTGAAGCAACAGGAGCGATTGGTGCGGGCCATTTACATAATTTACGCGTCGCGGTCCTGAGTCGCCCCCTTTGTGCCATCAGATGAACTCTTTCTCCAGAGATCAGGTCCGCCGAGACAGTTCACTTGACCAGGCCAGGTTGGCATCGACGGCTTGTTGCGACAGCATGTTGTCTCTTTAGTCAAGAACCAGCGTGAAGCACATTATAGGGTGATGGGCTTTTTCTTCGCGAGCCGCAGCGTGTTCATCATGAGGCGACCGCGAAGCTTGAGCTAGTCCGCATTTGTTGATTCAGTTCATTAACGATCTCAGGCTATTCTGGTCTTTCACGTCGCGCCCTTGAAGATGATCACGCCTGCGCTGCAATCAACCCGTGGCTACACTGGAGATGCACCATTATATAAAGATTTGGTCAGGTTCAGAATTCCCTCAGCTTCACCGGTTTTCAAATTTCTCCCCACTTTCTTCTACCATTCCATTCGCATTTCACCACTACCATGTCCACCGTCGACAACATGAACTGCTTTGAGATTCTCGGGGTTGAGGAAGGGGCGACGACAGAGGAAATTACGGCAGCGTACAAGAAGCTGGTGAGTCGCCCTAATCTACCTTTCCACACCGTGAGTAGCAAAGCCTCATCGTTGCTATCAACCTTTCTCTCCCAGGCGTTGAAATGGCACCCAGACCGTCGATTGAACGACCAAGAGAATGCCACCAAAAAGTTTGTTGAGGTTAGTGCTTTCCGCCCACCCCCACGATGAAAGTTTGATACAACTGACATGCTTGTCCCCCAGATCAACGACGCATACCGCGCCTTGCTCAATGAACGGAGGGGGAGATCGAAGAGCACAAGTTCTTCGGATTCCCGTAGCCGAAGCAGGTCTTCGTCCCGTACCCCAAGCAACGACTCCTGCCCAGACTTCGACAATCGTAGCACATCTTCCTTCACTACATTCGAGTCTGACTCCTGCGTGGGCGAGGATGACACTGCTCAAGATGAATACATGCGAAACCCGTCTATGAACAGGTCTACGTCCAACATCAGTTCCAGCAGCAGCTGGACTCGCGTCGATGAGTCGGCCTGTGGATACGAACCCCACCCAGACGACGAGCCGCCTCTCAAAAAGTCCGCCCACGATCTCAAGGACAAGCACTTCAATTCCAAATTTCGAAACCCCTTCCGACACGGAACTACCAGGTACGTCTGCGCTGATTCGCCGGGGTACAGTATATGTACTCACCCTACGTACAGGCCCCCGATTCCTGCATGTAGCTCCACAGGAACGTGCGACACGGGTCAACAAAAGCCGGGCTACAACCCACGACGTGTCCCGACAATCACCCCTTGCAAGCAGACTTCTTCTAAGGAGTGGAAGTACAACCTGAAGCTTACGTTGGAAGAGCTCTTTCACGGGAAGAAGTGCCGTTTCCGCCTCGACCGCTACCTACAGTCGGGCGTAAAACGGAGAATCGTCATCAACATCGACGTCCCTCCTGGGTGTGCTCCCGGCACTCGAATCGTCTGTGCTGGTGCGGGGCATGAACACAAAGACGGCACATTCCAAGATATCGTCTTCGTCGTCGACGAAGAACCGCACGATATGTTCTACCGCGTGGCTGACGATTTAGTCATGGAGGTTACTCTTCCCTGGGATAGCAATCTCGAGAAGGACGAAGGAACCGTTCGCTTCCGTGGCCTGGACGGCGAGATGTTGACCATAAAAATAGACTACCGGAAGGAGAGGTCATTGAAAGGCTGTAATGTTATCTTCGGCGCTGGTATGACGGGCAAAGGAGAGCCCTCAAGACGAGGCGATCTGTTTGTCAGGTATGTGCTTCTTCCGCCTAATTGGAACCTTGGTCCTGACTACCCCTTCCTCACAGGTGGCAGATCGAGCCACCCTCTCTTCCGAAGTGGCAATCATTCAAGAAGATCTTCCATAGGCGATGAATATGATACATGACGCACTTTCTTTTTCTCTCTTTGGGTTTTCGGTCGTCCACGAGCTGCCAACCTCGTTTCTATGTCGATATGTACCAAGCATCGGACATCGTGTATGCCAATAGGACATAATTAAAACCACTGTATTTGTATTTCGTCTAGCCCGGTTGGCTGGTCGTTCTATGTATAATATATACCCGCGAACCCAAGAGATTGGTCTTTACAACGCTACCTAATGAAAATTCGTGTTCGTGTTCGTAGAAGTAATATATTCCGTAATGTCCGCTCCCAGCGATTAAAGGCAGGTATCATACACATGCACAGATGTGAAGGTCGAAAAGTGAGCAGCTGACTAGCAACTGGGCTTCCTACCCCGAAGGGACTTGCAGCAGGGCAAAGAAGGTGTGGGTTCGGTGTGATGTGAAGGGACTGGCTACCTCCTGGATGGCGTTCTAAGTAGTAGGGGGGCTAAAACAGAGCTTCGACTGCAATTGTGGACCTTTCCTATCCATTTTTGACGGGGGTCGTGTGTAAGTCGCGTAGAAGTTCTGTTGATGATTTGATCAAAGATCCATAAACAGCAGCTCGGAGACAGGGGCGGGGCGCGAGGCGGAGTCGAAGGGGGTGCCGCACCCTCCTCCACCGACATCCTGTCAGGTCAGCCGACCAGAACCGCCTGGTCGCCGTATAGGTAATAATAACGTCGCCTACGTGAATTGAGGGGACAACAGATATATCCGAAAAAAGTATTCATTGTGTAGACCAGGATGCAGCTGCAGTCAGTCAGCTGCCTTGATCACTTGTTTTTTCGCAGCCCCATGCATGCACAAGTCAAGCGGTCAGGGCTTTGGACCCAGTGAGTCCGTGTGTGTAGTCGCCTGGAAATTATTGTCATTGATGTATTCCAAACAAAACTCCACAAACTTACGAACGGTTTCCGATGACTTGCGCGATCGTCCTATATAAAGTCCCTCTTACGTGGGTGTGCTTTTCCGAGGGTCGACAGACTTCCGATAGCCTTGTCGATAGCCCATAGACTGCTGCAACCGTTCGCCAAAGGTGAGGATGACAGGACAGAAGCCGCAGAGGCAGTTTGCCGTCCAAAGCAGGGAAAGGGGAGGAAAATGAAACATCTAGCCTCGGATATGCTTCAGCGCATGCAGTAAAATCAATACACGCGTATACGGCGTTGAAGCCTTGAGACAGGCGGCAGCCAGTCAATGTCTTCACTGAGGGTCTCGGAGTCTGTCATGCTGTCGGCGGTCGAGTAGAGAGCCACTTGAATTGGAATACCACATCTCTGGTGTAAGGCAGGCAATTCTCTGCCTCACCGGTTTGTATTGAGCTTTTCGAGCGTCAGTGCTACGGTTACGATGCAGCGAGACTCACGCAGCAACGAAAAGTCTCAGGGGACCCAGGGGCGCCAACTGTAAATCTCGCGGTCACGTGTCTCAACGCGTGCATGTTCGTTCGGTTTCCACTTGTAGTTTCAGACAACGTTCATTGCCTCAGACCATGTTCAAGAACATCCTCCCATCGCACAAGCGCATAGCGTCGACAGACTTTACCATGGTAACAAGTCTGGGTGACTCGTCTGCCAATGGCAAGGAGAATAAACCTCAGATGTCGAACACCGCGCAAACTAAGGGCAGGCCACCGAACAACGGCGCCAAGAGCTTCGGCCAGCCAGCAGAGAAGGACAGGAGGAGGTGGTTGGAGAAGAAGATTGTTGTAGAATCTGAACAACAACCAGCTGAGATGGAGCAAGCTTTCGATAAACTATTGGTATGCCGTAGGTTCAGATGCTATCTCGCGAAGTCCTCACTAACGACGTGTCGCAAGGATGATCTACAAATTCCTGATACCCTACGACCAAAGCTGAATGGCATGGATGCCACTGTGAAAGCAGCCATGCTCAAGTCGTCCCACATCTTGGTTTCGAAACCGTCGCAATCACCCCCAATGACCCCACGGACGGCAAGTCTCCGACGGACTCGAAGCATCGACTCTATAAGTTCTCCGGGTAGATCGAACTCGGCTCTGGACGGCGAAGTTCTCCAACCTCCGCGACCGAACTTCGTTTACGGAGCCTCATCTGGTGAACCTGGAAGTCCTCGAGGCACTCACAGCCGCGGGTCATCTTTCGATCTTACCAAACATTTCTCTCGGAGTCAGGTCAACCTCGCCACTTCAAGCTCACTAGATCTGAGCACCCTCGTCGGCTCCAAACCTAACAAGGAGAAAGTTCCCAACAAAAATCTATCGCCAGCGAAATTCTTCAATATCCTCTCTGGCACATCAAGCACCCAGATGGAAGTTGAAACGATTAAAAAATTGAGACTTCTTCTGCGAAACGAATCAGCATCGTGGGTAACGTTTTGATGTGCATAAGTAACGAGACTCAGCATTTTTTACTTAGCTGGACACAAGAGTTCCTAAGTTTGGGCGGTTACAATGCTTTGTTGACCCGACTTAACGAGATTCTCGAAGTTGAATGGCGGTCTGTCCCTCGGTCTCTTGGTTCATTCTGATCGACTCATGTAGCAGCGCTTCAGGGAGGAGCAACACGACGACAAACTTCTTCACGAGCTACTTCGGTGCCTCAAGGCACTCTCCACCTCCAGCATCGGGTGCTTTGCTCTCCGAAGTTCGTGCCCGACACCTTTCGTTCAGCTGATGTCCCTTCTGTTCTCCGATAAGAAGCCAGGCGAGGTGGCCACTCGTCAACTGATCGTCGACCTTCTTTTGATTCTCTTCGAACTCTACCCACAAAGCGCACTACCTGCCATGTCTGGTCAACCCCGTCGCGAGGCTTGGGAGTCCACCGCTACGGTTTGCACATCAAACGTCATTACGCTTCCGGCACCACATCGCAATATCTTCTCCCTCATTCGCGCCCTCCTGCTGACACCCGCGCCACCGCCTTCCGAATCTCCTGCAACCCCCATTTCGCCTCACGCTTTCATAGAGAACCTGCATAAACCACGCGTATACAAGACGTACTTACAGGAGCTTAGCGACGTTTGCAGAGATTACTTCTGGGTGTTTTGTCATCCAAATAACACGATCTGGCTTCTGAATGAAGTTGACGAAGGCAAGGTAGAGAAGCCCAGAGCACCTGGCGGTATGACAGGTGGAGTTGAATTCGAAGCAATGGGATATTTCGTAAGTGCAGCAAACCGTCAATGTTTCATCTCCAAACTCACCCACGTTCTTGATAAGACCAGTCATTTGCGTCTAATTAACGCCATCGCCAAATCTACCGAAGATTTGAACCTGCCCAGAGACCATGAGCACTCGGCCTACCGCTTCCACACCGACATGTTCCTCTCCGGGTTAGAGCGTATCATTGCTGTAAGTGACTTGTTGATGGATACGCATTGACTAAACTGGCAATACGATTCTAGATCTCACGCAAGGCATCGACCGTATACTATCCTAACCTACACCTCGAGTTGTCTAGATACATCGCTATGGTTGGCCGGTCCGACTTTGAGCTTCCATGGACCATCACAAGGTTGATTGGCCTGCCACCCACGGGCGTGTGCAGGAACCCCACACCCCCTGCTAGCGCGAACACCTCAAGCAGGAGTAGCACACCTGGCCCGCGAACCGGGCGTACCAACAGCACATCCCCTGGGTTGCCACCCTCGGTGGCGCTGGAACCTATCAAGATGGGAGTATGAGTTCGGTGACCCGGATGAAGGAAGGAGGCCTCCTATTGTACAATCTAGAATCTAGCATTGGTTGGCGTTTAGATCTTCTGTTGTTGTGACTATGCATGTTTCGTTTTCTCTGGTATCTGCTTTTATGACTACGCAGGCGTTGACGCTGCAACATCTGTACACTATATTTATGCAAAAACAATGCTACCGCTGCTCTGTAGAATTTATTTGCTACCCTTAGAAAAGTTAATTAGGAACTCCAACCAGGGCGCTAGCGCTTGTGCGATCTTGGAAGCAACTGACGAAGCGCCCGCCATGATGTGCATGAGTACTTGAGTCTCCAGGCTTCCACGATCATCTCGTTCTCAAACTTGCCCATCGTATTGCTGTTCCGATGATCGAAAACCATTATGACAGCTCTAGCATCATCGACCATACTCTCGACGGTGACCTTGCAAGCTAGTAGCCTATCGGCGAATACAGAAAAAAGGTTCGGCCGAGCGACGGCCCAGAGGCATACATTAATGGACAAGGTGAGAGTTACAAGCCCCCTAGAATCACAGAGTAAGTCTATATACTAGACGACGTTGCTTCATGGGTTTCATTATCACGAAGTATACAGCTTACTCCCCACGAGACTTTGCTTCTTTGAAGTCCCATGCAAGCGAACAATGAATTGTGCCTTGTAGAAGATGTAAGTATGGCTCCTAGCGTCGATTAGCTTACCCCTTCACCGCTATATCTCGTAACTTCATATCTCAAGGGTGAGTTCTATGATTTTCATGACCTTTATAAACATCTGTGCTTCCACAATTTACGCAAAGGTACAGCTGCTACAGCCATTCTTTCTCTGCTTCTACTAATCTATCAACAGCATCCAGAAACGTGGATTCCACTGTATGAAATTCCGTTTTCGACATGCCCAGAACATCTTCGATCCTCCCAAAATTGATGGGTAGTGTCAGCCGTTCGAACGTTGGGACGGGTACTTTCGTCAGTCTCTCCGCAAGTTCGGGTCTTTTCTCTCTAATAAGTTGGGTGATTTGTCGAAAGTCCAAAACGTGTGGCGAGCCGACTATGATGCGTTTCCGGCCGACTATGAAGGTTGGAGGCGACTTCAAAGCTAGAACATGGGCACGAGCGACATCTCTGACGTCTACATGGTCGACCGTTGTTGGAAATGCGCCTGTCGGGAAGAGGAGGCGGTACACGAGTATGTTGGTGGAGAGGCCAGCTGGGTTGCTCTTCGGAACTTTATGGGACCTGGCGAGTGGCCCATATATTATTGTTGGGTTTACTGATGGTTCAGATGCTCAGCATTACACCAATCTTACAATCCAATGAGTGTCTCACTTGTTGTAAATTCGACATGCGGGTGTGAACTCGCGAAATCCCAGATGGCCTTTTCTGCTAACGTTTTGGCCGTTGTGAAAACTGCAAGAGGGTTTCCGCTCTGAAGCGCGACACCTCTATCTACAGGATTCCATTCTATACGGGTGTGAAGTCAGAACCAC
This sequence comes from Pleurotus ostreatus, assembly GCF_014466165.1. NCBI lineage: Eukaryota > Fungi > Basidiomycota > Agaricomycetes > Agaricales > Pleurotaceae > Pleurotus > Pleurotus ostreatus. Next base: position 654,466 of record NW_023503162.1, on the reverse strand, counting down.
GACTGAGGAAGAGGGAGCGCGGTAGACCTTGGTCCGATACATTCCCCTTTGGTCCGAATGCCGTTGCGGCGGCACTCGTCACAATTATCTTTTTGATGCCGGCCCTTTCAGCTTGACGGATAACGTTCAGCGACCCATCGACCGTGTTCTGGTACATCCTGTTTAGTGTTTCATAGGTACGTGGCGTCGATGTGGCTTACCCGTAACGTGCATTCAGGATGCTCTCTTCCCACCTGTGGCGCCGCCATATGTATGAGCGCGTCCACGCCCACGAAGAGGGTAATAAACTGTTCGTTCGCAAGATCCATGATTCGCGTGATCTCCATTCGACCATCGGTAACATGCTGGGCATAAACCTCCAAAAGGCCTAGAATCTTTGCTCTTCGAGCTGCTCTGCGTACTAACGTTGAATTTGACGCATTTCAACGGTCCACGAAATGCAAATACACACAAACGGACGTTATATCCTTCATCAAGGAGTTGCTCTGCGACGTGCGAGCCTAGGAAGCCTGTTCCTCCAGTTATCTATACACGTGAATTAGATAGCATGTCCTAAAGCAGGTAGCAAACACCCACCAGAATGCGCTCGGGCATGATGACTACGGACAGCTCCCGCTCGACCGAAACCAAAGAAGGCGGGTACGGAGGGATTCCAAGCGGTTATATATACAGCTACTGTCGAGTAGGGAACATGCTGGAACTTAGTCTTGTCCCGTTGCTTCTTGGCTATGGTCTTCGTCATCCGGGGCCGTAGATGACAGTGAAGGTCGGGCAGAAGTGAGTTAATATCTTTTAGCATTTAGCACATAGCACATAAGACATATATCAGCATTACCATGAGTTGAAGGACGACCGTATTTATTGAAGCGTGGATGGTGTAGCGGTAACATTGGGTCTTCCCACTTTGTCGTGTTTGGCCTAGCTCCGGGTTCGACTCCCGGTTCACGCATTTCTTTTTGCCCAAAACACTTTCCTCGGGAAATTAATCCGGTCAAGTACGACTTGCACATCAGCGAGTCGGATATATATCATAGAACGCGAATACACAGAATGGCAAACGGTAGCCCCAAGATAATTACACAGTTGGAAGTGGACGGCGAAACCCACAGATGCTTAGAATTCTTCAAGATTTGCTTTCAGTTCTGCCTTCATCTCGTCAGATAGTTTCTCCGCCATGGCAATGCATGCGCCAGCCTGTAAGTCACAGATGTCAGTAGGCAAAGCAGTGGAGTATATCAAGCCACCCACTGTGTGTCCGGAAACCACATAAGAGAAGGCAGATGCATCACAAACCCGCAAGCCATCCACACCATACACCCTTAGCTTCGCATCGACGACGCCCCCGTCCTCCTTTTTCGCCATGCGACAGCTGCACGCGGGATGATAGACCGTCTCGACTCTTTGTCTGATGATCTCTAGCAATTCGTCGTCTGTCTTCTCATGTAGGAAGTGGTCAAGATCGCTGCGCCTTTCTGAATGGGTCAAGCAAGAGGACAGGGGTTCGGTGTGCGCAAGTCGTAAGCAGAGCCGGGCTCCTCGGAGGAGTTTGTAGATGTCAGCTGAAGTCTGAAGATAGCTGTGGTGAAAAGTGTTGTACATCAATGCTCGGCAAGTCCACGGTTGTGTAACTCACTTTGGGTCTACGCTAGGATTATCAAAGGGATTATTCGACAGGAGTCTGATGTACCCCTTGCTCGTGGGTCTGAGGAATCATATTAGTCGGAATCTCAAGGGGTGAGGAATACTGATCTCGATCGAATCGGCGTACCTCAACAAGTACACATGCAGAGCGTATGTATGCACATCGAAAATGAATGCTCCATGTTCCCTATACCCCAAGGGAGTGCAGAATAGCTCCAAGTCAGGACTATCCTTACTAGGGGTGCTATCTTCCAACTCTTCTTTGAAGTCGTCCTTCGGAAAGAGCGATGGGTCATCAGTTCGCACAAACGCAGCCGCTTCGCCCATCTAGAAACCGCATGAATGAGTCTTTGCTTCTTCATCAATCTACCAACACCGAAGGAAAGCGTACGCACATTGTTGCATAATGGGCCCCTTTTGAATATGGTATACTGGATCAGAGCTCTCATAGACTTCAGTCTGTCCATGACATTCGCTGGCTTCAAGAAGCTCAGAGAAACGCCCATCTTGTCCTTGAAGATGAAGTCAACAATTGGATGGTCGACTAGGTTTGCGCCGACGGCAGGTAAGTCCACGACAGTGGGTATATTGTGTGCCGAAAGGTGTTCAGAGGGACCAATGCCGGAAAGCATCAAGATGTGAGGCGAATGCACCGCGCCAGCCCTGCAGGAGACATGAGTTTATCTATCCCCTCAAGCAAAGAGTTAGTATCATACGATAGAACAATTTCGTTCTTCGCGAAGACCTTGTATTTCTTCGGCTCCGCTACATCTCTGTCTTTGGTGGAGGCAATCTCTACGCCTATAGCTCGAGGATTCCCATTCTCTGGCTCAGAGAAGAGAATCCGTGTTGTGTGGGCGTAAATGGCTACTGTGAGGTTGGGACGCGACAAAACCTCGTCGGTCAAGTAAGCGGACTCCGACGACACGCGAGTACCGTTCGAGTCGATGTATGTCACTGGTAAAGACACGGACTTAGTCATTCGTAATAAGGTGATAAGGAAGCATGACCAAACTCACTGATCTGCATCGTAATTTATGTGTGTGAATGACCGTGAATTAACTTAAGAAAGTCTGACTCACTCTTGAAACCCCGGCAGTACCACTCGCTCCGTTGAACGATGGAGTGTACGGTATTCCTACATTGATACACGAGCGAACGAAGGATTTGGACGTCTCCGACACGTAATTGAAGAACCCTACTTCAACGGGGCCGGTTAATCCAATTTCCTCTTCCTTTTCGGAGGGGTCAGGGGAAGAAAAGGACGTGTAAGGCGAAAACACCGGGTTCGCAACGAAGTGCTCGAATTTACGGAAATACCTAGGTTGTGATTAGTGCAGTAAATAGATGACAACGCAACTGGGGTTACTTCGCGAAATTCTTGAATGACCAGGAATCGTCGCCTATAGTTTCTGCCCATTGGTCAAAATCACCAGGAGCACCGTATTGAGCCCTGTACATCCACTTGTCAAGCTATACTGCGGAGGAAAAGTAGGAGGCGTACATTTGGGCATTTATAGACGAACCTGAAGAACGCGACCGTTAGTACACATCACATCAAACGCGACGCTGACATACATCCACCAAGCATCCTCGCTGTAAGATCATCAGCATTATATTGGCGACGGGGGAGTAACAGGACTTGCCTCTAGGCCAATACTTTGTCTTCCCTTGGGCATGCACTTGGGGCTCCGTCCTAATGTCATAGTCGTAGTTCTTGTTGTGGAAAAGACGCCCGAAAGCAGATGGAATCCTTGTGAAGATCAAAGCCTTACCGCTGCGCGGTGTCAGCTCAGGTCGAAACTGGCTCGACCAATCTTTCGCACTCACCTGCCTCCAGATTCAAGTAGTAGAACCTTGATGTTTGGATCTTCGCTCAGCCTTGAAGCAAGCACACAGCCAGATGTGCCTCCTCCAATGATGATCACGTCGTATTCACTATCAAGCTCGTCCAAGTTTGCGACCAAATGGTTCTTTTTCGTAGGTGCCTTTGCTGAAAGTTTGTTCGAAGAGACGAGCAGCTTATGGAGGACCAGAAACAGCGCCGCAAGGCCTGCTGAACCTGCCAGAAGTTTCATACGACCACCAGGGGCCTGAGAGCGCAGGGAGGCCAGCAGAGCGTCCGCGGCATTCGACATGTTCGACATAGTTCTTGATCAAAGCGCCAGCCTTCGAATGGGGTCGTTAAGTAGAATGTCGGAAGCGAGAATCGGAGCAACGAACGGCGCGCGCATCACGCGGGGAATCGGGAGCAATCTGTCGGCTTGTGATTTCTCCCCCACATGCGCCCTCGTTACCCCACAAAGACTAAAAATCCCCCTTTCGAATTTCAGGCTTTCTTAGGGGCATGTCGCATCTGCAGATAACTAGTTGCTTTCATGAACACGTTACATTTAAGTATATACACTAAGAGACCACATTGGCAAATATTATTCTTTCGCGTACTGCCATCTTCAAAGGAACCTCTTGACACGCAAGGGCATATGATCTGCCGGTTCTGCAGCATCTCGTCAGGATAAAGTTGTACGAACTTATCTTCTGTACTTACTCATCGTAACGGCGGCTGTGGGCTGAGCCACCTGACCCTCGTAGGCGGGCTCAAATTCAAAGTTTGCGATTAAAGCGCTGGATTGATCGTACGTCAGACTCGTTGTATGATGCAAGAGATCAAATGGAGTGGGCGCACGCTAAGACTGCCTTCATCTCCATCACCGCCATTGTCTTTCCGATGCACGCGTGAGGCCCGGCAATAAACGAGAGGAAAGACAAGGTCGGGGTGTACGCTTTAGGTAGGCTTTGCCAGCGCAGTGGCCTGAATCTGGTTGCCATCGAGTTAGCAAGAAATGGAAATGCTCAGACAGCGAAGGCAAACGTACTCCTCAGCGTCTTCACCCCAAATCTCCTTCCAGGTGTTGACAACCCTGATCTAGAATGCAGGTTAGAACTGATCATATGGACCAAACGTGTCAATATACTAACGGGAATATAGAGCATAGTGCCTTTGGGCACAAGGACACCTTCAATGTAGTCCGTTTTCCCCGCTTGACGGAAAGTCATGGGCACAGGAGGGAGCAAGCGCAGGCTTTCCATGCTAATGTCACATGTACTCCATCAGCTTGATTTCGCAGTCAAGACTACGTTCGAGGACTCACACTACGCCATCTAACCAAGTTAAATCCTTGAGCGTACGGTATTCCGGCCTAGGGTTGTTCTCGAAGATAGGCTTCAATTCCTTCCGCAATTCATCTTGATGTCCCTTGTTGTTCGCGAGAAGCCAGAGAGTCTATATGTCGTCCGCTAGTCAGCGGTTTACCATATCGATGACCTAGCGTAGAACAAACCCAAGCTAAGCCAGATGCAGTCGTTTCGTGACCGGCCCCGAGGAACGTAAGCTGGAATGACACCGGAGATGAGCTCCATCGAACGATGCAAGACAATAGTATAGTCGTACGACTTGGTCCATCATTTGCTGGTCAGTCATCGTGTAACCTGATTTGATCGCTAAATCGGCATTCCGTGCTCTAACCAACAAACTCATGATGTCGCGTTTGGCTTCTGTGTCAGACAGCGCCACAGCATTGTCCTTCGTTTTCTCAGCCAGCATTTCAGCGGAAATTTTCTTGATCCGATGCATCGCGTCGAGGGCGATGCTCATTGGCGCTTTACGATCCAGAATTAGATCAAATGATCATTGAGTAGTAAATGAAAACTCACCCAAGAGACTGGATTTGGCGAACCAGTGGCGGTGGTTGTACGCCCAATCCGAATTGATGAAGCGCTTGAAGCCAGGAATGGAAGCCAGGAGGATGAATTCTGCGATGTTCTTTCCGGACTGGAGATTGAGGAGGTCTTCGTATGCCTCCGATAGAGCGTTATGTGGGTTGTTGAGAGAGTCAGTTCTATATCCGAAAGCCGTCTCGCAAATGATATCCAAGGTAACTTTGCTCACTGAGAGAAATTAGTCTGGAGTTGGTGTGGAACAGCAAAGACGTACTCCATTCATACATGTGAATGACTTTGCCCTTCGAGGGCTCGGTTTCGCCGTCAATTTGTTCGTTCAGGATCCTCACAAGACTGCTATCGCGTTAGTAGATGGTTCAGTTCTAAGTGAAAGAAATCAGCCTTGCTTGTGGATGGGATCGTAGTACATGTCCGTCTCTGGCAGGCAACGCGTCAGGGAGAGACCAAGGACATCGACAGTCACGATAACGCACGAGCCATAAGATTGGGAATAGAAAACGCTGGGTTCATGGCTTTGCGCATCTGCTTGTGCTCAGTCCCCGTCACCGTCAAAAGCCCATAGCCAGCGACGAAGCCCAAAATCTCTCTCAGGAACCCCGGCTAATCGTGCACAAACATCTACCGTCAGCCAACAGACCAGAAATGACAAGAAAATGTATGGTAGACGTACTCGGGGATGTTCCATCCATTCACTCACGAGGATCTTGTGCAGCGTGTCCGCTTTCGTGTAGATAAGTCGCTCGATGCCCAACGGTCCAACAACACGCACAGCCGAGCCATGTTGCTTGACCCATTCTCGTTGGGGGATCCCAGCCTCGCCTTGGATTATAGCAGGAAATTGTCCAGCAATAATCCCTCCGAGAGGGGGACCCGGAACAATTCGCAACGGAGATAAAAATCGAGGCCAGAGCACCAAACGGTAGAGGATCCGCCACGATATCCAAGCTGTTTACAGATCCGGCGCTTGAATGAGCTGATTTTCTAATAGAAGCAGACTTACCACAAAGGCCAGCGACAATGTATATCGGCCTAACATGCAGCAAGGATTCGCCTACGGTCGCTGAGAAATCTGAGAGCACGCTGGGGGGAGGCATCTTTGTTCGCTTCCGAACCCTGCAAGCATGCCCACTGCTTTTATGACGAAGGCGGGGTACTACAACAGACTGTGGCACACGGTCTTGATTTCACATGCCAGCCCATATCTTGCTAGAGTGACTTTGGAAAATGAAAATGATCATGAGCACGATCAGCACCACGCCGCCGGCAATGGAAGCACTAGAAGCATTACTCGCTTTGACAGACAAAATGCAAGCGTGGATGGTGTAGCGGTAACATTGGGTCTTCCCACTTTTCAGTGTGGCCTAGCTCCGGGTTCGACTCCCGGTTCACGCATTGCAGAACGTATGTTTTTCTTTTTTAGGTCCATTATGTATATTACGCAGTTACACTACCAACGTACCACAGAACTGAAAAGCTACTACACTAAAGGCACTTGCATATCATAATTTGTCCATGGTCGTAAATGTCGTGGATATCGTCCGTAAAAGAGGGAGTAAGAGTGATCGTTACAGTACTCGTGTCCAAAGAGAGGTAGTTGAAAACATTATCGAGGATCATAGAAGAGGTAGCGCGAGGTGACGAGCGGCAAGAAGAAAGACACCAAACTGGAGACAGTGCTTACCGCCCTGCACTGTGACTCGTATCTATCTGCAGGGCGCCTGTCGTAGGAACCCTGGACTGAGAAGACGAAGCCCGCTTCTGTTTCCTCAACACTCTCGCCCTGTCCTTCTCCGACCCTTTCTCCAAACCTCTCGAGCCACCGCCGTCCTCACCTGGACCTCGCCTCCGCCCTGTTGGCAGGGTTCTACTTCTCGACACACCGAGTGCCCCCGCAAATCCGAATCCCCGTTCCCCTGTAGGACTTTCTGCCACAGGAGACAGCCCACCGTCGTCGACTCCTGGGCTCCCTCCTGGAGGCGTCAAACTCTCTTCCTGCAAGACACCGCCGTCACCTCGATCTCTCCGCGCGCTCAGGGGCCGCGTAGGCGTCGTGGGCGAGGCCAACGTCCGTCGACGATGCACCTTTCCCTGGCCCTCTTTCCCCCCTCTTCCCCCCCTAACAATCAACTTCCAACCACCACTGACAGACGATGTATGATCGCGCTCTTCATCCGAACTTGGGATGATGTGGAGATCATGATCGTCGACTTCTGCCCCAGAGCCAGAACCTAACATCCCATGCCCATCTCCCCCGCCACCGTCGCCCGGCCGACGGCCGCCAAAACCCGTTCTCGATACCGAGTTTGGTTGACTTCCTCCTGATCCAGCGCCCGTACCTCCACGACCATCTACCTCAGGACCTTGTGGCGGTGGCGGTATGTCCAACATGAACCAGTCTTGGTGTTCAATCAAGAATTCTAGCACCTTCTGTGTGAGGTGATGTTCGTTCGGTAACATCTCGTGTGTTGGATGTGATATTATACCAGGACGGAATATAACAGCGAGGTCTATCCAAGGTGGTTTTGATTGGGGAAAGAAGAGGGAAGTGATCGGTCAGAACCTCTGAAATACTGAAAGAGAAAGCAAGCTTCACTCACTTGTAGCAGTCATCCTATTCTTATCGGACTTTCTAGCGAACACCGAGAGTAAATCCAACACATATAGTAGCAAGTATTGGTTTGCCCGCGGCATTGAGCGTATGAGACGTTTGTACGTCGATATAACTTCATTATGGTCGTTTGGTATTTTGGCTTGAATTCCATGCGGAGCAGTTGCGACCAGGCGAGAATCGAGGATGAATTATGGGATGTCAGCGCGATTAGTACATGCATAAAGAGGAAGATACCACATACCTAGTGCATCCCGGAACTATATCGACAAGGACAAATTCGATCAACTATCTATGGCTAAATCGGCAACAACGTACCTCGTGGTATAGATTATGTGGTATCACTGGCTCCTGCGGAGGACCTCAGGACGGGGAGATGAGTGAGAGAACGAACACAGAGAGCTCACGGGCATCTGGGTAAGGTATCTCCGGAAAACACTTGCTACATCGTGTGGGGTATATGTCTCCTGTTTCCAATCGAGTGATTTACCGTACTGATCGAGCGGAAGCGTGGGATTGGCACGATTACGGAGATGCGGGCAGAAGTGGGAGGCATTGCACAGACGTGAGTGGGAGACGCGAACAAATAAAGGTCAATGCAGCATCAGGGATAGCGACGAGGGTCACGACTCACTCGTGGCGGTGTCTCAAACGCAGCCTGCAATTCTCTCATCCGTTTGGCCGATCCGTTGACTCGAAACACGCCTTCGACTTCCGTAGCTAGTTGACGTCAGCACCTGTGACCCGCAGCTGGAGGATCGATATACACATACCGTTCTCTTTCAGAAATAACCCACTGCATCCCAAAAATACATTCAGGGATAGTGATGAGGGCGCGATAACAGTGACATGCCAGGACGGGATCAAGTTGCCGGTGCCATCATCAACAGAAAGTGTTCGGGATATCGAAATGAGCGTGGAAGCGAATGAGTGAAATTTGAATTAGATACGCCACGAATGGAACTCACCATTTCGCAACGACGACGGGGATGTAGCCCCAGACGTAGAGCTCTCCGTTCGCGTTCGCAGTCGATATCTGTACGCTAGCGTACTTGAGGCTCTCTTTCAGCGGTTTCCCGAATACGGTGTGCACTGGTTCTGCGTGAGGGTATGCGTAGATCCGTGAAACAGCCGATCCGCAGGGAATGAGAGGAGACAGCGCGCAGTCAGACTGTGACCATGGCGAGAACAGTCGACAACGACTCACCGCCCTTGTTCAACGCCGCCGACTCGCTGTCTTTCTTCATCTTCTGGGCAAAGGTGAACGACTGCCACCACGCCTTCAAGCTCGCCTTGGTCGGTGCGTGCATGTGTTCCGGGTCTTCGAGCGGCCCCTTTCGCATTGTAGTGACTATGGGTAGTAGTGTTCTTCTTCTTCGTTGTTTGCGCTCTCTAGGCTGAGGCCGCGGCCGTGAACCCACCGTCGGAGTCGAGTTATTACCCAGATTTAAGGTCGGGGAAGAGAATGGGCTGTCGGGGTGCGGCTCAAACACCTGCTTTATACCCGTTCTGGGCTGCTTCGGGGTAGAACCACTGGCAACGCTGTTCGAAGATATTGTCGCCGATGGAGATGTGGTGGGTTGGCTTGTATTCGGCGTCGATTTGGTGTCTGTGCCGGTAGAAGATGATTTGTGAAGTAGATTTGCAAAGGAGAACTTTGTTCGGCGAGCCAGCTTCGAGTTTTGGGCTGGTCGCAGGGAATATTGGTGGATGTCAGAAGAAAAGCAGTTCAGCAGGCGTCATAAGCGTGCGCGCGCCAACTTCCTCTTTTGGACAAGTCAAACAAGTAGTTCGGTCACGCAGGCGTGCAGAAATTCTATTCGTTGTACAAAGTATATTTGGATCCCAGAGACATTTCCAAGATAACAAAACTACTGATGTGATCAGACTGAAGGCAAGAAATTCCTAGCCAGAATGCGCGGTCGGTGACAAAACCCATGAGCCAAATGTTGCCCAAATATCGAACTCCAAGCCCAGAGCTCGAGCGAGCTACTTTCTTCGAGAAACTTGAGACCCGGCATTTCCTTTCGTGGTTGCAATTTGTGCATCAATCAACGCCTCTGAGATCTCCAAGGTATTCGCCAACATTCGCATTGTCAGTTTGTGAGCTTCGGTATTTGCCTTTCGGAGGCGGGAGAATTTATCATGGAAGCCAGAGGTCTCGTCGACATATCTCGAGGGTGAGATAGAATTGCTTGGTTTGTTTGCCCTTTTCTGAAGAAGCGATGACCAGGAACTATCAGTTCCAAACGTTGAAGTGATATAGGAGACCCCAGGGGCTTACCTTGAGAGCACTACCAGTTGGCTCGTCGACTTCGGAATCCGATGAAATAATTACCGACGTTTCGTGTACCATCCTCTTCTTCGACCGCGTATTTGGAGAAGAGGATCTAGAGGAATCGGATGGTCGTAGCCTCTTCGACCCATTCCCCTTCTTCTGGGATGATAGGGGCATCCATTTGACCAGACTACCTCCAGACTTTGCAGCAGGTATCTTGCTGGGTGGGGGTGGACTGTCTTCGAGCTGATATTCTTGGGAGCTATCTTCTGCGATGTCACTGCTATCGTCGTCGAACCCTTGGTGCTTCATCGCCGAGCTTTGAGTGGTCGGATTCACCAAGTGCTTGGTGTGGCTGCAGCGTATGTGCTTCCTTGCGCAGGCCTGGCAGAGGTGACACCCAGTGCCTATGCACACACCCTCGCCTGATTTTTGGCATCGTGCACAGCGCCGAGAGCCGGTCCAAATTCTGTCTCCCCGGCGCCGCACAGGCTTCTCACCATCAGGCGATACCTTGTCGTGGGGATGGCTGAATCCGCATCTGAAAGATTCATTGTTAGGATTCGTATTGTCATCATCGACGTCGTCTATAAAGTCTCAGGTGAAAACTAGTAAATAGGCAAGGAAGGTTGACTTGCTTGAGTCGGGTTCTTCACTTTGTTTTATCGACTTTCTGAGGACCTTCTCGGGCGTCGGCGTGAAGAGTCCATCTCGGGGCTTCTGGCTGTCCTGAGTGCTTCCTTTTACCACAACGGGCTGCCCTTGCTCGCGGTAGTAAAGTATGACTGCTTCCTTGTAAGTCTTCACGAGAGATTCCTCGATCCACCCAAAACAACCTAGTTCTTTTGCCCGTCCACCGACAAACATCACTTCTTTCTGCAAGTTAAAGGGGTCGAGTTCAGCTCCCGGTATACTCTACAGTAAACTAAGATTTGCGAAGTCTTACTATGCTCTGATCCATACACCTAAACCACTTCTCCCATTCCTGGCCTTTGCGGTCTTGCTGCTTGGGCATTGATTTCGCAAGAGCAACTACATTCTTCACGCATTCTTCGTGCGTTGCAGCAAGAAGGAACTTGTTGTCCACAAGAAATGCGGGGTTTACTGGATCTAGGGTACTTAACATCAACGAGATAGGCTCGGTGAGTCTACACGTTCAACTTGAAAGTGTTGTTGGAAAGAAGTTTGTGCAAAGACGGAAGCTAGTGGCTTTTGCCGAGGAAACCATTTTATAGGTGACGGGAATTCAACTACGAGTAAGTAGTTCATATAATGCGTGCTTCTCGGAGCATGGATTGTACAGCACGGCAATACAACTCGTGATAATTTCAACAAGGTATTTGTAGCCCCTGGCCTTCCAGGGGCAAAGCCCATCCTAGTTGTAAGTACATATGGGCTTGTTTTACAGGGAGACATAGATCGACGTCCAGTACGTTTTACTAGGTTATGCTTTCTCCATTCTTATAAGACCCAAACTCACGTATAGGTGTAGAAACGCTTGAAGCTGTTCGCTGCTTTTCCTGTTGTTCCTCGTGAGAAATAATATTAGGAGGCGGCATGACCCTTGGGCGCCTGTACCATACAACCATACAATTGGTTCCGTCGTTCCATCCGTAAATGCTCTCCAGGTCCGCCATGTAGAAAATCTCACAATGGCACGCGTTCTGACGCGTTTTACTAGTGTCCGTCTCCTCAAACTTGCGCTGCCTTTGATACCGACACATGGTTTCACGCGCGCCGCCCTCGCTGAATCCGTACTAGCCCTGCCGGCCTCAAGTCAGCACACCGCCCCCCTCTCAGATACTGCAGTTTCTGCGCTCTTTGGTGAAGGAGATGATGCTCGAAGGACTCTGATAAATGCATGGCTAGCGGAGGGAATCTCACAGATGGGGAAGACGCCGAGCTCAGCGCCGCCACTGGGACAAGCCTCGCCGAGACCGTCCATCAGAGATATTTTGCATCAGAGGCTGAGGTATAATGAACAGGCTCTGCAATACTTGCCTGAAGCATTCGCTTGTCTGGCGACACCGACTTCTATCACGTCTATGATGTTGACGCCTCTCGATCCCGTTCCGGCGGTGAAGCATGCCGTGGGGATAGCTGATGAGGCATGTTGCGTATCGGGGGACCAGTCGCTTCAGGTGCGCTTGATTCACTATTCTCAATTTCGTCATATTTTATCTTGGATGCAGCTTTCTTGGTATGCCCGACGTGCTGCGCTCGCTGGGATCTATACAGCAGCTGGTAGGTATCTCGCATCCTGCGGAGGCATTACTCCCTGATGTTTGATTTGCAGAGCTTCATCAATTAGCGTCACCTAAAACTGCCCATGCTTTCCTGGACTCCCTCCTAGCATCTTCATCCAAATTGCACGCCTCAGTGGAAGAAGTAGGGCTGTTCGGAGGATACGTGATGAAGAGCTGGCAAGGGATCATTCGAAGTAGTGGTATCTTTTAATCTCAATAGCTGTAGAAAGCTCTTGTACATGCTTCTGGCGAGAAGTGGTTTCTGATTATGTGGACGTACAAATATCAATGTCTACCGGGAGTCTAGGAGAGTGGGACACTACTTTTACTGAATTACACCTGTTTCTACTTGGGCTTCTTCTGCTGGCAGAGGGGGTGGGTAGTTTTTCAGCGGTTCACTTGAGGCCGCTTCAGATCCACAAATCAGAAACTTCAGGTAACACATACCTCCGAATGTCCCAGACGTCCTCACTGCTCTTCGTCATTCTCCGTTTCGCCCACCACTCCGCTCTACGCCGTATCCACGCGTCTCGCTTCTCCTCCGGGTGCATCATCTTCATGGTCAAGCAGAATTTGAAGTCCTCGAGCTTGTCGCCACAAGAAGACATTTGCCCGTACCGATACAGGGACTTCACCTGCGTTCGTATGGCTAGCAAATACGCAATTCAGCAAGGATTGGAGGCAGACGGATTCCTTACGTACCATTGCATGAAAGGTAAACGTCGAAGAGGTTCATACATCCTGGAATATCTTCCGGGGTCGGGTGCACGCGTCTTAAATACTCTTCTTCTCGTTTGACGGCATTTTGGAACGCTGTGTTGGCCATATACCACAAAACGGAGGAGGATTAACGGGAGTGCGTACTAAAAAGGTAAATACGACAGCCAGTCAACAAACAAGCGCTGACCCCTGACATTGAGCGCCCATGTGATAATTTTTGTGATTATCAGTCCAGCAGTTATCTTGATCTTGGATGTCTCAAAACTATTACTGTCACTACCAGCGCGAGGGCTTGACATCGAGCACGTAGATTGCCACCAAGCACCCCCTTGCAAGCTCAAAATCCGCACACATACAAAAGCAGCCCCTTCGTAATCTATCAAGTAAAGCCATCATGTCTGATTGGGGTGCGTCGCACGATCTCCAACAGTCTCCTGGGCGTTGACTTACCGCCAGAATTATCTGTGGTACAATATGTTCAGAAGGATCTGAGGACGAGAAGCCTGCGAAGCAACCGATCGTCGTGAAGAAGGCAAAGAAATGGGAGGGCGAAGACGAGGAAGAAAGCGAGCCTGCAGTGCGTTACCTTTTCATGGTATTCTTCCCTTTATAACTAATTTCTGCTCAATTTTGATAGAGTGACTGGGAAGAATCCTCAGAAGAGGAAGAGGAGAAGCCAGCTGCTGCACCAGTCGCTCCGCCAAAGAAGAAAGGTACATTGAAAGCGAAATTGGCTGAGAAGGAGGCTGCGAAGGCTGCCAGAATAGCTGCTGGAGAGGATGATGATGTCGACTACGACGAAGATGAGGTTTTGGATCCCCGAGAGAAAGCTAGGAGGGACAAAGAACGCGAGGTTAATGCTGATTTGAATAATGCTGCAGAACTATTCGGAGCCGCTGCTTTGGGAGGTAAATGGCCGTCTATCTCAGGATCGCGGTTTCGTTCCTGAATCGGCTATGCGTTTACTTTAGGTACTTCATCTGCGGAACTTGACTCTATCATTTCGTTCCAACCACGCACAAAGGAGGATTTCCACACCCTTTCTTCCCGCATCATCGAGTATACCATCAAACGACATCAGAACAAGCCTCTTTACGCAGCATTCGTGGAGCATCATGTACGGCAGTTGGCGATGCCATTGAAGGATGTGGAGATACGGAAGGCCGCGAGTGGACTGACCACGCTGGCGAACGAGAAACAGAAGGAGCAAAGGGAGAAAGCTAGCGGGAAGAAAAAACCGAAAGCTGCCACTAAACCGGCACTCGGAGCGGCGAAGGCTTCGAATAGGTGCGTCTTTCCTTTCCTCAGGTATCACTTACGCTAACATTGGTTTTGCCTTAGGCTTGATACTAATCTATATGACGAGTCACTGGATGATTTTGGGACCAACCCAGATGATTTCATGTAGAAAATTTAGTCCGAGCTCGATACTAATGAATGGGTCTTCTTGTTGATTCAATGCCCCTCTGTTGATCCAAGATCAATGTGAAAGGAACGAGATGCTCACGCAGTTTATCATGCACCGTTTTACAACTTCGCGTCCGTCCAGGTCAGGAACACAACATATTTAAAGAACATCACTTACAATCGAAGCGGATGGTTTCCATAGGTAAGCCAGCGCAACTTTGATGATGTGAAGTGGAGTGTGATGTCTCTTATCAGTAGTGGTCAGCGGGAGGATTTCACACCTCGCACCTCTTTGGCCGTTGTTTGGCGGCACCTTAAACCCCCAAGGCCATCCGAAATTGACGGCATTATGTGAGCTACCCAACGTAGGCCTTTTGTTGCTTGTAGCAAACGGAAAGCGAGCTCGTTTGTGAACACCGTCCGTTCCCTTGGTATGCGCTGTACATGTGATCGTAGGTCTCAAAAGCTGCAATCCCCGAGCTCGCCATTTCGACCGACTGAAGGCTTGGTTTCGCGTCTCATCTCACGCCAAGTGCCAACTGGGGATTATAAGGCGCTCTGCTTATCACCACCATGTCCAAACCTTGCTGTATGATGCTGCAGGGTCCTCTAGTTGCCTTTAACCTCCACGATGTCGTCGCCGTTCTCCCCCACGAAACGGCAATTCTTGATCCTGGGAGGGATAATCACTGTCCTCTTCGCCACCCTGCTGTGGCAGTACCCGAAGCAAGAGAAGAGCACATATCTCGGAGCCGAATATGGCCAATCCAGTTGGCTGCAGAAGCTGTGTCCCCAATCACCAGCGCCGAACGTCTCTACGCTCCAGACAAACTTTGACCGCCAGCGGTTACGGAGGAAGAACATCGCGATCGCTTCTACGTTTGGATTCCATCACGATGTCTTCCTTGCGCTGGCATGGACGATGAAGCGAGTGTTAGGGCCAGCTGGCGGCGCCGTGCAGGTTTATGCGAGGACCCCGTACGCATTCGGTTTCCAGGAGATTGTGGACGAGCTCAGGCTGTATTCAGGGCCCGTGAAGACGCCTGAGGAGCTGGTGCAGGATATAACCCGGAATAATGGTGAAGGCAGCATTGATTTGGTTGTCCTTGGAACATGCGAGGTAGAGTACGTTTCTTGGCAATCGCATATCGATGGATGACTTTTAATCAAGGATGTTTTAGCCTGCGAGGAGATTGGCATGAGCAACTGCTGGCCGCATGGGATGCACGTGATGGCGATCATAAGTTTCAACTTATCTGTATTGTGCATCATGTTCTAGAGTATGTGAGCCTCCTTCGAGCAACGTGAGCTAACGCACATTGGGACGATAGCACGGCTTGGCAACCTCGAATCGCGGAGTGGTCACGTAGGGACGCCATTCGTTTGCTGCCCATATCCAACCAGTAAGCGAGCTCCTAGGCTTCGAACGTACTTCACTGTCTAAACGGAATAATTGAATCAGCGTCGCTCAAGGCTTCAGAAGATCGTTCAACGAACTCGCCGACTCCAAGGATCCGAAAATCCGCTCAGCTGGTTACGAGTACATCCCGATTGACGTACATGTTCCTATCTTGGACGTTCCTCGTCTTCCCCAAACCTTGGCCGACAAAGTCCTGTCCAAAGCCGTAATTCAGGGATCGTTCAACATGGATCGCCGCGATTATGCCCATCTATTTGAGGACTTGAAGGACTCCCTGGCTGGTGAATAGACACTGATGGTATCCTTTATAGCGGACTAACTTAGTGACAGAGTCGCCACGAAGCTGGGGTTATTTACCCCTCCATGATCGTGATTCCTATGTCATCGACCCGGAAGACCCGAGCCCGTTCCATCTCTACCTCATCGGTTCGGGCCATGTTGATGTGCCCACGGAGTTGAAGAACATCGTTAGCGTCCATGTCAACCTTGAATATTCAGCCTTCTACGAGTTGATGGGTAGTATGGACATATGTATCCCTGCGTTTGCAGAAAATGGGTATTATGAACACCAGGCCAGCTCGACTTTTGCCATGTCCCTGGAGTGCGATGTAAGTACCCGCGTGACTTGCCGGTGTTAAGACGCCTAATCTTCGCGGATCCATAGGTTCCTATACTTGTCACGCACCGTATGCGGGCATCATATACCTATGCAGACGACGACAGAGTTGTCGTCACTCGCCCTGCGGCGATGCGGGAAATTGCAGCGATCAAAGCTCTTCGTACCCGGAAGGTTGAGGACGAATCTCCGAATCTTCAAACAAAAAAAGCCATGCAGGAGATGATGAGCAGGGGCTGGACTCGATCCAAAAGGGAGATGCAGTTGTTCAAGGAGGAAATCTGGATGCGGAACGAGAATGTTGTACAGAGGATATTGGCGCAATGACTGTTTCTTAGTACGCTGTCGGAGATTGCCGTCGACCAACAAGAAAGGCATACCCACGTTTTCGTTTTCGAACCTTTGAAGCGCCCTGGTCGTTCCTTTCCAAGATCACCGCCACAACAGTCGGAAACTAGTTGGGAGCCCAGTGGTATTCGATTCCGCGCTTCTGTGAATTCCTTTCAACCGGAATCGTTGGTATCACATGGCCCACCCCAATGGCTCTTCGTACTGTAATCCAGCTACCGTGACGGTCATACATATAACATCTTATGAGCCCCCGTTGTGGAAGCTACCGACTTCGCGCTTCTCCATTACGACTGCCTCTCAGACCCTCTACAAGAGTGATATCGACATCGTTGGGCAAGGGTTTGCCTTCTCTACTTTTTCGAAAAATGACTCGGTCGCTTTAACCAGGTACATGTCATAGGATTCTGAGGGTTGAAGCTGGCAGGGTTAACAAAGCAGGATCATATGCCATCCGATGACTTTGGTTTAAAACCCGTCGAATTTCTGGTCGTGTGCCATCGCATCTTGCCCCAAGATGCTTTTCCAGTGGGTCTTCGTATCGCTCTCGTTTCTCGCCTACGTCGCGGCGTTGGTTACGCCTCTGAGCGATTGGGCTAAGCTGATTAAATTGGGGCCCAATGCGCCGTATCACAAGGCTCCAGCGCCCCGAGGGGTCAAGCAGAACTTGCCGTCCGATTGTAAGGTCAAGCAAGTTGTGTATGTGAGTACATTCACATTCAACCGATTTTATTCCATGCTCATTTCTCTCTCCATTCAGCTGAGTCGACATGGTAGTAGATATCCCGGGTTCGAGGGGACTTATGTTAGCGCCATGGCGCAGACGGTGACTACCGCTCAACCGGTCATTGCGAGTGCCAGGCTACCGAGGGAGTTGAGGTTTCTCAAGACATACACTTCGACTCTGGGATCGGAAGACCTCGTTGACAAAGGAAGGCAGGAAATGGTTCACCATGGCAAAGAGTGTGCCCTTGCTCGTCTCATTTTGTCAAATCTTCAACTCATATGACTTCGCTTACAAGATTCCGCAAGAGATATCCTCACTTCAGCTTCGAGCATTTTGTGACGTCAGGCTCATCTAGAGTGAGATAGATTTGGTGTTCCTGGTCGATTGTCAGCTCACTTTGGATGTCTGGTACAGGTCATCGAGTCGGCGACTTACTTTGGTAAAGGCTACTTCGGGCACAACTGGAACGATCCTTCTATGATTTCCCCCATTCCAAGTAACCCCGCTACACTCTCACACCTCACGCCTTTTCAAGTTTGTCCAAATCACAGTTTCTCCGTCAGCGACTCAGTATGTGATGACATGATCTCCCTTCTTTGTACTCATATGTAAACGATGTTCGTAGATTAAGGGAGCTTGGCAGAACATTTTCATGCCTGCCATTACAGCACGTATCAATGCTGCAGTGCCTGGGCTGAACTTCGCAGATATCGATACTCTGGGTGGCTTCTATGCCTGTGCTTTTGACTATGCTGCTCATGGTGAATCACCGTGGTGTGGTGCCTTCACAAAACAAGAGATTGATCAATTCGAGTATGTGTTTCCATCGATCAAATCAGTGTGATACTCATGTCACCTAATAGGTACTACGCAGACCTCGATGTTTCCGCATCTTGGGGTTTAATGCACCCTCAGAATATGGCCCGCGTCATGGGCTCAGTATATACCAAGAAGTTGATTCAACGGTGAGTGATGAGGTAAACCACGCCCACAGATCACCTAATTTCGGGCTATAGTCTTTCTACCAACGAGGAGAACGTCGCTTATGTCGAGCTGGGCCATGACGCGACCATTGCTGTCGCAATGACCGCAATGGGATTGGCTACGTATGGTCCTATTCCTAGGGAGTCAGACCCAAATGGCTCATTTGTTCCAACAGGGATGATCCTCTCCTCCCCACTACACACATCGTACCAGAAAGGAAGATGAGGAGTTCCAACCAAGTACCTTTTGGAGGTCAAATGGTTTTCGAGAAGTTCACTTGTTCGAGATCGTATGTTTCCCCTCTAGCCATCGTTTTGTCTGTATATTGGGCTCATCTCAGTGGTCAATAGATTCGAAGGGCCGCAAGTCCGACTAATTCTGAACGAAGCGACGTACCCTTTGACTCCTTGCATTCAGTCTCCACGAGATGCTAAGTATGGGACTTGTTCACTTTCGAATTTCATACAGTCCAACCAATTCAGCATGTCAATCGAGTTTGGCGACGCACAGTGGGCGGCCTCATGCGGAGTACCAGCTTGAGTCTGGATGACTATTTCATGCCGTCAAATTGAATATATTATATATTAATATCCTTCGACGCAAGACGTAATGGAATGGGAATTTGTTGATATTTTATCAATACCTTCTTTCCGAGATCAACAAAATAATGCATCATAAAGCGACATTCAATTCCTTGGGACAACGAGGTCGACTGGGAGAAAAACATTGAGCACGGAAAGGTTGCGGGTTCGAGCCACGGATTGTCCTTTTTTCACTTCTTCGTCCTGCTATCTCACCACTAACATTCATTAATAAATAAACACCACAAGCTGTAGTACTGTTTATTGGAGGGAATAGATAATGCAGTTGATACAAGGTGCCACCAGGTATATTAACGCTGACATAATAATGTGACAGGAAGGTCCTAACCCACCCGCAAACCCCCTGGTACAGCAGACCAAACTGTCGGTTTGGAGTAGGTTTGGGCCAGGTTTGGTCCAACCGTGGGAGCCAAATTTGGCAGGTAGGGACTAACATCTCGACGAGCAGACCGGGCCCTAAAGGGTTCAAGGCCCGTGCAAATAAGGCCAAACAAATTCTGCGTACTTTGGAGGCTCGGTCGTGTTTTTTTTTCTGGCTGAACTGGCCTCTTTTCCACAATTCTGAATCATGGGAAGTGTGGATTTTGCTTGCCGTAGTTGGTTTGCGCCAAGAAAGCAGCACTTTTGGTAGAGATTTGATGATTTAAGACCGTAATTTGACGAAGGTTGTTCAACTTCCATCAACTCGAGACTTGCTGACGTGGCGCGCGCCTAATTCTCTGAGCTTACGGTGTACGCACTGGGTGCATATCGATGAGAACTCATATGTGCCCTCCTAGCGCTCATAGATTCTACGCAAGTAATAGCTAGCCATCTACCTAGTCTAGGAATATACACTGAATCCTTGCCCTAGCACTTCGAAGCGAGCTACCGCCGGCGCGGCCCGCGGATCCATATTCCTTAGGACTGGGAGAAAACATTTATCGTTTCATTTTGGCGCTTGAGCCCCTGATACCCCTGTATGCATCACCTTATCGTTGGCGCCCATCAACTGCGACGCTTGAATGTTGCATCGCGTCTGAGATTCAGTGAACAACTTCCTTTCTACTTTCAACATGACGGACACCGTGGACTCAATGCTGGATCTGATGCGGCGCCTTCCCCCGACGCGTACTGAAGAGAATGTAGCAGCGCTGGTCGATATCTGCCCCGAATACGCGGACGATCTGCTGGGCAGTGTCGATCAACCATTGAAGCTTAAGACTGACAGAGCTACGGGGAGAGAATATTTGGTCTGTGATTATAACCGTGATGGAGACTGTCATCGGTGAGCTCGTCTCATTGCTAAGATATCGATGTTAAGGGTGTGGCTGCAGTTGCAGTGATGCTCATCTAGTGATATCAATTGTTGAAACAAAGCACTGACATTTATCACTAAGGTCGCCCTGGTCAAACGAGTATGATCCACCGTTGGTTGATGGCACGGTCCCCACCCCTCGACTGCGTAAATTGGAGATCGCCGCGAACGAAGCATTCGACACATACCGTGAAATGTGTGCTCCCAACCACATTCCAAACCAATCCCTGATGCCCTACTGACTGCAGGTACTATGAAGGCGGCGTATCGTCGGTATACCTATGGGATCTTGACGATGGGGGATTCGCTGGCGTAGTGCTACTCAAGAAGAGTGAGTGCCCTGCATTGTCATTCTGCGACGCGTTCTCAGGCAGGGTGTATGTCTCCTCCGCTCAGCCATGACACCTGCGACACCAAATGAACCCTCTGGATCCTGGGACTCCATCCATGTCTTTGAGACAGCCGAACGCGGCAGGCAGGCTCATTACAAATTGACCTCCACCATCATGCTTCACCTTGTCAACCGACGGTCTGACAATGGCGAAGGCGCCAAGAGCGACGGCAGGAAGAGAGACGGTGAAGTCAGCCTAAGTGGAAGTATGACGAGACAGGTTCGCGGCAATGATCCCTTGCCCATTGACACATTACTGATGTGATCGAATGGCACCATCTCTTTGATTCCTGTTCATCGAACTTGTTGGTGGCGGTTGCTTGTAGACTGAGCAAGACTGGCCGCTGCAGGACGCGTCATCTCATATCACCAACACCGGTAGGATGATAGAAGAGATGGAAATCAAGATGAGGAACTTGTTACAGGAGGTAAGCCATATCGCTAGCTTTAATGAGGTGATCATGGTGTACCTTTCTGACCAGGTTTACTTCGGCAAAACGCGAGATATCGTATATGATCTTCGGAGCGTAGAGGACCTGGAAAGGGCACGTCGCCAACGAGATCTGCAGAAGGAGTTGGTAGGATTCATCAAACGGTAGCCATTTGGTCATGTACGGCTTTCTTATTCCTCAGGAGACTTCACTTCCGCTTCTTTGTTTTGTTGACTTATCTTGTGGCTGGCGGATCAACGGATTACGACCGATCTACTAGTTTTCAGGGACGATCTCCTCGCGCTCGACTTCATGACGCGTCGACCTGAAGTGGCGCTACACATCTAAGGGCAACCAAGGGGCCCGAAAGGCTTGAGAGCGGCTACGCTCGAATCAGCTAGATTGAGTGGGCGTGGTCAGGAAGACAGCAATTGTAACAGCGCATCAACGTTTCATATATAGCTAACTATTCAGGCGTTCATCTTCCAACAAGCCTGGCGTCAGCAATGGGATTCGCGTGGATTGTTACCTAAAGATATGTAAATGTCAACTTCGGCCTCGGATGCAAAATCAGCGGGCGCAAGCAGGCACACTCACGTGGGTTAACTGAACCTCAGTGAACGGTCGGTTTTTGGCATTAACAGGAACGCGTTCTAACGCGTCCAGTGTGGAGTCCGCGCCATCTATGACCTTGCCGAAGATAGTGTATTTACCATCTAAATGAGGCTGTTTCGCGTAAGTTATGAAGAACTGCGACTTGTTAGTATCAGGGCCCGAGTTGGCCATCGCGACCATGCCTCGGGCATTAAACTGCCAGTCCGGGGTCAGTTTCGCTTCACCGAAGTAGGATCTTAATTACCAACCTTCAATGTAGACCTGATTTCGTCAGGAAAGGGTTTTCCCCAAATACTCTGGCCGCCTTTGCCAGTCCCTGTTGGGTCACCCGTCTGGGTCATGAATCCTTTGATATTACGGTGGAAGAGACATCCATCGTAATAATTTGAAGCGCAAAGGGCCAAGAAGTTCTGAGAGAGGAAGATAAGTAGAGATTCCCTCGATATTTGCAAAAAGATGGGACCTCAGCCGTCTTTGGAACCGCTTCACAGAACACCTCGATCTGTGTACAGGAAATTGCCGAATGGGTCAGGCTAGGATCCAGCTAGATGATCAGTGGGACTTCACCTTGAGCTCTCCATGGGACGTGTGCAATGTCACTGACTGCGAAAGATACAGTTACTCATCGTGAAACTCAGGGAGCGTGCCATGTCGGTTACCATCTGATGTGCAAGAAGGACGCTGGTGAGGGAGAGAGGGTTCGAACGTGGGTTTCAAGCTCCGACAGCTTTACACCAAATAAATAAATATATCCCCTCTCAGATCTCGCACTGACCTCAAATATTCCCGTTTTCCCTTCCGTCTCTACCACCACCATGCGCACTCCCTCCATCTACAGCCAGGACGACCCGATCTCGGCGGCTCTCCAGCCAGCCTCAGATGAGACAGAGACCGAGCGCAAAGCCCGTCTCGAGCAGGAGGCAGAGGCAAAGCGAATCTCAGAGGAAATCGACGAAGAGCTTCGTTTGGAAAGGGAAAGGATTAAACGCTCCAAGGGCGACGTGAAGGTAACGTACAAAGCTTGGCAGCTGCTCTTTGCTGGATATATGCGCATATACTGATGGATTTGGTTGGCGACACTAGCTTCTGCTTCTGGGACAAGGTACGCACTCTAAGCTTTGCTAGAGGGAGTTACAGAGTTTGATAAACATTGCAGCCGAATCTGGAAAATCTACTCTGCAAAAGCAATTCCAGCTCATGTACAAACCACATACTTTGGAACAAGAACGCGCTTCCTGGCGGACTGTCGTCTACTTCAACGTTGTGCACTCAATAAAGCATATATTAAACGTCCTCGAAGCCTGGGATGACGGGTTGGAGGATGAGATAGCAGACATGGACGACTCTGCCTCAATTGCGCCTTTCACCTCTCGTCACATCATCACTATGTCGGAACAGCCGTCGCCGTCAACATCATTAACGAGTTCTCCGCACACGGCCACCAATGGTTTACCTTCGTCTCCGCCAAGAAGCGAGGCTATCGAGGAAGCTGCTCGAGTACAAAACGGCGCCGTTCCCATCGCCCCCATTCGACGGCGCTTGACCTCTCTTGTCGCCGCTGACAAGCAACTGGCCGATCGGCTAAGCGGAGGCATTACTGTTTCGGGGTCCGGTAAAGGTGGAGTCTTCGTCCGCAGTGGATGGCAGGCTCGGGCTATCGAGAACGCGCTGGGTCGCGTCAAACGAAACAAGCGTACTTCGACAGACGCGGACACTAAACCCAGTAGGGAAAGTATATCTACATCAGAGAACGCCGACGATGCCTTAGTGCAAGAAGTGGGACGTTTACTCGAAAGCAGCAAGGAAGACATCCAGATACTTTGGAGCCATCCTACTGTCAAAGCTTTGATGACAAAACGGAAGCTAAAGTTGGATGAATGGTCTGAGTTGTCAGTGTCCATATCTTTCTTTCCGCGCTCCGACTTACCATCATTTTCCACAGCTTCTTGAGTCACATCACCCGTGTGGCAGCGCCCGATTACATTCCAACAACAGGTTTACCCCACTTCGTATGCCAATTTCGATGGGAATTGACAATTTGGCAGATGATATTTTACACGCTCGAATACAAACCATGGGCGTTGCAGAACATGTATTTGATGTGAACATTCACGGTAAATCCGTGGCATGGCACTTATACGACGTTGGTGGTGCTCGTGGGCAACGACACACATGGGTACCGTACTTTGACGACGCCAATGCCATCATATTCGTGGCTCCAGTCAGTGCCTTTGACCAGGTGAGCATCCAGAATTGATCGGCCTTCGGCGTTTTTCTCAGCGGTCCCGAATCCACAGTACCTGGAGGAAGATCCTCGTACGAATCGAATTGATGATTCTCTGCAACTGTTCACGCAAATCTGCTCCAACGCGTTGTTGAAGAACGTTCATCTGGTTCTCTTCCTTAGTGTGTATTCTCCGCCGTTGCATTCCTCATGCTTATCACCTAACTCCTTTAGACAAGACAGATTTACTGAAGAACAAAATTGATGCGGGCGTGAGAGTCCGCAAATAGTAAGCATCCGGAAGTGCATTCAATAGCGCTGGCTCACGACGCATTGTAGCATTACCTCGTTCGGAGAGCGGTCAAACGACTACGAAACAGTTATTCAGTACTTCCGCGCTCACTTTTTGCAAGTCCACCGGAGGAACAATGAGAATCGTAGAGTATTGTACACGCATTTCACCAGTGTTGTGGTAAGCTTCGATTTCAATCAGCCATCATAGAAGAGGTGTTGATTTCATTCCCAGGATACCAAGACGACTCAACGAATCATTGGGAACGGTATGTCGAAAATAGTCCATTTTCAGGCCAGATGACTAAAATACTTTGATGCAGTCCGTGACTCCATATTCCGCGGCTACCTTCAATCTGCAGCACTCGTGTAACGGTCAGGAACCTCCCATGACTTTCCCTATTGTTGGTTCTCGTGATCTCGCCGTATTCTCTCTGATGTTTCACCCTCCGCTTCTTGTCGACATTGCTCTCTCTCTCTTGCCTCGTCCAGAACGAGGGCAGCAGTTGCTTCTCTTGTACACCATATAGACACGAACCGCTATGCCGCCTGTCTCTACTCTCTTTCCAATGTACCTCCTGCAGACGTTCCTCCATCCAAGCTCCCTCCAGTTTCAATGACCGTCCTCGACCACGCTCAGTATATGTCCGCTCTTTGCGCCCCATCCATGTTAGTTGTCGCTCCCCCTCGTTGAACAAGGTTCGCGCTTTGTATAATACGTTATGGCAACCTACCCATACACTATGTGCACGTTCTCTTTTCTATTAACATTATATTTATTCTTAATCATCCCCCGATGTTACGCATTCATGGCTATTAATCGAGTTGCGGTGGTCTCCTGATGATGGCGGGTCCTAAGGCCTAACTACTCGAACTTATGGTCTGGGACGGGCTACACCTAGAACCGGGGACCGAAATAGATAGTTCGAACAGCGATTGATTGATTCACGTATCATTCCCTATCATGGTTTAATCGCAGGGTACTTGGGAAGAGAAATCCCTTTGAGTACACTTCGTCTTCTTTATGTAGCTTAATGAAGTCTCGCAGCTTGTTCTACCGTGGCCTCCGGGTATAGTGATACCCGTACTACACGTCAAACTGGCGCAACACTGATGTAGCATCAACGTTGCATTTGGAGAATTGCAGCCGTACCAAGAGCAGTCGAGCTAGCTTGCTAGAATGCCTCATGGACGGGCGAACTCCCATTCTTGGGTTTCGAAGCAAAGAGTGAGAGCTGCACCAGACTACGCATCAAAATAGCGTACCGGTCACGATGACCACTCGCAGAGAACAGTTGAATACAGCTATCTTTGGTACGTGAAGCGGACAGTTTGTGTCAAGCATGTCGGAGCAGCCATGTGGCAGAAATTAATCAATTCACATGGAAATCGTTTTGAACAATGTTACCGTCATGCCACCGTCTACGGCACACATTCGCATGATGTATTGTTGGAGTCATGTTCATGTACTTGCATTTACGGTTGGCGGGCTCCGACAGTGGGGTGGTTTTCTTTAGAGAACGACTAGAAATGCCATCACACTCAATTCCGTGCACCACATGCAGTCGCGGCCCAATGCCCAGGTGCTCCTGTCAAGGGACCGACCGCCGAGAGCGCGGCGTCGGTGTGACTAGCAAAGCTGTAACGACTGGCACAGCGAATAAGATGCGAACGGACTCAGCTTCGAACTCGTAGATGGTCTCGCCAGCCTTTGACAGAGGGCGCTCTTTTGATGATATTCTGCTAGCGTTGAAATATATTGAATTGAGATCCTAGATGGTGCAAGCAGCGTGAGTATTACATTGAGCTTTGACTCTTGACGACCTTCCGTGCCCTCCGTCGTCCTCGCCGCTATGTCGCCGCTGAGGGAAAATTCACTTAAATAGGCTTTAAGTTTCCGTAAGGGCCCGGTCTGCTCGTCGAGATGTCAGTCCCTCGGGCCTGGGGTTGGCGGAGATTGAACTTGACAAAACCTAGCGCTGGAGTCTGCTCAGGGCGCTTGGGAATCGTCACAAATAAGTCACAGACATCATGGTGGGAAAGCGGCAATAGATACAAAGTAAATACATGCAAACTTCTGCTTTCGGTATTTCTTGTATTTCTTGTCGGCGACCTGAAGTATCCCGGCTCAGTAGGTGATATACTAGTCCAAAAGAGTTTAACATGTGGTACGTTGGTTTAGCGGTTTGCGCGCTTGAGTACTACTTTTTAGCACGGAAAGGTTGCGGGTTCGAGCCACGGATTGTCCTTTTTTCACTTCTTCGTCCTGCTATCTCACCACTAACATTCATTAATAAATAAACACCACAAGCTGTAGTACTGTTTATTGGAGGGAATAGATAATGCAGTTGATACAAGGTGCCACCAGGTATATTAACGAAGCGTTTCCCGGCGGTCTATCGTCGTGGGGTTATCACATGCTGACTGGCTCGTTAGCGAGCATATGCATGGCCCGTGAACTGAATCGCCTGGTGAAGTGGTGATGTGAACGCGGGAAAGAGCGGTTGGTGGCGCAAGTAGGCATATGGAATCGCATATGAGTCTCATCATATTGGAAGGCGTTTCAGAAAATTTACTTCCAGAAGTTCGAACTTCCACACCAAGGCCAACTTATGCACCCTTGAGCATGGGATGAAAGCAGGGGTATCGAGTCCTGCGAGTAGGAGGGACCGCGAGCAAGCAAACGTTATTTTGGGCTCTAGCATCGGGACTCAGTCGAGCGGCCCATGACTTCATCTCGAGCCAGTGCTGGTGATCTACAGGAACAGTTGGAGGTAGGCCCTCCCATTCCACGTGAGGGAAGGTTAGAGAGGATTAGCAGGGAGCAGACCTGGAGTCATAGAGGGTGCGAGGAGGCAACCCTCAATGAAAGAAGGCCCGCGGAGTAGAAATGGAATCCCAAAATACGGATCGACCACGCGCACGAGTCCCAACATTACGTATGTAGTTGGGGATATTGGAAAAGAAAGAAGCAATTGCAAATAGCCTCCACGA
Organism: Pleurotus ostreatus; assembly: GCF_014466165.1. Lineage (NCBI taxonomy): Eukaryota > Fungi > Basidiomycota > Agaricomycetes > Agaricales > Pleurotaceae > Pleurotus > Pleurotus ostreatus. The sequence continues at coordinate 626,885 of NW_023503162.1, read as the reverse complement.
TGGGGAACGTCTGGATACGTATGCAGGGGGTTCCATGGGGCACTACAGGTTGGTCTAGTATGCTGGAGACGCGTCGACTGGCAGGACTCTGGGGTTTGCATCCTTATGCCCGGGACATGGCCGAAGTCTGGTTTAAACTTCTTCCCCGATCATGATCGGGTTCAACGAGTTCATTTTAATTCACGTATTCAGGCTGAAGAATGGGAAGGAAATAAATCGAGCTGCATGTGCTTCCTCCTTGGCAATGCGAGCGGCCAGTCAGCCAGTGGCCCAGAGGGCCTCGGCAGGGAATTTGCGAAGCGGGAGAACACCATCGAACGTCGCACCATACGTCGGTGAGGGTCGGGACTTTAGTGAGGCACAGAAGCAACGAACAAGAAGGTTGAGTGCGTATGACTGTTGATGCGCATTGTGCGCAACAAGTATGCTTGCTGTAATGGTAGCATGGTCATGACACATTTCCATCGTTTTTTTCCGCAAGAGTTAGCCGTCAAATGGTACCGCGCTGACCCCAAAGCGGCACAAGGACATGCGAGTCATGGTCGATATTATGGAGTTCAACGAATGGCGACAGCCGGGACGACCATATCGAGGCGCCGACATTCTTGCAGTTATGCATACTTAATGAGCGTACTGCATGCCAGTGGCCCTTGCTGCGTTCGTGTATATCCGCCACCGAGGACGCCGAGCCTTCTGATGCTGCATACATACTTGTACGTAGCGGGCGGGACCGGGCTTTCGGGAGATGCTCAAGAGCTCCCTCTGGGACGTCCGGTGGTCGGGAGTGCACAACTCCAACATGCCACCAAGTCGCAATTGTCAAAAACATGCTGTTGAGCGCCACAATCGATGCGAAGCCGTACGCCATAGAAACCTCGAGACGAATGGAACAACGGCACATGCACGCTCGTCATGGGTCTTGTCTTTTGATGAACCTGATGGATCGGTGGGCACCACAAACTGGGGTGTCTTGGGCGGAGGGCGAGATGGACTGAGTCATTTCAATCGGAGAGATGCGAAGGACCCAAGGAGTATGACTTTGGGGTTAAAGTGGAGAAACTCCCTAGACATCGATAGTGGAACAAGGGGACCTGTGGATGGTAACCATTGTTCGCATGCCCGTGGACTGCGAAGTCGAGCCAAATGGAGCCTTCGACGTGTCTGAAGAAGTAGCTGAGTTAAAGCGATGTTCTAAGAAGGTTTCTCTGTCAGGATTGCTCCCGCGTCGAATATAATGAAAGGAAGGTGCGGTTATGCGGCGAATGAAATCCGGAAAACCGGATGGTTCGATTTTAGCCTGAACAGAAGTCATATTGTATCTGTGGTCCTCGAACAGAGGGTCTGGCAGTGGAGGACGTGGAAGACAGGAAACGTCCGAGTCTGACCACCACAAATCACGAGGCTCGATCCCTTCCAAGGACAGACAAGGATGAAACAACGCGCATGACAGCTGCGCAACAAAATCTCCTACATCCTCAGCCCCGAGCTGCGCGCCTGACGATCCTCTATACTTCGGAGATGGGGAGAAAGGGTAGGAAGGGCCACGAAGGTCGACTATTTGGCACCAGGGTGGATAATTGATTCCGCTTGACCATGTGTATACAAAAGCACTAGAATACACTCGGGCGGATCCGTATGTACCCCTTTGAGCGTAGTTGCACCGAATGCGCGGAGGTGGACTCTAGGCTCGAAGGCAGAAGACTAACCAGAGATACGAGGGTCGAAGCCAGATACTGATGGGCCCATTCTGCATGCCGGAATTGGGGTGAGATTCGGGGGGCACATGCCAGACCAGGGAGTCCATTAGTGTTCATCTCCGAGACTATTGGGGAGGGACGACGGTTGCACCGGCTGGACCACCTCTGCGGGGACCAGGGTGCTGTCAAAGGCCTTAGCTGCGAACCAAGGCGGATGATCCACCTGCTGAGCTGGTTGCACAACAAGCCGAGGTCCCAAGCCGAAAGAAGCGCAACTTCAGAATGGAGCAATGTCAATCGTATCAAGGAGGATTGAAGTTGGAGGGAAAGACACCGACCCAGGTGATAAGTGTCCAGACGCGTCTTCCGTCGAATGGCTGGAGTGCAAAAGGTGTGCAGGAGGACATTTTAAGGCCTCCGCCTCAAGAACAACCTCTTGCAGAATAGATGCTACACAATCTAACTCTAACTTGGGGATGGTCCAGCCGAGCCACAGGTCAAAGATAGAGATAGAATGCTGGCGGTTCAAGATATCGTCGAGCCTACATCTCAACAATATCGTATCATATCAACCGATCATGTTTCAGCCATCCACAACTACAAGACGCACCAACATTAGCCATAGGACCCTCCTACATCAATCAATCATGGACCTGAAAACGGTTGTCGAGCGATCTCCATTGGAGTCTTGGTGGCTTCTGTAGCTTTCTGGCCTGAAGGAACCATCGGCGGTGGACGGGGTCAGAAACTGAGGTAGTACCAATGGGACAGAGCTACATTAAGACAGCACGATGCGCACTGGTTGTCAAGAACGTCGGGATAAGCCATATGCTGTGGCGTCCTCTTCCCCGTTAATCCGCCTCGAGGTCGTGCAGATAGAGGCTCGGATGCTTGGTATCCACGGGCACAAGGCGTAATGTCTCGAATTGAGGCAGTCTTGACATTTCGTTGCCCCTCGACCTCTACTTCCCTTGTCGCGCTGCCCGGTAAATATAATGAACGACTGCAAAATTGAGCCGAGCACAAAGGATGTACACCTTCAGGTTTGCGTACAAGTGACGGTTCATTGCTACTATCGTCAGGTTGCGAAAATGTCAGGAGGTTGGGGTGGTTCTGTTCAACGGGGAGTGTTTGAGGGTGACTGAACGGATCACGAACGATCGGCGTCGAACTACTGAACTTGCCGCCAACGGAGTTCGCCACATGGCTGCACGTGGCCGAGCGGATCAAATCTCCACGTGCGACCAACTTTAATAGGCCAACCGGTGCCAGCCCTGCGGCGGACGTCAAAGGCTGGACGATGTACTGCCTACATTCTAAACGGCCGAGTAGACCAACCGCAGTTTCTGAGTCGCAATAACGAACGTATATTTGAAACCAGTGAATTTTTCGAACGGTCCCATTCCATAAAAACGATGTCGGAGCGCTTCAGGCACAGACCTAAAGCTCCGCTGAGAGTCTGAGACACATTCGGAGGATGTGGCGGTAGACTACGAGCTACCCCTATATCGTAGATAATTGTTTCAGCCGCTATAGTAGACGTCAAAATAGACGTCCTCGTAATTTCTGCGGATGTAGATCAACGGGTAAGGGCTAGGCAATGTTGCCTTGGATCTGACAAGTAGGTGCTAGTATGGAAATTTCCTGGGCAACCTCGTCATGAGGTACCTGAACTTCCGCTCAACGAACCAGCACCTGCAGACGGACGTATCAATGAACTGACAGAACATGATACGATTCGGTCGGTTGATCGTGAAGTCTCCAGGAATGAGCGAAAATGCGATTCCTGTATTAAAAGGTCGATGAGTTGTAGATGTTTAAGTTGGACGACCCTTCAATGTAGGCCTTCACGACACCACCTCGTCGAGGAGGTACAAACAGTTCAGTGAGAAAGATAGCAGGTTTGATCTAAAAATATGTCACCACCAGTGGAATTCTGCACATGTCAGTCAGTCATTCAGAGTCTTCGATATCAACGGATTGTAACTATACAACGGAAGGCGGTTCCAGAGTGGGTGAGCGCCTCGGACTAGCTTCGAACAAGATCGGCGGATTTAATGAATGGCTATTGACATCGAAAATGTTACTGGCGGCTAAGCGAAGCTGGGGGCCTTTTCGTAGTCCACTGGTACACACATCAGCCAGTCTTTCTGATGCCTAGGTCATGATGGTCCGTTTGCGCGCACGAACCGCACTACTTCGGGGGTCGGAGGTATAACGACCTGATGAATTGGAGTCAGTTGGGTATCTAAAACGCCGATTTGCCCAAGATTTGCCACTATTACTCACAATCGAAATCGAAGTGGCGCAGGCAGTAAGTCAGCCAAGGCACACAAGAAAGCCTACCCTTCCTGAAGCAAGGCACTGGATCGATGAAATGTTTCTCCTTTGCCCCGTATGCCATCATCGCGGGCGAAGTTCATTTTCACCAAGCCGGGACGAGAATTTGAAACAATGCAAAGGCTCCGACACATTGTCAGCGCATGCCTTTGCCACGACGCAGTTCGCTGCCAGTGAAAAGTGGACTTTTTGGGGCTTCAATAGACGTCAAGCCGCAAGCAAGCGAGGCCTTCTTTTTTGTTGATATACCTGAGCTTGCTGCCAGGTCGTGAAGTTGGACAGATTGTATGATGGGAGTTACTTCGCCATAAAGTTAAATCCGATTGGATGTGGGGAAGGAAAGCTTCCGTGCTCCGATCATCATGATATCAGCGTTACGACACCATTAAACCCCCCACTTAGGCGCCGAATACAGTTCAGTAATGGTTACTTCCAGCTTCCTGGTGCTTTCGTGCTTGGGTTTACCGAGGAGAGTGACAAGCGCCCAAGAAGGCTTCGTCTTGTCGGGGCGATGCGATGTCATATATTGATATTTGATCAGGAAGGCATTGCAATTTTACGAGTGAAATGCAGAAGTCCATTTCTTCGATACGGGCGCTCTATACTGTTGATACAATCAATCGAACTGATCGCAAGTTGCAGGCAGTGTCTGGATGATTTTGGGCCTCGAGTAGACTGATAACATTTACGCTCAGCTGTCGATCGCCCAAAATAGTCAAGAATGGTGGTCGATTATTGTGAGTGACCGCGATGCGCGACGAGAATTATGCGGCCGACATAGTCATCCGTGAGGCTGTGACTCCCACTATTAGCGCAAGAAAGGAATAAATTACGGTCCGACATCAAAGGTATTCACTCACCATGTAGGATGACGCGGGTTCAATATTGCCAATCCTTGATGGTAATTTGACCACGGCCGGTACGCAAGAGAGCCAAAGGGCCTAGTTCCCAAAGTACCTGCGTCCGAGCACAGCAAGGGTGCTAGGACATTACCGTGAAGCTCCACTTATTTTGAACACGAGTCACAGGGAAGAATTTGTAGACTTGGTTGATCGTAATATTGCCAACGATAAGTGGTTCGCAACACAGAAGACCGAGCCATCGTGACCGTTGACGGGCGAATATAAGAGACTTGGTCGCGAGGTAAGGGTGTGCGACGCCACAAGTGTCGACTAAGGCCCGAAGGTGCCTACAGCCCGCAATACCTTTAGGACTTAGTCTGCAGAGGTCGCGTTCAACAAATGGAATAAGACCAGATCGACCGTACTAGAAGTACTGCGAGGAGCGATGGGCCATTGTGCGAAGAAATTGGAGTCCCGCGACTTCGAGAATGAAACTCAAGATTTTTGCGGAAAGCAGAGGCCGAGAGACCATGCGGACTTGTGGTTGAGCCCAAGTCAAGTGTGTGATTGGTGGAGAAAGCGACTGCAGCGGTTGACTAGGGTTGGAGAGGTTCCTTTAGAGACGAGACGCATGAAAGCCTTTGCATTCCACATGGCAATGATGAACCGAGCTAGTTCGTTTGGCGCGCAATGCAGGGGCATGCCCATTTGGGTCGGACCGGATTGAGATCAAGTATATAACCAGATCTCCTAACCCAGCCCAAGGGTCTGTTTTTCCTACAAACCCCTTCCTCCTCACTGTCCACCACGACGTTGACGAGCTCCTCATTGACGACGGCGAAGGTCTCCAGTAACACAACCAATCTCTTGTTCACGCCGCCTTAGACGTTGCCCAAGCTGGCTATCGATCACAACATTCTCGTTCAGCCTCCTCCGGCAATGTCCCTCCTCACCCCGAACGAGTCCCATGCCTTCCAGTCGTTCCTCTCCCAGGTGGATTACGCAGAGTCAGATCAGGTAGCACCCGAGTGGTCGATGTACTCGTCCCCGGACATGATGCAGGAGGATCTTGACCCGGCCCAGGTCCAAAAGCGCGAAGCTTTGGCCAAGGCCACGAAGGACTTGATGGCTCTCGACGGAGGCCGGTGGCAGCAGCAGAACGGAGCGGGAAACCCGTACGGCATGCAGCAGCATCAACATCAGCAGGCTGGATACGACGCGTATCAGCAAAGTCCTCTCGAGCAGCACCATACCCCAAATATGGATTATGAATATGGCCACTACCAGCAGCAGCAGCAACACCAGCAGCAGCATCACCAACAGCAGATGCATCAGTCACCTTACACGCACTCACGCCACGAGATGTTCCCCTTCCTCAACAAGCAGCAACAGGCACATTATCCTCACCATGACCAGGTATTGCCGCCAATTTCGGTGAACGTCAACGGAAACTACGCCTCTTCACCTTCAAGAGCGTCAGCTACGCCGCCAATTTCTGCTTCATCGACGCATTCGTTTTCGATTGCGACACCAACATTGCCATCCCCAAATAATACCCCATTTCTCCCGATGAACGTATCTAACGGGTCATTACAAATACCGCAACCGCATCGCGGCATTCCCTCACCTGCTGGCTCGGTATGTAACGTCTATTCGAAATATAGCCTTTCTAAACCGCTTCTTTATAGCACCCTAGTTCATCCCGCGGCTCCCCCGCACTTCCCCCTAGTCTAAGCAACATGTCGAAACGGTCTACTTATGATGATCTTCCGTTACATCCTACGAAACGACAGCGCATGTCACCTGTAAGCGCTGCAGCTCACCCTTATCCGATGCAGCGCTCACGGTCACATCCCATCCCTGGCGCTGGTCAGTATCCTAACCACTATCTTCCCAATGGTCAACTCGATGGCGGTGTTCACATGCACCAACCACGTATATCTTCCTCACGGCTTGCACCTCCCTCGCGCGCCGCCTCGGTGTCATCCAATTGCTCATCACGGCCGGGTTCCTCGCACGCGTCAATGGCTTCTCTGCATCCCAATCCCTCTCATACAGCCTCGAGTAAACCTGCACTCCTCTCTCCATCGCAGAAAAAAGCAAATCACATACAAAGTGAGCAGAAACGCCGCGCGAATATTCGTCGTGGTTATGAGGCCCTTTGCCAAACTGTCCCCGCACTGAGAGAAGCGATACGCGACGAGGAAATGGGGAAAGGAGGGAAAGGCAGTGCAAATGGCGATGCCGATATGGACTTCGAGGACGACAAAAGCACGCGGAGATCGACAAGATCCAAACGGACCAGAGGCAAGACCACTAAGGACGAAGCGGCCAATGACAAAGTTGACGGACGGGCTGGCCCGAGAAGCGAGAACGTCGTGTTGTCAAAGAGTAAGCCCTGTCCACTGACTAGTTCCGTCCGTTCTAATACCTGTTATCGCAGCTATTGACTATATTACTGAGCTACTCGCTGAGCAATCAACTCTTCTCGATCGCATGCGAACTGCCCGCTCTGCACTGCCTTTCGGCCACCCAGCGCTTACACCATTATGTCAGAACCTGTGCGTGTTCAAGGAGAAGAAGTCGAAGAACGGCGACTCGACACCGAACTTTGCGAACAAAGGCGACGAAAACGCGGCCATGATCTCATTGAACGGTCTCAGCGGTTTAGATGCTTCAAAATTCAAAGAGGGGGCGATCATCAAGGACGGTGTCGTGATGGTGCCTCTATGGGACCGAGAATGGCGCGGCGGCGATGATGACGATGATGACAAGGACGAAGACGGTGACGGTGACGACGATGAAGAATCTGCCTAAGCCCAGACTCAATGCAAATCAAGTTTAATGCCCCCAATCTCTCATTTGTATCAAACAACGCCCCATTTCTCCCCTTCTACCCCCTGGACCGCCCAATCGAGCATCGGTTTCTTTCAGTTCGCTTCGCTTCCTCCATCGATGCTCCTTCACCCTACATTATTTCCTTCCTAATGCATCTTCCATCTACACCAACCAAATTCAAATACACCCTTCCTTCGGATTCGGTCCTCCGATACACATAATTTCCAATTCTTTCCTTGTTCCTGGCTTCGGCTTTGATTGGACGGACCGAACGGGCGTCCGCTATTTCCACTTTCATCTCACATACGTACTCTGCGTCAACAACATCTTATCGCAAAACTGTCCGACTTCACAACATCCGACCCCCACTGTAGCTTACCCCCGTCTCGCCTTCGAATGTACAGTTTATCATATCATACTATACTTAATTCTTAATAACCTGTCGGTCTTGTCACCTTACTACACCACCATGATATAGCCATAGAAAATCTTCCTCTCTTTCCGTTCATGCTTCGAACTTTTCGCCTTCGTTGTCTCCTTCAAAGGACTTCTTCTGCCCCACTTACGTCGCATCGATATCTACCATCATACCATCACGACTTGTCCAGCACACCACATCAAAATTGCATTCTTATACGAATTTATGAACGAGCTTTTTTTCGGTCGACTTTCCTTGAGACCCGTTCATGGCGGGCTCTAGCGGAGGTTTTCCTTCGCAAGTTGCCAATCGCCCGTTCCGATGTACTTGCTGTGATCATATGATGTGGCGTATTACGAAGATCTGTCGGTGTATCCAAATTCCATTAGGCTATTGTTTACTAACCTCTTCAGCTACTAGTGTCGATGTGACTACCATGGAAGCTTGGCAAAACCTGCCCCATGCTATGCATTAATTCTGGGCGCCCTAAATAAGGAGTTGGCTGCGGCGCGACGTACCTATATGGAGAGGGACGTTCCCAGACGTTTCCATTTCAGGGCATCCCCGGAGCGCTTCTTCGCGGGAAGAGGCGCAGAAGTCGGATCATACGGCGCTTTATTCCCACGGTCGCACTCAAAATTGTACTTGGTTGACTGCGGAATCCTATATGTAAAGTCCCCCAACCGGGCCTCGCGATCGGCAACGATCAGGAGTAGTGACCTCGTGGCACCCCCTTCCGATTGTCGCAACCCCCTAATATAGCGCACCCACTGAAAGCTTAATGTCCGAGCGCCTCATGCCGTGGAGTGGGACCCAGAGTATGCCGATTTGCAATCGATTGAACGACCATTGGCCCATTCAAAATCCACCCCAACCAGATTCTTACATTACTCATTCCGCTGAAGCCTGTGCCTGTAGAAACAATTGTATTACACCGCAAGATCTTTGACGCGAGGACAACTTGCGTCGGACTGGCCAGACTGGCCTCGCTGGGTGAATTCAAGGGACAACAGTTGCTCCGTTTTACTGCAGATTCAATAGTAAATCCTGATTTTACAAGAATGTAGACCTATGTCCGGTAACTGTAATCTGTGGTGGGTGTAATGTATTGACCAAGAGCGGCCCTTGTTCTTGGCCCGCACACTGTGACCGTCGGTTATTCAACAAAGTATGCACCTCTGGTAGCGCCGTGTCGTGGTGAGCGGAAGTATTCCCTGGGTGTATGTAGTTCCGCCTAACCGAGGCGAATTAGTTCTGGCCGGGATGCTTGAACTGTCAGTGAGCATAAATATCGCCATCTTCACATTCGACATAAATTACGAGATTACATATCAATCCTGCCATATGGCATGTATGAATCGAAGGATCCGTGCGACGGCCGTCATAAAAGAGATGGAGAGGCGGCAGCAAGACGGCAGTAGAATTTTTATTGCGCGGCCAAGTCGCGGGTCGAAGCAGTACCCCAGCCGATCGAAATTAGGCAAGAAGAACCTTCAAGAAGGGAACGAAGCTGTAGTAGATAGCGTGAGTAATGAACGGCTTGTTAGGAGATGAATCACAGAAGCCTGAAGAGACAGTGGCGCCCATAACGCTGGTCATTGAATAGTAAGGCCCCCAGAGTATGTGCGTCGGATGTTGTAAGGACTTCATGTCGAATATGGCCAGATGTGTCGCGATTTGATCCAGAACTTGGGGGGCGGGTACACCACGCCTCTTTGTCAAGCGATATAGGTGTGTCATACAAGGCTGGGTCCTCGTAAATGTAGTCCCTGGTGGTAGCGTAAGGTCAAAGCTCGCATATGTTGTTTGCGCTCGCTGATCGAACATGGTGCGCTTCTTGGAGGGGGTCCATCATCTGGGGTGAGAATGACACGTCAGAATGCTACACAAAGGTTCAGATAGCACCTCCCCCCACACGTGTCAATGCCATGCATCAGCGGCGAAATTGTTTGATGAGCCTCACGAAGCAGGCTTGAAGTACTACGCAGCCACTGCCGTGGACGTCAATATAATACCCGTAGACAACGGAGATTATCAGATAGACTGCTTACTGGGGTTGTCGTGGCATTGAGTCCTTCCCATGTAAGTTCCCGCTCTCTAAGTGAATCAGAAAGACCAAATGGCATTGAAGTGTGCAAGTGAAATGGCGAGGCTTGCCTTCATCGGTTTAGAGCATTGTGAACGCGTGTATGGAAAGATTGGTAGATTACACTCAATCTTGCTCGAGATCTACGAGGATAAGCAAGTATCACCACTGAATGAATCGGTAGTTCGTGAACTTTGCCCATATGCGACTTTCAGAGTCCTTGGCCTGTCGGCGAACCACGCTGTAGAATTAGAAGTTTATTCAGACTCCGCTTCAACTTATCAGGAAGTTTGACGCTCGCACTTTGTACCGCTCCGTGTCTTGAGAATTTCGGTTCCATGTCCCCAAAGTCGCAAGGTATCGAATCAGCGATGCCTCGGATGTCGATGTCTCAAAATTTACTCTAAATCGCAGTTAATGCCGATTCCAAACATTCGGCCGGTCATAAGAGGTCACATCCTGGTCCTACTGCTAGAAGCAAGTACCGGCCGCGAGTAGGCATCTCATTCACTACGTCGCTGTGATGTGTGTATGTGTCTGACGTAGCCTAGGACGGGGTTGGATGGACGAAGAGGACAATTGACGGGCCTGGGATTTGGGCTACATGTGCGTCGCCATCGCCTACAGAAGTAATCAGACTCAATGAAGATAGAATGCAGGCGTAAAAGGCAAGGAAAAACAAGCCGTTGGCGAATTATATGACTTGTTTGACACCGTACGTCTCCGGACGGCAAATCGCTTCTTGACTTACGGTCTAAAAAGCTGGCATCTGACATGTGGCCATTGGGAATTTCAAGCAACGATTCTGAAGGCGGCAACAGTGATGAAGAACTCTCCATTGAGGCGCAAATAGCTAAAGAAGTTGCTGCCATGAAACGACCGAAGATTGAGTCGCGATTTTGTAATAACGGTTTCACTCGAGAAGTCCAATGCTGACAAAGGGGTACTAGCTAACTGCATGACTGGGACCCCGTGTGGTATGTAATCATGAACTTGCTGTTAAGTGAAAGCTAATTCACATTTTAGTCATTTTCATCGCCTGCAAGGAGCCCGTTGATCCCGTCAGGCTGGTGGTCTCCCACGTCGAGAATGTACAACGCACTGGAATTTCCCGCACACGGTAGGAACGACGCGTCTTCTGCCATAAATGATTGATGACGTGTCGAAAAGTTATACACATCGATTAGTTCCTTCCGCTGGTGCTTGTGCCGCCAACCTACCTAATATCGATGATCTGTGCGCAAAGATTTTCAAATCATTCTTCGAAGAAAACCCAGGAACTTGGAGTGTAAACGCCTTGCTGCTCGGTCCCAATGGACTTGGTCACTGACAATTTTCTCAAGTACAAAGTTGAATTGCGAATACGGAACCACAACACACACTCTCGTGACGTATTAATTCAACGGATAGTACGATGCCTTCCCGAGGGCCACAAAGTCGACTTAAACAATCCGGAAATCTTTATACTTGCTGAAGTCTTCAAGGTGAACTGGCACCTTGTCCTGACCATCCTTTGTTGACACAACCAAACAGAGTGTGTGTGGCATTAGCGTTGTGAAAGATTATTATCGCCTTCAAAAATTCAATATTATGGAAGTCGGCAAAGACAAAAGCATCGCCACAAACTTTGACGGGGGAGAAGGACGTGTGTCAAGTGGTCAAGCAACCAGCCGAGGCGACAGGACTCTTCCAGACCCCGTTGCTAGTACATAGACACGTAACGTGGAATTTGATCTACTGCCGACTATAGAAGGAGTAATCTCAAGCTGTGGACGATAAGACATGGATCAATGAACTTCTATACTCACACCAACCATTACTAATGATCTCTGGCATCCAGATTTCCCTGTGTCGTCCGTGCGCACACAGTACCTATGGGAGGACTTGGCTCTTCCCAGGAGGTTCTGTGTTGTAGCACACGGTGCATGAATTACTCTTCCTCGGACCGCAGTTTTTATGTCATCTAACAACCCCAAACGTTCACACCTTTGGTGGCGCGACTGATGTTGCACCCTCGTCGAATGGGAACCTGGCATAGGGCCCATCAACCCCGAGTCTGAGCCACCGCCGCCTCCTCCAAATATTTTGCGGGCGGCTTAATTCAGTCGGGATGTACGACTTTTCGCCAGATTGACTGGGACGACCCTCTTTTGCTGTACCTACGGTGGCCGAACTTCGACCCGGAGCAGTCGGCCCCGTGGGCTGATTTCCCAAAATGGTTGGGACCCGACGACCTGTCGACACACCCATGCCGTTCAATCCAAAAGGTATTCGAGGTGTCTCCATTCCTTCCCGATCTACATTTGCTTCCTTGTAGAGTTAGTAGAACCCTGAGTCGCCGCGTCCCACACAAACCTTGCGATTTCAAATGTACCGACACTCGACTCAGAGGAACGCCTATCACAACTCGACCTGTCGATTCTTGTATGCGTGGCTAAGACTTCTTGTGATCCCCGCACCTCCCGCGCCCTCAAAGTACCACTCCATCATGTTTCCGGCTATTTCAAAACCAGATTAACCGGGAGCTGTGTAGAAAGGGTTTTCTAGCCTTTCTGTGTGGCAACCAGGTACGTCGAAAGTGCAATCGCCCAGATGACGCATTCCCTTCCTCATGCAATTTTCTCATGAGCACTTACATATATTCCGATTTGGGGTCGCGGGGCTTCTGGGTGTCCGACGGCGCGCCCCTCTATTATCCGCATACAGTTTCTATCTAAGTACTCAAAAACCTAGTCTTAGGGATTGAGGCCCCACTTTTGGTACGGTCACGCAGCAGGCTCAGGTGCTCGAGCTTCTGGATCTGGTGACGGAGTGATTCCTTTGGGCTTATAGATCATCCTCGTTCCCAGTCGAAAATCCACTAGCAACCAAGTGGTCACCACGATCCTTCGTAAGCTCGCTCATCAGGCACTCGTGGTGTAGCTCAAGGATGCAACCCTTAGAGAATATATCGACGCGTTTCATCCAGTAGTGGCCTAGTATCTTAATTGATTTCACGCGTCGTTATTCTGGGGGTAATGGCTGGCAAACCCAAATTTGGCCCTTCCTGGAGCTAATGAATCCCTCATGAATCCCTCACCATTGCAATGTGTCAACACACATGTAGTGGCAACAAGTCATCCAGACTTTCTCCAAACCCAGCCAACACGATGGCAATGCGTGGCTAATATCAACATCAGTAACGACAATATATCACGTCTGACCAAGTATGTATCTTCTAGACTTGTGAGTGCCGGCCAGGGCCGATTTTTTCCAAAAGGTCGCAAGGATGGCGCTAACCTATTATAAACCAATTTGCTTCCGCTCGATTGAGATCGAGATCTATTCAATCATAGGAACATAGCGGTTTCAAAAATCGAAGGCGACCGAAAGCCCTTCATTTCGTACAGCACAGCTTGTCTTGGTACTTAAGGAATCGGTCTCGAAGAGCTAAATGTTCGTAAACTTCCCGTATCCATCCTCATCACTGATCAGCGGCCCTCCGCCCGCCAACCCTACTATAAGAACACAATGTCCTTCACAGATTGGAGTACAGGACAGAATGTCGGCGCGGGTAAACAATCGTCGATGCTCGTGTCTACTTCGACTATCGAGGACTTCGGGCACATTCCATCCACCGAAGAGCAGACGCGCGACGAAGCGCAGAAGGCCGTAACCGGCCGCCGTAGCTGGAAAACCGTGAGGGGTGGTTCTGGAGAAGCGGTTTGGTCCCCACAACTGTAGGACAATCCCCTCTATCGATTCACACTATACTGATGGCTCGTCAGAGAGGCTGCTCTGATAGAAGGTAGGGCATAATCGGAGATATTCAGTAATCGCTTCGCTCACTTCGGAACGCTGTCAGGTTTAGAAAAGTACCAGCCGGAGAGTAAGAAGGCAACCAAGTCTCTGGGCAGGTTTCCGATGCGAAATCGCTTCATTTCGGACTACGTTTTCCAGGTTGGCGGATTGCTAACTATTTAGATTATACCACAATAATCCCCCTCCCCTAGGTCACTGGTAAGAGGCGGACACCGAAACAAGTGGGAAGCCGAATCCAACAACTTCGAGACACTTGCAAAGGAGAACACAGTAGGCCTCGAATTCTAGCGCTTCGGTATAAAACAATGCTCAAATATATCCTTTATTTGCAAATAGTCCTACGACTGATATCTCGCAATTCCGGGAGCTCAGGATCCGTCACGCCTGAGCCGCATTGCTCACCAGACCCATCGCCATCACCAACGTCATCTACTTTCCCCCCGGAGCATGCCACAATCAGCGCATCCACCCCAACCGAACTGCGGCAAAGAATTCCGATACAGCTGAGCGTCACCATCTCGACATGTGCTAGCTCCTCTAGCTCCAGGCCTCCATATGTCTTCCTTGACCCTCCTCAAAATATACAAGGGATCCGACTGGGATCAATACCGGAAGCAATGCATCTCGTTGATCACCGAGCATCAAAGATGCTCGCAAGTATGGATCCGTCCGTCATGATTGTATCTGGAGTTCAACTTTGGGAACAGTACGATATTTTCCTCCTGGAAGCTCAATCAAGGGCATTAGTCTATAAGGAACGCTGTCAATTGCAGCCGTGTCCGCCTACGCAAGTAGGCCAGTGGATCTATCGGACCGCTCTCGTGCAGGGGCGTTGGAAAGACTTATGTTGTGACCAATGTAAGTCGTTGCATCGCCTTAAACATCACGGCTAAATGAATTACCATCGATTGTTCGAAGTCCCTGAGCAGTACGTCATTCAACACTCCTTCGTGCCCTTGCCCTCCGTTATCACGGCAAGCAATAAGCACCAAGCTACGTATACTGGAGACGAAATATCAGTGCTTTATTTCTTCGATGGCCCGGTATACACCACGCCGTCAGACAACCTCTACCCACGGGGCATAAGCTATGATCAAGTAAGCGCTTGGATGGTTCTTGGAAGTATTAATCTAACCTTTTCCATCCAAGTCTTCATCTGGGTTTCCTTCAAGTATGCCCTTCTATGAGATGCCTCCGGATGCCCAATGGCCATGCGTCTTGTCGGCTAGTCGGTAGATTGCTGACCTTTCCTGCCTCGTCGAATCTCTTACGCCTGTTCCTTAGATCCACTGATTCTTGGACTCATGGCTCCAATAATACAAACGTAGGAGAGCAGCAATACCACTACCCTTACCATGGACAGTAAACGCCGTAACATCTATTGATCTCCACTAGGACTTCTATCCACGTTGCTGCATTTCTGAATGATCTCGGTATTTGTGTCTCTTTCATAGTATACCGACCAATTAGTTGTACAAGTGCTGGCTGCTGACGTCGGTAAACATATATACTTACCATCCGGTGGGTGCTCAGACTCCGGGACTCACTCTTGCACCGACTAATCGACGGGAAACAAAGAAGGCGTTCATCACATCAGTACTAACACCACAGGGCACACACACGGCGAATACTTGTCAATGCCATCATTACCATGTGGATTGAAAATAACGAGACCCCGCGGGCTGGATGGTCATATAGAACAAAGGCAACAATTTCAGCCAATCGAAACCCTCCGCCAATTCGCGGCCGTGCTAAAAACAACGGCGAGCTGTTTGCTTCGATAAGCACCCGCATAATGGAACCTTGATACAACATAAGAACGAGTTCGAAATACAACTTAGTACACATGTACGCCGTCTGGCCCGCGATCTGGCTCTTGTTGTGAACCTGCCAGTGTCGACTAAGAGAATCGAAACAGCACCATAATTCACGGGGATATGAGATTTAGCCAGATCTGTAATTGAGAGCCACACGGACACTGCTCGACATCCGGGAACCTGAGGTGTGCGTTGACTAGCCGGCAGTGAATCGCAGCCCCACGCCTGTGTGTTCCCCACTTAATATCACTCTTTGATTGACACTTCTTTGATATTCAGACAGCTACGTATGTCTTAATCAAAGCCTGTCAAATCCATACCATAAAAGAATTGCTAGTGCGGGATGAGCGGAGTTCGTTTGAGGCTATGAAGGAAAGCACTGACTTTGTACAAACTCATGACTTTTACAACCCACGCCTCGAGATGGAAGATCTTCTTGCTACCGACCCGCATGCGTACCTCCTAAAGAGCTGAAATTAGTAGGTATAAGGAAAGAAGCGGACCATACATACGTAAAATGCAGCCCAGTGCATGATGTCAGCCTTGAGTGCCTCATCCACCCTCTCCACAACACGCTCAGCCACCGTCTGATAAGGCGATAATGAGTTCCCCGTCGCCGTACAAGGTATAAGGGAGATCAAACCTTCAATATCACCGTTGGCGGTATGCAGTGACTTAATAATTCATAGAACTTTGCTCGCACTTCCATGACACGGGCAGGTGTCTGTTCTTGCACTATCAGATCGGCCACCTTGTGACAGTATGTTTCCCAATCAGGTTTGGCGATGCTGAGGTTCCCCGACAAGTCAGGACTACGGAGGCATGGCCGACCGTCAGTAGCGAGGCCCTGCTTAGTCAAGATAACCAAACACATACGATTGCATTTTTAGCGCTTCGAGAACCAACAATGCCTTCCGCATGTTGCCCGCAGCATCTTCTACAATCTGGCCAGCGACATCCGGCGGCAGATCGAAACCCACTCGTCGAGCTACATAGTCGAGGACGGTACCCATCTACAACAAGTGCGGGGTTTAGACTTGTTCTGGTGATACGTGGGACGAGTGAATACTCACTGCATCCGAGTCGGGGGCCGCTACACGCATCAGCAAGCATCGACTTCTTATTGGAGCGATCAAGCGGCTTGTACTATTGGCACACAGTATTATCCGCATGTTGGACATGTATTTCTCCATTGTTCGTCTCAGCGCAGCCTGAGCATCCCGGGAAAGTGAGTCGGCTTCGTTGATGATCACGACTATCCATAATTGAGTAACAGCAATACAAACAGATAGGTAAGGCCCCCTCACCTTTGAACCGTTGTTTTGCATTCAAATCAACCTGCTGTGTCTGTGCAATCTCCTTCAACAATTCTTGGATCACGATACGATCATAATTTCCAGTTTCGCTACAGAGGGAGATGCTCCATGAAGTTGTATAGGCAATACAGCAGTGGGAACACACCTAGGTGTGATTTCTATGTGGAAATTACTCTGCACGAGGTTGACTTCGAGCTTACGCTTTGAAGGTGTAAGAAAGATTCGTTGGTCAATTTTTATCTACATAACCTCTCAGCAACATAACGCGAACACATCGGGTAGAAATAGGCCCACCTTTTCGACGCCCGGTCCGAACAACTCTTTCAGAGTACACGCTATCCTTGTCTTCTTTCCAGCTCCCGATGGCCCGTAGAATAGCATATGAGGGAAATCCCCCGACGCAGCCTACTACTCTGTCAGCTAAGATATCCTCGTGATAGTGCTCGGCGTCGTACCAATGACCTTAGTCGCGCGGACAGTCCTTGATGGTAATGAAGGTCGTCGAGGGACCTTGGGCGGTACTATGAGCATAGGATCAGTGACGACTAACATAAACACAGCAAAAAGTTACTTGGTCGACCCACAGAGACATTGTGGTGTAGTTTGTACGAAGATAATGATGAGAACACGCGACTCAATTTGTCACATGTCGCGTTATGTCACGCGATTCCAACTCGGTCACACTCAGGGGCAAGGTGGCTAGAGTCTGAGTATCCTCCTCGTTTCTCCACTTTCAAGTCGAATTTCCTACTGATTTGTCTGTCTTATCAAAACAGTCTCACGAATAGTCCCTGAAACCGCGGCTCTCAACTACTGCTACTACAATTTGACGAGTACTACATTACAAGTAAAACCAAGTTACACCACTTCGCCACATGCCCGTTTCCAGGCAGCATCGCCGTACTTAACCGATCTACTGAAACTATTGGCTTGCACGAAGTTATCAAACGAGCAGGACCCATATTCTGCATCTTTTTCCGATTTGATACACGTCTCAAGTGGGAACGGTGCCTCGTTGAGAACGAGCCGAATTTGAGGCCCACTGAACCTAGATAGTAAAGAGAATGGTAAGCCCTGGGTTGCCCCGGACGCTAAATAGATAGACATACGAGCTTGAGCAGCTGAACTTCTCGAATACCATCTGAGCAGCAAAAGGTGTTTGCTGAGAGCTCCGATATTTCCTATTGGTAATTATCTGCGAGGTAGACAGCTGCGGGATATCTCTGGAGTAGCATCGATGTTAGTGAGGCCTAGGGAAGGGGGATTGCAAAAACAGCGCACTTCGTCAATCCCATTGCAGTCAATGCCAAAGATATCGTGACATCGTGGCCAAACTCCACATACGCCGGTTGGCTGTCTTGCGCCGAGAAACTGCGAGACAGGATGAATCTGGGGGACACATACAGGTTGGCATTCACGGCCTACCGGTCAATTAGCGTGTTGATGTAGATGGATCCCATGACGGCGCCGCCGTTATTCGGCAACCGCGAGCCCCAAATCGCGTTCATAGATATGTCAGCATTGTACCTGTTGCGTTGATCCGTCAGGCTTAGCAAAGTATGTGAAGTTAAGGGCACAAACTCGAATCTCTCAATCTCCTCATCTGTGAACACGTCGCACCAAGGGGAGGAACCATGTGCAGCATAGTCGTAGCCACAGGCCTGGAAGGCCGCCAGGGTGTCATCGGTGGTAAAATTGAGCCCGGGGACTAAAGAGTTGAGGCGTTTGGTTATCGGAGGCAGATAAACGCTCCCCCATTCCGCAGAAACCTAGAGCCTAGATTAGTGATAGAACTTGCATTCGTGATGATTTGCTCACCTTGTCGGTAGTATCGAAGCTCAGATCCTTGCACACATGCCAAGGCGTGATGTGGGATACCGTTGAGCTGTCTGCGGGGATTATGGAGACCATGGCACTGGAATTGGCGGCCCAAGCATCTCCGAAATACCCTCTCCCAAAGTAATCCGTGGATTCGACAACCTTGAGTTATCATGGTTCATTGTAAATCGGGAAACCGTGGAAGATGTTTACCCTTTTGACACCAGAACACTGAAGTTTGTCGACTTTGAAGGTCGGGTATTTCGCGCGGAAACTAATAACGGCATGGTCAAACGCGTCGCAATCCACTAGGGGAACGCATACCTTTTGCCGTGTGCAAAGAGCTGTTGCCTACCCGTTTCCACCAAGTCTCCTACTCCGAGATCGGACACATACCCATTCTTCAAAAATTGGAGTTCCTCCGGGAGATCTGCGGAAGCGATATAGTCCTTCGCCCTTGCAACAGCTGCGACCATGGCCTTTATCCCATCGCTTTCATGTTCAGGGTATCGAGCACCGTGACGACCCAGCTATTCACGAGGGCATGAGTATCATCCTGGTAGACCCAGTGATTTGTACGCGTTACTCACATGCATGATTTGGTCGACTTTGCAGTCCGAAGGGAGAGAGACCTTGGTACCCCCCTTTACGGGGGCTGTATGGTACGGCGATAGGGCACCAAAATTGTTCAGCCTCGACGGGTCGCGCTGGGCCAATGTAGCGCCCAAAAGCGAGAGAAGAATGAAGGCCATTCGAGAGACCATCTTAGAATTCGGGTAGAGTCCTTACTCCAGACCGCTGCCTTACTTGGATTTATAACCTGCGCGATAGCATGTTTTTGCAGCGTTGGCGATATAGCAAGTGGTAAGGAACAAATCACAGTGTAGAAATACTAAAAACATCGTGTAAGGCAAAAGCATATGTAGATACACCGTTAAAACGTCTTACCTTCCCTGACGAATCAAACGTTTGGAATTGCAAAGTGGGACACGGAGGGTATACCCGCTGAATCAATATATAATTCGTCTAGTAAGTGGCGAATCAAAGCGTACAAAACCCCTTCATGTTTCTCTGTCGAATGACAACGGGACGATTTGAAATCAAATGTCTAGTCTGGGGCCTTGTAACCATGTTCCGCGGAAGCAAATGCAATATTATCGTGTGCGCGATTACAGCGACGAAGCACCGCAGGTAGCATTCCACGCGGCATCTCCCCATTGTCGAGATGTGCTGAAGCTGTTTTTGCTGACGAAAGCATCGAACGAACACGTTCCGTAAGACCTGTCAGACGATGTCTTTGAACAGAACGTCAGCGGGAAGGGCGAATCGTTGAGGACAAGGCGGATTTGGGGGCCGTGAAACCTGTAAGGACCATGACGTGAGCATAGTTCTGCGGGAGGCCATTTAACTCACGATGAATCGCAGCTAAATTTTTCCCAGACCATTTGAGCAGCGAATGGGACTTG
This sequence comes from Pleurotus ostreatus, assembly GCF_014466165.1. Taxonomy (NCBI): domain Eukaryota; kingdom Fungi; phylum Basidiomycota; class Agaricomycetes; order Agaricales; family Pleurotaceae; genus Pleurotus; species Pleurotus ostreatus. Next base: position 606,446 of record NW_023503162.1, on the reverse strand, counting down.
TTCCGAAGTCCTGAACTTCCGCTTTGGACGGACGGGGCCCGTCGGTGAGAGTGGCGGAGAATCTCTAGGGAGGAAGAAGCATCAGCTCTGATACATAAGATCGAGAACTACCCACTTCGCGAGCCCTAGTGCAGTCAAAGCCATGTCAATGGTTGTGTCGTGCCCAAACTCTAAATAGACAGCCTTTGCATCACTCGAGGAATTAGAAAACCTAAGCCATTTTTTACTTAGCATTGTCGGGCTCCAAAATGAGAAGCAGTGCATACCGTTCAATCAGCTTGTTTACATACAGGCTACCGAGAGTTGGCCCCATATCGCCAGGGAGATTGTACCCAAAGGCGCCATTCATCAACAGATCAAGCTCATATCTACCGACACACATGGTTAGCGAGTACTCGAGATCATCATGTAGGCTTCGCCCTACTCGAAGCTGGCTATTTCTTGATCTGTGAACGCTCCGCACCAGGGGGATGTGCGGAGCGCCGCATAGTCGTACGCGCAGGCATAGAGTGCTCCGTGGGTATCCGCATCCGTGAAACGGAGTGCGGGTGTGAGTCGATTCAGCCGCTTTGTGATGGAGGGCAAGTATTTGTTCCCCCAGGAAGTGACAGCCTTAACATAGTCGTGAGCGTTTGTGCAAAAGAAGCATATTTAGGGAGCAGGGGATGACTTACATCACCGCCAAAGGCATACTGCCACTTAGGACAGGTATCCATCGGCGTTATCCACGAGACGGTTACATTGTCCTCAGGTATTGTAGAGAATGCATTCCCAGAAATCTCAGACCAACTGCGACCAAAGTACCCTTGCCCAAACCACTGCGCCGATTCGATGACCTATGCGCCGAAAAGGGCGGGTTCCACGGATGATCTCGTAAGTAAGGGCTTGAATATTGACCGGGCTTGGAAGAACAGACCCTATCTTGATCGCCAGCCAAAATAGCATCGGCGGTGAGATGCTGGTACCTGAGCCTGAAACTAGCGAACAAGCGTGATCAGTCCACCCGACCAAAAATTCGGATACGAATTTGAGACGATGGCAACAATACAGCCGCCCGGTTACATGACAAAACGGCGCGAAAAACGAAGCGAGGGCGGGATCATTACAGTATATTGTATAGGGAAAAGGGCGAGTGTTGGGAAGATACGTACTTTACGCCGTGATCAAACAGTTCCTGCCTTCCTACAGCCGTCAGATCATCATGACCTAAGGTAGACGTATACCCGTTCTCCAAAAACCGAAGTTCTTTCGGTAGTCGAGAGCGAGATATCGCTTGCGCGTTGGACGAGAGTTTCGCCGTCATATTCGTTATGAAGATTAACTCTGAAGCGAGGGGATATCGACTACCATGCCGGCCAGTCTACGACACGAAATCAGTGAATTGCAAATCGTACAATGCCCCTTAGTGGAGGTGAACGCGGTGGAGTCGAACAATAATGGATAGTCTCATCCCCCGATGGGGGGGTCCGCCAAAAGCTGCGAACGTACCAACATAACCTGATCGACTCTACAGTCAGCCGGTAGGACTTCTTTCACACCGGACGGTATAGGCGCCTTGTGATAGGGCGACAAATTCCCTAGTCGGTTCCACTTCTCCGAGACCTGCGCATCACTCAAACTTGGTTGACTGGCGGCCGCACCAAGCACCGCAAGGAAAACCAGAGAGAGCGGAGAATACGCGGGCATTGTTCAGAAGTCTTTAGCGGGGGGGGAGCGATGATTCATGCAGTCGCCCGCGAAAAAAACTGTCAGTATATTTATACGCCCATCCCCTAGGGCATAAACTAGAAATTAAGCAAGAACCATTCGGCGAAGCTCTATCAACGACGCACCATGTTGAGTTTTCTATGAGGTCCATGTGGTGCACATACCCACCGGCCAGCGCCCCCATGGACTCCATTTTGCCGACATGCCGCAATCAGAATGTTGGTCTAAACATGCGTTTCACTCCGCCGCGAGGCATTCAAGATAGTGTGCGCGCGGAGACGCGCGGCGCCGTAAGCAAAGGATTATTGAATCTAGTGAGGAACAATATAAGAAGTACCGCCCTATGCAGCAGGAAGCGATCCTGCGTATTCTTCGTCAATTGCCTCCAGAAATCCCACCAGCTACACGAGTCAACAATCAGAATGTCACGATTACTTGTCCCATTTGGAAGGTCATCGACTCACCATTTGGTGTCGCTTCCTCCCCATCCGCTTCCCTGGCTCGGTTTTGAGTTGCTCAGAAATGTGGAGAAGTTTGTCGTGGAAGTGCTGTATAGCGGATGTATCATTGGCGGGGTCCTCTGCTGGTGCGTGCAGAACACTGTATAGAATCGCAAACATCAATATTTGTCCAATCATGGTCGAATGTGCTCCGTACTGGTTGGTGACCGCGTTGTATGCAGCACAACGCAATATTCCTATCAAAATCCTCCACTCAATGATTCGCTCTCCAATTCTTTGAGTTCAGCAGGGACTCACCAAATGCCCCGATGGCGTCCAGCCTATCCGCATCCTGGACACAATGGAGTTCCACGCATTCCCTGTGCCAATCCGTCACCAATCCTTTTTCGCGCAGTGCTTGTTCTGTCTTCCAAGATATGTTATCAATGATCCTTGTAATCAATCGAGCTCGGCCGTCGGCGATTAGGTCTAGCTCATCCTGGACTGCGAGCGTGGATTGAAAGAAGGGTAGAAAGTACGCATATGGATCTGAAGCTTGCTCAGGGCTAACGTATTTCTTGTCGAGCACATCGTGAAGCAGAGCGGCTGCGCGTCCATTTTATAAGCATATTGCGCAGTCAGTTGTGAAATGCATGCGGATACCGAGTTCAACGACCAGTAGATCGGGCTTGGTGGGAGATGAGGATGTCACCGAGTTGGCCAGAGCGAGTGCAGTCTTCCGAACACGTCGCACTGTGCTCAAGCGGTGGTGAGACACGTCGAGTACGACACTGCTGAAGCCCATGCCCACCGTGGAACGCGTCGTGTGAGGCATCGTAACGCGACATTGTCTCCACCATCAGTTTTTCTGCTTCATCGATGATCTTCTGCTCAATGCTTGAGGGGTACATAATGGTCAGGAAGAAAGTATAACATTGATGAGTGACTCATTTCTTCATCTCCGTGGGGCCTGGGGACTGCCACGCGTGTAACATACGCTCACTAACGACTGAGCGTGGAAGCGAACGTATTTCTGCAGAAAAAGTACAAAATGTGTTGGGGTTAAGTGATCAATAATATCTATGTGACTAGCTTAGATGATGGGGGGTTTAAGAGGGATTATACAAACATAGCAAATGATGCGACAGTGGACCGAAAACAAAAGGTGATGAGGATTGCGTCTATCCCGTCGAAGACCGAAATGTGGCGTTGGCTTGACAAATCAAGCGCAGCGTAGTGGGCTGGGAAGAGGTTGCAGTTAACGGGTAGAAAGTAAGGTAATGAGGACGCAATCCGAAACGACCCCGACAATCTATGCAATGCTCGTGTGTGAAGGTTCAAGTGGGGTAATCGTGTGTCCTAGAAGGGAGAGGGTGACGGATCCGCCAAGTCAGGGCGTACGGCCGATACAATTGATAGTCGGGCGACTTGGACGCTAGCTGATGCCCTAACGACGTGGAGCCAAGGTAGACATCTTCAAGCCTTCCGATAGCTCCTGCTTCCACTCTAGGCGCTTGATAGCCTCAGCGTAATCCACCCACTCCCTTCTCCGCTCCTTCGCTTCAGGCCAATCAGAGTCAAGCCCTGACACATCGAGTTCGTAAAAGTGATATGTCGCCGACGGTGAGTACGTCGTTTTCACGAATCGCGTTATTTGACCGCGAACACCGGCTGTGTTGACAATCGGGGTGGAAGTAGGAGCGGCACGAGGCATGCGTGCAATGGCGTTGCGCAAAAATAAAGGGGCAAAGAGGACGAGACGTCAGGAAGTGGGGAGACGGATAGAGGGACAAAGGGTGAGACCTTCTTCCAAGGCTTCCCGTAACGCAGCAGCCTGCAATTCACCATCAGACGGCTCCCATCCGCCCTTCGGCACTGAAACAGACGTCATGAGCGAGAACTCTGAAGGGGGCTTGGAAAAAGCTTCCATATAGCACTCACATAGCCAAATATCTGGTCGTTTGCGGCTTGTCACTACAAGGACCTTTCCAGCTGACCTTGCGATAGGTATGGCGCAGCACACGATCCGCGGAGTCGAGCGGCCTTTAGTACTCATTGCGATGTTATGCCCGGTTGGGGTGGTGGTATACGACAAGGGTAACAATGTGGGGCGAAGGAGCAAGTGTTCCGAATGCAAAAGCGCCTTCAGTGAAATGAGATGACGACTGGCAGATTTGCCGCGGTTGCCGTCCGGACGACCTGGTGAATCCAGTGAGGGACGTTTTTGATTGGGTGTCGGCGCTATTCAAAAGTCACGCTTGGGCGTCGCGACGCGGAAAGCTTGACTCTATGAGCTGGACAGTGTCGTGAAGTGGATTTGCGGCGAAGGGATGGTTCAAACGTGAAAAATCAGCCGGGTTATAAAAGCACTGAGGTCTAGAATGATCGGACCTGGATTGGGGCGTCGCTCTTGATAAAGGTGTTTGGCGCCGTTAGCGACGACCTGTAGAGTGCCGAGGGCAGCGTCGAGGGCGACGTGGAGAGGAACAAATTGGAGAGACATGGAATAAACCAGCTTGCGAAATTATATATTTCCGGCAATTTGTCACGGCTTCGTCACTTTCACGCACGTTCCTCGGCTTTTTGCTGCCGAATCTGAATCAATTATGTCCCTGACTCGACGACATTTGATCTAGATGCAGTACTTGCAGTCGCGGCCTGACAGCTTCAAGGATGATGGATCATAGCAGACCCGCAGCGTTCTATTCTCCACTGGAAGTTTCGAGCAGTAGGTCTAGGGAAGAAAGGAAGAGTGTATCTATGTATAACGCTCCTACTACTCATTCCATCTATATTGCCAGAAACACGTCAGCCAATCCAGGCAAGGACAGAGAACAGGGTAGGACTCACGCTACCAAGAACATGCACACGACACCAAATGCCATCGCTGCGAACTATCAAGCCAAAATAGAGTCAGTTCCCAGCCCAGAAATGAAGATCCAGATCGGTGGCCTGCGTATAAATACGCCCCCCAGTTACTCACCTCTCGTATGGCCTGCTTTCCGCTTTTGCTATCTTCCAGCAACCTAGCAAGGTCAGACGACATGAATAGATACGTTACACGGAGTAGGCATGAGGGGTGAGATTGACGGTAAGTTCTTAGCTTACTTGGGATAAAGATGGAATGACCACGTACGTTGGCAAGACAGCAACTGCACCTATGTACAAGAACCCCCCTGCCACGAAAGGGATAACCTGGGAGAGTAGAGCAATTAGTCAAGATCCGTGGCATATCAACCGTGCACCGGCGGCAAAGCCAAGGGGCACGTTGAGCGATAGTGCCTTTAAAGCGCATAAAACTCAATGTACATGAAACATCCCGTCAGTAAACGAGGAGTTCGTTTTGCGAGTCAACCTTCAGGGCACATGCCGTGGTAGAGCATTCAGTGTACCTTGAAGCTCACATGGGGTCTATGTCCTCGCGATTGCCTCCGGTGGATCAACATTGAGATAACAAGAGACAGCTCACCAAGTCCCCAATATGGGTTGTTGTCCCTAGGATGCCAGCTGCATCCTGTCGCACGCCAGCGGCAAGGTCGATAGCGATCTTTGCTGCATCCGAGGAAGTCGCATTATGAATAGCGATACCCATAAAGGTGCTGGCTTTGATACGTTAGAATGGTCTATAACAGCCAAAAGGCTCCAGTTTCTCACCCGACCTGTAGATCAGGGAATTAGCGCGGAATATCATGATCAGTCAAAGTAACACACGAAAGCCCCAACAGCGGTGAGAAATTGAGATTGCATGGCCTGCTTTTTGGTGAAGCCGCTGCGAACGAGTATCGAATAGTCCGCAATCTACGCAGGGGGGCGCTCAGTTGATTGCACACGAGATGGGGAAAATCGGACCGACTTCGTGGGGGATCTCGTGTGCGAAACATGCGAGTGTAGTTGTTGCACCTATCAGAGGTGAAGAGTAGAAAGAAGCAGCCATCCTAGATCGCCGGTACGTAAGCGACATGTAGAAACAATACAAAAACGAATGCCGTACGCGAGGCCGTCAGTGCTACACCAACGATATGTCAGTAGGGATACTATGCGGCTAGTCAAGGGTTCACCGCACATATTGTGAACGAAGTCTCCAAATAAATTAAGGTATGCGGATAATTTAGAAGGCCCTGAGTTTGTCGTCGGGGACACGTCAATCTTCTCGAGGGAATCTTCCTTTTCGTTTTTTGCCCGCGAACGAAGCCCATTCTGTTTTTCCGAAGTTGAAACGCCTGACGCGTGTCCATTAGCATCCGAGTCTGAAAGAGAGTGTGAATGAGAGTGAGAGTGTCCTCCGGATGCATCTTCGCCAGCTAGTACCCGGAGTGTCTTCTCCATGAAGAAGAATGAGGCGAAGCCAATGAATATACCCAAGCTACCAGAAGAATGGTGCATGAGGAAACGTGCTTGAATGAGGAAGAATTACGAACCCAACGAGGATATTTCTCTTCTCTTCAACCATCACAAAGTGAACACCATCATCCTGGTGTTCCCCAACGAATGAATGCGGCACTAGATGCAGAAACACGTCTGACAGCAACCCTCCCGTCTAGTAGAATTCAGCACAATGTAACGTAAGGAACATATCTAGACGCTCACGGCAAAAGCTGTCATAGTATTTAGCGTTTCTGGATTGATTTGCGCAGGAATGAAGGCGAGAATCAAATTGGGGACGCTACATGCGCGTTAAACACGCCCATAAGGTCTAGAATTGCCACAAGACTTACGAGCTGATATAGAACGTCCCCAGTATCGCATTCCAGCCAGGTCCAAAAGGGAAGAGCCACGCAAATATCTGCCGCAGAATGGGCGACTCCCCATCCTCTATCTGTGCCTTCAGTGCACTAAGCTTCTGTATTGGTTCACATGATTGTATATCACTTTCCTAGATAAGCAAAGAGCGTCGCCATGTCGTCAGCAACCCCGCGTGGACACAGCAGACGGGCAGCCAAGAAGAACGGAAGAACTGAATCTCACCGAGACTCTCAAGGGATTCTTGTTTGATAGTCCCAGGACTTCGCCGGCTAACAAAACCGCGAGAAACAGCCACAGCAATTTAAGTCGGGGCGACATGGCACAAAGGGGAGGACGGTTATGCCGACGAAGACTGGAGGTGCGGGCTACTGCGAGTGCGTGGTGGTTGGAATTGGGCAGCCTTGATCGTTGTCACTCTAGCGCGTTCCAGACGACGCGCTACACTCGGTCTTTGCCGACGCGCTGGCATTCTGGGCGCCAATTCTGCCTCAGTTCAACGACAATGGGCACGTCGCACAATGTGCCCCCGGTTGGCTGCCGCCCAGCGTTGAAATCCCCCTTGCAGCTCGTGAGGATCAACCAACTTCCTAGATGCAAGCCCAAAACTTCGATGAACCTTGCAACTCGTGTCGCTTTCATTTCAATGCACATCGTAGATTTGTGGCGAGTCTGTCTCCTAACGCGTCGATGAGGTTCGAAGTCCCCTAGGACACGTCGATAAGGACGCTCAAGGTTGTGCCTATCGTAGAACGCGTCGTGCGAAGATACTTGCCCACACCTATGCTTAATAGCATTCCCCAGGGGGGATGCGGAGAAGAAGAAGGGGATCCCCACCAGAAGGCAACGCCCCAGCGCAAGAACCCCACTGTACACTGCCTCGCTGCGTTGTGCGCTCCGATTCGTATTCAGAACCTTCCGCGCCACCGCCCTTCTCGAAGGCCACGAAGAGTCGGACACTGTCGAACCGAGGCTTTTCCTTTGTTGGTATCTTCTTGCAGTTGTTTCCTATGCGCTGTCCGAATGTTGCGATATCGGGTTCCCATCGTCGAAGCTAATCAACGTACAGTCGGCACATCGCAGCTAGTTAAACTCGACGATGACACCGGCTTCTTTTTTGTGTGGCAAAATCAAGTCAGAAATTTTCGTCTACTGTTGTTCACTTGCCGCCATGTATTCCGAGTCGTTCACATTCAAGGACATGGTTGTTGTCGGCGCATTATGCGGCGTGACAACGTTGAACGTGAGTCGCGCCGGTTTCGGATTTCCGTCGGTGCCGTGAGCCACCGTCCTTCTGCAGGTCTTTCTATCGGGAGCTCTGACGGTTGCGTTGCCAACGATTGGAAAGGACCTTGGCTTCAAACAGGTATGTACATGCTCATTTATTGGTACCAGAGGCATGTTTCCTGACATTGTGACGTCCAGGCTGACCTCCAGTGGCCTTTGAATGTCTTCGCGTTGGTGTTTCCGTCCTCCTCGTCGAATATTATATGCTAAATGTCTATGCTTATAGTTTGTCTTATGGATGTCTCCTGCTTTTCTTTGGTAGAGTTGGAGACATCGTGGGCGCGCGTACACTCTTCTTGGTTGGTTCCGCATGGTTCTCGGCCTGGTGAGCAAAGCAAGAGTTGTCAACCTGCATGTACCTTCAGTCAAGTCAACTGAAACCAAATCGTCTTCTTGTAGGAGCATAGCAACTGCGTTTGCTCCAAGCGCTGCGACGTTCATCCTTTTTGTGGCCTTAAAAGGAATGGGCGCTGCCGCCAACACACCTGCCGGAATCGGTTTACTATCAACTTACTTCCCTCCCGGTCCGAAACGGAGTAAAGCATTTGGAGCGGTAGGCGCCGGTCAACCATTGGGTTTCATCGGCGGATTGGTCGTGGGTATGTATCCCGATTCTGTCATATGCATCTTTCTGTATGCAACATCTTCTAGGTGGAGTATTGACCGACAGTCACGCTACTTGGCGTGCTATCTTCTATATACAAGCTGGTCTTGGAGTCCTCTTTGTCGTACTCGGATGGCTGGTACTCCCCCATGCACTGGAATCGCAGCGGTACAAAAAAGGACTCGACTGGGGAGGTGCAGTTATCAGTACCGTCGCGGTTGGTCTGATGACATACAGTCTTGCGTTCGTCGCTCTTACGGTCCTCGATTGCATTAATCTGACTTTTAAACCGCAGAGATTCAGGTGCGGCCACCCGAGGATGGGCTACTCCGCATATTCCTGCTCTTCTGGCGACATCTGTAGTACTGTTGGGCGTTCTGTTGTATTACGAGAAATGGCGTGAACAACGCGATATGTCGGTCCTAATTCCTCTCAGCATATGGCGACAGCCAAATGCGAAGATGGGAAGTATGGTCGCGGTCGCCTTCCTTGCGTGGTATGTATTTGGCAACTGTAGATACCCTGATTCACTCGCTCAGGCTTTTACCTTTAGGTGGAGTTTCAACACGTTGGCCTACTTCGCAACTCTATAGTGAGCAGTATGCTCCCCTCGCATACAACTTGTTAACCCGTCTTAGCTATCAACAGGTCAAATTCGTGGACCCCGCACATACATCCCTACGGTTCATACCTATGGTCACATCGGGATTCATTGTTAATATTGTCACTGGATTTCTGGTCTCTCGTCTGCCTGGTCAAGGCTTGATCTTGGCCGGACTTGCTGCGACGATGGTGTGTATTGCGCCTTGGCTCCTGTCGTTCTTCCATCCAAACAATTCGCCCTAGGTCGCAACCATTATATTCAGCACAATCGATGTGAACGCGTCGTATTGGGCTAGCGCGTTCCTGGTGATGATTTTTGTTGGTAAAGTGGCATCGCATCTTTCATACTTCCGCCATCGCTCACAATCTCCTATAACAGTGGGCGTAGACGCAGTATACCCCGTCGGAAACCTACACCTCGTCCGCAGTTTCGATGAAGCCTCCCAATCGCTCGCAGGCGGTATCTTCGCCGTTGCAACCAGAGTTCGTGTTCCCATTTCTCCTCCATCCCCCCGCCGTCAAGGTTCACGTTCATATAAATAGCTTGGTACTTCCATTGGTCTAGCCCTCACCAGCACCATCGCAACCGCAGCTAGCGACAGATACAACGCAGCCCGTCCAGACCTTCCTGCGGGCTCTCCTGAAGTCCTGATGGTCGGCTTTAGGGCGGCTGGGTGGACTTGCTTCGCTGCGGCAGGGGTCGCGTTCTGCATCGCGGCGTTTGGACTCAGAAACATCGGTGTTGTTGGGAAGACCACGCTGCAGGAAGATGAAGACGTGCTTGTGCCCACACCCACACCTGAAGGCGGAAAGCCATAGAGGGACGGACCCCTTCGTTGCAATAGCTACCATGCATCCAGACGATATGACGTCCTAAGTATGCAGATACGGTCATTTCTTTCTTTCGGGCTTGGATTCAAGACAAGGACGGTTACGGGATGTGGGGCACAGAAACGGTATATATAGACCTACGTATATACATGGTTGTTATAATAAGGCTACCACGATGAATTTAGACACTTGGTTGACCTCACGTCGGTGAGTTGCATGCGAAGGGGTATGTCTAAAGATAGGGGTATAGGAGAATGGACTCCTCCACGACGCTGAGCGCCCTGAGGGTGGATGAGAGAATGGATCGCGGGCTAAAAAATTAAAGCAAAAGAATAGTATGTTTTGTAGCTAAAAGTGTTGATGGAATATCGAGATACATGATTAATGCAGTATGTTTAACGCTGAACAACAGTATACAACAGGTGACGGGAATTAATGATAGTAGCAGACCATGAGATGAACAACATGAACTAGGTTGGGAAGGGGAAGGAACGGGGAAACATGAAAAGTATGTAGATCAGAGAGCATATTAGAATGATCGGCGACGAGCAAATACGCTAAACATAGACTTAGAGGGAGACGGGGCGTTAGACGACAGCAGAGCCGGGCATGTGTGTGCTGACAACTCCCACCGATGACCATATGCTCGGCTGCAGTTTGAGCACTTGAATCTCCTGTTATTTCGATCTGTAAGCACGGAAAGAGATCGGTGATGAGAAGAAGAGGTATAGTTACAGGTCATGGAGATTGTGGATATGCATATGAGCAATGAGAGCCTTGACGTCTTGGACCACGTTGCGGCAATCCGCTCGGGGACAGGCGATAGCACTGTCCTCATTCAAGCCGCTCTGTTTCAAAAGACTGTAGGCTTCATTTCGCTTGAAATTGGAAGTCAGCGTCAGCCAGACGTTGCGCTAAGCATGTAAGACACTGACAGCTTCACTGAGGCCGGCCGTGTCTACAATCCTGATCCGAGCAAAACAGTCCTCGTCGGGGGACAATGCGATTCCAGAGTCAACGGAGGAGATAGACATGCTGTCGAAGGAGTCACCGAAGAGGTCGATGTCGTTGCCAACTTGCTGCTCAGTCTTGACTGCGTAGTCTTGAATATCCTCCGGGCTCATGCCTGCACGGTAGCAATTGACGATGTGCTCGGCGGGAGTGCAAGTCCTGTATGCACCATCCTTCGGCGGCAATGGAGGAGCCTCGTCCAGCAGGCTCTGGTCATCGTCGGATACAGTCCCCGAGGTTGCAGAATCCAGCTCGGGAACGTCGCTATCGTCTTCGCCACGAGGTACAAGACGCGGGGTAGGGGGTGTTACTAGTATAACATTCGGTGCCCTACCCGCCTCCCGAGTATCTGCCATTAACATATTTTGCAATTCAGCGACCGCCCCGACGCCTAATAACATGCCATAACGCTTCGTCCTATCCCTGGAGACCGATTGTCGACGAGTCGATGGGCTTACTTTCCCGACGGCGGAATCGTTGCGGGCAGGAGACGGTGCGAAGCGAGTATGCATAGGCCTTAGAGTAATGGGAGACAAGAAGATGGAAATGTGGTGATACTGTCCCAAGGACCACCTCATATATACCGCGTTGGCGTGGCTGACGCTTGCATGCGTTTGCCTGCCACCGTTGGCCTAAGAAGGCAATTGGCCACAAATTCGCGATTTGACCGACCACAGCAAATTGTAGACCACAGTCGCCACCTGATGGCCACAGGAAGCCCAAAGTGTTCCACTCGAGTATCGACATCGTTGTCCTCTGGCTAGTGGCAGCAAGGACGAGGCAACCGAGTATATTGATGAAGCCAGATCTAGGGGCGCCCAAGGGAAGAACCTATCAAAACACAGTGTCAGCCTCCAGTGTCGGCCTCGAGTCCGCGCCAGCCAGCCACAATATAAGGTAATTGGAATTGGAAGAGTCACTTGTATGCCCGACGTGCTTGACCATATTTGGCAGAAAGCGCTCATGCGGCGCGGGAAAAGTCAGGCAGCCAGGCCCAAAGCGTTGGCGCTCGTTTCTCTTTCATCGAGACTATCATCATTATGCGCCTCAATCCTAGCGTTCGAATGCGTCCCAATGTATGCTCTCGAAAAGCTATGGTGAATATGTTCAACAGAGGGTGTATCCTTAATCGACACCAAAGTACCAAACCTGCTTATGAGGGTCACATCCCTCTAAATTGGTTCGAAAACGCGATTCTTGCCGCTGGGTCTGCGTTTATGTCGCTAGCAAATCCGCGACGAGGTGGTGCGCCCTGATTCTCTTTTCTCCTCTATGGTATCGCGACGTGACCTATGAATTGACCAGACATGGTTGCGGCTTTGGCGGAGACGACTGCCGGCCCAAGCTTGCCGCGCCTTCGAGATTTGATGTTGGAGAGCGAGGAAGGGAGGAAAATACTAAAGGAGCGACCGAGAGTAAATACTTCCACAGTCGACATGGACCAACTCGCAAAATATCCTGAGGGCACATTTGGGCGTGCATATGTAACGTGGCTTGAGCGTTGTGGGGTTACACCGGATACCCGGGAGCCTGTTAGTGTCGTGCTTTCCCTGATAATCGTTATACGGACTGACCTCGTCGATCATCTACTGCCATACGCGCTGCGACGGTCCTGTTCACGACCATATGCGTTATCAACTTATCCCATATCACCAATATACGCCAGGTTCACTACATCTCCGACCCCGAGCTCGCATATGTTATGCAGCGATATCGCGAGTGTCATGACTTTTACCACTGTATCACCAACCTCCCCGTCAATGTTTCCTCCGAACTCGCAGTCAAGTATTTCGAATTTGCCAACTTGGGCCTCCCCATGACGGCCATTGCCGCATTATTCGGACCTCTTCGTCTGCGTGCGGATCAGAGGACAAGACTGTTCGCAGAGTTTGTCCCATGGGCGCTTAAGTGCGGTGGGAGTGCGAAGAGCTTGATCACTGTTTACTGGGAAAAGAGGTGGGACCAAGATGTGGGGGAGTTGAAGAAGGAGCTAGGAATCTGGGACCCACCCGAAGTTAAGTGGGGGAAACCTTTGAAAGAGGCTCAGGATGCAATTTTAGCACGTCAGAAGGCTCAAGCAAATGGTAAGTCCTCTGGATGTCATCCTGGTTATCATTAGCATCAGTGGCTCATCGAATCGTCAAGCGTCCGCAGCCTGATGTCTCACTAATTGCGGTGTTGTCAACCCAACAAGGTCAATATCAATATCCAATATACTACTGTTAACTGCGCAATCGGACAACACGCCGCGGTCTGGCCTACACAATCAATGCAACCCAGCGTCATCCCTTATTTTGTAGAGTTTGTAGAGTGAGAGGAGCTGTCTTCATTCCTGGCCCGTTCGACCGATAAGCGAGGCTGCGGCGCGTAAGATCAAAACTGCCTTCCCGACATCAGTGCCCTCCGCAGCAAGTTTTGCCAGCTCAATAACGGTACTTATTCTGCCTTGTGCTTAGGGTGACGCCCCGCTGCACCTTGCGCCCTTTCATGTCTCAAGTTCTTGATCGTCTTGTATGTTCTCGATAACGACAGCGAAAACTGGAGGCGTTGTTGACAAGCGATGCAGGTTTCACAGTTTCAGCCCCACCTTTCGACCTTCTCTCAGCTTGACGCCTGAAGCCAGCCCACATCGTCGCTTCCACGACCCCGCAGCGACGCAGCAATCTATCTACGTATAGCTGATGGCAGACTTCTCAGAGAGTGTCTGCTAAATCTATGTCGTGGCCCCGCCCAGGTGGTCGAGTGTGTCCCGCAGGACGAGCATGAGATGGCTCAGGGCAGATTGGAGGGTTAAGGACAGGAATGCCTAGCTGGTGGTATGTCGGTTACCTATTATTTTCTCATACCTAACGTAACATAACTTTCTTGTAGCCTCATGGCCGATGAACCCGACTAAGGCAAATCGTTCTTCTACGCCTCAAGTTGAAACTAAGTTACAGGATGCATGCCCTGCGCACAATATGGGTGATCGTGAAACCGCGAAGTAAGTGTGGCACTTGATCGTTTCTAGCCGATCTACCCCTCCACCCTGACGAATCCCATCCCTTCCTTGAACGCTCGTGTTAGACAGAGATGGTTCTCTTTTTCTTAGCAATTATCTGGCAATTCCAATGTGGGTCCCATGTTGTCTATATGGGTTAATATCAGCCTTGTTCAGAGTGCTTCGAGAAAGGCTAGAATCTCGGGAGTCTGTGTTAATACCAAAGGAGTGGCGTTCTCTTAGAAGATAATCGCTTTGGTGGACATAGCGCCGTCGTACCCCCAGGGCATCATCCGACCCACATATTGTTGCTACTTCGAACGGTATGCGGGCACGCCTCACCGCCTACATGGTCGCCTACCCTATTGCCTCGGGCCCGTTTACCACTCCCTCGGTGCGATATTACATCACTATGAGGACATCTTTGGGTAACTTTGTTCCTGCGGATGACCCCTTCTTCATTTACAATAGTCATATGGTGCAAAGACATGACGGTATGTTGCAGATGTTTGTATTCATCGAAGTCTCGTAGTCCGTACAGCAAATTTCCACGCTGGCTTCGACGTTCCTACTCTCGGTTTCCAATATGACAGGTTTCGCTACCGCCTTGCAAGTGCCTAAACTTCGCGAAAAGCCAAAGGTGCATATCTGGGCCTTACTCCACGGGTCGTTACATACATGTAGCAGCGTCGCGATGCATCCGCAAGGATTGATGGACGTGCAGAAGGCTTTGAAGCGGAATCAACGGGGTTTTGGGGCACCCCACGGAGGGAGGGACTGCGTACGCCATCGGACACTGGAGAAACCCTAGGTCCGTTGATCGGTTTTACCCCTCTTGCTTCATCTACTAATGCGCACCATGTATACGGGCAACATAGTTCAAGTTTCACCACGCTAGTGCCTGTTCTTCATGGTCGCGTTAGCCTATTGACAAACGAACACAGCCGAACTCTTATCCTTGACCCTGTTAAGTCCGCGGATCTGGTATACTGGGCGCCACTTGCGCGACGTCGAACTTTCTTTGCCTGTTGTCGGTTGTTCACAGTCGTACTGTGCCTGGTGTTCAGTACCGTGTCCTATCCAAACGGCCCAATCGCAGCCAAGCGCTCTTGGTGGTGGCTTCGCATACATCTTCAAGTGCAACAGACATGCCTATAGCGAGGGATCCTTTTTAAAATTATCCCAGGCGGCACTCGTCGCAACCCGGCTTCATGAAGGACTTCCTTTACTAATTCAATTGACTAACAACCCGATGGATTTTCCAGCTTCCTGCACGCCTTCTCACATCCTCCGATATCTGATGAACAGGCACTGCGACCGACGGTCAATTTCTCGCTCTCGGTATGTTTCTTCCCCGGAGATGCTCGGAAATGATTGTGTATCTATAAATGGCGAGATCTTAGAAATCTTGCTGTATTGTAAGTGTATGGTGGAGTCCATATTGGAGCCCTATATGAAGGCCAGCCCAAACGCGTTAGAAAGCCCACAAGCAGCCATCCTCGACCATGATCGAACTTACCCTCTATTCACCGAAATCCATTTTCTTTGCCATAATATGTGTCGCCGCAATTCTTCGTTGCATCTATTCTCAATGGGTTGCACGACGCCTTCCCCCTGGCCCTTCAATCTCTTTCTTCACGATTTGGTCGAAGGGCTTCGAACTACCAAGCGCGTTTGCCTGGCTAGTCTACGCTGACTGGCAAAAGATATTCGGTGAATTTACTTCCTCGCCCCTCACGTCTCCCAAGGAATAACTCTGAAATCAAGGGGACATAATCTACTTCAACGTCTTCGGAAATCCACTCCTCGTACTCAATTCTGCCTCAGCGGCCCACGAGTTGTTGGAAAACCGAAGCGCAATATATTCATCCCGTCCAGTCAGAACGATGCAGACTGAATTGTAAGGTTTCTGTTCCGAAACGCTGAGAACCCATTTCTGATGCCTTTCTAGGATGGGCTTCGACTTCGTTTTCTCTGGGATGCCTTATGGTCCTTCTTTCAAAGAACATAGAAGCCTTTTCCAGAAACATTTCCAACCGAGGGCAATCAGCAAATACCACCCAGGCATTATCAAGCATACTCATACGCTAATCCGCAATCTGTACAACACCCCGAGTAACCTTGAGCATCATCTTCGCAGGTAAGAATTAACGGTCAGCATGAAATTTCATCTAAGCGGTGTCAACAACAGAACCTCCGCGGCCGTTATCATGGAGATCTGCTATGGTCATCATGTCGCAGAGAAGGGAGACGAATATGTTGCTCTAGCGGATGAAGCGCTAGCAGCAGTTAACCAGAGCAGCATCTTCGGGTCCTACATGGTCGACTATTTACCATGGCGTTAGTGCCTGTCTCCTTTGCTCTAAGCGACATGTCGTCTGATGTTATTTTGCAGTCAAGTACGTGCCGTCGTGGATGCCTGGAGCAGGGTTCAAAAAGCAGGCGAAGGAGTGGCGAGGCCTCGCCGAGAAGATGTTGAATAGCCCTTTTGACATGGTCAACCGCAAGATAGTACGTCACGAATAGGATCTGAGTGTTTGGATTAGACTAACTTACTTCGCTATCATCAGAGAGAAGGGGCTGCAGAACCTTGCATGATGACTCTGGAACTCGAGGATTGGTTCGCGAAGGGCTCTCCCAATGACAACCGTGAAACACTAGTGAAGAATGTGGCTGCTGGAGCTTACGCAGGTAAGCCTCGTTGAAACTCGCCATTTAACCGAGCTCACGTATTCTGTTTTCAGCCGCGGTCGATACAGTAAGTTTTATTGAGCCAGCTCCATTCCAAGAACTAACGAAGCCTTTGCGCATCTAGACGATGTCCACTCTCTCGTCGTTTTTCCTCGCCATGGTCCTTCACCCGGAGATACAAGCGTTGGCCAGGGCAGAACTCGACCGCGTCGTTCCCGCAGATCGTCTACCACTGTTCTCCGATAGATCAGAACTTCCAATCATCGACTATCTCGCCTTGGAGACGATGCGATGGAATCCATCCGTAAACATCGCGCTTGCCCATTCAGTAACCGAAGACGACGAATATCGCGGTTATAGGATACCGAAAGGGACAACCATCCTTGCAAACATCTGGTGAGCTTCTATTACATGACCCATTGTCGCTGGAGTTCATTCAGAACATCAGGACCATCCTTCACGACCCACAGCGGTATCCAGATCCCAAGAAGTTCAGCCCGCAGCGCTTCGCTGACACCAAGGGCAACTCGGAAAAGCAAATCAATCCCATTCCAGATCAAGCTTTTGGTTTCGGGCGAAGGTAATTCAACATCCAGTGCCTCTGTTGCTACGAGCTGAATTGATATTGATAATTCTATAGAATATGCCCTGGTCGATTCCTCGCCTTCGACACGATATGGATTGCGATGGCAACAATTCTTTCTGTCTACCAGATCGCCAAAGCTTGCGACGAGAAAGGAAATCCCATCGAACCCGATGTAGCCTACACCCCCGGATTGATCAGGTAGGCGACCCAGCTCCCACACAAGACAAAGATACTAAATACTCGATCAGCCGTCCGAAACAGTTTCCGTTCAGGTTGATTCCGCGGGCGCACAAGCTAAGCGCATTGTCTGATTGATGCCTGGTCGTGTCGTGGAATGATACAATTGATCCTGATAAGTTAATAATAAATACTGGTAACTGATAACTATATACGCCAGCGTAATGAGTACCTGTAGTCCACTGTAGCGAGCGATTTGAATATATGTAACTTCGGTGTTAAACGTTAGTCGATTACTGTTGACCGTCGCTGGCGTGATTTCTATGGTACAACTCCAATGGAGGGGACGGTTGGAAACGGGCTCAAGCAATTGATATTCGAGACATCATCGCCATCGATGCAACGGGCATAGTTTGCTTGTTCCCGCACATGCAATACTACCCTGCATGTCAGGATGCTATGCAATACTCGAGTGAATCTGTTCAGTCGGTGAGTACTTGAGTAGCCAAGAGGAATGAAAGACGCCAACACGCATCATACATACGATGAGAAAAGATTGACAAAATCAGTCTGTGGCAGTGGGTCAGAACTCGGAAATTGGAACAAAGCTCGAATACCAACCGATAGTGTCAAGATAGTGACGACGTTCGCTAGGGAGAAGACTGAAAAAAGCTGTTTGCATCGTGGTGCCCGTTGAGGTGATGCGCCAGTACTCACTGAACAAGAGTACGTAGTATGCGACGCCTAGGAACAATCTATCAATATGGGAACCAGACAGCGAGGCAAAATGCTACCATCAATGTATAAAGCATCAAGCAAGGGCGAACTTCGCTTCGCAGAGTACACGGATACTGCCTGTACCACCATCAATATCATGATGCCTAATCATAATCAGAGTCAGCAAGGCAGTTTCAGCGAGCAGTAAAGCCGCAAGTCACCCGCATCATAGATCAGCAGCACACACCAGCAGACATATAACAAGACATTTCCCACATCGGCAAAGCAAGTAGCTTTCTCCGGCACTGGAGATCTCATTGCTAGTAGAATAATCCCGATCACTCATTGTGGGATGTACAAGAGGAGAAAATGATGCGTACCATGCGTTGACTCTAGAAATAATCCCATCGAAGTGAATATAGCCGTCCAGCATGTCAGGAAGAAAGCGGTGAGTATCATGCCCAGCATGCGGCTGCGCGTGTATAACGACCA
This sequence comes from Pleurotus ostreatus, assembly GCF_014466165.1. Taxonomy (NCBI): domain Eukaryota; kingdom Fungi; phylum Basidiomycota; class Agaricomycetes; order Agaricales; family Pleurotaceae; genus Pleurotus; species Pleurotus ostreatus. Next base: position 587,580 of record NW_023503162.1, on the reverse strand, counting down.
TGTCCGGATGGTCAGGATAACTAGAGGTTGATCAACCACGGGTATGATGCATTTGAGACGAATTCCATACTTTCTCCGATTGCTATGCCAATTGTGAACGACCCTGCGCAGTCCGAGACAAGTCAGAAAGTATCCCAGTGTCGAAGATGACGATCCTTACATGCCGAGAACCTATACACTCTCTCGCAGGTGGACGTTTCAAGTCCAGGGAATAGCTGGCCTGACGAACGAAGTAAGAGAGGTGCAGCAACAGATGGAACAGTTACCCACTATACAGTGAAATGCCCACGTCGAGAAATGGCGCATATCTTGTGAAGAAGAAAAGACAGTCTAATAGGGACAGATTTCTGCCCCATGTATACTCGATTTCCAAGTTCAACGTGAGGACATAGTCATAGACCTAGAGAACACAATTGAGGCTTCATCAGCCTCGCATATCGGCGAACGCACCAAAACCATTGCACTGGCGACTGAAGATAACCCTGTTGAGCATATTCGTCCATTCATAACGAAGCATAGACATACTGTCCCATAGCTGTTCGCTTTAGCAATTTGTTTGGGCGTTGCAAGGGAAAGGGAACTCACTTTCACTACTTCGACATGGTAGATGGAGGCGATATCAGCCTGAGTGAGCAGCATGGCGCCGGGGGGGGCGGTGTGAAACCAAGGTCCACCTTCTTATGGTCGGGTTCTATCAAGGAATCAAAGAATAGCACCAGTCGAAACATTGATCTATTGACATCAGCTTCCTGATCAAGCTGGCGATTATCAGTCGAAAGCGTGAGATCAAGGCGCACCTAGTGGAGGCGCGGTCTGTTGGGATGTAATCAAAACGTAAGTAATGTAGTTGAATGTCACGAAATCAAGCGCTCGAGAATACGACTCCTGTACCAAATGAGACATTTACGTATCCCTTCTTTGACTTCAACGATACAGGGTTGGAACGAGGGAGCCCGAAAACGTGGCATGCCTCCCTACTTGCTCGCGTAGATGAAGGACGATTCTCGAGATAAGAGTAGCGTGGATGGTCCTTGAAGTCTACGGAAAGGTGATAGGTCCTGATAATGAGATAATTGAGAAAGTTACAAAAGCTCACCTTGAAAAGAGGTTGACAAGTTCCCGCTGTGCGTTGCTGGTGTGAGAGTAGCAACATCACTGGATGAGTCGGAGGTCTAGTCGTTGCTGTAGGTAGAGTCTAGTAAAACCTAGATTACGAGATCTATGGGTGTACGTGTCGATGATACAAAGCCAGCCCACGGCGTTATTGACGGATTTGGCTGTCAATGTAAGAGAGTGTCGAACATATTCATTGATATGAAGGCCAAGACTCATTGTCCCATGACTACGTGAATCAATGGGTTCACGTCGTCTACGTTGCGCATCATGCAATGTGATCAGCATTTATCAAGTCGGCATGTTGCGTTATTAGTTTGAGGTCTGACCGGCGTAGAAAGACGAGATGAACTTCGAGCTTGGAAGACTTGGAAGCGGCGCTTTGACATGACGGTAAGATCCGGAATCAGTGCACAAGCTGATGGCATTTTTTAAGAGGCCTCTGTGGAAATATATGTGGCAATGAGAGTGTCGGAAAATGTGTTAAGCTTCCCCGCCTGCTCGCGAAGGTGGAGAATGACTCTAGAGGACAAAGCGGTGTGAATAGCCCTCTGAAGTCTGTAGAGGAATCGTGTATCAGTAACGCGATGTACAAAGACATCTTCGGAGAAGCTCACACTGAGAAGAGATTGACAAGATCCCTCTGAAAGGAATCATCAGTGCTGAAGCAGCAGATAACATGATACCCTCGACTTACGGGAAGTATCACAATGGTGATGATGTTCGCCACAGACAAAACTAAAAGCTTCGTCATGGCCGAAGGATTAGGTGATCAAAAAGAGACGTACTGAACAATGCGATGTAGTATGTTATACCTTGCGGCGATTGAGGACCAACAATGCCATTCGCATGTTTAGGTACTCACCATCCCTGTAAAGAGTGAACACCAGCGCAGACGAGCCTCTAGGTTGTCCACGGAATTGCGCGCATGACTTTGCACCAGCTATAACCATCAATAGCATGGTGCCTATAGAGGGCAATGGTAAGCCTTGCCCTTACGGGAGTGTTGACAATGGAAAGCCTTACCGGTATCGTACACAAGGACTAAAATCCAACACAGATAGAGGTTAACATTTCCCGGGTCCACGATGCAAGCAGCGTATTCGTATTGCGGCATCCGAAGATTGAAAACTGGGACGAAGAGAGAAGTATGAACACGAGATCATGCTCCCATAGTAGGCACTTGGTTTCACCGTTTGCGTGTGTCAGGAATGTTCCAAAAAGGATGAATATCGGGACCCAGCAGCCCAAATAGAACGCGGCTAAGGCGATACCTAACCAACACTTCGTCTTCCAGAGCGTCCAAGTTCGCATTGTGAGGATCACTACGAGTAATCAGTCTCCGTAAGAAATATACAAAAGCCTAGGCACCTTCAGATAGGGCGATGCTGAAGCAGAATGACCCTATGAAGGCGGCGTTATCATGGCGTACAGTCCTGAGTACAATGACCTACAGGCGGCTAAACGGTACAGGAGCTTGCAGTCTCGGTCACTCAGCGTGGGTATCAACTGGGCTATAAGATGGATCAACCTTGCAGGTAGGCGGGTAATAATAACACTTACCGCAAAGTGACACGGTGATATCCACGAATGGCATGTATCGATTGACGAAGAACAACACACGGATTAGACTCCAGCGTTGTTTGGACCACATGTAGTGATTCTCCAATTCAAAGGTCAATACGTAGTCGTAGACCTTCTGTATGTCAGTGGCGAAAGTCACTCAAAGCCATTGCCCAACGCACCACAATAGCTGCGCTTGCGACTGTGGGCATCATTCAGTATTTTTTAGAGAGTTAGACGGCTGGAGGTGCATTACGGGAAGTATACTGTGCACGTCAGATAGCATCGACGCAAATTGGTGAAAGGACCACGCACTAACACCCAACGGAGATACTCGAGATTGGTGGCCTGCATCGCTGACATCGCCGAACGGGTTCAAGCGTTTTGTGACCACCACAAATAAATAATGAAGTCAGTGTTAGAAAGGAAGGGTTTGTGCACAAGAACATTTCGTTCAACAACTTTATGTCTGCGAGACTGATGTATTTCCATCAGTAGAGTACTTGACGGCGGTCTAGTGATTGTGATGCTTCTGTTATGCAATTCTGTTATGAAGAAAAGTGGGCCTTGAGCTTGAGGGCCTGACCCGATAACTTCGAGCAAGAAGGTCGTGAGAGAAATGACCGAGCCCACACGCCATACATACCGAATCCCACAATCCAACAGTTGCCACCATGTGAGAATCATAGGGTTGACTCTCACCGCTGTTATCATCGTTGTCCCATCGGTTGTCGGATGCATGAGTTGCGTAAGAGACAGAGTGGGGCGGTTGCTGTGGGACAAATGTGTTTCTATGTATAGTTGTGCGTATGCAACATGATGCGCTGGTAAAATGAGTGTGAAGGAAAACTTTTGCGTATGAAAACAGGACAACACGAGTGATTCCATCCTTGACTTATTGACGGTAATTTATCAATTGATTCTTCTACCAGGTACTGGTCGCACTAGACGCGTCGCCGCATTTCCGATGTCCCCGGTCGATTTCCCTCTTGATGTCGCTGAAGGGCCCGGCAATCTGGATGGCGCGGAAGTTATCCGAGGTAAGCCGGACACTTTTCCTGGGATGCGCGATGGCTTCAAAACGGCCGCCGGCGAGTTCGCGCTGACAGATGGGGTCTTAGTGTCGGGAATACCAAGAGGCACCCTGCGAGCGGGAGGACCAGTTGTTGGGGGTAAAGCAGGAGATGTGACTGCACGAGTGGTACGTACAACCCCGATAGTTGCTCCTGAACTCCCCTGGGAAATTGTAGGCCTGCCTGGAGCACCAGAAAGAGCGGACACAGTCGAGCTGGCGGAGGTGCCTTGTACAAGTTTAGGCACTGGTGGACGAGGTGGCTTGAAACGGGGAGCCTGGGAGGGCACGCGCGCAGGCCTGCTACCGCTGCTAGAATCCTTCGTGGCATCAGAGAGCGGCAAAATGGGTCTCGACGAAGAAGGTCGTATGGCATTTATCTCCTCTGGGAGGTTACTTGATCGGGGACGCGCTTGGGTAGGTTGTTGTAGCCTTGATCGCTTAACAATCTTGAGCGCGTGGACAGGGGGAGGAGCCATGGAAAGGGCGGTAGGCTTAGGGGTAGCGCTTGAATTAATTGGCGGTTTTCGACTGTGGAAAGCTTCCTTCATTAATTCCGTATTGTCGTAAGCTGGAGCATGAGGTAGATGAGTATACACATCGGCATTACAAGCACCACAAGGTTGGCGCGTACCGTCGTCAAGTGATTTCGCAGTCGAGAGTGGGGCATTCTTTGGGGACAGCTGGGGAGTACCTATTATAGAGCGTGAGTGAGCTAGTAGGAGGAAAGACGATGTCGGTTCACTTATTGGAGTCTCTACCAGCGAAAATGCTTGGGTTTCATCTACAAGCGTTAGGCTTAAACGTGTTCATCATTCGAAAAGGGGGCCTCCACACCTGAAGTTGGCATCTGGATGTCGTCCAGGAAGTTGAGAGCTTCGAAAGCGTAAATAAAAACATAAGATTGAAGACAATGAATCTCATCTTACTATCAGTCCCCTTGGTGGTGTCTTTGGATGCTTCGTGACTCCTTCCTGAAGCTTTCACTTGAACGTCGAAGCTATCATCGTCATCGTCGAAAGAAGTCTCCATTCCAGGTCCCCCTGCCGACGCGAAGAAGGATATTTTATCGTTAAGAAGGTCAAACGAACTGTCTGCTTCTTGCATCTGCAAGCAGAACGACTGTTGAAGGTCCACGGAGCAACGCCGAGGATCATCGATAGCTATATCAGTCGACTTCCGGGGTCGCAGTGTCGAAGAGGGTGAGCTTGGGAGTATGACCGGTGAGTCCTCCTCTTTGCCTGTCACAGCTGTGGGGGAACTATGCGACGGCGAGGCAGCAACTGGAGAAGAAATAGTAATCACGGGGTTGAACGACGATTCTGGTGACGGCTGCGAAGACTCTGAGTCGGGAATCGATATTGTTAGGTGGTCAGGGGTGGTCTCAGATGTCGGCAATGCCAAAGATGGCGCCTGGTCCTCCGAGTGATCCGGAAGAGCTCCGTAGTCAGTGAAGTCGGTTGGAATTAATGCAGGTGGGGTGCGCTCCTGATGGGTAAGTGCAGAGAGTCCACGTATATGGGATCTGACGGCCTTGGGCGTAACGGGTTCCTCGGCAGTAGGTTCATCAACAAGCGGTGGTAAATCGTGTGGCGCCAGTACCGTCGTGTCGCCTTCATCATCTCCACAATCAACATCTCCTTCCAAATCTTCGCTCAGCTCCTCCAGACCAAGCGACATGATTGAGAATTCGTCCACTGTTATATCACCAACGTCAACGAGCCTCCGAGTGAGCGTAGGCTGCATGGGTTGGAGGGTAGGTTTATAAGTGCGGTTGAAGAAGGCAGTCATCGTCAGCCCATCAGCAGGCTTCTGCGCACGGGTTGGCGTGGCGTTCTCCTTCTCAGAATCATCGCCCAGTGACTGCGTGGTGGATTGGTTCAACGGGTCGAACATGGACAGAATGCTTTGCCGAGGATGCATGATGATTCCCTGCGAGTAAGAATTAAGCATAAGGTGCAGTGCGCGATTGCAAATCGGAAGACAAGGATGAAGTTACTGGTGAAGGAAGAAGACAGCGAACAAGCCGGTGCATGAGGCGAGCGCGACCAAACCCACTCTCCACGTGACCGTCTTTGAGTTCCACCCCCTATTTCGCTCCAACCTTCACCAAGTTTTAGGAGTTGCTTAGGAGGAGCTGAAAGCTATTGGCTGTGCAATGTCTAACGACTAATTCTGTATTTCACGGTCTAATAATACCTTCTTTGGTACCTCAGAGTTCCCAGCCGAAGCAAAGGTTCTGCCGCGTGTGGTGCTTCCAAGGTGGATAGATAGGCTGATACATACAGATAATACTATTTAATAATAAGATCTGCGTGCCAGTAATAGCGACAGAATTCTTTTTGTGACAAGAAATGGTCGTCAGCAAACAAAGACAATGCCGGAATCCAAGTCTATTTGGTGGCTACGATGAAAGTAAGTATGATTTTCCCCACACGAAGCGCGATGCAATGCTCACATTTCCCTTGATCGTTAGCTGATGCCGATTGTGACGACCCCGAGCTTCTACTAGCTTGCTGCGGACGACCACTCAAAGCCTCTTTGGGATTCACATCAGAGGATGGGGAGTCTGGAGCATCCTCTACTTCAGAGAGACTTTGATCACGAGCGCTGCCGTATACAGGACTTTCTGAACGGCTGCTTCGGACATCCCCCTTTGATACATCGTCCTCCTCTTCTTCGTCCTCGTCTGCGTTGTATAGGTCGTAGAAGTCCATGTCGTCGCACTCGCTGGGTGTTGACGATGATCTAGAGGGCAGAATTATGTGAGTCCGTCGTACATCGTCCAGCCAGTGCAGAAAGAAACCTACGGCTTGGATCTGCCCTCTCGCTCGTCTTTCGCCGTGGAATAGTAAGACGAGACTAGGTCATCGACTAAATCCGGTTGAGTGTTGTCCGCGAAAGGCATTGGTAGAGAGAGTGGCGATGTGAAGGGAAATGAGAGGATGACTTGGTCAATGTTCTGTCCACAAAGGCACCCAGTATTTATACGCAGGGTAAGGAACGGGCGGGCGTTAAGGAGACGGTGGGACGAAGACCCAACTTTACGGTTATCAGGATGGGGATGGGTAATGCATGGACTCTTCGAAATTAATCTCGGCTGCAATTTATATGCTTATGTTCTATGTAGCATAAGCCAGGACTGATGGAACGGAGCAACGCCTCACGTGTAGTCATTTGGCACCTGGCATAACGGTGGAACACTGACCGGTCTGACGGTGAAGTGGGATCCCCTGTAATTAATACTTCGCGGCACACAACTAGGGCCCCAATAATATATTGAGCTAAGGTGGAAACACCATATCGTAATTAATGCCCCAGGGTGTCAATGTTTGGTTTCATTCCTAACATGAAATCGCAGTGAAATCGATTTAAGAAGTGAAAATCTTATCTGATACTTATCTGATTGAAGTCATCACGTGTCATCACAAGAAGCACACGCCGAGGACGGCATCAACGACGACGACCGTACACAGCAGCAGCAGTCAATTGACCACTTCTGTTTCTCAAAATGCCTCCCAAGAAGCAGCAAAATGCGCCCAGCGGCTCCAAGGTGAAGGAAGACAAGGTGACTCCTTCCCCATGTCCCCGCTCTCGAAGGACACTAACTAACCAAGGAATCCACGTCTACTCTTCATAGACCTTTGGGATGAAAAACGTTTGCGTTGTTCACTACCCCGTATCAGCAGCGATCTCACGAAACAACCGAAATCTCTAGAAAAATAAATCAGCCAAAGTCCAGAAACACATCGCTCAGATCCAAGCACAGCAGGCCGTGACCGGTAAATCTCGTGAGGCACTCGCCAAGGAGAAGGAGAGAGAACTGCGGGAGAAGGCAAAGGCTGAGGAAGAGAAACGAGCAAAGGAACAGGCGGCGCTGCTCAAACCCGTTCAGACACAGAAGGTGCCATTCGGCGTCGACCCTAAGACAGTCCTGTGTGCATTCTTTAAGGCAGGCAGTTGCGAGAAGGGAACGAAATGCAAGTTTAGTCATGATCTGAATGTAGGCCGGAAGGTCGAGAAGAGGAATCTGTACGAAGACGGTCGCGAAGAGAAGATGCAAGGTGCGCCGATCGTATACGTTGATTGAGGCGCAGTCCTGATGCCATGTTCTCCAGACACGATGGACAAATGGGACGACGAAAAATTGCAGAGAGTCGTTCTCTCCAAAGCTGGAAACCCTCGGACGACCACTGACGTTCGTATCGCCTCATGCTCTCAATGTACGCCTCTAACACGTTGCTTGTATATCTACAGATTGTTTGCAAATTCTTCATTGAAGCCATTGAAACACAAAAGTTAGCCTCGAAAATCTCTTCATTTTGGCTAAAGCTCATATGAATGTAGATTCGGCTGGTTCTGGGAATGTCCAAATGGGAACAACACTTGCCAGTACCGACATGCTTTACCTCCTGGATTTGTCCTCAGGTCGCAGAAAAAGGCTGCTGATGATGCGGCGAAAGCCAATCAAATCAGTCTGGAGGAATTCCTTGAGGTTGAGGTGAGTATGACTTCATTGCGCCTCAATACTCTGAGCCTGAAACCGTTTGACATGCCAGAGACATAAATTGGGCTCCAAATTGACCCCTGTTACTCCGGAAACGTTTGCTGTATGGAAGAAGACGAGGATGGACAAGAAGGATGCCGAAGCCGAAGCAATTCGCAAAGCCAAAGAACTGCAAAGTTCAGCAGGAAAGAACTCAGGAATGAGTGGCAGAGACCTGGTATGTCGCTTACAACCCCTTCATGTTCCGTTATTGACGTTTCGCTCGCGTAGTTCCAATACAACCCCGAATGGTTCGAAGACGAGGAAGAAGCTGAGGAGGACGAATGGGATCTGGCGAGGTTCCGACGACAGAAAGAAGAGGAGGATCTCGCCGCCGAAGAAAGACGAATTGCAGAGTTGCAGATATATGACAGCACAGATGGCAGCGGAGGCGGTTCTGGCTACTAAATGTCGATAGTCCTATGACCCAGCGGCATTGCATGTAAGCTTCACTACTAGCTATATCATCATGAATGTGTACAGTACATAACACAAAGCATTACTCGTCATCACTACCATAGTCCGCAAGGTTTAAGCCGGTGGCTGACGCCTTTATTGGTGGTTTCGGGGCGACCATTCCTAACCCGTTACGCTTTCGAATCTCTGCGAAATACTTGAGACTTTCCAGTGTATCCACGCTTAGCAAGCCAGAAGGTTTCGGGGATTCTTGAGCAGGAGGCTCTGGCGGGGGAGAGGGTGTGCCGTAGCCTTCGTCTATACGACGGCGTTTATTGGAGTTGCCTTCTGGGTCGCCTTCTGCCTCATCGAGGTAACCATCGTCCAATACATCGCCCTCTTCCAATGCTCGAACCGCTCTCATAGCATCCACAATTCGGGGATCCATCTTGGCACGAATAGCCTCTTGTCCCATATCTTCCAATCGCCGTTTCTCTGCTACTTTCTGCGTTGGGTTCGGGTCTTCCGTCGCCCACCGAACGTTGAGAATTTCGTCATTGTCGAGAGACTGGCAAGCCATGGATTCTTTAGCGAACTGCGCGTGGTATTCTGAGACATAAGTTACGAAGGCAACACTCCGGTATTGCAAAACCCGAACTATGGATGAACAATTATTTCCCTGGGTTGCGGGAAGAAAGGTTTATGATACGCACTTCGTTCGATATCACCCCATTCCCTAAAGTGCCGAAGAACCACTTCCTCCGTTTCCTGCCCGTTTCCAGTCTCTTTGATTCTGCCAACGTAGAGTGTCCGATTTTGCCGGTTAAAGCTTCCAACACCACCCATATCGTCTCGATAGTCGGCAAATTTGTCGCGAGCGAAGCAGTCCTTGGAACTATCCGGCATCGCCTTTTCAGGATCAGGTAGAGCGTGGAGATACTCGCATTCCCATCCGTAAGGACAGCAACCTCGAGCAAAGAATAGGCAGCAGTATCTTATCCCAGTCGTGTTCGCTCTTGTCAAACCCGAGTCACGTTTGATCTGGCACCGTGTTTGTGACTTGACTTTGCTAAAGAACGAAGTCAAAACCTCGTATCGTGTCGGGTTATACAGCACACAGGCAAATACTTACTTTGAGTAACTGTCCTCCCTGTCACCGCCGGCCCATTTATTGTACCAGATATCTATTCAGCGTTTAGCATTGCGGCGTGTTACTAATGGACATGGACGTACTGTACTCCTTGCCAGTTTGGACGGTCTCTTTCTTCTCTACATCTCCGGGTTTAACCTGCTTGCGAGCAGGCTTCAACTTTTTGAGTGGTCTGGGAGCCTGCGTAGCCGCAATTTGCTGAACGGCTTGCTGTTCTTCGGTGTTCTCCTCAGTGTTCATTGGCAAAGTGATTATGTTCCCACGCTAACTAGAAAAGAACTATATCCCCAAATCCTAAGGTTAGACAAGATGTGGAATAAATCGATTTACATTGATCTGGGATTAAACGATACAATTATCCTGACGATAAGACTATGTCTATGTTACTAGCACTCCTGGTGTGGAGGAATAACGTGTGATGCGGCAAAGTGGTAAGTGCGAATGCAGAAGACAGGAAAGCAATGCGATGATCTATAGATTTGTGTCCTTCCAACGCTCTGTGATGGGTTCACCCCGGAAGACCTCGTTCAAAACTTCCCTAACGTCCTCGACGTATACAAACCGAATGCCCGTCTTCACGCTCTCCGGGACATTCTCCTCGATATCAGCGCGGTTAGCAGCAGGGGCAATAATCGTTTTGATACCGGCGCGGTGAGCTGCGAGTATCTTCTCCTTGAGCCCGCCGACTGGGAGCACCTGTCCAACCAGTGATATTTCACCGGTCATAGCTGCGGAGCGAAATTAGTAGCGTCACTCTTAATATCAATTTGTGGGGACTGCGTACCGATATCGGGGTTGATCTTGGTTTTTGTAAAGAGCGACACGAAGGCGGACAGAATGGCAGTTCCCGCGCTGGGACCTTCCTTGCCGATGCTACCTTCCGGCATGTGGACGTGGATGTCCTTGTCATTGAGGAACTGCTCATCGGGTGACGCGGTGATGCCAAGCTGGTAGGCATGTCCCTTCACCCAACTTAAGCCGAGCTGCGCACTTTCCCGAATTACTTCACCAAGTTTACCGGTCAGTTGCAAACCACCTTTTCCAGGCATGCTCTACGGCACGTGTATTAGAATTAAAATACTCAAGCCAAAAGAAAAGCGACGTTACCATGGCCTCCACAGGCATGACGGCACCGGAGCCATTGCCTAAGTAACCCAGACCGGTACTAACACCCGGTGGAGGGGGCATCGAGTACATCCTGTCTTTCTGATACACAGGAGGACCGACGTAATCCTTGAGAGTTTCGGGTGTTATGGCGATATGCACAGTCTCCGGTACCTTCATGGGCTGACGTTCCTGCGTCGTGACGGTCTTGCGTTCAGCATGGGATGGGGGAGGTAGATCTGTAGGCGTCGACACTGGGGCAGATTCATCGGCTGGGATCGCAGAAGCGTGCTGTGATGATTTCGAGGTCGACTCTTCCGACGAGGCTGAAACAGGGCTGGTGTGCGGCTCATTACTCGGCGGTTCCTGGGATTCCACAGACGCAACTTGGGCATCCTTTTCGCCAATCGCAGCCTCTGCACTTGGCACCGCAGGCTCCGGGAAAACGTCTTCACCGAGATCTTGAACAATCTTCAAAGCGGCTTTACGGTAAATCTGAGGTCGGACACCACTCGTTAACTCTCCGCTTGGTAATGCGGGCCGCAAGAAGCTGAACTCACCTTGTCGATGTGTTTCTTGAGGTTACGAACGCCGCTCTCCCGGCAGTAATATTTGATCAAGACGTCGATTGCCTCGCTGTCCAACACGACATCGGCCTCCTGTAGACCAGATGCCTCCCGTGCCTGAGGCCCAAGGTACTTCTCTGCAATGACAGATTTTTCCTCGGAGACATAGCCTGAGACCTCCAATACTTCCATACGGTCGAGGAGAGGTGCTGGGATCGTGTCGAGATTGTTGGCTAACAAAGGGACATTAGCGATCACAATACTTGCTTGTGGAAATATGCGTACCAGTGCAGACAAACAACACTCTTGACAAATCTACGGGAACATCCATGCTATTCAAACCGATCAGCGAAATGACTCCCCGAAAAGTAAGTTCGAACATACTAGTGATCCAAGAAATTGTTGTTCTGCTCGGGATCCAACATCTCCAGAAGAGCACTAGCAGGATCGCCATTATGTCCGCGACCGATCTTATCGACCTCGTCGATGAGCACAAGAGGGTTTTCGGTGCCAACCCGCTTGAGCGCCTGGATAATCTTGCCTGGTAGTGCGCTACAAACGAGTCAACGTCGTACAACTTGGAAGTATAAGCGGTACCCACCCAACGTATGTTCTCCTGTGCCCTTTGATCTCAGCGACGTCGGTCAAGCCACCGACAGAGAAACGGAAGAACTGGCGTCCGAGCGCCCTGGCGATACTCTTTCCAATACTTGTCTTCCCAACACCGGGAGGGCCAACCAGACAGATGATCTTGCCTTGTACGGTACCGCGAAGCTTACCAACAGCGAGGAATTCGAGGATGCGCGATTTCACGTCGGTCAGGCCATAATGATCAGCGTCCAGGACAGTTTGTGCATGCGAAATGGAGTAGTTCTCAGGAGAATGTTGCCCCCAAGGAATCTATAAGAAGGTCAGTTGTCAATCGATATAAATACGAAAGTAAGGGCCCGCCTGAGTAAGCCACTCGAGGTAGTTCCGAGTAACATTGGCTTCGCTGGCCGCTGGTTCCAAACCAGCCAGCTTATTCAATTCCTCGTCGAAGACTTTCCTCGCTGCTTCAGGCATCTTCAAGCCCGCCGCCCGTTCCTTGAACTTCTCGATCAACTTGTCCTTCCCATCACTCTCCATGCCCAGCTCCTTCTTGATACCCTTCAACTGTTCCATCAAATAATATTCGCGTTGCCGCTTAGCGATCTTGCTGTCAACGTCACGGCTGAGTTTACTTTGCAATTGAGCGTTGATCAGTTCCTTCTTGAGTACCAAAAGTGCTTTGCGGAGACGGTCGTCCACGACAAGAGACTCGAGAACGTCTTGGAGTTCTTGGACTTCACCGGTGGAGACTGCGGCAGCGAAGTCAGCCAACTTGTCTGGTTCGTCGAAGACGTTCGAGGCAACCTGGTTGATAGAGAAGTTGGTGATCTGGTCTCGGAAGAGAGGGTTGAGCTGAGCGATATCTTTGAACACGGAGACGATTTCAGACATGAAGGCGCGGATATATTGGTCATCCTTGTTGTAGGGCTGGGTATAAAGGTTCTCAACGTCGACGATAGAGATGGCATGCTTGTGTAGGAAAGATGTCTGAACAGGACCTAGAGAGATTTCAAGTCAATATAAAACACTGAAAGCCAATAACGATAGTCATGCCTGTGATTGGCTCCGACTTCGGTGCAGCAGGAGGTTCAACTGTCTGTGGCTCTGCCTCATCTACTTCTTCTACTTGTGCAACTTGCCCGGCCTTGACCAAATCAGTTATCTTGATGCGCCTGTGAGGGTATAAGACCGCAGTTAAGCCCTCTTCCTTTTCCTCGCCAGTAGAACCAACGCTATTCGCGGCGAAAATGCTGGTAATTTGGGCAAAAACACCAACAGGATGCACTGAATTGATGTCCGTGATAATATCCGAGTCCGTATTTTCGTCTTTGAGGAGGAAAGCACCAAGGTAAGGTTGTCCGCGCTTCATCATCTCCTTAATCGCGGCGACAACGGCGGGATTTCGGATAACGACAGCTTTGTAGAAACCGGGGAATAGCGGCCGACGAGCAATGGGAAGTGCGAGTACTTGAGGATATATTTCCGGGACAGACTGTTTCGCGATGGAACTCGCGCCTTTACCTGGCGCATTCGGAGGCGTAGAATCTGGTGGTGGTGTCGGTGGTGGCGTCGGAGGAAGTTTGTCATCTGAGCCTGAGGATGAAGAAGCCGGTGGTGCAGAGTCATTCGCGCCCGGGGGACTACTGCCATCCTCTTCAGAAGAATCCAGCTTCACTGCTTCACTCTTCCCCCGCTCCGCCGAATCTTCTCCGTCCACCGGTTTGTCGTCCCCACTACCCCCGTTCTTATTGTTTATCCATCTCGGGGAACTAAGCAGCTGGGATGGCTTGGCCAAAACCGACGAGGTATAGTGCAGAGTTCTTCTCGATGCCGTTATAAGACTGGAAGCCTCTCTGCGCGAACTAGGACCTGCCCTGGAGAGTTCAACCAGCAGGTCCCTTCGACAGCATGGGTGAAACGACGGTCTTGATAGCGAGTTTGTCGCGGTTCGCAGACCTTTGACCCAGCTCATGCCAGTAAAGGTGAAAGCGCACACGAACACAACTCGTCAATTGCGAATCTTCACGGAATTACTCATCCTGTTTGCCGCTGTTGCCCTAAGGCTTCTCAAGGGCGCCTATTTCTCATCTTCCTCTCATGATGATCCTGACTTCGACTGAATTGGAACGAAATGCCTCCCCCCGTTTCCCAGTCCCATTTAGGATGCGCTAAGATGAAAGACGGGCAAGAGACGGGCTCGTTTCTTCGCCAAGAGTGTAGGTAATCTAACCGTCGTAGACGACACCTTACTAACAATCCCACCTTGGATCATTGACGATTACTATAGGTACTCACCACTAATGTGAATGGGGATGGTACTAGACCCACAAATTCATCGCCAAAGCCAAGCGCTTCATCCTGACAAAGGCTCAAAGTACATCCACCAGCCCCATGGGAGAGGATAGACGTACAGTCGCCATTTCGGAAGCGTGCTGTCCCCAATCTTAATTTGTGTTGACCTTCGCTGGTTGGGCGCGCATGACATAACGGCACCAGCCACCATGGATCACGAAGTTGGAAGCACCGTGGAGGCCCTGGAGCTCACCCAACTGGGTGCCCCCCGATTTTCCACTGAAGACCAGTTGAGGAGACTTCGCGCGCGCCGAGGCTATTCTTACCGTGGTGCCATGGATTTTCTTCGCTGCATCATTCAGTGACATGAACGTCTTCTAGAATGTATTCTCACTGTCCCCGGTAGTGTTCAACTGCCGGAAACTATACTCTATGTACTGCTATGGTTCGCAATTTTCTCATCATCATGGTCAAGTGCCCTTCATCAAGGATACAACAGGGAAACGACCCCGAAGTGATATTAGCACGATGACGCAGGCATCAGAAATATTGGACGGCTCAAGCACGCTAACTCCTTTCGAAGAAGGTACATTATCTCTCGTAAGTACTTCTATTGTTTTCGGGGTTACTAGATGGAGTTCCAACATTATTCCACCTTTTAGCTCGCCCTCACAAAGCCATGCACAATCGTAACGCGTAACGAACGACATCGCTGGCCAGCGCCTGTCTCGCCAAACCGTCGTAACCCCATGCCTCTACATGTGAACTCGTAGATTCCAGAAGACCCATATCATCCTGAGACGTCCCTTCCCTATTTGAGCTACGGAGCTCCAACCGCACTTCACAGAGTTGAGATACGTACGGCCAACAGGAACCACTCATCGGTGACGATTAGATCTCATGCAATCTACTTTGCCATCATCATCGAAGCAACTATGGCAGTTCCCGATGGCATTACCCGGCACGTACCTTCTGAGTGGGCGAGAGAATGTGGCGCGTTATACACGCGCTCCGGACAACTGTAAGTTGCGACTCGTCTCCCGTCTACTAACATCCAATACAGCATGATTCTTTACCGCATTCTAGACGAGTGGTGACAGTGCGAAACTCGGGAACGTGGGCGCAGACCAGGCCTTCCCGGAGTATATTAGTGTGCGATTTGCTGTATTCCTTTGATTGACCTTGCTCACCTAAATGAGATCAGGTTTTCGATGCTAGATTTCCTCGTTCAACGCGCTGTCTACCCTCGATCATGTCTAAGATGCTTTCCCCGGTTGTATCGTCGTTCCATCCCCGTGCTCATCCCTGCGCATCCCTAAAATGACCTCGCTGCCTTGAGCAGTTTGGAGAATTCTCGGTAGACCGGCTGGTTGTAACCCACGTAAAACAAGCGACCAATGAATTCAGGGCATCCCGGTTCTCTACCACGAGGAACATAGTGCGATTCATTTCCATGAACGCTTCTCCACGAAGCTAGGTCACCTCGCGGGGTGTGAGAGAAGTGCTTTACAAACTCATTTAAAAGGACCCGTTAACCGTTCACCTCCATTCAAATCAATCCCAAGCTCACATCCCTTACCTCGCCACCATGTCTTTTGCAAGGCTTCTTTGTCTGTCCCTTGAGGTCGCAGGTAAGACTTCTACTTACATCGTCGTGATGGGGCAAACTTTTGAATTGCTATGACCATTAGGAATGTGGATTACGGCTAGCCCACCGAACCCGTCTCCCACCAAGCAACGCTGCTTGATTCCAAATTGGAGAGAGGAGTTTTTGAGGAAGCTTGCCTGGCCTTGCGTCTTCCTGAGGGTAAAATCAAATTGTCTTCTTTGGTGCGACGTTCCTCACGCCCACAAACTGTCTAGACGATCTTCTGGTTGACTGCCCTTACGGAAGCAATGGCTATCGTCACTAATATGGTTTATTTATCCTCTAAGAGCCGACGGCCCTTCATCATGGAATTCACTCTCATCACGTCAAGTTTTCCACATGCGCTCTCAGCTGAGAGGGTAGCCGTTACACCGTTATCTTTGCTGGGAAGCATGACCACCTTTCTAGGCGCGATGCTCCGCGTCTCATGCTACAATACGTTGGGAAAACTCTTCACATTCGAGCTCAGTCTCCATCGAGGACATCGTCTCATCACCGCCGGCCCGTACAACTACATTCGACACCCAAGTTATACGGGCATGATCATGACCATTATCGGGGTTATCTGCAGCAATGCTGCTAAAGGATCTTGGCTCCGGGAGAGCGGCATCATTCATTTCCCCCTTGTGCAAATCACCGTGGCCTACTGGCTGACGGTGGCAATGGCGGTGATTGTTAGCCTTGTCCTGCGTATACCAAATGAGGATGAGATCCTCCGACAGGCGTTCGGGGAAGAGTGGACGGCATGGTCGAAGAAAGTGAAGTATAGTCTCATTCCAGGCTTTTACTGAATTGTGCGTTCTTGCGGTTGGTTTTGTAGATATGCTTTATTCTTTGCCTTTCCTGGCCTTCGATGTTGATTATCGGATTGTATTATGTTAGTGGCCTAGAAGGAAATGTCTGGAGCTGTATTACCGCCTGGTTGTCTGCCACGCTCGATGTTGTATATAGTAATTATGACCGTCTTTTCTATGTGTTGCATGTGGTTCAAATTCATTTCTGTCATATTGCCTCTAGCTTGCTTTAATGTAGTCTAATCAGACGAGGCGAACAGGAGAATACCCTTCCCCATCCTGCCTTTAGCTTCAGCCGTCGGCACAAAAAGAGGACTGCGAATCTTACTAAAATTGGGGCGTCTCAAGTGATTATGTACTGAGGCGATCTGGAAATATTATTAAGACACATGAGCAAGCCTCAACAACAAACCCTTGGGCCAATCCTGCTTCCAAACGTCACGGCATCCGACCATCCTTCGGCAGCGTCGGTATTTGGGGGGACTCGCGACATCGACATCGCTGCTAGATTATTGTTGAGCTATGTAGCCCCGAGGTCTAGGACCGGTTATCTAGTGTCTGTTGCCGTAAAAGGGAAATGATTAGGGAACAAATCGAGGCGCCTAGTAGAGTGCCACGTAACGGAGCAAAACAACTCAAATTACGAAGGCTGCACCCCGTTAACATTTAAATGTGGCGAGCTGGACGCTTCAAGGCAGTAAGTTCCTTCCGGTCTCTTTATATGTCACCGGTCATGTGTAGTCGAAGGTTGTACAGATTGAAGCTCAGACCCCCCAAACCTTCGGTCTGGAGCCACAAAGGAGGGTCGTGAACATTTGATGAACGTACACGCAAAGTATAAGGAGTGTACAAAACACCGACATCGATAAGGAGCCAAGCATATGAGTGGACATGGTCCTGATTCCTTCAACGATGAGGTAAGTACAGGGGAAAATGCTGCCGTTTGTGGAATGATATGTGAAGGATGCGAAGGTCGGAAACAAGGTCGGAAACACCAGAGATCCTGGCCTCATGCGGCCTACCGGGGACTGCATGGTCAACGCCTACATTGACGAGATCGATCAATTCGATTGATTGTCGAGCAACGCAATCATGGCAGACTATGGTACCAGGGTGATGTGGCGTTTGTAGGATTAAGTTCTAGATGCTCATCTATGGATCAAGAGGGAGAGCAGCAAGCAGTATGATAACTATGCCCGAGGCACGACATGGAACTACCCTCATTATAGAACAGTTGCTGGAGACGAAGCCGGGGACAGCCGAAGAGACAATATGAAGGGTGCAGTGATGTTCCTTTGGGCCATACGTTTCTTCTTATTCAAACTCTGCGAAAGCCCGAAGTACCTTATGGGCCGTGGGCGCGATGAAGAGGCGGTCGAGGTGGTTCACAAGGTCGCCAAGGCGAACGGGAAGGTGTCCCATCTAACGGTTGAACGATTGAAATCAGCAGGCGCGCTCGAAACCGCCCGGGCAGTTGAGGGGGATCTTGAAGTGGATAGCTCGGCCATCGCTGTCCTACGCAGACATCTCTCCAAATTCAGTTCCGGGCACGTCAAGTCTCTGTTCGCCACACGCAAGCTTGCTTATTCAACAAGTCTGCTGATTATCTTATGGGGTGAGCGCCATCATCCGTAATCTTTCCGAAGGCACCTCTGGGGCTCACCACACTTTTATTTGTAGCTCTAATCGGCTTGGCATTTCCTTTGTAAGTCTATGCGTCAATCACGCTTCCTTCCACTCCTTACATTAACGCTTCTATCGATCAGGTACAACAGCTTCGTCACATACTAGTCCGTTGGATCTCCTCCCACACTGGAGACTCGCCGTGCTCACATTACTTCTCTTTTATCCCAGTTTAGACAGCAGAGGGGCTGACTTTGGCGATGGATCTGTCCACATCACCTACCGAAACGTAGGTCCTTGTCTTCTTTCCCTGACACATCACTGATAGGGTTGCCTTTTCAGCAAGTAATTCTGAGCGTCATCGGGGTACCAGGTGCTTTGTTGGCCGGGTGGCTCGTCGAGCTTCCGTACTTAGGACGCCGGGGCACTCTCGCCATTTCAACCGGTAAGTAAACTACCCTGCATGACACACAATGCACGACACTGACCTGATCATCTTAGTACTCACTGGCGCATTCATCTTGGCATCGACCACGGCACGTTCCTCCAACGCCCTACTGGGATGGAACTGCGGGTATAGCTTCACCAGCAACGTCATGTACGGCGTTTTATACGCACTCAGCCCCGAAGTATTCCCCACAAAAGATCGGGGTACCGGCAATGCATTAACTGCGTCGGCCAACCGCATCTTCGGTATCATGGTGAGTGGATCTCACGGTATCCGTCCTACCGAGGGAGTGATGTTGACGTGAATGATCAAACAGTCACCTATCATTGCCATTTACGCTGATTTGACCTCGGATATCCCTGTCTTTATTGCTGGTGCCATCTTCTGCGCGGCCGGTTTCATTGCTTTACTCCTGCCCTTCGAGCCCAGAGGCCACGCTTCTATCTAGAATTTTCATGTCTTTCGAGTACCTGCGTTTTCTGCGGCTACTATAATATCTGCAAGACTCGGCTATTAAATAGTAATCGCATTGATATGTTGCATAGCTGAGAGGGAGTGTCCGTTGAGTTACGAAGTTGATAAGGTACGAATATTGCAAAGCGAGACTACGAACAACACATAGTCAAGGTTGGCGACGGACGTAGAAATATATAAATATTTGGTATATTGATAGCCACTTCTGCGGTCTGGACACGGCCAGCCTACGAGGTAATTCCAGCCAGCACTTTGAAGACGTCATCCTGCCTCTCTCTGAAGGCACGCAAGCGTGACATCCCCAGAGCCAGGCCATTGATCCTGTTGACAAAAGCAACGGCTCGTCCCTCTACACTCCGACGCCCTTCGCCATTCGCATTTCGTTCAGACGACCAGCCAACACCCTCTTCGAGCATCTTCCTCGCTCGTTCGAGTCTCGGCAGGGGTACCTCCTTTCCTTCCCCTATGAGCTTCATCGCCTCGGTGTCGTCGTCTTCCGTTATACTCTTCGCCTGCGAGCCGATACCTAGCAGTTCGGTCATAAATGGCCGCAATTCTGTAGGGCATTCGTCTAGCGTCAATGTGGTTCCAAGGACACCTCTTATCCCTTGCCCATCTGGGGTAATGGCGTTTTCAGCCGTGTACAAGATGGCAAAGCCTACTGAGGCAAAATACGCCCGAGGGGCATCGCGCTTGAGAAGCTTGCGAAGGGATGAATGACTCTCGAGGACATCACCGAGAGCTGCGTAAAGGGTTTCACGGATCAATTCGATGGCAGGCGTTTCTGGTGTTAATATGGATGGAGTCGAGGAAGTTGATGATGCGAAGCTCGATATTGAAGAGGTTGGCGAAAGCAGCGATGAGGACGGGACAGGTAAAGTCTTATCGGCGTACTGGGCGGAGGTTCGTTTCGGTAGTGGTGGGGCTTCGTCGTGCGATCGCCGAGGGGAAGGCGGTGGTGAAGCAGCTTCGTATGATGGAGGGGGGACAAACGACGCTTTCCTGCTCCTTGGGTCACTCTGCCCAGCACCGGAGTCCAAAGCAGCTTGCAAATCAGATGCGTATCGATTCTGAAAGCTCCGCCGTTGACTGATTTCAATAGCTACTGCACGGAGGTCCGCAGCAATCCCATTGATAGATGGGTTAACTTGCTGCGAAATTGGTTCGAGCCCACAAATAATACGAGCCAGGTCGTGCTGCTGTTCTGGCACCAGGGACTGGATCGGTTGGACAACGTTTGACCAAACACGGAGGAACCCGACAAAAGCAGGCGGGCAGTTTGAAGGCGATAGATCCATATGTGGCGAGGTCTTGGACCGAGGCAACGGCACAGAAGGGGGGTTCGTCGTGCATCGCAACGCAGCAAAGTAGAGGCACAGAGCGGGTCCTGTAGAACTCGCGTAAACAATCTAGCTCCCGTACGACATGACATTCATCTATCGCATACCTGTGATCATCAGATCACCCTCTGCACTGCTGAGCACATCTGCGTCAAGGAGCTTCTCGAGTTTGGCCTGTGTGAGAGATGATTTTAAATAGCTGTGAAAGCTGTCCTGGATGAAGCTTTCTGAAAGCTGCTCGTTTGCGGTCATGATTGAAAGTGCTGAGTTGGCGATGGGAAATCACTTCAAGTTTATGATGTCAGCTGTCTGCACAGCCACAGCCTGCAGTCCTCCGCCTTCCAACGGGCGCGGACTCTTGAGACGGCAGACGGCGACAGCAGAACCCGTTCCGGAGGATGCACTACTTGTCTGTGACAGGATATCATATACTCAGGCTAGCTGTACCGTTTCGGTCGTCAAGATGTGGACCATCAGTCGAGTTGAACTCAGTTCTCAAGATGGTACTTACAGCCTGAGCTCCGAGCGGTGGTCGTTGTGGGCCCTCCAGACTCCTCAGGAACAGCTGGCTGTTGTCTACTTGCCATGAGGCAGACTGTCCGGGGCAAAGTGTACTCAGACCGCCAGATACGGCCAAGGTGCGGTAGACTTCGCTGAAAACCCTGGAAGGCGGTAAACATGTGCTTAGCATACTTGTATGGATAGTAGGGATATAGAACAGCTTGAGTGTAAGCCTGTAGCCTCCTTGGATCGATGAGAAGCTTGGAATTGAGGGAGTGGAAGAAGAAGGATTACTTCGTCGCCGAATTCTCACCGGGCGCTACTACAGCGCTCAGGCTGGGTGTCATCGGCACCGCCCATCCTTAACGTCTCAGCCTGGAGGTCTCGGAGAAGGACGCGACCTGGACGCGACACGCTTCTATTTCCCTTCGAGCGAATATGACTCGCGGTGCATTTCATTCGGAACGTTGAACCGCAAGACGACGCGTTGTAATGCCCGCAGTCCACCACGGGAGGGGCGAGCCCTTGGAGAAGCAGTATATAATATATAAGGAGGTGTTGAGTTAAATATTAGAGTAGTGATAATGGGTAATCAATAGAGAGGATTAAATATAGTCCGTATGTTCAGAGTTGGGCGTGGTTTCTATGACTGAGTCTGGGAAAGCATCGCTAGTCCGCGAAGAACTTCGATCTAGCCTCTTGACACGCGTTGTTCAGAGCTTTGCCAAGGTACTCGAAGTCAGAAACCTGAGGACTGAGTCAGTTACTGCATCAAAGGTCGTATCACCTATTACTCACCTCGTTCCAAATTTGAGCACTGCAGCGCACCCACCACGAACCACCGTGGCAGAAGTGCACGGAGGATACGTTGTGTTTATGTAACAGCTCGTATTCCAGAAAGCTATCGATCTTTCCCTGGAGCTCTTTCGATGTTGTCGGAGGAAGCGGTAGTTGTACATTCACCTGTTGAGGCTAAATGTTAGCAACGACGTACGAGAAGCATGGAATGCGAGTCATGCATACCATGTTGAGTGTCAAATCCGCAGAAGGTGACTCGTCGAGGACACAACCTCCAAGAGCAGAAGCTAATTTCCGGCCGCCCTCCAGTGCCAGCTTGTGGCAATAGTCGTTGATCGCCTGTTCGCCACCGATCTTCTCGCGGAAGTCCATCGCAGCACAGACACTCAGGTAAGGCGAAAAGTCGATCGCACCCGGCCCTGAGAAAAGAAGGGTCGCTCGATCAACACAAGCTCCGGCAAGGAGATAAGATGAAATGCACGTACATTCATGTTGGAGAACGAAACCAGTATCGTACGCAGCAGGAGCAGACTCCTTAGGGGAGGGGTAGTCCCAGGATGTTACCAGCGCAGACTTGATGATGTGTTGGTTCCTACGACAACATAATCAGAATGCATAGATATCAGTTTAGCTAGCCAACACGCACCGCTTCGGCACATATAAAACGGTAGAACCACGTTTGGCGAAAAGCCATTTGTGGCAGTTCTGGTTGGAATGAGTCAAGCTAATCTTAAAGGTCTAACAATTGATCAATCAACGTACCGATACCCAAAAGTCTGGCTGCGCAGATGCCAGATCTATGTTCATCTCCTGGCCAATGGAGTGGGCTGCGTCAATAATGCTGCAGACGCCCTCTTCGCGACAGATTTGGGTCATCTGTTTCCAGGGCAAAGCAACACCCGGGTGCGATACGACCGAGTCGATTATGGCGTAGACCCTCGATGAGCTGTGACAGCTTGCCTTGACCCCAACAACGTGTTCTCGGAAGCGTTTTACAATCTCTTGATGAGAGATGGGAAATGTCAACTCCACGGTTGATAGCGTCACTTCGGAATGAGTGTCGGCTATGTATCTAGCAACCCGTTCCACCCCTTGATAAGTTGTTGAGACTATTGCAAGTAAATCAGCATTTCTCGGGAGAGAATGGTTAATCATGCCTACATTTAATGATTACATCGCCTGAACTCCATTCAATGTTCCGTAGGATTGTGTTGATGCCTGCAGTGGTGCTCGGAACAAACACGCATTCGTCCGTGTCTGCTCCGATCAGTCTGGCAACACGAGCGCGCGCAGCTGTGAGGAGCTCCGCAAACTCGAGACGATGATATCTGTCCGGATTCGCTTCAACCCTGGCAGCATGTTGCACACAAAACTCAGCCACCGGCTTGGGGAGGGACCCAAATGAACCTGTTCGCGCACTTAAGTCAGTCGCAGAGTCGGAGAGGAGCGAAGCTAGCACCTACCATTGTTGAGGTTGATGTATCCGGGCTCAAATGAAAAGTACTGTAGCATTGAGTGGCCAAAACCAATGTTCGAGGCCAACGGGGATTCGGAGATACCCTTAGCAGCGTCGTCTGCGAGAGTAGGGAGTGAAAGAGTTGGGGCCATGGGGGGATATTGGTGAGTCAGTTTTTTCCACATCGTTCTTTATATCTTTTGCATCCTCACAGGATTCCAGTCTTCGATACAAAACCGTCCGAAGGTTAGCTGAGAGTCGCCGGGAGCTGTAAAAGGGAATGCTGACTCAGCCTGTATGATCGGTCCGTTCGTGAGGCGTACTGGCGCGCGACGCCTGAACGCGACGTAAGAACTGCGTTCTGCTTGGTGAGCAACTTTAAGCTCGGAAATGCTTATGAGAGGTCGAACGCTATGCCCTGGCCACCTGGGTTCCGAGGGAGTACTAACGTCATGTCCATAATTGAGTTACTTGATTTGGCTTAGTCCCGTAGGAGTGAGAGCACGAAAGTTCAGCAGTCCATCCTATCGTGAAATGCAATTAAGCACTGGAGGGAGCTCAGTCAAAGCGCCGACAAGAGATAACACACATGGCACGAGCTTTGGTGATATACAATCAAGGTGGTGGCAGCAGGTGGAGCTAACGGAGCAAACGCTATTCGTCAGCGACGTAAAATGGAGTTCGATTTTCTGCACTCACGGTGACCTTCTATGTTCACAGAACGGCAGCAGAGATCATATTACCGGTTGGAGATGTTCTTCTTTCATCGCAGTGGGCTCTTCTCGTTGAGCTCGGAACATCCGCACTCCCCGCAAGCACGCAATCTTCAATGTCTCCATTTCTGGAACAATGCAAGGGCATGCAGTATCTCTCAAGAGTTTCAACCCTCGGAATTGGAGTCCATCCAGTTCGGCCAGCGCTAAATGCAATTGACGCTGGCTTTGATGCCTGACAGTCGACTGAAGCTCTTTGAAGTATGACCAATGCGATAAGAGGAAGTCCTATATATGATCGAGTATCAGTAACGAATGTTCCTTGCAGTAGAGGCAGGAAGAAGGACGGCGCACGAGGTGGAACCACCCACAATTGTGTGCTGTAAGAGCATATTATTTCCGTCAAAGAGCATCTAGCATACGGTGCAGTCCGTACGAATCGCTTGTTGAAGCGGTACTATCTCCACAGGATTTCGGTTTACATCTTGACCTCGGTTTGCATCATGACCGCGGGATGTGTCTGACCGGCGCAACTGCCCCAAATCGCTGGAGGGCCTGAACTCGATGGACGGGGTCGTCCATTTCATTCAGAGAATCACCGAATGGAGAGGATCCTGGGATCGAATACTGCCATTGTTATTGATTGTTCTGCGTAGATCATTCGTTAGCTATGCGACAACTCATCGTCGTCACCATACAACGAGCTTGTCGGACGCAGCTTGACGATTGAGTACGTATTAGGGTGTTCAGTTGGCAAAGGCAGCAACCTTCAACCGTGTATCGCCCCATCATTGGGCTCACTCATTGACAGTAATCCAGCTTCATCCCAGCCACAGCAGCGCAGAGCAAACTGTCTCCGTCATCCTGAGGTATGTCAGACAAATTCTTCCTGTCAACCGTGTAAACCGTGTAAGCGGTGTACCCACCGCCCAAAAACTCTGCCAGCCCCTGGAGTTGGTCGTGGGCTGACCAGCGTCTTGTTGCTAACATGCCGGAGGAACACCTTCTCCTCCTTCGCGAGCCAAGTTTGTTTGGCAGACATCTTCGATGACATATTTCGCGATATGGTCATTCCCAGAGATCTTGGAGGTTGCAGAGAGAAGCTGTAAGCGCTGTTCTCTGATATTGAACTTGCGGTTGAAGTGATTCAAGGTTGATACGAGCAACCAGGAGGAATGAGATATTCCCTGTTGAGGGCCCTTCTCGCGTAGTGTTGCCCGCAGTTTCATCTGGACACCGCAAGTCGTTAATCCTTGTACCTGAAGGATACAACGTCGTGCTCAGAGGCCGGAGGAATACAGAGTAATACATTTACTGTATGTCAACATGTCACGTGGTACGGCGCCTGGCATCCCTTTCTCTTCGCTTCCAGCTGCACATTTCGGCGTGCTTCATTTACGCTGAAACAAAGACATAGCACAAGCTCGCGGATGCATCGTAGCCGTTGCTCTACTCTCAGCTAAATCCAACACGTTGCCCAGCATACGTGTATCATTTTTCGTCAATCTCACATCCTCCACAAGTTTCTCAACTTCACCGTGTCATCCGATTCGGGCTTCGCGAGAGTGTGGCTTTCTTGCTTTTCCCCTTCAGTTTCCTAGGTTATGCTGCGTTGTTGCCACGGGGCAGCATGCGGGTCAATATGTTTTAATTGTATAGATAGGTGGCGATACGTCTACTTGGTTATGCAAATCGGTGATGTGACGATTGGAATCAGTTCTTGATCCATAGAGCTGCTAACCGTTCCATGCATTGCTTCACCAGCACTGTCGTTTGGCACTAGGAGGGATCCTCCACCGAAGCCGAGGCCGATCAAGACGTTTCCTTGCTCAGCCTCCGTGTACTATCGCCAAACGAACGCCTTTGCAAGGTGTTAGCGCACGCAGAACAGCTGAACGCTGGTATGGATGGCCATTTGGTCAATTTCAACACAACCGTGTCGAGCAAAACATATCCGATGTTCTACGGACGGGTTAGCTGATGCGGAACTCATTATGATGGATGCTGAAGTAGTAAATGATGATCTATCGATATGTTAGGTTAAGCGCGCGAGACGACTCTACGACGTCGATGTCTGCGTGCTAACGGAAACGAAGCAGTCTCAACTGAACCGCAGTCTCTCATCTCGAACCGAAAGGACCTTGGAAGAAAATAGACGGTCGATAGAGTATTCGGCGATCAAGGCTAGTCGTGAATTAAGTTAAAGGTGTGATCCGTTATTTCAGCGTTAGGGTACGTTTTTCTCTTTTTTCTCGTTTACGTTCTATTGGAGCCTTGGTAGGACTACGCTGCGATTGTTCCATTGTCGTCCATTGGCAGAGCGTGGTCTTCGGCGGTGACTACTGACTCATCAAGCCCAAGTTCAGCCACCAATCATCTTTACCGGTTTTCTAGACTTCTACATCGTTCCTTTACCCACTTTGGGGGTTGCTAGTAAGCTGCTGCCTGCGGGCAGCTCCGGCTGTATATGTCACCCTAGTGTCGTGGCAGGCGGTCAATGTTTTTTGTGTGCCCTGAGGACAATTGTTATCTAATCAATGAATCTCTGCGAGATCATAGAGGCGCGTTAGCTCCCGCAAGTACCGTCATGCAAAAAATTTCGGAACGACCGGTTCAAACTCCAAACCGCTTCGTAGCTATGCTGTGTCAGTGCGTTGGGTGGTTGATCATTCAAACAGAATGGCGACTACGATGCTATCAGATTACCTCTGGAATGTATGGCCAGCAATGAGCGGCGATAACCCACGGACGGAGGACTCCTCATTTCTAAAATGCAAGCTCTTTTGTCCGCTTTGCTGTGAGATGCTGGTGGAACGGACCGACCGTAGCTGTTCCCATGGACCGGATTGGCAGTAGAGTGAGTGACTCCTGTACACTTTGGCATGCAAACGGTTCACTCTGGTTCACTTACGGAACTAGCTCCGGTTAAGGAATCACTCCTAGTCATGGTATAAAGCTGAAGCTCAGCAGCAGTATTTCAAGACAGCAATCGCCTCTCCTATCAACAATGGCCTATACTCCCAAAGACCCTACTATGTTATATCCGTACACCAACTGGCCGCAACGGTCAACTTCACCAAGTCCAAGTATCGAGTCATCGAGCTCATTCGACTCCGAGCGATATGATTCAGACCATACGGACTGCGACACTCATCTATCTCCAGCTTCCTCACGGACGGACCTCAGCGACGCCGGGCTTGACGATCCTACTCTCACCTCGGACGCGGCAAAGGAGCTCGCTAGGAATGAGGGCGGCGATTCAAGTCCACCCGCTTTGACAGTAGAGTCCCCAACTGGACACCTTAGCAAGTGCCGCGAATTCATAGCAAGACGGCTTTCAACCTTGCTTTGCGTCGATTACTTCTCGGTCTACGCAAAGGTCTTCTACAACAAGCGAGGAGGAGACTTTATTCTCCCCCTTCGTGCTCTCGGCCTCGGCCATCTCGGCCCTATCGAGTCTGAGATTTTAGCTGGAGTAAGACCTCCCTTCTTATCCTGAATGCAATGACTGATATATATATATTCGTAGTTCCAGCGAAACGACATCATCTCTTCAGTGGTCATAAACAACGCCTTCGCCATTTTTACATGCTCTACTTCGACCCTTGTGTCTGCCGTGCTTACAGACATTGCTGCGACTGCAAACTATGGCTTCAGTGATCTAGGACTCGGTCGGAAGATGATCGTAGAGTACTCATCACCGAACATCGCAAAGCCATTCCACATTGGCCATCTTCGTCCTACTATCCTTGGCGCCTTCCTTCGAAACCTCCACCTACGGTCAGGATGGAAAGTGACCGCAGTGAATTACCTTGGCGATTGGGGCACACAGTTCGCCATGATCGCCGTTGGCTTTCAAAAGTATGGATCCGATGAAGCGCTTCGCAGGGACCCCTGCAAACACTTGTTCGAGGTCTATGTCAACATTACGAAGGATGCCGAAACGGACCCGAATGTCAAGGTCCAGGCAGCTGCATTTTTCAAGAAGATGGAGGACATGGACGAAGAAGCGATAGGATTGTGGAGACATTGGCGCGAGCTCACCGTTGCACGATATGGCAAGGACTACGAACAACTCAACGCCCATTTCGATGTTTACGCTGCCGAGAGCGAGGTTGGGCAAGACTGGCAAGATAAGTCAGTGGAAGTGCTCGAGGGGTTAGGCTATATTACTCCGGTAGAAGGTAGCCTTGCGAAGGTGGTCGACCTCACACCATGGAATCTCAACAAGGGTGTCTTGCGGAAAGGAAGTGAGTGGAAATCCTTTTCACACGACGCGCTCCTTTAACTTCCGTTTTCCAGACGGGACCTCTATCTATCTTTCCAGGGATATTGCTGAAGCAGTGAGGCGCAGCGAGGCATACTCATTTGACAAAATGGTCTATGTTGTCGCGTCGCAGCAAGACGTTCATATGGCGCGGGTGATCAGAATTCTTAAGCTGATGGAGTTCCCTTGGGCCGGCCAATGTGAGCACGTCAACCATGGTCTCGTCCATGGTCCAAAGGACGCTGCTGGGCGTATTACCAAATTTTCAACCCGAAAGGGCAACGTTCTACCGCTTGATGACGCGATCTCCCAGGTGGAAGACGCAGTACATATTCTATTGCGTAAAGACGCCCAGCGCTACGCCTCCATCCCTAATCCCGACAAAGTCGCTGAAGAGCTTGCAATATCTCTTCTTAAAATTGCCGACTTCTCACGGAGAAAGTGAGTAACGCATTATACGGCCTATTGGTCACACTGCTGACGGTTGGCTCTCTCAGAATCAAGAACTATGGCGTGGATGCCGAGAACCTCGAATCAATTGTCCACAAAGGCGACAACGGGCTGTTACTACAACTCGTATATTCTCGGCTCGTTGCTCTGCGGCGGCGGAACCGACATTTGCTCCCAGTTAACCCCCAAGGTGTCGACACCGACCTGTTAACGGGCCCACTGGTTCACCGCCTCGTATTCCTCCTCGGAAAGTACCCGGACATTATTCACACCACCATAGCCACGAACGAACCTTGCAAGGTTGTCAACTTTTGCTTCGAGTTGTGCCACGCCATCAGGCGCCTGTTGAACACTGCCGGAACTCGTGGCAACGAAAGTGAGGCGACGGCAACGGCAACGGCCCAGCTCTTCATGTTCGGGTGTGCGGAGAAAGTTCTCAAATCTGCTATGGAGCTGTTGACCTTGCGCCCTCAAGAGCAGTTGTAGGGCAAGAAGCTGTTCAGTCGTTCATCGTGCTTGTTGTCGTATTGCTTTCCGAGTTGGACACACACTTGAAACCCAATGTATTAATGGAACGATATATCTACCTATAATTATGCAGTACACCGTGTATCTAGCAGCAATACCTATCGTACATCTAGACTTTTTACATAGAAACTCTCCATATCATTACAAATGATTCTGATAAGATGCGATTGGATACCTGCCATCAGCCACTCGGAATTGTGTTCCAAGGCAAAATTCAGTGTTTCATTCGGGGAAACGGAAAGCGGCAGCCAACTGCATTTCAAGCTGTACGCAGAATCCGTGAAGCTGTTGGGGATCTCGGCTTGCGCAATGATCAATGCGTGGTGATTCATGACTCGCATTTCTGCTTTTGCCCAAAGTAGGTGGCCTGAGGAATACTTATAGAGAGGAGAGACAGCTTCCTATAGTACCTCTTCAGAAATACCACACACCAGCTGTTCACTACCAGTACCGACTATTCACAACGATGGCGATTCAAACCAAGCAGCAGAAACCGTTAACAGTATGTGCGAGGCTTAAAATGGGAATAAAATAGCTGAATACGACTGGTTTGCCTGATTGTAGGTTCTCGGATGCCGGTTTAGGTACGATACCTGACACCGCAGTCTAGCGCAGTCAAAGAAGGCTAATTGTTCTCTATTAGGGGCGGGCAGGGGAAAGCGGGAGTTGAGGATGGACCAGTTCATCTTGTTCGAGCCGGGCTTATAGAGGACCTCAATAAACTCGGGTACAATATCAACTTCGATGGGCATATCAGCTTCGACGATATCACTGAAGAAATCAACGAATCCAAGGACCCCAAAATCGGTCGTATGAGACGACCGCGCTTGGTCTCCAAGGCCTGCGAAAAGGTCTACAACATCGTTGAAGACCATGCCAAAGCTGGCAACATTGTGCTCACCTTAGGCGGGGACCATTCATTGGTGGGTCTTCCTTCGCGAAGATACAACAGCTCCGAGGTGCTGATCAGAGCTATTCGCAGGGAATGGCAACCATTGGAGGCACCATAGAAGCGCACCCAGACCTCTGTGTCCTCTGGATTGACGCCCACGCGGACATCAATACACCGGAGACTACGATCCAAGGTAAATTCAACACCAATGCAGAGTCAGACAGCAACTGACCAACGTGCGATTATTCAGGGTGGCTACATGGGATGCCGGTATCCTTCCTTCTGGGCCTGTCAAAAATGGAGGAATACTCCTGGGCGAAAGGAAGATTGGATCCTTCTCGTATTGCCTACATCGGGCTTCGTGACATCGAAGATGGCGAGAAGGAGACCCTGAAACAATACGGGATCACAGCATTTAGTATGCATCATGTGGACATGTATGGTATCGGGAAGGTCGTAGAGATGGCCTTGAGTGCCATCAACCCCGAAGGAGACCGCCCAATCCACCTGAGCTTCGACATCGATGCTCTGGACCCCACTTTTGCACCAAGTACTGGTACAGCTGTTGAAGGGGGCCTGAGCTTCAGGGAAGGAAGGTATATTTGCGAGGCTGTTGCGAAGACGGGCAAGCTAGTCGGGATGGACCTCGTGGTAAGCTTTTTGTGTTGCTAACAATGATCGCGAACCAACCTGACGGGTGTACAGGAAGTCAACCCGTCACTCACAGATCCTGTCAGTGCCAAGAAGACAGTCGACGTGGCGTGCAAACTGATCCGTTCAGCATTTGGTAAGTCCTCGAAAAGTCACCAAGAGCAGAGTTGCTGATACAGCTTGTTAGGCGAGAATTTGCTATGACCGTGATCCGACCATTGTACACAGGATTTAGATAGTTTTAATGGTATCCTATACTTCGCCTTGGTATAATAGTATATATCTGCAGGAACACAAGTCAGCATTGATATATATATAGACGGGTACAGGTGTTAGACGCAAGATCAGGGAGAGTTGTTTACTAGTAAGCCGGACATAGATCACCGAGTATCCAAGGACCATAGCTGTACGCATAAGCATATGGTATGGTCCTTCAACTCATCATATGGCCCCGGCAAGTCTCATCACGAAGAAGACAGTAAGGAGGAGGGACGCACCACATCTACGGCTAAATCGTTCCGTAGCAACGAGGTAAGGTAGATAGGCGAATAATGTATCGGGGCTAGCCCTACTCCTCCTCGTCCTCTTCATCGGTAAATTCTTCGCCGATTTTAAGTCCATAGTGATGTTCATATCCAGGCCGGCGAGCCCAATGCCGGCCATCAGTGTACGGCGGCACTCGAAGAGGTAGCAACAGAGTGGTAAACGAGCTACGATATCGTGAGGAGTGGCCTAAAGTAGGCAGACACGACGTACTAGCCACCCTCCCAGATATTGAAGAATAGTTTCAGGTTCATGATTTTTCTGCCGGAAATTCGTCTCAGCCCTCAGACCTAGTAGGGTACATTGGAAAAGACACTGACCCAAGGTCGTACGAGTTGACGAAGTCCTGATGGTTGTATGAGCACTTAGAGTAGAGGGATATATACGTAGGTCTTACCTCTCCTCGACTGTTTGCTAACTTAGAGTAGTGCTCGTGATCGTGAGTCTCGACGGTGGTCTCGCCTTTTGAAATAGTCCAAAGGTGATATGAGAGCATAATGCCCACGGCGAAGCATAGCACGACAGAAAGAATATATGTCAAGATGTAGGCGAGCTCTGGGACATGGTGTGGCCATTCTCGCTGCAAAGCAGGATGAGCAAGAAGGACGAGTTGCAGCAGAAAGCATTACCATGTAGTTGACTCCCAGTGCATCGAGAATGTATGGATATCCAAGCGTCGAAAAGCAAAATGTAGACAGAACGAGATACGCCCTAACGTTTATTGAACTTCGTGTCGTGAAGTTGGAGGGAAAGGATGTACGTACATAAATAGCACGAAATGGCGTTCGTTATGAACGCCAACACACTGGTTGATCCCTTAAGCGAAATTGAAGTAAGAAAACACCAATCAAATTCTTTGCACGCTTACACTGCGCGTAGCGTGTCTTAGGTCAATGCATTCGAACGAAGGAGGTTAAGGCTCACGGGACAATGATGGTCGTACTTCAGCACACAGCGGTTGCAAACTCGGCAATGATGTGTTCTCTCGACGACAACTCAGCAACGGCGACAATGCGAAACAAAACTCCTCACAACTTACCTCAGGTCTAGTTCCGCACTTCCTGCACTTCGAGGCTTCCGCCTTCGTTATCTTGACGGAGTCGCCAGCACTCCAACTGACGCCGCTTGTCAAAGCCCTCTTCTTCTGCGGTTTTTTAGCCCATAGAAAGCTCTCCGGTACACTTCTAGGTGGATCCTCTACGAAACCGGGCGGCACGGTGCACACGTAGAAGTAATGCATGTGGAGGTTGAGAGCAATAATAATGCACAGCGGCCAGCTGATTAAGGGCCACTGTAGACCAGGAAGCACAACGTCGACTGCGATATTTGCGTTCAATCCTCTGGAAATCGGGGAGTCGAACTACTCACAGAAACATATCGTGCCAATTCCAATTAAGATGACCGCAAGGCCAACGAAGTACGGTCCTGCCGCACCCGTTATTCTATCGCCTAGTCGTTCGAGAGATTTAAAGCATCGGAAGACAGCCCGCGAACATGTCATGGTGGTAAGGAAGTGAAGGATGAAACAGCGCCCGCGACGTGGTAGACGGTGACACAGGTGATGATACACCACCTCGGTGCGTCAACGTTTGTTTAGGCGCTCAATGAATGTCACGGTTGAATGAAGCGATGTTACGAGCTCGAATAATGGGGCTGAGCGTCGGATCAGGTATACAAGTCTACATCTACATACAAATATTACAAACGAACATATAGATGAGGCACCCAAAGGAGGAGAAAGAATAAACTATAGTTGACGGTGTCGATATACCTCAGCCCGAAACAGGAACCTGTACCAACTGTGCTCATCGATACTCCCTGTCCCGCCCAGGTGTGGTGCCCCGACCAGGAGTAGTCGCTCGCCTTGGTGTACCGGGCATCTTCCTCGGCGTCGTTGGTACCATCGGTACCCCAGTCAGCCGCCGTTCGCCAATGCCAGCACCCCTCTCCTCCGCTCGTTGCACCTCTCTGACAGCACGCCGAGCAGCGTCGCCAACCTGACTGGGAGGACGCTCGCGGTCGACATTGGCCAAGGCCCGCATGAGCTCCTGCGGGTCCGCACTACCACCCGACACGATGCCTCCCAACTCGCGCGGGACGTAGCTCGATAGCAAATGTCCTGTCCCAGCAGACTCCGGGGGCATGGGATTCGAGCGTGATGCCAGGCTAAATGAAAGCAAAGCAAACCGCTGGTCGAGAGTCGCCTCTGCGATATTCGTCGTCTCCCTGGCCGTATTGAGGAAGGAATTGATCATATCGAGGTTGAATTCCAGGTCCTTCTCCTGCCGCCGTAGTTCCGCCTCCCTTTCTTCGCATTCCCGTATATGTGCTGCATACGTCGACGCTGGCCCGACGATCCGCTTCTCTCCCTTTCCACGCGTCTTCATTTGAGACAAGACG
Organism: Pleurotus ostreatus; assembly: GCF_014466165.1. Classification (NCBI taxonomy): domain Eukaryota; kingdom Fungi; phylum Basidiomycota; class Agaricomycetes; order Agaricales; family Pleurotaceae; genus Pleurotus; species Pleurotus ostreatus. The sequence continues at coordinate 553,661 of NW_023503162.1, read as the reverse complement.
GCCTTAGCAAGATCTAATCCGGATCTGAGGGTCTCAGGAAGGGCGTGTTCTCTTATCTTCCAGTCGTCGTCCTCGTCAATATCGTCGTCCGAGGCACGCTGCTTGCCTTTCGACTTTGAGGACGGGGTGGAGGGAGATTGTGAATCGGTAGGCGTTATGCGCTTGAGGTAGTCCTCATAGAATGTGTCGACATGATTCCAACGATCTGCTTCTTGCCGAGCTCTGTCGCATGAAGGGGGATCCGTCGGCGAGGAAGTAATTTCAAACGCGTGAGTCCGTACCTTTGTATCTGTGAACTATACGTCGTCTCCCATTGCCGATTCTTCGTATTCTGCGCATTCTCCTTCTTATGGCTACCATCATCAGGTTCGTTCGATTCATCTTTAGAGTACAACCGAATCGGAATCTTCTTCTCAGCGAGCATCCGGAGCATGCTATCTTGCACGTTCTTAATAGCAGTCGCGCCGACGGCGGAAAGTACGGGAAGTTTCGATGGGGGTGACGCGGTCGACGAAGACGCTATCGAGGTACTTGGCGGAGAAGTTGCATAGGAAGATGCTGCGCGAGCCGAGCACCACGTCAGGAGCTGTCGGACGCGCTCGGGCTCGTCCAAGTCGAGATCAATGTGTTTGTAAAAACTCGAGTCGGAGACTGAGTTATGAGGTTGGGCTGACGGTGGGGGGAAGTATGAATATCAGGTACTATTAGGTGGAGGAACCGGTCGAGGAACTTACATATTATTCCCGTATTCTCGAAGACTTCGCTTATCCTCTTTCCCCTTGAGCCGACTGAGCTCTTCCTCCTATGCCCGCCACTTCCCCCTGCTTTCTCCTTCTCCTCGCCATTGAGCACTAAGAATGTGAGCCAACTCAGTAACGAGTGTGTACGGTCCTTATAGCCACCTACATTGACGTTTATTGGCCAGTGTCTTGGCCTCCAAGATTGAATGTTTAGCCTTTAGGGCGGAAACAGCATAGTAAAGATAACTGACTCACTTGGTCCTTTTTCACTCTCTTTGCTGCAGCAAGTAGAGGATTCAGGTCTTCTGTGGCTTTCCGTTTCGTTGGGAGTTTAGGCTGGGTCGACGACATTGGAGCGCGTTCCGTGGCGCGTCTGTCGCGACCGTTGATAATGATGAGAGTAGCGTGGGAGTTTCAACTTCCCCACTACGCGATCGAGCGGCTTATGCCGGCCCGGCTTTTGTTGGCTTCCCTCGGCTGTACTAACTTTGTCTACCATCTCATGTAACCAGTATATCTCCTTTCGTTCACCACGATCATGTCAGCTCGCCCGTTTCCAAGTTGTAGGCTATCACCACAAAGCCGAATTTGAGGCGGCCCTCGCCAGCCCATGCGATCGTGCTTGCTCTGGTCAGGCTCGCTGTTGCACGGGGTGTCTGAGTCTGAAGCCGTTGCTCGACACGAACTCTGCACGTCTTCAAGCACCCGCAAATCACTGCGGATCCATTGACACGGCCTTCTGCAAGCCCAGATCAACGACCATCACGGAGAGTGTATGTGGATCTGACTCTCTGCTCCTTCATCCCGGTTCACGCAAGACCCGAACGAATGGAACTCCAAGTTATGAGAAGCGGCAGGAATGGTGTACTAGTCAAAACCATGGGCGAGTGAGGCTCCTGTACATATGTAGGACGTTCGCGATGCGTGAGTGGTCGAATTCCCTTCCTCAGCAGCTTCCTGAAGGGTACCTAGAACTAGACACCTTCACGTAGATACCACCACCGCTTGGGTCTGTATCCCTCCGTGCCGGGGCCTAGATGACGACAAGCAGGAGACATCACACAATTCGATATCGGTCAATTAAGAGTAACGTTACAGCGGGGAATAGCGAGTCTCGACATGGGCCATGGCGTGTTCATGCCTTGGCCTCGCACCATATTAGAACTCACATAGTGGGGTTTCTGGAATTGCGACCAATTCTAATCCCCGCCCATCTAGATGCACACCAACAACCTCGACCGGTCAGCCACATGCCTGTAAGTAAACATCAAACCCACATATTTTGAACCTATCTGATATCGATATTACAGTTTGGATTCTAGATTACCTACAAGTTATATATCACCAAGGGGTCACGCTCGAGCTCAGCGACGCCTCGATACCACCTGCAACGAAATAGCCGATGAAAGACACGATGTAAGCACCTCTCGCAACGATCACTTTCCCTCCCGTTATTTTGCTTCGTTGCTCATTGTCGCCCTCTTCTCCGTCCCATTCCATTCGTGGTCGTGTCCATGTTCATGTTCGCCGTCCATTCTCGAGTCGTTCCTTCTTGCTTCCTTATAACCCATTTATCTTTATCTTTCAGTGAAAGCGATTAACGTCGATGACGGCGGCGTTTCCCGAATAACAACTCCTCAGCACGCCAACAACGTCGTAAACCCGCCGAATCACCTTCATTAACATAACGCACTCGTAGTTCTAGAACATGCTGCACCCACCCAAAGGCGTATGTAGCTCACTTGGAACGCGCACGTCGATGCGTCTCGTTTTGTCTTCTCGTTGTCGTTCTCGCGTCCCCCGATTCCGTCTTCGCCCCTCGTACTACGTGCTCGTCTCGTCGTGTTTATCACTTCTCTTTGCGCTGCTCTGATTCTCGTCTCGTTTGGTTTGCTTCAGATTGCATCTGCTTCTCGACGCCCTCTCCGCGTCGCTGACTTCCCCTTCATGGCTCCACAGATCCCCATCTCGCTCTCTCTCATAGATCATGGACCGCGGGCGCTGAAGGCCGCGCGCTCAAGTCGTTGGCTACAGGGTATGAAATGAAGCACGGAATGCGGAATATAGAATGCGAAGAGGAATGAACACAAACATGGGGGCAAAGACGAATGGAGGGAACGAGGGAACTGAGGGGATACACATCCAAGCGGCGCCGAGAAGGAAAGGGACACAACGGAGAGGACGAAGGGGACGTACCTGGGCGTACCTGTGTCCTTTCGTTCATGCTCATCGTCGTATTGCGTTTGTTTGGCACATTCCTTCCGTATTCCCTCCGTATTCTATCTGAATCTGCTCCCTCTTCCTTCCATTCGTTCATTCCGCGCGCACTGGCTTGCCCATCTCCCCCTTAGCATCCCCCCGTCCGTCTTCGTGACTCTCCAATGGCCGTCCAAACGCCAAAACCTAAATTATGTACTCCGTCGCATCGTTTGGTCCGTTTTTCCATGATCGCCTAACATGATTACTGACTGACTCGTAGTCCTGTCCACTATGAACTTCGTCATCATGATGCCCCCTGTGCGCACAATCCTGCACCGCTTCGGGCTTAAACTGTAGAACAGGGGGATCTCGTCAACCTCTTTACGGTGTAAGTTATTCGCAGACACCCTACTTTGGATATTCATACTCACTAATAGTATATGCATCACTCTTCCATAGACTGAGAAGGTTGACCCGTTACCACTCTGGCCTCTAGGGTGATCCTTCGCCTACGCGAGCAAGCGGAGGAACGTGCCATATTTTCCTATTCTCTCATTGTCACGCATCAATCTGCAGCCTCAGAGGGAGGCTTCGTGATAGACACCAGGAGAGTTGGTTTTTCTCTACTGAGCTTCTATCTCTACACACAGATATGTCAGACACTTTTATACACGGCTTGAGCACCCCTTCGCTGTCGACGAGCTTGTGTTTCGCAAGCCCTCCGCGATGCGATCAAGTGGCTAATCCTGGAAGTGTCACGCGACTCAATGAGAGGAATCTTGTCCGATGATGAGTTTCGTGTTGGCACCACGATCATATCAGAAGTGGATGGGATGCCGCTAGCATAGAGACTATCAGCTCAGCGCTTAGTACTGAGTATCCATGGAGGCTTTTCTAGGACCTAACATCATCAAACTTCCACACGCGCGTTCTTACCCCCAGCAGAGTGCCACATTTGCCACTCGAAATGCACGGTGCTTAGGATCTCACTCCGTTGGAATTGCGGGAACGTTGCGGGCATTTGACTTGACCTGACCACAATAGTCACGCACTTTGTAGCGTTGGTAAGCAAACTTCTCAACTGTGTCTTCGATAGCTCACTTCCGTCCCTTTGACCGCATCAAACCTCAGTACGACCCGTCGATGTCCAGTGGGCCCGAACAGTGTTCCTCTAAAATCTTCTAGACCCGCTACAGCTAAAACAACCAGATCATTATGCCCGCGTCCCCCCGGTGATGAGAAAACATCAGGTACAGGGTGCTAATTTCGTACTGGGTCCATATCTTCGAGCCAACTGATGCCCACGCATCCCCTGGTCTGGTTTCTGCCACTTGCCTCGAACTTCCCCTGCGCCGCTACTCATAACTAGAGCCACGACGAAGGCCCTCCCCCGTTGCCGGCAACGATGGACACCTCCAACCTGGTCACTGTCCTTGAACACTCTCGTTTGGTGCTAGTGAGTCGGATCTGCTCTTAGGCTCGTTTATAATGTCTGACTTTCACGGCTCAGTATTTTGATTGTAACGCACTCCCAGTACTATCCGTTCGTGAGATACGTATGACTGACTATATCCGTAGTTGCAAGTGCGGCCATCGCGGTATGTTTATTACATCCTATCTCCTTCAGTATATATTATTGACGACTAAAAGCTCTACGACTACATATTGACGCTAGAACTGGAAACTCGCCACATGTGGTTCAAACAACGCTGGTCCCTCATCCGGATATTGTTCTTCATAAACCGTTATACCCCCTTCGTGGACATCACTTTTTCACTCTACAGTATGTGATGCTATCACATTATTTACTCCGTTCAACTTAATTGTCGTCTGTTTTCAAGACGTACTTCTTCCGACCGAACAAGGCTGCACATTCATGAATAAATTCAGTGGTTGTGAGCAATCTACAATACTCACCCGTGTGCTCCGTGACAGCGTCGTCCTAGGGTCATTCTGCCTCAGTATCGCATTATCTGAAGGTACTCTTGACTCCGCGCGGCCCCAGCCTGGAAAACTGACAGCGGCTACAGTAATCCTCACAATGCGCACTTGGTCACTGTGGAAGGGGTGGCGCTGGTCGTGCGTGGCGCTAGTCGCCTTCTATCTGAGCTGCTGGATTCCGATTGGTGTCCTCCTCGATATATTCTTTGCCCACGCCGAAGGTAAATTGAACCCAACAAAACAGCAATCTATCTTTATGAACATTGCCTGCAGTGTACGCCATTCGTCTCCCCGGATATGCTACATGCCTCGTAATCCCTGGCAACAAGAGTCTATATATATGTTGGACTTTGCTTTTGGCGTACGACACCGGTGAGGGTCTCAATTGGCTGTTACCACACATTGAGGCTCATTCAATCCTGTAGGAACACTGGCCTTAATGATCGTCGCTGGCACTAGATCGTATACACAGTTGTACGGACGATTAAGGGGCTCCTCTGCTCTTTTGCGGACTATTTATAGAGACGGTAGGCTGACCAGAGAATGTAATCGATATCGTTGATATTGATCACTTCGTTAGGCATAACATATTACATCGCATTGTTTAGTACGTTCCCCTTGTTTGTCTCTCCCTCCGTTACTAATGAAGTCGTACTAGTTTTGGCTCTTATGAACATCGTCACCGTTGCGATGCTTCCTGTACGTCAACGTGTTGCGTTATATATATTTTCGATCTGAATCATCCACAGAAGGAGTTTGTCAACCTCTTCTCAGTGTAAGTACACGCCTGTATCTCAGTACGCCTCCTCATAATTTCCGCAGACTTATGAGGGCTGTGCACTCCACCCTGACCTCCAGGGTCGTTCTTCATCTACGCGAGCAAGCAGAGAGGTCTACCGTGTTCCCTGATAGTACTTTCGACATCACGTATCACTCGACAGGGCCTTCGTGAACGCCTCCAGGCAGACCAAATTCCGTCTATTTTTACTGAGCCTCCATCTCTACATCGCAGATATATCAGATATTGTTTGGCATCTATACGGATAGCGCGCTCTTTCGCTGGCGATGTGTTTGTGTTTCGATCGTACTCAGAGTCCATCGACCTCGAAGGAATGGCTACTGATTCGATTCTACGTGGGTTGTGATCTACGTTTTTGTTATATCTTGACATCTCATGCCCCTTGATGCATCTTGATGAGACCTCCGCCTCCAACCTCTGATATCCACTATGTTGGATCGATCGGGATGGAGAACACGACAAAGGACGCTTCGGGCTGGTTTAGCCTCTGCCAACAGATACTTGATGAATTGTGTTTTGGCCTGGGCAACCAAGTTGATGCTCATCAGGGAGCGAAAATGTCTGAGATACTTCTGCATCTATCTATGATGTTTGAGTAACAAACCATGCAATAACGGACACACTAGTTTACACGCGCAGTTTATATGTACTGTACAGGCACACCCTCCCACATATGGGCCCGCCACAACGGAGGTAAAACAGAGACTCACAAAAAAAAACCCATGCAATTCGGGGAATGTCAGCGCCGCTTGCTATGGAGCTACTTGTGCATATTTCTCTCGCTAAAAGAATACGGGCCGCCCTGAGTTGACCTTGTTTCCGAGAGTCTTGCTAACCGACGCCGATTCGGTGAATTACCATTGTAATCAGAAGCTCAAAAATGATATTTCCACCAACGCCGCAGTCGAGAACACCGGCGCGAGGTATTCCATTCCGCATTACCTCCTGCCGAACGTCGCGAACTAACCATGGAACGAACAGGATGTAGTTCCGAAGAGCATTCATTCAGTGCTACTTACATTGTGCACAGATTGTACACGTAAAGCTCAAGGGTCGAAGGGTCGTATTCTTCACGACGACTCGACTGCTCGCGCCCAGACCCGCAAGTGCTGTGGGTGTCCGTGGCCGGAGTCCCCTGAGTCGTTCCGGCATGATCGGCTTGAAATGGAAGTTATCTGATTGGCTGACGGAAAAAACCGGCTCTCTCCGGCGATACAAAATCATCGCGAAACCGACTCCAATAACTCAGTCACCTTCCACCTCATCACCTCAAAACTTCAACGACGGGTCGTCCTTAATCTCTTCTCTTCTTTCTGTACTCTATACCTCATAGACCTTAGAAATGCCTTTTGCTGCTGGTATGTTTGCTCTTTGCTTCACGCGTTTCAATGGAGAGCTCAACGCGCCCATATAGGTGACGCCGGAAAGGGTGCTGGTCTCTTCAAGACCCGCTGTGCTCAATGCCATACTCTCGGTGCTGGCGAGCCTCATAAAGTCGGTCCTAACCTCCACGGGTGCGTCGGTTTCAGTGTTTTGTATGCGCGGCGCATACTGAAGTGATGTCATGTGCAGGCTCTTTGGCCGTAAGAGTGGAACCACCGACGGTTTCTCGTTTACCGCCGCCAACATCAACAAGGGCGTAACGTGGGACGAGAACACCCTATTTGAATACCTAGAGAACCCCAAAAAGGTGAGCACGCTTTCTTCAAGTTAACGGCCAAATACTAAACGTGATAATCCAGTACATCCCTGGGACCAAGATGGCCTTCGCTGGTCTCAAGAAGGACAAGGATCGTAATGACCTGGTCACGTACTTGAAGGAGGCGGTGCGTGCTTCCTTGCTTTTGCAAAACTTCTAAGATGGCTGACTGTTATACTCTTCATAGACCGCTTAATCGCCTTCTCTTGCTCGGACTACATCTTACACGTGTTACTTTAACATTATACATTTGTCGTTACACTATTCGTCATTGATTCTCAGCTTAATTTTGGCTGAGGTCTTGGATGTCAATCCCACCTCTTTGGAATACACTTGCAGTCCGAATTTCAAAGATTTCACGTTCAACGGATGATCGTCTCACGGTGAATCATAGGCAAAGCGCGGAGCGGTGTCGGTGTGAACGGCTAACTTAAATCTTCACGTTGCAGCTGACGACGCGTAGCATGCGGCGCTAGTCTTCATTGACCGCCACCACATACCTACCTCTAGTTGATGGAAACATCCCCCGATGTGTTTTCCTCACATCACCCCGTCGTCCGAGCCTGCAAGGAAATTGCATTCGGCAGTGTGCGTGCTCGCGTGAGCTTTCTGACCTTCGGGACCTTGCTGAGGCAATATGGGGCTTTTCAGGTCGCGGGGATGGTGTCGAAGGTCTTTGAGCATCCTTTCGATCTAGCCAAAGTGCGCCTGCAGTCCCAGGTTCTCGACGCCACTGCGCGATTTAGCGGTCCTATCGACTGTCTCACAAAAACCTGGCGTAATGAAGGTATGCGGGGATTGTATCGGGTGCGTACGGACAAAGGCGAATTCCATAGCCATTACTGCGATTCCGAGCGATATTCATGCTTTTTGGTGTTCGTGTGGATGTAGGGGCTGCCAGCACCGATTGTAGGTGCCATGGCCGAAAATGCCTCGCTTTTCCTGGCGTATGGCGAGCTGCAAAATGTCGTTCGTAGGATTTACGCCCAGCCTCTCCCTGAAAAACTGTCAATGGCCCAGCTGGCCGTAGCCGCCGCTGGCGCTGGTGCTATCACTAGCTTCGTCTTGTATGTACCTCGCGATTTCATTGATCCAATTATCAATTCACGTCTGGACATCCACTTTTTCTGGCTACCCTGTTTAGGACCCCCATTGAGCTCATAAAATGCAAGATGCAGGTGCAGATGCTCGTCAACCCGGCTTTGGCTTCGGCCACTGCTACTGCTGGCGGAAGTAGTCGTGGTAGGGCCCTTGGTCCTATCTCCGTGCTCTTATCCGTCGTACGAACGACCGGTATTCGGGGCCTCTGGCTCGGCCAAACTGGCACGCTGATCCGAGAAACAGGCGGGACGGCCGCCTGGTTCTCCACCAAAGAGTTCGTCGCGACCTATCTCGTCAACAAACGCACGCAAAGGGACCCGGGGTCTGTGACGTATGCTGGTGGCGCAGGCTCGGAGGATGGGAGGGGGACGGGCAAGCCGGAACTGCTGGTGTGGGAGTCGGCAGTGAGTGGAGCGATTGCAGGAGCGACGTTTAACTTTGTGCTATTCCCGGCGGATACGGTGAAGAGTGCTATGCAGACGGAGGATGAGATGAGGCCGCGGGGCGTGGGGGATGCGAAGGGGAAGGGGCGAAATTTCTTCCAGACATTTGGCGCGATGTATAGGGCGCAGGGGATCAGAGGGTTGTACGCTGGATGTGGGGTTACGGTCGCGAGGTCCATCCCGAGTAGCGCGATTATATTCGTGATATATGATCAGCTGAGTAGGAGATTTGGATAGTGGAAGGCAGTTCATACAATGCCTCTCATGGACATAGAATAATATAGAATCAGAAATGATGATACAAATAGGGTATTTAGTACATTAGTTAGATAAATTCCTCTCATTCGGATGTTAGGTCAATTACCTCTCCCGGGACGAATGCGGATTTCGGTCCCCTCTTTACACGCTTCCGAGCCCTCTGCGCCGCAGTGTCCGGCTCTTCCTTCACGCGTTTGGCACCGCGAGATTTCTCTAATTCTGCAAGACGCTGCTGCATGATTTCCATCTGATGCTGTAGTAAACGATATCAGATTGGTTGGGAAATTGCATCGTTTATGCGCGAAGAGATAGCTGACTTTCAACTCTTTCTCCTCCGCAGAGACGGCCCCATCGATCTCCTCAGGATCGGGGCTCGCTGAGGCTGGCGGGGGCGGGGGAGCAATGCCGTTCGCTTGTAACAATGCTTTGACATGGTTGAACCATCTTAGCTTTAGACTAGTCAGGAGAATTTTCAAAACAACACACCGAGGGGGCGATACTTAAAGCTGAAAGTTGCTAGGTGGTCGATACAGTCCCACAATTCGGCTGTCGCGCTCTCCTCATGCTCAACGGCGCCTAAGCTAGTCCCGTATTTCTAGACGCTACGGATGAAGAGCATGGCAGACTAACCCAATGCAATGCATGCCGCTCTTCTTCGACTTTTCATGGACTGGATCATTTGGTAGCTGAACGCATGAAGCGGGCCCCGTCCTTTCGCTATCCTGAGCAGTCCAGATATCCAAGGTAATTTCACCAACGTTGAGATGCGCTGAACGTTCTAAATATTGATCATCATCTGATACACAAATTTGACGAAAACCATTTAGATATACTTCATTTAATACACTGGTAGTTGACTTGCTTACCGGTAGTGCTCATCCTCGAGAAAACAAGTGCCCTCTGTTCCGTAGGAGATACTCGGACCCTCGTCACGCAGCCTGTCCGCTCACACTCGCCTCTAGGGCGCGGCACGAGGACGGGAGAGTGAACCTCAACGCCGTCTACACTCAGTGTCCAGCATGTAGCTATCCTACATGAAGTATCCTTGATATGAACGCCAAATGCCTTGGGAGAAGTAAGCAAAAACCTCTTGCGTTTCCAGACACGATAGATTGCAATATAGTTACAGAGATAATACTCACCTTGCCCTCCTCTGATGCAATCCAGCAAGTGACACGCTTCGGGTCTTCTTTGACTTTAATGTTGTATTCCTGCGCTGCGATGCCTTCGATTTCTACCCACGCAGACAGGTTCTCGCTGACGAGCATGGCGAAGAGAAAGCCTCGAGCGGTAATGTCTCGAAGAGGGCCGATTTAGCGGAGTACTTGCGGCGTTACTTAGAAGTAGCCATAGGAGCTGGCTCAGGGGTTCGGTACTCAGGTTCGGACACAAAGCTAAAGCATTACTAAAGAAAGGAAAGCACGAAAGGACCATTCCCGGCGTTGGACGGAGGACAACGTTTGTATGATACAGAAATCCGATCTTAAGTGAGGTCAATGACTTCACCTGATATAAAAACTGGAGCCGGACCCTCCGTCTTGACGCGCTTTCGTCTTGTATGTGCTTTCTGCTCGGCCGCATCGGATTCTCGCTTCACACTCCGAGGTTTTTCTATCTCGTCCAATCGCTTCTGAATGAGTTGAAGTTGTTGCTAATAGTAGAGCGTAAGATGCTATGGGCTACCGTCGTTGCAGAGTTGAACTGAAAAGGACTGACCCTCAGGAGATCTACTTCTCCTGTGTCAACGGCGTGGGCCTCGGCACTATGGTCCCTGGGTCCGGGGCTGCGTTCTGAGCTTGCTGGGGTAGGTTCAACGGCGGGCGGGAGGGGAGCGATGCCGTTCGCCTGTAATAATGCTTTGCCACAGATGTATATTAAACGAGTAGAAGGACAAGAAAATGAACGACGTACCGAGAGGCCGATACTTAAAACTGAAGGTCACTAGGCACTTGACACGCTCCCAGTAGTGTGTCTCGAGCTTGGTTGCGCTGCTTTTCGTCCCCTTTTCTAGGCTGGGCACGGGCTGTCCATAACTGTTGACTTGTTCATTCAAATGTATCAACCAAAAGCTCGGAAAGCTGACCTGATGCAATGACCTCCCATTTTCTTGGACTTCTCATGAATCGGTCCTCCTAGAATCGGAGCAGCAGCAGGAGCACTCGTCTTCAGCTGAGCCTTGCGGTATTTCACCTGTTGAGTACTCCATACCGATAATGTGATCTCGCCAAATTTGGCATCGATTGAACGGTGCATATACGCGTCGTCATCTAAGAGTTGTATCACATTCAAGTCATATTAGTAGACAGTGACACCAAAGCTTTTACTTGCCAGTCGTGGTGATCTTCGAGAACATGAAAGGACTCCTCTCTGTGGCGGATACGGCCATGTCCCTCATCGCACGCGTGGTCTCAGATGGACGTCCCTTTTTCGCAGGTTTTGTATAGAACTTTTTCATCTTCACACCATCTGCTTTCAACGTCCAGCATGTGGATGCAGAGGAGGCATCCTTAAGGTTTACGCTGAATGTCTTTGAAAAGGGAGTCAGTGAGGCCCCTCTAGTACGATGAATCCAGTGCGCTGACCTTCGCCTCCTCCGACGCGATCCAACATGTAACGACTGGGCCCTCTGCATCTGACGTGATCTCTACGTTGTATTCTTGGGTTGGAACTCCTTCTGTTTCTATCCAAGCCGAAAAATCACTATGCTGAAGCATAGTTAGCCACCGAGTATTGAGGGAGAAACCACAAGGGTTCACTCCAAGTTCAAAGGCATAGCGGCTCGGTCACTTGACATGGCTGCAGATTCAAAAGGACCTGATAAGATTAGATATATGATATACATATGTACCCTAATTTCAACAGGATTTTCATGACTACGTAAATCTTCCATTGAAGTCGCGAGTCTACCTCACCGCGTGATTGTAGCATTTAGAGATAAGCACGGAAACATCGATACTAAGTAGTATTAGACAGAAAGATGTGGGGATTTCGATGTCCATTCTTTAATCTGATGTGAGGTCGATGACTCGACCTGAAGCAGAATCTGACGCTTGATTCCGTCTTGACGCGTTTCCGGCCTTTACAGAGCTTTTGCTTGACCGCGTCTGGTTCCCGTCTTGAACCTCGAGGGCGGTCTATCTCATCCAGTCGCTTCTGGATGACTAGTGGTTGTTAGGAGATTTATTTCTCCCGCGTTAGCTTCAGTGCTGCGAGCTCCGGGATCGGGGCTACATTCAGGACTCGCCGAGGGAGATTCGGCAGGGGATGGGCGGGGAGCAATGCCACAGGCCTGCAATAATTCTTTTGCATGATTACATATTAAATACTAGGACAAGAAGAAAGGACGCACCGAGGGGTGCACGCTTGAAAACAAAAGCCATCAGACGCCCAACGCGCTCCCAATGGTGGGTTTTCAGCCTGGTGCCACTACTTTTTGCCGTTTCAGCAGGTAAAGCTGTCCGAACGAGGTACTCGTGCTAGGCCGAGCTTTGCGGTATGACACCCAGCGAGTAGTCCATACCCACAGCGTGATTTCACCGACTTCTGAATCGGCCGAGCCAGTCATATACGCGTCGTCGTCTAGAAAGAACCAATACTGTACTGCGTGTTTTACTCACCAATCGTGGGGATTTTGGAAAACACAAAAGGGCTGTTCTCAGAGGCGGATATAGGCATGTCCTTGCTTGAACCAGAAATTTCAGATGGCCGGCTGTTTTGTGCAGGCTCTAGAACAAGTCCTCCCATGCTCACGCCGTCGACTCTCAATGTTCCTTGTATGGGGCGTAGCAGCGCTTGTCTCTGAAATGTACACTGAATGCCTTCGAAGGAAGACAGTTACTTAATCTAGCAGCAAATAGAGTCCAGCGCACTCACCTTCCCTTCCTCCGACACAATCCAGCAGGTAACGACCGCGCGATCTTCTTCATCTTTTGTGACCTCAATGCTATATTATTGAGTTAGAACTCCATCTATTTCAATCCAAGCTGAGATGTCGTTGCTATGGAGCATGTTAACGGAAGGAGAATGTGCACATCCACAAACTCCAGTTCAACTTCAAGTTTAGTCTCGACGGCGACATTGAAGAGTGCCATGCACGTGGCAGCGGACAAAGGTGCAGATCCGGAGCTACGATTCAGATAAGATTAGATGTAGAAATCCAGACATTTGTTCAATGGAGTAACTGAGAGTTTTTGTTTTTCGCCGTAATTCGTATGGTCAGCAACGGCAAATGCGAGGGCGGAAATAATTCCAGTCAGCACGCCATTCTGATTCTGATGGGCAAGTGACCAAGTGACCTTAATACGATTTCACCCGCTTCCAAGCAGCCTTTGGCATCTAGCCTTTTACTATCGTGACGGCGACTTGTGGATTTAGGTGAGTAAGAACACGTTGGCCTTCTTGTACCTTCGTCGTGAAATCCCGGGCTTATAAAGGTTAAATTGTCATGTGTTATTCAGCAGCCAGCCTCTTGATTTTAGTTCACCACCACTAGTACAAGTCAACGAAAACATGGAGTCGCTCCCTTCCCAGCATTTCCTGTCCCTCGGGAGACCCGATGCTGTCTCGGGGCCGCCACCTGGGATGGTTGATACGACCACCCTGGCCGCTCACGATTTCGATGTCGATAATCGATCGGGATTTATGCCCCCGCAAGTTCCGGTCAGGCGTCTACCGTCGAGCTGGGAGCTTTGGGAAGTAGCCTTGGATGAAGCGATGGCAGGGGGTCTCCAGCTCGGCGACAAGCCTGATCTGAGTGAGCGGGAAGTTACAAACGCAGAAGAGTGGCGGGCTCGCGTGCGATCGGTGAGTTTGTAATCAGCTTCAGGCCAGATCGAGGAATTGATCACTTCGTGGTTGGGGTGGTTATTCTAGTTGCCTGTCCTTCCCATAACCGAGCTCAAGAACTCTGAAGTCAATCTTCGTCGCGGCCACCTCGTATTGGCGTGGATATTGCATTATTATGTCCAAACGCATTCCGCCACGGCAGACGTTCATATTCCCCCCTCGATCACACTCCCCCTACTTCAGATATGTGCGCAGCTTCAGCTGCCACCCGTTCTCACCTACGCTGACAACACATTCTACAACTGGGACTTGAAGGTCCAACAGGGTGAGAACGAGATCCCCCGCCTTGATAATTTACGCTGCCCGATTCTGTTTACTGGAACGGAGGACGAACAGGAATTCTATCTCGCATCTGCCCGTATTGAGCTTCGTGGCGTCGAAGCGCTGGAACTGATGCGGGCTACCATGGATGAGGCATTCGTAGGTGACGATATCGCGCTACGCCGTATCACATCGTTCCTCCTCCGCCTCGCCGTCGTCATCAAGGACCTACGCGAGCTGTTGCTCGGTGTCCGCAAGGGCTGCAATCCAGACGTGTTCTACAACCAAGTGCGCCCATGGTTGAGGGGACTGAATTCGAACAGCAGAAAGTGGATCTTCGAAGGTTTGGAGGACGACCCAAGCTTGACGGAACCGTCAGAGCTATCTGGTCCCAGCGCAGGCCAAAGCCCGCTCATCCACGCGCTGGATGTCTTCTTAGGGGTAGATAGGTTCTCTCATGCCGGCTCTAACTCAGGAGCGAGCCCTGGGGTCGCAGCACCATCGTTCCTCGATAGGATGCAACTCTACATGGCCCGCCACCACCGTGCATTCCTCAACCATCTGAAGTCAAATCCCCGGCCTCTGAGGGACATGGTGCTCTCCACGGACAATGCACCTTTGCTGGAAGCGTATAACAATGCGGTAGTTGCACTGAAGGAGTTCCGGGACGCCCACATGATCATCGTTACTATGTATATCGTAGGCCCTTCAAGGCGTGCTCAACCAATCTCCGCTACTCCGGCCGAGGGTGCTACAGCTGCGAGCGAATACTCTGGGCCCGCTCCTCTCAAAGGGACTGGTGGCACAGATGTCGTCGGTTTCTTGAAGGGCGTCAGGGACTCTACGGCAGAAGCGTTGATCCATTGAACCGAGTAATCATTCTCGTACACACGTAGAATTGATAGAAGCCAGTAGATTATTCCTAATCATATTGCAACTTTGCTTGCAGACGATATGGCTCTACGTGAAGGGTAATACGTAAGTATTACGGGCGGAAGATTGAGTAGGCAATCATCAAGCGCCCAGGCGCCCAGTCACTTCATTCGAACTATCAGTGAATCACTACATACACTAGCACCAGTTCAGAACCTTATGGAACCTCCGGATTGCCAGCTAGCGTTCTTCCATGACTTATTTCGCCATTCTTGGCTCCGTCGAAGCCGCAGCCGTTGTCAAAGTCTGACTGACAATGTGGGTCACTTACCCCCTGCGACTGTTGTGACAAATCCTGGTCTACTATCTATTCGGTAAACGTCGACACAGGTTGACACCTACAAGTATGTTGCGGCGGCATCACAATCGGGTATTTGTTGAATTGATTGCGCATCATGATTTGCAGGGCACTATGTTTTTGACGTCGACACTTGTCAGAGTAGATCCCGTCCGTTGACGGCGCACCAGGGCAACTCCATTCATTTCTCCATCACATGCGTACCGCCATCACCTCAGCAACGATAAACTTGCGCTTGACCTTGAATCATGGAGTGGCCGGGCGGCGAGGCTCGGCGGACTAAGTTGCGGCTAAGAGCCGATCGGCGACTCCTATTGCATTATAAGGCCAAGAAACTTTCTTCGCTGGCCCGCCACCTTCAACGCGTTGAACTACGTCGATATGACCGTCGCTGACTTTTCCTCAAATGATTTCCATGTCTCGCCGACGACAGGCTTCATGCCGCCTCAGCCGCCTCCGGACAGCCTCCCAGCGTCCTGGAAACCATGGGAGGTCGTTTTCCGCGACGCGCTGGACGGTGGCTTCATGCCAGGGGACAAACCAGACATTACTGACGAGCAGAAGCAGGATACTGAGCGGTGGCGGGCCTCTGTGCGCCAGGTGAGTAGGCAACATCCTCTCCTCAATGCCACTTCTGACGCTGAACAGTTGTCCGTCCTGCTAACTCATGACCTCATGACATCAGAGGTCAATTTGAGACGAGCTCACCATGTCCTCACATTTATTCTGCATTACTACGTGAACAGTCTTCCCCCTGATGCTCCTATCCTCATCCCTCCTCCCATCACCGTTCCTCTGCTCCAGATATCCCAACGGCTGCAGCTGCCTCCCGTCCTCACGTTTTCCGACAATGTTCTATACAACTACATCATCCCATCCGCCCATACAACCATGCCTTTACAAACCCCCACTGTCGAGAACATTCGTTCACAAGATCTATTCACGGGCACGAAAGACGAAGAAGAATTTTACTTGTGCTCAGCTCGGATTGAGCTAGCGGGCGTCGAAGCACTCAGCATCATCCGGGACGCCATGAACGAGATATTCATCGGTGACAGCCTTGCTGTTCGACGAATCACGGCATACCTCTACCATTTGTCAACAGTCATCAAAAGGCTCAAAGACCTACTCATGTCTGTACGCGACGGATGTGATCCAGAGACTTATTACACCGTCGTACGGCCTTGGTTCCGTGGCGAAGACTCGGATCCTAACAAACGGAGATGGATCTTCGAGGGCATGGAGCAGGATTCTAGCCTCAAACAGCCTGTGGAACTGTCAGGTCCAAGCGCTGGCCAGAGTTCCATGGTCCACGCCCTTGATCTCTTCTTGGGGATACAAAACCGCACGCCGTCCTCCCTTGATAAACCCGCTTTCCTCACACGCATGCTTTCGTATATGCCGAGGCATCACAGGGCGTTTTTGATTCATCTCGCGAGCACACCTAGACCGTTGCGCGATTTCGTTATGGCTAAAGAGGACGCGGCACTGCTTGCTGCGTATAATACGGCAGTGACATCATTGAAGGAGTTCAGGGATTCGCATATGATCATCGCGACGTTGTACATCATCTCGCCTGCGCGCAGGGCGGCAAAGGCGGCAAAGGTCACCGAGGAGGAGAAGCCGTTGAAAGGTACTGGTGGGACCGATCTTGTGAAGTTTCTGAAGGACACTCGGGATCGTACAAAGGACTCTGTAATTTCCAAATAATTGTGATACTTCTGTTGCTTGATAGCTTATCCTTTACCTTTTTAATCTAGATACCCTTAGCATACTTAGCCGGGTTAGATTTACGGACTATTATGTAGACCTTTTGCACATATGATTATGATCTTCCTCGAGTCCCGCTTTGCACTTAGTCTTTCTGTCTGGACTCCGAAGTATTATGATTCAACCATGTGCGTGGAAGCATTATTCCACTTCTACGAAGGGAATGAAATGGTTCTCGGGCATCGAACCAGGAAGTAGAGATGCTTGCGCTTCTATAGATAGATCACTTCAACCCCGCATCCTCACATAAGCTTAGACAGCTGAGGAGGCTACTTCATATGATCTTCCTATATGATTTACAGTCATGTGAAAGGTCGGCGAGTCCTTGCAATTGTGCAGGTCACACTAACTCATTCGAATCAGTCCGAACAGTCTATAAGAGCAACGCGGAAGAGACAATAATACGACCATTGCAGTACCGCTGTACCAATGATAAGAT
Organism: Pleurotus ostreatus; assembly: GCF_014466165.1. NCBI lineage: Eukaryota > Fungi > Basidiomycota > Agaricomycetes > Agaricales > Pleurotaceae > Pleurotus > Pleurotus ostreatus. The sequence continues at coordinate 535,935 of NW_023503162.1, read as the reverse complement.
GGACTGGTCCAAAAAGAGTAGGGTGGATGAAGAGCGGACGTAGCTAGCTGCGATATATCTAAACCTATGACAGCGCTCGTGTTCGGTGATGTTGGATTTCAGCAATCTTGGCGGTACAGGGGTATAGGGGATGCACGTGACTACTGTAGTATCATGTCGCGCGCATGTAGTATTTTCTTCATGCGTTTGCTGGAGTCCCAGCCAAACGCAATATATCTACTTGCTCACTCGGAATTCGCGCGACCTCACCAGCTTATTTCAACAGGTGACCCGAGTTGTTGGACCTGCTGCTTCAATTCGGAATCCTGAGATGACTACGTCCCCACTCACATTTCCCAAGCAGAAACAAATGGTGTACCAAATGACAACACCGGTACTGACGCCGACCTCTACAGCATCCTAGTAGACAGGTAAATGTAACTAGCAACGGGACCAAGAATCCGCATCTATGGACAAGGATCACACACTGCTGCCTTTCGTAACTAGGCAATTCAACAATGTCTTCGAATCTGCCTTTGGTGCCTTACCAAAAGAAGCTGCCGGACTCGGCCAGTGGGCCCGTTCCTTAGACATCGTCAACAGCATTGCGACATATAGACTGCATTCGCCAGTTGGCTTCTTATCTAGCCGCCATTCTATCGCGCGAACCTCGTCGACGTCGCGAAAGCGATGCCAGGGAGAGGCAAAGAAACACCGAGGGGGCGTAGCGGAAATAGGCAATGTCCCTTCGGCGCTTTGCGCACTCGGACCCTTCTTTGAACTCGCGTCGACTGTAGGTCCACTCCATATCAGCGACCGTGCCGACCTATCAGCTCTCGTGGTACTCATCTGACTCAACAAGAGTGAAATGATGGCGTCCTGGCTTCGCGAGCTTAGCCTGATATAGAACAGAACCACTCACCTGACCATTGACGCGATACAGAAGCATGCAGATGGCGGCGCAGTTGCGCAGACCTCGGGAGATGTTGTAAGTACCCAAGGGTATTTGTACGGTCCCGTATCGTGGATTGTCCTGAAAGAATGGAGATCCAAACACTCGAGCGTCTCTGATACTCCGTACAATGCGTTGGCGTTTGCTGGCTCAAAGATTACAGTGTGGTCTCCCGTGATACCGCGCATTGATGGCTAACTGTGAAATCAACATATCACGTGACCGCGTTCTATCAGCAATATTGCTGGTGCCACTGTTGGGTGTTCGGAGTTGGAGGGTGTTAACTTCCCCCGTTCTGAGTCCTGACCCAGTGCACATAGCAACCTCAAGATCTCAACTGTGATTCCACTCATAAGCGTATGGGTAGCTGTTATAAACGGTAGTTTTCTAGACGACGACGTCAATACAGCATCGTAGATAGATTCGCAATTACGGTTTACGCGCCGAGCAGTAGAGATTATAGCCGATGAAGCATCGGCTTTTAGTTGGCCTGATTGAAACACCTATGCGATGCAGACTCTCTGATGTTGAGTGGAAGTGTTATGTTGGTTCAGCGCCTAGTAACAGCTTGGCGTCTCTTGACATCTTACCAACATCATGGCTACTGGCCAACGGCGACCACAGACCATGTTTTCCAAATCGGTTGGTCTTCAGCCAGCGGACAGCGCTGCAGAGTTTAACTGCTGAGTTCCTCTTTCTCCGAGACCCCGTCATCAACACAGGCGTATACAGCTGCGCTGCTATTTTGGCAAGCACGTTTTGTTACCATGCGATCAACATGCGATCCCGATATTGAGGGTGGGTGAGCCGCCTTCCTTGGCTTTTCGGTTCTCCTCACAATCCAAACAGCGTATGCAATCTATCACGAACCACAATGGAGGGACCGCTTCTAGCGTTTGTTTGATATGGGAGCGGCCGTTCGGGCGCTATTGGCACGCCCTGATACCATTTGGAGAAAACTCCCGACACTGATTTACCCGATATGGTAACCGACTAGCGTCTATCAGTTGATCGGGACCCTTCACTCGGAGCATGCGAGGGGAAAATGACTCGTCTCGCGACTCCCCGGGGTCGCCTTGACCAAAGTGAGACGCGCGCACCCGATTTCGAAGCTCGCAACTGCTCTCCCTCGTGACTCACCCCATTGTGCGCCTGTATGTCGGTGTTGGTTCACATATTTGCGTGTTGATGACAGCTGGTCCTATAAAGATTTCGACTCGAGATATGACTCGGCTCGCTACCCCCCACCCCGCAGACCTTTCTCGCCCTCACTGACTCATTCAGACTACTTGTTAGCCATGCATATGCACACAGGCTCGCCGTCGCCGTCGACATACAGCTACGATGCAAGCAAGTCACCATCACATCCGGCGTATTACACGCAGCACGCCTTGTCACCTGGTCCTTCAATACACGATCACCGAATCCCCGCCGTCCAATCCCCGTATGGCGTTGCACAGCCCCATTACTCACCGTCGGTACGGGCACCCCAAATAGGAAATATCCCGCTCCCCTCAGACCAAAGCGGGAAACTAGCTCGTAGGCATCATTCTGCATTGGCACCTGTGGCAGACATGCTGATCAATTCTAATAGATCGCGGACACGGCTCTGGGAGCCCGTCGTTCAGTTTAAACCCAGCATTAGTCTACAACCCGTCCGGTGTATTATACTTCAACCTCATGTACCCTACAGAAACCATCCGTTTCAAGAAAGCCGCCCAATTGCCGCAGCTCAGCGAGCCCGCGACACATCCGTGTCAGTCTAGGCTTATTCTGAGGATATACAATCAAGCCCTTCAACTTGACTCGTCTTTCGCAGCGGAGAATCCAAATGGGTTAACCCTGTACGATGTCCTCCATCGAATCTACACATGGTTCCATACTGGTGTTTCCCGCCAGGAGATGCAGGCTCTCGGTTCCCAGCAACGGGCGTACTTAACGGACTCATTCAGCCGGCGCACGGCCAATAATCCGAATGAATACCGTGCTGGTGTGAAGCGCCTTGACTGGCTCGGCCAAAGCACCTTTTTCTTCGGCCTAAGCCCCGCCCCAGACGGTTCTGGGGCATGGATCATCAACGTGGGAGCGCAGCCTATGGCATAGTGGCATAATAAGCCTATCAACCATCTGCACCCTGGATTGGACCATGGGAATCTACCCATGAGATCTCTCAGACGCATTCCATTATTCCCCTCAATCTCAGCGAAGATCTCCCACACCACTTTATACCCCGACCACTTCGACTCGCGCCCGGAGCGCAACTGGTTTTCTCTCCATGGACTTGGACTTGGACTTGTTTGTTTCTCATGTAGCGCTAAATCCCCTATCATCCATCCTGTGTTTCTCCTGTTTCTCATTATTGCTGTCCTGTTATCGTTATTGGACTATTACTATCGTAGTTATCGTACTGTACATGTTGTGCTATCGTGTTCTCCTATTAGTGTACCGCCATCTTACTATCCGGACTCGTGACAATTCCTCATCCCTACTTCCTTCCACTAGATCGTCGAAGCCCACTCTGGATATTACTGTATAGCTAACTAGCTTTATTGACACAATGTCAACGGTTACCTGTACTCACTCTACGACTTTGGAAGTATCATGAGCGTCATGAAAGATACATAATATTGGACTCAGCGACATAAAATAGGCAGTGTGCGAAACAACTTTGTTATTAATAAACAAATCGATAATACATCTGAGCGAACAAAGCTAGTAGAATGTGTACTGAAACCTTCAAACCTTCGGAGATGAACCGTTCCGCATTCTCCATGGACATCGTGATCCGGAAAACGCACGATTCAAGCGCCATCCAGCAGGTTTCTGTCTCCAACTCTCTGGCTCGGAGACGACCTTTGTCCTCTTCGGCGAGAACATCTCTTGATGGCCTGAAATGTCTTCGTGACCATCCTGGATATCAATATTCGTTGAGGTTGTTCGTCTGCGTTTACTAGCTCCCGATGTAGAAGAACCGGCCACTTCACATTCCAACTGAGGATCTAACGCAGGGATACTAGCTACCTCGAGATCAAGGATTGAACCTAGCGATGAACCGAGGGACACGACAGTTAGGGTAGGACTAGACGGAATCACTGGAGATCGGGTTTGCGTGAACGATGGAAGAGCAGCAAGGGGATCATCCCAAAACTTCTTGGCTTTCTGCGCTTCCTCTTCACCAATGAATGTCCCCGGCATCGAATTACTGGAGACAACGATACCGGCTTCGTGTGCCCGTTGCGTGAACGTTTGTTTCATTTCTTGTACGGCTTCCGCGGAGTAGACATACAGAGGTTGTAGGACGCATCGCTTCTCGGGCGGGATGGAGAGCATCACCCTGTTGTTCTTCCGTGGTAAAGGTGCAGGTAGAGGGTGTACCATTGGCCCGCTAGGAGAAGCCGATTCGGCCTTTAGTTCCTGAGTCTTCCGACCAGTTTCAAAGCGGAGACAATCATCCGCGGCGTCAGAGCCACTTTCAGAGTGACGGTCGTCTGCATAGTGAGTCTTGTCCAGCTCATGTGCACCAGGGACGAGGTGTAGAAGACTGTCGTATGCCAGTATCTTTTCTGGGGTGTCGCCGATCGGGGGTAGAGAAGCCAATAGATCTTGCGAAGCCTTCGTGCGAATCAGAGAAGAGCTGCCGGTTTGCCTTTCGATCTTGAAGCCTCTCGATTTGGGAGTTGCAGCTCCAGACACGTTGATCGTCTTGCCAGATTCGTCTGAGGGCAACAAGTCCTTTCCATCACAAGTATTCAAGTCGGTTTCAAGTCCATGAGTAAACGAGGGCATCCGGGTGTCGCCAAGATACAAACCAGTCGACTCAGAGGGAGGAGTATCGCCTGATTCTTCATGTGTCACAAAGCCAGTATCAATAACAGGAGAGGGTATCGCGATGTCTTCGAAGGCCAGAAAGTCCGAGACGGCTGAGGATTCGACCTTTCCAAGGTCGCCGTTAATTTCAGTTGCGAATAGCGTTTCCGAAAGGTCCATATCCAGGAAGATATCGTCGATGAATACAGGGAAATCGGCGTCGTTGGGCGTGGAGCACGGTGCACAGCCAATATCGAGATCGTATATCACGGAGCGATGGCTGTTTCCATTCGATAGTTCCGGAGTCAGCGTTTCCTCGCTAGATGATGCTGATACCACAGGACAAACCGAATTCGTCCGGTTCGATGCAGCTTTAGCCTTATCTGCTGACTCTTTACGTGTTGGTAGTCGACGAGTTCGGGGTATAAGATCAGGAGCGATAAAGCCTAACAAAATCTACGGGCCATGATCGACACGACAGCGCGCGAGCCCGAAAAGGCGTCTTACCGAAAGCAATATCCACCCGCACGACACAACTGCATCTAGGAAGGGCGGCCGCGAGGGAACAGCGGGGGAGTGGACGGCGAGATCCTGAGTTGCGTTCAAACGACCTTCACCTAAACGGTTGTCATTGTGTGCACCGTTCACGACCATGTAGGTTGAAGAAGAGCCTGATATCAACAGCGGGTGAGTGAAATGTCTTCCGGGGCCAAGAGTAAGCATGGGCGGGGGTGCAGGCAGGAAGAAGTGCAAAGGCGATTTCGTCCATGAAGCATCATAATCGAAAAATTTCGAGAAAAAGAGGCGGAGGGAAACGTAGGCGCAAAGGGCAAATTTCACTGAGGCGTACATGTATCGCTGAAGTATCCGACGCTGGGCAGAAGGTGGTGAGACTGGAGAAAGAGACGAAAGCTGAGACGGACTATGGCAACCACGTGGACTCGAACAAATCCGGCGTGACACACTCAGTGCTTGATGCTTGCTTGATGCACAGAGCCGATGAATTGTTCCCAATGACTTCAATGTTCCCTTCAGCGGCAGGCCAGCAATTAGCCCTGATACTAGATACTACTCACCGAGTGTCTGGAGGCGCCGACAGAGTCTGGTTTCGCGTCTCCAGGCCTTGACGGTGTCGTTCACCTGGACAGGTTGGAGTGAAAGACTCCTTATGCAGAAATGACAGGTACGCAATCATCTCTCACTGAATTGTAGGACTAGGTATTTTCCCGGGCTCCGGTGCGCGTAGGCTTGACGTGGGTGTATGATTCCAATCCGTCCATCCAACTCGCCGAGATATAGTGCCTACACCTTGGCGTAGAGTTCTAAAGTGCCCCATGGAGTGTTCCTCCACGTGAATGTCCCCGAACTGAACATCCACACTTTGAGTACAGCTCCTCTGCTTGGGGCGCTCCTCGCTGCCAACAAGAGCTCCGTCCACCACACAGCAGTGATTCTGTGTTATAGCGAGAAATCTAATGTTAGTCACGTGCGTATGCGTCAAGAACACCTTCACGGTGATCTTCGTACATACTCTCTCTCTCTTTTCACTCAAGATGGTCCAGAGCAACAAATTCTCAGCTTGGATTGAAATAGAGGGGGTTCCGACTAAAGAATACAATGTAGAGATCGCAGAACACGAAGGTGGAGTCCCGGTCGTTACGTGTTGGATTGCATCGGAGGAGGCAAAGGTGAGTGCGCCGGGTAACGGTTGGGAACCTCACTAAACTTCTTTGAAGACGTTCAGTGTACATTTTAAGGATGTATCCTGCTCTGCTGACACATGGTGGAGGCTGAGCGCAGATGGTTTGCCGATACCAGGACCAATTCTAGGGCCAAAACGCAAGGGACGTCCGTCTGAAGTGACCGGTACGATCAAGGATGTACCCGTATCTTCAACAGAGACGAGTCCTCTCGTGTTCTCGAAGATCACCACGACTGGTGAGTAAAATATACGGACTTTCGACTTGGAAACTTTCTTCATTGATGGCATTCAACCCTTAGACGATGACGCATATATGCACTCTGCGATCGACCCTAAATTTGGGGAAATCACGCTATCTGCGTGGTCTACTCGACTGGGGAGATACCTCAAGGGGGAATCTAGGACGGAGACAACTTCTGCTGCTCCGCGTTTGGGAGGACCAGTCCATGAAACGTCTAAGAAAATAGGAGGCCATTGCGTTAGGTCAGCTTTCAAAATTCTTCATCAGCATTATCTGAGCGGACGTGTCAGTAGCTTCGGAAAGCCTGTCCAGGTTAAACGGACACCGGGCATCAAAAATAGCAGGCCCGCGACACACTATTTGGAGCGTGTCGAGCGTTTGGTCTCTTTCAGTTTCAAATACCGCCCTCTCGGTACGACTTTGGCTTTGTTGCCCTTTTACTTTACATCCATTCGCGGCAAAGCATTATTACAGGCAAACGGCATTGCTCCCCCTCCGCCCACCGTTGAACCTGCCTCAATGATCTCCAGACGCAGCCCCGAATCCGGGGGTCAGAGTACCAACGCCCATCCTGTTGACACAGAAGAAGTAGATCTCTTAAGAGTCAGTCGCTTTCTGGTTCAACTCTGAAACAATAGCCATCCATCACGTCTCACACATCTGCTATTAGCAACAACTTCAACTCATTCAGAAGCGGTTGGACGAGATCGACAAACCTCGAGGTGTGAAACGAGAACCCGATACGGCCGACCATAAAGCCAATAAAAGGAGGAAACGCGTGAAGACGGAGGGTCAAGTTCCGATTTTCATACCTGGCGAAGTCATCGACCTTACTTGAAGGCGAATTTCCGTATCATACAGCATTATTTTCCGTCTAATGCTGATAGTTATAGTTTCGTGCTTTCCTTGCAATACGTCTGCGCGTGACAGTTTGTGTATACTAAATGATGACAAGTATTTGAACCGGCCGGCCCATATCAATGTTGGTGAAATTTCATTGTGTGTTTGGAACACTATATCTATAGGGAAACGAAATGCCTCTGACTTTGTCCGGTCACAGCATGGATCTACTTCATGAAGGGTCAAAGTAGAGCGGTGGATATTGTGTCCAAGCTGCCTGCTGCCCGCTTGGTGTATCGATTCTTTTATTAGGATCATACATGACACAATCCAACTGTACCAAAGTACTTTTACACCCAAACGGGATCGCGAACCCTTCTCCACGGGCCCCAGCGAGCCCCCGCCCCGAGGAAAGCAATCCCATGGCCGTAGAAGAACTAAAAGAGTCAAGAGCCAGTCACTTCCCCGTAGCACCCCGTGGACCAAAGTTGTTATCTGGCTAGTATTCCGCAGCGTCAGATGCAAACCATGCAAGAACGCCGATTAGAGAAGCCTCGCGGCACTATTGGGAGAATACAGAATCTGTGTATAGTCGCGTGAGCCCCTGCAACCCCTGTACGGTCTGGATTGTCAGAACGCCTGATATCGCGGAGCGAAGGGCACGGAAGCGTGCAAAGGACTGTAAAGGATGAACCAAAATCTACGACCCGACCTAACGTCTGAACAAGAGGAACTCGTACAAATCCAATTGTAGATGTTTTATCTGTAGAACGTACTCGCTATGGACCTTCAAGTTACGAACAGGGTTCGAGATCTTCCATGCCCCACACTCGAGTTCCTTCATGTCGACAGCTTAGACTTGCCCGTCCTTCCCCCTCGTCGTAATTTGCAAAAAGTACTGGATACATACGAGGATTGACTTCACCTCCATGTGCACTTCTAAGTCATATTCAAGTTTTCGTTATTTCAGTTATTTCAGTTGGGAGAATTTCTTTGGGGCTTTATTAAACATCCGAGATCTCTGTTTATACCACTGGGGTGCTCTGACGATGAGCGACGCTTTACATATCCCGTACTTGGCTGTAAACCAAAAAGATAATGAATCGGACATTTTAGACCACGAGCGCCATCCGTCGAAATCACATGCCCCGCCCCCACATGCACCATCCCACTAGTACTGTGCTTGTATTCCTCTCACCTCTGCCATCACGTCTTGGAACGAGCAGGGGCTGACATATGGTGTAGACTGCCATGAATCTCTTCTCGAAACCACTCAAGCCATCAATACCTCTATCAAGAAGCTCAGCGTTCACATTACTGGCCGCTTTTCTCGTTCTGAGGTCCCGAGTTTTTACGATACCAAAGGATGCTCTCGCGAGACTCAAGAAAGTAGCAGGAGTAAACCAGAATGCAGCCCAAGAGCTAGCGGAAGCCCTTCAGCAAGTGTACACCAAGGAGGCGGACGGCTCAAAGACCTTGCTTGTACCGTATCGAAACACAGTGTCCAAAGTACGTTCGTCGTCTTCATGTCAGACCTGTACTCAGCTTCCCCCCAAGGTCAACATCCAGCCGACACCGACAGAGAAATTCGAGTCCGATGCTCCGTACTTTCCTGAGATCCCCCCTGTTTCGCAAACCAAACCAAATGTCGACTCCAATTTCCTACGGCAGCTGCGAGCCATACTATTCCGAATAGCCTTCCCGAAATTCCGGTCGAAAGAGACGTTCATCGTCGCGCTGCATTCGTTCTTCCTGATTCTCCGAACTGTGCTTAGCGTTGGCGTGGCCAGGTTGGACGGAATCATCGTCCGTGATTTGGTTCGCGCGGACGGCAAAGGTTTTTTAAAGGGATTGGGTTTATGGTTCCTACTCGCGATTCCGAGTACATACACCAATTCTATGGTGAGTCCTACATTACGAAGAAACACAGTTTCTGACTACGGTGTCAGATTCGGCATCTTCAAGCCAAGTTATCACTAAATCTACGGACGCGTTTATCGAGATACATCAACGATTTATACCTTTCTTCGGCGCCCAACCTCCGTTACTACCGCTCTGACTTGGATGGCATCGACCAATACGTCACCGCCGACGTCGACGCGTGGGCAGACGCTCTGGCAGGCCTCTAGTGCGCATTCTTCATCCATCTAGACTCGTAGGTATTAACGCTCCTTATAGCGGGAACATCCTGAAACCCTCCCTCGATATCCTCCTCTTCACCTCACAGCTATCACGTACACTGGGTATACGCGGTACATTACTGTTGTTCGGAAACTACTATGCGACGGTCTCTATTCTACGGGCGGTGACTCCTGCGTTTGGGAGGCTAGCAGCTGTTGAGGCACGCCTTGAAGGTGAGTACCGCGCTGGGATGGGACGGATAGGTCGGGAAAGCGAAGAAATAGCGTGAGTTTGTTGTTCCATGTTCCAGCTAATATTATTGACCTATGCGCCCAGGTTCTATGACGGCGGTGCCCGCGAGAAGGATATACTCAGCCGGGCCTATCTACGGTTGATCAAGCACGTCAACTCCATCTATAAGGTATGATATACGCCGTTTCGTTGGAGACAGAGTCTCGGTCTCACCAGTTCCCGAACAGATTCGAATAGCCTATGAATGGACAGAAGACTATGTTATCAAATATATGTGGTCTGCTGCTGGGTATGGACTCATAGCTGTACCGTTGCTGTTCACACGCACGAAGCGCTCGCTGGGTGTCCAGACCGGCGCAGCTGCTGGAGAGAAACCTGACGATGCTGTTGCAGGTAGAACGGAAAGTAAGACCTCCATTCGTGCGGAATGCCAGTGACCACAAACTTACAATCTATGGCTAGCTTACATCTCGAATCGACGCCTACTCCTCTCGTTGGCCGATGCTGGCGGCAGGCTCATGTACGCCTACAAGGATCTGCTCGAACTTGCCGGTCTGACAACTCGGCTATACACTCTGCTGTCGAACTTGCATAATCTTCAGCCCCTTCCACCGAGTTCTACGGACAGCGAAGACGTGGTAGAACTAGACCACGTTCACATCGGTATCCCACGCCCGAGGGGAAATAATCAGGATATCAACATCGATGGTGATGGCGCCCTTGGCTTGGATTTGCAGTCCTCGAATGAAACGCCGGCGTTAGTCAAGGATCTCTCATTGGTCTTGAAAGAAGGCGAGCATCTTATGATCACTGGCAGCAACGGCGTCGGTAAATCCTCCGTCGCTCGCGTTCTGTCGGGTCTATGGCCGCCCCAAGGAGTCAACTCACAGGTCAATCGCCCGTCGGACAAAGGACGCAAAGGCTTGTTCGTCGTCCCACAGAGGGCTTACATGGTCGCGGGGAGCTTGCTGGATCAGATAATCTACCCGCATTCTTATGCCGAGTTTTTGGAATCAGGCAAGACGCTGGAGGATTTGATGAAGATCTTGGAGATGGTGTATCTGGCTTATTTACCGGAGAGAGAGGGTGGGTGGACGACGAGGAAGGAGTGGAGGGATGTGTTGAGTGGGGGCGAGAAACAACGGGTAGGCCACCCGATTTGCCCTGGCTACGGGACTCTGAAGCTGACTAACTGTGTAGATGGGTATGGCTAGGGTGTTCTATCATCGTCCCAAGTTTGCCATACTAGACGGTATGTATCCCCCTTCTCCCCATATACTCATACTCGAGCTGACAAGTTTTTTGTTTCAGAGTGCACAAGCGCCGTGTCCAGCGATGTTGAAGGCCGGATGTACGAACACGCAAAGTCGCTCGGTATCACCCTGATCACCATATCTCTCAGGTACATACCTGCCTCTTCCACCCCCATATCCTCAGGCCCATCTAACGCGACTTTCTCTCTTATAGACCTTCCCTGATGAAGTACCACACCAACTTGCTGACGCTGGCAGGCGACGGGTCTGGGCGTTGGTCACTCTCGCGCGTGGGGACGGCGGAGGAGCTCATGGGCATCGACCGTGAGGTTATCTCATTGGAGGCCAAACTGGCGGAGGTGGGCAATTGGGAAAGAAGGGTGAAGGAGCTTGACGGCTTGCTATCGGCGCAGGAACCTGCAGACGACGACACGGTCATCGTGTAATGGTGTAATGTGTATAATCTATCATGACATGTACTTAACATCTAATGGGGCTGCAGACGAGGAAACAACGTTGGGCAATCACATACCCCGATGGCTCCTAGAGATTTTCATGGGTGTATGAACACAATTCTCGTCAGTACCAGGGGGTTCTCGTCCCCGAGAATTACGAGCTTCTCCAAAAGCCGAGGGGATGGCGCACCAAGCCACCCGCGAGGCTTACTTGATGTTGAACGATGTAATCATAAAGTAGTCGGTAATGGATCAAATTAACTGAACGAAGAACGATCCCATTTCCCAAGGCAGAGCCTTTTGTTAGTGGGTGATAGTGGGTGCCCCGCCGATAGAATCGCGAAACCGCGAAAAGCACAGACAACCACGCGCCAACCGAACACGTCGCGCAGAAGACATTCTTTCAGGACGATGTTCTCTCATACATGAGTGTATGTACGGCCATTCGGTTGCGATGTTTGCGGCTTATCCTTCAGGCGAAAGGAGACCTCAGCCGCTACAAAAAAGAAAAAGCGTTTTGGACCAAAAAAGAGGTACATGGAAATACAACGTTATATGTGTACTTGGTACATCGACGTGACAAAATTGTTGCGGCGTTGGCTTCAAAGCTGTGGTGAAGTATCAACACGTCTAATAACAGAACTGGACGACGTTGCTACACTTATTGATCTAGATGACTGGTATAGGTCTCGGTCAGAGTGGTCGCAAGTGATCCGTCCTGTCCGCACTCCTTGAGCTCGTACTTGCTTGAACACAGGGATAAGCCGTCGAACTTCATCCCAATGCTTTGCGTTGAGTGAAGGGTCTAGCGCACAGTCATCGGGTAGAACACTACTTAAATAGACCGCGAGCGAGATTGGCGACAAAAGGGACGACCACCCGATAGCGAATCTCTTCAAGGTCGTAAATTCCGCCGATGCTGGAAGCGCTCGGCGGTGTTCATCGTCGTTTGCAGGAGGTGGCGGTATGTGTTCATCGGCGGCGTTTACGTACAGGCCCAGTGATACGAGGTTGGGGCAGAGGTCACGAAGCATCGAGAGCACCGACACGGCAAGCGGCGACGCTGTGGGGAAGTGGGGATCCGGATTCAAGACCAGAGTCGTAAGATTAGGCAACGCTCGGGCGATTGCGACGATGTTCTTTGTAACAAGTTGAAACGGCATTATATGGCGGAAAGAAACCAACTGAAGGGCTGTGAATTGCGTTATTGATGACAATTCGCGAAAGGTTATGGCATCGTCTTCTCTCGCGTCTCCTCGTGGTCCAGTGGCGAAAAGGGTGATAGTTTCTAGGTTCGGACAGTATTTTGATAACGCAGATAAAATTACTTTGTATTCGTGCGGTTCTACGATACTATCGGGAGATTGAGCCTCGAAGCGGGTGAGTGTGTTGAAATGGCTGCCTTGTGAAATGAACTTCGCTGCGCGGGGGAATGGAAGAACGACGGAAAGAATGCTGATCGCCGGAAACCCACCGGAAGGGAGAGACAGCGAGTACAACTGGTCATAATCAAAGAGCTCGATGTTGGCTCCCTCGTCGGCCAAGGTTGATGTAGATAATTCATGCAGGCTACTACAAGATGCCACAGCGTCGACCATGGCAGGGGTGAACCAGGGTATCGGGAGTGTCAATGATCGTAGCAATGTTAGCCCCGGCAGGGCTTCAGCGAGCATAGTCTTGGCGAGCGTTCCCTCGTGGCCATGCAATATCTGAAGATCTGACTGCCAAAATCAAAATTGGTTTACTATATTCTCGCCAATGCGCGGTATAGGATCCCCCAACTCCTGCGGTTGGATGGTGAACGGTGGTCATGATCACATTTTCTCGCACCATCAAAGTTACTTTCTTACTGCATCCCATCTAGTAACACCGATCCTGCTGGTACCGCCTAAAGTGTGAGGCCAGTGGTGCCTCACTTGCAGCCAGAAGAAACCCCAAGCCTCAAGCAGGCTTTATGGCGAAGGACAATCTTGAATGTACGTGGTTACTGATACTTCGTTCGGTGGTTTGTTTTGCACCCCCGTCTCTGCCCATCTTTGCATCAACAAAACAACCCTCGAGTTAACAATGCACATAGTAGATAAGGCGCCCTTCATATGCGACATATGTCCCGGGAGAGCGTTCAGGGCGAATATAAGTGTAAGCTTCATACACTGTGTACTTGAATGTTATACCAAAGGATGAAACGACTCCACTCCGCACCCATAGATAACAGCGAGATCGTCCGAATATTTCGTCAAAAGTCTGTGATGGGTCCAAGTCTAACTAGGCGTCATATCGAGCGGCATAAATAAACTGACTGTCCTTTGCGTCGTCCAGCTTGACAGGGTGGTAGTTTGAAGCCATACGCATCGGGCCTTTGCGAGCCCTCCCACTCCTGGATACGAAGACGTAGAAACCTAGTCCGCTCATGACCAGCATCAAAGCTAGGTTACCAGCAAGCAACCCAATTATGACTGGGCCATACTTGTTCAGAAGTATCGACGTGTCAGAAGGATTGGCCCCAGCTCGGCTACCGTCTGCAGCGAGAACACGGCCAACAGTCGCATCACCGGGGATGCAAGCAGCAGATGGCGGTGTTTTCCCCTTCGACGCGGGATCCGTAGCAGAAGATTTATCCTTCGTGGTAGGGCCCTTTGGAGCTTGATCCCCGGCCATGTTCGAATTCGAGCTCCCCTTCGATGTTGGTCCTTTCGCTGCCGAATCGGTTTCGGACTTGGCTTTCGACGAAGGTGGCCTCGATGGTTCGTCCTCCACCACGGGGTCAGATTTGCCCTTGGATGCAGGTACGCGGTGCGAGTCGGAAGTGTTAGTCTTCGCCTTCGAGGCAGAATTAGCTTGTTCCGGGTCGTTGCCCTTTGATACTGGCGTCTTAGAGTCAGATTTCTCCTTGTTGGCGGGTTCTACCGGCCGAGGTTTCGTGACGGGATTGTTCGAGTCATCATCAGAGTCGGCCGTTGAAGGGGAGGGATGATTCGAGGCAAAGTTCTTCGCATTGGCTGCATCCTTGTTTGGGGATGAGGAAGGGGAGGATGGTGCAGACGAGCCAGGCTGTTTAACACCCGAATTTGACTCTGGCTGGCTCTTGCTCTTGGACGCTTCCATAGCTTCCTTGGCCTGCTGAGTAAAGGTCTTCGGTTTCCCAGCATTTGCCAGTTCTTTCGCTTTTTCCGACACACTATTCGCTTTCTCCTTACTCTTCCCGGCGGCTTCTACCTCCTTTGCCTTTTGCGAAATATCCCCTCCAGAACTGTTGGGTTTGTTATTCACGGCGACGCGAACAGGAGCATCCGCGTTCCCACTCCCCTTGCCGGACGATTCGAATGGTGCGACAGGTTTGTCTGCAGCGGGTTTCGTAGCCGACCCGCCACCGCTGCTCTTGTTGCTACTTGCTACTTGAGTCCAACCGCTCTGACCGACCTTTGAAGACGAGTTAGGAGACACAGGTTTGTCCATCGTTGGTTTGGTGGAGCCGCCCGGGTTGGGCTTGTTACTTGACGCTACCTGAATGGGGCCACCGGTAGCCCCCTCTTTCGTTGCGGACGATATGGGCTTATCGGCTGCTGGCTTGCCCCCGGTACTCTTGCTGCTAGTCGCAGCCGTCACAGAGCCGGGGGTATCGGATTTCGAAGCAGACGACGCAGGCGAAACAGGTTTATCTGTAGAAGGCTTTGCCAGGGCGCTGTCGTAGCCATCCTTCACTGACGATATCAAGCCGGGAGAAACAGGCCTGTCTGAACCAGGTTTTGCAACAGCATTGCCTGGGGCTCCCGTTTTGCTGCTCGAAGCGACCCGCACAGGCCCAGAAGCTGGTGATCCCTCCTTCGTAGAGGCGGACGCAGCATAGACGGGGTTTTTCGCGGGAGACTTGATAAATCCATCGGACCCGCCTTGCGATGTGGCCTTCTTAACACCATCCACGACTCCCTTCATAGTCGAGCCCAAAGGCTTATCTTGCGATGTGGTCTGACCAACAGCGCTCATGGGACCTTTCAACGTCGGGCCCAACGCACCCGGCGTAGCTTGAGGGGCACGTTCTTGTAGAGTTGGCGACTTCCACGATGCTCAGTTGAGGTGCGATCTATTCGGAGAAGGAACTACTCACACGAGCATCAATGTCAGGAATGGGAACCAAGCGAATTGCAGAAGAATGGTTGACAAACAGAACTATGAAGGTGCTGAACAGTGCGACAAGCTTCATCGAAGAGGTGCAGAATGCGCGAAGGTGAGAGGGGGGAGATGAAAGAGGTGAGACAAGGTATATTGACTCGAGCCACCGTCGTCGAGCCTGACGTTGAGACGGCACGGGTTGTATGGGCTGTGCAGCAATTGAATGCCGTCGAGGACTGTATTAGTAGCCAACACAATACGCGTGCCACATATCCAGAAGGTCCATAGCAGAATATCGATTCCCGATACTACCAATTGTGAGTGTTCACTCATAGTTTAGGCTGTGTATAGATCATGTCGATACAAACAAGAGTACTCGCTCATGGCCCGTAAACTGAGAAGAAGTTGTACGACCCCGAGTGGGGGAAATTGCTTGGCATTAACTGTTAATCCATTTGCGGTCATGTGCGGCATAGCCCAGAATTCAGTGACGCTGTTACGGAGTGCCTGGTTTGGCTGCTTACTGTAACATGGGCCACATACTAAAATTGATGGAGCGAATGAGGCCGGTACTGATTACTGAGTGTTGACTTGAATCGGAATTATACTTTGGCTCTGGTCTTCGGCCTCTGCATCGTGACATTAGCCGGTCCATGCTCTGAGTACGTACGCGCATGGCAGCTTCCCGTTGGGCGTACTATTAGTGGTTACCTAAGAAAGATAGCATGTCACTTGAAGGTCTTCCGGCGAAGGATTGGGAAAAGAAAGTTCTGAAGACAATACGAGAGCAGGATTAAGCGCCTGAGCTCCCTGAATAGGGCTCCTGAAGTCTCCTGAGCGGCTCCATGAAGTGTCTTATCTTCCGGTATTTGAAGAAGTTGTACATTTTGCTTGGTTAGTCGGCCGAGTTTGTCCATGAGGACAAGGCTAATTGCATATGACGTGGAGCGGGAGAGGGTAGGATGAAGTGACACGGGGGAGTGATAGACATTCAAAGTGCTTGCGCGCATGAGGCAGCTGCAGGCATCATGTTGATATGAGCAGTACCAATATAAATAAAAAATAAAAATGAAGCGAGGTCGATGGTGACCATCGATAAACCGGTCAGGGTCAACGAGAGAGAGCATCGCGGCCGCGACGCAATAGACCAGTTCGCATCCCTTGGGCTCGCACTTGCTTGAACATAGGAATAAGCCGTTGGGCCAGGCTCTTCGGGCCTCAACTCTCCGTAACTGCCAAAAATCAGCACACAACCAGGCGGAAGGATGTTACTTAGATAAACGGCGAGCGGCACTGGAGATGCGAGGGACGAAAACCAGACAGTGAGCTTCCTAAGGCTCGCGAATCCCACCTTTTCTGGGACCGCTTGCTGAAGTTCTTCGTCAATTGATGGAGGTGGCGGTATGTGCTCATTTGCGGCGTTCAAGTACAGCCCCAAAGATATGAGGCAGAGGTCGCAAGGAGGCGAAAGAACCGAAACAACAAGTGTTGACGCAGCGGCAACATCGAGGGCTGGGTTTAAGGATAGATCCGAAAGATTAGGCAACGCTCGGGCGATCGCGATGATATCGTCAGCGACAAGTTGAAGCGGCATAGTATGACGGATACCATCAGATTGAAGAGCAGTTAGTCGGGTTATTGTTGACAACTCGCGATAGGTTATGGCGTGGTGTTCTGCTACGTTTTCTCGTGGTTCAGCGGTGCTGAGGGTGATACTCTCGACCCGAACAGAAAGTTGATAACGCAGATAAAATCACTCCGTATTCATCCGGTTCTACAATACTATAGGGAGATTGAGCCTCGAAGCAGGTGAGGGCATCGAAGTGGTGGCCTTGGGAGATGAACATTGCGGCACGGTGGAATGGAAGGGTGATAGAAAGGAAGCGCAGCACTGGAAACCCATCGTGGCGAAGGGACAGTGAATACAACTGGCCATACTCTGTCTCCGTCCAAGGTGGCTGTAGATAATCCATCTAGGCTAGCACAGGATGCAGCAGCGTCGACCACGGCAGGGGTGAACCAGCAGATCGGGAGAGTCAAGGATTCTAGTGATGATAGCCTGGGCAGTGCTTCGGCGAGCATAGTTATAGCATGTGAGTCGTCGCCTTCATAAAAATTAGCGTAATAGTTGAACCGAGCCCAATCTTTGCTTGTCAGTGCACGGGTAAATGCCTAGATCTCAGTTTATCAACGAATGTAGTACGGAAGGAAAACAGTATACTTACAATTACTCCATTACTCGGGGTCAGAGGCGCCAGCAGTCGGAAAAGCACGCCCAGGTCGTCCAATCTCTTCCAGATGAGATTGAGGACGAGATTGCACCAAAACCTGCTCACGCGTGCAGATCGAACTTGTTCACCGCGCCATGAGCCTTCAAATATCTGGCTCAGAATTTCCGGTACCATGGCTAATCGTTGGTCTGCTGTTTGATTCGGGAACATCGTGGTGAACGCGTTAAGGACCAAAAAATTACAAGCCGTACCCACGTGACAGGATCTGCGGTTCCCAAGATGCTTCGATATCTCGAAAGTACTACGATTTACAGCATTACACGGATGCATCAAGTAAATGGGGTATGTAATGTCGTTTATAATCTATGTCGATGGCACGAACACATCACAGCAATACAACAATATTAGCAGACTCTATCAGCTTACGAATCTAAACAGAACACTTGAATTTCCTTTTGCTTCCTCTAACAACTCTTCTCGCTCTCGCTCTTCTGGCGTGAGCTCAGCGTACCGATTCGCGTGCCTCCGGTTCAGGTACTGGTAGTAGTATTTCTGGACGAGCCACATGCAGAGGGCCGTCGTGGCGAATGCCACGTTGATGGAGTTGCCTCTGCGGAAGTCTGACGAATAGGATCGAGATTCGAGAGTGATCAGTAGCCGTGATGTGGGTTGATGGGAAATGTCATAAACGTACCAGGTGCATCGTCCGCACGATATATTTGCGAGCCCCAAGCTATTGGTGGGCACGATGTAAATCAGTTCGTATTTCATAGTGGACGGAGAAGTTGCCTGCTCACTTCCATGGATAGCGGAGAATCCACTCATTGCGCCAGTCGCTATGACCCTCTTTCCTATGCTCCTGCATACGGAGGAGGCGTAAGTATGGTCGCGCACGCGCACACATAGTGCTAAAGGGGACGAACCCAGCATTCTCGGCCATCCAAGCCACGTTGAGGGGGTGGACCGCTGGATAGGACGCGACGATGACGGCAGCAAAGTATCTATCGGGTTGGGGTAATTCAACCAGATGAATGGTGCGCGAGGAGAAGAGCGGGGCACGTACTTGACGATCCTTGGCGTTCCGGAAGGCAGGAACAGCAGAAGAAACCACCCGACGAGTTGCCAGCCGGCTATTCCCCAGATGAATAAATGACTTGGTATGCAAAGGAGGAACGGACGTACTTCCTATAGCACCGTGAAACCCACGTTCTCTCACACGATCGGAATGCCGTATCAAAAGGATGGTGGAAATAGCTTGAAGGAAATGAGGGGGAGCAGTAAGTGCATTAGCAGCGAACTACAAGATCTGGCATCAGTTCGGTGTCTTCTGATCTGAGTTAACAGAGGCGACGTACGACGTTGAAGTGGAAATTCTTGATAGTCAGCGGAAAGTCTGTCAAAAAATAATAAGACGACGTTTGACAAAGGAAATTGCAACGATGGTGAAGGAGGTAACGTACATGTATGCAAAGGCGTCATCGGCGTCAAGCCAATCGTCGTGTTCAGAACATGGATCCATATTTTGGGGTCCGAGAACGTGTCTCGCGCATCGGCCCACGTTACAGGTTTGCTATTAACGCGCAAAAAGGCACAAGTCAGTACCAAATCACATAAATGGAAGGTGATAGAGCAGGAATGAAGACAACGGACGAATCCCAAACTCACTCCAACCTCCGTTTCGCAATATCATCCCTCACGACCCGCGTCACGCTGACCTGCACCTGCCGATCCGTGAACCACGGTTTCTTCCCGCGTATCCCTCCGGTAGTATGCGCGGCGTGGCGGGGAAGATAAAACCTGTTATCATTATAATTTGGTTAGCTTATAGGGGGTGCGGAACAGTGTACGATGCGAGGATGTGGACGTGGACATGGGTGGACACACCAAGTGAATATCGCCAGGACGATCGTAATAACGCCGTCCGTCAGAAACAACCACCGCCAACCCTCCATCTTGAAGATCCCGCGCAGGTGCAGGAGCCCGCTGGCCGAGAGCCCGCTCACGGCGCTGCCTATCATCTGGAGACGTTAGTTCTTGGAACGTAGAAGTGGAAGGAGAGGGGGAAGAGATAAAAGGATGCATGCATACCTGCGCGCTCCACAGGTACGCCAACCGGGTCGCGAACTCGTTGCCCTTGTAGAACCGCCCGAAGTAAACGAGTATCGACGGTATGACGCCTGCTTCTGTTATCGCTATCCCTGGACAGTAGGTACGTGCATTAAGCGATATTTTCAGGTGGGGCATATGAGAGAAGGGGACGTACATGATCGCACTGACCACCGCAAACCATACGAGCATAGAATAGAGGAGGCACGAAGAAAGTGAGCACTAGATAAAGGAAAACGATGGGAGACGGGGCGTACCGGCGAGGTAATCCCTCCTGTTCCGTATGAACGCGTGTGCAACAGTGATCATGCCCCACGCGAACATCAATATCGGAATGACTACAAGCAAATTGAGTTCGGTCAACAAACACTCTCATCGAGACCTCCAAAAAGCTACTCACATCGCGCTGGGCCGACAATCTTCGCCGCCACCGCACCCACCAAACAAAACACAAAGAACAGCGTCGAGTGCACCGCCGCGCCCACATTCACCGTATCGATATCAAACCCCAGGTCTTGCGGCAAATTGTCCGAGATCGCATTCGAGTGATTCGTGCGGTCCATGCTGAGTACGAAGATGGAGATGAGGATCCAGGGGAGGAGCCGCGTGTCGAGGACGCGGATGACGGAGAGTTCCTCGGAGGAGTCGTAGATGATGTCGGGTGCGAAGTAGGGGTCGGAGCTGAATGACTGGGGAGGGGGCGGCGGCGGCGGTGGAGGGAGGAGGGGGTGCGTAGGGGGTGCGCCAGGGATAGAAGGACGTTCCTTAGAAGCATCTAAGGATGCGCGGCCAATGGGCGATTTCTTCCGCAGGGGGCTCACTTTCTTCAGCGCGCCATGTGCACCGCCATCGCCGTACGTCTCCTTCATCTCGGGGACATAGTCCTCCCCTGAGTCCGCCTCGCCCCTCTCGTCGCCGTCCTGAGGATGGAAGAGCGTCTCATCGGAGTTGAGGCCGCCCGAGCGCTGGCTGGCGGGTGACGTTAGGTGGGGGAGGACGTGGCGGGGCTGGTCGGGCGTGAAAGGGCGCGGCTGGACGGGGTAGCGCGAGGTAGGTGATATGTCCTCTGAGGTGATCGCCTCCCCAGGAATCACGTAGACCGAGGAGTGGGAGGAGCGGCTGTGGGTCGACGCTGATGCAGACGTTGCGAGCCCCCCGATGACGGGAACGGGGAGGTCGATGTGCGACCAGCGTTCCATTGACGGGTGGGGGTACGAGGGGCGGGGCATCGCGAGGACGGGAAGCGTCGTTGCGGCAGGTGACTGAACCTCTGCCACCCCGAAATCGTGGGCCTGGTCTTCCACTGGTGACGATTGCCTTGTGCTGTCGGGGGAGACGGAAGATGGGGAGAAATGGTCCCCTCGGATGACCACTGTGATGTTCTCGTCGGAATTGAACAAGGGTTCGCCGCGGTGGTGATGGTGGGGGAGGAACCACGAGTCAGCAGCGGGGAAAGGGATGCTTGGGGACCCGAACGCAGAGGCAGAGACAGATGCAGACGCGGACGAGGCTTGACTCGGGGAGGTCGGGGGGAAGGAGTAGAAGGTGTCGTCTGAGCTGGAGTGCCTCTGCGGGAGCGGACGCTGCGAGGCGTAGTTCTCCACGCCCAACGTGGTCGACGTCGAAGGCTGCTGCTGCGTGGGGCCCTTGACGGACTGAGGCTGAGGCCGAGCTTCGGTGCCGGTGCGTTGACAGGGTAGAGACTCGTCGAACGGAGGAGTATCATCATCCGTGCCGCCATCTCCACTCTTCATATTCCAGAATTATGGCGAATGAATGCAGGTGATGGGACAAAGCCTGGCATGAGAGAACCTTGGCAGAGGAAAGCCAACACGGCGAGTAGGGAAGGAGCATTCGTGCTGACAAGGCGCTCCACGGCAGTTGAGAAGGAAGCATGGCGGTTCTTAGTGCCATAGTGCGTTCATAGTTGATATCTACGGAAGAAAGATGACACTAGTTCACTGCGGATTCTATAGACAAATACGAATCCCCGGGTGAGCGCTGGAATTTGTGGATTCGTGAGGATGGAGTCGGAAGAGACAGCAAACAGGAAGTTACAGGATCCGTGCTGGCCAGCTGGACGCGTTGTCAACGGCGTTAACGGCCAGCAAGAGACTTACTGCTGTTCCTAAAATATAACTCGGCGGGCGATGCATGAAAGCACGGACTGTGCTAAGCACTAGCGCGAGTCTCTCATGATGACAGGTCGCAGGTTGCTGCCAGATAGTAATCTGATGTAACGCGGTCACGTCGTGACTACGTCTTCCTCCACGGACAGAGGGCAGCAAAAATAATGACAAGAGGGGGATTCGAACCCCCGCCATCTTTCGATGATGAGAAACCTGCTTATGCAGGCAAGCTAATCGCTTGAGTCACACGCCATAGACCGCTCGGCCATCTTGCCTTGTTTCCTAGTTGGAAAAGCCACTATCAGTCGGTGTGTCAGTTTCAGTCACAAACGCGTCCAGTCACACTCCACTACTCCGCGTGACTAACTCTTCGTCCCTTCATCATTTCCACCACCATGTCAATCCCCACAACGCCCCGCCGTTCGAAACGCTTCCAACCTCTGCTATCACCTTCGAAGCGCCAGGATATCCACACGCCGCCTCCTGTATCCTGGGCACGCGCTCCCATCCACGAGCGCCCGACTGTCGTTGAGACGGACTTGTTCGACGAGGAGCAAGCACGCATTGCAGAAGCTGATGATCCCACTGACTACAGCACATGCACGACACTCTACTACGATGAACTTATACGTTACTCAACGCCTCCCCAGCGCTCCAAGGCCAGATCCCGCGCCTCCAAGCAATCCAAATCAGAACCCGCAGAACGCTACAAAGTCGGCGACACGGTGCTCGTAACCACTGCAAGCCGCCACCCGAGCATCGCAGTCATCTCAGGGATGTGGGAAGTCAAGCCTTCGGACGGGATGGAGGAAAACGATGGTGGAGAGGAGGGCGATCCTGAAGACGCGTTCAAAATTCGGATACATTGGTACCTAAGACACTCTGACCTCCCAAAAATCCGGGCTGCCCGTGAACATTACGAGGTGCGTCATCAATATATTGCCTCCGTCGGTATCTTCCATTAAATATGCAACAAATCTGGCAGAACGAAGTCTACTACAGCGTAGCGTCTTCGGTACTCATCCGGCCTAGCTCTATCCAATCACACTGCCTTATATCCACCACTCCCCCCTCCAAAGAAACCACAAAGCTCTCGCGCTGGTCCATCCCCTCCACATCTACATCCTCCCGACGCACATCATCCAAGTCCAAGCCCAAGCCCAGTTCTAATGTAACGGACTCCTCACTTGGTGATGAGCACACCTACTACTGCCACCTCGCCGTGCACTCGCGGCGTGGTATCTTCTACGAGTTCTCATGGCCCGACCACCTTAGCTATGCGTTGTCTGCCATGGAAGGAGATCCAAGCGATGCGAGTGCGTGGGACTTGTCGCCTGTGGATATCGTGCGGTTAGAGAAGGGGGAGAAAGAGAAAGAGAAGACAAGTAAGCCGGCCACGAAAGCGAGGGGGAGGCCGAGGAAAGGCGGCAAAGTGGGGAGAGCGACGAGGAAAGTAAAAGAAGGAGACGAGGCACATGATGAAGAGGATAGGGAGGAAGAGGAGAGTCAGCCTAGTGGGGACGAGTATCAGGCGTCGGCAGCGAGCGACGGACAAGGTAGCGACCCGTTTGAGCTCCCTCAGCAGAACGAGGACACAGAGGACGAGGATTCACAGGAGGAAGAGGATGATGAAAGTGAGGACGAGTACGACGTCCCGCAAACGCCTACTCGCAAACGCAAGCGCGCCGCCCAAGCTACACCCCGCAAATCTCCACGAAAATCTAAATCCTTGCTCGTATCATCGTTCGCTACACCCCGCAAACCGCGCCGCGCCGCATTGGCGCAGCCGACACCACACTCGAAGGCTGCGCTCGCCAAACGCCGGAAAGTGGCTTATAAGCGGCGCAAACAGCTCGACGGCGAGGGCTCTGTCGGTGGTGAGGACGAGGACGATGGTGTTTTTAATGTTGGTGGTGTTGCGGGCGTTGGTGGGTCGTCTGGTCTATCGACCTACGCATTAGGCGTGGGCTCTGGAGACACAGACAACCTGCCGGACGACCCGTGGGTCCGGGCGATGTATATGTTGCATGTGGGCAGCCGCCCGGACGCGCTGCCGTGCAGGGAGAGGGAGTTCCAGAAGGTGCTGAGGAGCGTCAGTGAGCTGCTCGAGGAGGGGAGTGGGGGCTGTATCTGTGAGTACTTTTAGTCAGCACTTTTAAGGTGGGTTGTTTATTTAGATCGATGGTTTGGTTTGTAGATATTTCTGGTGTGCCGGGAACCGGGAAGACGGCGACTGTGCACGCTGTAGTGCGAGAGTTGAAGCGGCAGGCTGAGCAGAACGTATGTCCTTCTCTCCCCTTTATTCCCCTTCCTCTCTTACTGACTTTCATCCTCCCCGCCGCCCTCTTGTGAAAATATGATAAACCGTTCAACAGGAAACCAACCCCTTCACCTACGTCGAGATCAACGGACTGCGCCTCTCCGAGCCCGCGGCCGCGTACTCCCTCCTCTGGGAGGCCGTCTCGGGGCACGACGTCGAGGCGGAAGGCCACATGCGGATTTCTGCGAAGGAGAGCTTGAAGTGCTTGACGAAGCATTTTGCGGGCGGGGCACGAGGGCCCGGTCAGCATGCTTGGTGAGTATCTCCAATTTTGCTGTTTTCACCTCTACTTTTCACCTCCCCCGACATTTCTTCATTCTGAATGGTGTGTGGTGAAGAAGGGATTGCTGATTATATCTATTCTTTTTCCATGCTCTATTTATATCGACACTGATCTTATCAACGCTATTTATACCGACGACTGATCCAAATCGAAATGGATATCCGCGACATCTGGAATCTGCGCCCCTCTTCGGCTCGGTTATTTCGGTGCCTGATCTCGCCGCACTGCCTTTCGCTTAAACGTTCGATCTGGATTCCGCATCTGCCATCTACCTCCGCGTATACCTTCCTTAAACGCCTATCACACTGCACATCACCTCGCCCCGCCTTCCCTCACTTGGCCCATGCGACGTTCACCTCCATCCGTCCTACGGTTTGCGATCACAGCGTTGTCCTCATGGACGAACTCGACCAGCTAGTGACGACCAAACAAGACGTCGTGTATAACTTCTTCAACTGGCCCACGCTCGTCGGTAGCAAGCTTGTGGTGCTGGCCGTCGCGAACACGATGGATCTGCCCGAGAGGGTTATGAGCGGGCGCGTGAGGAGTCGGCTTGGTGCGTGGTTTTTCTCGGCCGTGGTATGAATATATTGGTTGCTGATTGTTGATTATTGTGTTTGGGTGTAGGTATGGTCCGGATAAACTTTACGCCCTACGATAAATTGCAGCTAAGTGAGATCGTTAATGCTCGACTCGCTGCTGCACAGCTCGCCTCCAATGATGGGGGCGACAAAGATGGCGATCAAACTAGGACTACTGTCGAAGTGATGAAACCTGACGCAATCAAGTACGCTGCCATGAAAGTGAGCAGTATCAGCGGTGATGCGAGGCGGGTTCTGGATATCTGCCGGTGAGTCTGCCTTTAGTTTTTATATATCTTTGATTGGGGGATCGTGGTGCTAACGGGTTTATGTCCTGGCTCGCTTTCCACCCTGTTGAAGACTTACCATAGAGCAAATTCATCAGGGGCACCAGTCTGCTCTCGCTTCCTCTGATGCTTTGCACCCCTCGGCGCCTATCCCTCCACCGAAACCCGTAACGGTCTCCGACGTGAAGCAGACGCTGCAGACGATCCTGATGCAGACTAATACTAACTACTCGATAACATCGTCCTTCATACGCGACTGCAGTCTGCATGAACGGATCATGCTCGCGGCCATTGTTAAGTGCGTGAAGAGAGAGGGCGTGGAGGAGATCAAATGGGGCGAGGTCGGTCGCCTTCCTTCCTCGTCTGTCTACATTACGCTCAATGACACCGTATCATTATCGTGTTATTCTAGATTCAACACCAGCATCTTGCCTACGCATCCATCCTCCCCGCGCACGACGAGCCGAAGAACAAGCCCTCGGCATACGACCTTACCCTGATCCTCGACTCCCTCGCCTCGTCGCACGCTCTGATTGTTGAGAATCCCTCCGGCGGTGCGAAAGGGAGGGGAGGGGGAAAGGTTGGCGAGGAGGAGAGGCGGGTGATGTTGAATCTAGAGCAGGTGGAAGTGCAGAGAGTGCTCGGTGACGTCGGCGGAGCAGTGTGGAAGACCGTGCTCGGGTGAAGTTGGTCATCTAGATGGTTAAGTCGATGTATGTTGTATGGTTTCTTGATATTTCGCCTTGCTTGTGGACACGTAGACGCTTTGTATTTTTCGGACATTGAACTCGAACTTGTAGATTAGGTTTTTTGTTATTCTATGTTCTTATGTTGCCGCGTGCGCTTGACGCATAGTCTGAAGTTCGACGGTATGGTACAAGCTCATCTTCCCCCATGGTCGCTTGCTCTGATGATTACGCTTCTACAGACATGACTTCGTGATCACGGACCATAGTCATTTGTGGTTTTGGTCATAGGACCGCAACGCGTGGACTGCTCAATTTTGGCTAACAATGTCTCCGACACGCTTACGGAGGGCAGAGCCCTATTGTCCTCCATTCAGACCGAATCAAGGTAAGGTGTGGCCAAAAGCCACACACTTCCACAAACTGCCACAACTGACCGATCCATAAAAGCCAGGACTGGTGGACTCGTGGCTTTGAACTCAACATCACCATGCCCCCCTCTACCGCTACCCAAAGGGCTCTGCGAGTCCCCGAAATCCTCCATCAGATATTTGAGGAGTCAAGCAGCGGCGACCAAGCTCGCATTGCCCAAGTATGCAAGACCTGGTTCAATATCGCCGTTGGTCTCATCTGGAAACGGATGCCAGATGTCCACGTTCTCTTGTGTATCCTGGCGCCTCTAGCCATGAAGGACGACAAAGTGGTATGCAGTCGTTCTTGTCGCTTCATAGACCATGCTGACACGGAACAATAGGTCTTTACCCGCGCGTTGACACCACAAGATTGGGTTAGATTTGATGTGTACGCTGGCCGAGTGCGTGAATTGCACCAGCATAGGTTCTGCGCCCGACCGCTCCACCCCGACCTTATGTTGGAGCTACTGGTCACGCGCCCCCCGTCAGAACTTCTTCCAAGGCTTCGCGACTTGCACCTCCACACGTGTACTCTCAACTGCGCCAGTCTCTTCCTTCACACGTCGATCACCTCATTAAACATATGCCTGAAAGGGAGCTTCCCCCTGCTCGGACCTCTCCTCTCTTCGCTGCCCATGAAAACCCCAGGCCTCGAAAAGCTTTCATTACAAGAAGATGGGTTCTATTCCCCAGAGGCCGGTGTTGAAGGGTTCCTCG
Organism: Pleurotus ostreatus; assembly: GCF_014466165.1. Lineage (NCBI taxonomy): Eukaryota > Fungi > Basidiomycota > Agaricomycetes > Agaricales > Pleurotaceae > Pleurotus > Pleurotus ostreatus. The sequence goes on along the minus strand of NW_023503162.1, from coordinate 508,470 downwards.
CTACTGCGATACATGGCTTGCCGTCGCTGGCGTCGTTGTGTCTCCCACCCTTCTGGCTTACCTCCCCCATAGCCAAGGCCGCTGCTTCCGCCCCCGCCTTGAGAGCCTTGGCCGCATCATTCACAGTCGCGGAGGAAATGCCCCTAGCTAAATCTTCCGAATTCAAGTATCTGATGTCAACGTCTCTACCCGCGGACGGCTTTCCTGCACTCACCAGCCTCACCGTCCCCACGACGTTCTCCCGCGCAACGCAGGTCCTTCTACAGGGAGACCACTTCAGCAAACTCGCCCGCTTTCAGATTATTTCCCCCCGGATCGAATCGCCGAACGCATACGAGGCAATGTTGGCTGTGTTATCCGCTTGCTGCCCCGGCCTTGAATACCTGTCCATCTCCGTCATTCCCATAGAGCCAGCAAGCTACGAGCCTCCCGCGATAACCTTCAACGACATCAAGCCGGTAACCCGATTGATGGGCCTTCAGCATCTTCATCTCCACCATCCTATGCCATTTCAAATCGATACAGAGAACGTCATCGCCATCGCCCGGGCGTTGCCCTGTATCACTACCCTTTCGTTGAACCCAGCTCCAAATCTCAAAGGAACATCGACGCTCGGTGTCGGCGTCCTTTCCCCACTTCTCAGCTTCTTTCCGGACATCAATAAATTAGGGCTATATCTGAACACCTCGGACAAGCACATACCATCCCCAGAGCGCGACGAAGAATATCGGCAAGTGGTCTTGGAGTCGGGGGAATTCACAGGGTTGGCAGAGCTCAATGTTGGGAAGACATCTATCTCGTCGCCGATTCAACTCGCGATCTATCTGAGCAGAGTTCTACCGCCCCATTGCGCCATCGAGGCGTGCGTCACCAGCGACGACAACCCCGACGAAGATGACGAAGATGAGGAAAGAGTTGTAGATGACTGGGCAGAGATTGTGCGGCTTATCCCTGCGTTTCAACAAGTGCGAGCCGAAGGGTCTTGTATCCCGAGCAGGCCGTCCATTAAATGAAGTGGACCACCATGACTGCCTAGCTCCCTCGTCAGGTTGCAGTTCGCTTGTTCATTAGGATCATGTATTAATCACTATGTATATGTATGTGGATCACCAGTAATCCAATGGTTGACTCTAGAGACAGAGATCAAGTAGCTTTCATAGGGTGAGAAGATTCTCCCCTTCGAAACTGCAAAGCATCAAGGTGTTTCTTTGACCTCTTGTGTCATTTGAGGTCTGACCCCCTCCCAAACAATGTCCCGCAGATATCACAACTATGGGGTCTCTCCCTCGGCGAGCTTGCATATGATCTACACGGAGATTAGTGATATAGACGATATCTAACAGCGCGCTGGTGATCACTGACATTTGTAGTTGTGCTTTGCCGGGAAGACGCTTGGACAAAAAGTGCAACTAAATCTAGCCTCAGCCGGCCGGCGGCGTGTCCAGGCTGGTCTGGCTGAGCGTCCCGTTCCCCGGTGAATGAACCGCGGTGCGCGGGCGAGCCTGTGGTCGAGGGCGTGTTGAACAAGATCACGCCGGGTACTGAATGATACGTCGATGGCTGGTGGGAGGTGGTAGACGCGGTGATCGCTGATAGCTGGGAAGGGGACTGCGACATCGTGCTGGAAGAGTGCTTGGTGTAGGGGTGATAGTGGTGGTAGGTGCGAGAGATGAGACTGTCAGCCCCCTGAATTTTCTGACCGTCGGGCTGACATTTTATACCCTCCCCGACTGGAGCACGCGCTCTCCTTATCATCATCGTAATCCGCTACGACCTCCTGTCCACCTCCTGAAAGCTGTTGTTGCACATCTTCGCAGTCCCGCTTGTCGACCTGTCATTACATTAGCCGTATCTCCCGGTCTGCGTCACCGAGGTAGTGGCGACGCGCTGGAGGCTTTTTATCAGTAGAACCGTCCGTCTGTGGTTTCGCAAATAGCTGGTACGATATTCTGTGGTCTACACGGAATAGCATTACTTGACCCGCGACATCTGAATGCGAGCCAGACGCTCTGAAGCTGAAGGTGCATAGCTCAATCAGTGGGACACTAAATTGCAACAGACTCGCTTGTTCTTGTGTTCTGCGATCAGGATCGACGGTGGATCGACATAATCAATAGGGGCCGGCGGCGAGAATCCCTGCACTCCTCTCCGTCAGGGGTTGAATTGATTCCATCCCAGGCCTCAGGGATGTCGTCACCAGAATATTAATGCTTCCGGGGAGGTTGCCTTGCGCTGGAAAGACACACACTCTCTGTCTGACGCGATAACATCCGGCTCATTGCTAACATTGCTAATTACCTCGAGCCGTACTGTCCCGCGGATCGCTCAACACACTATTGGGGAGGCTACATCGTCCGTTGCGTAGGGAGAACAGTGCAGGTCCAAGCTCCCTTCTTCGAACAGCCCCGCGCTCCCATATTGGCTCATGCGCATGCGGGTCCGGGGTAACCTCCCCCGACCCCCCCTACCCCCGGATTTTCGGCTCGCCTGTCCATCGCCGTCCGGATGTATTGCACTATTGCACTATCGCACTATTGCACAAGACGCATGCACATTAATATCAACGGAGTATGCTGAATAGCCGTCAAGCATTTCGCATTTCGCATTTCGCATTTCCTGCACCGCATGTACAGTAGCCCCCCGCGAACTGAGCGCTGAGTATCCCGAGCCCTAATTTCGTCGCCGGCTCCTAAAGCTAAGCGCTAAAGGCCTAAAGCTTTCGATCGAAGGACTTGTAATTTTGAAAGTCGAAGCCGATCCCGGCGCCAAGTCTGGTTGATGTTGGTGCAGAACGCCCGCCCACGCATTATCCAGTCGAGGATATGCATTCATTCATTCACTCATCTACTCCAACGCACCGCGCATGCATGCATGCATGCATGCATATCACCTCAATCCCACTCGCAGTGATCCCAAGGCGAGCACAGGCCACCGAATGGTCACCAGTCACCGGTCGCGGCCCGACAGCAATCCCCTCCGGCGCGCCCCCGATTCCGCGAAAAGCATGGTGACATGGTGACATGGTGACGTCTTGACAGGCGGGGCCACGACGGTGTACGGCAGGTTTCAGGAGGTTTCAGGAGGTAGATAGAGATAGGGGGGCGCAGCCTGAGCGGGTTGTGACCACGAACGGAGGGTATATAAAGCGTCAGCGCAACGGTCAACGGTCAGGAGGCGACCAGAGAAATCGAAATCCTCGCTCTTACCCTTACACCATTACAACCCTTACAACCATTACAACTATTACAACCATTACAACCATTACAACCACCACACCCTTACACCCTTACAACCCTTACAACCCTTACACCCTTACACCCTTACAACCCTTACACCCATTACACCCTTACAACCATCACATAAAGTATTCTTGTTCTCCCAGTACCACGTCGCAGCCCCTTCCCTGCTATCAGCCACTTCCACTTCCACCTCCCGCCAACCCACCTCCCGCCAACCACGGCACATCTACCACGGCACACCTACCACGGCATACCGTGCGCCATGTTCAGCGCACCGCCGCCATCGGGCTCGTCCACCGGAGAATCGGAGTCCCACACCCGCACCCGCACACCCGCACACCCCCTCCCACCCACACACACCCACACGCACACACGCACACACCCACCCACACCCACCCACAAACACAAACACAGAAGCAGGCGGGGCAGCAGCTCCTCGACAGGATCACCCGCAAAGTGCTTTGCACATAGCATACGAGCATACGAATACTGCGAATACTGCGAATACTGCGAATACTGTGAATACTGCGAATACGCCGCGCCAGACGACGTACCGCGGGCGGAGGGGCTGAGGTATGCGTTATGCGTTATGCGTTATGCGTTATGCATGCATTGCGAGGGGTGGATATCAATATATCATAGGTGGGTAGGTGGGTAGTTGGGTAGGTGGGTGGTTGGGTAGTTGGGTAGGTGGGTAGTTGGGTAGGTGGGTAGGTGGGTAGGTGGGTAGGTGGCCGCATGATGCATGACGCATGATGCATGATGGTGCACAAAGCTTGAAGCTTGAAGCTTGAAGGAGCGATGAAGGAGCGCGTAACGAAGGAAGGAGCGCGTAACGAAGGAAGGAGTGATGACGGAAGGAGTGATGAAGGAAGGAGTGATGACGGAAGGAGTGATGAAGGAAGGAAGGAGCAGAAATGTTGAGATTGAGATTGAGATGTTGAGATGTTGAGAGTCGCAGATGGGTGTACAGAGGGGGCGCACTAGACGGGCGAATAGGTGGAGAAAGGTAGTATATATACATAATACGTAATACATAATACGTAATACATAATACGTAATACATAATACATAATACATAATACATGATACATAATACATAATACATAATACATAATACATGATACATACTAACAACAATCGAAACGGGATCGAAAAGGGCGGAGGGGGGCAGGGCATGTTATGGCGACGTGCGGCACGGAGGGAGGGACGACGAGGACGAGGGCGTACCAATATACCGTGACCGCAAGCACGAGAACAGAGCCTGCCAACACGCAACAAGATCCCAGCCTCCCAGCCGCCCAGCCTCCCAGCCTCCCAGATATGTGGGAGGGAGCGATGGAGCGATGTGTACGACGGAGAGATGGAGGGATGGAGGGATGGAGGGATCAAGCGAGGGAGAGGGAGAGCAAGGGCAAGGGCAGACGGGGGTAGTAAGCGGTAAGCGGTAAGCGGAGGAGCAGAGGTATGAGGTATGGTTTCGGGCCCGGGGGAAAGAAACGTCTTGATCTTTACAAAAGCGGGCGCGTGTATGGGTGTACGGGTGTACGGCGCGTGTATGCGGTATGTGGTATGCGGTAGAGATATGAGGGCTGAGGGCTGAGCGCTTGAGCAGAGTGCGGGACTAGTGATAGTAGGGGCGAGGCCAGCGGAGGGCTGAAGACGCAGGAGCAGGAGCGGGAGCAGGAGCAGGCGGGCAAGTCGATGGGAGAGGAAGAGGAAGAGGAAGAGGAAGGGGGAAGGGGCGCATGCACTGGCCGGTGAAACGGGCGTTGATGTTGAACGTTGGGCGGCAGAGGCAGAGGCAGCTACAGAGACAGAGGCACATATTCAAACGTTCAAACGTTCAAATTTCGAACTTCAAATGTGACGGGGATGTTGATGTGTTGAGGTGTTGAGATGAGTGCACCGCTTGTTGATGGAAAAATGGGGAGCAGCGCCGGGTCGTCCCGCCCGACGACGTAGGACGAGCACGAGCACGAGCATGAACACGAACACGAGCACGGAGAGATGGCCTACATACCAGTAATAGTGCCTGGGCTGAGGCCCGAGGCCTGAGGAGCGGGGGTACTCGTAACGAGGGCAGGGCGGTGCTGGGGGAAGAACGGAAGAGGGCAGCGCAGCGCAGACGGGCACGGTAAGTGTATGGGCAGGCAGAGGCCGGAAGGAGAGCAAAAGCAAAAGAGAAATAGCAGGAAGAGTCGTAGCACTTTTGATGGAGGTGTACACGTGTCACATACAGGGCGTGGATGCTACGGACAATGAAAACTGTGGAAGGGAAGAAGACGGCTAGAGACGAGGGCTGTAGGGCTGTAGATATCTCAATTCCTGGGCGTAGGAATACGAGATAGGTGGCAGTCGGTAGTCGGTAGGTGATGTATTGATATTGATAGGCAGGAGTCGGCGAGGAGGACATACCAGGATACCGTAGACTGACAGCGAGAGTCTCTCCAACCAACGGCGGGTGTATGCTACTAAAGAACCCCTAAGATGAGTTGGTGCGCGTGCGTACCTCGATCTAATCAGGCCGTCTCTTTGTCTCTTTTGTCTCGGATCGCTGCTTCTTTCAACTTTGAACTTGCCTAATCCGTCCTTTTGTCTCCCCTCTGACTCCGACTCTTTTTGTTATTCGCCCAGACGCCTGTCCTGCTTTTTGTTACTTCCTCCTTTCCTGCCTTTCGCTCGCCGCATTCCGTACCCGATCTCCACGTTTGCTTTTTGTCTTCCTGTCTCGCTTTCTTGTCTTCTTGTCTTACACCGTCCCTCGTCTCACTCTTATTATCATTCCTCTATTGTTATTCGATCGCGCAGTGGCTATGGCCTCCATTTCCGAGTACGCTCCAGGATATGCAGCCCGCGTGTATATATACCGCGCCACTCGCCCCTCCTCCTCCCAACGACTCAACCAGTCTCAGTGATTAGTGATTAGTGACGAGTACCAGCGATCAGCGAATCAGCGAATCAGCGAAGAACAAGACATGGCCACTGCGATCTACACACACCAGCCCCCGGCCAACTACTCCTCCTACCACGCCCTCGCCCCCCAGCACCACCAATACCCCGCCGCCTCCTCTTCCGCCGCCTCCTCTTCCTCCCACCACTCCTCCTCCCACCATCCTTCATCCTCATCCAAGTCCTCATCCAAGTCCTCGAAGATGCACAAAGAGTCACGTGAAGCGAGGGAGCAGCGGGAGATGCGCGAGCGCGGATACAGGCTGTGCGACCAGTGCGGCGCCGTCGAGAACCCGGCCGTCGCGCGCTTCAGGCTCTGCGGGGGATGCGTGAGTTGCCGTTCTCTTTCTCTTCCCACTCTTTCTCCCGACTCTTTTTGTTCCTTCTACACCACTTACACCACTTACACCACATACCCATATACACCGCATCCCCGTCCCTCCTTCGCGCATCCCCTCCAACCCCGTTTGCCCGTTTGTTGCGATCAGAGAACACGTCGAGCTAACCTTCACCCGTGCGACGATAGATGACGACCCAGTACTGCTCGCAAGACTGCCAGAAGGCGCACTGGGCAGCCCACAAGGCGCTCTGCCAGCACACCGTCGCCCAGCAACACCCCTCCTCTCACTCCTCTCTCCAGCACTCCTCTCCGCACACGCACACGCACGGCCACGGCCACGCCTACGCCTACACCCCCGCGCACGCCGCGCAGCACGAAGCCACCGTCGCCGCCCTCCGCAAGTACACCTCCGCGCACAGCGCCCTCCTCGGCTGGGCCGGCTTCCAGGCGCTCCGCCTCAAGAGCGTCCCCGCGAACATCCGCCACAGCGCGCTCGTCGTCAACCTCACCCCTACTTCCCATCATCATCATCATCACCCCAACAGTTCATCGTCGTCGTATAACAACAACAGCAGGAACGCATTCGCATTCCACTCGACGCAGATCCGGCCGCTCGCAGCGGTCCTCGCCGACCCGCTCATACTCGCCGACATCGCGCGCCGCGCACAGCGCTCGCGCGCGGCGGGCGGCGTCGGGTGTCTCATTGTCGTGCTGAAGGTTCTGCCGCCTTCTTCCCATTCCCACTCCCATTCCCATTCTTCTTCTCGCTACGGTGAAGGAGGGTATAACGGTGGTGAGGGGGGAGAATATGGGGGATATAACGGTGAGGGAGAAGGAGGAGAGGGAGGAGAGATCAACCAGGTCGTGCCCGTGGAGGTCGACCGCGTGGAGGGCATCCGGTGGGCGGAGCGCGCGGACTGGGAGGCCGTGCTGCGCGAGGCGCTCGAGAGCGGGCGCGAGTTCCGCGTGTAGGGGTCTAGGGGTCTGGAAATATTTGGCGTTAGATATTCGGTGTTATTCGTCTTTCCGCGGCGCACACCTCACACCTCACACCTCCGCATTTCCGCATTTCCGCATCCTATATACTGTACCCCCACATCTTCGCGGCATCTTCACATCTTCGCTTTCGGCTTTCGTCACACCCCACCTTCGGATCTTCGTTCCCACTTTTACTTCGTTACATCTTCGTTATACATCTTCTTACCCTTTACATCTTCGTTCCCACTTTCCCACTTTCACCTCGCTAGCCGAGTCCATACCACCATCAAAGATCAAACATCTGTATTGTATTGCTATCATGATACATTATATCCCCTGCACCCCCTGTCGTCTTGTTGTATAGTTTTGTTGTATAGTTTTGTTGTTTTGTTGTATGTGTGTCTAGTTTTGTGTATATGTGTGTGTATATGTGTGTGAATATGTGTAGAGATATGTCCTGCAAAATCGAGCTCACAGAAACAGAACCAGAAAGTGAAAGTGAAATGCGAAACGTGAAATGCGAAATGCTCAATGCTCAATGCTCAATGCGAAATGCGAAACGTGAAATGCGAAATGCGAAATGCGAAATGCGAAATGCGAAATGCGAAATGCGAAATGCGAAATGGGGGACCGGGGACCGGGGGAGGGGAGCGCGGGGGAGCGTCAGTAACAGTAATCATATATTAATCATATGCATAAACCCTAAATATTAAATCGCAAACCGTAAACCGTAAACCGTACATACATCGTAAACCGTAAACCGTAAATCCCCCGGAAGCACACGCAGACGCACACGCACACGCACCATTTCCATTTCCATTTCCATCTCCACACTGGCATTTCCATTTCCATTTCCATTTCCATTTCCGTGTTGGCGTGTTGGTAGTATGGTACCTGACTATGTTACATGTTACATGTAGCATGTAGCATGTAAGTAAGTAGAACTCGTGACGGTGACGGTGGTTCGCCCATCGTCGGGACCTCGTCTATCCCTATCCCAGCCCGCAAACTCGTACGAACGACATGATTCGATATTCGATATTCGATATTCAATATTCGATACCCAGCCACTCCAGGCCTAGAACACTCAACGCTGAACGCTGAACGTTAACGTTTGGTGGTTCGAACCGCCAGCCACTGCCCGCCACTGGCAGCCCGCAGCCACTGCCACTGCCACTGCCCGCCTGCCAGTGTGCAACGCGCGTAATTCCCACCATCGCCCCAGCTGCGAACTGCGAACTGCGAACTGCCATCAGCGATCAGCGCAAACCGAGATGCTCATTGCTCCCTCAACGTAACGTCCAACGTCCAACGTCAACTTGGGTTTGGGTACCACTAGTACTTGACTCTCAGGCTGTCGCATTCCCCGCCTGACATGTGCATGCATGCATATGTGGCATGTAAACCTGGGACTCGGAGTTCACCTGAGTCTGGGGTGACCGGTGATGGCGGGCCAATACCGTGACGCGCTGGTACGTATACGATCCATCGCACAGCGAAAGATAACAAAATATGTTACCGGTAAAATGTTGTACAGTCTGAAAATATGGTAGAATATGCATTGAATATCCAAGCTATAGAATACACATACCTATATTTTTTTATATTTTGAAGCGTTAAAGATATGCAAGAATAACATCAGAATATGCCATGGGTGGGACTTGTCACAGCTGTGACAGCCACGTACACATCGACCAGGTGACTGGTTGATTCAACCAGACGCTCACACGAATCGACGACGATCTCACACATATGGCGCCCCAGCCACTGCTATGTCGCTGTGATTGCAATAAATGCCGCAAGCATCCTGCAGGATTTCAATGGCAGACGAAGAAACTTGCAGCGCAGCACGTCAAGCTTTATCCTGTTCGTTGGACCAGCCAGAATGCCGCACTGAACCGCCTTCGACGGAGTATGTCCCGAAATCGTGCTCAACCACCTGTAGATCCCACCATACTTTGTCGTGAATCCCACAGACTTCGACTTCAGCGAACCCGTTCAATTAGGTCTGGCCAGCACTGCAATGGCTCCAACCCAGCAGCTAGGCAACAGCGCTCTCAATCAAACTCAATTCCACGGTGGGAGGACTTTCCAGCGCATCCCCCTTCTCCAGAACATTCCCCAGAGCCCGAAGGACCCTTTGGACCAGTTAATCCACCCGAAATACAGGATTTGAATGCGCCCATGGACGATCTACCAACATACCGACCCCCTGCATTCCAAGAGGCTGCTTGCGTCCGTCTGGCCTATATGCAAGCAGTAATCGGCAATGTCTACAATGGTCTGACAATCCAGCAGGCTACAGACCAACTTGTCTCTACTCTGGATGCCCTCGAAGTTGCTGGAGCTCTTCCCGAAATCCCCCGGCCACTACAAACATCTGACGGTGCTAAACGTCGGCTCAGTATCGACCCAGATCTTTGGATAACCCAGTACGCTATTTGCCCCCACTGCTGGAAGCATTTCAGCCCAACGGCTCTACGCGAGCTGGAGACTCCCGAATGCCGAGTTGGAAATTGTACTGGACTCATTTACGAGGACATCACTGGAGCTAAAGGGGAGACAAGGCGTCGGCCTCTCAAGATAATCCCCCAGGTATCTCTTATTGATAGTCTTCGCCGAATGTTCCTTCACCCAGGTTTTGCCAGATCGATACGAGATAGCCGAGGCGAGCCAGAGTGCCTGAACGATAATGATGACTTTGTCATGGAAGATATCCACCACAGCGCTGCCTGGCATGCGCAACATGTCAACATCACTCGGGAAGTGTAAGGGGACACTCCTATTTTCTCCTATTCCCCCTGTCCCGCCCCCTTCCTCCTCGTTCCTTTCCCCTTTCCTTCATCCCCTTTCCTTTCCTTTTGTCCCCTTACCTTTCCGCTTCCCTTCCGTTCACTCCCTTCGCATCCGAGCCCCATCCGGTGACTCCAAAGTCTTCCCGCACTTCGGACTCGCCTCGGACTCGCTCGGACGCTTCAGACTCGCTCGGACTCGTAGATACGCTTCGGGGCTCGTCCGAGCTACCTCTATCCTCCTTTCCCACTTCATTACTCCTTGTCCCCACTTCCCCAGGTCGCTGGCACGACTCCTGTACATTCCCCTTCCACTTCATTATCACATGCCCCCTCGTACCTTGTGATATTCGTTCGTACCTGTGGCTGGTGTACTGTACAGTTACCCTTCATTCCTCCCACGCTACTACAGTATATACTTCGCTTCCTAGCATGGAGAATCCCCATCCTGTTCTCTTTGGATTCTCCCTCTGCTAGGTGAGCAGCTCTCTCATGTATTGTAGTTAGTCTTATTCATTTCTTTGGATTCTCCCTCTGCTAGGCCTGCGCTGTCGGCCATCTTGAGGTTGCCCTTACAGGAAGTAGACGAGATTGGTAGAATACGAGACCAACCAAACAACGGAGCTAATGAGCCGGACAAACTTACAGCAAAACGTTACGGCCTTCATCTTACCCTGAATGCAGACTGGTAAATGATTATAATAGCCATTACCTCTGCTAATCTATTCTATTTTATAGGCTCGGTTTGCTGTCAAACCGGCCACATTCGACTGGGCCGGCGTACGTGAGCATTAACGATCTGAAGTGTGACATCCGCTTTCTTCAGACAAATGTGGTCTGCGCCTTTGTAATGCCTGGTCTGAAGGAGCCCGATACCCAGCAGATTAACCACTGCCTCGAGCCACTAGTGCTCGACCTACTCCAACTGAAAAATGGTGTCAAAATGGAAATCTACGATGATGAAACAACCGAGAAAGTTTTTTCTGATCTCATCTGTAACAATTGTGACACTCCAGCTGCCCGAAAGATATCTGGCACCGCTGGGCACGCGCATGAGTTCCACCCATGCCCATACTGCGAGGCAATGCTAGTCCATGTTAATCAAGCCGCAGGTTATAACGGTAGTAAGCATAGAGAATTACATTATCTACTACGGTGCAACTTACGTTCTTCACATCAGCTCATCAACGGAAGGGGGATTTCCCGATGCTTCGACAAGCATTCCAATCCCGTTACGCCCAGCCCCAACGCCGTGATGCCATCCTCAATGACCATGGTGTTCGGTGGTCGATACTCAATGTCATACCTGGCTGGCTGCCATCTTCGAAGACGGCCTTGGATTTTATGCATAATGTTTTTTTGGGACTAATTTGTCACTTATTTATAAAGGTTCTCTTCGCGGCACATATGTTTCCGGGTGCGGGGGGTGCGGACTCCCACAAGCAACGATTTGAAGATCTCATCAACTCTGTGCAGTGGCCTAGCCATATCACGCGTCTGCCAAAAAATGTATGTATCTAATCACATAGAAACTGAAGTTTAACACTTACTCCAATGAAGCTCGGCGAGAACCAATCACTCAAAAAGGCAGACGAGTGGAGACGTATCCTTGCGATCACTCCAGTTTTGCTATGGTGGTCTTGGCGAGATGCTAACGATACCATTCCTGACACGGCGCCCCCAGTAACCGCAAACAAGAATATCACCACAACCCATTCGCGACAGAGGCGTTCACTTTACTCTGCCATTTTGCTTCTTTGCGCCGGTGTTCGCCTGCTCGCTATACGGAAGATCACCATGGCTCAGGCTCGGCTCGGTCAAGACTTTCTCATTGAATACTGCCACATGTGCCTTCGTCTTCGCATTCCCCTTGTCATCAACCATCATCTCTCTACTCATTTCTTTGACATGATTAAACAGTTTGGGCCTATCTACGCATGGTGGCTGTTTGCCTTCGAGCGGTTCAACGGCATGCTAGAGCGAATCCACCATAATGGTCACGATGGTGGACGGCTGGAACTCACCCTGCTTCGCAATTGAACTCAGACCCACCTCGTATACGAGCTTCTTCTTTCTCTACCTCCTGATGCTCACGCAAAGGAGCATGAGTTACTAGAACGGATAATACAGAAAGAAGCACGATCTCGCGGAAGCATGATGTCGCAAATTGCCATTTTTCGAAGCGAGGTAGATACTGGTGAGCAACAACCTTCTTCATTTGTTTGCATTTAATTTGTATTTGTAGACAACGTCAAACTGCCACGTCGAATTGCCAAGTCTACAACCAATATCCACCACATGTCACCCACAGGAGAATATTACCGCCTTCTTTTGCGGTACTTCCAAGATCTTTGGCCCGATCTTGACCTTGTAACAGAGTTTGCAAACCACCCAGGGCAGGCATTTGTGGCCGAACGGGTTGCTCGTGCTCTACCTTACATCCGCAAGGATGGCATTCGATACGGATGTGCTTCGAACCGTCGCACTCAAGCTGACTGCTATGCCTTTATCATTGAAGATCAGGCCCGCCTTCCGGTAAAAATTGAAGCACTGCTAGTCGTCAATATCCCTGGATGCCACAAGCCACCTCATGTGTGTGCAATAGTGAAACGGCTTCGAGCGGACGAAAATATCCCCATACTTCCATGGGATCACATGTACGTTGAAACACCTAGGCCTCGCACATACTGAACATTTGGATCAGGAGTTCAACCCTTGGTATTCATACCTCATACCACGATGAGTTCTGGGGACTTGAGGTGATCTCAGCAGCTCAAATTGATGCGCCTCTAGCCATGGTCTCGGTATACTCAAGTGTAATCGAGCGGCAATTATCAATTGCTATTTCGTTTGATCATGTAAGTCAATCTACGGCTTGAGCTGATCAAACTCTGAACAACTGAGTAGGCAGGAACAGAACCCGAAAATCTAGACGACTATGATGTCTAATCCTTCCATGCTCACATCTCGTCCTGAGCAGCTGGCTGTACAGCCTTGCCCTTCACCTTTTTTTTTCTTGCCATCACTACTTCACCGCCTTCAATACGCGGCTGCTTTCTCTTGGCCTCCTCCTTTTCCTCCTTTGCCTTTCGGTGCGCTTCCTCAATTTCCTCAGGATCCTTCTCATCACCCCATTGCCGTCCACTCTCTGCAATTCGGCTCGGCGTATCATAGATACTATTTGCTTCGTCGGTAAGCCACTCGTTGTTTACCATCCAGCGCCGGATCCTCGTTGATAAACTTTTAGTCACAGGCGGTGGAATGTCCTTTATTTCACCTGCAACCCGAGGTATGTAGCGCTTTGCAGGAGCGGGGTCACCACATGCATCAACGGCTTGATACAGCTGTATAAGCTACAGTCGGTGTAAGCTTTTCTTCCCATAGCTTAGTTTTACAACTCACAATTTCACTGCGGTACAATGGGGCCCTTGAAATGAACCGTCCAGTAGGAATGTCGCCATTCCCAAACTCATCTTCATCATCAGACATCGCCGTTGGCTTGAAAGCAGCATCGTATTTTGATGACTTATAAATGCTCTCGTCTGGCATTGTGCGTTTGCAAGTGCGTACTTCAACCTTCTACTAAAGCATTTGAGTCGAAGTGACATGGATTGCTAGTGTACTTACCCCTCGGGCACGAGACTGTCGTGTTGTGGCCTTCAATTTCCGCTCTACCTTCTCCGGCACCACCAAGGGCTGTGCTTGCATCAGGCCTTCATCCAGCGCCATCCCATCACCCTCATCCACCCTCACTTCTCCTCCATCGTTTGCACCTTGCTCTGGCATGTTTTCATTACGCCCCGCCTTCTCTGCATCCTTCATCTTTCTTGCCAAGCTCTTGAACTGCTTCTTCACACTCTCCAGCCTGTCCTCATCGGATACAACCAAAATTGCGGGAGCAACCCGAGGTGAGTGGGCTGCTCCATGACGAACGATTGAGTCGCTAATAAAGGTAATCATCTCCCAGTTGTGCTGGTCATGATGATCTCGATCCCACTTGAAGCGGAGGAGGCGCTGAGTGGGTATGTCTGGACGCATTGGCCAGTCCTCCCCCTGCTCTGGGAACGCGGGTAGGTATTGTGGCGTGAGCTTGCTAATTCCCATCCCTTTTGCAAACATGGTGCGAACCAGATCCTTTTAATATCATGTCAGCATGTCCATGCAGTGAGTTGTTCATCATACCTTCCACCCGTTATCTCTAACCCATGCTTCGCTTTCAAGAGCCTTGCGCTCCTGCTCATCCAAATCCTCTTCCCCATCAACTGCGTGCTGCCCCACCCGTTCCATCTTTTCACGAAGCTCTACCAATCCGCAATCAACATAATTGCGTAGAAGCTCTAACTCAGCACGAAGCTCGTTCCCCTCCCTTCGGTTCTCATCTAGCTCGGTCCGTAGTACCAAGTTATCCTCTTCGAGATCACCAATCCGGCGCTCCAACCGTGCCATTCCTGCCCCCAGTGCTGCAGCAGACCGAATTGCATTGGTGTTAACGTTAGTGGTGCCGGAATTGCTTGTACTTGCCATTGGTGGGGTATGGGCGTAGGGCGTGGGGGGTGACAGGCAAGCTCATTGTGTAGACAACTTATTTAACAATTCTCTTCTGGCTCTGCGCTGTTCGTAGCTAATTGCTGGGGTGTCAAGCGTGAATACTGTGACGGACTGGAAATGACAAGTAAGTCACGAGACTTGAGATTTCAGGGGCTTCCATATTTGGAAGAGTGACAGTCTGTTGAAGTCATACGTGTATTGTTTGAATATTCTGAGAATAGTTAGTTGTCAGGTAGTGCGTATTTGTTGTATATTCGAGTAAACGAGGAAAGCTATATCAGAATATGCACATTGTAGAATTTCGGGGATATTCTGGATATATTCTGAGATAATTTGAAAATATCCCACAAATATCCCACAGGTGTAATTTACAATCTTTCGCTGTGTCGGCGCTTGCCCTTGAGCGTTGTCATGTTTTTGAACGTTGTCATGATCAGGACTCGGGACTCGGGACTCATAGTGGGGAGATACGTATGTATACGGTGGCATACAGATACAACATACACCGCATTGGCCACCCAAGTCGAATGCGAATGCGAACTTTGTCACCCCCTGCGGTTGTCAAGCCTGCGGTGAGCGCCCAGTGGCCGGTGACCGCTCACACCGTGACTGGCGGCTACATTGCGGAGCCTGAGATCTGAGATCTGAGAGCGCGTCTGCACATCCGTACTGCAGTCTGCGCAGGACTGCTCGCGTCGGTGGCAGGAACTTGTGGGTTCGAGTTCGATTGCCTCCGAAGAAGGACAGGTGCCGCCGGACTCGCCGTACCGCGCAGGACATACGCGCAAGCTCGGATTTTGTGTGGAGATATTCTGTCACGGTTGTTACGGGCCCATCGCCACATAAAGATAAAGCCGGGACAGTGTCGACGGCGCTGCGGCACGCGGCACGCTCGGGCGCGGTCAAGTAGCACTCAACGGCCATGCGAGTGGAAATGAAATGGCATGATATCGTTGTCTGTTTTTCTATGTATGAAACCGCGAGAGATTGCCAGTGAGCCGTCTCGGTGCTCCTTCGCCTGGCACCGTACGTATACGCTGTCACTTTAGAGCGATCTCATCATTCGCCTACCTCCGTGACAGTGACATGCCCCCCCTCGAGCTTCGTGTTCGTGCGTGGTATCTGCTTTTATTGTCTCGATGCAAGCTATATAACTCCTTCTCTCAAAAACTATAGCCGTCAATCCCATGGTCGATACAATACGAATCCCATCAACGTTGACCGCGCACCCAATGGCGATCACTGGCGGAAATCCAAGTGAACCTGGCCTTTAATGCGACCGCTGGCAAGAGACATCGTTTCTACTGCCATCGACCTCTGATGTCCGTACCGTAGGTCCGCTGGACTCTACTGTCGGCTGTCGGGCTGGGTAATGGTGCGTTGGCGCTAGCGCTCCATCCGTCCCCGTGCGAGCTGACTATATGTCCTCTTCCATGATGAGGTCGCCGCGAATAGTTATTGCTCTGGGGCTCACGAGTACGACTTTCCCCCCTTTACCACCGATCATGCGCGAGGCCAAGTGCCTTCGCAAGAACACACCAGCATCTCGTCGCACCCCAAATACGCGAGCCTCTGCCAAGAACCATTGGGCCCTCTGCCAGGACCCAATATGCATCTCTCAGACACTTATGTTTCAGACGCTGAAGCTGAAGTCCGTGCCACCTCGGCTCTTCTACAGGCAGATCAGCAATCATTAGGTACATACAGCGTGCAGTACCCTTCGGTATCAATTCAATCTCATAGACCCACAGCATCGTCGATTGAAGGGAGCGGCCAGCCTTCCTCCACACCGATAGCGGGGTCACCAGTGGCCACGAAGGATGTACTATCCTTGCGCGCACGCGTTTCTGGCGCGCATCGTCCGCAAGATGCGCCAGCACATCGAGGACCGGCACACCGCGCCAGCGGAGAAATCGCACCTCGAGAAGCTGAGGCATGAGTTGCGGGCCATCGACATCACGGTCGAGGTCCGCTGCTACAAAGTATACCGAGCAGCTGTGCGCCGGGTGCAGAGGCAGCCTTGACAATTATCGTACCGATATTCAGTTACGTTCTCGACCAGGTCTTCGCTCTATGTTTTGGCAAATATTTTGTTATCCCTATTTGAGCACGTACAGTTCATATATGTCGTTATTGCTGCAAACCGAAATCCTTCTTCTGTCTCGGAGCCGTGTACATTCGGCGTATCCAGAGTCCGCATTCGCCGCTCACGCTCCAGTGAATTTGCGAGGGGTCGATACGCTGACGTGCTAGCTAACGCCTAGCACAAGGTACTAGGATAAAGCGGGACCTCGACGTTGCATAATGGACGATGTGATACGGAGAACGGTATCGAAGGTCGATGTGTGTGTTTCACTCCAGTTTTTCCAGAGGCGCAATCGTGGTACGCGAGTGTTGTCCGAGCTCGCGCACGCATCGTTCAGGACATCGGAAAGCGATAGGGAAGTTCGAGGGCGTTGAAACGAACGCCTAGCGTAGGCTCGAGTTGGACAAATGCACTGGTGAGCACATATGATATGATTGAGACGCGGACGTATGCGTATCTGGAGTATTCACCTATTTTCTCATGTAGCACCCGGTCTTGAGATAGATGTAAACCATTTCACGGGTTTGTATCCTTCCAAGATCGGCAACCTCGATCCTTCCAAGTTGCTTGAGCTTCGCGGAGTGAGAAACCCCT
Organism: Pleurotus ostreatus; assembly: GCF_014466165.1. Classification (NCBI taxonomy): domain Eukaryota; kingdom Fungi; phylum Basidiomycota; class Agaricomycetes; order Agaricales; family Pleurotaceae; genus Pleurotus; species Pleurotus ostreatus. Next base: position 490,941 of record NW_023503162.1, on the reverse strand, counting down.
GCGTGAACGGAATCAATATATGGCGTATGGCGCTGTGGTGCCTCGAAATTGGTGTATATTTCCAGTTTTCTGAACACGGAGAGGAGGAGGATGAGGAGGAATAGTTAGCGTCGATCGACGGGGACTTGAGGCGCATGTCGGACATATGCACTGATATGTACAATTGAGATACGGACGTATATGAGCGCCCGGAACACTCACCCGATTCCCTACGTAAATCCCTTTGGTGATGCGAATCGTTACGAAGGTTGGTAAATGTTTTGCATTCAACCAAGTAGTAGATCGGCGGCCTCGATCCTTCTAGGTTGCTTGTGGAGTGTGAAATCCCATACCGCCGGTGCCAGATTGCAATCGGATATGTATTGCTATTTTAAACGCAGAGGGGCTCACCGAGCGCGTTACACGAGGCGCGACCTCGGGAGGCGAGTTTCAAGTTCTCGCTTATGGTCTTCTTAGTATTATCAATAAGATACGAGATGAGTTGGATCGTTGGATCGAACTAGCGATGCTGAGAAAAGAGAGGGGAGTCATGAGTGATTCATGTCGATGAGGGCTGTATGCTTGCAGTGGACGTCCCAAAGCTTGTCCGATCCCTGAGGATCATGAAGCCTCCTGGTTCATTGAAAGATGGAGGACCCAGTGACTTTCGACAGTCTCCCACTCCTATAGCCTCACTCGGTGTAGTGGACTGCATCGCCCATGGCTCCAAAGGCGTATAAATGTCAGTAACCCGAGGCAGGCTTTCAAATAGCTACACACCTCAAAGCACGCAACGTCCACAGCACAGCTTGGGTCGAAGCCATAGCACACCGCGTTTACATTGATCAAAATATGAGGACCCTTGCCCATCGGTTTGCATCCACGCTCGCTGTAGACGAGGAGCGTGAAATCCGTGTGCTGGAAGTGGGTGAATATGGTGAGAATGGATTTGGGCCTAGCGCGACAGATGATGACCAGGCGCTTATGTATGCTTTCTCTGCATCCGAGTCCCTCATCCTCTCCATAAGCATCCAGCCTCCCAGTCATCGTTGCCCTCTATGTACTCACGCGTCGCTCCGGCGTCGTCCTTCACTAATAGCTTGTTGCCATGGAGACTCAGGTGACAAAGGATCCAGACGTCTCCTCTTACCTTCATAAACTCGAACCATCGCTTCCACTTTCACTTGACACAGATCCTCCCCCTCAGCTCCTACCTCGCCAACCCGCTCATACTCGCTGACATCGCGCAAACCGCTCGTGGGCCTCAGGTGGGGTGGGGTGTTTGATCGTCGTCGCTGCGTGTCGTTCCCTATGGTATTGATGCGAACACATCAAGTAACGGTGGGGGACTCAGTTGTATTGGAGGTAAAATCAACCAAGTCGTGCCCGTGGAAGTCCACGGGGTGGAGGGCATCCAGTGCGCGGACTGGGAGGGCGTGCTGTGCGAGGGGTTGGAGAGTGGGTGCAAGTTCCACGACTGAACATATCTGTTGATGTATGAATTTCATCCTCCTTCGGATTGGAGTCAATATTACACCACGCGACTGACATCGCACGACTACTGACGACGGGTTTCTAATATCTGATATCTAGTTTCTGAGGCATCAATCAGAGTTGCATCGATTATTCGGAACAAAGTCCGTCAAGGAGTACCGGAGTACCGGGTTGAGTCTGGCATTGTGTCCACCTTCTACTTTCCCGCTCTACGTAAGATAGGCCTCACTCAGAACCGTCTTGGTCATGTGCCAGGCCGTGACAATGTGTGATGAAACCGTTCAAAACCCCATACAAAAGCTTAAGCTCGCTAAATCAAAATTCCGTCCGCAAGAGATTGTTAGAAATGAAAATTGGCAGATTTCCTTGCGACCAGAATTTTGAATTCGAGGCGTACAGAATTTGAACTGAGTTTACAAGTTTCCTTGCCTCAGTTTGGTCATAAGCACGGTTGCCATATTAGGCACGGATAACCCTTGCCTCCCAAAGCGCGTCGCGTCGCGACCACTGACACACTACACACAATCTTTCAATGCTATTTTACACTCCATATAATGGGCTCTAAACGAAAATGGAACCTTAAGAATCTAGGCAACTGGGTTGGCTACTCACCAAAGACAAAAAAATCGAAAATAGACGAAAATAAAGAGAATGTATGTCATCTTCACCTTTCTGCAGTATGAAAAATGCCTAAAGCGCCCCATTGAAGACTCCAATATACCCGGAAACATCGAAGAATGCCTCAGGCCCTCTCAACGACGCTTCAGCAAGCAGTTTCCACAGCAAACACTGCCCACATACCTTTTCACTTCCACACACTCCTATTGAGGCCAGCCAGGCTCCTGAGCCAGCAGCGACAGATTGGCAGCGCAAAACGAGAGCTTCTGCTGCTGAGAGCGACGTAGAAGGACCTTTGGGTGAGTCCGACTACACCAATCCTGAAAGAGAAGCAAGTTTCTGAGCGCAGATGAATAGACTTTCAGCCGCCGCCTCTAGCTCACCCACCTGAGGAAGACATAGAAGATGGATGGCTCGATGATTCAGACGATGAGGGAGTTGGTTGCGGAGATGAACCGTTTGATCACGAAGACGATGAAGACATTGACGAGCCAAATTTAAATGCAGATGCTAGAGATGACGAAAGCGGTGAAGGCGTTGAAAGCGAGCATTCCAATGTGCCGCTGAGCTTGCCTGCTGATGACGAGAATGAGAACAGACATGACATCATTGCAAACGAAGACAGCAGCTACAATCCTGATACGCACCATAAACCAAAGTATGCCGGCACATGGATACCCGCTCCAGATCTTGACGCGGTGTCACACTCAGTGGGGTTTCACTGAAATGTTTTGGATGTAGTCGGATCAGTCTAGATAGATCGGACAGTCACCCAAGTTGCTGCAGGCTGAGGTGTGTTATTGAAAGAATATTCACTGGGATTCTACAAGGTAGTAGAAATGGAAATAGGGGATGGATAGGGATAGGGGTAGAAAAAGAGTGTAGGCTAGAAGTCAATAATGGCTTCACGAGGATGAGGAAGAAGGATAGAATACTATACAGTACTAAAGATAAGTTGAAATGAAGTATGACAATAAGACTATGATGAGGAAATATTCTTTCCCTAGGATACGTTGTATGACTCCGCAATGAGACAAAACTATGAAGCTCTAGATCAGACGTTTCTGCTAGATCACTTCCAAAACTGAAATAACAATAAGACACCCTGCAGAATCGTTCTACAGTCTAAATGTCCAAGTTACGACAAAACAATATGCGGTGGAATCAATACACAGGTATCCAGAATAATGTAGACACAAGCTACCAAATTACTCTGTTTTCTAGTAAAGAATGCTTTCACTGATCTGAGTACTCAATTATCAATATAATCAAGACTACTAATACAATGAGACTATACAGAAGTTCTATATAGAGGCTAGGATAAGGACAAACTTTATCCTACTATGCTGAAGGAATTCATTCTCAGGGAACAGCTAGATCAAAGAGAACTAATAAATTGAACTTCACTTCGCATTGCATTGCATTGCATTGTGTTGCATTGCGCTGCGTTTCCTATCTATCTACTACAATTTGGGGGGTATTTATACTCTACGAATACTAAGGCTGTGCAAGGATCAAGAGTAGTAGGCTGTGCAAGGCTGTGCTAAAGCTATGCCAAGGCAGTGCTAAAGCTATGCTAAGGCAGTGCTCAAAACCTATTTCATCAGTGCCGAGCCTAAAACCAAGTACTTGCTTTATAATTGCTTAGTAAGGAAGAAATCAAATTCTTCTACGTTCCAGAATATTCTTCCAAGTTCTACAGGTTACCGTATTGTCCTACAGTCTCCTATAATCTTCTTCAGCTTGTCTGAGTGAAGTGTAGTAATTGGTTGAATAATCCTGATGTAGGAGTGAAGGATAGGAGTAAAGGGAATTAAAGGGCTTTGGAAAAGGGTAATGTAAGGTAAAATAAAGTCTATGACCATAACACAAGATCCATAGGACTTGATTCAACTTGCAACTTGCGAGGTGATGTCTATGGATTATAGCAGTGTATGAAGGAAGGTATAAAACACTAATATTCATGTCACTTACTACAAATCCCAATTTGGAGTATGACAGCGGTTAAGGCTGCGCACGCTGACCTCGAGGCTATTCTTAAACCGAAGAGGAAGAAGGGGTATGGTCATCAAGATCCTGGTCTGGATCACGTTGTCCGCGAACGCTTTGAGGCCATGCGTCTGTTTTGCTTCAATGTCATCAGCTTTCAGACAAAGAATCCTCACACCTCACAATGGACACAGGCATCACTCTACACAGCCAAAAGCCTAGGACACGGCCCTTATCAAGCCAAACTCCTTCGAAATTGGACACGGGAGTTTGTTCTTAATCGTGAATTCATTCCCGAGCACAGCTGGAAAGGCGGATTAGGCAGGAGCCACTTGGATGATGAGGACTTCGCACAGGAGATCAACCTGCACTTGCAAGGCCTTGGACAGTGGATCCGCGCTCAGGATATTGTCGACTATGTCTCGCGCCCTGATGTTCTCGAAAGGCTGGGCCGCCAAAAGCCAATCTCACTTGCAACGGCACAGAGATGGTTGGCAAAAATGGGGTACCGTTGGACCAAAACACCTAAGGGTCAATACAGCGACGGCCACGAACGCATCGATGTTGTGAGGTACCGAAAGGAGGTCTTCTTGCCGGCCATTGCCAAGGTAGAGCCTTCGATGCGGAAATGGAACAACGATGGTACTCAGGAAGTGGAGGAAAACCCGCCGCCTCGTCGCAAAGTCCTGTGGTACCACGACGAATCAACATACTATGCACATGACCGTCGTCGAGTCCGTTGGGTCCACAAAACGGAGAAGGCAGTGCCGCTTGCGAAGGGAGAAGGGCATTCATTGATGGTGGCTGCATTTGTCTCTGCGGACTACGGGTGGATCTGCCTGCAGCTTTTCCGTGCAGGAAAGGCGCGTGATGGGTATTTTGACAACAATGATGTCCGTGCCCAGTTCAAGAGAGCTATGGAGTATGTTAGGGAGCATTACCCAGACGACAATCACAAATTCGTTTACGACAACACGAAGACACATACAAAACGAGCCGAGGGTGCACTTTCAGCATCCAAAATGCCAAAAGGCCCTTCGTCAACTTTTGGAGTTGATGTTAATGTGATGGGACCCGATGGCAAGCCCGTCTACGACACTGATGGGAAAATCAAGAAGGAGAGAGCCCGCATGGCCAACGGGAAGTTTGCGGATGGGCGCGAGCAAGACTTCTATTTTCCAGAAGGGCATAATCGTGCTGGTCAGTTCAAAGGGATGGCAGTCATCATCGAGGAACGGGGGTTCAGCGATATCGCCAAGAAGAAGGCGCAGTGCGGGAAGAGCTTTGGCAATTGCCCAGAAGGAGCCACTGACTGTTGCTGCCGCCGGTTCCTCTACAACCAACCTGATTTTGTGCACGTCGAGTCTCTTCTCGAGCAGGACGCGAAGGCGATGGGATTCCAAGTCATTTTTCTCCCAAAATTCCATTGCGAGCTGAATTTCATCGAGCAATGTTGGGGATACGCCAAATGGCGTTATCGGATGTATCCGCCCTCATCGAAAGAGGAAGACCTTGAGCGGAACCTTCTCCAGTCTCTTGAGGAGGTGCCTTTGATTGCGATGCGAAGGTGAGCACTTGTGATCCAGGCTCTGATTACTGTGTTACTGATGAGACTTGATGCAGATTTGCGACTCGCTCACTTCGTTTCATGGATGCGTACCGCAAAGGACTCAACGGCGCAGAAGCGGCTTGGGCTGCAAAGAAGTACCGTGGCCATCGCACAATCCCTGAGAACATCCTGTCTCAGATTGGTACCCTTATGAATGCTCCTCAACACCGATAATGATTTTACAACGACATTATGACCATTTATGACCATTAGATATATTTTAAAACTACTATAATTCCCATTCTTTGAGTATATACAGAGTAACCTTAGTGCAATAGTACCGTAGTACTTAGCTTTGTCTATAATAACCCCTGTCGAGGCTGCTAAGCTCTGCGTAACGGAATGTCACAAACTCACATGACCAAGACGGTTCTGAGTGAGGCCTATCTTACTATACCATGAATCCACGCACGCCGGCCCGGCCCATGGGCAAAGAAAGCCAATGACAATAATAACAACTCGCCTGAATTGGGTTCGGATGGATATACGGGGCGAGGCGTAATACATCATAGAGGATTGAGAATAGCCACTTTTGCTGTGGGACCCATTTCCATAGTCTTTGCGCGCCAAACGGTAGGAATGGGCTCCAAGACAAGATGGCATACCGGGGGAGTAGCGAGAGCATCGGTGAGGGTGGATAGAGGACGTCCACATGCGATAGCAATGCTCTCCCCACATCATGCATCATGCATCACTGATTGACCGATGTCCACCAGCTCCCCAGGCCCCCAAATCACTCTCGCTGTCAACGGAGCGCAATGCGCAATGCGCAACGCCGAATGACACAGAAGTCCCAGAACATAATCCATGTGGATTCTGGATCCCATGCATTCCATGGCCCCGCCTGGAAAATAAGTCTCCATGCCAGAATACGACTCAGAGATGGTTCGAAATCTCAACGTTTAACGTTCAACGCCTGGAGGTTATGTGCTGATGAAAGAGATGACTATGTTGCACAGTGGGCTTCAGGGACGCAAGAGGGTGTCATTGAACTGGAGCTGAGCTCCATCCTTTCCCCATATGCACCAACCAAAGTTTAGAGGCAGTGTCGATGAGAGAGCAGTTGGCAGTACCTGGTCAATCGAGGCTAGGGTGCACCCAGGGATCTCCTGGTCCTGGACAGAGAAGCAAGGATCATGAGGCGGCAAACATTAAAAGACTCCGTCCAGCATCAAGGAAAGAAGTGGCCACGAGTTCAAGAATCACATCTGAGATCTGATTAATCCGACTGCTGATTGTTTGGATACAAATATGTTCATGAAGAGCCCGAAGGGCTGTTAGGCAACTTGTGAAGGAGATGCCATGTGTCCCACACATTGAGACCATTTCCCCTCCATTAAAAAGGTGGACTTGTGGGTTTTCATTCCGATACGTGTACATTGAGCATGAGTGACAACTAAAGTCTATGGCGCCCAGCTGAATGTGTGAGAAAGGAAGAACTAACCGAGGATATATAATGAGCTGGACATCCGAAGTAGCTGGCAACAATTCTACCTCAGTTCATACCCTCAACTACACATAATCAAACAAGGAACACATGTGTACGTCTCCCACAAGTAATATTCAGCACAAGAATCTTACAGCCCATAGTACAATCATTGCCGCACAACAATCCCCAAGCTCCTCGCAGTCCGCAGACAGATGGGTCATCCTACTGGCTACATCAGGACAACACTGTCAACACCAATGCTGCGAATGGGACATTCAATCAAGTCAACGGACAGCAGTACTATCACTCAATCATGCCACATATCGAAGTACCTATCCATCTAACAATGCTCATGCCGACTCATCGTTTGACGGCATCTGGAGGAGGATATACTGGGCCTTTGGTGGAAGCAGCTTTGCCCAGGCAAGGTAGCTATACCTGCTGCTGCTCTGGTACATATGTCGGATTTACTCAATGCAGCATTCGTAGAAATGTCAATGTCAGAGCTCAATGCTGAAGGAGAATATCTTGAAGCAGCCGTCACCAACCTCATGAACACGCTGGGTTGGGGCGAACGGCAGAGGTTAGAACAGAGAACCTTAGGCTTGCGTGTGGCACTCCAGGCCTTGGAGCAGATCGCGGCTGAGGGATCAAGGTTTTGAGCAAGGGCCGAGGAGCAGGAGGAGGGAGGGAGGCGGAGGCGGCGACGAGCACGAGGACAAGTCCGGGGCAGCAGAGGTCGCAATAGCGCCGGAACATCCTGAATCGATTGGACGAGTATACATTTGTATGAACGTGATGCAATCTCTTCCCTGTCGCGGTTCGGGACGGCCACTTGATAATTTGATTGATCTCCGGATCACGAGATCTCTTGCGACGAGAGCGTGATTGATACAAGACCGAAAGATAGCCACACAAAGCCAAAGATTGCCGTACTAAGATGCAGGCAGATGAATCCTCAACCAAGCCGGATTGTGTCAATTGGGAGCCAACTGGTCTAGACAGGCAAGAGGAAGAGAGCCGAGCAGTAGATAAAATTGAGAACGCCAGAAAGAGAGTTTAAGCGCATAGAGTTTCTGCGTCCATGTCCGTTTCTCAATGTACCAAATAGCAAATCCCGATAATAGGTGGCGAGGTGCTGTGAGGTGAGGAGAGGACATGTCGCACAGGGATCGTAAGCACTAGCGGTACACCACGTATCCGAATGGAATATCCAGAAATGCACGAGCCTTGCGGAGATGGATGGTGATCGGATATATGTCTGGGATTAGTCATTCACAAAAGCAGGATGAAGAGGTAAGGCAGCGCACAAATTCACAAAGGCAATAGTGCCGGAAGACACCAGCGCGGAACTGCGTGCGTTTGATGACTTTGGAACACTGAGTGCGGAGCAAGTGACCTGCGAACAAAGGTTGTATTTCGACGCAGGTGTAGATGCTGCTGGGACTGAAATGAAACGAAATGGCCATTGAGCAACCTCGGGGTCCAGGGAAGATTATGAACACCTTCAAGGATATCTGCGACGTGTTCTATGGGGTTGCATTGATACAACGATATCAACGATGTTATCGTTAGCGGTCCAGACATGCCATGGGAGAGGTAATTACTGGAGTTGACTCAGTACTAAGAAAGGAAGGCGACCTTGATAATGCATACGCACCAGGAAGACGAGGGGCAAGAGATGGTATCAGCCAGTGGCCACCGTTACTGTGAGAGGGCTCGAGTCAACGTTGCTGTGGCTTACTGAAGTTTTTCAGTGAACACAATTGGAGAGCTGGAACCCAGACTGCCCGGCGACAAAGGGTTTTACATGATTGCGAATTGTGGTATCACTGGGAGTATGTTCTCAGAGCGACGTTTGACGAGGGTAGCGAGAAAGACAGCAAGTAGCGCCGGGTGCCGGCGTACGTTCCTGCGGGGTTGTGCGAATAAATGACACAGGGGTACCCAGAAATGGAAATGTTATACACGTGTCGACCTTCAGCCATTGCTCTTTGCTCCTTGCACTTCGCTCACCACTTCTTCTCCACCTGGGAGCCGAAGTATCTCTCAGGATCTTTTCGTGCCACGACGCCCTCTGAGATCTGCAGTTGTAGTGGACTATAGAATTCGCGGTCGACGTCGTCGTATACTAGTACATCCCGCGCGCATACTCCTCCACTCCTCCACTCCTTCGTACACCTTTGCCGGCACGCTCCCTGCCTTTTTCATCCGTTAAAACGACTAGTCATGCACTCATGAACTCAGTAACATTCGAAAGATGGGGAGTGAAGATGCTGGATCCTGCTTTGCTTCCTTTTTGTATGCCTTCACGATCTATTTCAGGCGGCTTTGGTTTGTCGGCAGATCCAGTTGGGTGCCCACCAACCAATACACCAATGATTGTTTTCACGATAAACAGGGCAGTCGACAGGCGGACTCGAGGCACGAACTATGACCAAGCCGTTCGTCGGGCCTCTGTAGAACCTTTGAGAACGTATGCCGCACCCAGCAACGAAAATTAGGGGTTTGGGATACTCAGTTCGTAGTGGGCTACATGCACTGTAGGAAATGCTTTACGGATATCCAGCGTACTTCGTCCATACGCAACTATTGATATGATCGGTGATGCCCGAGTGGACTATCCTAATATTTACAGGTTAGAGACTCTTTTACACAATATATACAGACAGCGATGGATAGGTGAGTCGAGTAGAGGTGACCCGCATGAACCAGGGCAATACGAGGAGGACGAGGCCGTTCGAAGAAAGGAGCTTAGAACTGCACTGTTCTCCCTACTCAACCAACGATGTAGCCTGTCCAGTGGTGTGTTAAGCGATCTGAGGGACAGTACGGCTCAAGGTGACAAGTAAGATATTTTTGCGCTAGACAGAGGGTATCCTACAAATGTAAGTAAACCTCTCCGAAAGCATTCTGACAATGACATCTCTAGGTATGGAAGCAATTCGACCCCTAACATTACGGAGTCTCACCGCCGGCTACGTCGATCCTGATCGCAGAAAGCCAGCGAGTCCGTTGTCCAGTATTTCACTGATTGAGACTATACAGAGTGTTGGGTTCGCATTACGATTTCGCGGGTCAGATAATGACATTCCATGTAGACAACAAAATATCGTACCAGATATTTGCGAAGCCACGGACGAACAGCTCTGGATAAAAAGCCTCCAGTGCGTCGCCGTCAACTCGGTGACGCAGACCGGGAGATACACCTATTGACAGGTTGACAAGCGGGACTGCGAAGATATCCAACAGCTTTCAGGAGGTATACAGGAGGTCGTAGCGGATTACGATGATAGCGCCTGCTCCAGCCGGGGGAGGGTATAAAATGTCAGCCCAACGGTCAGAAATTTCAGGAGGCTGACCAGTCTCATCTCTCGCACCTACCACCACTATCACCCCTACACCAAGGAGTATTCCAGCACGATGTCGCAGTCCCCTTCCCAGCTATCAGCTATCACCGCGTCTACCACCTCCCACCAGCCGTCAACGTATCATTCGGTACCAGGCGTGATCCTGTTCAACACGCCGTCGACCACAGGCTCGCCCGCGCACCGCGGTTCATTCACCGGGGAGCGGGCCGCTCAACTAAACCAGCCTGGACACGCATTTCTGGAGCGCATCGTCCGCAAGATGCGCCAGCACATCGAGGACCGGCACACCGCGCCAGAGGAGAAATCGCACCTCGAGAAGCTGAGGCATGAATTGCGGGCCATCGACATCACGGTCGAGGTCCGCTGCTACAAAGTATACCGAGCAGCTGTGCGCCGGGTGCAGAGGCAGCCTTGACAATTATCGTACCGATATTCAGTTACGTTCTCGACCAGGTCTTCGCTCTATGTTTTGGCAAATATTTTGTTATCCCTATTTGAGCACGTACAGTTCATATATGTCGTTATTTGCTGCGAACCGAAATCCTTTTTCTGTCTCGGAGCCGTGTACATTCGGCGTATCCAGAGTCCGCATTCGCCGCTCACGCTCCAGTGAATTTGCGAGGGGTCGATACGCTGACGTGCTAGCTAACGCCTAGCACAAGGTACTAGGATAAAGCGGGACCTCGACGTTGCATAATGCATGATGTGATCACGGAGAACGGTATCGAAGGTCGGTGTGTGTGTGTGTGTTTCACTCCAGCTTTTTCAGAGGCGCAATCGTGGCACATGAATGTTGTCCGAACTCGCGCACGCATCGTTCAGGACATCGAAAAGCAATAGGGAAGTTCGAGGACGAGCATGATGGGGAGCCGCGTTGAAACGAACGCCTAGCGTAGGTGCGAATCGGACAAATGCACTGGTGAGCACATATGATATAATTGAGACGCGGACGTATGCGTATATGGAGTATTTACCTATTTTCCCATGTAGCACCCCGTCTTGAGATAGATGTAGACCATTTCACGGGTTTGTATCCTTCCAAGATCGGCAACCTCGATCCTTCCAAGTTGCTTGAGCTTCGCGGAGTGAGAAACCCCTGCGTTATGGTCGGAATCAATATTTTAGTCTGCACCTTACTTAATGTCATCAATGTTCAACGAAAGTGACCCACTGAGTTGCGCCCTCGCGCCGTATTTCTGGCTCCATTTTTAGCAGTTATACGATGATGATCCCTGTGTATTATGGCGGCTTCAGACTGCGGGTTGCGCTGTAGATGTAGGCTCCAAATGCTTGTTGACAAGATATGGCGTATGGCGCTGTGGTGCCTCGAAATTGGTGTATATTTCCAGTTTTCTGAACACGGAGAGGAGGAGGATGAGGAGGAATAGTTAGCGTCGATCGACGGGGACTTGAGCCGCATGTCGGACATATGCACTGGTACGTACAATTAAGATACAGACGTATATGAGCGCCCGGAACACTCACCCGATTCCCTATGTAAATCCCATTGGTGATGCGAATCGTTTCGAAGGTTGGTAAATGTTTTGCGTTCAACCAAGTAGTAGATCGGCGGCCTCGATCCTTCTAGGTTGCTTGTGGAGTGTGAAATCCCATACCGCCGGTGCCAGATTGCAATCGGACTGCGCGGACGGGAATTTGATATGTATTGCTATTTTAGACGCAGAGGGGCTCACCGAGCGCGTTACACGAGGCGCGACCTCGAGAGGCGAGTTTCAGGTCCTCGTTTGTTCTAGGTAATATGATGATCTTCGAGTATCAATATTGCAGCTTCTGACTGCCCGAGGATGCGGCGAAGGCTTTGGGTCCTTATCGATAAGATGCGAGGTGAGTTGTCTCGTTGTCTCGTTGGAGTAAACCAGCGTCGTTGATAAAGCGGAGTAATGAGTGATCGACGCCAATGAGTGCTAGTACTGAAAGCTTGAGCGCTGACAGTAGATGTCCAAAGATTGACCAACTCCCGAGAGTCAAGACTTTCCTTCAGCCCGATGGCCAATCGACAGGCTGTCGCAGTAAACCTACGGGTTGTCAATATTAATCGGTGAAGTGGCCACGAAAGTGTTCGGGTTCAGCCCGCGTGCACAGCCCGGCCCCTTCAACTGAGGATCATGACGCCTCCGAGTTCGTCGAGAGATGAAGATGGGATAATAACACCGCGACGAGTCCAAGTCATTACCTAATGACTTTGTTTCCTCGATATGCTACCACCACCCATCTGGCATCACTCGGGGTGGTGGGCTGTCGCTCATGGCTTCGAAGGCGTATGTCAGTGAATGTCATTAACTTTCAAATAGCTACGCACCTCGATGCACGCAACCGGCACGACATAGCTTGGGTTGAAGCCACCTCACCGCGATTACACTGACCCATGACACGAGGTCCATTGCCCGTTGGTTCGCATCCACACGAGGAGCTCAAAATTCATGTGTTGGAAGCGGGTAGCATGGTGAGAGAATAGATTTGAATTTTGCCTCTTGCCAGTCTCCGGTACCCTTCACAACACCGCTTATTGTTCGAATATTACTTACTGTGTTCACTGCTTTGATACCATCCCTCTTTGTGGCCCTGAGCTCCGTGCGAGTGTGCATATCCCTCGCCACTCCCTGCTCGCGCTACCACCGCCGTTCCTCAAGGCCTCACCGCTTCACCCTACTACCCCACCAGATCAACGTACGGAGTACTAGCATTCGTATTAGTGGAGAAGAAAGACGGCCACAGCGATCTTTAGCCAACCACTCTTACTATGCCCTAGCCGCTCAGCACCACTCTCAGCCTGCTTCATCAGCCAGCCATACCACACCCTCCAAGAAGATGCATGAGGAATCGATAAAAGAAAGGGAGCTACGTGAATGCAGGCGTAGGCTATGCAACCAGTGGAGCCTGTGCGGGGCGTCACGTGTCCTGCGATCATCCTCCTGTTCGACTCGAAACCAATTGTGTACTGAATTCAATTAAAGGTTGATAGGACTACCAGGAAGCGCACTGGGCCGTCACACAATGCGATCTGCCAAAAAACTGATAGTGGTATTATTATACCCTTTGAGGTAAACTCTGTAAGTATATGTGCTCTGCCGACTTTTCACGGGGTGATACCGTTTTCTGTGCCGATGTTTTCATCTGCGGCTCATTGCTCGTCAGGAATCGTCGGCTGACTGGCGGGTTGTCAAACAATTACTATAGTCCCTTACCATCGCTTCGTATGAACATCAATGTTAAGGACGTAATCGAAAGAGACTTGTGAAAGCAAGATTCAACTACAACATCAATGCCGCTGCGGGCCTGAAAAGTACGTCCTGAAGTTGTGTAGTAGGAATAGCAGCCGCGAACGCCTTTCTTTGAAGCCTCGTCTTCGTCTTTTGTTCGTACGCAAAAGCGATGCTGATAAGCTTCGACTCGGAGAACGCCGTTCCAACGAAGGACAGGCCAAAGGGTGCCCCTGGAGCAGGGTACACAGTAAGCGGACCCGCTGAACGGGTTGGGGTGTTGTCGGGGAAGAAACCAAGAGGGACTGCGATGGATAGAACGATCATGGTGAGGTCAAAGATTCGTAATTATCAAGTAATGAAGTAAACCTACCTGTGACGATAGGGTACCCCGCGATTGCTTGGTGGAATGCATTGGCTTCAGGTTCAAAACAAGAAGGCAGGCCGTTGAGACGTACCAGCTGGGCCGCTAGCAACAGAAGCAGGCATTACGAGTGCATCCAAATTGTTGTTCCGGAGCGCTGCGTCGATTCCGCGTGTTCTCCCTAGGTCGTGGTTCGACGCAAGGGACTCGAAGTACGCTGCAGTGAACCCATTGGTTGCTTCCGCTGCAAGCAGGCTGATAGACGACGGGGTCAGCGATCGATCTGGGTGAAATGGGGGGCTATTAGCATACTCGGATTGGTCGCTAAATCCAGGAGGCAGCTCGAGCTCTGGGTTATCCAAGTCAAATTGGATCAAATCCGCGAGGCTGCGCACTCCGGATGGGTTCTCAACAAGGTTTTCATACCACTCATTCAACTGGACCTAATCGCAAGGTCAATCATCAGCACGTCGGCGTAACGTGTACTCCAAGTATGGAAGCACACCTTGAAGTCGGTGTTCAGGACAAGACTCTCGTTCCCAGACGCCCGTATTTCATTGATAGATGGGAGATCGGCGGGATCAACAATAATCGCGCCCAACCCGCGCAGCGTATCGAGCGCTGTCTCGAACGCAGTAAGTATAGTGGGGTTCGCTCTGCTGACGAGATTAAGCCTCGGGACGCCGATGCGCTTGCCCTTTATGGCTCGCACGTCGAGGGCCTTGGAGAAGTCAGGGACAGTGTCCGGTTGCGCGAGTGTAAAATTGTCGTTGGGGTCTTTGCCGGCGATGACAGAAAGGACGATGGCTGCATCGGTCAAAGAGCGCGTTATGGGCCCGACTGTGTCTTGATTGGCCGATATCGGGATAACTGACGGTGGTGAGGCGTTAGCGGGATGTAATCAAGGGGTTGAAACGATCTACCTCCCGCACGTGAAGTTAGACCAACAGTTGGTTTGATGCCAGCGAGGTTGTTGTGCTCAGAAGGACAAGTGATACTGCCGTCCGTTTCCGTCCCCAACGTCACAGCCGCTAGACCGATAGAAGCAGCGACGCCGGAGCCTGACGACGACCCACAAGGATCTAAGCCGGGGAAATATGCACCCGAGTTCTGCCCACCCCGACCCGACCATCCAGACGCTACATTTCCCCGGAAGTGTGCAAATTCAGATAAATTGGCCTTGCCTTACGCGATGATAAATTGACGTTAGATATTAGCATGGAAACCAGTATAATGGCAATACGGGGCGAACACACCCAAGATAATAGCTCCAGCAGCTCTCAGCCTCTTCACAACTCCTGCATCATCCGGAACTACTGACCCTAACAGGCTGAACGAACCAGCCGTGGTGTTCATTCCTATAGATTATCGTCGACATTTAGCACAGATATCGTCAGGTGCACACGATATCTCCCGGCTCACCTTCTGAAGAAACAGTTGCAATATTATCTTTGAGTAATACTGGGATTCCATGCAGAGCGCTGCGCTTTCCTGACGCTTTCCTTTCTGCATCGAGCTCGGCCGCTTGCGTTAGAGCTGACGGATTAGTTTCGAGCACTGCCCGAAGGGCTGGACCTTGGAGATTAACTTCCTCGATGCGCGCAAAGTATGCCTAAATCAGAAGCACGTAAGGACATCTCCGGATCGTGATTAGATAGTAAGTACCTTGACGAGATCAACGCTGGTGAAATCACCCGCATCTAGTCCAGCCTGTAGTTCGGGCACAGATGCCTCATACAGATCGGGTAGCTGCCTTTGGACGCCGGGAGATTTCATGAAGAGGTCGGAGAACGAGAACGATAGACGCTGAGCATAGCAGATCGTTGATAGCACGAGCAGAGTGAAAGAGAGGCGTCGCATGTTGTGCTCGGGGCGAGTCTGAGCTTCTTGAGGAACGTTCTTTCACAGTTCTAGTTATGACCCCCGACGCTGGCTCTATAAAGCTGTTATCTCGGTCTTCGCAAAGCCAGCATGCGACTGACTGACACTCTCACAATGATGTGATATTACCCAAAGGACGTCAAAGGTGCACATTGCACCGCTCTGTTCAGAATTCAGAAAGTATGCAATGTACATGGTATCGTCCAGTAATCCTTGAGGATTTCCGTTAAAAATAGCTGACCTTGCCACGGCCCCTCGAGGCCACACGAGTCTGAGAAGGAACCATCGCAAGAGCATCTGGTATTGCTTGTTCCATGAAACTTTGAAAGTCTTCCTAAATGCGAATCCTGAAGCAGAGAAAGGGCAGTGTAGTATGTACGAGCTCTAAGGAACAAGTTCAATTGAGACTTCATAACTGGCAGTGTCACGTGCACGTTTGAGCAGTCTCCAACCAAGGAAATCAAATTTATCAAAAGCTGTATCGTCTTCCACGAATACGTGCCAGCACGCAGCCGAGCGCCGAGACGGTTCGAAACTAGGGATCTGACCAACACACGGATAGGCCATCTTTGTGCAACTCTCAAGGATGCTCTGGCCCATGTACATAGTACTTTGACCGTTTTCACTCGGTTCACCATTTTCTCCCTGTCGACGAACTATTGGTTATTACTAGCCATAGGGTGCAGCTGCTAGAACCTGTCATATATAATCAACAGGGCCTTCTCTTTATCCTCTCCGATCTACATAGCAGGGCAGTCAACCTCTACGCCTCTGCCCCTGAAGGGCGTCCACCCTGGTTGCCCTGACGATATGGAGCTTACAGCGTCATTGGAATGGTCCCGGTGCGTGAAAGAATGAACGAGGTGCCGATCTTCTTGATGAAGGCCAACCGACGTAAGTGCATTCGTATGAATTGTCAACATGGGTATAGTGCCGGGGGACACAGCAACTTCGAATGTTGCACAACTAGTTAAATGGTCACAAATCTCGAGAAGATCGGGGAAATCGAGAAGAATCTGTCGAAGATGCGATAGATGGCGCTGATATACAGTGGCTGTATCTTCAAACGGGGTTGCCACGGAGTGGGCTGCGCAAGATCGAAAGTCATTGAAGGCTCACGCGCTCACGTCCTGCACTCAACGGTATGTGGCCGCCAGTGCATATCTAAGCGGTTGACGCAGTTTGCATCCAAGTCTCCATGGTGTTGGATCCCAGAATCCTTTGCCCTGCGTACTGACACAATCAATGGAAGAAACTGCGCCGAAGTGGAGGGCCAGGAAGGGAGAGGTTTCATGCGGGAGATAGCATGCAGTATGGACTCTTGCTGAATTGCACTATACTGCTTGTACTCATGCACCACCGCTAACTAGTCAAGGTCGCCCCGTGTCAGTTTCAAGGAGTCGTTTACTTGGATGCAGCAATACGGCGGTGATTCTGAGAGAATCTCTCAATTACTCACCGTTGGCGATCGGCGACCAGCAGCTCCATACAACTGCGACATCATGATCGTGTGTATCTAAGGTTTATTTTCCATGCAAGCATCAATGATATCAAAGTCGCTAACCCTTATCTTGAATTGCAATGCCATCCTCCCCACGTCTGCATTTGGGCGCGCAGTCTCCTCGTCTGCGATCTATTTCCAAAATACACTGTCCTGTGCACCCGGACGGGAGGGGCAGTGGAAAAATGGAGAGAGACCGCGGACCCGTGTCAAGTTGGAGGGCCAGCAGGAGACAGGGTTCTGGATGGGGGAGAGAACACGTGGTATGCATATGCACCCGCACTGAATTCTGATGAACCGCTCATCCTCATCCACTGTCACCATATAATCAAGATCACCTCGTGCCAGTGACAAGTCACGATCAATCAATACAGCGTTGGTGAATCCCCCAACGACTCACCGAGGCCTATCAGCACTCCGCGACAAAATCACAATAGATCATGTATCCAAGGGTTGTTCAGGTGGTGCCTGCTAGTCCCCTCCAAGCGTCCATGACTCTGAGATCTTGAACTGCGCTATTGCATTCCAGCAGTCCCGTTTTCCATCTATGACGTTGGGCTGCGTGTCCATTCCCAGCATGGCTAGTTTGGCCCAAGTCCTTGCGTTCGCCGTACGATCCCCAACCTTGACCTTCTCAATGCTGTACTATCAATTACTTCCAAGAACGATCACAATAGAAGGAAGTGACTACTCGCTTGTCAACTCGGGGTACTGCGAGACGCAAACAGGGCGCATATGTAAATAGGATCGATCTCTAGATCCAATTCCCCAATTCACCACCCCAATGCCCGGCTGCCACCGTTGTCCCACGGACCCGCTCATGTTGTGTATGTTTCATCGCAATCTACCTCCCACTAGTGTTTGATCTTGCCGTATGTCTAGTCCACCGCTGCGCCGGGTGGCCGTCACCTTATACCAACAGCAGCGACAATATTATGCAGAATAATGGAAGCACCCCCACGAGCCCGACAGGACGATCGCAAGGGCAAGGGTACCCTTACACACCCAACCTCCCCCACAATCAGCCAGGGCAGTATATGCCGAACCAGTTACCATACCAGATACCGGCCTCGCCGATGTCATTGAACGGCTACAACTCGGGGTCCGGACTGAATAGCGGCTGTACGTTGTTTTGTCACTTTACCGTGCCCGTTGAGTGACCTCTTCTTCCACGATCCTAGTGACGGTGCCTATCCACACCTCAAACGGACAAGAGCACTACAAACATGCTGGTCGTTTATCTCATCCTGTACCATCTGAGAGTCGTGCGAGTAAGCCCTGGTCTCCCGTCCCAGTGAGCTCATATTGACTTGATATCACAGCTTCATTCAGTCAGCATCCCTCCTTATTACCTCCCGCCCTTCCCGGGCCCATCGTGAGGGATGTAGTAGGTTCTGAAGCTATGACCTACGCCGCCAACCTCAGGCGTCAAACCTCGGCAAGGTTCTACTGCCCGCACTGCCCGAGCAGCTTTACAGCAAGGCACAACCATCGTAGTGCGTCCACTATGCACACATGTCTTCAACCTCTCATTGATCTCCCACGTAACCTTGCAGATCATATTCTGGCTCACAGTGGCCAACGTCCGTTCAGATGCGATGTTTGCAATGCGTCCTTCACCACTTCCGGAGATCTCAGACGCCATAAGAGGACGAGGAGACATGCGCAAATGCTTCAGTGTTGAGCGATGACCAGAGGTCGAGCTTCTCTTATCACAGAATACCGTGTACCACTTGGCTCTTCTATGTAGATTATGACATTTATGTTTTCGTGTTTTCGTCACCTGATCCAGGGCCCGATATCGGACGTGTAGAAACCCAAGCAACTCGCATGGACATTCCCCAGACTCTATGCCCGCTCCGAGGGCTGAGCGCTGATCGATGATCTCTCTGAACGCCCTAACCCTAATCCCAAATTTCGATCTCAGTGTCTCAAAGTTTTGTAAAACGACTGTAAGGCGCCCAATCGATAAGGTCGGATTTTGTCTACCACCTCTGAATACCGAACGTTCTATTCCTATATATGGCCACTGCGTGCAACCAACATAGCTTGCAGTGACTATCGCTTGCAGTGATGACTGCATCCTCAAGGCTTCATGTATTGTTACATGCTCCGGTTAGGTTTAAACACAATAGATGCAATTGCAAATCGTGTTAACTGCAATACTCAGGGACGAATCCCAGGTGAGTATGATTGCTTGACCGTTTAGTAAAGGTGAAGTAGACATATACAAATCGCACCGATTGTTAGGGCTCGCGAAGAATTCCGAACGTTTTCAGTGCTTGTCCGTGCGTGCGACGTTTATAATGTTGACACAAGTTGCCGGGTAGCACACCAGTTCTACGCTCGCCAGGGACCATCTTGGTTATGCAGTGCAGCTTCCGCCCGAAAGGGCAGAACGAACAAGTTTTGGGATCGACCTCTGGTGTTTATCATTCATATCCGTTGGCTTCCAACAATGTGGTAGCTATTCGTACCCTCACTGCTTGCTATACATCTTACTGCTTGCTATACACCTTATTGCGCTGTAATCCAAGACCACAAGAAGCCAGCTGCTCGACTTCACCCTTTATATGTCCTGAGCGACTCAACGAGTCTTCAGTACCATCGACCCCAATGCGACCCAATCAGTCAAACCCAGCTCAGCCCGTCTTTCCAATGGCGACATCGACCCTCTGTCAAATCTGCGTGAGCAATATCTTGTTCTGGTGTCATCGTACTGAGCGTTGCATGATCTAGAGCGGTCAGCTTCCGACCGATGCTTGTCCCACCCATACTACGGTGTATAACATCCATGACAACGATATCAATATCTCCACTACTGCCCCGGTCTACCAGTCGTTTGGATGTTCGACCAACCAGGGAAATACACAATTCGAGGAGCAAACCATGGGCCCAGGCATGGGGAATGGTAGCTTGTTCTGTTACTTTTAGTATCATACCTCGGTGGCTGATTTTCCACCCGATCGCAGCTATGCACACTGAAGGATACTCGTACGGTGACAATGATCAAGGCATCTATCCATGTGAGACAACCTTCATGGGTTTCGAGATACGTATTGAACCTTAAGCTTAAGTCTTAGATACATTTCTTTTTCCCAACGTCCCGATAGGACAGGCACCCACTATACGAACGGTGGGCTCTCCTGCTATCACCGCTGCCTCCCAAAACAGGCGTAGGGTCGAAGCTAGATTTCAGTGCCAATTTCAAGATTGCGGCAAGACATTCACAGCAAAGCATAATCTTGACAGTACGTACGGCACAAGCCATGTTTACATCAGAGTACTCAGTCGTTCTTTCATTCTAGGCCACATGAGAGCGCACCTCGACATCCGACCGCATGGATGTAATTGCGGTTCTACGTTCACGGCGAAGGGAGACCTTAAACGGCACCAGAAGTCGCAGCAGCACGCAGGCGCAATGAATCAAATGTATCTGTCGCCCAATTAGAGCATTAGCAAGGCTTAGCCGATGTGGTGGCGCCACTTACTTCGTACTTGTGCATTCAATCTTGTCTTCCATTCATCTTTGCTACTAATAGATGCCGACTCTTCTTTCATTTCGCGTCCGGTAGTTGACGAACGTTGCTACATACGCATATTGAATTTGATCGACAATGACGAGCTCGCTACGCGCTATGTAAGTATCGTCTTCGCGCCGATGCAGTCGCGATCCATTCGCGGAGTATGCGTTGGATCTCCGCGCGTGGCCAACTATTGTGATTGTGTGGGTCCCTGGGGCTGTTGCCGGTCGCTTGTAAATGACCAGACCCCCACGAGCAAAGCTATTGCGAAGAAGCATTCTTATTGTTTTGTGGTGATTATTCGATTCGGAGGTTGCAAGTTAGTGATAGTTGATGTCCCCAACCTAAGGCGAAGAGTGCAATGTCTGCTCAATCACCAGCAGCTGATGTGTTGCGGGGAATCAATCGGGTTCGGATGCGAACGCTTTGACACAGGAAATCTGGAGATCCTTGATTGTGTGATGTAAGTGATGCATGTGTAGCCACGCCTACGTGACCATCGTAGGGAGAGTCTTTCGTCGCAGAATGGGAAACATGTGTCTGTGAACAGAAACAAAGCCTGTGATCGTACAGGAAAGTAGGGTGAAGAGTTTCGTGATGTTATCTAGATATGTGACTGCACAATGATGAGTACGAGTGGGGTCATTGGTGGGCGTACGCACTGACTCTAGCTGATAGACTCGGCGAGCAACATCATTTACAACCTCTGAGCTCCTGAGCTCTAAGAAAGAAAATACGGCGTGCACCGTCATGTTGTACTCTTGTCTTTCCCCTTCCCCTTACCCGCGGCCTTTCCCTTAGGTACCTGCTCATAAGCATTCGGCTCCGACACGTTGTCCTTCATTAAGCGATCGCCGCCACGAGAGGGCTGTGCTCTGTCTGGGTCTCTTCGGTGGGAGTGTGGACGTGCATGATCGTGGTCATCGCAGTCGGAATGAGAATCAGAGTCGGAGGAATCTTCCTCTGAGGACGATTCGTCGAAGTTGCGGGGTTTATGATAGATACAGCAGACTGATGGAGATCAAACATATCGTCAGTGATTTGTACGCCGAAGTGCCCCATCAATGGCTTTGGCTCCCCTCTCATCTTTGCACAGAAGATATTCTCCTCGGATGGGCAAAAACGGCCGAGACGTACTTTTCGACGATTTCCTTCCGCAGCCTTCGTTATCAACAACATCTTCATCCCATACCACACGGTGATTGTCCCGCCTGTTCGTAGCTCGTACCCGTATTGCGCCAACCGATGTCGCCTCAGTTGGATTGGGTTCTTGGATCGGTTCGGAGTCTTGGATTGTTATAGTGCGAGAAGCATCACCCGGCGCTGATGTTGACGGCCTCTGGCGTGTATTTGACATATTGAATCGTAGCAGTATAGAGCGTGTAGAGAGTAATACAGAGAAGCTGAAGGAGAGAGAGTGAGAGAGTGAGAGGTGCACAGGACGGTGGCATTTGCGGACTCCACAGTGTTATGTAAGCGTCTAGACGCCCACTTAGTTCGTGTCTCGCTGTGTTGTGGTTCTTGTCTCTTAACCTCCGCCCATCATCCTAGCGCCTCAATGGAAGAAGTCGAAGACGATAAGAAAGTATTCGAGCCTAATGACAATCATGAAGACGATGCCCTACCGGACCCAGATGAGCAGCTCATGTTGGACCAAGGAAATGGGAGGGTATGGCTCGTGAAGGTGCCATTTCATTAGCTCCTCGCGCCCAATGCCATCTAACATAGGATGTACGGAATTGCTGCGTGCATGTGCTGTAGATTCCAAAATTTCTTATGGAAAGATGGTCAGCTATTGATGCGGAAGACATTCACTTAGCCACAATACGAGTCTACTCGAACGCCATCGGAGCGAATGGGACCCCACCTCGCATTGTTCTTTTCCTCCCACCGAACAGAAATCCCAATAGTGCACAACATACCAGCGAGACAAACAACCCGAAGCGACCAGTCTTCACCTCGACTACAAATTATACAAGTGACGAACCGGATCAATACGAGCTTGATATGGTCAATGACGCCGTCGAGAATCAGATCGTTGTTGCTGAACGTCCGAAAGATAATTCTTTTTCTACTTCCTCGACATCAATATCAGCAGCAGCAGCCTCGGCGAACTCCCGCGCACGAACGACTATTCTTACAGGTCGAATAAAACACGAATGCAACCTTCGACCCGTTTTCACAGAGAACTATCGGAGACAGATGAAGGAAAGGACGAAGAAATACAACACACCGAGACGGCAGATAATGATGATTGAGGAGGCGGGCGTTGCTGGAGGCAGGGGAGGGATCAATCGACTCAGCAGTGGTGTTGGCGTTGGTTCTGGGAATGCATTCAGTGATCTTATTGTAAGTCTTCAATCCCACACATACTCTGTGCTTCGCCTCACCGCTTCTCCAATGCCAGAAATCCAGACCAAAACCAGTCAAAGGGAGCTTTGAACGCATGGCGCGTATGCCAAGAAATCAACTTCTGGATCTTATATTCCATTTGTTCCGTGAAACCGAACGGTGGGGGTTGCGGCCTATGCGAGAACGTACCCAGCAGCCCGAAGTTTATCTAAAAGAGGTATTATCGGAGGTCGCGATACTTCACAGAAGCGGAGAGTATAACGGGTTGTGGGAACTGAAAGAGAACTTCAAAGAAGATGGGGTGCGTTCTCGTTCCGTCTTTCACGTCTTTATATATCTCTGACATGGCTGTACCCATGGTAAGGTAAAGGCAGAGGCGTATGTGAACAGCGCAGCCGCTACTTCTGGGGATGTCACCATGGATAACATGGACGATGGTGATGACGATGACGACGACGACGACGACGATATGGAGGAAGTATCATGAACCATGACCATTATCGGTGTGTCTCCGATCCAAGTCCATCGTCAATGACCGGACACTGATAAAAAATTGCAGTATGTAACATTTTATTTTCCCTTTGACTCGCGCTTTCGCCGCAATTACATTATTGTATCCATATCTATACCGCAAGGAAATATATACAATCAACCGTTTAGGTATATTCACATAACACCACCGGCGGCACCCTCCCAGCAACAATGACGTCACCGTTATGAACTACACGGAGCCGCCTAGACAACCACAATTCTTCTGCCACCATCCCTACGCACAAGGTACGATGCGTCAACCTTTTGGCTTCGACACATCGTTCGCCACTGTAAAGCCGGCTTACCTGAACCTTCAACTTTGTATCTTCGTACGTTTCTTCACCTTTGTCTGCTAACTCGTCGTGATTCTCGACGCCGTAATCCACGGTTTGTTTTCCTGCTTCCTTCATCACGCCCTCGGAGTACGCGTCCATGTTTGACTTCTTAGGGTTTCCTGGCTTTGGCGGAGCGTGTGCATCTGCGGTGAACGTACGATGAGGACGTACGGAAGGCTGCGTGGAAGGAGAATGTTTGTACTCATGTGTTGTGAGGCAGCAGGTTGCTCATTTGTGTGGTGCCCGTTTGCAACGGGCTGCCGTTCCTCGACTTGTTCTTGTGGCATGGCTTCAGTTTCCCTTGGCGAAAGGGAGAAGGGGATGGATACGTCGAGCTTGGTTGGCTCGGCCGTTATTTATACGCAACTTTCGTGCGTATCTTTACTCTTTATAACACTTGACTGATAGACGCTGTTAGATACATGACAGACTGATGGGCGTGGCTTCCGAAAGCATAGTTCTCGTGTCACGGCTTACACTCGCTAGATGGGACGACGGGACACGAGACTGCATTTATCCCTCTGCCCTCGCTCGATGGTAGCCTGCGGTCACATCGACAGTCTTCGGGCACTATCGAAGGCCGAACTCCCGACAAGTGCGTGTTCGAATAGCATTTCTGCGAACGTGTGCACACTTGAAAGAACACATTCACAGCGCCTGATGTCCAACTGTCGATCAAATGAGACGAGAGACCTGAACTACATCGCAATAAACCCATCTTCGGGGTTTCTGGTGTGACTTAGCGTCGCTCATCATCGAAAGTGCTGTAATGGCAATCACTGAAACAGTATGATTGGCACTTGGGACTCTTCGCAGATTAACGGTTACATGATGATGATGATACGTATCATTTCAGGTAAAGTATTCCGGGCATCAGGGCTGTTGAGTATAT
This sequence comes from Pleurotus ostreatus, assembly GCF_014466165.1. Classification (NCBI taxonomy): domain Eukaryota; kingdom Fungi; phylum Basidiomycota; class Agaricomycetes; order Agaricales; family Pleurotaceae; genus Pleurotus; species Pleurotus ostreatus. Next base: position 465,851 of record NW_023503162.1, on the reverse strand, counting down.
ACTTAGTTCTAACAGCATTTGCTGTTGACGAGGTGTATGCTAAGTCGATACCTGAAATAACAATCCGATTCAACCTTGGATGTAATCAATTCCTTGGCGGAGGCCATGTTGTGTCTTTCGGCGTAAGTAATTGCTTGATGTCACGCAGGTGTACCCCTTGAGTCCAAATGTTGATGTGCCGTTGATTTTATACGTGAAAAAGTGACACCTACTGCGGTCATCGAAATACTGAAGTTTTTGTTTTACCCCACCTTTAAATTTAAGCTTTTCTTCTTTGCCCCTGAGTCTTTGTTTTGGTTATGCTTTTCTCACGACTGCTTAACACGGCACCATTGACAGGCTTTCTTACGACGCGAGCGCCGCACTGTACAGAATTCCTATAGCATATCCATTCTACGGTTTCTGCACCGCCGGACCTTGATACTCGCTCAAAGAGATAGTGCCCATTCCCCCGCCCTCCATGCTTCAGCTAGAGAAGTTTTCAGCATGGGTCACCATAGACGGGAAGGAAACCCCAGAGCACAATGTGGAAATCTCCGACGACGGTACAGAGGCTACATGCTGGATTGCTTCGCAGGTTAACAAGGTATGCATGTCGTCTATGTGGCTCATTGAGGTCCTTTCAAGACATGAGGCATTTTAGCCCTTTGAGGTTCATTGGCGCGCTGAACCCAACCACACCGCGACGGCGGGGGATGTCAGAGTGGATGGAAAGAATACGTCTGGGCAGGTCGTTCACCCATCTATGTATATGTCGCAAGACGCTTCTGTCAAGGGCGTGCCGATATCGCTCACGCAAATCAGACCTTTGATGTTCTCAGCCACAGAACTGACGGGTAAGTGTCGCGCAGTTGTGACCAAGTACATGTCTTATCAGTGCTGTGAATCTAGACGATGACTCATATCTCAACGTTGGCGTATCCCCCGAACTTGGCTCGATTGTTCTCGAGATAAACAACGTAGATGTCACAGACGCCCCACCTAGACACGAACTGCGTGATACGCAGTTTGAAAGCAAGGTTCATGAACGCTCGAAGAAGCTAGGAGCACACTCTGCCCGGTGAGGCCATCCGTGCTGACTGAAGTAATTGAACTAATAGAACCTTATTTCACGCAGGCTCGGAGAACCCGAATATAAAGTCTCAAAATATGTCTCAATCAGAAGATATGGACGCGTCGCGTTGTTCACTTTTCGATACAGGCCTTTGGGTACGACCAACCATACATCCTATCGACTAAAATCATGGAATGACGTATTGTTCCATGACAGATATCTTGCAAGCCCAGAGCATTGTCCCACCTCCCAATTCCTCGAAGCGCAAGGCTGACCATACTCCCGACGAAGAAGAAACCGATGCGCCAGTTGATAAGAAGCCAACAATTCCGGAGGTCATAGAACTTGACGACGACGGTAATGAGGACATTGAGTCTGAGCTCAAAGCACTACAGGTGAGTCCTCACTAGCACTGCTCGCCCCTGGTCTCAATTTCAACGCTCGGCCTTCGTCAGGCTCGAATGGAATTACTAAAGGCTAAACAAGTCAAGAAGGAGAGATCAGAACCATCTGCGAAGCGTGTCAAACGCGAGCACAAACCAGTCCTCATACAGGGCGAAATTATTGATCTAACCTGAGGGCCTGGTTCGGGCTTGCCCATTTACTTGATACAGATTACCATACCAACGCCTGCTTAAGTTTCGATTAGTGTATTCCATGCTTAGTTTAAGTTATATACTTGTACAGTAACACACTTGTATGTGCCTGGTATCCATAGTTTCAACGTTTGCTTGGACGTTTGCTTCCATTGGCATTCATTAAGTCTGTTAAAGCCGTCGGTTGGCATCAGTCCCAAAGGCTGAAATCTAACCTACCCGTAGTACCACACTAGTGCAGCAATCGCAGCCTATTGATCAGCGCAAAAAAGGCTGTCGCTAAACTAGTTGCTCATGCAAAGGATAAAAGGGCTGGTCAAAGATGTGTTATGGGTGTGGGGTAATCGTAAAGTACGAGGCCTGGTAGAGCGAAGTACGAAGTAGTTATGCGGGATATATGCACGCAAGTTTTTGAAACCAGACGGTACTAGCGACGAAATCGAGGAAAGCATCGAAGCAGTGCGAATGACGAGCTACGGGGTAACGAAGGCCGAAGAAGCGTAGTCCGAGTCCGAAAGTTCTGCGGTCTACCTAGTAAACCATCGTCTGTGCACGGCATGCGGAAGACAAAGGTAAACTAGGATCAGACACCAAATAATGGACAGAATAAGTAAAGTATGTTCAAAAAGAATGACTAGAGTCCGATATGAGCTGCAGTGGTAGAGCTATATCAAATGTAGCGGAGGGTCATGAAGGTTTGGTCGTCAAGTGTTCAAGAATGTTCGGGTGTGTGAAGATGTGGGGGGTGTTAGCAGCTTGAGGCCTTTAGCACTTCCAGCTCGCCTGTTTCAAAGCTATAAGGTGCATGCGAAAGTGAGAAGGAGGGATTACTGACGTCTTTGGTTTGGGGCGCGCCAACCCATTGGTATGGTTGTTGATTGAGGCACTCAGCGAGAGTGACGAGCTTGTAACCGGCTCCCTTCAGCTTCTGGATGGCGTGGGGAAGGACTTGAGTCGGAGTCGTAGGGACGGTCTCGTGGTTCAGGGCAAGGATGGTAGAAGGATGTTCGCGGACCACAGTATCGTATCTGTTCTTGCTCTCCTGAGCAGAGACGCCAAGAGAGTCACCAGAACTATTGGTTGATATCGTTAGTGACTGGAGCGACGACGACGATGATGAGCAAGTATGAACGCACTCGAAGTCCCAGATAGCGATCTTCTGACCACGGACGGCAGAAGCTTCACGAACAAGGTTGTTGTAGTTGCCGAAAGGAGGGCGCATGAAGGCGGGTTGTACACCGCAGATGCGCTGAAGGGCCTCTAGAAGAGTTGGTCAGGATTTCTTCTCCACAGACAAGGATAGATATCTTACGTTCAACTCGCCACATCTCGTCATGAACTACAATTTTTATGATGAGTGTACCAGTCAATGCAAAATAACCAAGCACTTACTCTGATCCCAGGAGAGCGTCGAAAGGTCCTTGTGACCCCAGGTATGCGAGGCAACTTGGTGACCTTTGTTGTAGGCATATTTGACACGCTCAATATTCGCGTCGTCGTAGATGCAGCCGACTATAAGAACGTTAGGGGAGTGTGAGAAGGATGGCAAGGCATTACTCACAGTTATTACCGTTGAAGAAGAAGGTACCTTTACCACCGGCAGCACTGAGGGCATCGCTGATAGCGTGGAGCGAGACATGAGGGCCGTCATCCTGTCAGCGAAGAATTCAGAACAAATACACATGCAGACGCGTTCTGACACTCACGAAAGTGAGCGCTACCGTGTTGGGAACGGTGCATTTGCTGTAGACTTGAGCAAGAGCACGCTTCTGTGGGGCAGCACTGACACAGCCAGCGAGGGCGAGGGCGACCGTGACGAGGAGAGAAGCGAACATCTTCGAGAATTGGGCCGGGGAGGGGGGAAGGAGTATTAAGTCGTGACGTGGGGGGATAGACTGGCATTCTGAATTATTCTGTTCGCCTTATATTCAGCTAGAAGATTCAGGGTGATATTAGGTGCATGATATATGTTTACGTGCCCGATCAATATTCACGAACCTGGTGCTCGGAACGTTCAGCATGTAGACCAAATGTGGATGATCTCCTCACTTCCGTTCAAGCTCGTAGCAAACGTCCAAAGATGAATAATATCGACAAATCATCACCATAGAGGCATGCGCGAGGAAATGCCCATACTTCCTTGACTTCGTGGGGACTGCTCTGTTCTGCTAGGCTTGTGCCAGTGGGCTTGCCATGCGAGCGTTCGTTGCCGACAGTTTCACGTGGACCATAGTTCCGACTGTCCAACGGATGGAAGCTTTATTACTTACCTGATCAGCGTAACGACAATTGTTCGGCACTTGATACCCACAGAGATGTAAGCCATGCAAGCCCGAAGGCCAACACCCACAGCGATGTCAGAGCTCGAGGAATAGCACGGCAAGTGGCGAGACGATGTAAACTTGAAGTGTGCTGCGATGGCCATCGGATGCCTTAAGTCCAGTCTCCATTTCCTTGACTGCGGAGGGCAATTTTCATGGGAGCCATAACATTCTGAGGGAGGAAGGATTACAACGTGATTTTGTCCGGAGAAGAGTTTCATCGAAATTGAGGACCACCCTTACGTAATTAAATATAAGTTGGCCCTGTCGAAGCTCTTCGCCTCCGGTCTAAGTATCTTTACACCTAAGATCGAGTTCCTACCTCTCCGTGCAGCCATGAATCACGGCGGCGAAGTGCGAGCTCAATCCAACGGATTCATTCTAGATTCGGCTTAAATCTTTGAGCACTTGAGGTGATTAGTCGGATTGCATTCCTTCTGGGATTTACAAATAAGGCTAAAATCGAGAGCTCAACTCGCTCGTCTGTTCTGCGTGCCACTGTGCTTCAACGACTTGAAGTGTCGGGTGAGGTCTCCCTTTGTCGTGAATGCGGTACCACATACATCACATTTATGCGGCCTTTCATCGCGATGTGCTCTCATGTGGCCTACACAGAAATTTTGAGTATCGGGGGGGAACATGGGCGCAAGCATGTCATATATACCTTCATAATTATGCTTCGCAGTGAAACCTATGAAAGATCCTAGGCAATCTTTGTACGGACAGAAAAACTTCGCCTTGTTTGCACGTCTGGATTCTGAAGCGACGCTCATGGCGACGCTCCCTACCGCCCGAACGGTTGAGTACGGAGTTGGTGGCACTGAATACTATTTAGAAAGGTCTGCAGTAACCACGAAAGAGTCCTTACGAGTATTACAGATCTGGGCAAGGTCGTTCAGCCAGCACTTGAGGGTATCCTCGTATATGTAATCACTTATATACTGTTGGAGAGGCATGTCTTGATCTGAAATCTCAGCCATCGTGCGTAAATACGAAGCAAATGGTCCACCTACAACCGTCTAGGTCTGGTCCCGAGAGGAGATTGTCACCAGGCGGACGCTGGGCGTCCGAGTTGTCCGTTTGTCCGACATTGGATTCGCCGTCCAGAGGGGTGAACGCTTCTTGAGCTTGTTGTACATTGTTGTCGCTGACGCCCGGATAGTTCGTATCACCTATAGCATTGCCGGCGGGTAACGGAGGGCCTGGTACTTGATACGTAGTTCCCTGATGATATAGGAGCTCAGTGAGCGTCTTTGCTGGCGAACTAGAAGAAGGTAACATACGCAGACTGAGCAGCGGATAACAAGTGAGTTGGTATGAATGTTGATTGAAATGCAGTCCGCAAATACACGATTTAGATCTTTCTGGAGATATAGTAGCTCAGCGAGAGTCCTTGCAAACAAACGAGGCGAAGAAGACGTACACAGACCGGGCACGATGGGTAGATGGTCTCCAATGGGCTGGTATCCATTGTCGATAGTGATTCTGAACACTCGTAGACATAAAACCAGCAGTTTTATACACGACATGAACAGTAGCGGGCTAGCTGATAGGGTCAACTTTTCGGTCGTCCATGCAATTCATCAATGTGCATTCAACTGCGATATAGCATGCAGTATCACCTACCAAAAAAGCTTGGGCGTAAGCATCTTAGTCGTGCGAAATGAGACAGACCTTGTTCGTGTTCGTTGTGAGCCCTGCTCTCATCGAAGTAGCGTCGATTTCCCCAGAAGCATCATAGGTGCCGGATACTACTGTGCCTCGTTCAAGGGAGCCGTCCCATCAAGTTGAAATAGTTGATGATCGTTGAGAATCAAGACTTTTGAGTTTCGCAGACATATTAGTAGTGAACTACCAGATATCATAGCTATTGCACGAGGTCACAATCAACCATGCTCGGGGATCAGCTCACCTCGGGGAGGGTTCTCCCAATACTTCTATCTATCTCCCCGCCAACTGCTCGTCAGCTATGGTCAGCAGATGTATCGGAACTGAATCCGCTGGGCCGAGGATGGTATTATTAGGTACTTGGATGTTTTGAACGTATTGCATTTTCATATTGGGACGGCGGAGACTCTTCAAGATTCCTAGTTGGGACATACATTGCATGCAGTAGTCACTGCAAGCTGTATGAACAGTTCTAGAGTATTACAGAAACCGCCTTGAATCAGAGATGGTGCAGCGCGATCGTCTGGAACTAGTTGTGTCGTTTTACCTGGTCATTGATGTAGAGTAAGCAAAGAGTAGGATAGTGGCGCTCGTTAGACGACTGTGGCGCGCCCGTTCAAGGCTCCTCGATATAACAAGGAAGGTCGGCGCCGAGGGCTGGTTGCTGACTCCTAGGTAAAGCGATTATCGATGTGACGATCGTCTTCCTCTTTCGGAATCCCTATTCTTCCCCTGTTTCACCTTCCCTCTCCGTACCACATGCCCTCTCTATGTATCCTCCCTATGTTCCCGTGGATCGGACAGTTTGTACTTATTATGGCTGCTCTTCGCTACCGTATAAATACTCCTCATGTACGTACTAGAGAGGGCAGAGTTCCCTGAAAATACGAACGGTTAATCCTTTCACTTCGACGGACTGACTCTACCCCCACCCCTATTCTCCTATCCTCGTGTTCGTGACCTCTACTTCGTAGTGCCCCACGTTACAATCGATTACCCATCACTAAAGTTTCAACTAGGCAAGCACACAAACAAGGGATAACGTGGACCCACAACTACTTAGGGGATAGGGGTATTCACAGTTGTCAATGATAAGGCCGTGCTTGTAAGTCGTCTTAAACACCCTGCTGAATTCTTTTCTGACTGTTTCTTATTTTCCCAATGTTGCTTCTTTCTAAATTGCTGGAGTCTCCAGTTAACAAGTCGTGAGTCACAGTTGAGCCACTGTCACTACTGCTAAACCCAAGAAATGCACCGAATTGAACCAGCTTGCCGCCAGACAAGCGGTTACGGCAGCTAGCGCTAGCATCGAGGGGTGTGTCGATATGACTGCGGGTCTGAGCATAGATGCCGGCGTCGGCGCCAACTTCTTTGGACTCTTTGACCCTACTACGAAGCTCAACCTCTTCTCGAAGCAGTTCGAGCTTTTCAGCGTAAGTGACACTACATTTTCTCTCCTTCCTTGACAATTGCTGCCACAAAGCGGGAATACTCTGAGGCTCCCCAGTACCTCCACAAGCCCCCTCTTACCTGCACGCGCACCTCCGATCCCGCTTCTATTGTTTCAGTCGTGAAGGAAATCGCCGCCCAAATCAAGGCGAAGGCTGGCTCTGCGTATGAGTCATACCCACCTCACATATATCTATACCCCTTCCAGATCACACTTGGCTTCGTCCTGGTTATACTTAATACTCATACCTGTGGAATACTTGTACTCGTTCGACAGACTTCATCGCTTTGTCTGTTATATTATAATTTATTACTTGTTCAACGGAGGAGATTGCGTACTCATGTGCTGCTAGACATGGCACATAGGTACTTGCGCAAGGTCCGCAATCTGTACAGCAAGTATAGGTTCAACGTGACTGCAAACACTTCGAGAACGATCACACTCGATCATGATCGAGCGATCGGGGTATTTGGCGAAACGAAATAGTACCACAGGGTAACACGGCTACTAGCAGTACAGGAGTGCATTGGTCTTGATAGGGCAACCGTACTTTATAGGACTCCATGTCTATTAGTCCGAGCTATGCGGCACAGAGTGCATGAGCGCTGTCGCAATTGACAGCATCCCGAAGAAGTTGATAAGGTGTAAAATAGAGATGTCCGAGCCGAAGCATAGTCCATATCCGAGCATAACAGAGCACCGTAACAAAATGTCGTGAGTTCGTGATAAACAGTCTAGAAGGTATGAGAGCGTGGTGGTAGGGTAAAACCTTCAGCAAGTCCAGTTTGACTATTGAAAACGGTGGGTTATTGCCAAAACTAATGAACAAGGGATGGGACGTACGTCTCTCGTTTGGGGTTCTCCTACCCACTGGTATGGTTGCTGACCGAGGCACTCAGCCAGAGTGACAAGCCTGTAGCCGGCTTGCTGCAACCGTTGTATGGCGTAAGGAACAACTTGCTCTGATGTGGACGCGATAGTTTCGTGGTTCAGAGCGAGAATGCTGCTGGGGTGTTGGCTTGCAACCTCGTCATATCTGTTTATGCTCTCCTGAGCAGAGGCCCCGAGAGAATCACCAGAACTATTGATGGATGACATGAGGACCGCATTGGTAAGTAGAACAAGGATGGATAGACGCACTCGAAGTCCCAGATTGCAACGTCTTGACCGCGAGCCCCGGAAACTTCAAGCACGAGATCGTTGTAGTTGCCGAGGGGAGGGCGCATGAAGGCGGGTTGTACACCGCAGATTCGCTGGAGGGCCACTAGTAGAGCGCATTAGCCCCAGAAGAACACAGACAGAGGGTCGTCGCCTTACATTCAACTCTCTCCATCTCGTCATGGACTGTGGGAGCAGTCTGGGTTAGTTGTGCGTCTATGAAAGGGGAGGGGCCTACTTTGGGCCGATGAGAGTGTTGCAAGATCTTTGTGGCTCCAGGTATGGGAGGCGACTTGGTGACCATTATCGTACGCGTATTTGATACGCTGTACGTTAACGTCGTCGTAGATGCAACCAACTAGAAAAGACGAGTCAGACAAGCGCATGGTCGGAAAGGAAGCTGCTTACAGTTGTTACCGTTGAAGAAGAAGGTGCCTTGGGCTCCGGCAGCACTGAGGGCGTCGCTGATATCGTAGAGCCACGCATGGGGGCCGTCATCCTATTTTGGGCATCAGCCGAGCATGACAAGGTGTGGCCACGCGGGTATATACTCACAAAAGTCAGAGCTACCGTGTTGGCAACAGTGCATTTTCTATACACTTGAGCAGGCGCACGCTTCTGCGGGGCAGCACCGACTCCGCCAAAGAGGGCAAGAGCAACCGTAACTAAAAGAGAAGCGAACATCTAGACGAAGGAGGAATTGTTAAGTGGGGGAGGGTTGAATCTTTTGATTCGTTCAGCTCATCTTATATTCCGTTGGACAGTTCAGATTACATACATATTGGGGTTGTTTCACTAAACATCGCTTTTTGAACAATAAGGGTCTACATTCACTGCACGACCCATTCTTTACGTACCAAGTAAGTAGTCTATCTCACCAACAATATCCGGCATGGCTCACCTCCAGCTCACTCTCAAGATTCGTGCTTCGTGGAGAACATCCAAAGTACTGATACGTACAGTGCCGTGGATTTTCTCGGGTTTTCTGGGTAAAATACGAGTCCCTGTAGGTCGTCTACGGTGTGGGGCCTTGGGCAGGGAGCCACGCAGACATCTGTTGCGGGCGGTTTCAAAAATCGACTACTATCACGTGTACTGTAGTGCAAACACACATAGATATGCAAAACCAATTTTAAGTTGTTGTAGATTCCATGTCCTATGCTCGGACATGAAGTATGTTTGAGAAATAGACTTCATTGAGCTACTGTAAAAATCTCAAGGCATTTGAGAAGTTGCAAGCCCATTTCCGCGGGCAAAATGTGACGTGCAAATAGTCATTTCAAATTTGACTTGAATGCTGTGGAAGTAATAACAATCCCACAGACTTCTGATTTTTTTCTTAGCTAGTATAGTAGCGCTAGAGTCTGAATCTAGAGTCCCTTGCACTCGTACCTACTGGTTCATGCACAGGAAAACCAGCAACATTTTGCGTGACAAAGAAGCTCCTATTTGCCCCTTGTTTTGCAGATCCATGTGTTGCCGAGCGAGCGGCCGAATGCATACGGCGGCACACGGCTGCGCTGCTGGGTCTGAATGACGCGTGACACACTGTGACGAAAAGTTTGCAAATCTATGTTTTTGGGTACTTGTCGTACCGGCATCGTCATTGCTCTACTACTCGGAAAGGGATTCACTCAAAAAGTTGATAGGTATTTAGACAAGATGAGCGACAACCTCTCGTAGCATGCCGGGAGTTGTAGGGACATCCAATCTGGAGCACCGGGTTGAATTGTCCAAAATTTTGCAAATCTGTCTAAGTGATAGTAGTCCCGACTGCCTTGATGTCGGCGAAAGGTGGGCGGGCAGCATTGCCCGGTTCAAGTCAATGCCCAAGAGCCAAGCTCGCCTTCCGGACTCCGGGCTCCACGAAGCCACATAATTATAGAACATCGAAGTGACGCGAGTGTCTAGATTGTTGACTGGATTCATAATCCCTTGGAGGTCTCGAGGCTCGAGGAAGGATATTCTAGTGATATTCTGGCGTGGGGGATTCAGCGGAATCATTTTGAGCTTTAAACGCCGGATGGAGCTAGAACACACCTTCTAGAGGGTCGCCCGTATCAAATCCGGGGTAGCTGAAGGGCCGTCAGCTCCATGCTTACAACGATGCCTTCAGCGCTTTAGTAGACAATTCTGAGTTCCGACGGACGTGAAGTGAGAGGTCCTTCCAATCCCCATCAAACGCCAGAAAAAATGTGACAGATTCTGGATTATAATGAGCGAAACGATGGGAAATTGTGAGGGAGCCAATGAAACGTCTACACAACAAGAGACTTTTTCCTGAGAGAGACAGGGATTGGAGGTATATTGATGGACGTAGTACGTGGTACGTGGTATGAGTATGGGGTGATCTTGTGAGTACAAAACTTGGTGTTTAGTACAAGAGGAAGTGATTTATGCAAGATGTGTACGCATGTATACTTGTGGTCACAAACATTACAATCGACGGGTAGATATAGCATCGAAGGGTGACGGGGAACGAAAACGGAGTGGGAACCGTGCATAGTCCGAGTCCTAGATTACTCCTGACTAGTAGACCGACACTACCAAACTTTGCCTTTGGATGACAAGGGAGAGATAGAGGTAAACGAGATTAGAGAGTCAATAACGGACGTAATAAGTAAGCAAATAAGTCGAAGCGAATGTCAGAGGTGAGAGGAAGTCCGATATGAGTCTGATTAATGTAGAGGTGTGCGAACGTCCCAAAGAGGCATGGGCGTAAGCCAAAATGTTCGAGATTGTCCAAGATGAAGGGTGAGGGGGCGCATCGAGCCTTTAACACTGTCCAGCTCGACTACATTTCAAGGTTATAAGGTTTGGGGCGAAAGCGACAAAAAAGGAAGTAACTTACGTCCTTGGTTTGCGGTGTGCCCACCCATTGGTATGGTTGTTGACCAAGGCACTCAGCAAGTGTGACTAGTCTGTACCCAGCGGCTTGCAATTTCTGGATGGCGTAAGGGATGACTTGTTGCGAGGTGGTGACGATGGTTTCGTGGTTCAGAGCGAGGATGTTGCTGGGGTGCTGTCTGACAACGGTGTCGTATCTGTTCTTGCTCTCTTGAGCAGAGACGCCAAGAGAGTCACCGGAGCTGTGATCAACATCGTGAGCACTGAGGTTGGGGCAATAAGATCAGGAATGGACATACTCGAAGTCCCAGATCGCGAGGCTCTGGCCACGAACAGAGGAGGCCTCACGAACAAGGTTATTGTAGTTGCCGAAGGGTGGGCGCATGAAGGCGGGTTGCACACCACAGATACGCTGGAGGGCCACTGATAAACAAGTCAGCTCATCCCTTGCACTGAGGAACGGTGAAGCTTACGTTCGACTCTCCACATCTCATCGTGGACTAGAGCAGCGTGAATAAGGACTGCGCGTCGGGGGAAGAGAAGCGCTTACTCTGATCCCAGGTGAGGGTTGTGAGATCTTTGTGGCCCCAGGTGTGAGAGGCGACCTGATGCCCTTTGTCGTAGGCATACTTGACACGCTTGATATTAGCATCATCGTAGATGCAGCCGTCTAAGAGAGAGTCAGACGCGTGATCGACGAGAAAGGAAAACCTCGCTTACAGTTGTTGCCGTTGAAGAAGAAAGTACCTTTTCCACCGGCAGCGATGAGGGCTTTGCTGATATCGTAGAGCCAGACATAGGGGCCATCATCCTATTCGTAAGGGGGAGGTTTGAATAAATCATCGCTCATGCGCGCCGTGTTACTTACAAAGGTAAGAGCTACAGTATTGGGGACGGTGCATTTACTGTAGACTTGGGCGAGAGCACGCTTCTGCGGAGCAGCGCTGACACAGCCGAAGAGGGCGAGGGCGACCGTGACGAAGAGGGAAGCGAACATGTTTATAGATTAGGGTGGGTAGAAGGAGGGGAGGGAGTATTAGTGTCGTGAAGTGGGGGGGAGTTTGGATCAGTCAGGTCCATTCTGTTCGCTTTATATTTCAGACTTTCAGCCAGATCCAGGGTAATTGAGGTTTTTCGTATTGATCTAGCCTTCAAGCAAATAAGGGGCTAAAATCCCGCATGATCCTACCGATCAATCAACACAAACTCTCCAGCATGCAGACAATCGACTCACCCCCATTCAAGTCCGTACATCTCCACAGCGACCCTCGGAGCGAACATTAATATATATATATAACCTTCGTCTCGACGATATATCTGATTCCTGGCTGCGTCCAACGACGGAGGGGTATTTTCTTCCTCTGTGGGGGTTTGTGTTGTTTTGCTGCCGCGAACGGTATTTGTCGCCGATACTTCCACGCAAGGGGTGGCTAGACACTTTTCCTAGACTTTCCTCGACTTGGAACCCTCTACGAAGAGTCCTCCGTTATGGATGAAAGCTCCGCCGCCCCTTGGTTTCACGTGTGCTAGTCCCCGACGGAAGCTACCTGCGGGGGGAAGTGCCCGCCCCGAGCCCCCCTGGACGCCTGTCCCTGGGCCACGCTCATTCGCGAGACCCCTCAATGCTCAAGTCGCAGAGGAGCTGGAGGGCATGGCAATCAACCATCGGATACCTCGAAGCTGCCCAGTACCCCTAAGAAAATCTTATGTTTGTTGCGGGTATCACTGGGCGTCGTATGACATGATCGTGTGGTCATCCGTTTACCGCTATCCGGTCTGAAAGGATCAATCAAGTAGTCTTCTTCCGATACATCCTCTCGGAGAACTCGAGTCGTTGGACGATCTAGCATGCGTCTGTAAAGCGGAATCAACCATATAGTCTAGATGCCCGGGCGCAGACCTTCTAGGGGCTCATCTTGGGCGTCGGGCAGACGGGACAGCTGGAATTGCGTGCTCCGTAAACCCATCCCCAAAGCTACGAATACCGGAGCTTGATCGTAGCATCGATTCCCTGATTCTAACTTTGAGGCTCTCTTCGCCTCCTCAACGCCTCCCCATGGGGCGAGAAGACAAATGGCGACGAAATGAACTCACAAACGTAAAGGACTTCACCTTGACTTCACCCAGCCCTCTCAATCCCCACCGAACTGCTCTGATTTTTCTGATTTGCCAATGGCCATCAAAACGCGATGGTATTGTGTCGGCGAAATTGATCACAGGGTCCTTGTTGTGCCTAACCTGCCCACGATTGTGTAGAGTGACGATAGAATGGACACCGACTGAAAAGAAGGTACAGCGTATGATTGGTGCGGTGATAAAAAATGTACATGATGGTAGAACGGATGGACGTTGTTGACGCTGCTTGACGCTGGCAGAACGGGCATCAGACGCCATTGTGGGTCCCCTATTCAATGTAGGAAGTAAGCCGTAAATATTAATGAATTATTCAACGTTCGTGTCTATAATGAGGTGACATCGGGAAGCAGAATCATTGTTGTTAGCAAATAATGATGCAAGTCAGCGCGCAATTGCAATTTACACAGCGTCAAGGCGAGGAGGGGATGTTGACATTGATATACAAAACGAGCAATACAAAAGCGATATAGCACGAATTAATCGCTACACGGTACGACACATCACAATCTAATTTAGTCTACGAGAAAAACACGAAAGCTTTGGCATTATCGAATATTTGGGTCCCCCGAAGGAGGCATTCCCTGCGTCAACTCGCTGACGTTCGAAAGGTACTGTCCCCAGTCATCCAGCCTTAACGTTTCTAATAAGCTCGGGGGCACGTCAACCTCGTCGGAGAGAGCACTTACTCGAAGCCCGATGGCGCGTTCGTCCACATGGCTATCGTATCAGGATCCAAGGTCATCTGTTGCGGCATGGAGGGAGAAGTCTGCATCATCAGGGGGTCGAGTGGTCGATTATTAACTAGAGTGGGATCGGACAAGGGTTGCTGATACTGCTGGTTATAAGGCATCCTCATCGTCGTCATCATGAGCTGTTCATAAATGGTTTGATCGGCCAACGACAGTTCGCCCGAAGGAACGGGGCCCAAATTGGACGAAGGACCTGGCATATTGGGAGGCTGAGGGGCGAAGGAAGGGTACCAGAAGCCGTTGGCATTTGCATTTGCGTTCGCGGTCGAGGTGCCAGCCTGCATATCGTTGTCGGTCCGAATCAAGCTATTGGGATCCGCTTCTCCGTGCAAGGGGAGTCGACCGAGCTCTTCGCTGTGTATGGGCAGCCCCATGGTTGACGTACCTCGAGAAGATAACGAAATCGGGTCTTTGCTAGCGATCCGCCGCGAACCAGCCAAGCTTCGGGGCATGTTGGGCGGCGACATGGTGACGCTCGCGTCTTCGGTGGTGGAAGATGCCGGACTGTCTGAGCCGCGTTCACGTTTATTGGGAGCAGGGCTTGCTTGTGGTAAAGGAAGGTCGCCAACACTCGCCAGCTCGTACAGAATGTCCCTAGAAGGAAGGTCAGTGGGGAGGTACGTGTAGAGATAATAGCGCCCAACCATAGACGACCAGCAGTCAGGATCCTGTCTAAGAGTCAAGAGATGTGATACAATCCAGTAGACAGAGAACTTGCCGTTTCTCGCTGCTCCGAAGCATCTTCATGCACTTGTGTACGTCCGCCATCTCTTTCTTGGGATCCGTAGTCAAACCCGACCGTTTACCAGCCCAAATGTTCAGCAGCAACACCACGCCCGCGGTGAATGCCGCGGACTGCGACGTGGTCAACATCTGAGGATATAGCTACAAAGATACACACACCATGAGATGCGGCTGAGGCTCCAAACACCTGCGAGAGTTGATGTCAACGATATGGCTACACGTTCGCGCGGCATTGGTGCATATCGCCATGGATGGAAAAGCGAGGGGGGACGGCTTCCGAATGAATGGCCGATGGATGAGGATCTGCAAGTGATAGTAATGGGTGTAGAGCATGGCGGATTGGGAGAAGAAGTCCAGATCCTCTCGATTTGGGTCCCATCGAACTGGGATAAAGGTGAGATAAGAGGATCGTAGAAAATCGGGGACATACGGTGGTCTGGTACAGAATCGACCCATTTGTTCAGAGCAGAGTCTAGCTCGGCGACGATGTGTTGTTCCCATTGTGCCCCTACAAATCCTAGGAGAATTTTGGATTTATTGATAGAGTACTGGGGCAGGTGTGAGTAAAGCCCGCTTCAATTAAGACGAGGAGACGTACAATAGTACGCAGAGCAATCCCTAGAACTTGATTGAGGCGGAGATAACAATTAAAGAAGGTTACCAAAGACGGTTTATTGGGAGGTTGCTTGAACGCTTGGTCAGGATCAGGGTGCTCCCAATATTCGTCGTCCACTTCCATCGGTAAGTCCAGATCAAAGCTATGGATATAAGGCACCCGCTCGTAACTCATGGCTCTGGGAAACTCACTCCTCATCCTGAATGGCAACAGGCCGACCAAGGATCGTGCTGATAACTCTGTCCATTGCGACGAGAACCCTGAAATGAGTGTCAACGAGGGAGGCAGGTAACCAGAAGAAGTACAGACCAAAATGCACGTTTCCACAGTTCATCTTCGACGGAGAGCTTGTGCGTGTGTGCTTTGCGCCTATGGGCACCTACGTCTTGAGCTAGGCGTATACCTATTCCGACCATGATCCAGCAGGCGTGAGGGGCGGATGATCCTTGTAAAAATTGAACGGTTAGCTAGATTGGGCGGGTTAACATGCGGCGGTCCAAGAGATTCAATGCCGTTACTCACGCAATAAAATTGCAAATCGTACAGTGTTGGCGGAGCAAGGAGTGACTTTCGTACCATCTGTATTTGGGTAAACCATTTCCAACCGGAAGAATGTGGTGAGTTGCCTTCAAGGAGGACGCGGGGGTCATTAGAGTACCGAGCACCGTTGGCACAGACAAGTAACACGACTCCAGCGAAAGTGTCGTTAGTGAGATGTAGCCCTTCTGCTATACCCCTTTCAAAAGTAGGTCGATGGAGTAGCGGGAAGAATATGTTATAATACTTGAAATAGGCGTCAACAAGGGGCGGTATGAGGTCGGGGTCGGGGAAAATGTAATCGGGATTCTTGGGCTCTGAGACGAAAGGTTCCCACTATACATGAATTAGGACGTAGAGACATTGCAGAAAGCATCAGAAACGTACGTCGGGTCGCGACCAGAATTCATCACGTCTGCGAGACAAGATATTCGGATGCGGAAAGGCCCTCTTTGGTTGGCCGGTGTATTCGTCCTTGAGGTCCATCGCAGCTT
Source organism: Pleurotus ostreatus (assembly GCF_014466165.1). Taxonomy (NCBI): domain Eukaryota; kingdom Fungi; phylum Basidiomycota; class Agaricomycetes; order Agaricales; family Pleurotaceae; genus Pleurotus; species Pleurotus ostreatus. The sequence continues at coordinate 449,481 of NW_023503162.1, read as the reverse complement.
GCAGCAACATGGCGCCGCTTGACTTGCCGAAAAAGCGGTTTCGTATCTGATCAGTAATTTCAAGTCCCCCTAGGTCCTCCTCCAGAACGACATGACCCAGATCGTCGTCGTCGTCGGGGATGATTGTCCTCGATTGGACTTCGCCCATGGATCGAATCACATTAGACGCGAACTCGGTGGGGGATTTAGATAGGTTCGGATCCGGTGACATGGGCGCGCAGATAGGTGTTCCCGCCTCGCCGCTGGTCTCGAAGAATTGATCAAGATCTTTCGAGAAATCGCCGTCTGGATAGAGCTACACTGACGTGATAAGAGAAAATGAACGGTGAGGTTAACCGATGACGAACTCTCTTGAGCAGCTTTTCCATTTTCTCTAAACGGTTTTCCAGACTCTCGACATATCTATAAAAGGAAATGAATAAATGAAGGCGTCGGCACAGCTCGACCTACCCTTTTGGTGGGCCACGCTTCTGGAGGAGCATTGATGTTAGGGTTAGCGATAAAACAGAGGCTTATACTCACCCTCGCCGCCTCGACGTAACTGCATTCAAAGCTGTATGCGATGCAGTTTGAGCATCGATTCCCAGGCATCTGACTGCCATCGCCTAGCAAACGTATCGTTCGCCGTTCAATTTTCTGTGGAATAAATGCAAGTTGTAGACTCACAGCGTACTACATGATGATATTAAGGAGTAGTCAGAATAAATTATAACCAGGATATTACAACGATACGTACTCTTCTTGCGCCGACATATGTCACACGCCCGTTGGATTCTGCGCTTTTTTGCGTTCTGGAGGTAACTGGAGCCATCCCCTTCGTCCTCGTTTGACGACATGGTCACCGTCACAGAAGAAGCAGTCGCCAATCTTATAATGTCGCAGACTTGGGTGACGATTTCCGGCGGCTCATCCGCCGCATTGCATAAGCAGACGCGCAGTGTCCGCAGCAAATCGGCAGACTTACATACACAGCCATCATGCATCAAATCGAATGTTCAAATTCAAATCTCACAATCGTACGACTCGAAGACGTGTACCATTAGCTATATACATTACAAGGGTGGTACATGGGGCATACGCATTGATAGAGACGGTTCCTAGCATAGGAGAGCAAGATAAACAAGGAAAGAATGCGCAAAGTAGTAAGTAGGCGACAGGTAAGTAGGGTATGGGTTCAGAAGGGATATGGAAGGTTACACCTTGGATAGGCCGGAAATTAGGATCAACAGATGACGGTAGCTGGAATACTAGGCGTGTGATGGGATGGTACATATATGCAATACAAATTGATGATGAGAATGAGACGATTGACGATGCCGGGATTTGAAGTACAGTGAGTGCGAGTGGAACGTAGCCGTGATGTTGAAAAGCAAGGGTCCAGATCAAACGAGCTGTATCGGCCGTTAGTATAATCCTTGCCCAAGATTGAGAAAGAAAACGTACAATGAAACCATATTACCATCCGGAGGCATGGTAATCATCCGCCCAACTACGATTACGAGTCTTCGCTAATACCCTACGCATCCTCTCCTCATTCTCTTTTGCTTCCAATTCACGTTGACGCTGACGCTCTTTCTCCTCCTCCTCTCTTACGCTAGTATTTGAGGTCTTCGCGCTCAGTTGAACCATGCTAGGTGTCGTTGTGAGATGGCCAGGACGTCCAGCTGCACCCTCCCCAGTACCAGTACTTCGACGACGCGGCCCTAGGTTCATTTTGCTTACTTGTCGTTCCCAAAGGAGATTCCTCCTTAGACTTTCAGGCATTTCTGACTGAAGGAATCGTTGGCGTGTCGTCCGAGGAGTCGAGGGTGGCGACGGAGGAGGGAGATTGTATGGATGCGCGAGAGGAACAGGAGTAGCTGATACCCGCGCATCATGGGAAGACGTCGACTCGCTCGTTGTCAAAGCACGAATTGGCTCAGGCCGCTTGGGTGCAGCGTCCGCGCGTTGCTTGCCATTGGCCACAGCCCCACGGCGTCCAACCATTTGAGCGAGTTTCTGATAGACGTAGGACTCCGACATCGGCACAGAGTTATCGGCGTTGTCGTCGGTATCTGTATCATCTTCGAGTTCTTCCTCTTGAGGACGACCTTTGGGCCTGTACGGTCCCGAACCACCGCTTTGGTTTGGGGCAGGGACGTTACTGACGGTGACTTGAGCTGCCAGAGGCATAGCAGCGGCCCCCTTTGTACTACGCCAACTACCGACGATGGGCGGAAGCTTTGGGGCTTGTTCGCTCGGACGTCGGACGTGGCCGCTCGTGATATCCTCGATACTGGGGAGTGTCGCGACCACGTTACCACCACTACGAATGGCAAACCCTCCAGCTCCGGCGCTAACAACCCTTGGTACCGTTGCCATTTTCCGTAAGTCGACGGCTGAGTAGCTCTGCCTGTACGGATGATTAGGCGGAAAGATCGAGGGATCAGGGTTCATCAACTGGCTGAGCAAGCCCGACCTCGTCCTCTGCATGGTTGGCTGCACTGGGACCTTCGTAAACAGCTCGCGTTGGCGTTGAGCTTCTACAGCCGCAGCTTGCAACTTCAGAGCAGCCTCGTCCTCCTTCGACAATAACCGTCGTGACGCCTGTGCTTGTGGGTGAATGGCAGTAGAAGTATGTCGACGGTGTAGTTGCGGCGCCAAAGGGCGCTGATGTTGTTGTTGAAGGCCGGAAGACTTCGTTCGCTGCGCCGGTGCAGGGGCTGGAGCTTGCAGAGGCGACTTGGCCTTGCCCTTCGATGGTCCCCCTGTTCGCGAATGTCCTGAAGAGGGACCTTTGCCGCGACTGCCTACGCTCCCTCCTCGTTGGTGCGAGCGCTTCACAACACTGCTGGAGCCTCCCTTTTGACCCTTCGCGAAGCCCACTTCGTCATCGTCTCCTTCACTGATATCTTCGCTTGCCCAGGATCCAGCCTCCTCCTCCTCCTCCTCTTCGGAATTACTCTCGGTCTCGTAATCCTCAGATGATGTGTTAGTCACGACGACACGTTTACGCGAAGGTTGAATAGCGGCAGTGGCGGCCTCTGGGTTAAGCGCAAGCGATGCCGGATTGGGGAGCCTTGCGACTACATGAGGCGGAGACGACGAGATAGGGAGTTTGGCTGGTTTGTTGGTGGTTTGGCCTTCCAGAGACGGAGGCGACTGCCGGTCCCCATTCGGCACGATGTTGTTAGAGCGAGCCGCACCGGGCATCTTCTGCGTCAGCTCACGTGCACCACCGCTGCCCCCAATTGACGCGCTAGCGCTCCTACTACTAGTCTCTCCGCCCTCGCCAATCTCGACACCTTCAGACGAACCACTACCAATATTGAAGGAGGCGCGATGCATGACTGCGTTAGGACGAGGTGGGGCAAGTACTTCGGCTCGCGATGACTTGCCCTTCCCATTCGAGACTACGGCCTTCTTGGTCGAAAGCTCGTCCGCGTGAGCAGCAGTCGTGGTTGGCAGGATTCCACTGCTCGCTGCCCTCTTCATCCCTAAAGCGACCTTGCCGGTGATCCCCGTTCTCCCGACAACTCCTTTACTCTTTGTCATCGTCAACCCACCTCCAAGACCCAGTCCCTTAGACCTCGCACGCGTCCCACCAGTCAGACTCGTTGTTGACGTGGTTCGCTTGCTTGCAGTAAGCGCACCCGATGACCTGTTCTTGGTGCGCGATGGCGGTCGGGCGTCACGGCTGAGACTGCGCTCTTTGACGGCACCCGGATCGCCATCTTCGCTTTGCCATGTCTTGCGAGCTGTCACTTTATCCTCGTCTACGACCTCCATCGCAGGCTCCCGTCCGCGCTGAGCCACCCGAGGGGCTACTACGACAGTAGGCTTACCCATATTGGCATTCTTTGAACTATCGTCGCTGCAGGCAAGGTCTGTACTACTCGAGGCGCCAGGAGAAACAACCGAATCCGGCGAGCGCTCAGGAGACTGAAGAAGGAAGAATCGGCGATCGGAGGGCTTCAAGGTGCGATCCTTATCCACCATCACAGATAGGCCTGGCTTCGAAAGTTGCGGGCTGATGCTCGATGGTGGTTTTCCTGGGGGCAACTCGTCTCTCTGATCAGGGACAGGCAAAGGTCCGCGGGCACTGGCGGTAGTTCCCATACAGGCCAATACGGAGCCAGTACGGGTGCGATCTGTATCCAAAGTCGCGTTAGCATTAGGGGTGGGAATGGAGCTTGTCGTCCTAGGACTCGATGGCGCAGGAGCGTTCGCCGTGGGTGAAGAGCTCTGGATATTGGCTGAATTGCTGGTCTGATCTGGTCCCAGTCCAACGCCACACGCCGTTACGAATGAAGGGACAGTGGCAGAAACCAATGTAGGCGTAGCGGGAGGAGTCGGATGAGGGGTTGGCTGAGGTGTGGGATTCACAACGACAACAAGGGGTGCTAGAGCGAGGTTCACGCTACCGGGATTTGTAGTCGGTGTGCGCGGTGAGGTACGAAGAAATGCCGTGGGGGTGTGAGGATGAGATGCGACAGGTGAATGAAACTGTGGTGTGCCTGGTACAGAATGTGTTGGTGAGCGATTAGGGGTAGCGGGATTCGATGCGGGAATATGCGACGCAGAGGTCACGTATACAGGAGCCGGAGCATGTTGAGGTGATGGGCTAGGGGAAGGAGTGATAGTTACAGCGACGGTGGGCGAAACCGGTTTACAGGACGCCTCGCTTGGAGGTTTATCGTAGAGCGCCTGAATCGGTGCGATAATCAAATATGCGAAAATTGGGAGAAATAATGCGGAACTTACCGAAGAGGCCATGTTCAAGTTCATACCGACAGACTCATGTTCAGGTGTTGGGAGCGGACACTGGCGTCGAGATGGGGAGCAGAATTTACCATTCAGCAGTATGGGCGATTGAATTGACCCGGACAATGAAGGTATTAAATCGCGAGGATGCTGCTCGCTGAGGGCCGAAGAGAACGACACATCTCCAGGAATGATATCAGATATCATCCTTCCAACGGTGAGCGGTGAGCGATGCGTATGCAATATTCGACGGCGGGGTCCGTCCGTTACCAAAAAGCCGGGAGGAGGCATTTTCGACGTCGTCATCGTTGAGCCATTTGTCCTTATGATTGCGTCCGCCACATTATCCGTGCTTGAAACAATACCAGCGTTTGACCTGATTGAGCCTTGCGCTACTTTCCTATTCCCCCCGGAACCACTATCCCGCTCGGAGATATCATGCCTTCGTCCAGCATCAGGCCGACGGAAATCACCGTTAATTTCATTATCTCCGGCGCCGTTATGGGTAACATCGTTGCCGGCTGCTGTTGTACTGGGTGCGGGGTACGGGCTAGCATCAGTGGATGTTTGATCGGCGGCAACAGTTTGAGATGGAGTTGGGGACGAAGGACAAGGTGAGGGAGAAGGGGATGTTATCGGTGAGGGGATGTGCGACTTCGTGGATTTTAGGTGGCAAGACGGACAGGTAGTTTCCGAGACGTGGACAAGGGGAGCCGATGTTGTGGGGAAGGACAGTGTACCTCCACCTGAACTTGACATAAGGCGCCCTAACTGGTCATCCGAGGAGTTCGCACCTGAATCTGATTCGCTGCCACTGCTACCATTCGCAGACTCTGAAAAAGCGATGACGGAGGCAGAAGGCGAGGAAAATGATCCAAGGGAAGGCGCAGGTGATCTGTACGCCGCAGAATAAGATGGATTGGCCAATGGTGTGCGTGAAGCCGTTAGTGTCGTGGAAAGTGGCGGAGGCGAAGGATGAGCGTGGATTGTCCAGCCATCTGTATCAGCCATGAGATAACATCAGCAAAAGGTCAGCGAGAATGAAATGGAGGTAAGACGAAGGGGATTCCACAGCACCAACAGCACTTCCAGGAGCATCAAATCAAGGAATCGGAACGGTGAAAAACCCGAATGAGGTCGTGAATGGTAGACTCACCAGTTTCAGAAGAGGAGCGGGAAACCCCGTCGTTGATGGAATCGTTCTGGGCATGGATGCACGTACGATGGCGGTCAACGACCATCCCGCGATGCCATAGCCTCCACGAGAGATTCTCCAATCGTTCTCCGTCTTTCAAGCTCCCTTTGCATTTCGAGAAGACTAGACGTTGATGATATCAATGCATTGCCGGGAAAGTCAAAGTCACGGTTCATGAGAACCCGACACACTGCGCGGAAGAGATAGATAACTCACGCGCCCAGAGACTACCTGCATTGTCCACCTCCCTAAGAACGTCCGAAGCAATGGTCAACAGTGGCGAGGGCTGATTGTCGAGCATGATGGTGGTTCAGAGACAAGAGTGCGAGTGTCTCAATTAGAGTATGAAGCCGAAGTCGAAGGCAAAGTCAAATACGCCCGCCTGACCCTCTGGGTTTGGAGTATCCGAGGAGGGCTTGATGCTGACCGAGTGGCGTCGAGAACAGCGACGGCAGCGACGGGGGCCTCGGGGGCACTGGTCCTAGAAGGACGACGTTGTGGACTGAGCTGAAGTTAGTGAAGTGATGACTGTTTGGTTCCGCACTTGCTCCTTCGACAAGGCTGCCTGTTCCCCCTCCGGATTCGGCCCGCGGGCAATCACAAGAAGTCGCACACCTGATTTTGGGCCGTGGGAATGCCCACATCGGCCTCGCGGCTGTTCTCATGACCTTGGATGTCACACATTTCGGTGTTTGCCTGCATGAATCTTGGTGATAATCGATGACAGCCTCCTCATGAGCCACCCGTGCACTCGAGTACTCGGTCCTATGAACATGGAGCTTTCTCCAGATATCTCTGTTCTTTGGCTCATCTCGGAGCTCAGCTACTCGGGCTCCAAACCGTCCGACGGGAGTATTTTACCTCTTCTGGTATAGGCGCGGCCATCCGAAATAATAATATTTTCACGTCCACAAGCAGCCCTTTCCCATCGCACTTTGTCCTAGATCCACATCTTGAAGGCTGAACTCAAAGGAGCATGTCCTCGTTTACCTTTTCGACCCGACAAATTCGTTTCTAGACAACTCGTGCCAGTTCCCGTGCTTCGTGCTTCGACAACGGTTAACCTAAACCTCGTACAAGCCTGGCTGCAGCTTGTATGCATCATCGCCGGCTAACAGCCATATCGTCCATCGCTTGGAAATGGCAACAGCTGGCTTGGATGAATGCTGGTGCACGGCGGCCGGATTTTTTACCTAACGTTAAAACAGCTCAGGCGATCCTAACAACTATCGACCAAAAACAAATTCTGGACCCACAACCCTCAGCAACGCGCTATTGCGACTACGGCGTCTTCATCTGCAGCCGCTGAATACTGATCGTATGTTCGGTTCCATAACCAACGACGGTCGCCGAAGTTCTGCGCCCACATCCCGCCGCTTCAGTCGGCTACACGGTTAACCGATTAATGGTTCGAAACGAATCGCTTGACTTTATGTACTTTCTTCGTCAAATCATACCTTGTTTTTGTTACGCGTTCTCAAAGTTCCTATCATCCTGGGGAACGTTGAAGCTCAAGTGCACGGAGCGCCGTGAATCCGGTTGCGTAAGTACTCGATGGAAGGCATTCGTACGTATCGTGAGGACCGCTCAGCAGATTCTTGAGGCAATGCTTACTACGGTGAAGTGTAAAGTCTCAAGCTGACTGACTCTATAGACTCCGTTGCGGGGAAAGGCACAGCATAAACCCGCGAGACCAACAACAAGCGCAGCATGCCCAGCAGCTATGTATGGACCACCGCAAATCCGGGGTTCCCAACACCCGACCTGCCACATCATCACCGTACGCTTGCCTCGGAGTGATTCTGGTAACAGCCTCCGGGCTTCGCCACTCCAAGTATAGGCCAAGCGCCAACTGTAACCAGTCGGAGAACATACGCAAGTGTTGCAAGGCCAGCCGCATCCGCATCTCCAAACCCCATGACCATCATGATGATATCCGATGGCATTCATATGGCATACAGGTGACCAGCGCAGTAGTCGCTGATTGAATAGAACAGTGAAACGTATCAGTCCATATCAGCCGCAGGAGATGCTTATAACCTGTCATTGAATATATGTACATCGTCATCAGGCAACGTTGGAGGAACTCCTGATTAGATATTAGGTTGATATGGGCATCTATCTACAATGTATCACGAAGTCGTCGCATAGTGCTGGAGCAGAATATTTCAACAGCGGATAGACATCTTGCATCAATCCACCGATATCGAGGCTCAAGGTCGATACCTGCGGCTGAGTCACGATATTAACACTAGACACAGCTTGTATTAAACGGCAAGACAGCATTGAAACTGATCATCAACCGCCGCCGTCTAACTTGATAGGTCCTCAAAATCACAGACTCCCCAGTTATACCGCCCAAGGTATATCGTGAACGCCACTATTTACGATTAGATGTGTTGTTCACATAAGAGCGAAGGCGCAGCCGCCGGTAAGTCTATGTCCTACGTGACTTACTGCCGAAATAGCTCTTCAGCTAAACTAACGGTAAGCCAAAGTAGGGACTTCGTTAGTGTCATACATGCTAATGGGTTGGTTTGATCGGACGATATAAACGAACATCAATTTGCACAGTACAAGCGGAAGTAATTTCACTGAACAAGGCCCGCCAAATTTCCAGGAACGTAGCTAACGAAGTTCTCGATATCAGCACGTCTTTTGTTGACCCATTTTATGCTTCCGATTGTCGCAACAAGGATCCTTTTCATTAGGTCGCGATCTACTCAGCCACATCCACTTCTGCTATCTTTTGCGCCAAGGCCTTCATAGATCTTCCAAGGTACGCCTCCGTGCATCCATCAGTGGGCCCTTCACCAGGCCCCGCTCGACGACTCCCATCACCCCATTTCCCATCAATGACCTACTGAGCCATCGTCTATAGTGAACCGTGATCTTGCTCACTTGACATGGCCCCATCAAACGACGGTAATGAACTAGGTATCTTATACAGTAATTCAGCTGCGCTGTCTCTCGGACCAGTACTTCAGAAAGTGGCGCATGGCGCCTGGCTGCAAAGGGTCACCTGGTCGACGCGACTAGTCAATTGTGTTTAGGCCATACGAGGTCGATCTACTAGAAGCCTGTACTAGAAGCTTCGACAAACTTGAACGGTCCACTGTAGAATTCCTTAAATGTCGACGGTGATCTTCTGTCGTTGTTCATTGGAACCCAGAACGCCCAACGGGGACTCAGAGCCTTGAGGCTGGCCTCAGAATCGCGGAGGGCGAACTCGACCACACGGCTGAGTCGAGGTGTAAGGGAGCGCAAAGGGTCGGTCGGGCATCATAGAAAACTGGGGAAGGTCTCCTGGCAGGGTATCGTAGTTAGGGGGTGCTGCTAAGCATTTCAAATAGTATGGCCTCAGAATGCGAGCCTGCGTCAGGTCTTCAGGTCCGGGCATCGGTACTGCTACGCTCCTGGCAAAAAAATTGTTAATTGCTAGCCGTCGTTGAACCTTGAACCGGTTCTACGTAGAACTTGATCACAAAGGCTACCTGGTCGTCGGTCTGAATTAATTTCCGACTCGAGGACGCTGTTGTCCACCAGTTAGTAGTCAGTACGCTGGTGTTGGTCTCAAAGGAATGTATACTCCAGTGTCCGACATTACCAGCTAATATCATGAGGCCTCGGTCTCCGAGTTCTGAGTAGTGTACCAATAAGTATATGATAGCGCCGCGCGAGCTATATACTCACACCTGACCAGAGGTGAACCGTCCTAAGCTTTTGTAGAAGCATGTGGACAACAGGGCGTGTAAATTAATCTTACTAACTGGATATGTGGATGTTGCTTCGAGTAGCCTCGTGTAGCATTTCGATGATAGAAATTGCATAGTCGGGGACTGCTGAAAGGCGGAATGCTGCTAGAAGCACTACAGGGGTTTGTCACGATCTAGACTCTACCTATGTTAACAGGTTTAGTATGTTATTAGAATACGTGCGTAGTCCAGGACTCAGCGACTTACGAATGCAGACACCGACGATCAACTTAGGCTCCTCGGGCGATATTGCTGAGTCGGAGCGGGGAGATTTAGATCAATCCCAGAGTGGATTACCCCAGTACCTGCAAGTGACTTACTGTCAGGCGAGCCGGGGTAATATGAAGGAGTTTGAAGGGTGTGAAGGTGCGCGTAGTCTTCTTAGAAGCGTGATTTTGGCGTGGAAAGTGCTGAAAAGAAGTAAATTGCGAGAACAACTCCAGTGTTCGCATCATACGACGTTGAGTGTTACGTACGGCTCAACCCACTTGCACCCGGCAGATGAGAATGAGATCAATTGGCCTGTCGGGGAAAGTTTGTTTGGGCCTAACGGTGGTTAACGGTGGTATGGAAAGGAGTCGCTAAGGGGTCTCTAGGGGTGGTCAGCTGAGTATATGGCTCGAGTCTTGTTAGGATGCAGGCATCAATTGCGCCGCGAAACGAGTACTGCATGCGCTGCCATTGACGATAGAACGACTTGTCGCCCAAGCCAAGTGCGCAATTGTCAAGGAGATTTCAGTAACCTTAGGAGCCGCATGTCGATAAGCGAGCGGGGATCTGTGCTGTCCTTTGTGCAGGTCCATGCCACTGGATACCGCCTTGGAAGCCACATGATGCATGATCGCCACAGCGTAGAAGTTCCCTCGAAGGCAACTTGAAGGCGAAGGCAGACCCACGCGGACACTTGCGCTCTGGCTATTCCAAGCCAATCATGGACCGCTGATAGTGATGATGGATCTGTCATTAGGTCTAGAAATAACGATGCTGTTGTATCGCCGGATACTCATATGATGAAAGTTGAGTACATACTAGGCGAGGGAGATCAACGTAGGGCTAGGTCCTCAATCCTAAACATGTGGTAACCGCCGGGACCGACAGGAGGGGTGTCCTCGCCGTGCGTAGTCAGTACTGTAGCGCAGTGACTTCATTATACGCTCTCAAAGAAATGGCATAGAGTACATATTATTATTGCATTGTCTATTCAAATTATATACCAGATGTCAGTTATGTTTACAATACTAGAAGCACAAATGCACATGTGGATGCCCACCATACAAGATTATACATAGAATGTATCCGGGCATAACAAGATCACCAGAAGATGGGGTGAGGAGTGGTGGGAGAGAAATATCGACAGAGGTTGTACACCGATGGTAAAAGCCAATGAATGATGAAGCATAACAAGGCGCCCGAAGCGCCGCTTGATCCAAACAAGCTCTACTTCGGCGGCCACGTCAGACAGGACGCAGGTATCGGGGGAGTGTGGAATGAGCTTAACCCAGTTCGGAAGGGAAGCAAGACAGTGCCGCCCACGGACATGAGAACCAGAGGACGGATTGTATTCGGCGTTGAGGGGGAGATCTGAATATCCAAACGGCAGACACTGAACCCCATTTCCACGTCCGAGACAACACAATCTCCATTGGTGGGTCGTTCCTTCCACGACGTTGACATGAAAGAGCCCGGTGGCGTGAAAGGATACGAAAGCTGGGAATCTTCGGTGGGCGACTCCAGGCGACTCCAAGAGTATTCGAATATCGGACATAGGTGGGCGACGAGTAATATATTATAGCAATTAATAGCCATATAGTTAACTTTTCAAGGATGTATGACTTGAGCGAGTGTATTGAATGGATGAAATGCTAACGGCGTTGCCGGCAGTTCCATTACGTGTTTTTGACGACGATTACGAGTTGGGATGGTGCAGGGGAGAACATGAGGCGGACGGGAGGCGGAAGGGTTGCGCTGATCACGAGAGAAGAGTGTTGCTAAGGTAGGGAGGCTGAGAGGAGACAGGGACCATGGGAGTAGGCGAGGCGATTGGATACGGGTACATATGCATCGACACGGGCTGCATGGCAGGTAAAGACAGGGGCGCCGACGTTGGGGAAGACACGAGGCTCGCCGGCGCCGGTGATGAAGACACTGGCGATGGCGAAGGCTCGGGCTCAACTGCGTCGAAGCAGCATGTTCCCTTCTCCAGATGATACTTGAGACCGTTCGGGTTGAGATACGATTTTGTGCAGCCGGCATGCGGGCACTTGTAGGCCTTCTCCCTGCGCTGCTTGCTCGCTGCCTTCGCTGCAGCTTTTTCGGCCGAGAAGGCACCCTTGGCCTTGCCCTTCCCACCTTTGGTAACGGTGACCTCCTTTCCCACGCCGCGCTCACTCCTATTCTGCGCTTTCATGCCCGTTCGATCCTTGCGCATGATTGAGGGCACGTAACCATCCTCTTGGTCGTGTGGCAGGATGTCAATGCTAGCGTTGCCCATGAGCGAGGCTAGAGCGAATGGCATGTCGACCTCGGGAAGCATGGGAGCGGATGGGCAAACCGGGGACGAGAGCGCCGAGCTAGACGCAGTCGATGGGAAGGATGATGACCCAGAAGAGGATGGCGACGGGGAAGACGGGGAAGAATAGAGCGGTGATGAGGGGGTGGGAGAGGAAGGGGGAGGCGTGCCTTCGAATTGATCGAATTCGGGGAACTCTCGCGCGAAGACGGGTGATGTTGAGGACACGAGCCCGAACTCGGAGTCCGGTGAGAACAGCTCGGTATCATAGTTTTGTCCAAACCCTGGGAGGTAGGCCGACTGCACAGCATCGATGAACGGCGATTGAGAGAAGGGAGCGAGTTGAGAGTAGGCGATCCCAGGGTTGCGGTTCAGTTGGAGCGCCTTGACAGGAGAGGGCCGAACGTCGGCCAAGGCAATGTGCTCGTCCTCATAGTGACCAACGAGGCCATGGAGAGAGAATGTCGAGCTCTCACAGCAAGCGAGGTTGGAGAACTGCTTCCAGTCAATGTCATGTCCGTAACATGAACGACACGAGTACTCACGAAGCGCCGCTCAAGATGATGGATGCGATCAATGTTCTCTGACAATGTATGACTCTCTGCCTGGACGTTCTGGAGGTAATCTTCAGGCGACACGGGGCTACGTCGTCGGTGTGAATATCGAGTGAAATGGTGTGATGCTACACAAAGGGGCTCACCTGGCAGAGAAGATGCTCGAGTATGTCGATTGCATTTTGACGGAGGAGTGGCTTGAAGCGAAGGTGATTATTGACGGAGGGGGCGAAAGATTAAGTGGGAGGAATGGATCGGGGCACACGAGATATAGCCTGAGGGTGGGACAGGTGACGGAGCAATATGGAAGACGCGCTGGAGACGCGTAGACTAAATATTACGATTCTGTTGATAATCAATCCGAAGTTCATTGTTATGTAGGTTCGAATGCAACTCACAATGGGATATCAACAACGAGGCTACGGAGAGGCAACGTGGCTTGCGGGCGGTCTGAACTGACTACTAAATAACGGTATACAGGAACACGAGGCAGGTAGCTCACCAGTTAAGTTTCGCAGATGTGCGGATCACTTGAGCGAGAAGTGAGTTCCGGGGCTTCCGTGGGTGATAGAAGGCTTTCTCCGTGTACCGTTCGCGAACGAAGGAGTAGTGGTCGAGTAAGATATGGATATGGGATGATCTGCAAGAGCTTCGGTGGTGACTCGTTCTATGTCGAGAGCAAAAGGTTGATTAGGTCCACGGGGGAACAAAGGCGTATGTGGGGGGGGATATAACGGTTGTAGAGTCTATGATTCCAGAAAGTGACTTTGGATGTCGTGATGGCGACTCCTGGGGGGTGGGTTTACGAAATTTACTGATCAACATTTGTATCAATCGGCCTTTCCATATTTCGCCTGGTCTCTAACGCCAGGAAGCGCATGAAAAAAAGGGAGACATGGTACCTTACGCTTAGGGCCAGGGCCGTGAGATCATCAAACATCGACGACCACCCAGCGGCGACTAAGATGAATCTCATATCCATTTCTCCCAGCCCTGTGACGGTGGCGCTTGCTCGTTTGCTCAGTTTGCGCTGAGTTTCGCGCTGACAGCAGCGATGCTGGCTTGCTGGCTGCACAGGAACGCCCTCCCCCCGACGCTCCGTCACCGCCTCATGCCTTTGGTGCGGTCTCGTTTATGCAATGGATACGACTGGATACAGGTGGCAACGACTCGGCTGCTGTGAATTCGAAGCGAATACGGAGCATGTGGCGAGGAGGTCGAAGGAAGGTGCAATTTTATGCCCTCCATGGGGATAGGGAATGTCGCTATTGTTTCCCGAGCCTGTGAAGTCGTTCGACTTCCGTACTCAAGCTTAAGTCGCACTCGCTACCTACAGCGCATGTACGCGCTTGAGAAATCGGTACTAGACGTCTTGAATAATAGTATGAGGGTGTATGTTGCAACTGCTGTGATACGCGTTTCAGGTCCTTGCAGAATTTGAAATCCAGCACTAAAGTGAGTGCCGACTCACCGAAACTGACCACCGACACTACACCGCCTTTTCTTTACTTCATTGACGGCGTCACAATGAGCTTTTGAAAAAAAAAGGCAAAACACCAGGAGGCCATTGTGTCAATTGAAGACAAGTTTGAAGCCTCGTTCCAAAGCCGCATGTGTGGGCGCTTGAAGGCGCTTGCGGTCTACAAGCAGGCTGGAGCAGGGCTTACAACGCGCACATGGATATGGAGCCGGAGAAATCAGCCTCAAAGTCGAGATCACAAGCTGTCGACATCCTCGTCGTCGGAGCCGGCTGGACGTCCACTTTTCTCATCCCAATATGCGAAGCCCGTGGATTGACCCACGCAGCAACATCGCGAAGCGGGCGTAATGGGACCATCCGATTTGAGTTTAATCAGGAGCTCGGTCTAGGCAGTGGTGGTGGTAGCACCGGTGGAGAGGGGAACCATGAAGCGGAGAATGGAGGCGGGAATCAAGGGGAAGCAGCGGCATCGGGGGTGGGAGATGTTCATCGCGACGACGAAGAAGGTTTCGCGCGCCTCCCGCAGGCACAAACTGTCCTAATAACCTTCCCTATCACCAAACCTGGCGCCGTTGCCAGGCTCGTTCGTACGTATATGCGTCTGCATGTACCCGAGGGCTCCAGTGCTCAGTTTATCCAACTTGGGGCGACGAGCATATGGGACGTACGTTGAATTTATTTAGTGCACTTATCCATGGAGATTCGCTCACCCGACAACGGATCACAGGGAGTAGCAAAGAACCTGCACCGTTGGTGTGACAGGCGGTCGCCGTATACGCGCACTGACCGTGCGGCCTCGGAGGACGAACTTCTGGCTATAGGGAATGGTACGGTTCTCAATCTCGCCGGTCTATGGGGCGGTAAACGCGATACTCGTAACTGGGTGGGCAAGGTCGCCCCGACGAAGGAGGCATTGCGGAATAAGGTGAGCTTGTGTTCCTTTCGTCCTTGTCGTTTGGGCGTTCGTGGGGGCAGTGAGCGCCGTTCGTATCCCCGATGAGGCTGCGGACCTTCACGTACGATTGCCCTCTCACTGGCGACCCTCTGCGAGGTCAAATTTCGTTGCCTTCGACCAAGATCACGGCCAGGACATCACGCATCTCATCCCTGGCGGTTAAACATGCATCTAGACAACCTCCAGAGGGCTATTCTGATCGCTAGCTATCTTATTACTAGCGGTAGCTCCACCCTTCAATTTCCCTGCTCCGTCGTTGCCAGTTCCCTTGCGTGCTGATCAGAGCACATTCGACATCCGCCCTCCTCGCATTTGGTGACTCTCTCGAGAAACGCCTACCTCTTCCGTCGGCTTGTCTAAATGGTCTTCCATTCCAATCGCTGAGCGCTGAGGAAGCAGATGTTCGGAAGTCGGATCATTCGAGGCGACTTACTGTTGCTGGGAGTGTGTTCATCGCAGCCCATTTGTCGGAAGTTCCTACCACGGTGTTCCTTGGCTGCGAAACACCGAGACTGGGATTCCATTCCTCCAAACATTTGATCTACTTCAGACGCTGCTGGCCGTATTCCCCGATGCATATCCTACTTTGAGAGACTGGCTGGTCACCCGAATCCCTCTTCCTAACGGTCCGAGGCCCGCATGGGCCTCCACAGTAGCGCTGCTTTAACTCGTCGACACTAGCCCATGCCCCCATCACTCCCGGCACTTAGCGGGTGTGCAGTGTACTGGGTTTGACATGCTCAGTCTTGTGAGCTTGGTTATCGTTAGCCCTCTTTCTCCACTAACTTAGTGCTTGAATATTTAGCCAGGCCCGCACACCAGAAGACGGAGGGTATCACCCCAAGTTTCTTAAACTCAACCTTTCGAAGACCTTTTTCTGAGCCCACGCAGTAACGCCGCGAAAGGATTCTATCTTCGTCCTTTTATATGTTCTTTCATATGTTCTTTAATCTTAATTCTGTCATCTCTGCCCGTCCTCATGTTTTACTATGAATAGGGCAGCATCCACATGATCCACGGCCACGACGTCGCGCGGGCTATCCTTGCCGTACATGCAAACTTTGACAAGGCCGCTGGGCAGCGATGGATCCTCAGCGATGGTCGTGTCTACGACTGGTGGGACTTGGCGTCAGCGTGGGGTGTACGGGACTCACCAAGCGGTGATCGTGGCCCGCATCCACTTTGGGTCCTCGAACTAATGCAAGAAGCTGGAGTTCGTGGACTTCCGCGCGACGTATCGCTGCTAGGCCGTGCACTTGACTCCAGAGACTTCTGGGTTACGTTCGGACTTACGCCCGAGAAGGCGCGGTTAGATTCGGGAGACGTGTAACCTCACAACTAGTGACTTATTATTCTTTGACTACACGCTACTTGACTATGAAATCATACAGGGCTACTTCCATACAAACACGTCCATCTATCAACTTCTATCAACATCCGCAGTGTGACGCCCTTGACCTTGTGACTCAGATTCCGACATGGATGAACGGTGCCCAAGAGAGGAAGTCCTTCTCTCCACGCTTGGCTTGCAACTGACTGACTGCCTGGTGGAGTGCGTACGCCGGCTTCATCTCCGCGTCCTTCATCCCCTCCATCATCGCTTTGTAAACCACGGATGTCACCACGGGCGCATCCGCATCCTTGATAGACCACATCGTCGCGAACACCGTAGGAAAACCAGACACCTGAACACCCGCAGCCAAGTGCATCGCCTCCTCTGGAAGGTTCTGATCGCCCGACCCAGTCTGGCACGCAGAGAGGAACGCGATACGTCCGTGCTTGAACTGCTGCTTCATTATATTTGACAAGGTGAGCTTGCCATCTTGAAGATAGAACCCGCTTTGAAGGGGGTTGGTCGTATCCTGGATGGCGTGGCATGCTAGGTGAATCCATCCGTGCTTGCTGATTGTGTCTAAGACGCTTTCCACGGTCGCCTCTTCACCATCCAGCCGTTGCACGTCGACGCCGTACCTCGAGGAGATCGCAATGAGTTCGTCGACTTCCATTCCAGCGTTTGGTAAGGGGATCTGACCCGGGGTATTGGTTTGGCTGACAGCAAAGATACTACAGAGGCGGCTGTCCTCGGGATGTAACCTAAGCAGGGCGCTAAGCGACGGCGTGTAAGATGAGACTGCATAGTCGTGCAACTTGCCGCGCGGTCCCAGAGATGCATCGTAGCATCCCGCGGCGTGAAGAGGAAGGAACGCAAGCAACCCGGTGGTACACCAAGTGATATGTGGAAGTGTCGATGATTCTACGGGCTTAGTGGCAGTGTAGTATCCGAGGTACTCCAGAATCGGCTTCGCCAGATCAAACCACAAGGCAGTCAACATCTCCTCGAAGGCATCATGTCGCTTTACAACCACGCGCTTGAACTTTGCATGCCGTTCAATATTCTGATTTTGCGTACTACCGCGGGCTTTGGGTATAAATTGCGGTAGCACTGTGCACCACGCCGTGGCTTTGCTCTCGGTGAGCTTGTCCAGATGAAGATGTCCGATTGAATGGGACGCCTTTCTGATCACTAATGCATGGCACTCTCCTTTGTGCAGACTGATGAAGACAACATCTGTATTGCGGGCAGCCCCGAAAAGGTCGTTGACGGATTTCGGTTGAAGTAAACTCTCAAAACCGGGGAGAGCCCGCGCGCCTTGAAGTAAGCTCTCCCATTCAGCGACAAGCTTTCTATATTGTTGACCCTTATTGTCCATCCTGTTGTTCCGGCTTGCTGTACCATCGAAGTCAAGCAAACTGCTAACCACTTCAATCTCTTTAGCAACCTTGGACAATTTTGAAGCCAATTCTGGATGTGCAGCTTGAAGATTGTCCAATGAGGTTTGGAGTTGTAGCTTCTGACTCCAGACAATAGCTCTCCCTTGCTCAAGCCACTCAAGTGCTGAACCAAATTCACCAGCATTGATGGCAGCTGTTGCGGCCTCCGTCTGGATTTGATCAAGGTCTGGTATTTGCTTGAGCCGCTCCGTAACTGACTGACCAAGCCAAATATGTTCAGGGAGAATGTGCAAGACAGATTTATATGCCAAGAGTGATAGTGACTTGTTGTAAGGCTTGAGCATGTTGGCTAACCGGTAGGCAGCACCATACTTATGACTTGGCTTGCCCACAGTGGCAAATGCTCCTGCACAATATGCTTGTAAGGCATGAAGGTAAGGCATATCCTCCTGTTGAGATTGCATCCAATGCTTCACATCCTCTCCAAGCTGCATAGATTTCAGTGCCTTCACCATGGATGAGGGAACCTCTGATGTTACATTATTTGGTGATGATTGCCAAACAGTTTCCCAAGCATATCCAAGTTTCATAAGGTAGAATGATATTGATGGATGACCATTGGGTGCTGACTGAATTGCTTCGTTGTAGCAGTTGATAGCTGCATGAAGAGAACTGAGCTGTTTGAGCTTTTCATACTTGGAGTGATAAGACAAGGCAAGGTAGCAAACTTGGAGATGCCTTCTAGGATTGCCTTTGTCTGTATGTTCAACAGCCTCTTGATTTGCTTGAATGGCATTCTCTAGATCATGGATATTGTCTGATGTTTCAAACAGAGTCTGAAATATGCAACCAAGAGTCCCTTGATACATTCCTGTATTTGAACCTTTTGGTGGTGTCAAAGTCAATGCTTCTTGGAGAAGCTCAATAGCAGTATGTAGATCTTCTATAGCTCCTCCATGTGTTATACCATCATAGTGATAGTAGTATCTGCTATACAATGCATTTCCTAGTCCATAGAGATGCAGGGCTCTGTTGGCATGATGCTCTGGTGTACAAGCAACTGCTTCTTTGTGTGCCTGAATTGATAACTCAATATCATCAACATTCCAGAGTCTTTCAAACCTGTGAAGATATGAATTCCCCAGGTTGTTAAAGTGCATCCCTCTGTTGGTGTGCTCATTAGGTACAAGACTCAAGGCTTGCTGATGGCAAGAAATTGAATTGTCAATGTCCTCAATAATGCCACTGCTTTCATAGCAAACAGAGTAGGCTAATCCAAGTTGGATGAGGTAATATGGCTTGCTGCTATGTTCATCTGGTGTCGAAGCAGTGGCCTCTTTCAGAAGACTCAAGCTAGTTTGCATGTCCTTCATATCTCCAAATGCCTGGAACTGCCGGCAGTATGCACCACCAAGGTTACTAAGATGAGCAGTTCTTTCCGGATCATCATCTGGCACTGCATCAAGGGCCTTAGCATATGTTTTTAATCCCTTCTGAAGATCATGGGATTGCTCAAAAGCATCATATCTTGCTATTAATGCAGTAGCAAGTCGCTCAAGAAGGACAGGCCAACTGGATTCACTTTCATCACCCATCCTCACTGCTGATTCACAATGTGAAATTGCTTCTTGAATGTCTGAGACATTGCCAAATCTCTCAAATTTGCGAGTGAGGAATGATCCAAGCTTTGAGAGATATAAAGATTTGTTGGAAAGGTCATCAGACATTAATGTAATTGCCTTAGACATATTGACAATGCAATTGTTCAAGTCATCAAGCTGACCAGTGCTTTCATATGCATGCATATAGGCAGTGCTAAGGTTCACCAACCAAGTTGGGAGATCAATATGATCCTCTGATGTCAATGCCACAGCTTGTTGAAACAAACTAAGAGCCTTTTGGATTGTAGCAGACTGATGAAAGACCTGAAAGAGACTCATATATGATAGGCCCCAAGTGTTGACATACATGGCCATATTCATATCATTTTCTGAGGCAAGTGTAACAGTCTGTTCAAGGATTTCAATAGCTTTATGAATGCTTTTGATATCATAGGTTTTGTCAAAGTGGCTCTGATAGGCACTTCCAAGATTATGAAGATATACAGAGTAATCAGAATCAGATGTGGTCATCAATGACACTGCTTGCTGATGGGCATTAATAGCAAGCAGCAGAGTTTCCAAGTCACCCTGACTATTATATAGCAATTGATATGAATTGCCCAGATTGCTAAACTGATAGGCTTGAACTTCATCCTCCTGAGAGGCCACATCAATGATCTGCTTTTGATATGTGATAGCTTCATGTAAATCAGGAAGTCTTCCCCATAGCTCGAAACTGCTCTGCAAGGCTACGGCAAGGTTGGTCAAATATGCCTGCTTAGTTGGCAAAAGGCCAAGAGCTGCTCTGTTAAGTACAAGAGCCTTCTCCAAATCTGCAGAATGTCCTACATGCTCAAACTTGAGCCAAAGAGCCCGGCCCAAATTACTTAGATGTTCATGCCTGCTGCCATTGTTCACAGGAACAATTTCCAGTGCATGGGAGAATGCAACAAGAGCATCATCAAGTTTGTCTGGCTCATTGGACAGCTCAAAATGAGCTATTAGGGCATTGCCCAAAGCCCTGAGATGGCCGGGATAATCCTGCCTCTTAACAGAGGGAAGAGCACATAAGCTCCGGTATTTGGAGATGGCATGCTCCAGATATTCCACCTTGTTTGTGGCAGAGAACAAGCGTCTCCAGGCATGGCCAAGTTTGGCCAGACACTGAACAATGTCTCGGCCTCCAGTAGTCAACTTCGCCCCGGCAGAGGTAAGAGCTCGAATGGCATTGTGGAGGAAGAGTATTTCATCCTCTTCTTCCTCAGCATCCTCATAATCATCGAGGCAAGCGAGGCCAAGTTTAAGCAGCTTCCGTGCGGCAAAAGTCTCAAGGTTAACCGTTTTCCCATTGTAAACCAACAATGGGCCTTTGTCCAGAGGACCAACCTACAATTTTCAGGATGGGATAGTCAGAAGGATCAACCGAAACGAGTCATGCGTAGCTTGGGACCGCTGAACGCACCTCCGAACCGTCTTGCGACCCAACATCCTATATCAGTCGGATGAGCGAGATAGCTGCTAGACAAAACCAATGGGCATACCTCAAAATCGCTCTCCTCAGAAGGGAGCGTAGCACCCGAGTCCTGTCCGGTGAGAATGGTATAAGCGAAGTAGGTAATGTCCATATGAAGGTACGGACCTCTGCTACTTCCGCTAACTGAGAAGGCTCTTCCTCGCGCTCGATAGCGAGATACTCTGTCTAGATAGGCGGAACGGTCAGTATAAGATATATGCCATCGTTAGATTCTAGTCACTTCATTTAATCCTTCTGCCGAAGAAGCCTCCCTTCCTTCGTGATCCCCAAACTCGGCATGCCCCATCTACACAATAGTCAGAATTGACACATTGTCGTGGATGGCTGTAGCGATACGCACCCTCTCATATTTGAGTTCAATACTATCCATTTCCTCCGTCCTCATCTCTTGAACTCGATTCCCGTTCTACAGCATTGTCTCTTAGTGACCGCGATTTCGTAGATAGATCGATAGATCGGACCTTTGTATCACTGTTACTTGCAGCTTGTTCGACGATGGTACCACTGATAGCTTGAAATTCAGGATTATCGGCGAGCTTCGACATAGAGATAGAATACGGTGTTGTTGCGTTGTTGCTATCGACGTTTCGACAATGTATAAGTTCGCGATCAAGATGTGGTGGGATTAAGCGCCTTTGGCCCGTCGGTCGAGCGCCTAACCACAAGCACGTAGCATAAGTTAAAAAGAAACGAATCAAATAAGTCATTATGATAGGTGATGCAGTGGGGAACTATGGATGTGTATAGTTATATGTACAAGATTCCGTGAATGAGCGTCCCAAGTGAGTGTCTATGTGTCCTGCGGACACTAAATGGAGAATGATATCGCAATGAGGTCTACGAGAAATGGGCTTGGGGATTGGTTGAAATAAAAGATGCTATAGGTCATGCTGAAAAAGGGATAATAATCCTAGTCGTCGAGCTCTGAGATAAGCTGCAAGCGCTCGTGACACAGGCGAGCGACGACCGCACCATCTATCGGAATGGAATTACCTTGGAAGCCTTCAGGGTACGCGACCTGCGGTGAATCTGGGTTCGTAAAATAGCTGAAGGAAATCTGCGTCAACGTCCATGCGAAGGATCGTCGAGGACGACGACTTACTCAGCACCCCAGAATCCGTAATGAGTCATGCCTAGTGCTCTTGTAGTGTACTCGTAGTCATACGCAAAGCCACCGGGGTAGAAGAACTCCATGACAGTGGATCGAGGCGTCGGGTTCATCCAGATGAGCGAGGTAAGCCCGTTTCCATGCACACCCATCATGATCTAATTTTACATGAGCGCAACTTTTACTGGGAGGACAAGAGACCATACCGTAGTCTTGGCCGCCAATGTAATTTGCTCCTGTCTAGACATTTTATCCATGGACACGATGTTGACTTCGTATCCGTAGTTATCGCGAAGTTTGTAGAGTTCTTTTACTAGCTTATCGTGATCCGCAGGGATCAACATTCGCCTACCCCAGGACTGCCGACTGATATAGGTTATAACAGGCGTATCAGACGTGCTTTCTCCGACTCTTTGATGTGTATGGTTCCCCAAAGTTTTGGCTTCTCCATAGGCTACGTCTACGCCAGCGAAACTGACGATGGAGTGGCGAATTGTCATCCACCAGTGTACGCTTCCAGGAAGGCCGAAAGGTACGGAGGAGATGCGTTGGAAACGTTGGAAGTTGTAGCCATACATAACGGCCGAGCGGTCCTCCAGAATGATGCGAGTGAAGACAAAGGGCCTCTTTAGGTCAGCGCGTTCACGGAAGTCTTCTGCGAATTCTAAGGTGATGGAAGGCGCGGAAGATAAGAGGGTCCACTGATTCATAGCTGCGTAGTCACGCCAATGATCGCCGTTAAGGTGAGAGAACATGATTCGGCGAGGCGGAGGTAGCGAGGTGTGTCCAGTCGGGCTAATGGCTGGGTCGAGCGCCGAATACGTCCTCCAAAATCCGAACCAAAGTTCTGCGGACCAGTGGTAATAGTGCGTGATGCTGACGAATACATGAGTTACATCCTTTCAAAGATGAGAGGGGAGCCTCACAATTGCGAGGGGTCGTTTACATAGAACTAATCCCAAGTTAATTAGCGATCAGTTATAAGATTGTGTAGGCTTACTGTGACACCATCGATGATCTGAGCCCCCGTACCAAACAGCTTCTTCGCTGCCTTCGTACTAATGACCTGTATGTCCTCTGCGTCCGGTCGCCGACCCTCAATCTCTCCAGGACCGTTTTCTATGAATTTTGCTTTCGACAGCATGAGCGAAATGTCCGGAATCGATGCTGGTTCGTCAGAAACAATGTATACGATGCCATTCATGAGATATAAGCGGTCGAAGATCGTCCATCCTGCCGACATTCAATTCTAAGCGAAATCCAACAAAGGAGCTAGACACAACATACCTGGAACGTGAGCGAGAAGCTTGGTCTTGGGGACGCGCTTGTCCCCCCATGATAGCCGGGTTTTGTAGGACTTGGGAACAGGGACGGAATCGACGTTTGCGTTGGTTTTCGAAGTGATATTGAATCCAAAAGGTACTGCCGCTATCGAGTTCGTTATTCGACCGGGGGCTTGGAACAAGATGAGGAGAGTAATCCATAAGGCAGACACGAGCAGTATCTCCCTAGTCGTGGGTGCAGACCACATTGCGACCTGGCGAGCCCTGTATTATTTGCAGGACCTGGATAGCACAATTCGCAGAAGGAGGATGATGTCCGAGGCCAGGCCATGCCACATTGGAGGCGTGGGAATATCGTTTCTCCTGGGCAGCATATTCGCCGCCCTTACGATATTCGACGCTGGTTGAGTGGAGGAGAGAAGACTAGAGAAGGTCAGCGAACTGAAGACTAGAGAAGGTCAGCGAACTCAACCTTTTTGCCTTCTAGCTTGGGCGTTATCAACTGGAAATTGGATCCAGGGCTATGGCTACCAGTAGTCCTCGGGGCGCCCGGTATGACATGTGTTGAATACGCCAAGGCGGCGCCGCTGAAGGATTCAAAAGTTTGCGGTCGCATCAGCACGAACACTTGAATGCTCAAACTCGAAGGAAGAGATCGCACAGCAATAAATTATAATATAAGTACCACAAACAACACGACGAAAGCCGTCTAGTACAAACATTCCGTGGGTATGCTTAACAGTTATATAGTGAGCGTGAAGTCCATACAATCCGGGGCTTCAACCCGGAAGGGGGTATACGGGTATGGGTATTGAATCATGCAATCGTGGCGGGTGGTGCAGAGCCAGCCTTCGCCTTGATTTGGGCAGCGATTTCCTTCACGACCGAAACGATGGAAGCAGGATCAGATGTGCGTGTGCAGGTAAGGGCACGCTTGTGGAGATACTTGGGGACTTCAGAGAATTCCCGCTTTGTGGCAGCACCGAAGCATTTCTGCATTCCCTCCTCAGTAATTGTCAAAGCCGAGAGTTAATAATGGTACTTACGCTGAAAAGTTCGAAGCGTTTCGAGAAGATGTTAAGCTTCGTGGTGGGGTCGAAGAGGCCGAAGAAGTTGGCATCGACACCGGCGTCGACGCTCAAGCCTGCGTTGATATCAACGCACCCCTCGATCCTGGCGCTCGCTGCTGAGACCGTTTGCCTCGCGGCAAGCTTGTTGATTTCGGCGCGCTTGGGTTTGGCGGTAGTGACAGTGGCCTTTGCGTTTCCGTTGAGTTTCATTGCTACTTCGGCACTGGCATCGAGGTTGAGGAAGATCGTGGCTTTGGCGGTACCTCCGAGAGCAGTGACGCCAATATCGAGCTGGGGGATCATATGGGCTTCGAGATCGACTTTGCCAGCGACGGTAACATCAGCCGAAAGAGTGAGAGCTAAGAGTGGCTCAAGTCAATTACTATAAACTCTCAAACTGATGGATACGTACGGGACTGCGCGGGTTCAATAGGACCAACAGATTTTTGGGCTGCTGACGGCGGGAAGAACAACTTGACATTGTTCATCTTGTAGTTGAATGGAAGGTCAAGCTTCATGCCGAGCTCCATGTTGGCTTTGCCCTCTGCGATGACCTTGAAGCTGGGACCGACGGTAAGGATGCTATGTATATTAAATTAGAGGGTGGCGCTTAGAAAGAAGCAGGGAATACTTACCCCGGGAAGTTGAGTCCAGGAATACCGACGGGTGCAACGATGACTTTGTCGGCGATGGTTATGGAGCCCTATGAGAATCTTAGTGGATACTCTTGGTAAGATCGAGCAAACATACAGATACAGATCCATCTAGGGAAAGAGTGCCGTCGATTTCTCCGTTCATTTCTATGTGATGAAGTATTTGAGCAGGGCAGAGCAAAGAATTGTCGTCAAGTACGCACGAGCGAAGATGCCGAAAGCATCAAACTTGGGAGGAATGATAGTCCCAGTCGCAGCGATACCAACGGTGACTAAGGCATCTGCCTGCAAACTGGCATCCGCCTTGATGGAGCCTTGTACTTTCCCGCAGGTGATCTTCTCGTCGAAGATGGTGACGGACTTCTTCGGGACCTTCAGGGGAGGGAGTTGAATGGTCTTGTCGCTGCTGAAGCTATTGAAGTCTATGACCCCATTAGTCTAGAGGCTGGTAATAAGGAAGAGAATAGACCTACTCTTAAAGGCATCCTCAATAAATGACAATAAAGCTCTACGGTGGACGGCCTCGCTTCTACGACGGCCGGGAGGATTGGGAGCTGGAGGCGTGATAGTAGCATTGCCATTCTCCCCAGCGACGGTTGCGCCTTGGATAGCGATAGAAACGTTTCCGGACCTAGGATAATGCAGACGTTAATAAGATCCGGTCCCGGATATGATCGGAGACGGGTGTTCTCACTTTGAGGGATCGACAGCAGTGAAGTTAGTGTCAAGCGCAAGGCCACGAACTTGCGGAATCTCGTCGGCGCGTCGAGTGAGTTTCGCACTGACATCAGCGGGAAGAGTCTGGTCCTCGTGGACCCACGACCTAGACACCCGAGCAAACGGCGTCTTCAAGCACTGCGGTCCGATGAGTATAGGGTTGCAATACGCGAACACATGTAGTCGACGTACGTTCTCAGGAAGACGGACTAATTTGCCTTCGGCACCGTTCTGAAGCAAGTGCTCGCAATCACCGCCCTTTGTACAGACGAGGCGAATATCTTGTTCCATTGCTTCTTTGTCGCAGCCGATAATGGTCCAACCAGCAGCGGGAGTAATGTCGGAAATGGCGTTCGGGGATCCCCACTAAGAAAGCGAATGTTAGTAGTGACCTTGACAAGGAACTATTGTAGAACGTACGATCTTCATACTGCCCGTAGCCATACCGTCTGCACTAGGCATATCGTAGTAGCATTCTCCTCTGGTACAGGGGATGGACCAATCGTTTGTAGCCGCATCAACGGCAGGAAGAGAGATGAAAAAAGGAAGGAGGACAAAGAGTGCAGAAAACATCTTGAATGAAAGTGTAGATAAGTGTTAGAATGGGTCACTAGGACGTTAGAACGAAGAGGTGGTATAAAGTGCAAAAAGTAGAAGGAGAAGTGAGGAGAGAAGATGCAGTTACTCTACGATACTGGCCAGCATTAAATACCATTCTATAGGTGGTGGTGGCGGTGATATTCGATGCTCCCTGGCCATCTGTAGGGGATACGATTCGATATCGACACGACGGCGTTGTGCAGATGTCGCTGAACGCGGCGGCATTCAGGGATGAAACACTCCGCAAAGGGAAAGCACTGTGACAGGCAGCGACCGCCGACGTCACGCCGCGACTCGCAGTAGCGTAGCGTTAGGGGATGTCACTTTGGCGTACAGGTGAAATCCCCGCAGCAGCTCTGGAGTTCATGTCTGCTTATCGTCAAGGGGTATACGAGCGCCTAAACACTTGTCATCAGTGAGCGCGGTTACTGCTATGTAGTGTTAGAATGACATTACCTGGTCATCAGCGCTAGTCTCGACAGCTTCAGCCACTACCTGACATACTATCAAAACTTCAACCTGTTCGAATTAGTGGGACAACTGCATGCCAGGCCCAGATGCCGTGTACACTAGCACTTTCTGGACTTGATGGGAAGGGGTCGATAAAATCGAGGGTACCGCATGTTGCAAGTATCCTTGAATGATTACATACCTGACTTTACACCCTTCGACGTCTGAACCATTACTGGCCGACTTCTCTGAACTTCACTTCTGCGCGTACATATTGACGGTGAACCTCGCTAGTGGTCGTAACAAGTGCATCGTTGTCCAACTTCGTTCTTAGGATCGATCAAGGAAAGGCGTCAAGTTTCAAAGGCTGTAAGACGTTGTCAGTTAGTCGCCTCACGATACATGACATAGAAGAGACAAGTGACATACACGTCATGGGATTCCAGGAAGGCAGCAGCTGTACAGTCGCAAACGAGTTTGTTGTGCTCAGTGGCGTTTTCAGACACTGGATGATAAGCTGGATTGAACCCATGGCCATCTCCTGTACCAAACTCCTGCCACGGTTGAGTTATGTGATTGAAAGGGCTCACTCTTACAACACAAATGGGAATATGTTTCATAGCGAGAACAATGATTAATGAGGCCTTGAGCTTGAGGCTCCGTAAGAGCGGGCGGCTTTGCCGCAATTGGCGGGTACCACCGCACCACCGTCGTCCCGATTTAGAACCGAAACTTCTTGTTCCGCAACCACCATCACCGCTATGTCGAGAACAATCGTGGAAGAACCGCTTCCGTTATTATCGCTCAAACTGCTTGCTGCCTACTCGCCCGAGGCTCTGGTCGAGCAAGCCACCCAAAAGCTGCTGAGCGCAGGAATACAGCTCATCGAGTTCAGATATCAACTATACCGCCGCATGGGTGTTCCGGCTGGCGTACTGGTAAGTCAGGTTGTTGGAGCGTTACGAACTGCTCACTATCGCCCCTTTAGAACCTTTGCTATCTAGTCGAAGATGACCAGCTGGACGAAGCTAGCAACATCGTCGCTGGATTAGGGCTACCACTTACGCACCCTTTGCTAACAAATGCGAATACAGAGGGGAAATTCGTAACCCTCAGCCGTCTGCACCGCATCACTGCCAGCACTACGCCAGATTCACAGCGATTCCTGCAACTCCTACCCGCCTCGTTTGCAGGCCTGGCGCCCTCCGATCTCATCCCCTCCTCGTCCAAAGCAAGCATCCGCATACCGAGGGAATCCGCGGTCTATGCCTGTCTTATCCGCATCATCGCACTGTCGCCGAGGCACGATCCGACCCGGGTACAGGCGTTGAGCGATTTGGGGATGCTGGCGATGCACCACATATATGGCATGGACGGGTATTCTGATGAAGACGACAATCTCGCACCTGACGACGACCCGGCGATACAGGGAGCCCTGGCGAGAGTGCGCGAATGGACCTGGAATGGGGAGTGGCGTGTAGGTGAGGAGTGGATTGGCGATCTGTTGTACGCCTACGTCGAAGGTACTTATCAGGACGCCTATCTTCCATGGTGCGATTGATTGCCACGCCTCACGACTACGCCAAAAGTATGTAAACTATTACCTTGTATCTTGTGTTGTCTATTATATGTGTCTTCGATGTAGCGTAGGATTTCTGATACAATAATACATGGGCAGTGGGCATAGAGTGCTTAGGGTCTCTGGCGAATGCTTGGTAAGGCGTTGCGTGCACAACGCTCGGACGTTGGTCTCTTGGAACAGCCGGCCGGTATAAAGCATTGGCCTGATCAACGGGAGGCAGCGTTTCACTGCGTTGTAGTTGTCCCCGGGATCAACCGATGGGATAGTCAGTGTTTCTGACCTAATGGGAGGGATACATATGCCACGGTGTGAATTGAACCAAATACACGCAAGACACATAGTAGGCCGCCAGTGTAGTAGTGAAGTCCACTGCCCAAACATGTTATAGGCCGCAACTACGTCTGAGTCCGAGAAGATCAGCCTGCAAACTAATCCGTTGGTGGCAGTTCCGAAGCCTTCAAGCGAGCATGAGCAGCGGAATTCCCATGGTTCAGCTGTGCCGCCTCTATCTCGCTGCGATCGTCGTCTCGGAGGATCGAAACAAGCAGCTTAACCTGCTCCGCGTTCTCGCCTTCAAGGAGGTGGTCCCAGTACATGCGAACGTAGTCGAGGAGCACGCTGCGTTCCTTGCCCTCGGAGAGCTGGTATAAATCGAAGTCGATATACAGCTCCTCCTGGATAAGCCATTGCACTGCGGGGATAAGCCGATAACCTCACAGAGGGAATTGAGATGTTAGCTTAGTGATTACATTAAATAAATTCCCATTTACATCTGCGGCGGAAATGAGAAGTAAATGTAATTAACATGTAAAATAAATTCACACTTCCATCGGGGAAGATAATCAGAAAACCTCCTGAGATAGCAACCGGAAGTTATCGAGAAAGATAATCTAAATATCATCCGGCTATGTTCTGAATTCCCTCGTCGAGGGAAATCAGGATATCTTCTGATTACCACGCAAGATGATTGGCAGAAGATAATCAAATTGCCATCTTACCATCCTCGGCGAGGGTATCCTGATGGAATTCTAATTTTCTTTTATCTTATCTTCGGGCTACCCTCGGCGATGGTATTTAGAATATCCGAGGTATCTATATCAGGCAATTTTTTATCTGTACCTCATGTGACTTGAATCATCGGCATCTTCCGCACCCGATCGCCCCCCAAGTCACGTCGCGGACTCCGTGATCCGTTTTTTTCCTTCTTTCCTTCTTACCACCACATACACCTTTCCTGTAGATACTATGAATATAATGAATATATACATAACGCACATGTAGCAAACAATACATACTGTCCAAAATAATAGACATCAGAGAATGACGATTAAATTGACACTCCACATGCCTGAGCTCACGACCAGTATGCACATCGTTGTATATTAAGAAAGACAATCATTATCATTGTTATTCTCTAAGTCATTACTACAAGTTCATCTATCTACTTATTATTGCTATGTAGCTTTACCCAAGATCTACCCATACTTTTGCTGCTGATTTACACAAGTACTACTACTACATTACAGCCGTGAATCAAGACCATGTTGTCCCTTTCTATCAAAAGAATATCAATAGATTTGGCTAGCGTGTAAATGCGAAAATGAGCGTCGAATTCATACCGTACGTGTTTCTGTACTTACTTTCGAAGTTGTGTTGTCTTTTGCCGTAACTTTTTTCCGTTCAACCAGGCAGTGTAATCTTCGTAACGGTACCACTCATCCACGTAGATGTGGACCGTGATGGCCGCCCATTTCCCCTGAAATCCCCGGATTGTGATGTGTGCGCCGTCCGTGCTTTGATGGCGTCCATTGCTGCAAATGCTCAAATCAGTTAATATTCTCATCAGGTAAGCTACGTACATTATCACCCATGTGCTCAATTGCTCAACATTATACCCCAGACGCTCGCTCATCTCTTGCTTTGTTTGATCGCGAGTTAGAAAGTTCAATGTCACTTTGATCGTTTGTCGCTGGACGTCTCGTTGATTCGAAAGCAGCGATTTGACCATAGAAAGACGTGTCATGCTGGTGTTCAAATGGTAGTGTTGGTAGTGTTGGTTTGTTGGCGAGTCTGCGTAAATATCGCACCTTCGCGCGTTGGTGAGTTCTCGAAACCATCAAGCGCGGGGAAGACGATGCATATTCCGCCACGAAGGGCAAAAAATCAGTCACGACGATCATCCTTCGTCTGTATGAGGCCTTCGGTGGACATGCCAACGCTCAACTAAGGATTGCAAGCCATATTCCTGTGGCCAAACTTTTTGGAGGACGAACAGAGTGGACTCCATTTACATTCCACCGACCATGCCAGTCAATCAGATACTTTCGTGAAACTCGATTTCCGCGGATTCGAAATCAAGACCGTGAAGTTGGTGATTGATACCAGTGAAGATGCGAAGTGAGTTCATGGTATCAGCGACGGCACAATCGTCTACTCACATGATCCTAGTGCGAAGAGAGATAGTTGGGTAATCATATAACACACGGACAGTGTCAGGATTACGGAACATACATCACAATACATACCCTTGACAGATCTGAAGATCAAAAGGGCGACCAGCAAATGGAAGGGCACGAGGGGCCCAAAACACACGGGCCACACCAGCGCTGTTGCACGGAACCCTTGCGGCCTTAAAACTGCACAGCTGGATTGTATCGGCGCGCGCTATATGTCTTCGAAAGCGGAGACCAATAACGCCAAAGAAGAAACCGTCGTATTCTAGGCCAATTGTTGATGCTCACCTGACGTCGATGAGTGGTGCTCAGATAGTGCCATCGAAGCAGTTCTTCAAATGAAGATAGGACAAGACCAGCACACCGAGCCTCCGAGTACTAGTAGACCGCATGAATCGCCCGTAATAGGTGACCTCAAGACGATCCTCGATGCCAGTTTCGTTCACAGGACTGACGCCTTTCTTTTGGAAGCATGCTGATTGTTAGGAAATTTATTTATACCTGGAAGGATGGCTATAAAATACCATGATTAGACTGGTTGGCTGTCAAACCACAGATATCCCACCAGTTCAACGGTCCTTGTGTTGATTCTTCTACTTTCGTCTTCAGCCGCCGTCTTGTCGCGATTTTGGGGGGTTGGCCGCCGAGGACGCTTGCTTCCTCCTCGGCCTTCCACTAAGTTTCTGCTAGGAAACGCAAGTGATTTTCCGAGATTTATGCCCTTTGTTCAGTAAGTGCCTGCACGCCTAGTATAAGCCAATTCGGTCACTCGTCGTGGTAGGTTTACACGCTGGGCAGCAGAGTACGGCCAACTAGTGTCGGTCAGTCTGATTTATAGGGAACGGAAGGCGGTTGATGTGGCACCCCTTAGCTCAAGATCTTGGACCGAAATATGGTAATTCTGAATAATGCCCCCGCGGTGAAGGAAATTCTGGATAAGCAAGGCCTTCTTAGTGGAGATCGTTAACGGATCAGGCATAACGGATCAAGCCAAGTAATTATAATTTTATTAAGATAACAAGTTCCAGATAAATCAAAATACAAAGAGCTGTGGTGTCACCCTGGCGTACACAATCGATTACGATATTAATCGAGGGGCAGTCAACATTGTTCGAATTCACTCCCCTCTAGATCTCCCGCGCAACCTCAAGCCAGGCTCGGACCCACCTACCGTTCTACAGGAAATGAGCGCAAAGAACGGCGCACATAATGCTAAGCCTGAACACATTTCTCGGCGCGCCTCCGCAAGTCACGTAAGCCCCGCCTTTGTGCACCTATTATGCCGGGTTCGAGACGTTTGATGCAGGATGGGCCATCCGAAGGTTTCCTAGATTTTACGCGATGCATGCTCTGGGACGACGTCATTCATGCGACTGTGATGCGACAGCTATCGCTCAACGCGTTGCGCTGGTATTCCTTGACCTGCAAAGCGATCTACGATGAAGTGCAGATATTCTATCAACGCAGTTACTCCCTGAACCCCATACTAGAACCGTTCATTCCCTTAGAGCATATTCCGGCTTTCCGTCGCCTTCAAGGAGAAAGTGGACTCGTTATCTCTGGTTCTGCAGCTCTACAGTTTTTTACAAGAGCAACATACCCGGAATCGGATCTCGACCTCTACGTTGAGTACGCACACGCGTTTGAAGTCGGCAAATGGCTCGAGTGGGATGTGGGGTGTATTGCGCTGAATCATCACGGCGAACCACAGCCTTTCTACCAAACGTACTTCCACTGGATCGCTTCAGATGCCCAACATCGTCGCATTCCTTGCCAGAGGCCTTGTTACACAGCGCTGCCAGGAAGCAGGGGAAATGCAGTCCCTGGTGACTTGGCGCATAGTACGCAAGGCAATTACAGTTTCAAGGGCATCCGTGCCGTCGTCAGTTTCCTGTCTCCCGTTCACTCAAGGAAGATCCAACTCATAATCTGTCGGCGCAATGTCATGGAAGTGATCCTCGGGTTCCACTCAAGTATGCCCCTCACACCGTCCCTCTTCTTTATCTAACTCTCCCGGATAGCGGTCGTCATGAACCTGATCACAGCGTCTCATGCTTACAGTCTGTACGGCGAGGAGACACTGGAGAGGAAGATATCTCTCCCCGTTGACAGCGCACGCTCAGATCTTGCAATTGGGAACCTCGAAGCCGCAAAGAGTAAATATGTGGCTCGTGGTTGGACGATGATCCCAACGCAAGCTGAGGCCTTGCGGCGGAAGGCATTCAAAGGATGGACGGCTAGACATGTGGGCGATTCAAAATGTTGGGTGGTCAACCTGCCGGTGAAGCGCGCGGACTTGTTCAAGACGACGGACCCCCTGCGCAAGAACGAATGGGCGCTGGGATATAAGTTCGGCGTGCCAATGATAATGCTTCAGTTGTGAGCATGGGCATCTCCATCTTTCCTTAGAATTTTGATGCGAGTCCTGAGACTAGGTCTTATGATGATTAGTCCGGCTGAACATGTGGATCCTGCCAAAGCTTTTCGGTGGTATATATATTACAAGTTCGAAGTCCATTGATGTATTATAGTCCCTATATATCCCCCTGTCTCCTTGCTTGCATTCAGGAGTTTCCCCCTTAACCTCGTTTCATGTTTGGCCCACTCAACGCCAGTCTGGATCCATCATATATATACGTATACGTATCTAGAAGGACTATATATAGCACCTACATATGTACTCATTGTGTACCGATTCATATGTGTGTACTTACCTTGCAATTGTTCGCAGCTGGCCATGGAACCTCCCCGTGCGAACCATCACGTGCCGTAGCGCGTAACTCCGATATGATATTCATCCCCCCCTGTACATCTCCCTGTCAAGTCCTAGCAAGTATACTAGGATATAGGAAATGTCCTGGCCCTCCCCTCAACAAGAGAAATTTCTCTCTGCTTTCGCCTTCGCATACGCCAAAACTAAGCCATACTCATCTCAACGCAACAGATTCCTTAAGACATTACGGTGTATATGGAGCACTCTATGGCCTCTGAAACCGAGGCGAGAGCAGGCAGCAGTAAGACTCGTTAAGCCCTGAAGTAACTATTCTGATAACGTTACCCGGATCAGATGTTCCATGCCTTCTTCCGCAAGCAGCATAAGGGAGAGAAGCAAAGCCCTCGTCGATCAGGATTTCGACCATGCACACACGGTGGCGCATGCAGCGGGGATGTTAATTCAGTTTCACGATTGTCGATTCCCCCTTCAAGTGACTGTGCCGCCGAGACGCTGAATGACGCGGAGCGATTCATGTCCGAAGAAGTTACAGATGCAGGAGTCAGGCTACGCCAACCACGGTAAGTTAACTTTGATTGCCGCTACTTCATCGCATCATGTTAAACCGGGCAGGGTGCGCAGCTACGAGAGGAATGGATTATCTTTTGTAGAGGTTGAGCTGCCCGGTATCTCGGCCGCAGACATCACACTTAGTCTTCAGGACGACCGCCTGACACTGTATGCCCTTAACAACCTTGGCCGTATAGCTTATGAATGGGAGACATATATCCTTCCAACGATCCCAGTAAGTCTGATTGCCCCAAAGGCTTATTGCATCACTCAGGGTGCAATTGATTCACAGACTCGCAACTTCCAATGCGGTATGAAACGTTGTATATTAGGTATATCTTGGCTGAATTGGGGGAGTGGGGAAGACACGTCTCCCCAACAAATACAGTCCCTCGAGATTTGTGGTAAGCTCAGAATTCACGTTTGATGACCATGTTAGTGATCGTCGTCTCCTCAACAGATGAATGGCCATGGCAGTAACAGTTACGACGTAATACCACAACGACCGCAACCGAGTCCTACGAGGATGGCTGACTGCATTGCCTACTCGCGCCAGTGTATCATTTATACCCCACATCATGCTCTCATAGTGCATACCCTTTCGCCATTGACACATCTTGACCATGTAGTTCACAACAGCGTGCTTGACAAGCCCAATTGTATTCTGATCTGAATTTGCAATTTAGAAAGTCGTACCTTGCTAGACTTGACTACTGAAAACAAGCGAAAGGTGACAAAGCTTGAAGCTCGAGTCTTCATGAATATATCTTAAGTGTGGCATGATAAGATATTATAAGAGACAATGCATATAGCGCCGATGTTTTGTCCTATCATATCATATCTATCTTATCTTATCGTAACTCATGTGACTTCAGTCACTTCGGCATATCCCGCGTCGTTCTCGCCCCGAAGATTCCCAGAGCGTACAGAAGTTGGACTTTTCCCTTTGTACTTGTACGACCACGATGTATATGTCAATATATGTTACAGTACTAGTAGGGCCTTACATACAGTGCGACACAAAATAATACATCCCCAAATACCGAAAAGTGTAGGAAGAGATCAGCTCTAGCTAGCACCGAGTAACAAGAAATTCTTCGGGTCAGGAATGGTAGTCTCGCACTAGGGGTCCCTGTTTCCGATCGTAAGAAATGAAGCAATATTTGTGTGTAGAAGCTTTGGTAGTCCCGCCGTCACGGCGAGTAGTTGGGACAAGAAGCAATGAATCGATCACGATCAACAAAAAATCTAACCAAATGCACTCCCTAATAGACGTGTTTCCTATTGTAACTCACCTCTCTTGTCATTTCCATCGTTCTGTGTCGTCTATTGCACACTGTAAGTGGTGTATACGTATGAACCGCGCATCCTTAGTAGCAAATCTTTCAGATGCTGGACGACGGGAATATGTCTGACCTCACTGACCTTGAGGAGGACACTCGGGCGGTCGTATGGGTCCTTCAGGATTGCGACTGTACCCAGTTTTGCACAAATAAGCAAAGACGGTCTCTCTCCAAGTGTCTAGAATGTCGACAGGGCGTTAACCTGGATTTATGTCGATTCAGAGGTTTGCTGTGTCCTTGTCGTCCGGTTCAGATCTAGATGAATCTCATTCCCTCTTACGACCAGGCATGAGAAGGATTTCCGCGAACTCGTCATGCGAACCCGACTTGAGAGGAGGGAAATTCACCAATTGGTACCCTGTCAAGGGCGCACGGTGTGATATCAACTTCCCCCGCATTTTCAACCCCCGAATGACTAGCGAGCACGTCGACGCGATGAAAGTGGGTTCAAACCTATTACGTTGAATTCGTCCCCGCTGATTATATGCAGTCTGCAATCGCCCCACTTTTACTCTTGGTGGTCTCACAGGCGTTGGAGGCTTTTACCAAACACTCATCAGAGGAAACGGTAGTGCCAGTGCAGAAATCAATGATCATAGCAATGACATGTGGTATGTTGCGCCCAAGTTCGTACACTTTTCTGCGTCTGATAAAAGGATCAGATCGCTGTGAGTGGACTATGGGCTTGGTCTCTTGGATTTGCCAACTTTGCGGCGCAATGTGCTGCTTGACTTGCCACCCATCGAGACCGCACTGCGAAGACTGCTGTGCAAATTCTATAATGGTGCTTGCGTCAATGATGGCTCTTCCTGAGCTTCGACATTTGGAACAGGACTTGAAGCACGCCCCACGAAATTCCCTCGAAACCCCAGAAGTTCGTAGCTCTCTGGCAAAGATGATCGATGCTGCTCTAGATCCTACGGATAGGTCGATCCCTGTCATAGAAGGGGAGTGCCCCCAAGTCGATTTCGAGATTATATGGTCCCGCGCCTTACCGTTGGTGGTACGTGGAGCTCCTGGACTGTTATATGACTGGTCTCCACAATCCCTTTCGTCTCTCTTTGGGGATGACTCGTGTGATATCATCGACTGCGAAACAAGTCACGTCGCGAGAACGACGGTAGATGCGTTTTTTAAGGACCTAGGGGACGCCAAGTCGAGCGGACCGATTTTGAAACTCAAGGTGGCTCCGTCCATGGCTCAGTGCACGTGTAGACTATATCTCACCGATGCCATATACATATATATAGGATTATCCTGGAGACAAGCTATTCAAGGACAAGTCTCCGATGCTGGCTCTTGATTTCAAAAGTGCTCTCCCCGTTCCAATGTACACCAACGACGATGGATCGCTGAACCTGGCGTCCATGTATCCTCTGGACTATGAGTGCAAACCTGATCTTGGTATTCCATTACGTATACACAATAAGCAACGGAACGACAGCTGACATTAAATGTGTTAGGCCCCAAGGTATACGCTGCGATGGCAAGCAAACAAGATGATGATCACCATGGCAGCACTCGTTTACATATGGATATGGCGGATGCGGTAAACATTATGGCACACGGCCGGGCCTTGTGGCACATTTTCCGTAGCGATGATGCTGATGCAATCCGCGAAGTCTTGAAACGACAATCCGACTCGGCCGACCCCATCAATTCGCACAAGATGTATTTGACGCCCGGCTTGCTGAAAGTCTTAGAGGGCAAAGGTATCAAACCGTATATATTTGAGCAAACCCAAGGCGATTGCGTGTTCATTCCCGCAGGCTGTGCGCACCAGGTACATTCTTTTCTTTTGCTATCTCTTTTCCCAAGTTACCCACAGACACGCTCCCTCATAATTAGGTATCCAACATCTCGTCTTGCGTCAAAATAGCAACCGATTTTGTCTCTCCTCAGAGCCTGAAGCGCTGTGCTCGGGTAGCAACCGAATTCCGTGATTGCGAGACGATACACGAATGCCTAGAATTCTCTTCCCTCTTGCTGTACGCATGGATGTCAGTGACAGTCATGGACAGCTTATTACCGCGTCCATATGCATCCTTCAATCTCAAGCGGAAGACGCCGTCCTCTGATCTCGGCGATGAGTCAGGCCAATGGTCAACAGTCAGTCCAGAGCAACTCGATGTGGCCAACGCTACGCGTACGGGTGCCTTCAACACGATGGCCATCGAAACTCAGCAGGTTGGCCCAGAGAAACCTAACGGTCCCAATGAGGCGATCGCCGCGGATGCCTTCAGTACGGACAGTGAACTTCCAAACGTAGTTGGCCGAGAAAACCCCGACGCTCCCAATGAGACCGACACGTATCCCTGTAATACGACAGCCAGTGCGGAAGTAGTTGACGGTGACGCAGAGAAACCTGACGGTCCCTTAATTGAGGCCATGGCCACCAGTACCACTGACGCGGATTCCCTTAACACGACGGCCAATGAAACTCCGGAGATAGTTGACCCAGAGAAATCCAACGGCCCCAATGTAACCGGCGCGGATGCTCAGCAAGTGTTACAGATGTTGCTGCAGGCTGTCTCCAACTCCAACTACGCTTCAAATTATAATGCCAATGCCTCGCCAATGCCCTTCGTCGACCAGAGGACCACACCCTCGACCTCCGCTCCACCTAGCATTGTCCATGGCAGTGCCTTTTCGCTCAGCAGCACTACTTTTCAACCGATAAGTGATTTCGTTAGACGGCCGAGGAAAGAGCGGACGTGTTTGAAATGTGGTAAGGGATACCGATTGTGCAAAGGGGCATTAGTCCGGAAAGCATGTTCCAACAGCTGTCGGCATTGTGGTAGTAAGGAGTGTACCGGTCATTGTAGGGATTGAACTTGGAAAATACACCGAATCAAAGTCCTTTGTGCTGAGCCCCCTTTGAGGCCTTTGAGATAGTCAAAGGTCCATCTTCAATTGCTCGTGCTAAGGCTTACGATTCTTTCTTGTCTTTCTTCGAACACGGCATGCGGACCCCTTTATTGAGCCACTTACTCTGCAGCCCATCCTTATAAATAAGCTTTGGCACCGACACTAACACCGACACCTTACTCCTTCAAAGTCATAGGGACTATCGCCCACAAACCTCACGCCCTCTGCGCTCGTTCATATAATTGCCGCAGACCCCACAATCAAGCTCGATGCCAACCGCCAACATACCAGATGAAGTGCTTAGGCATATTTTCTTCTGGTTGATGACACTCTGTTCCGCAGGAAGTGATTCAGGGCGTCAACCGTGGCTAGTCGTCACCCAGGTTTGCTATCAATGGAGGAGAATAGCGCTCGACTGCGGAGAACTATGGTCAATTGTCGATCTTTCCTGGCCAGAAGCCAAAAAGGCGACCCATGTCAAGCGGGCTGGCGTTCATGGACTCGATCTCATCTGCACACGAACCCTGCACACAGTCACGGTCCCACAACGTCTATACGCATCGTTGGACCAGGTGGAAGCAATCCAAGCAATGTTTAAGACAGCCGATGCGGTGGTGGAATTGCGAGTCAAGTTGAATCCCCGCTTCCTGACCAATCTCAAACGCTTCGAGTTGGGCCTCAAGAGAACACCGGGCTCGCTACCTAAGGGACTATTTGTGCCCAACACTCTACAGTTGGTCACCAATATAACGTTCACGAACTTCATCATGTACGAGAGTATCCCGTCCCTTCCCAAATTGACGGTCCTGAAGCTGGAAGTCGTCCAGACGGCCGCAGACGTCATCCTAACATCTATAGTCAACAACCCTCAGCTCCGAGCATGTTGGCTGACATGGGCAACATCGCCTAACTTCAATGACGGGATAATCGCTCCCCCAGACCCCCTGTTCGTGACGCAGCTACGCCTCCTGGATATCAACACCTCTTGCTCTGCAATAGGGGACATCCTAGCGTCGTTATATCTTCCGGGCGATTGCTACCTTAACTTGCGGTATTCCGGATCACCCCCGGAGTCGGTTCGATCCTTCGCTCGTAACTTTGTAGCAGACCCCTTGAGGGTTGCTCTTATAGATGATGTAGAAGTCGTATTCGATCCACCCGCTTCTACGAATGTCAAGGATGTCGGCCTCTGGGCAGGTCCACTTCACTTTCAATTTCAGATCAACGGAATATCCGACTTCTTATCAGTCATGTCGACGCTCCCATTCCAACGCATCACCAAACTGAACCTTCGTAGCGGCGATTTCACGGGCTCTTCAGCTTGGATCAAATTCCTGTACTCCTTCAACTCTGTGACGCAGCTTAGACTCAGCTACCCGAGTGACCTGCTGGCGGAACTCTTGATCTTTGAAGGGCGACAAATTCTCTTCCCATCGTTGACAACGTTAGCACTCGAGGCGTAGGTACTTTTCACTCTCCGGCGTCAATCGACATGTTATTGACTGATTTCTTCCGCAGCACTGCTTCAATCACGGACACCATATTAAAGGCAGTCTTAGACTGCAGGCGTCACGCAGGCCTCCCTGTATTAGACTTTTGTCTAGCCGATACTGGAGGGAGGGTCGATATGGTTGAAGACCCCCTTGGATACGAAAGGACATGGGGGAAATGCGACTTCGTAGCATTCACGTATAAATCGTGACAAATTCTACAACATCTCGTTTATCCATTTATCCCAATTAGCACGTCCTAAGCTACAGCCAGATCCCCAATACAGAGCATGTATATATATATAGTTCTATGTAGGTCACGACTACTGTAGATACGACCACGTGATGATTCACGCGCGCAGTCACACGCCCAAAAATGGACTCTATATATATGCCTTTTCGCCATCCGCGTTGGTTAACGTTGTTGATTTGCATTATTCGTACAAGGATTATGAGATCATACCGAGATGTAAGTCAAGTCTATCCGATATTTCCATGTCCTGACACTTCCGCTCAGATACTGGCATTCCTTGATATCGAGGCTGGGGTGGAAAACTCGGACGACGACGGAGACGAAGAGGATTTCGATGCCCCTGGTATTTAGGGCACTCTGAACCCCTCACTCCCAACTAACTTTCGTATCTGAACAGGTTTTATCTCAGATGAGCCCGAAATAGATGGAGCCGAAATAGAAGGAGGCATTTCGATTACTAGCAGAGATCGCGGGAATTCAGTACTATGGAACAATGATGCCGAATCCATAGTGAACGACATTATGGACCGCTACAGAGGTTGCGAGGGCTCCGCTTGGAAGCGCCAGCACGCAACGGAGCAAAGGACATACATCGACGGATGGAAGAGCATCGTGGCGTATCTACCTTCCGTTACAGATGGTGACATTTGGAAGGTTGCCGTTACGGTAGCATTTCGCCTACATCATGTTTTGACAGGAACGCTCATGATACCTTCTTTAGCCTGGGAGGGAGCTTGTGGTGGTCGCGACCATATTCAACAAAGTTTTGGCTCTGCAGATCGATGGTGTCGACAGTGCCTTCTGCAGAGAGGGGATGCCTGGTGTTGTCTACATCGAGGCTCGTCACTACGGTGCTGTGCTCAACCTTCTCAACGGCATCAACAACGTCTGGCCTCGGTATTACAAGGCTGAAGGCGGGCCAATAGACTTGGTACCTATCAGCGAAAGGCTTGCGTTGTTGACACTGGACATTAGCCCGGTCAACGAAGTTGAAAAGGCTGCGGACCAGTGGCAACGATTTGTTCGCATCCGTGACCGCACTCGGTACAGAAACCAGCTTGCCATTATTGGGAGCTACATAATGGACGCAAGGGAAGCCCTCGTCCTTGTCGTGCCCCGTGCAGGTACATGTAGGCGTTTTGCTGCGCCACCTACCCTCAAGAGGGCAGACCCCGTCGAAGGGGCTTCAGATCTAGAGGACGATTCACCGCTCTTTCTCACTTCCGCCGGTGTCGACAATCTACATTCAGTAACTTCAGAAGGGCAATACCTCTCGGGGCTGGAAGTCAGGAGAATTGACATTTCCAAACTTGTCTATCATGACATACACCCAGCGGCCCACGAACTGGATCTTTTCGAAGCCACGCAACACAACGAAATATGCGAACTTGTTCGCAATGCTCGAAATCTTCAAATTCGTCAAGGCGAGAAATTCGAGGTGACTCAAGGGCCTTGGAAAGGGTTCAAAGGTGTTGTTGAAGATACAATGGTCAACGATCTAAACATATCAATACGAATGAAAGGTCGATACTCCTGGGAGGACATCGAGGTGCCAAGATCGGACTTGACGTATACGGGCTCGAAAGGTTGCGCAACAACGGTCAAAGCAGGCCCTTACAATGGATTGACTGGGAGGATACATGAGTACATCGGTGGAGATATGGTGGTCGTCTCGCCAGACGCTGGGGAGGAACAGACAGTAGACGTCATGGTTTCGGATATACAGCGCACCGTTGATCCGGGCGACGAAGTTGAAATTATGACCGGTAGTCTTAAGGGCCTCTCAGGCTTTTATGTGAGCACAGACGATGAGGCAAAGGCTAGAATTTATCTTCCGTCGACTCCGCAAGGAAGAATGGTGAGTTATTCATAGCTTCATGACCACCTCACGCTCAAATGAATCCAAAAGGTCAGCATACCTTTTCCGTGTATACGAACTCCCCCAGACGCTCGCAATATACGCCTTGCAGCGCAATCAAGTCAATCTGGCGTCGCTCCTTTCAAATTTCCGCCGAATACACGAAGTTTCGAGGACTTGGAATCGCTATACACCGGCGACCCCTTCCGAGGGCTCCAAGTACTCATCGTCGATCACCCTCTCAGGGGTTATGAAGGCTACATCGTTGGATCCCGTTTAGTCAAGCCGGTAGTTGACGGGGACGATGAAGCATTCGAATTCGAGGTCAACAAATTGAACCATATAACCCACTACACAACCCGTATCTCCGCTAAATATCTCCAAGAGAAACAGTACGTTCCTCATGCCATGATACTTCCAATGTTGATCGCATAGCAGTTCTGGGATACCCCTCATGGAAGCCATCCATCTGCCCCCGCAAATCCTTCATCAGCAGACGCGGGGGGGTACCGTACTTCCAGGGACCCCTCCGCCTATAGGAATGACCCCGCGCAGCCATGATTCAGAATCTACGTGGCAAGAGGTGGCATACGAATATACTCGCGGTGAAATCTTCGCAAGTCATGATCGTTTCCAGCGTATTGAGTCGTTCTATGTTCCTCAGAGTCATGCACTAATGATGACTTGCAGACCATTGGCTCAGGAATCCTGCCATGATGCACAAGAAATTCCAAATAATGGTATTACAGACCCTCATTGACGACGGATCATATCGGACGGACAATATGATCAGTGGGTACACTGTAGTGACGGAGGCGGTGACTCCTTGGGCTGAGCGGATCGTTGTCAAGACGGGGAATCAGAATAACCTCAGACAAAAAGATGCGGAGCTGAGGAAGGTAATTCCAGATAACCTTGCATTAAAATCCGGCGAACGAGTGATTGTCATCGGGACGGACGCGGCGGGCAGCACCGAAAGTATGGGGCTCGTAGGACTTGTGACCGACTCACCGTATGCGCTAAAAGAGGGTGTTCATTTGATTGCGTTTACTGAACCACCCGGTCGCTATGCATATGTTTCCGGATTCAACTTGTGTAGGACAGGTGGCCCTGCGCTGTGGAAGGGGAAACTTTATGCATAATCCACATGTACTTCGTGCGGGGGAGGCAATTCCTTGGTAGTAATATTACAGGACACTCTACAATCAATATTCTATTTCCTGGTGCCCAGGGAACATAGGGAACAGGGGAATATATAATTTCATGGCGAAACGGTAGCTCGCGCAGTGCACGGGGCCCGGGGATGTACATTTCATATGGGTCAACCGCGTGTCCCCAAATACAGAAACCAATCAAGACATTACAGCTATAACACGTTGTCCTAACTTTAAAGGACACTACATTCATTCCTAGTAAAGACAGACCGTCAGAAGGCGGAAGACAATTTGCGTGGATCCTCAACTTACGAAGATTTGAGTGGGGGTCGCCTCGTGCGAGTCAACGGCCCCAACGACTCGTGACAAAAAGCTTGTCATGCTGTGAGCATTGGACGATAACAGCGACATTAGGAATATGTTCTCACAGGCGGATGGCTCGGTGAATGTCTTTCTGTGATGCCCCCCGTGAGGACCTCAGGAACGGGACCCGTTCACCGAGTCTAAATACAATCAGCTCCCCCCTCCATGGAATATGAGGGGAGATGCGACGAAGCCCCTCATTGAGAGCGCCTTTCTTCATAAGGTAGGCGTAAACCTTGAAGCGGTGCTTCGGCGGACTGGACAGAGAGACCGTCGCTTGAATGATGGTGGGGGAATCTGCCGCCGGGAAGAGATGCGATGCCTCTTGGACATTGACCAAAGGGATGCAGTGTCCTACGGCTGGCGTACCCCTCGTTGTAAAGTCCCTCCGCCGACCTGTATGATCGTGTAAGGGGAAAAATAAACCCTCAATTCTGGGCTGATGGGTGAGACCGTTAGCTCGGCAATTTATCCAATTGCAAAGAGTTCAACTTACCGCCGTATCCTGGCACTGCGTTAAATCCAGGAAAGCGCCTCGCCTGCGAAGGGCCCGGGAACGGCGTG
Source organism: Pleurotus ostreatus (assembly GCF_014466165.1). Classification (NCBI taxonomy): domain Eukaryota; kingdom Fungi; phylum Basidiomycota; class Agaricomycetes; order Agaricales; family Pleurotaceae; genus Pleurotus; species Pleurotus ostreatus. The sequence goes on along the minus strand of NW_023503162.1, from coordinate 405,330 downwards.
AAGTGCTATGAGTAGCGGAACGCATCGAGTTCGAACAGCAAATTTAAAGAGATGTGGTCACTATGGGAAGTGTCGTCCACATGAATACGGATATATATACGATAATGGCTTGCGTACTTGCAAGCCATGGATTGTCAGAAAAATATTAATATTGCAACAATATTTCGCATGTACATACCTGATCACCACGAGTCATTGATATCGATATCAGTGCCTGCAGCTGAATGTTAATGCTTCGACTTGGCGCGTAATTATGGATGTGTCGCTCTCAAACATTCCAAACAGCTCCCGAGGATAAGGCATGCAGTCCTCAATGCAAATTCTGAGATTGCATCGTTTTGGCCGCATTACTGATCATGAGGGACTGTTCAGGGCCTGATCATGATACGCAAGCAGACATTGATATTATAGTTCTGATTGTCGTGATGCATGAGGCATGAGGAGGCCTGCGGATGTGGGGCGAATCTAAACTCATGTCGCTGGGATTTACACGTGCGGCCAAAGCGTTGTAGTTCGGTAGTACCTAAAAGGAGATACAGTCGTAAGTCGCGTGACTTCAGGCTCAAGCGTTGCACCTACACTTGTCTATAATTAATTTTGGAACTTAGCTAGGAGTCCACACCAATGAGAAAATTCGAATGTGCCTAGTTATGGCATAGTCTGCCTTCATATACATGATAAACATATACGGCCCTTAGGTATGAACCACGGTCGGTCGTTCCTTACCCCTGTCAAACCCCTGTAGTAGACTGCTCGACGAACCACGCCCCATTTTTTTGCGGTGGAAATGTACAGCCCTTGACATGTCAATGGCCCTCAGCTAGTGCTACCTGGGGGCATTAGACTTGACGTAGATATGATGAAGTTGACCGTTGAACTTTCGAATAGATGAATCATGATAATCTCGAAGAGATGGGCCGAAGGTGTGCGCTTGCCTCGCTTAAGCTTCTCGCCTATTGCGATTGGTACCTTGTATTAATCCCTTGCGCACTTGTCATGTTGTTATCGTTCCGGGCCCGTACTTGGAGATAACGATCAAGATGATTATCTTCGGCGCTAATCTTCCTCCATGAACCTAGGAAGTAAGTTCATCTGATCGGCCGTCTAAAGGGTCCCCTCAAAGGGTTTGCGATGCTCTTTGCCATGGGTAGTAAAGTAGTATATACGTCGATTGTGCGCTCGACTAGTACTAGTGAAGCACAGTACATGTACATGTATCGGTGATTCTAATTAGGTCTGCCAACAGTCAACGTACGAACATCACGCGGCCCGGATATGCATCCTGGCATTGTTCATGACCAAATATTTACGTACGTAACTCCAACTGCAAGTCGATATCACTGCTCTTGGCCTTGACCTTTGTTCAAAGAATTCCGTGCTCCCTAAAAAGTATTTCAACGTGCACGACCACGATGTCAGGCAACACTAGACAATTGTTCTGATTGCTGATTGCAATTGAAGGCCCGGGCCTCGGCCTTATATAATTGGCCATATTGGGGCGCATTCGCCTTTAATCTAACCTGTGCCTGCGCCGCTATTCGGTGTCAAAGCGTTTCAGTCCAGAAGCGGACAGTCCAATGTTCCATGTGCCTTGGAACGTGTGGATTGCCTGATCATGTCGATCATGGTGTCTCCACACTCTGCGGGAGGTGCGCAATATTGTGTCCCAATTGGGTTTGGCTCGAGCTCCGCCTAGCTATAGCTATAGCTAGAATACACGGACACGACAATATTAATTACATACTACATCGATATTATCATATACCAAACACGACTAACAATTGTAAGACCTGCGTCGTGGCGATTATTGGCGCTGGCCATAAATCTGAAGTAAATTAGCAAAACCCTTAAGTGCCAACTCAACAACTTGTACCAGTACTAGTACTGAAGGAGCAAAAGGTCTGGAAACCCAATCAAATTATATTACTCCCTGTGAAGTTTTGTACGCCAAATATATATATAGCTACACACGATCGTTGCTTGTTGATATCTGGGGCCATTCAGTGATACATACAGGTATGAAGGAGCGGGAGGACCCACCTTTTCGAGAGACAAGATATGAAAAACATCGCCTTCATCGCCGCATCCCATCTTCGTGACCGCACAGTGAGAAACAAGCTCGGACACGGCAACAATATGAAGCCCTCGAGATGAACTGCAGAGATAACCTGCCGCGGGTCCATAACGCCTATAGGGATCTGAGGCAGCCTCGACGGGAGTGAAAGAGCGTATGGCTAAGAAAACGCCAGGCTCGCAGTAGAACTGCATAATATGATCGATCTGACCTGCTTGGGGTTCGGCTGAGGGTGTGGGATGAAACATGATGGCGCTATTTCTCCATTTACTCGATCCCGTCCGACCGTAGGGGATCCCCCCGACGCAGATATCATCATAGAAGATGGCATGCCTGAAGTCCACCGCGCCAGAGAGCAACTCGTTAAGAGGTGCTTCATAATCCTCGTCGACAGATACATCGGCTGCAAGCAACGAGCCTAAAGTATATTCTGACCTGCCCATTGCCACCCCCCACCCATCAGTAATGTCGAAATCGTCGACGCGATGAAATCCTCTGGCTGGCTCCCTGGCGAGCGTCGTGAGCCTGTGCATCATTTCGCGGGTATGCTCATTCTGTTCGTCGGCAAGGAGGGCACGCATGTTGGCGCTGCGGGAAGAAGCTAACATAAATGAGACTTCCATATCACCTATCAAGGACTTGTTAGTTTACATACGCATATATAGCCTATATATATATTGGGGCTTGAAGGTGTCTCACCAGGTTTCCGATTTATCTGGGCGCGGTGCATAAAGTTGATATAACGCTCATAGTAGGGAGCGCTATGCGCGTGGACAGGCCCAAACCATTCGAGCATTGTGCCAATATGCAACGCTGCGTGCTGATGTGGCTTTACCGCTTCGTCTTGATAAAGTTCCAGGGCTTTGACCATGTATCGATGCATGTATGTGTTGTATGTTTCGACATCTCCGGGAGACGTAGTTCGCATGTTGGCAACGCGAACGGCGTTCACGAGATCCATGAAATTTGCCAGAATGCTCTGCCTCCTGTCGTCGGCGCTATGCCATAGTCGTATGAGGGTGATCGGCAAATGGATGGTGCATAAAACGCGTGTCTGGTCGGCGGATAATTCGGAGGTAGTTGACCATTCTCGAGAACCACCAGAGACCCAGCTCGGGAGTTGGGTATGGCCCATATCGGTCCAGATTTCTTGCATTATGTCCCTTCCTAGCACTACACGACGGAGAAGAGGCTGATCACGCTGACTTGCGGTCTGCACACGCATTTTTATCGCAGCAAATGCTGTGTCATCTTCCACGATCTGTATTGAAGTGTAAACATATCTGACAAGTGATTATTTGGTTACTCGGAACAAACCTTGTCCGCCACAGCCTCTGCCAGCATCGACTTTCTCGTTCGTGGAACAAGTCCAGATATATCAATACTTAACATTCGGCAACACGCTTCTAGTCCAGATTGTGTTACCCCGCGAGCTCGAGGGAGATCCATCCATTTGTCGTTTTCAGCCCCGCAGGCTAAAATGGCCTTTACCGTGTTACGGATTGCTTTGGCATTAGAAGGTTCCTCCTCACGATCGGCAACCGACGGTTCTCTCGATCCCTCTCGAAGAGTTTTTGATAGTGCATCCTCATCTAGACCCTCACACTTGGTACGTGAGTCAGTCGTAATGATTCAATGAGAAAAAAGTGCCACACCTCGTCACGTAGTTTTCTTGCAAGCAACGCCTTCTTGCTCATGTCTGTAATGCTGGTGTGATCTACACCAACGAGTTGACATATGGTCTCCAATATATGCAGAGTAATTCCCGCTCTATCAGAGATTTGGCCAACCTTATCCTCCTCAATGGAGGATATGATGATCCTGAGAGCTGTGACAAGTTTGGCTTCCTTAGCCGCAGCTGCAGCATCGATATCATTGTCGCCGCCATCAGCATGATCAACATCCGCATCAGCATGCTCAATCGATTCCGCATCGTCGTCAACGTCAACATCAACTCCGGCATCATTGCCGGTGGCGTTTGTCTCTGCACAAAAAGCAATAACAGCTGGATCCTGCTCGTTCTGCCGCTAAATCATAATCTAGGTTGGCTGGGGCATTATTCTGAATCGAAGAGATCAAACATACCCAGCGAGCTATATTCTTCGCTAGAATCCATTTCGTCCCAAGAACCACGGCTTCACCCATAATCTTGAGATCACTGGATATGACATATAGAACCGACCGATGATAGCTAAGAAGTTCGTATAGTAGGCCACGGCTGTTTTCTACAACCAGACGTTTGCATTGATTGAGATCCGTGGGTTTAACGTTGTAGCGCTTGAAAACTGAAGGGACTGACAACCCATCCCCTCCCATTTTAACCTTCAGGCTCAAGCGAAATAGATTCCGGAGATGGTGCTTCAATAAGTTGATGTCCAGAGCATGCATCGTGTCAATTACAATGAACCTGACTGGATCCCAATATTGGAGCTCAAGTAGGGGTGTCCAGCGCAGACCGAAGGCGTCGAAGATAGCGACCCTGTCGTTGATCGACCTTGCAGATTTCCACAGGGCGGCGATTCGGCGCACATGTTCTGCGTCGCGCATTATCCAATCCTTTATATCAACATTATCGATGTCGTCAATGTCAAGGTCGCACGTTGTGCAGAAATAATGAGCGTTGATAGCGGCGAGACCTGCTACCTGTCGAGCACCCAGCATATCACAGATGAGGGGGACAAGTAGCCCCTTCATGGTCCTCCCAGCGTCACATCTGCGCGTGCGTGTGAAGAAGACACCTGGCGACCAGAACGGCTTGAATTCATTGACAAGTAGCTGTATATATGGGTTGATGTGATGAGTGTCTGGTTTGTGCGGCCCGGCGATGACGCCCACGAGATATATATTCTCAGGGAGGTAGCGTAGATGGGGCGGGAAGTTGTAACAAATGACCCATATTCCGGTAGAAGAGTAGCTTTTTTTGCCTGGTTTCATTCCAATGGGTTCAAATGAGTCGACTGAGAACCCGAACACAAGGCGGCCCTCTCCCCGTTTGCCTTCTAGGAAAGGATTTCCATCGCAATCTTTTAGCTCCTTGAACACGGCCGCCAGCCAGATGTCGGAGACGGGATGCGTTGGGTCGCTGCCTAAGCTAGCTGGATAAGTGTCGAGAATATCTTCTACACCTTTTCTTGACAGCAAACGCCCCAGCCAATGCTTGAAGTCCTGATGCCAATATTTTACTCGCGGCACGAAGATGGATCGTGGACCAACACTGATTTCTTTGTATAATTGTGCGCCACATATTGAGCTCGTTTCGGTCTCACGATGAGTGCAAGATTGAGCTTCATCATTGCTCCGATCGTATGGATAGAGTGCGTAACAGGTGGGGCAGCTTACATACTCATGGACCACAGGATCCAAGTGTAAAGCAGAAATGATAGTTCCGGGATATTGAGGGAGGCTGTAAGTTGCTGGCGACGCTGGAGTACTAGCGGATTCGACGATATCCTTCAGGCCTGCTAGGTGGACCTGTAGTGCTCGTCGTGGTCCAAAATACAATGTTTGTAGAGTAGCGGATAAAAGATATGCCGCCCTACTTGTAGGTTCCTGAGGACCCACTGGTTGAAAGTAGATATCTGCGCACACACTGTTAATTTGAGCCAGTAAAATCGCAAACTGATGCTTGCCTGTGTGTACGGTATTCTCCGATATCGATATCGCCCCGCGCTGGATGTGTTGCATCATCCAATGAAGTGCTTTTTCGTTATTGAGTTGGTAGAACGCGGTTTCCAGAACGGCGACAACAGACGTCCGTTCCTTCGAAGGGATCATTTTCATGGCAGTAGACATCAGATGGGACAGCCGATACTCCAAGTGCAAGAAGGGCGCGTTGTAATGTGACTTCTCTTTCAAAGCGCGGTTGCCTTGGTTGGGTGCCCGCCAATCCATATCAGAGTTCTCAAGGTCATCCTTTGGATCCTTGCAAAAGACGAGAGGGCGGGTAAGGGGGGCGATCGGATCCCGATAAAGTACAGCCAGCTCTGTCTCAACCGATTTTACCCAACGTCGACGTCTTTCTTCCAGAAGCTTAAGCCTTGTCAGAGGCTTCGGCGATGTGGATAGGTGATTGATCTTTAAATTTATTGCAACGGGAATCTTTGATGCCCTGTAAATTCGTAGTGCTGCCATTCGACGATCGTCTCGGGTGTGGTTATGCTTGGTTCCTCTTGTAACATGCTTCCCCTTCCCGATTCGAGTTTGAGTATTCGAATCCCATGTTGTGCAGTGGCTACGACACTTGCAGACGACGACTCGCTGTGAGCGACCCATATTGGTCGTGTGAGATTGGCGGGCGAGGAGACTTTGACTTCTAATTGTGATTTACATGCATATAGATTCAAATCGACTTTGATCGTCGTGTAGTAACTTGGCATGAACACGTGTACATACTACGCCCATAGGTACGCACAACGGGCGTCTTTCCCTACTCATGCCTGCAAATTTCGTTTCTCCTGGGCTATATCTTTGGCCTGTTGTTGCAAATGAGCCTTCCGGGTGGACTTGCCAGCTAGGGGCTTTGCTCCCATGGCAGTTATAGCCGCCTTCAACATATCCACAGTGAACACATTATCAATGTCGTGGTCAGACGGCAGTTCCGACGCCGGTACCATTAGTTCTAACGGTAATATTGTGGCTGGTGCGACTGCCGGTGCGGCCAGCTGAGGCGAGCGGGAAGGAGTTGCAATTGGTAGAGATGATCTAGTAGTCATCCCTGCCCGAGGTCGTTTCAACCTCGAACTTCCCTCAGACAATCTACAGACATCGACAAGTTATAGCTTTGCAAAGTGACCACAACAGCGTACCTTCCATCTCCTTCGCCAGACGCATGATCCTCGAAGACGTCGGGGTCCACCTGTGCGTGTGAGGTGATTGCCTCAGACGAGTCTATAGTTTCCCAGGGTAATTCCTTCGCCTAGTCTAGTTAGACGGGATATGAAGTAGCAAGCTTAAGTTTGATCTTACAGCTTGCCCGACGTTCACAGCATCATCCTCCACGCGTTCCGAGTGAAGTTCGGCATCAAGGCGGCGGTCATCGTCCCTATGTTGAGCAGCAAGAAGTGATTGTTGTTTACGAATCTGGGGATCATGAATGGCCAATCGAGATCGTGTGCGGGAAACGGGACGAAGAACCAACCTTGCTTTTCGATTCCTCCAAAGCATCTTCCAACAATTTTACCTGCCACTGTGTTGTCAACAAAGGGCCAATGATCGTAGTCAATTGTCGACAAACTTGGCTTTGCGCGAGTTCGACTTCGTTTTCCGCTCTCGACAATTTTATGTTCAAGTTTGTCAGCTAGGGAAATGCTAAGTGGCAGGTCGAAATTTCACTTGAAGATACGAACCTCCTTCTTCGCCTCGTCTCGTGCATCCCGCACTTTTTGGATCTAAGATAAGTGGTTGCTTCAATTATGAGAGTCTCTGGTAGCATAATAAGGAATCACACCTCCTCGTCGTATCCCTTAAGTTCTTTCTCTTGGGAATGCACGACATCATTTAGATCGGCAATCTCCTTAGCGTTGTCCTTGCACTTCTCATGATTAGGCATTATAATAACCATCGCTCTGCTGTGCCGTGTGGAGACGTACCTTCTTCTCCAAATCCGCAACGGTGCCCTGCAGCGTTATCAACTGCGGAGTATGCGTAGTAGGCAAGGCCCACGTGCGAAGTTCATTCAAACCTACCTCCGCGCTCCACTCTTCTTCCCTCTCCATTTGTCTCGCGGCAGCCTCCCTCAGAACGTTCTCTATCTGGCACTTGAGTGAGTAATCGACCACCCAAGTCAACTAAACTGAATGCTAACTTCGGCAGAAACTACTCGCTGAGCGGTAGTCAAGTCTTGAATAGTAGCTTCCTTGTCGAGGTTATTGCGCCGTAGAATGACGTTCTGGTCCCTTCGATCTGTAAGACAATCGAAAGACAATGTCCTTGCTCACCTCTTCCTCTGATTCAATCAAGGCACGGCGCACTCCATCTAGTTGTGCCTGCGTACGGTTTATCTATTCGACATCGTTCAAACCTACGCGGTTTCAGCGGTATATATGAATATGTCATCACCTCCTCTTCCTTGTCCGCCAAGTGACTATGCAGTTTATCCATCTAGATGGATATTTGAGGGTTGTGCACGATATCAAATAGGCATTGGCCAGACACTGCAATCACCTTGTTGACGTCGGATACTCGAATTGCGAGCGTCGAAGCGCTTAGGACGGCTGCAGCAACGTCTGCGATCAGAGGGGGCATTGTTTAAGGGATACCTTTATGATGACCGCGAGGTAAAGCTATATAGTAAATTGGCAGGATCACATGACTACGTAATACAAAGTAGTAGTTGTTGTCACATATAAACACAATCTGAATGGTTTAAATCTCTAATCACCCGTCTCACTCCTTCGAAGTATTTCTGCGAATCTTAGCCCTCTGCGATGCTGACTGAATCCATGACGGTTTACCGGCATTCTTAGTAAGGAAATAATCGCACATCCCGACTTGATCTGGGTGGGCGATATGGGCTTCGTCCAGACCTTCATTCCACGCTTTGGTTATGTTCTTCCAGCCATCCTCGAAGTACCAGACTCTGTGGGGATCGGCGCCCTTGATGGCTTGTGCTGACCGCACATTGTAGAGGATGAGTATGTCGCCGTTCATTGATGTCCACACCGCAGGCACCAAGACACCCGGGTTGGGTAGAGTCTTAACTTTGTGAAGTTCGTGGCAGTAAACTGTGACGAAGCGGATTCTATGCTTTCTGATGGGCGTCGTGTGGTCAGATGTTACCGCTTTCCAGTCAACACCCCGATGTCTGCTTCGAACCTCAGCATTGACGGTCGAGAGTGGTGAAGTCGAGAGAGGCTCAGGCGACGAGCGGCCAGGTTTCCTTTATATACACAGTGAGTACAAGATTAATCACGGAATGACGGATAATATACTCTAATGGTTTGTTCGCGAGCGGTGCAGACAGTCCCTCTATCTTCATGTGGACGGAGACCGGTGGGCGGGCCCCCAAGCCATGACGACCAGAGGGCGGTTTGAGTGGACTTGGAGCCATGAGGTTAGTTAACGATGAATATAGCGCATAGGGGAAAGGATTACCTTTGAGTCGACGTCTCGTTCTTAGCAGAGGAGTCACCTTCGTCCTCTTCCTCTTCCTCTTCCTCTTCCTCTTCCTCGTCTACTTCCTCAACGGTCACCTTCCTTCCCCCTGACGATTTCTGGGAGATCGACGAAGGCACGAACACGGATGGCGCTACAGGGCTAATCGGAGGTCAACGCAAGGCAAAAGAAATGAGAAAGCGGGTGCATTCTCACTCGGTGCCGTCCTTCAATTCGGCGAGCATGATAGCCACAAGATGAAGGGGCTTTGTCTTTTTGCGTTCGGCCTTCGACATCTTGTTCTCGAGAGTGCTGGTGGCGAAGACCGTGAAGTCTTTTTCATGCATGAGCTCATACATCTGGGCCAAGATATCCGCGATAGCCTCCAGCCCATCCTCCCCCGGGCAATAGGTAAGGAGAACCTGGTGAATGGTGTCGCGAGTCGCCTGACAGACCAAGCTGCCGTCTTTGTCCTTGTCCCTGTCCTTTTCCCTGCCCTTGCCCTTGTCCTTTGACGTGTTCGAACCAGAGGGGGCCGAATCTTTCGGCTGCGATTTGCGAAAGCTGGTAGACAATATCTAAGAGAAGAATGTTAACGTTAGACCCGATTATATCGATTGAAATGGCCGGTAGACTGACATTTGGTCTTACAGGAGTTGGACTTTGGAGTCGAAATTTGAAGCGGCTCGTGTTGACGTTGTCGGATGTCGACATCGTATTGCACGCAGCAGAATTGGGTGGGGGGGTGGGGGGGAGAGGATGTGAAATTCCAGCTCTGAACCGGATACCACTATGCCACTATGTGTATGTTGTCATCTATTGAATACGCTTCGACGTTATCGATAATCATGTACATGCACACGTCCCTGTCTCAACGTGCACGTCGACTGCATCTCGATGGAATCTTGCAATCTCACTCCTCATCGCTAGATCTTCAACGTGTACACACGAGGTTCTCCCAGATGTTTCTCACTGATCACCGCTGTAAATTTACCTGCAACAGGACTAGCGATGGTCCGGTGGCGTACCGGTACGCCATCGACTAGTATATTGTTTTCTGAATTATTATGCGCATGTGTATATATTAAGTATTACATATTGATTGCGTCGGTAAGTAGTAATCTAATCTGATCATATTGTTGTAGCCCCGTAACTCACGTGAACTCAGGCCAAAGTCATGTGCGAATACGGATCCCTGTCCCCCTCCGCGTATTTTTAATTGCCCCGACGAGTTGTATAACCCGTACTCCGTAGACTGACGATGATGCTGAGTGCGTGGTCATCATTCAGCACGACTGAAGAGTTTGTGCGGGTCATGAGCCCCTTTACAATCACGCTCGCAATCAATACCAACATATATCATTCCCATTTACTCAGTAAATTCAATAGGAGAGAAGTCCCCATGCTCTTGGGAAGCACAAACGTCGGACTGTCTAACCATCCATACCTGGTCGTAGGCATTGAGCGGCAAACCCGCCACAAAATCTTTCGAGGTGCTTGGCTCGGTGTTGTCCCGAACGCGTACACGTGGGTAGCAGCCTCGTTTGTCCTGTGACGCTTGTCGTTGCCTCAGGTAGAAAGAATCGAAGGCTTGAAGCCAACGTCCGACAACCTGAGCCCTCCAAACAGGCCTTCGCACCCGAAATCTCGGCGCAGCTGTATGCACTTCTGAGCCCATGCACTCCTCTCCGTCGGATTCATCGCTGGACATCCCATCAACGCCTAGACGGTCTAGTAAGGATATGTGCTTGTGGAGGCGATGATCATGCAGCACAGTGTCGTGACGCTGGATGAAGAGCTGGAAAAAATGAGAAAAATGTCAACGAAAGCAACGTCAATTAAGTATTACCGTCCTCTTTCTCATTTTCCTGCGCTTTTGAATAATACTGTTCTGTTGTTCCCTCTTTGATTTCTTGGAAAGTTTGTACTCCTGTTTGAGGGTTTTCAACCGCGTGAAGAATGCAGTCCGCACCATCTGCCGGTCCAGTTCCACGCCGGTGAACGCCTCGAATGCGTGGACGAATACATTGGCCGCAGATGTGTTCCACAGGCTCCTTGGCGGGCCAATCAAGTCGATCCTGAAATCCTCCACGGTGCAGCAATCACCGCCATCGACGTCATTGCCGCCGCATAATTCGGCGAATCTCTGGATGTCGTCGGAGCCGACGGTCGTCAGAGCCTCCGACCTGCCTTCCTCTCCCATCCGAAGGAGAATAGCTAAATAACCTCGAACACTCTTCTAATGAATAACGTCAAATTTCTTGATTCGTTCTGATGAACTGACATGGCGTACCGCGAGAACAAGGGTTTCCACCGCTCTACGCTTTGTCATACCAGGCTTCTTCATATCTGGGGAAGCGAGCTTAGACGCCGTAGTGCTCTGTCCGGCGTTGGATATCATGGTCGAGATGGTTTCACGTAAAGATTGCACTTCTTCCAATACCTCTTGGTTCCCTTCCACGACTATGTCTACTTTTTCAGATAAGGCATCGTACTTATTTGACAATTCTTCGATTTCTTCATTAAGTTTGGTGGTACCCCGTTCGGATGGGTCCTTCTATGTAATCAACGTCAGCGTTTGAAACTCATGTGATCGTTTCTTTACTTCGCTTAGAAATGAACTAATGGAAGCACCCCATCCTGAAGGTGTACCCAAAGAGGGTCCTTGGGGGCTTCTGTCACTCGATAAATGCCCTGGTAAGGGCTCCGGGTTCAATAAAGCCTCAGAGGCTGCATATTCGACGCCGGGCAATGCTTCTAGACGCTATCTCCATTTTTTGTAACTCAGGATAACAGAGCGATTCTAAGGCTTACCTCAGGTGTCTGACGTACTTGGCTTGTCCCATCTTCGAGGACCCGCTCCAATAGTGCCGTTCCCATTCCATACCCTTCGGATATGAGGGGGTTGGCCCAAAAACCTTGCGCTTGTTCGCTTTGCACATGGGTGTCCTCATCGGCTCGATTGAGTTGAGGCCTAAAGACGGTCTGGTCGGATGTCTCGCCCCTACGCAATGGGAGAGTCTTGAGGTTGCGGTACCCTGACACACTCGCTAATTCTAGGTATCAATATCGTAGGATATGAGCATGGAAGGAGGATACACACTTGGAGGCCATCGCTCAGCGTTGTCCCCCCGTCTTAGTGGTTCCATCGATGCCGTTCCGATGCCGCGACCTTCGGATAGGGGAGAGTCGGCCAAGACACCTCGCGTTTGGTCGGTGTCCTCGTCAGTTCCTCGGTTGACTTGAACCCTAAATACAGCCTGGACAGATGTTCCGCCCCTGTGCGATGGGGGTGTCTTCAGCTTGCTGTATACAGAAGTACTGTCTGATTCTAAACATCAATATGGCAGGATGGAAGAAAAACATTGAGGGAGGAAATACCCACTTCGAGGCCGTTGTGAAGGCTGGCGGAGTGACCGTTCGCTACTACTCCGGCGACTGCTAGCATGCGACGTTGGTGGTGGTTCAACCTCGGGCGAAGTTTGGGGCGAAGCGACCGTTGTTTCTTGACTTTGAAGACCAGGAACGCGGTTACTGCTGGTGAAGCGTGCGCCTTTGGAATATGAGAGTACCGATCACCGGAATTGAAACCAAGTAACTGACTTTGACTAAATAGCGGTCCCCCAGGCCTTGCAAGCGCGAAAAGACGTGGATCGAGCTGTGTTGGGGCTATAATGGACATCAATACAGATTGTGTTCGTCGTATAGGCAAGGAGCTGAGGTAGTGAACTTACTTCGTCTCTTCTGCTGCCCCCTTGGGGATCCAATCATTGCTTGACGGCACAAATATCGATGATGCTATGAACGACTTGCGATATATTTTAACCCTTATTTCACGCTTGCCTCACGAGGTTCCTGGGTAGCATACAGCGCACTCTATATTTATTTATAATTAATCAGGAATGTTGTCTCCTCGTTCCCTCTACAGAGTTAACGCGGCCGCGCAGGGATGTCTGCTCGTGTATGTATACACATGTTGATGGCCATGCATATGCCCGATCAGGGGATCCAATATCTGACATCGTATTTACGTCTTCGAATGACCCTACGGGCTCATGTGTTCGACACATTGTTCGACACAATCATTGTGGCCGTCATACACGTGGGTCATGCACCAAGATCTATAGCTATCTAAATTCAGTATACGTATACCGTACATCTATGGCAATGCGGCCGTACAAATCTTGTGTGAAATCGTAGCCCTTTGAATATATTATCGACAATTACGCATCAGAGCAGCCCCACCTTTCGTGTTGGAGTATGACAGTCCCTTCGTATGACCATGATCTCGACACCGATTTCCACCTGTTTCTGTCCACAGACAATGGATCCAAGCCAGTGACATCTATGCAGATATCCCCCGAGCCTCATGCGTTCGTTGCGGTTGGCGAAGTGGGAGGATGCACCAAGGTGATTGTAACTTCTTTGATTGAGTGGGTCATGTTCTCATCTCGTGTTTTCGACAGGTCTACAAATGCGAAAGCCCATTCAATGTGATCGCGAGTTTAAGCCCAGCGCCTTCCTCAGATCTGCCATGCGAGCCCAAATCTCTCGCCTGGAATCCGAGCGACCCAACCGAGCTACATGTTGGGTTTTCAAACGGAGACATAAGCACGCATCGATTTTACAGAACTAAGGATCATGATGAAGTAAGTAAATCTCTTTGTTTTTCTCGAGATTTAGGCTAATTGACCACAGTTTCAATGTACCAGTACAGTAATCCAGAGAGATACGACCGACGAAAAGCAAGAAGGACCCGTGAATCATCTTGCATTATCTCGGGATGGGACCATCATGGGCGCCATTATCCACCAACGTCCGATCGTGTTTCATAGAGATTCAAATGGTAAAGGGGGTTCAGCTCTTTGCGAAAGCGAACTGAAGGAACAATCACAGGCGCTGTGGTGAAGACAACATCTATAGACTGCGGCTCCTGCACACCCTGGCGTCTGGCGTTCTATCAACGCAGGAATTTCGACCGCATGATAATTGCGATGCACAATTCAAGTGACTATAAGACTGGAGTGATGTAAGTTTTTACGCCATGCCATCTCCGATCCCATGATGATCTCTCATCAAGAGCGATACGCGTGCCCGCTCCGGAAGATGGCAGCAACGATAAGTATAATATGCTATGGAAAATAGAGACGCGGCAAGACTTTATGTAAGCTGTCCTTCGAAAACTCGTCATTATCATTTACAACTCTTGCTTCATACAGTCTGAGTTTTGCCATTTCTCCTGATCAATCTCGCTTCGCCATCATTTACGCACACGGAGGCCTTGAAGTTTATTCCATCTCGTCGGCCTTCATCGCCGCCTGTATAGCATGGGATCCTCCGTCTGATGACGACAACTTCCCCGTGGATGTCTGCTTCATCCAAAACAACTCACTGGTCATTGGTCATTCTAGGCGCCGAAGGCTTGTCCTCGCCAACATCGACGGCATGGACATAATGACTACAGTGGTTGATCTTCGACGGGCAGGACGCCAACGAGGTAGGATTGTTTTCGCGTCAATATGCCACATTGTAACTTACAGTTGTTCGACTCGAGCATTATCTCGTTTAGTAAGTCAATTAGTTGAGTATGAAATCAATTACGAGGAGTCTCTAATCTGATGGTGTAGGATGCGGCAACCTCCTCTCAGGGCGAGATTCTAGTCATTATGGGTGACGGACACCCTCGTGCCTCTAAGGGAGACATAATCTTCCTCACTACAAAGAAGATGCCGCCCCAAGGTATGCCTGACACCTGCTATCATCTCGATAATCACGAAGGATAACTGGAAAGTAGAAGCCGCCCCAGCCCCCGCCGTGGCTTCTGCGCCGGCTCCAGGCCCTCTAATTACCCCCACAACACCCGGGCACACTAGTACTTCTGCACCAACACCCGTTCCTGACCCCGCCCCCGCTGCTCCCACCCCTGCACTAGCACCCGTTCCTGACCCCGCCCCAGTGCCCATTCCTGACCCCGCTCGCGCTTCTGGTCCGTACCCTGCCCCCGCCTCTGGCCCTGCTGCCGGACACACCCAAGTATCAACACTAACTCCCGACCCTTCTCCTGCTCCCGCATCCCCTCTGCCGCCGGCCGCGGCTCCATCAGTTGTTGGCCCGAAAGGTGCTTTCAGCAGCGTCGGCGAGGGCTCACTTGTGGCACCAAACACACCAACTGCGAGGTCCCTTACATATGCGCCGCCTTTGGTACCTCCGATGAATCTGGATCTCAACAGTGTTCCCATCGATATCGATAGTGTTCACGGCGAGGGTGCGGCAGCATCAGAAGCAGACACCTTTGACTCTTCTTCGTCATCTCCGACGGACGTGCCAAGAGCGGCACCAATTGTGTCGCTGAAGACGACCATTATATTGGGAGTTTTGCTTGCTGTATACTCAGCCATCCAATTCACTCAAGAGACAACAGAGACAGCCACAGTGCATGTTTATTCAGTGGAAGCTCCCCCTAAGCCTGCCGCATATCCCACCATAACTACAACAGTGACGGAGACAGCCACAATCGTATCACTCCCCGCCGCCTCTACATCCTTTGTAACCAAGACGGCAACTGTCACCTCAACAGTCATGGGCGCAGACACATCAACCCTTACTACGACCGTATTCACAACCGAGACGGCGACACTGACAGTGCGGGCAAAGACCCATGATACGACGACCTTATATTCTGCGGCATCCCGCATTGGCGCCATTCTGTACACGATCATATTCGTGTTAATATGCATAGTCCTACCTTTGGGAGGACTGGCACTAGATCACCCGGATGCTAAGGAAGCGATTTATGGATGTGCCAGGCAAGTCTGGGGGTCTTTAGGCGAAACTCATCCAAATATCCAGAATTTCCTTGTAGTTTTGAGTGTTTTTTTGCGGCGTCACTGGAACAAGTTCATTGGACCAGGCGATAACGATGACAATGGTGATGGCGACAGAGACCTTGGCAAAGCCGTGGGGCCAATTTTCATGCCAGGGAATGCGCAACTCGATTGACGAAGTGCATATTTATGTCTGCTTTTCACTATCGCGGGGGTGGATATATATATATGTGGCGTATTACGCAATGACTTTTTCGGGGCGCAATGTATCTATCTAATGAACCACCTACGTATACAAGGACAGATATACGAGTAACGACTACATGTACACATGTACACTTAATCGCGACCACATAGCTATAGTGTTACATTGCGGCAAACACTTGTGCATGAACATTCAAATATATATTGATGCCCACGATAATGGGAGGGTGTACACATGTACATGTAAACGTGTACATATACGAGGAGCATTAATTGCCGAGGAATGCGAGCTCAATAACCACGGACTATTCATATATAGAGTCCGACAAAATTATGAACCGGATACTTACAATTATGCCCGTAGTTGTTTATAGTCGTGTTTAGGCCATGGTCATGTCCCAGCTTGCAAACAACTCAACTGGCCTTTCCGGAACTTAGTTTGTTTTTGGCATGAGAAGAAGCGTAGATATTGATATTCGAATGAAGAGGTAAATTTGTGCGCGCGGCAGAATCCTGTGGGTCCATCGTGGCCACATGGCGCTAATAGTTGTGGGTCCAAGATTTGATCAGATACACAATATATATTCGAGGAAGCTATCTAGATCCAACATCTGCAGAACGATCGAAATACAAAGTTTATATATAGCCACGTCTCCGATCTAATATGCAAGCAAAGTTAGTGTTCCCATGTCGGAAACAGAAGATAGTGCGCGCACATTATAACATGGGGATTGAAGCCATGAGCTCATAGGCGAGCAACATCTCGGAGAAACAGAAGTACACACGTATGAATTGGTACACAATGAGTACATATGTAGGTGCTATATATAATCCTTCTAGATACGTATACGTATATGATGGATCCAGACTGGCGTTGAGTGGGCCAAACATGAAACGAGGTTAAGGGGGAAACTCCTGAATGCAAGCAAGGAGACAGGGGGATATATAGGGACTATAATACATCAATGGACTTCGAACTTGTAATATATATACCACCGAAAAGCTTTGGCAGGATCCACATGTTCAGCCGGACTAATCATCATAAGACCTAGTCTCAGGACTCGCATCAAAATTCTAAGGAAAGATGGAGATGCCCATGCTCACAACTGAAGCATTATCATTGGCACGCCGAACTTATATCCCAGCGCCCATTCGTTCTTGCGCAGGGGGTCCGTCGTCTTGAACAAGTCCGCGCGCTTCACCGGCAGGTTGACCACCCAACATTTTGAATCGCCCACATGTCTAGCCGTCCATCCTTTGAATGCCTTCCGCCGCAAGGCCTCAGCTTGCGTTGGGATCATCGTCCAACCACGAGCCACATATTTACTCTTTGCGGCTTCGAGGTTCCCAATTGCAAGATCTGAGCGTGCGCTGTCAACGGGGAGAGATATCTTCCTCTCCAGTGTCTCCTCGCCGTACAGACTGTAAGCATGAGACGCTGTGATCAGGTTCATGACGACCGCTATCCGGGAGAGTTAGATAAAGAAGAGGGACGGTGTGAGGGGCATACTTGAGTGGAACCCGAGGATCACTTCCATGACATTGCGCCGACAGATTATGAGTTGGATCTTCCTTGAGTGAACGGGAGACAGGAAACTGACGACGGCACGGATGCCCTTGAAACTGTAATTGCCTTGCGTACTATGCGCCAAGTCACCAGGGACTGCATTTCCCCTGCTTCCTGGCAGCGCTGTGTAACAAGGCCTCTGGCAAGGAATGCGACGATGTTGGGCATCTGAAGCGATCCAGTGGATACGGTAGTCCAGTAATTCCACTTCTACACGCGGCGCCACGATGTGTAACGTGTAGTGACGTCCATTCTATGCCATCATAGAGTGTAAATCGTAGGACTTTAGAAATTCGGATGCTAGGTGATCCCATGTCCTTCGTACGCGCCCGCCATCCTTTTTGGTCTCTTCTGCGTTCCATCTTCCAAATAACGTCCTGTTATAGAATCTGGAGTGCCCGCCCGGGACTCTTGATCCTAAGCGGTTAAGCACAGTATGCAATGAGTTCGGGGTGGAGGCCCTATAGCTACATGTATTCCCCGTGGATGGTCTCTACCGCGTAGTGAGTCCGGTGGCCCCTCATCAAGTTTATAAGACTAACCTTGGATCACAATTCTACCTTCCCCAATTGTAGGACGCTCCATCGACTTCTCGTCTAGTGCAAAAATCAGGCGTAGCACGCCGTTCTTCATGCCGCAGAAGGTTAGCCGCTAATTGCAAGTGTCA
Source organism: Pleurotus ostreatus (assembly GCF_014466165.1). Lineage (NCBI taxonomy): Eukaryota > Fungi > Basidiomycota > Agaricomycetes > Agaricales > Pleurotaceae > Pleurotus > Pleurotus ostreatus. The sequence goes on along the minus strand of NW_023503162.1, from coordinate 386,902 downwards.
ATGATTTACCCCCATGAGACACTCTAGTGCGTACCGTCCCTTGCCTCACGCGGTAGTAGCCTGAGCGTCGCCGATCTGGTCCACCATCCGTTGCCTGCCTCGCCGCGACGAGAGCCAGGCATCTATCCTCAAACGTCAACTCCACGTCCTCCACTGAGAAGCCGGCAAGGTCTGTGTCTAGAATTATGTCCTCCATGGGCCTACACTCGTACGAACGCGCACACTGCGCTCCGCAACCCACATGATGATCTGTTTGCATTCGTAAGATGGTTTTTAGACAACTCTCGAGCAATCCCGGATTTTCTGAGTTCAATACTTTCACACGAAAGAAGGTGAACATATGTTGGAGGTATTATAGGTATAATACCCTGTAGATACATCGTGTAGCGAGTATGTAAAGCAGGGCAATAGAATCCGGAAACGACAAAATGCGAATGAAAGTATTATACCGCGCAAAAAGATGCGTCGTTGCAAAAAATACGATGATGATCAAAATATATAGACTGTGCCGACACAGAGGAAGACAATTCAGCAATAAACAGGTGAGCCGTGCGTCATGAGATAGTTTTTTAGGATGGGGAAGTCAGCTATGGACGCATTGGTCATTGAAGAAAAGGGCTCGTCGCGGTATTTAGCAATGATGATGTTGCCTCGCCAGGCCACTTCCTCTCGGAAGAGAGGCCCTTGAATCTCGCGAAGGAGGTTGTTGATGGGGAAAGGTAGGCCATCCTGGGAGACGGTTGGGTAGAATATAATGTAGGGGTGGGTAAACTTGCGATGCATGCCATCTAACGCTTCTACCAACTGAAAGGTTTTACATTGTCAATTGCATGATAATAGATAGCGGTACAAACAAACCTGGTATCTCCATGCGCGTGAACCCAAGCCCTTGGCAATATAGTCCATGAACTCCTCCGGGTGAGGCATGCGTAGAGGACTGAGAGTGAAAGATGAATGGTGAGCCGACATCGTGGTTGGGCTAACAAAGAGGAAGCAATGAATTCAAAAGCAATTAGCGATAATCGTGCTTATTACCTCGTCGTGAGCGATACCTGTGAACGTGTGGTAATTGTCAGAGGGGTTCCTATATCAACGACGACTGTACGTACCATATGTGGCAGCCGTCCGTCCGAAGGGAACAAAATGGCTTCGAAGCTGGACATTTGTTCCATCACAAAAATCTCCTGTGGTCGTGCGTTAGACCGAGATATTATCTTACGGCTAGTGACTGACTGGAAAAATAAAGATAGGGCTGGGTAGATGAAAATATGTCTTTTCGTATCCTTTCGTATTCGTTTTACCTGCGCATGCGGGAATCTCGAGTGTCTCTCGATAAAGTTTAAATACATCAACGTTACTGATGGTTGAAAGCGTTGGACGACCTCATGACTTTCACTCCGTTGTTGTTCAGGGATTGTGGATTGATTATTTAGTACTAAACTACAATATATATCCATGTATAATGAGCAACCTCGACATATTCTATGGACAAATGTGTATGTACTCCTGGAGTGGTGATGGTTGAAAAGCAAAAGGGAAAACTTTCGGGCTCCGTCGCGTCGCGTCACTTCAGGAAAGAAAGGGTGCGGGGGATGCCGACGTGATTCAAGTCACATGAGCTACGATAAGATAAGAATAGTATACCTACAGTACAGTAGGTGAATACACCACGAACTGGACTACCCGCCGACTCATTAATTCACAACTACAATACTGGATACATGCGCAGGGATCATCACCCCGGCCATGCTAGGGGTGTAATGTAAACTGCCACGGCGCGACTACTTCTCATGGGCATGACGTGGAGTAGACATAAGCGGTAGATATAGCACGGTACATGCCCTCCCACATAGGGCAATGTCACTACGGAGGGTAATTGGATTCAAAGAGCAAATACTATGTAAGTCATTGATCCAGAAACTCCTCTCGCGAACTGGCACTCATTTACATTCGCGGATAGCCGTATCGAATGAATTGAACTTAGATTAGAAGGCGCGTACACACCAAATAACAGGCCGACCGGTTTATCCATCAACACAAGCCTATGATAGGTATACGTACATGCCGCAAACTAGACAAACCAACGAGACGAGGCGCTCGCTATCTACTGACTAGGCCGCATTCCCTATTCGCTAGCTGCTCGTGCCCGCGCGACTCTAGATCTGTGGGTCGTTGGCGCCGAAGCCATGAGCTCATGTGAGCCTTCGAGTACGCGTGGGAGGACGAGCGCGTGAGATCCAAACGACGCTCCGCCGCCGTACTTGTCTCGTAGACCGTGCGTGAGTGTCGTGAGGGCCGATCTTGATTTGTCAACCCAGAACCCTGGGCCGTGAGTTGTAACGGCCACATATGAGGCCGTACTCGTCGGTTGCAAATCACATACGCTACCGCAGTTGGCTACTCGCTTGAGAGGTTCCGAAGCCAATTTGCAACGGACGAGCGATGCGACTCGTCGACCTCTTGAAACAGAGCATAAGCGGTAACATCCTTCTTACCACCCTTAGGCCCCGAACCCAACTTTTCCCAGAATGCGATGGCCGTGGGCTGGATGTGAACAAGAGTATCCCCTTTGGCTAGAGTAATCATTGGCGACTCCGTAAGTTGTAAGACACGCTCAGGCGAGGTGGATGAGGTAGCTGGAGACATGTCAGAATCGCGCTGCATAGATTCAGAAAGGGAACAACACACCCAGTGAGAAGAGGTCTCGCAGTTCCATCGGCCCTTGAACGTTGGGTAATCGTGACAAAAGGTGAGCGATAAAATGGATGTCGGCGTGCCAAGCCTCCGCCTGCGGCAGGTGAGCGGTTGCTTGTACATTGGCAAACCAGCATAGAGCCCACTCACCGTTGTCCACCACCTCCTTGGCAATCATCAACGCGGCGGCTTCCAGCGATTTAGACATTTCGTTAGCAGCGCCAAGGCCAGCACCAGGAGAAACAGGCGTTGGAACGAAGGTCGCACCAGGTCCAGCAGAGATGTTGGCAGGCGCGACAACGGAACTTTGAGGTCGAAGTGGAGCTCAAAGGAAGGAGTTGTGAATGATGGAATTGAGAATGAAGGAGTGAGTGTCCCAATGGAAGGTACGCTGGAGGAGGCGTGGATGCTCTTGTCGTTACTGAACTTGTTTGTTTTCGACACTGACCCAAGCAATTATGTTGCCTTGCGAATGTGGGAGTGGAAACCCATAAGAGTGGTGTGCGTTACTCCTTGTCTTCTTGTGAACACTCGTGCTCATTGGGAGTCCCACCTAGCCTTCGGTTCCCGACGTTGGTTGTATCGGTGCGTCGTTGCGCCTGCTCATTGCGCGCCCATTCTTGCTCGCACGCCGTTAACGTTCGCTTTCTTGTTCATGTTTCTTTCTTTCTCTCTTTCCCTGCTTTCACCGTCGTTTCGCCTTTCTTCGTCTGCCTGCGCGTTCTCGCCATTCGCATCTGCCCGTTCGATCGCGAACGACTGGTCTAGGAACTGTGGGCGGCATTGATCGTGAGTGAGTGAGTTGAAGAACTGACGTCCTATATTTCGTGCGCAGCTGTGAGTGCTCTCCGATCGTGAACGAAAACGAACGTGAGTCCGTCTGTCGTTGTCACCAACGCGTGAAGGTGCGATATTTACGCAGACTCGCCAACAAACCAACACTACCAACACTACCATTTGAACACCAGCATGACACGTCTTTCTATGGTCAAATCGCTGCTTTCGAATCAACGAGACGTCCAGCGACAAACGATCAAAGTGACATTGAACTTTCTAACTCGCGATCAAACAAAGCAAGAGATGAGCGAGCGTCTGGGGTATAATGTTGAGCAATTGAGCACATGGGTGATAATGTACGTAGCTTACCTGATGAGAATATTAACTGATTTGAGCATTTGCAGCAATGGACGCCATCAAAGCACGGACGGCGCACACATCACAATCCGGGGATTTCAGGGGAAATGGGCGGCCATCACGGTCCACATCTACGTGGATGAGTGGTACCGTTACGAAGATTACACTGCCTGGTTGAACGGAAAAAAGTTACGGCAAAAGACAACACAACTTCGAAAGTAAGTACAGAAACACGTACGGTATGAATTCGACGCTCATTTTCGCATTTACACGCTAGCCAAATCTATTGATATTCTTTTGATAGAAAGGGACAACATGGTCTTGATTCACGGCTGTAATGTAGTAGTAGTACTTGTGTAAATCAGCAGCAAAAGTATGGGTAGATCTTGGGTAAAGCTACATAGCAATAATAAGTAGATAGATGAACTTGTAGTAATGACTTAGAGAATAACAATGATAATGATTGTCTTTCTTAATATACAACGATGTGCATACTGGTCGTGAGCTCAGGCATGTGGAGTGTCAATTTAATCGTCATTCTCTGATGTCTATTATTTTGGACAGTATGTATTGTTTGCTACATGTGCGTTATGTATATATTCATTATATTCATAGTATCTACAGGAAAGGTGTATGTGGTGGTAAGAAGGAAAGAAGGAAAAAACGGATCACGGAGTCCGCGACGTGACTTGGGGGGCGATCGGGTGCGGAAGATGCCGATGATTCAAGTCACATGAGGTACAGATAAAAAATTGCCTGATATAGATACCTCGGATATTCTAAATACCATCGCCGAGGGTAGCCCGAAGATAAGATAAAAGAAAATTAGAATTCCATCAGGATACCCTCGCCGAGGATGGTAAGATGGCAATTTGATTATCTTCTGCCAATCATCTTGCGTGGTAATCAGAAGATATCCTGATTTCCCTCGACGAGGGAATTCAGAACATAGCCGGATGATATTTAGATTATCTTTCTCGATAACTTCCGGTTGCTATCTCAGGAGGTTTTCTGATTATCTTCCCCGATGGAAGTGTGAATTTATTTTACATGTTAATTACATTTACTTCTCATTTCCGCCGCAGATGTAAATGGGAATTTATTTAATGTAATCACTAAGCTAACATCTCAATTCCCTCTGTGAGGTTATCGGCTTATCCCCGCAGTGTTGGACGAGGAACGTGATGTCCACGAGATCAGATGCCGCTTTCTTGCGTGACTTGGGGCGGCTCGATGCGAAGATATTCGTCCACCGTTTGAGCTTGGTCAGGATCAAGACGGAGGGGTGAAGCACGGGCAGTTCGATGGGGAGATCTGACTCGGGGTCGTTAGTGGCTGCAGGCTAAAGCTTAAAGCTACGGACCTTGTGTCGAGAATTGCAGCGTGGGTTCAGGAGCCGTTGGGAGACCAAGGTTCCCGGTGGCCAGTGTTTCTATAAGGACATGGGCTCGAGCCTCAGATTGGGGTGCGGGCGCGTCGGGGCTGTCACAGTGGCGGTATCTTAGTACATATGTGGTGGAAGTGTTAAACACCTACTCGAGTATCTGGCAGTAAAGCTTGAACACGCCTATGTTTGCGAAGTGGGGGTCAACTTCAATTAGTTTCTGCCGAATATGCTTCATTTCTTCCTTTCCTGGTTTTATGAGGACGTCGATATCGTGTCCAACTGCTCTTTCAGCCTCCAAGGAGTAAGTTAGGTTCGCAAATACTTATCTCTGTGAACCGAGTGCTGCCTAAGAGTCGCATAGCGTATCCTATGGGATATCAGAATAAATTAGAATTAGGAGAAAGTACACTCACCGCCGATGTAAGCATGGGGATAACCGAGATCGCGAAGAGCATCTGACAGGATACATGCTGCTTCTCTCTGGCGATTTGGGTCAAAAGTAAAGATACGAGCACTCATACTGAGCTACAGTGGGGCGAGGGGTGGGAACGAGGAGGAGAGACCCTAATAAGCCCCTAGGAAAAGTCACGAGTAAATCACGCGGCAAAGCCCCTATTTTGCTTTTTCCAGCGTTTGCCGCCCAGGGAATTTTCCAAGCTCCTCCTACGAACTTGCATGGTCTACGAATGCTCAAAGGAGGCCAGACGATTGGGAAACGATGTCCTAGTTTGCTTAGGAGGCTTTGTACTTCTTCCCCCAACTCCTTCCAAGCCCTCAAGCCCAAGCCCTTGCGACCGGTATCGACGAAGCGACACGAAATTAGGGAGGAGAATGTCACGCAGCGGGAGGGTCAAGCGAGGGCGACAGCGGTGCAGCGAGGTGAGTATCATGGTCTCTTTGTATTTGCCTGTAAAAAGTGACATGGAACCAGTCAAGCGAAACGAGCTGGGAGTGCAGTTACTCTCGCGAAAGCTGCACGAGCAGGTTTTCAAGAACGTCTCGTTCCCCTCTCCACCAGAGTCCTTCGTCAATATCGCAAGAGAGCATATCAAGTCCCATGGCCTCGACCCGACCCAAGGGTCTGTTCTGCCCGACGTCGGATTCGATTTACCCGCATTACAGGGCCCCTCGCTCCTCCACCATTTCCACAACATTGGCTCCGACATGGCGCAGCCGTGGTTGTCACTTGCCCAGGATTTTGCCGACGCGACTCTGCCGCCCTTGCCAGAGCAGTGGGATATCCAGGCAGGCTGGACGAAGTACCACTATCTCGAAGACGGATCGAGCTACAGCGAACACGTCGAATACCCAGCTCACGAGACGATGCTCGCGTTCGATGTCGAGACGCTGCCGAACGAGCACTCGTACGCTATCATGGCCTGCGCGGCTTCACCCAATGCCTGGTACGCGTGGATATCCCCATGGCTACTCGGCCAGACGGACGATCCTCGACAGCTGGTGTCCATGGGGGACAGAGACATCGCACGTGTGGTCGTCGGACACAACGTCTCATATGACCGCGCGCGGATCCTTGAGGAGTACGACTTGGCGCCGACGAAGACGCGGTTCCTTGACACGATGGCCCTGCATGTCGCTGTCAAAGGGATCTCGTCGAACCAGCGCCCCGCCTGGGTGAGGCACAAGAAGTCAAAGGAGACGGAGCAGACGCAGAAAGAGGAGGCGCAGGAGACGCTGCTGGAGATGCTAGCGAAGTGCGACGATGAATTGCAGTCGCCTCAGGATACCCAGCGCGAATCAGAGCTGCAGCAACTACGTGTGGAGCTCTCTGAGAGCTTATGGACTTCAGTTGAGACGGACGGTGAGACGGACTCCAAACGATGGGAAGACATTACATCCGCTAATTCACTTGCGGATGTCGCAAAACTCCACTGCGGCATTCAAATGGACAAGGAAATCCGAAACGACTTCATGAAGCTCGATCGTGCGGCAATTCTCGCCGGTCTTACGGACTATCTAACGTATTGCGCCACCGACGTCCATGTCACCCATTCGGTGTTCGAGCGTGTTTTGCCTGCGTTCCTTCACTCATGTCCTCATCCAGTGTCATTTGCGGGCATCCTCACCATGGGTAGCAGCTTCCTCTGTGTTAATGAAGAATGGGAGAAATACATCGAACGCGCCGAATCGGTGTATCAAGGTATGGCGGAAAGCGTGAAGGCGAAACTTAAGCTTCTAGCGGAAGAAGCCAGAAGGCTGATGCGACCTGAAGGAGGGGGCGAATGGGAGTCCGATCCTTGGTTGAGTCAGCTAGATTGGACACCTAAAGTACCCAAGAAGTCGCGAGGCATAATACCTGCTGCAGTCGCAGATGTTGAGGTCAAGGTAAATATTTTTATCCAGCTCGTTTTGTAGACCGTTGACTGACGCGCTAAATCTATGCCAGCCGGTTCCCAAAGCCCCTAGTACCAAAGCACACACATCAGAAGAACCACGTTTCATCACTGTCCCTACTTGGTATGCAAAGCTACGCAAAAGCCCTCTACTATCCGGCCCAATCAAGACGAGAATGCTTCCCCTACTATTGAAACTCGAATACGATGGACATCCCTTAGTTTCCTCTAAAACCGAGTCGTGGCATTATATTGAAAACGACGAGGTGAAACGGCTCCCCACTGCTGTTAACACTAAGATTCATACCATCATGTCGCCGAAACATCTCATTCCTGCGCTAGAGAGCGGGCGGTTGACGTCAAAAGACCCGGAGCTTGCCACCGCCCTTTCGCTCGACAAGGACCCGGATCTGGAAGCCCGAGTCTTGGAGTACGCGCAACGTATCTTAGACGAATACAGCACGACCGGAAAGGATGACCCATCCCTTTCGCTCCTCGATTGGAAGCTCGTTGAGATACCGGATGACCTTGCTTATACTCCCCCGAAGAAACACGGAAGGGCGGCCAGCACGAAGGTCAAAGCGCCGAAGTATGTCGAAGTGTGGCCGAAGTGGTACTGGGACGCTACGGCCCCGCAGAAAGGCTTACCTCCAGGGACCCTTGATATCACTACTCGCTCCCACCTTGCGCCAATACTCTTACGACTTTCCTGGTTGGGTCATCCCCTCTTTAAATCTCGAGAGCACGGCTGGACATTCCGCGTCCCGTCGAACGGCAAATTCACTACTCGATCTTCACCGTTGACATTCTACGACCCCGCGGACGATACCCTCGCGGAAATGGCACTGAGGGGCGGATATGTTTTCTACAAACTGCCTCATAAGGACGGAGATAAAGCTAACGTTGGTAATCCTCTGTCCAAGCCCTTTATGAAGTTCGCGCAGGACGGAACATTGAAGAGTCCCGATAAGACCGCGACGGAAGCCTTGGATATGAACGCGCAATGTAGTTATTGGATCAGTGCTCGAGATCGCGTTCTGGGCCAGATGGTTGTTTGGCAAGACGACAAACGAACGCTGGGAGTTGCAGACAAGCCGAGTGAGGATAAGAAGTGGGGAATCATCCTACCTCAGATGATCACGATGGGCACCGTTACTCGGAGGGCAATCGAGAAGACGTGGCTCACTGCCAGTAATGCTAAGAAGAATCGCGTTGGATCAGAGCTCAAGGCTATGGTCCGTGCTCCCCCAGGCTATGCTATCGTTGGCGCGGACGTCGATTCGGAGGAACTGTGGATATCTAGCTGCATGGGCGACGCTCAATTCGGGTTGCACGGAGCGACAGCTCTGGGCTGGATGACGCTTGAAGGCACGAAGGCCTCCGGAACAGATCTTCATAGCAAGACAGCCAATATCCTCGGTATCTCTCGCGATGACGCCAAAGTCTTCAACTACTCGCGCATTTATGGTGCCGGTATGCGACACGCTATCCTCCTTCTCCTGCAATCAAACGCCGGTATGCTACCTGAACAAGCACAGAAGCTCGCTGAGAATCTATACGCATCGACGAAAGGCAAGAATACTCATCGTAACGATATCTTCGGACGCAAATTCTGGTTTGGAGGGACGGAAAGCTTTGTGTTCAACAAGCTCGAAGAAATTGCGCTATCAGACTCGCCTGAGACCCCTGCCCTTGGATGCGGCGTTACCCATGCGCTGTCTAAGAAATACCTTCCCCCCGACTTTGGCTCCGATTATATGCCTTCACGAATCAACTGGGTAGTTCAATCGTCTGGCGTGGATTACCTTCATCTCCTCATCGTTTCAATGGACCATCTCATCCGCCGTTACAACCTTCAAGCCCGTTTCCTCATATCCGTGCATGACGAGCTGCGATACTTGGTGAAGGAAGAGGACAAATACCGAGTCGCTTTGGCCCTTCAGGTGGCGAACCTGTGGACAAGAAGTATGTTCGCCGTGAAGCTAGGCATGGACGATCTTCCCCAGAGTGTGGCTTTCTTCTCCGCCGTTGACATCGATCATGTTTTACGCAAAGAAGTCGACTTGCCCTGCGTAACGCCGTCGCAACCCACCCCCATCTCACCTGGAGAAAGCCTAGATATATTGAAAGTGCTGGAAAAAACTGATGGGGGGTCGTTCTTGCGAGAAGAAAAATCATCATCTATGCAAGGAGGCAACATGCCATCAACACCTGCAGCTTTCGTTCAGCCCGATTGTCTCGTACACCGCGCCCCTTCCGCTGCGTTCTTGCAAGCCCAGTCTACAAATGATTTCGAGGAGATCAAATACCTTTCCGGACAGTCCTCCGGAAAGATAGTCACTGGTGGCATAGGAGGCGGCAGCCGTCCGGAAAGGCAGCGACGCCGTCGCGCACCCATCGGTGCAGGTGGGAGCATAGACGCTGACCAGGAAATCGTTCGTTGCCAAGATTTGGAGCATTCGTCTTAGACTTATTTTATGTTATGTTGGTGTATCTTTATATAGGTCAGTAATATATCTAGTTAATTGTTGGCTATGCTCATCCGCCTTCGACGTCCACTGCAAAGGGAGAAGTTTACCCTCTACCGCTACTGGTTTAGAACTAAGTCTCGGAGAAACGTAATTTGATTCTGAGTACGGCCTACACTCATTTCTACTCGACAAAGGTTACAGGCCGTGTGGCTACAGCAGGCTGACATTTTGGATAGGAATATACCTTGGGAAGGACGAAATCTGGGAGCCAAGCATCGTGGTGCTGACTTGACCAGGTGCATTGCTCTGAGCACTCTGATTGTTTTGCGGTCCCGCTTGGTCCTGGTCCTGATCATTCTGGATTGTGGAAGCAGCGTAATTGAGCGCGACCTGACCACCGGGATTAGTGACCCTGTTACCAAGGTCGAGTGCTAGCTTCGTTCCATTGAACTTAGCAGGGACTAGGTCGTAGCTGCCCTTCTTTTGCCAGAACTTGTTCACCGCTGTCTTTTCTCTGCTTGCGGCTCCAAAGCCAAAGTCGACGGCTGACAGAAAATTAGTTGCGGTAGGACAGTCGCTTGGAAAGACCTACCTGCAAGAGCCGCACCTTGCCATGCGCCAGTAGCGGCAGCGTCGGCCACACCCTCACCAAGTGGACGACCACTTATTGCGTTCTGCACAACCTGGTTCAAAGCGCTTAGCCCGCTGCTGAGCCCAGTTTGTAGAGCCATTCGAGCGGTTGTCCGAAGTACAAACCCGCCAACAACCTTCAAACCATTTGCTCCCGTCGCCCCAGCTAGATTAGCGAACGACGCGGCAGGCAGCATGACGTCAATTCCAGCCGACGCAGCACCACCTATAGCACCTATCACTGCGCCAATGCCAAGTTGTATTCCCCAATCCTTGTCGTTTGATTCGCCCGAGATAGATGCTGAAACGTCGTAACTGAATCCAGATACTCCTGCCCCTATAAGGGCACCTGTAACAACGCCAACGGCGATAGCATTGACGCCTGGCACAAACATGAGAGCGACTCCGGCGACGACGAGTAAGGCATCAACAAGCCTGGTATCAAATCAGACGGGTCAGAGTATCAATGAGCAGGAAGGCGTACCAGTGCCACCAGGGAACGTTCCCATTGAGGTCAATGTAATTGATAGGATCGTTGCGTGAAAATGTGTACATATTGAAGGTCGAAGGTCGGAGCCCCTTGACATCTATGGCATAATTGTCCAATGTCAAGAAGCGACCGATCTGGATACGATATCAATATCCCAATATATCGTTTGAGTATGAGTATGAGTATGAGTATGAGAGGCTTACGTCGGGGTCATAGAATCTTGCCCCAAAGTAATACAAACCTCCGAACTGCTCCTTTCCAGAGAACTTATAACGCGACACGTCAGACCCTTTGATGGTGCGAACTTGCCCGTAGGGGTCGTACTCGTACTCGGTGACAACGTCCCCCGCTACGTTGGAAACAGCGACTGTGCTACCTAAGTGGTCGGTGTGGTAGTAGAGGACCGAAGACGACGTCTGCGAGGAGGAGGATGAAGCGCGTCTGTATCCTTGGACGATGTAGGAAGTGTGAGTCTTCTCCCCGCTGGCAGCAATGTCAACTTCATATGATTGACTCGGATAGATGCGAACATCGCCATTGGGTAGAGTTGCCTTGATCAAACGACCGCTGAAGTCGTAGACAAAGGAGGTCCCGTCGAGATCCGAAAGTCGACCATCCGAGTTGTATGCCATCGATCTTTGGATCTGACCAGCAGCGTCGACTTTCGAGACCATATTTCCATCATCGGAGTATTCGAAGGTGTACTGCGTAGCCCCAGTCTGATTGCGAATTTCAGAAAGTTGCCAACCATTATTGACGAACAAGAGATCGCCTTTCCGGGTTAGATTCCCACTTTGGTCGTATGCGAAGAGCTCCGGTGTTTTTTTCCCCTCTTGAGATCGGAGGTTAGCATTCACACTACGCTGAGTGAGCTGCCCTAGAAAAAAATCAGCCACCCGCCTACTCCGTCACGACGACAACTTTGCTTACCTGCAGAGTTATAAACAAAGGAATTTTCACCTTCGCCGGGCACCATGGACGGTGTGACGGTATCATGTCTACGGACGCGACTAAAGGCATCAATTTGCCAGGATTGAGACTGTACCGGATTGTTGTTCTTATCAAGCGAGAGGGTGGCGACCGTACCATTCTGAGCCAAGGTAGCCGTTGCGATAATGCCGTTCCCAAATGTGCATCTGAGAGGCCTACTAAAGACGTCGCTGTAATCGTCGAATACCACGTATGCACGCCTGTTACCGCTCGAGTCGAGGAGGTCGATATTGCTAACAGATTGACCATCAATAAGCAGGGTACGCTTGATGACACTACCATCAGGGTTGGTAGCTTGCAAGAGGCCGCCGGAGAGAGACCAAGAGTATTCTGAGTTATACGATGAACCGTCAACCGATAGCGTCTCGGAGATGAGGTTGCCGTGAATATCGTAGTTATACACGTGTTGAATGTTCCTCGTCGACGATACAGACACTAGCCGCTCCTTCGTATACTGGCCACCTGTATCGTACGAAAATGTTAGTGTTTCGTCCGGTGTGATCTTCTGGAGCGGCCGCTGAGCCCAATCCATTGTTGTCACGACATTGGTTGCGGTCAGATTGTTGGTAACAGTCCTCTGGAAGGTATGATCGTCAAAAACGACTGATGTATGTTGGGTCACCTTTGGCGTGCCGCTGACTGGGTGAGAGATCTTCTTATCTATAATTCGGGATAGTCCATCCCAACCAACAGCAAGCTGCACTCCCCCTGCATCAGTAATTAAGATAGGCCTTCCCATCGCGTCGTAGCTGGTCTGGACTGGTTGCCCGACTTCGTCAACGGTTTCGACGATAAAGTTCCGTACGACATTTTGGCTGGAAGGCTGGGGGTTGGGAAGGGCCTGCACGTATTGAGTAGTTGTGGCATCGTTCGAGGCGTTGCCATCGGAACGAGTCTCTACAACCTTTGTCCTTCCGCTGTCGAAGGAGTAATTATATGTGATGGTAAGGGGCAGAACTTCCGAGCTCGCTGGAGGCATGGTTTTCTGCACGACTCTGGATAGGGCATCGTAACTCGCAGTGGCGTATGGTGGAGTGGATCCTGAGAAGTAATCACGACTCGAGCGCGTAAGGCGACCAGCGCCGTCATACTCTATGTCTGAGAATATGATGTCGGTGGGATCATCCGGCCTTGGTCTCTCTGTCCTCCATACGCGGTTCAACCCGTCGATGTGGCTAACGGTCCTGTACAAGGCGCTTTGGGGCGAGTCCAGAAGACTTTCCTCGACCTTGCGGAAGTCGTTCCCTTGGACTTCGTATGATCGCCTTGCGACAACCTTGTTGCCCAAGGAGGTCTCAACTACCCGTCCTAATACATCATACTTGAGAGTTGTTACTTCACCATTAGGAGTTGTCGAGGTGATCGGCTGGCCTATAGTAAGGTCATATGTAGCACTTTCCGTAAGCGTGTTATTTGCGGACGTGTGAACCGTTGAAGAAGTGCAGTGCGTGTACGTGTTATCGTAAGCAAGTTTCCGGAGAGACGGCCCCGGCCCACTGACGGTGACGTCGTTTCCTGTGACATCGAGTTCCATGGTTTGAGTTATCCATATACTATCCTTGACCCATTGGCTATTTGCGGTGACCGTACTTGATTTGGGAGCATATGTGTAATTTGTCTGTTTAAGGACGACATCTCCTTGTTTGACGATTTCGCTCGTTCTGTTGCCAATCACCCAAGACGAAGTGTCGTTTTGATATTCCGACAAAATGGTAAGAGGGGAGGCGCTGGCCTGCGTCTGGATGATTGTGCTTGTGATGTTGCCGAACGAGTCGTTTTGATAGGTTACGTTGACATCGTAACTAGGTACACCGCCCTCGTAGTAGCTATCCTCGGTCAAGGATAGAGCAATATGCTGAGTTTTGCCATTGTTCCCCGAGATGGACGACCAGACATTCGAGGTGGTCTGAAGCAGTGTGCTGGTATTCGCCACAGCGGAAGACACATATTTCGTCCGGCTAAGAAGAGGGAATTCCTGATAGTACTCGGTCTTTACCTGTGAACCCAACGTCTTGCTTATCTTGGTAATGCTTTCAAAACCCTCCCATCCACGGCCTTCGTAGGAGTAGCGGGCGTTTTTGTAAGTATATCGTGTCTCGTCGAGGACGCTGGGCTGTGCAGCATATGGAGCCTGGGAGAGCTGGCAAACAACGTAGGAAGGAAAGTAAACAATTTGTGAGCGTGAATGAGCTGCGACTGCTGAAATTGGGGATGCAGAGGTGGATGAAAGCGCTGAAGTGAACGATACATTCCGGGATAGACCATTGATGGCGGACAGAGGGGATCCAACCTCGTTGTTGTCGGTTTCGGGTGTAGCGTCCGTGGTGTAGGTAGTCCGGTCACTGAGTGGCGCGTACGTGACGTTTACTTTCGCGCCAAGACCATTTTCGTAACCAGTCACGTAGTCGACGGGCTGCAGCGTCGAGCAAGGCATAGTGGCGATGCTCAACTTGCCAGTGGTGTCGTGGGTGGCAAGCAGGCAGTCAGCACGTCCAATACCCCTCAGATCAGCCCATGAAACGAAGGACGAGTGTACCCCAGGTTGAGTAACGCCTGTGACCCTGACGAAACTGTTGCTGAAGAATCGAAGTACGTCGACATTCGTTGTGCCGCTTATCGTAGCGAACGTGTTGACAACGTCGACAGTAAACGGGCTAGTAGCCCTAGCCAGTGTTATGTTACCACTATAGGCAATGTTCGTTGTGATCGGCTCGCCAGGCGGGAGGAGCGTAGGGCCTGTACTACGAAGCATCTGTACCTGCAAGTTCCCAGAAAGGTCCTTGGTCGCAACGAGCAAGCTTGCCTTGCCATTGTCTTCGGCGTCATACGGAAGAAACGCGATGGTGGGGACCCACGCTATCGATTGGCCTACACCAGCGAGGGGTTGATCGCTGCGATAAACAAGACGCCCTTCTTGTGACTGAAGTAGGTCGATATGCACGCTATTGCTCCCTTGCACAAATTTGGAAGAGATCAAGAAAACATCCTCGGCGCTGGCGACACATAAGTAAGCCAAAGTTAGAAAAGCGTTAGAAAGGCCTCACTGATCTCCATTCATATCGCCGGTGACCACCTTGGCTGAGTCCACGGAAACGCCGAGCGGGCCCAACTCAGGAGCTAGCGCCGTGTACTTCGAGCCATCTGAAACGAACTGCACAAATTTGATTTGGGGTGATCCAGAGACGAGAACCTGATATATATACACCAGACCAACGTGTCCGTTTCCCTACAGAATGTCAGCATCGAGCTCATTCAATCACCAATAAATCTACCTCGAAATCCCCGGCGTAGAAATTGCCTCCTATAAACTCTGGTGTAAACACGTAACCCGCTTGAGCCACGTAACCGGAAGGAGTTGATAGCAAAACAGTGAGGGTATGGGAGTTTAATTGCTGTGTGATGTGCAGGAAATCGTTTCGGCCGTCCCCATTGAAATCCAGTGGGATGAGCTGAGTGGGATATTGCATTCCATCGAACTGTGAGCTCGGAGTGGTCATTATGTTACCGTTTACGTCCGTCTCGTATACGTCTAAATGAAGCTGTTGGACGCCACCGGACAGACGCTTGGATGCGACAACGATATCGCTTTTGCCTTTTGCCGAAACATCCAAGGGGTAGATCTCTGCGGTAGTATCGTTCGGGTTGAGCACAACGGGCGCCTTGACGTTGTCGAAGACGGCTGGGTTACCATTGACCCAGGAGAACTTCAGGGGACGAACACTGGCACCTGATGGATCGACGATGGTAACTTGACTCAATCTGCTGACGCCGGTGGATGGTGCCTGGTCATACGTCAACCGATAGGTATGGGCAAGCGCGCCTTGTACAGTCAATGCGATTGAAACGAGGCGTTTGTCTATCATCACTTTTGCTCCTCCAACGTACGTCACAGTGATATCGGGTCGAGTTTCGTATGTAAAATCGAGTCGACGCTGATGTGCCATTTCGAGACTGCGATTACCGCCGTAGGAAATCTGAGAGACATAGAAAGCGCCGGAACCAGAAGGTTGGGAAGAGTCGTTGAGGTAAGAATAGGAAACGTAATTAGAGAATGCGTCGATGTATTCTGTAGCGCTCCAAACGCGGGTGGCTGATTGACCGACAGCTTTGATGTTGGAGTTCTACCATCTCCAATGAATATAGGTTCAGAGAACCGGTCAACAGTGAGACGTACCGATGAAGCACCATAGGTACGCTTGGATCCATTGGGTAGGTACTCGACCCAAGAATCAGGGTTGGCAGAGTCGGAACCCTCCGCGACAATTCTTGACCATTGTTCAAGTTCGTACCGATACTCATTGTTGCCAATGCTCATTAAGCGCTGGCCATTCAAAGAGAAACAGTCCTTGCTGTCGTAGTTGATGACGCCTAAGGGACAATGCGTAATAGTCAGGTTTTTAATCCCAATGTACTGACAATAACTCGCCTCGAAACCCATCTTGAGCGATAGTCGCTGGCACACGTTCGATGGAGGAAACACCCGTAATTGCCCAGCCCATTCCGATGGCAGATGCAGAGTTTGAGGCAGAATGATATGAGAGGATGATCTCAGGAGCCATCTTTGCGGGAGACACCTGGACAGGGATGGAGCATGTGAGAGAACCATTCTGATCAACCCCATGGTCGATCTTGGGTGTTCCTACGATTTTACTCATTTCTGTAAGTTGTGAGTGGTGGTCTATGGCATCATGGTGGTTTTTATACCCCTCTTACCTTGATTTCTCGGCGCTGCATTGGAAGATCTTCCCCACGTTGCCCCACCCCGTGGTGAGTTTACTATAGAAAGTTGCAACAGATGCGACAACCAAAGAAGCGAACACCATGGGTCACTGGTACAGTACTTACTTTGTGGAACCTTGTCAAAGTCTGTTGTCATCTGCCCCTGGGTCTAGAAGTTCTTTTCGAATGCTCGACAGGAACAACGTTCGCCCTCTCATCTTCCAAATCCGCATTCTGTTGGCAAAACGGAGGCATCAGTAGAAGAGAAGTTTGCCGCGAACATGAGAGCGTACCTGATGGAGCACTCGTGCGCTCCAGTTCCGCCATGATACTTTGGATATATACTTTCCTGGGGATGAATCGAAAGTTTCATCGAATACAGCTTATCAAAGGAGGACATCTGGTCTCATTCCTCTCAATCATATATCATCGCCTATCTCCGGGGCATTCAGAAGCCCAATTATAAGTAGAAGCCTCCACTAGTAGCCCAGTGTTCGTTTCCGTGATGAAAAGCACCAGTATTGACTTTGTTGTAGCACCCCAAAGGAACGGTAACTTACATCGATATCGAGCCTAACCGTATTCTCGAAGTCAGAGCTAAATTGTATGAGAAACCTTGGGGAAATCCAACTACGAACCAGGAAGAACGGGCGAACTGGGAGGGATTCTGGTAACGAACATGGAAAGGCCGTGGAGTTCAGTAGGGCGATGATTTATCGATCCCTGCGCAAGAGCGAGGCTGCTATTGGTGACTTGCAAGAGATTCGCGGACGGTACTCACTGATGTCATATTGATTCCAGACTGCATGATACTACCAGTAGACACGGCTGAAGTTTTACTGGTATTTCGCGTTGAATAGAAATGCCTCGTTTACTTGATTCGTTAGCATTTGCATTTCTTAGCTGTAGTTGATTGAGCCTCACGACCGTTGCGGAAGGGGGGGTGAGATCATATAATCCACAAGAACCCAGACCAGACACATTATCACCCGACATCGGACACCAACCCGCTGTATGGTAATTGAGCTGTAGGTGCCAGGTTTGACTGGACAGAAAGATCCTCACCTAGCTACTGTGTATAACGGTGATATATGTAGATTACCTTAGAAGCGAAGCTCGGGTCCGTCTGAGCAGCAGCGCCGGCGGTATATACCTCTGCACAGACTGCATCGAGTCTTCCAAAATTTCGAGAGGCGCCAATCTCATGATTATGTAAGTCTGAAGTAGTTCATCACAGTTCAGACTTACTGTCCGTAGTACATCGTCCCAGGAGGGGGAATTAAGACGTTCGCCATGCCAGACGATGGCGACGATCCAATGACTTATTCAAACTTCGTCGCCTTCCAGAGCTTTGTTGTTTGCTTCTGTACTCGTGACTTCGGTAGTGTTGCCGATTAATGCCACTAACATCTGCGGCTCACTGCCGATTGAGTCTCACCTTGATGGTCATGGGATTGCTTCGAGGCCAGGGCGAAGCAAGTAACAATTTTAGGAAGAACGGGGATTATCTCTTCTCTTGCAACGTTAGCTTTTAGTTTCCGTTCAACTGGGTTCTATCCGGGCCATTCCCCGAGGCGCGAGGCCTTTCTAAAGCCAATAGATAGGTAGTGGCCAGTACCGGGCTCGAAAACCCGTTCCAGCTACGGAGAATTGGGGTAAAATCTTCAAAATGCCACGCCTTTGTAGAAGCCTATTCGATGCCGGGGAGGTGTAACTTTAGTACGCGAGCAGATCAAGAGCTGAGCGTTGTGTCCTGACGGAAATTGGCCTTGACTCAATGGTGTCATGGAGTCTGCTGCAACGGTAGAATCACATTGATAGTTAATGAAGCGGGAGCAAATGAGACGATGTGAGAGTATCAAGAGGGCACCTGGGTTTGGGGAACTAAACCCCGACCCCTGCCTCGAAAACCTCTCGATGCACCTCTACCACGACTAGGGCTATTCCCTCTACCACGGTTGAAGATAAACGCCCCGCGCGTGGCACCTCGCCCGCCATGCGGAGGACTATGGGGACCATCTTGCGGCCCAGAATGACCAGCTTGTACTGTAGTCGTTGCAATTGGCTGCATAACAGTTCCTCGACCGTTTTGCGCTGGTGGAGCGCCGCGACGAGGGATATTACCTCTCCCTACACCGTTTGGATTGGACATAATTTGCACGTGGGTTTGGTGACTATACTGAGATTTAGCAGGGAAAGATTTGCAATTTGAATATGGATACTCACTTTGCATGGGGTGCTGGGGCAGCACGAAAGCCGGAAGCTGGCGTTTGGCCGATACCAGGACGTATGTGTGGATAAGGTCCAGAGCGAGGCTTGAATGGTGGATTGTTGTTGACCGTCGGTGGAACTTGGGGGTTGGTTGAGGTGACGTATTGAGGACGACTGAGATTGAGACATGTGTTGAACTCTACAGTGGCGCCGCGATACTGCGAGCATCTACAACCAATTCAGGACAATGTCCCTCCAGTGAAGGACGAACTTACCGATCCCCTAGAGTCACACCAGACATGAACGCAACGTCCCAAACGACATCCATCGATTTGGGATTTAACCCTATCACAACGCCTTTGACAGCCAATGGCACGCCGCCAGAGTCCTGTACCATGATTACCCGATCTCCCAAGGAAAAGTGTTGGTTTTGTAGCCGATAGACAGAATGAGATGGTTTTAGGACTGCCTGCCGTGGAATCCCCTTGACAATTGCCTTCTTAATAGCGGAAGAAGACTTATTTGCGCTCAAACTGTCGGCAAGCTCCTCGATTTTCGAGACCGTTTCCTTAATGACGAAGTGTGTCGTTAGCCATTATCAGCTCAGAGAACAAGTCTGACGTACCTTAGTCAATTGGTCAGCGTATAAGGACACAGGTTCAAAATCCCTGACGCCCTTAGATTTCAGCCAAGCTTTGATTTCCTTCACTTTACTATCAGGATCAGGACCGGAGAAGACCTCCTCAGCCTTTGCCATAGCTGCAAAAAGGATATATGAATTAAGTGGCGACGATCGACGATTCAAAGCATACCGTCGCCTCCTCTCTCGACCGTTTGGAAGATTTCAGGGAATTTTGCCTGGAATTCCGTTAGATGGTAATTGGAAATGTAGACGGAGACCTACGTACCTTGTACTCCCGTATCAAATCAACGGCCTTCTGGCTAAATTCCCAAAAGCGACCATCTTTGCGAGAGTAGTTGATCACTTTCAGTCCTTTTGCTTCGAATTTAAGGCTTAAACCAAGATTGGTTTTTTGGTGATCAGATGTAATGACCATCAGGCTCGAAGTAATCTTGGATAGCGCTCGCCCGGAGACACCGATGATCTCAGCGGTTTTGAAGGATGGGTAATACCGCCCTGAGTCTCTAGCATCGACTATTTCTTTGAACCTCTCGTTCTCGGCCTTTTCTGACGGGAAAAACTAGATTACCAGTATTAGTGACATACACGCACATGGATGATTTAGAACGTACGGCCAATATCACCGAGAGCGTATCTTCTGCTGTTGCAGATACCTGGGCCGGCACTCCGTATGCGTGCTCGCCTAGGAAAAAAATCTTGGTGCCGTCAGGGAACTCCTCTGAAAGTGGTGGTGGATCTTGCTCAAGGAATCGCGGGTCTTCTGAGGCCACCTCGCTCAAGGACATTTGAACGGCGCATTCCATTTCCTTGTTTGGCTCCTCGTAGTCTTTCACAAGAGCGCCGGTCTCCAACCGTTTCAACCCTAAGGTGATCAAGGTGAGTTTTTAGCCCTTCCGAAAAGAAGTTATAACAGGCCTTTTAGTGGTCTGACGTGGAGGAGGACCTCGACATCCCCAGTTATGACACCCCATTTTTTGGAATAAACTTGCTCGATCCGCTCTGATTTCATCTTCCAGTGGCCAAGCCCCTGAGGGGCGTGTGGGTTGGAGACGACCTTTGGGGGTGCGTTGGGAACGACTGACATCTTCTCATACTTGAACAGTGAGTCGGATACAGAGACTACCAAGCCCTCCTGAAGGTAGGGCCAGCCAGTGAACACACGGCGATCCAGAAATTCGTTAGCAATATCCTCCGTCTTGCGATCCTCATGGATATTTTGAATATGAACAACCATGGATTTGTTGCGACTCTCGGAGCCGTGGACATTGACACCGTGGAAGCCCAACTGCGCTGTATGAGGAAGAGTCTTGAGCGATGGGAAGCCTGCGAGGGCCTCTGCCCCAAGGAAGACGCCGTCACATAGACCTTGCACAAGATGCAGACCGTTCAGTGTAGGTAGGTCGAACGGCTCCATGATACAAGTACAGCGGTAGATGGGCGGGAAGAAGCCCGGAAGTGAAGAGGGGTATGTGGTGGGCTCTCCTGGACTGTAGGTGAACTTCGTGCTCATCCCGAAGCTATTTCGCTTGACCTCTGCTGGAGTCAGCCGATGCTCACGACCTGTAAACCAAGTAATCAACCAACGGTTTGGTATCAAGTCGGAGGGGTAGAGACATACTGGCCATAGCCTTAAGTAATCTAGTTTCGTCAATAAACGGAATCTTAACGATAGCTTCCCAGTCTTGCTTCTTTCCATTGAGATCTTGTTCGAACTCCAGAGGATAGAAGTCTAGAATCGGAGAATTTGGGCTGTACATGAGATCCTAATGTCGCCGTTGGTCAAGTTATATTAGAAGCCACTATTCGTGACCATACCTGATATGCCTCGGGGATGTGCTCCATGCTTGCAACGGGCAAGACGCCCATTAACTGCTGAAAAGGTCGGAAGGGCTTGCCTAAGTCGAAATGGAATTCCATCTTGTCTACGCCCTTCAGATCTACGTGCCAAATGAGCTATATCATAATCGCGAGAGGTTGACAATGCTGACCAGATATACGCGGGGCGTAGTGGTAATTGTAAAACCAGCCCCACGATGCTACGCCACTATAATAATAGTGCATCACCCACTGTAGCCCTTCTATGTATCTATACGCTAAATCCCCCATCGACTGCGGGTCATCATATGAGAACTCAAGTTTCCCCTACATTGGAAAATAAGGTCAAAACGGAACCAGAGACGGCGCAATTAAGCGATAGCCTACCATGTAGTAACCACGTTTCCATTCGTCCATCTTCTCTCTCACAGACTGCTCATACCTGGCGTCAAACCCACCATCGGCGTCATCGTCCATGACTTGGGCCTTCTCGTACTTCTGCAATACACGATCTACAGCGGAGTTGGCTTCCTCATCTTCCTCCTCGTCGACATCCTCCCATTCTCCATCTCCTTCCTCAGCTTCATCGCCGCCGCCATCACTTCCCGTCCGTGATGCAGGAATAGGTTCCTCTAGAGAAGCGCCCGGAAATCGCCATGTCACCAAGTTTTGGTCGTCTTCATCATACTCGTCCCATGTTAGACACAGATGAAGCTCTTGTGCCAGTGTTGAGATAAAAGCTCGCTCCCGAGCAGGGAATGTGTTAGGCATGGTCAGCAGTGCCGATCTCGTGTGCGATGTTGACATGGCCGCCCGATTCTCCATCACGAAGGCCTTAACCTCATCAAAAATTTGGCGTTGCGGTGCGGTTAATACTGAAAATGGGTTGAACCGACTAGCATATAACGGCGTGTGGTGGAAATACCTAATCTTGATCTCTTTCGAGCTCCTTCCATATCCTTTACATGCTTCGCTTGTTTCCCTTTGTACCAGTTCAGATCTGCATATTCCTTCTCGAAGACTTCCCGCTCCCATTGTGCCATCTCATCCAGAACTACCTGCAAGCGCTGTGTATTGATGGTCCCGCCATCGTTGATATAACCCCCTATACTTCGTTAGTGATGGCTCCCCGAGATATTGTCTTCAGCTCACCCATTGAGGGCAATACTTTCTTGTACACTTCGAACAGCCTTTCAAGCCCATTCTCGTGGATATGTAGATCAGGGAGATTGGGCAAGAAGTCGTTCCCGACGAATACCGCCAGCAAAATGAAATCGTCAATGACCCGCTCGAGGTTATAGGCGAATGGTATGACGTGTTGGACTTCGTGGAATTCGAGGTCTAGATACTCCCGTAGTAGGGAGAGATGCAACAAATAAAAGTTTACAGATTCCAGGCTGATAGACGCTCATGCATTTAACACCATTCTTTCGAAGATTCAAGGAGCGACCGACCTATTGTTCTTCTTCTTTGAAGATGGTCCGAATTTGACCTCCTCCCGTAGTAAACAAAAATGCGGGTCGTGGCTCGCCAAACCCAGCATGATCAAGTCAGCATCGAGGCCATATAAGCAATGGCGCACGTTCGGGTTGTAGTCAGGTTGTGCGCGTGAGAGACGAATGTATTCCATAATCTTGTGCTCGCCCTCTCCTGGGACCTCATGCCCAGATAATACCACTTCGATATCCCTCCAACTCGAATCTTCTGAGATCTTCTTATTGATAAAGTACTTCAGTTGCGCGGACAGCCGCGTCATAAACGGTGTGCCTAGCATAGTATGAGCGGATTCAAAGAGGAAGGAGGTAGCAGCTCACCAGGCGTAATACAGTTACTGTCAAACGCTTTCTCATCCGGTAACTTCTCGCCTTTGCTCTCAGCTTTCTCTCTCACCTCCTTTGCTTCCTTGGCAGTACGGAAACGACGACTACGTTGTTGATTCATCTTTGCTCGAGGAGCCACACCATCAACAGCCATGAAGAACAGCTTCTTTGGCTTGATTTTGGCGAAAAGGTGGTCCACATATGCGAAAATGGAGGTGAATATTTGCTCTTCGGACAATCGAAAGTGGGCATCCTCGTCGTTTGGGTGAGAGCCTTCATAAATGAGCGAGGAAAGTGCTTCAACAACAGGCAGAGACCTACAATTGTGAATGATGCCGTTGAAATCGAGATATAGGTTGTCTTCACCACCATTTCAGGTAAGCCCCAACGGTAGAACGCGTGTTCACGCACCAAATTCGGGAATCTTGTTCTCTTGAATTAGCTGCGATGTGAGGGGGTACCGTTCACTACGAGGACTTTAGATATCTTCTATGAGGTTATAATTAATGGACCGCACGAGATATAACGAAAGAACTGGTCGAGAAGTCAGCACCAAAGAAGCGTGGCAATGAAGTAATGTCTGACCTTTGGAATGCCTGAAAGGGCGCCGGAATTGAGGCCAGAATCGTGGAGTGAGTCAGGGAGTACTCACCCATGTTTCTCTAATCCTGCGAGCAACAAGGTAATGTAATGATGCTGGAAATATTGACAACCGAATCGAACAACGATGTTGGCAAGCGTGCCGACCGAGCGCTTATCCAAACGTTCATGTGATCGGTGGCAGAAAGGGAGTTCTCCTGACCCCTTTCTTAACCGACGAGCCTTCGGTGCTGAGCGCTGAAGCATGAATGTCAGAAGTCATGCATGTTCATTTTGGTCGCTACGTCCCATGTATACGGATTCAAGATTCAAGTTTAAAATGTTGATACCGCACCGGCGGCGATACGCTAATTTCTCGACCCCTACTAACCGCCGGTCTCACTGTGTCTATAACCTCAGGGTGAATCGGACTTCTGTACGATCACTACTGCTGCAATTATCTTCGTTGCGGTTCTAATACGGGATGTAACCCACGCTGACATGCTTGGTCCCTTCGAGAGTAAGGCTTCGGATGGTTCTGCCTTGTAGCTGACCGACGACATTCAGTGCGGACCTATGTTCGACGGATGTTCATTTCACGTACGAGGGGGACTTCTGCGATTACCTTGCTTGGAAAGCTAGGTCCCCCGTGGTATACATATATGCATTGCTTTACATTCGCTCTATGAGTCATGGGATGTGTTTAATTAGTACATATTGAAACTTCTTACATGCAGAATGAGCCCTAGTTCAAACCCGTTCAATGTCCTCTCAACAACCAGTCACTGAAATTACTACCTCGCACCACGGTAAATGGTCGCCTGCCCATAATGTGTTCTTGCTCTAGCAGGGTGCGACGTTCTGCTGTCAACTTCATGAGGGGAACCTATGATCTTTCACCCGAGGCCTTCCATCGCTATTCAAACACCTTTTGCGCCACTCGCCTATCGCGAACAGGGGCGTTTAATGGTGAAGTCGGGTACGGGCGAGTTGGCCGTTCCCCACAAAATTGAGATCAGACAGATATCTGTTAACCCTTCAAGCGTGATCAAGCGTGATGTATTTTCGAGTTGTACAAAGTATAAAGTGGAATGTATACAAAGCCATTGCGGTGGGTAAAAAAATACAAGTTGTCTCTAAGGCGCCTACCAAGACGTCGGCGACGGGTTGAGCCATCCCACTGTGAGGCACAGCGATAGAAAATGCTAGTGCACGTTTACTGAGCGAGCAAGAAACCAGAGAAGTACTCATCCAAAGCAGCTCCCTCATCGGGTACAACCGTGATTCCGGCCCATAGGTCCGGTCGCACTACGACAACTGCACCGAGTGCGTGGTTGACACCGTAAACCGTATGGGCATCAGACCCAGGGAGGTGATCATCAGAAATCCACCTGACGTTCTTCCTGAGGTATTCCAAGTCGCCGTCTGCAGCGAGGGTCTCATCAATATCTCCTGGAAGTTGCATAGTGATGCCGACGAGCGTGAACTGCTCGCGGCCGAATTTGTTGACGAAGGAGTTCGGTGAGCTGAGGTATTGGTCGAGTGCAGCGAGTCGTCGACGGACAGGCCCTTTCAGATCTGAACCGAAAATTATGATAGGGAATTTGGTTGGTCCCTCGAAAGTGTCGTAAAGGTAGCCAGTGGAGGTAAGGGAGAACGTCACTCGGGGGTTAGGGGCGCGAACTCCCCACCTCACTTCAGTCGCCTGCCTCTTTGACACGGTCTTCAAGGAGCTAACGCCATTGAAACTCTCGACTGTGCGTGGGGGGTTCAATTCGCTGTGTCCATATGGAACGTCGATACCCAGCAAGAATGGAATATTCTTAGCGAAGAAGGCCTTCAAGAAAGCCTTGTCCGGGTCAACAGCCTGAAGTTGCTTGTCGAAGACGAGCCCGTCGTCTGCTTCTTGGTCCTCTCGCTTCTCTGTTCCGATGCCTTGGAGTTTCGAGACGTCAATGCCCGACTCGCTAACGAATCGGAGATATGTCCCAGAAACCTCGATGATCCGGACAGCATGCCTTCGGCGCTCCTCCCCGTAAGTGTGGATCAACTTCTCCGGAGACGCGAGGCCCTTGATAGTCCAACCGAGTTTCCACCCGAGATTAGCGGCGTCGAGGATACTGGCGTTCAGACCGAATGCACCAAGGACACTATGGACGTGGCTAAGAAGATGGTCAGAACCGGTCTGTTCCACTGGAGGAATGGATTTACCATGCATCACCAACAAGATGTACGCGGTCTTTGTAGGAGAATTGTTGCGCGACACGTTCGCTGACTAAACAGAGACGTGAGTAACCGCGGAAAGGAAGTGCCCGAACTACGCACTGTTCCACACCGTAAACCAACTGAGTGGCGAGCCAAACTTGAGCTTGAAGGGATGGAAGATCTTGTTTGCTTGCTCGAGAATCTCCTCCGGAGTGACGTTAGTGATGTTCAATCTGCCGCCCTTCTTGTTAACGAGCGTCTTGTTTTTGGCGGACGAAATCTCCGTGTAAAGCCGGATCATCCCATCTTCACGGGGAATAATGCAGCAACCGCCATGTTCTGAGTTCATAACGAAACTTTCGGACGGCATTAGACGGAGAAAAGCATATGTATGACATCAGCTCACCCGAATACGTTGGCATGGGGGTAGTCGGTTTCAAAGACGGCATCGAGAATACCCCAGTGAATGTCTGTAGTCTCTCCTTCGAAGGGAATACCAGCCTGCTTTCTGATAGTACTATTTCCTCCGTCGGATCCGACAAGGTGCTTGGCTCTGACAACTTCCTGCTCGCCAGTATCCTCGTTTATCAGTGTAACGCTGACTGGGTGGCTGTCGTCGCCTGATTCATCGACAGTGAAGGACTTGACAGTAGTTCTTCGCTCGACTAGCTTCTTGTGCCGAAGAAGGTCGCGAATGTAGATGTGCTCAATGGCTGTTTGCGTGATAATATGAAGGCCGCGGTAGCGAGAATCGGACTGATGGGAGTGCCCCCAGTGGAGGCAACGTCCGTCTTTCCAAATGGCCGTGCGCTCGATCAAAGGTCCTTCTTCAGCGACTTCGGTAGCCAAGCCCCAAGTCCCAATGGTTTCTGGATAGGCACGATGATTGAGTAACAACGACGGCTCCTGCCTGAGAGATCGACATACCTAGGAAACGTGGTTGTACACCATCTTTTCCAAATAAATAAGAATTTGGAGGAGCAACGAGCAATGAGCAAAGGCTTACCGGCTCTACCAGCTAGCAAGGGAGCAGCGGCCTTATCTACACACGTTGGTGAGTATGGAAATGCAAGAAAGGAAGAATATATATCGTACCAACAATTCGGAAGGATACACCTTGCCTCAGCAAGGAGACCGCTACTTCAAGGCCGGAAGGTCCAGCTGGCTCACAGTAATTAGTTCAATCAACACGTGTGATATGTTTGTTTATGACTTACCTCCACAGATGACAACGTCGACTTCAGAGTCCTTCTTGAACCAGCTTGGGAGAACCCCTGGAGCACTGGTACCCGCGAGGAGGGATGGGAAAGTAGCGTCCTTGAGTATCCCCTTCTCATTTGGTTTGAGCGATGTGGGCTTTAGGGCTGGCTCAGGATATACGTAGGAGGGCTTCTCCCCGCTAGTCTCCTCGGTGACTGGCGAGTCCGGTGCTGGAGCCCGATAACCGTTGGTGTACGTGTACTTGTGGAGAGGCATTTGAACAGCTCAATACCGTTGATAGAGTGGCACCCTCCTTTTTATTGTTTCATTGGCCCCGAGGCGCATAAGTTCAAGTGGGGGGAGCCACCTTAGTCCTGCAGATGCAGGACCGAGGTAGTGGTTATTAGTGATGATCTCGTAGCGCAAACCCTGGGCCGAGAGTCTCGAAGTAGCTGAGATGCGCACTTGTGCATATTGCTGTACCCCACGCGTGGGCACATGAGCCCGGATTCAGCACGTTGAAGGGTAGGATCAACCGTTCAAACGTTCTTTGCCGTCAGCAACAGTTGGAAGTAGATCAAGTAACGTAAACTTACGCCACCAACACTGTCCGAACTAATCTTATCAGTAGGCGCCAGGTTCAGAGATAAGATAACAAATTTCATCTACAACGATCATGAGGGCAACTCGCGATTATCTTAGTCTGTGATTTCCTCTCCAACCTTTCTGTTTCAGACGACGACCATGGCAGAAATACACGATCAGTTCGATACCATCCTCATTCTCGACTTTGGATCCCAGGTTTGATGTTTGATTCGATCTACGATGGCAAATGTTCAAGAAATTCACATATAGTATAGTCACCTCATCACTCGAAGATGCCGAGAACATAAAGTCTACGCAGAGCTGATGCCCTGCACTACGAAGCTCAAGGATGTGCACTTCAAACCAAAAGGTGTGCAGGCCCTTCCTCTCCCCGCGATCACGCTGATATTTGGACGTAGGGATCATTCTATCGGGCTCGCCGTACTCGGTATACGACAAGGACTCTCCTCACGTCGATCCAGAAGTGTTCTCGTTCGGAGTACCGATCCTTGGCATATGCTATGGTTTGCAGGTTGGCCGGCTCATTCACCTCAAGCGCCGCAACCACTGACCCCGAGTGCAGGAAATGGCCTGGAATCTTCAAGGCAAAGTCGCGAAGTGCGAGCATCGCGAATATGGGTACGCCCAGATCCAGATTTCGAAGGTTGGTGACAGTGGGTCCTCTGTCGACGCGTTATTCGACGGTCTGGGTGAAGAGATGCAGGTGCTTGCGGACTTACGCCATCTTTGCAGTTTTAGTCTGACTCTCTTTAGGTCTGGATGTCGCACGGTGACCAGCTTTCCGAACTCCCCCCCAACTTCCATGTTATTGGAAGAACTTCGTCAGCTCCTTATGCTGCCATCGCGCACGACTCTAAACCGTTCTACGGGATACAGTTCCATCCAGAAGTCACGCATTCCCCTCGCGGAAAGGAAGTCATTGGGAAATTCATCTTGAACATATGTGGATGTCAACAAAATTGGACCATGGTGCGTTAGTAGCCTCTTGGAGCTGTCCCCGTCCCCGAACACCTCCCTAGGAAGAGTTTATCGGAAAAGAGATTACCCGTATCCGTGAGATTTGCGGACCCAAAGGACGAGTTATCGGTGCTGTCAGTGGGGGGGTTGACAGCACGGTCGCAGCGAAGCTCATGCACGAAGCCATCGGCGACAGGAAAGTTGTCCTTGGGACCAAGTGTAGACTAATATTAACACCTATCTCTCAAACTTACAGATTTCACGCTATCATGGTCGATAACGGAGTACTCCGCATGAACGAAGCTCAGCAGGTCTTCGACATGCTTAATAAGGATTTGGGGGTCAATCTCACCGTTGTAGACGCCTCCGATTTGTTCCTCTCAAGGTTGGACGGTGTAGAAGATCCGGAGAAGAAGCGGAAAATCATTGGTAATACTTTCATTAATGTGTTCGAGGAAGAAGCAGCGAAAATTGAAGCCGAAGCCGAAGAGGAGGAAAAGAAAGGAGCAGAGGCTAAAGGGCGCGTGGAATGGCTGTTGCAGGGCACATTGTACCCAGACGTAATCGAGAGCATAAGTTTCAAAGGGCCTAGCGCGACCATCAAGACGCATCACAACGTCGGCGGACTTCTCAAAGACATGAAACTCAAGCTCATTGAGCCGTTGCGTGAACTGTTCAAAGGTACTGCCCACCTTGTCCGTCGTCTACACGTCGTTCTTCGTTCTGATGGGCCTGTCAGATGAAGTACGAGCCTTGGGACGGTTGCTTTCCATTCCCGCCCCACTCGTCCAGCGACATCCTTTCCCTGGCCCTGGCCTGGCCATACGTATCTTAGGCCCAGTCACTCGTGATCAAGTGAAGATTCTGCAACAAGCTGATAGTATTTATATCGAAGAAATCCGAAAAGCCGGACTTTACGATCAAATCTCTCAGGCATTTGCTGTCCTTCTCCCTGTCAAGGCCGTTGGAGTGATGGGCGACGCGCGGACGTACGAGCAAGTGAGTAACTTTCCCTACATGTGTTGCACCCATGTGGTTGTTGACAACCATGTCGCTCGCAGGTTATTGCTCTACGGGCTGTCCAATCGGAGGACTTCATGACAGCTGATTGGTACGGTGAACTTCAGAATCTTCTAATAAATGCATACTGACCTCGACTGCCAGGTATGCTTTTCCTCCAGCAGTATTGAAACGTATATCCTCCAGGATAACAAACGAGGTTTCTGGAATCAATCGCGTCACTTATGATATCTCTTCCAAGCCTCCTGCGGTGAGTGTACCCATGCGTTCCGCTTAGCATTCTCATTGACAGCAACCCTCTTTTCAGACGGTGGAATGGTTGTAGGTCCTCCTCGGTCTGTGTCCAGCCGAGATCGGGATGATCTAATCTTATCCCCCACGTTATACATTGCTTAATTTCCCCAATTCTGACTATTACGTATATATCATCTCCCTCCAGGCGCATCAGCACCACTGAATACACACAGCTACTAAATTGTACATGGTTTTTTAGCTACGCAGTTTCCGTCAAGGGCCCTTGTCAAGCTTGGGAAACCGGAGGTTATATACACATATTGCACCACATGAAGGAAGCGTCAAAGTGGTTGTGCAAAGGTTCCAACACACGAAAATCGATCAGGCACCTTTTCCGGGAGTATCCAGGCAGTTTGACCAGTGGACATACGTCGAAGTCATGGGGTCGCACGCAAAGAGTGTTGAAATTGATAAAATTCTACAGGGGTCCTTGCCTGACAGTTACTTTCAGTTGATAGTTGATGGACGACGCTTCTTCAAAATATACCTTGAGAAAGATCCCGCGGATCTGACATAAACGGACACCTGAAGTCCTGAAGGCTGGCACTTTTGATAGGAATCAATTTGTAGAGGCGGTTGTTGCCCAAGCAATTGCGGAGTGATCACTGACAGAGAATTCAAGGAATTGGTGCTCACCCAAGCGGGTGACGATTTTCAACGCGTCTGAAGTGGTGAGGTTCGGCTTCTCAGACCGCATTCACCGCTCTTGCTACGTTTGGCATACAGACTTCTATCCGAGGGCTTTGGGGTAAAGACATAAATAATCATTGCGGCGCATTAACAAACTTTGGGCGAGGCGCTTGGTTGAACCATATGAAGCCCATCGTGTTTTACTCCCTCCGTAGACTTACATCGCTCCAATAAGGAAATATCAGTTCTGATCGTATGAAGCTATGCTTCCATGATGGAGGCCTCGATCGCTTTTGATTGTCTATTGTCTATTGTCCGGGAATCAAGGAGGCTCTAGTACGCGCCTCGCTGGAGGCCTGTGTCGTACATGTGAAGTAAGCCGCGATGCATCTAATTGACTGAGCACGTAGCTGATGATCCCAAGTGTAATTTGAATACCAACACCCACCTTGACCCCGTCAGGGAGCTAGCTATTCGCCTGCGTGGACATCGGTTCCCAGATTGAGTGCTTGCTACACCAGTGGGCGAGAGTAGCGGGGTTTGATAAGTCTATACTACCAGAAGCTATGGGTAGATAGATGACCGGTGACTTACTGGGCTCTCGGGGACACCCGATGTACAGTAACTTCGAAGTCGGTCAGAAGGCGCCTTGACCTTGCCCGACGGCCCGTTTCTCAGCGGACGGAGTCGTGGGGCTCGTGCGATTGTGGTTACTGGCACAAATCATCGTGTAAATGGTTGACATTCAAGCAATCGCCGTTCCCACTCTAGCAATGGGAGGAACGGTGTGATGGCGTTGTGGCTCTACCTCGAAGAGACTCTCTTGTGAACGATCAGTCGGTTTGCATGTTTCGCCAGTCGTCAAATGTCCTAGCATCGGAATGCCTGGTCCCAGCAACTCCTTCGGGGCCAGCGGAGATATATGCGAAACAGTGCCTCGTTGGTCGGGACTTTCGATCGGACTGGACAGAGCTAAAGTGATACTTGCTAGGGTGATCCTTGGGCCTGAAGCTGAGACATGGAAGCTGAACGGAACACCGAGCAAGCGCGTAGATCTCTCCTACTTCCTTGACAGACGACACGGGTAAACGGGAGAAGCCAGAAGTTAGGCTATCGGGGTTGAAGGAATTAGATGAACGGTACACCCAAGGCACATGGTTAGGTAGTCCATATGGTTGTCGAAGACGATGAAGACGGCCACGAAGCTTTTATGAAAAGCTAGTTATTGAACAAGCCTTATAACTAGTTCGGGCTCCGAAGGCAGTATGTTCAGACTCAGAGAAGTCGGAGACTGAAGCCTTGTTATCCATCTCCCAGGATTCAGTGAACCATCCAATGTTGAATGTATAGATTCAATAGTAATGTACAATCTGTATCTCTAGTATGATATTCAGGCTGATTGAGGAAGACGGAGTTCGCAGAATGACACGATTCCACGGCACTCCCAAATCCTGCTCAATTCGAGCCCGGCTCTGTGTGCCAAATCACGAACCATAGCTGGCGTACGCTCCATGCCGTTGATAATGGTCATCATGTCCAAATCTCTGCAGTGGGCGAATTTGGTGAAAGCACCGTAGTTTGCAGGAAGAGGAGCTGGGGCGGATTGCAATTCCGGGCAGCCGACGGTGGTGCTATGGGAAATCCTAGGTGAGTCGTCGTTATAATTTGCAAAGAGCGTTGACTCACTTCATGACTTGATCGGCAATTAGGACGCGAGTGTTGGGGCCCATGCTCGGAGTCAAGCCCTTCAGGATGTCAACGCAGCGGTCATCTTCCCAGTCGTGCCTATTGGTGGTATTGGTGGGAGAGATGAGGCTTCGCACAACAACTCCGCCGAGGTGACTTACAAAATATATCTGAGCAAGAAGGCATCTGGGCCCTTGACCGGGTTTTCGTCGAAGAAGTTGTGTGGCATCAGCGTAACCCTGTTCTCGAGGGCCTGAGGGAACTCTTTCTCCCACACGGTACGAGCCTGCGTGATGACCTGCGCTCTGTCTTGAACAACGAATCTCAGGTTGGGATACCTCTTTGCGAGGTCCATGCTCATGCCACCTATCACCGTTAGTCGTGAAGCGAACAAACGGGGAAAAGCGAACTTACCAACACCTCCGCCAACGTCCACAATCAAGCTGTTCCCTAGTGACTCCCATGGGAAGTCTATGAATAGACGATCAGTACTCCGTGGGTGTTCTGATATTGCGGAGTAGCTCACCATAGTATAAGGGTGTTCCCAATACACGACCACCGCCGAGCATGGCTAATCCGAAAATGTCTAATTCTGGTCTCCGGGTGACCGTGCCGTCAGGCTGCTTAACACCCTCTTCCAACCACTCCCAACGGGACAGTTTCGTGTTCAAAGCTTCTTGGAAAGCGGTGACTTTCACGTCGTTGGATTTCCCTTTGATGGGATCAACGAGAATTTGCGGGAGCTTATCAGAAGCTGAGTAGATGTCCAATGCGCTAGGTTCGCCATCCAGGTGAGCATCTCTCTACGCAAGCAAACGAAATCACATACAGAGACACAATGTAGGCTCGCAATGGCTCGTTGTGGACGAGTGTCTTGCTGACGCTGTTGTTCGCGAAGTGATCATTCTGGACTTCTGCGAAGATGTGGGCAGAGCAAAGTGTCCTTAGGACTCGTGCTTTAAGCCAGGGTCAGCATCCAGTCGAATCAACTCCGCGACACTCTGACGTACCGAGTTTGCGCGAGTCGATACCGGTTGCCTTCGCCAACACATCGATGTGAACGCCAACTTTCGGATCGGCGTTAGCAACAAGGTCTGCGATACGGTGCTCCGAAGCAATATGGAGCGCTCGGGCCTCGAAGTATTCGCAGGCGACGGTCAACAAGCGGCTTTGGGGTTCGTCGACCAATTCGCCAATCAGGCCACAGGAGGCCATGATAGTACGGGTCGCATTATAGATTTCAACGGAGGGGAGTTTGCTTCCTACCCAATCCTCTTGCTGCGAGGCCTTGTCCTCCTTCTGCCATTCCTTTACTAGCCCAGTTGCAGCATCCTGCAATATCTGGATGGTAGCCAGGAGCTTTTCGACGCGTTCAGATTGAGCCATTGGAGTGGTCGGAAACGGATAGTGGTTGTTATATCAAACGATGCACACATCAGGACTTATAAAGCGTTCTACTGCCCCAGCCTGCCCCGGGGTCGAGAGACGCTTCCCCTGCTATTTCATAACGCAGGGTTTACCAGGCCTGCTTTCCCCTAACGTGGCGCCCTCACGTGATGCCTTCCTCTAACCCCGGTCCAAGATGGAGGCGTACAACGACCGTGTAAGATTCAGATTCCATCGTTGCCTTATCTTTTCTTCCTCTTGTGTGTCTCACTATCAATGGCTTGTATGCGGCCGTTCTATAGATACGCCTCGTTGACACGGCGCTCGTCCACAGAGGGTCATCGCAAGGCAGTGATATCCGTTTCTCTCCTCTTGGCACTGAATTCCCAAACGGTACCCGAGTCTATTGGAACCCTCCCCGTGATTGGCGCGGTGTCTTGTGGGGATACCATAGTAGCGTCCAGCGGCCGATATCCACTCAACACTGGCTTTAGTTGATAGTCCGTTGTCTGTCATGCTGGATGCATACGGGTGCTGTTTCACAACTGAGACGCCTCCACACGCAGGTATTGTCTTGCATGGCCTCTACCGAATTTAACCTTCTGAGTTTATGTCAGACTGCGAACTTGCAGGCACAAACAACGTCATTACGATTGTAACGGGGACATGGACGCCACCAGATCGCGCCCGGCAACTAGATACGTCCATAACTAGACAACCTAGGAGGAGGTAAGTCGATTCAATACCCCAAGATTCCCCAACTTCCGTGACAGCTCGTGGACATTATTGATGCGCTCTGTAGAACAGAGATCATTACTCCTAGACGTCTGGACTCGGAGCCGTTATGCGATGATCCAGAAGGCGGGTCCATCTATATGTTGGCCTTTGGTAGGCGATAATGATTGACCTACCGAGAATGTTTATTGGCGCGCCTCCCTGTCCGACTCGGGAGACCTTTCTGACATGATTAACATTACGTTCCAATCATCTTCAACCATATCGTCGGCCGTTAGGAACTGACTGATTAGTACAGCCGCCAGGAATCCATCGTGCATCTATCTATGCTGCGGAATGATATCATCCTATGCCCGACACCGAGAGCGTCAATCATCCCGCTAGCTTGATGTGTTTTGGCTTTGACCTCTGTGTGTCATTTTGCAATGTCTTCAATTGCTGACTATGGTGGTTGATGATCGGCTGGCACACCGTGCGCTGATACGTACCTTTAAACTGGGATTGTTAAAAGTAAGGTGAAAGTAAGCGGTTTATTTCCTTGGTACTTTTGAGCTGAATATTAGGAAAGTATTGAGCAGAAATTGCCATATAAGGAAATTTCTGATCAATACTTCTCTGATATTGCACCCGAGAGTATCGAGAAAGTAATCTGAATACTTTTACCGTACTTTCTTTAGTTCCAGTGTAAAACTACGAATCAGTGCACGGTGTGTGGAAATAACCTCCAATGATATTCTTCTTCCCCAATCTCGTTGACCCTGTAGATGCCGTAGGGTTCGGTAACTTACTTCTGGGAGAAGGCATCTCGCGTGTAAAGAAGATATCAATTATGGGCGCGAGGCAAGTGCGGAGCGACCGGTGTATTCCACACCACGGATGAATAAGGCGTGTATGTAGTAACGGTGGAAGAAGAACCTAACGGTGTTCTTCAATAATAGCTTGGCTTACTACGCCATTCATCTTATCCGCCGAAACGGCACAGTAGAAGAGACGTGGAAGAAGGAGAAGGAGAAGAGTGCGTATGTACAATAGACTCTCGGGGTATTGCTCATTGCGGGGGTATCGGGACGTAGCCGCAAAATCGGCTTTACGAGCAATTCTGCCTATTCAAATCCGAACTTGGTCATGACAATCGCGTTTACGGTTTAACCTTGTACCCAAAGTCTTCTATCCCTCCAAAGTGGGTACGGCTTAGGATGTTAGTGGTGGTTTTACGCATGAGAGATACAAAAGAAGCAAGGATCAGAATCTGAAAGGCTTGTTTCGATGTTAACTTTCGATTCAATCAACGAATGCTACCATGTGGGCACTCTTATCGGAAAGATAATGATTGAATAGTGGGACTACGCGATCAATATGAATGTGCTAGGACGGGGATGAGCGTCCTAAGTGGTAAATCAGAATCGTCCGCGGGTAAAGGGGTGCGATCGTCTCGCCATAGACAATCTGAGTCTAATCGGAGTCCCTAGCTCAAGAGTCATGGACAAGGGTGATTCCGAAGGCTAAGAGGGAGAACCGCAAGTTTCCGAAGGGCGACGTCAGCCTGTTAGCGAATTTGATAGGGATGGTCCAATGAGGGGTAGATTGCGTTCATTTAGATTGCGTCGCGGGATGTGGTATCAAGGATGTAGCCGTAGTAAATATGATTGGGTCAACCCTCGACGCCGCATATCTAGGTCGCCATGGTGGACTCGTAGCCTCAATGCCGTTGCCTGCCGGATAACGTTATGTTCGGGCACGATGAAGCGAGGACAGAAAACGTCCTCGGTGATGAGAGTGTGTAGAGGGCTGCGCAACCACTGGACGGATTTCATGGAATCATCATGGGATAAAGGGTGATGAGAATGGAAAGGGTACCGATTGATGGGCGTGTATGTTGTCGCAGGAATTCAACTTCAAACCAGAAGCCACCTCGGGCACCGGTGCGATCGCCTGGAAATGACGACCCACCACATGACGGCGGGGCTAGGCCTATCAGGATATTCGAGGATTCAGAAGCTGTATCATTAGCTTCCCGTTTCTTTGGAGAATGAGCATCACGGTAACGTTTGGGCGAGGCTTTGGCTTGGAGAGATGGCTACACGTTCTGATGCAGTCAGTTAAGAGACTCTTCTAACCCCATGCTATGACATGCATCTGGTTGAATATTGATTGATCAGGGCGCCCTTTCTGTTGCTAGCTGGTGGACATGTCGCCGAGACCGAGCTGTTCTGAGTGGGCACCGTGTCGACAAATGTGGAGTTGTGTGGATCGTACCTCCGCGATTGCGGGACGTCGAGTGTTAGCTTGAATCCCGTCTACGGTGAATATTGTGGCGCAGGAGACATATCCCATATGGAGCGACATACCGATGCATTAGGAGATCACAACGCCTGTAGATGAACTATTCGGGCTAATATGAGTGGACTGGCTTCTGGCTACTGCTTCGCAGGTTCTTCACACAACCCACCTTTCCCCCGAGTTCCCCTAGAGTGACATGTAAAGCCCATGGGCCTCTTTGATGGCAACTCAAGAAGTTCCTGTTGATGCTGCGTCGCCTTTTATGGGGCATCAGCAACAAATCAACGATAGCCAGTATTCCTGTCTCGCTTACGCTCGCGAGGGCTATGGCAAATAAACGCAAACAAGATCTACTCACCGTCTCACACCGAATTAAGCGCCGTACCATTGCCCCTCGGCTTTGTTCTGGCGAGGAAAGATCTCGAAGAATGCCGTTTGAGCATCCGCCCTTGTCGCGTCTTCTTGTGTTCACTTCATAGGAGTGTATTGGCGTGCATCTGGCGTGCATCAGCTTGGTACGATGGGAAGGGGCGCTCTTCCCATTGGGCAATTGAACCTGAAGGACTGACCGGCCACAATGTACCGATGAAGGTTCCTTGCGGGGCCAGCGCATTCCAGGGGGACAACAGATTCGCTATGCCAGATCTCTAAGAAGTATCTCCTTTGCGGACAGACGCGGAAAAACGCTTCAAACTTACCTTCTCCGCAATCTTCAGCCAGTGCATCCGCATCGCATCATGGCCATCACTTCTCAGACGAATGGATTCCCTAATTCGATGACCCTCGCTCTTACAAAAACTAACCGACCTTTCAGATCGGGTGCCCGTTAAATTACCCCCTACCGGTACACACATATATCATCTTCCTCAATTTCGTTTGCTAGATCCACTTCCGTCCCAAGATGATGTGCAGAGAACGCCGATCGTGGACTGAAGAAGAAGACGACCTCCTCCGCAATGCAGTGAAGAAAGGTGTGTGTTATGGCTGGTGCTCATTCCACACTAGCTGACGGGAACAGAGGACCCGGACGGGAACCCCCCATCGAAATGGCACCAAATTGCCAAGCACGTTCCCAATCGGACGAACAAAGATTGTCGGAAACGTTGGTTTGCGAAAATGGCGTCCATCGTGTCAAAGGGTGGTTGGTCAACTGACGAAGACGAACGGCTGATTGAAGCCGTCCGCAAACATGGTACAAGGTGAGCGGTTTTTGCGTTGCGTAGCTACATGTTGTTTATGTCTTTGAGTAGATGGTCTCTAGTGGCCGCCATGGTTCAAACAAGAAATAACGATCGTGAGTGCACCGTTTCATAGCCAGAGCATGCACTCATGACCTTACAGAATGTGCGAAACGTTGGAGTGACACACTCAACCCCGATATTGACCGCACTGTTTGGTCACCTGAAGAAGTAAGTTGCTGACGTCGTGATGCAAGTTCATTGTCTGATCTCGCTTAGGACGCCCAACTGCTTGACGCCGTGCAAACAATGGGGAAGTCGTGGACAAAAATCGTCAAGACGTATTTCCCTGGCCGGACTGGGCTTTCAGCGAAGAACCGGTGGGTTTAATTCTGTCGCCGTTCCCATCCTTCCCAGCAGCTGACTTCATATCTTTCACAACCCGAAGTTATAGCCGCATTATGAGAATAAGCGCCGACAGCAGCAAAGGCATACGGTCAAGGCGACGGTCACTGAGTTCTGCGCCCTATCATCCAAGACACTGCTCACCGACGTCGGTATCATCGTGTTCAGACACCGCTTCGAGAGTCAGCCCTGCAGTCGATCCTTCGTTCCCGTGCATCCCGGATGTGCCTGAGTGCCCTCCTACAAGCGCTCTTTCAACCTCATTGGAGGGATTGGCGTTCCCTACCGCTGATAACGGCGACATGAAAGTTGCTGTCGGCTCAGTTCCCCCTGAGTTCCTTAATATGGCAAGCCATACACCCGATTCATCCACCTCGCCAAGTACATCATCCGAAAGCTGCCCCTCCCTCGATGCCTTGATGAACGAGCTCAATGCATCCATGGCCTTCGACTCACTGACGACACACGCCGGACACAATGACCTTTCACTGCCTTTACACTCTAACTTGTCTGATTCAAATCTATTCGACCCGCAATGCATGCAGATGTCATGGCCAGCGGAGAACTTGGCGTCATCCTCCGCGCAGAATTCTTTCGCGCCCACGCCACAATCACTACCTAGTTCACCGTTCGACTTTTCATTTTCGTCGATTGACGGCACCTTCCCCGGATCCTTCTCGATGGCGCCCTCTCCAGCGTCGCCACCCTCTGTCGATACGATGCCATCACCGTCTAGCGCAACATCACCGTCCTCAACCGGGATTCTTAGCCCCATCACTCCGCAATCGACAAATGAATTAGAACAACAGCAAATCAACAGCCACGACGACTTGATGGCCATGCTCCAGGGTTGTTCGGACGTCGCAGACTTCCAGATGGCAGGGCCGAACGGTCTCATTACCGCCCGTGTAGATCAGTCACGAAACGAAAATCGCATGGCCGTGGCCGTGGCCGTGGCTATGTGTGAACCACGAGAGTTCCAAAACACTGTTCATACATTAGTGAATGGTTTATGGGGTAGCCTGTGTCCGCCCGCCCCCCAAAACCCCAATACTCCCTCTTGATTGTACGTTCTTCGCCTGACATCCTCTGCTGGGCCCGCTAACATATCCTCAGCACAGCACATATCCTCGCAATACTTCTCGCATGAACCCCAAAACTTGGGCGACTTTTTTTCCCTCTGGATATGGGCCTGATGGTTTTTACAACATCCTTAGAGCGGACTATCGCAGCAGTATACATGGTTGTATTTTACAATGTAGTCTTTCAAAGTAAGTTGATCATTATTCTTTATGTGTTTGTAGTTCTTGCGGAATGATACCCCAGTCCACGTCTTTGTAACAACACCCACCTTCTGAACGTACTTCCCGTCCAGCACCTTTACTCGCCGAGTGGGCACGTGCTGGAGTGCTAGTTAGACTTCGAAGTTGAGGTCTTGGTCTTGTTTGTTTTACCTCGATCCCTTCGTCTAACTCTACCTCGTTCTAACGTGTCTACGCCAACCCCACCCTCTATAATCTGCCTATACACAAAAGTCCGACCTCCATTTGCATCATCAAATCCACCTCTGCGTTGCTCACGTCCAACTTGATTCCCAGCGATATGGACACGTCCCAGCCACGCCAACGGAAACTATGGACCGATGAAGAAGACCGAATCCTTCGAGCTGCAGTATACGTTGGTGAGTAACCCCGAA
The DNA here is from genome assembly GCF_014466165.1 of Pleurotus ostreatus. Taxonomy (NCBI): domain Eukaryota; kingdom Fungi; phylum Basidiomycota; class Agaricomycetes; order Agaricales; family Pleurotaceae; genus Pleurotus; species Pleurotus ostreatus. The sequence goes on along the minus strand of NW_023503162.1, from coordinate 346,690 downwards.
TACTTCATCCCTTATCTGCGGTTTGATGGCAATCATTTCAAGAGGACCCAGAATCCACGAATAAGAAATGGAACTTAATAGCGAAACACCTCCCTGGGAGGAATAATCGGGACTGTCGTAAGAGGTGGCACAATCAAATGTCGTCACTTATATCCAAAGGACCCTGGACGCCTGAGGAGAATGAACGATTAATGCAAGCCGTATCTCAATTTGGCACCAAGTATCGCGCATTCTTGTACTCTGGGTAGTTTTGAAATTGATTATATTTAACTGCCTAGGTGGTCTCAAGTGGCTGCAGCAGTGAAGACGAGGAATGGGAGCCGTGAGTGATTTGGAGCTCTATTTGATGCCCTTACTGATGTACATTTTTGACGGACAGAATGTGCGAAACGTTGGTATGACAAGCTTGACCCGAGTATCAGGCATGAAAGCTGGACAGCGGATGAAGTATGCATTTTTGTTAATCCCTCCGTGGATTCCTTCTCTGACCCGTCCAACAAGGATACTTTGCTCTTCTCTGCCGTCGAAAGGCACGGACGTGTATGGTCTACGATCGTTTCTCAGTACTTCCCAGGGCGCACTGGATTGGATGCTAAAAACAGGTCAGTGCTATGTACGATCTCGTGGTTCATTCATAACCCGCCACTGCCTGTAGATATACGTGTTTGACTAGAAAGTCGACACGCGAAAGACACTCGTCGATTGCGACTAATCCCGATGGTACCGAAGAAGATATGTCGGCAGCACCTAATAGCACTCCGAGTGGCTCTTACTCGCTTGAGCTTCCCTTTGCAGAACACTACCCACCTCCGCCTTCTTATGCAGTTCGAGAAACTGGACCACCCCCTAATGCGCCGGACTCTCAAGCTGCTCCGGATAACGATTCTCCCTCTCGATCAAGTCACACTATACGCGGGCATCATAACCCTCCTCCAAACCCCGATGATGCCTTTTCTCAAAGGGGGAGACAGTTTCTTGCTCCTTATCCCACGACACTGCCTACAATAATCACCCCCGATCAGCCCATCCATTTGCCAGGATTCTTGTGCGTTGCATCAGGGAATGGGGTGCAAGTCTATGTTAAGAGACTTGCAATCCCGTCCTCAGAAGACGGGGGTGCTGACGGAGACACTTCACGTAGGCCTGACGTTGGATTTATCTTGGGCCTACCTAGAGCTGACATGGGGTAACTCTTATCAGAGAACGGAAACACCAAACTGCTCGTCGCAGTAGTTGCTGCTCGTGCGTCTCAGAACGACGAAACATGACTTTGCTAGAGTCTACAAGCCCTTGTGCAATCCAATCAACCTCTTAACTTTGCAAATGATGGTGCAGTATGTATCTTGAATAGTTGTATTTCTACGCCTCTATATTCAGACTCCCCTTACCCCTATCCCCTATTCGAGACTGAGCCCCGGTACTGAGCTAGAGAGATGAAAACAAGGTACATGAGAGATTGTTTATGGTTCATCGTGTATTCTGAGAAAGATCCAAGATGAAGGGACGGACCGACGGTGGGCTTTCCGATTTTCAAAATATCCACGCATACGCTTGTAGATCCCGGCGACTATCCTTCTGATCACCTTTCCTTCTGATAACATTCTGAGATCTGATACACTACAGGTAGAAATATGTTCCGTTTCACCGCCTGCTGTCAGCGTGAGACTCCGACGGTGAGAGCGTGTCCTCCAACAAACGCGAAGGAGAGCTTGACGCTGGTAATTATCTTGTTCAACTCCCACTTGGCTAGCGGTTTACCAGCGATGCTCAGCAGGATCTTGGTTTTGTCTTGCGAGAGGCCTAGGAGCGGGCTGCCCTCGTCGAAATGAAATACAATCAAGAGAGTCGGACTTGTTGCTCACTTTCCGCACTGAGCGAAGAGAAGAGGCGGGCTCCGGGTTAAGTACCTGGACGTTGAAACGTTGATCCTCCCAAGATAGCACGTTAAAACATTTAAAGATAATTAATTTGTGGCTATGAGGATAAGCTAGGGATTGAATCCAGCAAAACTGCAATATATCAGTCTCCGGTAGTGTCCCTGCTCAGTATAGTAGATATCTGGGAGGATTTCAACATGCGAATGCTAGTATAACCCAAGGGATATGTGCTCGTCGGCGTTGAGATTTAGTATTTGTGATGGTACAGGGTACAAGGGTACACGTAACCCGTAGTCTACTTGTTCCTTCTTCTGTATCCTTTCTTCATGCGTTCCTTTGGATCCTAGTTGGCCCAGCACATACGCAGCCAAGAGTGGGGAACAGATATGGGCTAGCAGGGATCCAGTTTACTTGGGAAACCGCAAACGCATCGTGACAGTACTAGCATCTCGCACTCCGATATGCGCAAAGGTTGCGGACAATTAGTTTATAAACCTACTAGCAGCCTCTACGCTGCCTTTCCATGCGAGCAGGCACAACACCTAACGGTTCTTACGTAAGTCGCAGATCGTCGTTCTTACAAGGTTACGAGGGGTATGCAGGCACAGAGCAGACCCGGTCTTGTCTACGTTGGTGCGTAGTTTCTTAGCGTGGAATGGGAATGGGAACACAAGCGGCGGAATACTCACTATAAGTGTATTCGCCTTTCAAAACTTACAAGAACGTTGGAATCGTCCCTAGGGACGGAGATTCAATCTACATGATATAATCTGCGCTCTTGTAAAGTTAAAGTATCCGTGACGAGTAGGGATGGTAGGAAATGGGAGGTATGTAGCAAGGGAAGTTTGGGAGTGAATCGGGGCATCACGATATGACGTCCTCGGGGCGGTCATCCTTGAAGGCATCCGAGGCTTGCTGGAGCCACATGCTATAATATAGCCCACCTTTTCGGAGCAGCTCTTCGTGATTCCCTTGCTCAACAACTTCGCCGTCTTTGAAGACAATGATGAGATCTAATGAAGCGACTAATCAGCCGACGAGCATGAAAAAATGAGATACATGTTAACGTACCAGCTTCAACAACTGTTCGTAACCGATGTGCAATGAAGATGCTTGTCCGAGCTTTGTCTAGAAGCGTGTTGTTGATGTTCCGCATTAGCTCGGCTTCGGTATGAGCATCAAGCGCCGACGTCTTATGAGGGTTTATGATCGGCTACAGTGCCAGGTTACGCGAACTTAACGCTTACCGCTTCGTCGAAGAAAAGGATTGGCGGATCCCTCAACATCACTCTGGCGACGGCCAATCGCTGTTTTTCACCTCCGCTAATCATCAGGCCTCGCTCGCCGACTTTCGTTGCGTATCCTTCCGGCAGTTTCATGATTGTGTCGTGTACATTCGCCTTCTTCGTAGCCTCGATAACTTCTTCGTCGGTTGCGTCGAGTCGTCCGTACCGGACGTTGTGCATAATGTCCGAATGGAATAATGGGGTATCTTGGGGTACAACACCGACGACTTTCCTGATAGACTCCAGCTGCAGGGATTGCACGTCTTGATCGTCAATGAAGATTTTTCCCGAGGACGGATCATAAAACCGGTACAATAACCTGAAGACGGTTGATTTCCCGCAGCCGGACGGTCCGACAATGGCAACTTTCTTGCCAGCGGGGATGCTGAACGAAAGATTTCGGAAGATGGGTCGATCTGGGTGATAACCGAAACTGACATTCTCGAAGCGGATCGCTCCACCACGTAAGTCGAGGGGGCGGGCGTCCGGTTTGTCTCTTGGCGGTGGGTTTTGCTCAACGAGCTTGAAAAGCACCTCCATATCCAGAAGGTTTTGTCGCATCTCGCGGTATATGGTACCCAAGAAATTGAGTGGTAGCGACAGCTGGAAGATAAGTTGGTTGACCATCACAAGGTCTCCTACAGTCATGGTGCCTGCATCAAGCCAGTGAGTGGTGAACATGTGGAAGATAGTCGCTGGAGATCTACCATTGACGACACCCTGCGCAGCCAGGAGCATGGCCATCGTGAGTGCACTGGAGAATATTACATTTTGCCCAGAGTTCAAGAATGCGAGCGAGGTTGTGATCTTGATGGATGACTTCTCGTATTGTTGGAGGTGTTTGTCATATTGCTGAATTTCATATTTCTCGTTGTTGAAATGCTACTGATAGCAGTTGGTCAGCAATTCACGAGGCTACGTGTCGATTGTACCTTCACGGCCTCGAAATTGATTAGCGAATCAACAGCTACAGTAGCGGCCTTGTTATCCGCTTTGTTTGCCTCACGCCGGAAACGGGTACTGCAGGAGTGGTGGTTGGCAGTGCGATATGAGAGAAATCGCCTAAGCTTACCGCCATGAAGTCGTCCGCACAGTGAACCAAGTATAAGCAACCAGTGCAATAGACGTGATGGCAGCGAAGTCCCAGCCGAACTTATACGTCTGAATACCGTATCAATGGAAGTATCAAGTCTGGGGACGATCTTACCCACCAGGATACCGCATACCATAGAAATCTCCAGCGCCGTGGGTACTATTCGAAACAGGATAGACTGCAAAACGAACGTTATGCCCCTTCACAGTACGCCCGTCAGTACGTGACACTGGTATGGAAAGCTGACGTTGTTTACTTGGTACCTCGGTCAATAGCCCGGGTAAGGCCGCCAGTTTGGCGGGCGAGATGGAAGCGCATGTCGAGGTTCAGCAGATGTTCGAAGGTCTCCCGAGCAACCTTTCTAATCGCATGCTGGCCTATTCCAGCGAATACGGCATTCAAAAGCTCTCCGAATAAAGTCGCGCCGATACGGGCGGCACCATCTAGTTCGGGTGGTCAGTATTCAAGAGCATTCGTCACTGAACCTAGACCAACAGCCTGCAATGAGGGAACCTGCTACAACCCAGACTGTAGTGTCCGATGTTATTTCGATATTAAGTGCGTCGATTATATGTTTGAAAATAATGGGTACTTGTACATTGAGGACCTTGTAGGAAACTGAATGAACTCAGCCCGACGCATGAAGGTAAGCCATACTCACCTTTCCACCAATCAACAGCGTGAAGCCAAGAACGACGATGCCTCTAGTTTTCCAATCCCCCCTTGGCCAAACGTGTTCCATTAATTGCTTCACGATACGCCAGTCGGTCCTCCGCTGTTCAGCCCGAGTGACGTCCGCGGCTTCGAGTGGGTCCGCAGCCTTCTTCTTAGGCGGCGGCGTTGGGATGGGTGAATCCTTGGGTTCCTTCGGAGGCGCCAAGTGCTGGTAATATCTTCCGAACTGCCCTTGAGGAACACTGCTGTGAGAGTTCTGAGGCCGAACCAAACGAGGGTTCCATATACAAGGCCGATGGTACTGAACAGCAAACCATGCTCGTTTCGTACATGAGGCCCTGATGGCAGAGATTGGAAGCCAGCCCATTAAGACGACCTCAGTGTTGGGAGGAGAAGTGGAGATGGAAGGTGGTCGGATTTCAAGTGTGTTCCGCAAAGTATGGCAGGAAAAGACAATATAATCAGTGTATGACGCGATGCTTATCTTATCTGATAATAGCTTATCAATATTTACTAATAATGCCCTAGTCGTCAAGCTGGGCTCATGCAGGCTCAAGAAAGTTAAGAATCTGATTATGCATTTCCACTATCGACTGAGCGGGGTATATTGTTGCGCGAAAGCGCAATCCAAAGGCGCTTACCCTCTTTGCTTCATTCAATTCTTCCCCGTAGCCAGCTGAGCAGGCCTTTGGTCCCTTCCCTTTCCCACACGCGCCTTTGAGGAACTCGAAATCTAACAGCATAGTGAGCACGACGCCTCATTTCAGGCTACAAGCTGGCTTACACGTTCCCATCGACCAAGAAAACATCAAGAGGCAAGAGTCCCAGTTCTGGAGGCAACTTAGCGACTTCATTATCTCTTATATCTAGTTCTTCCATATGCCAGGCGGGGACATCCCTGTTTCCCTTGAACAGCTCGGCGATGGCGGCGAACCCTCCAACGTCGCTGATTCTGTTTCCTTGTAAACGAAAGTGCGTGAGTCCTTTCCGCGGTGGATTCGCCGTTGCGTCGGAAAGTATTAAGCGCGTGAGGATTGCTTCTTGCAAGGAGGCGTTTGTTAACACGTTGTAAGATAGATCCAAAATCTTCAGCGAGGGGAACAGCTTGGCGATGAGAAGCAGTAACGGTTCGCTGGTTCGCAAAGGTTGCACGGTTGTGTCCATCTCGTGCTGTGCCACGGATATCGAGTCCGACAAATCACAGCCAGCAATGCTGAGCTCCTCGAGGCACGGCAAGCAAGGGCCATCGAAGAACGGTAAATCAAATGATTTATCAAGCCGTCGCTTGTTAAGGACTAAGGTTCTCAGTGTGTGGGCGAACGGCTGCTGCGCGATCAAAGCGAGGGGAAGTGTCGGGGTCGGCACAATGACGTCTGTCGAGAGCGTCGCATTCACTCCAGACCTCGAACTAGACGGAAAAGCCGCTGAGAAAGTGCGAGAATGCCCGGGCGGCTTCGTCGGGAGAACCGACGGGGGAAGGCTTAAAGTCTGCGTTGCTGGCGTGTAGTATTGTGCGTTGTTCAGAACGGAAACCGAGGGCTTAGGCGGGGAAGATGCGCGCGAAGTTGGGGAAGTTTGAGAATTCTCCTCCCTGGCGTCGGGTAGCGTCGCTGCGTTGGCCGCAGCAGCCCTTGCTCTTCGCCTACCACCCTCGGTGAGCAAACCCTGTTCAGCTTCGATCTCCCAGGCCTCTCGCACGACTTCGGCCCTGTCGGCAGGTGTCGGTGCGCTTTCGTCTAGATTTCGGACTTTGGCCTTTGTTCTATTAGCCCGCTTTTCAATCTCGATTTCCCATGCCTCCCGTAACACTCGTTTTCCAACAAGAACTTGCAACACGCCTTCTGGTGGTTCGTCACGAATGGCTTCAAAGGAAAGCTGCCTTCCCAGTGCACCGAAGGCTACCTGCGCAGCCTCGACAGTGACTTGGGTTTCCCCAAAATCGACGACGCGAAGAGCCGGGAAATTAGGAGCACTGAAAGGCACTGCATGAAAAACGGAGTTTGTAACTTCTGCTTTCTCCAGGCGGAGTTCCCTCAGCTTCTGCAGAGCCGCCAACGCGTCCAGAAGCTCAGGCTTCACCGATGATAAAGGATTAGAAGAAAGATCCAACTTTACGATACTTGATGGAAAATCGATATCGATAGCGTCTCCAACAATTTGGTTATGTGAAGCATCAAGGACGGTGAGACGTGGGAGAGGAGTGGTGGCGCGAGTGATGGTCGGCATGAAGAAGCTTCCAGAGCTTTGATTCGGCCGCGAGCGCGAGCGCGAACCGGTATTGACGAAGGGCGAACTGAACGGCAACGAACCTAATTCGTTGTGAGAAATGTTGAGAGTCACCAGCTCGGGTAGGGCGAAGACGTTTCTGGGAAGCGACGTCAACTTGTTGTGGGACAAATCGAGGTACGTCAATGAGGCGAGATCAGCGAACGTATCTGGCAGTGAGGCGATTTTGTTTTTGTGAAGCTAGCGATGATGAATAAATAAGTGACCCACACAGGCGAAAGCTAAACTTACATCGATGTTCTTAAGAGACCCAAACATTGATATCTCAGGCTGAATTTCGATGATGTCGTTATTCCCCGCCTTCAGAACATGAAGATCTTGAGCATCATACCAAGCAGGGACATCACGTCCTCCCCGTCGTCTGGAAGTGGCTTTATCGTCCGGAGGAGGCAGCGCGGGTTCCTCCGTCACCGAGGCAAGCCGTTCAGGCGTCACGCCAAGGTGTATCTCGAAGAGCCCAGACGGAATGCAAGGTAGAGACCTAGCAGCAAAATTAACGGAACCTATGTCAGGCCAACTTCAACTGCTAAGCAAGGCGAGTGCTGTAGAAGGGTTCGTCCACTCACCAGTACTCTTCGCCCGCTCGATCACTTCCCTCAGATTATCCCGACCCAATATATCGTCGTCCTCTTTTGGTGCCGTGCCGACAGTAGGAAGAGCATCTTCGAGACTATCAAGGTCGTTGACACCCACTGAACGACTCCGATTCCCCATCGCCTTCCTCGCCTCAGCTCGTTTTAGCGCAATGGCTTCTCTGATGCTCATTGCTTGTGATGCTGATGGAGGGGTTAGCGAATCGTCATGCTTGTGGGGGGCATTGGGCAGTCTAGACCGGGGTGAGCCAGTGAAGTGAGTCGACGTTTTCGCCTTCAATGATGGTGCAGACGTATTCGCTGGCGACGCTCGCGGTCGATGGGAGGTTCCACGCGAATTCATGACTTATGGAAATCAAGAAAACCCTCAGGCGTTTACGGCACGCGCTTCGCGTTATTTGGCATCACCCAGAAGTGCAAACAAAGATACGTCCAAAGTTGTTTTTGAGCCGATCCAGTGTTTGACTCGTTCTACCTCCTGCTAGCCGATTTCAAGTCAGTTCGCTCGAGACTCTCTGACCTAACATAAGCCTCACGCTCCTGGCTCTTTTGTCGATTCTCATTCTCTGCCCTCAAGATACAGTGTCAGTCATCGTTATCCGATACTGAGTCTTTTCAAAATCACATCGCCCAGTTCAGAATTGCATTGCGGTACTTCGTCGATTATGTGCAGAATGGCTGAGTACACACTTGCCTTTCATTGCTCTTAACAAAGTGAACTAGCGCGCCGGGAGTTACACTGGGGCACGGCGGGGAGTTGCCAAGGACGAGCCAGCGATTCTCTAGTCAACAGGCTAGTGCCCAGCGCCCAGTGACTTCTAGAACATTGTTATGAAAGGACCGCTCAGGGTTGATGAACTCCAAGCGCTACATCCAGCAACGAACACTGAAGTTGGAGCCCAGATAGCCATTGATTTGGCAGCGTTCCCCATTGGGAAAATAGTGTTCGAGGAACAGATGCATCGTGCAGAAAAGGTGACTTATTTTACATCTATTTGGCGCCTTTTAAACATGATATCTTATATCTTTAACAGCTTTCCGCAGGACCGCCTTGAGCACGGTGGGACAATGCCACCTTGGCTGGATAGCCTTATGCCAACAATCACGGCAGCTGGCCTTTCTGTTCCAATGCTTTGTATCTGGAAGAACGGCAGGACTACACGCATACCTTTCCTCCTTTTATTTTTATGGGCGGCAACTATCACAGGTCAAGAAGCCATTCTCGTGCCGTATCATCGTGTCAACGCTGAGAATGTAATAGGTATGGATATACATACAAAACCGGTCCTTGTAAGGTATCCCACCGATCTCGTACATCGAAAACCACTCCATCAAGGGTTTCAGGCCTCAAGCTCAGACTCCCTCAAAAGCCGAGACCCGGCATGTTGGTGCGCCTCTATACCCTCGATAGGCACTAACAGGATACTCTATCTTCCTATCTCATACTTAACCTACTAACGTCCATGGCTGTCAGACGCCACGTCTAGTGAAGAACAAAAGGCTTTCACAGACAATATTTAGCAAAAATCAATCCCCCCAGTGCACCAGCCTCGCTTCCATCGATCCGTCAGGTGTGTCAGACGACTGTAACTACCGCGAAGAGCGGCGTTACATAGTTCACCATCTATTGTGAGTAATCAAAGAATATTTAACCGTCTGATTAAACATTAACTCGATCATCCAGGTGACAGGGGGTATGTTATGGGAGGACACCTCCGTCTCCGCCTGCCCTTTCACGGTCAGGAATACCCAATGGGGTGTGCCGGCACACCGTGCTATTGAAGGTACGTATTCTACGATGAGGACTATTTTTCTGTCACTTGTGGACGATTAGGTCTCTCTGATTGAGCTTATTTGGTTTAATGGATAGAAGGCAAACGCCTCCATGCCTGTTGGCGGGCCTATGCTTCAAATAGATAGGCAGGACCCCGGCGTTACTCCCGAAAAATGCAGCACTTTTAGCTCCCTTGTCTGCATCCTGATGGAGAAAGCCTTACTCGACCAGAGCCACACTTAAGTGAGCCCGTCACCAAATTCGTTGACCACCGCTCCCCGCGGTCAGAAATTCTCTTGGGAGATTAATTGTCACAGAATTTGCCAGACTCAATGTAGGACTATGATTGACACCGACACGGTGAAATCGATCCCACTGACTGTCTTCCTTGGTTGATCGGTAAACTGAACCCCGCCTCATGACCAAGCAGGTTTTGATGCCCCAGCAACGATGCCTACTGCCGTTACTTTAAAAAGACAGGTGTTGATGTGGTCGGCGGTAAGCTGCATGCTTTTACTAGTCGTGTCGACGCTCATCTCCAATTTCATGGCATCAGCTCGATTCAGTTTGCCCATATTGGTCCGTGTCATAGCACCTTCATCCAACGGTGTTATGTCGGGATAGCTGAAGCCTTTATCGCCTTACCCTCCTTTGCACCCGTGTAATGAGTAGATTATGCAACCAGAACGATAGTTGTAGGTGTTACTTTGCTCAAGGGACTTGCACCTTTCTTATAGGAATCCCCCTACTGGGCGAACTGGTTTATGTGACTATTTGATGTGTAGCTCATCTCTCGAATAGATAATTGTTCCCATCCTTGTACTGCCATGGGCTTACCCCTCCCAGCCACCTCGGTTCGCTTGTCCGCTCATCACAGCCGCGCGCAGGTCATGATTTCATCCGTCATCTCTTCGTAACTAACTTATCCGCGTCCAATGGCCTACCCATCAAGCTCCGATCCTGGAATAACACCGAAATCAAGATCAACAGCCAAAGAAACCCACCAAAGTGATAACGATAATTGCTACCTCGTTGCGTGACTGCGAATATTCTCACCTCGCCCAGAGCGCCAATGCAGGGCTCAACGTTATGAAGCGTATAAAAGGATGTAGCCTTGGGTATCATTGCTCCCCATTCCTTCCTCCCCCCACCTTCCTCCCCTACCAATTTGCTAGTCCAGGAGGTTGAGGAACGTAGCTCACCGAGCTATGCCACTCCCTTCTCCGACCATCAGATTGGTATCTGGAAGACTGCCTTCTTTTACCCATCGCTTGTTTCGATCTTCGCCTTCACACTCTTCCTAGAAGCCTGCGGCTCGACGGTGTTCTCAGTTTCTGCCGTGCGGCAAGACAAGGGCTCTGTTCCTGAGCCATGTCATGACCTGCAAGGCACTATGCCATTCTTGTCGCGAACTGCGTCGCATGTCATGCTGGCCGCTTGCTTTCATTGTGCCTGCACGCCGCTTAGATGCTCGCAGCTGAGCGTACAAGGATGGCATGGCCCAGAGGTTGACATGAGCATGCCTATCAAGAACGTCTTTGTGAGCCTGCCCGTACGCTCACCTCATTTGATTTCTTGGACAGGTAGTAGCCTACGCCCTGACGTTGTTACACTAGTCGCTGTATGTCACTATCTATCTACGGCTTCATGGATAGCTGCCGCTAGCTTATTCATACTGTCACTCCATGGGCACCATGGCACCAGCAGCCGACTTTCTGCCGGGGGACAATCAACAGACATATATGTAGATCTGATTACGGTCCGATAACTTCATCTAGGCACAAATCGTCCACATTCATGGCGCTATCTCAGTCTGTTCAGTGTCAACTAGGTTTCATGTAGGATAGGATGTTCCGCAATTTTCAATCTATGCCATTTTCAGTCCATCCGGCGGAAGACAAGTGTCCCTGATTCTGAATTATTGCACCGTGTCTTCCTATTGTAAAGGCTATTGTGCTACTATACTACTAACACCGTTATGTACGACTTGGGCATGTTGCCCTCCTCTTCATGTCATAGCCCATAAAGTACGTGAAGCCATCCATTCAAGGACTCACTTCCTAGAATAACTACGTTCCTTCCTATCTCTATACGAGTATGAATTGCCAATTGCTCGTAAATACAGCTAACTTCCCAAGTCGCTTATTCAACGGAATCACATCGGTTTGAATACTTCTTTCCTTTCGAGGCATATCACATGTACCTACTACCAAGTAATCAAATAGTTTGATCCACAATCTGATATGCGGTTTGTCCAAGTCGAAAATCTTCCCAGGTCGCGGAGTTGTCTGCGGGGCACCAAGCTCAAGAGGCGAACACGCGTACACCACACCATCAATTATGACACAATATATGCACCGCCAGACGCTACATGATACATGTTCGTACAAAGTTCGCATGATTACAGGTGGATCCAATAAAACAGCCAAGCAAAATACAAGGATAAAAAAGGTAGTGGATAAAATGACGAGTGGATAGTGATTTCAACGTGTGGTACAGTGGAACAACCGAGACGTGTGGGTGTGTTGGAAGAGATACTGACGGTCGGACAGCGAGTGATTGGAAAGCGATGACAGATTGGGTTGACAAATGAAGGGGGGATGACCAGTGGGTAGCGCTGGTACGTTTATATCCAGGCATCGTCGACCCACCAATGCTTATCTGCGCCATGTACACTCCATTCGGCCACACCAGTGGTGCTCGCAACATAGACGTACCCTCCGCTGGGATCAAAGCAGGTTCCGGCCAGATCCAGCCCGCACTCCCTATCTTCAGCGTATTCAAATTTGTTGAGAACATCCACACGGGAGTCTCGCTGATGGGGGCTAGGATGCGAGAGGCCAACAGCACCAGAAGGCGGGGTAAGTGGTCGTAATCGACGTTGTTGATGGCGTCTGGAGGTGTTGGGGTTCTGTGGGGAAAGAGTATAGCGCCCAGGAGACGCCTGTATTGGGAGATGGGTTGATGGCGACGGGGAAGATGACCGAGAAGGAGTATGAGATGATATACAATCGGACTCGAGCTCATCCACTTCCATTTCTTCCTCAGTACGGGATCGGTAGGCAGCATAGGCGGTGTTCCTTGAGTTATCTGCATCTTCTGAGTATTGCCGTGTTCGTATGCCATGTCGTCCAAGGAGTGTTTGAACGCTGTGCTCCATTTCCCGGTCTCCTAGAGCTGGGATGACCACAACATCTTCTTCATTGCGTTCGGAGTCGCGGCTGGTTCTTGAGCCCCACCGCGTGTCGGATCCCGCTGATGGTCGCGAAGGGGATGAAGAGATTCTGAAGGTATCTTCGAGAGCGAGAACAATCATAGGGGGTTGAGGTTGAGGCGATCGGGATCGTGGCACGTGATGCGGGGAAGATGATCGGTGATGCTGCGGCGACGCGGCTGCAGTCGGGCCTGTAGATGTCGTGGCAGAAGAGCGAGGTGTAGGCATACGGATTATTTCCTCTGTTTCGAATGTGCGAGCGTCGACGACATGGATAAGGGAGGTGTGCTCAGTGAATACCATGAGTTCCTTGCCAGCGATACCACCAAACTTGACACTTCGCACGCTCCAACCAGGTGCTTTAGAGTTTCCACGCGTCCAATCCCATGGATCGTCAGATAGCCAACCAGACGCCGACCCATTGCCAGGAGATGCGGGCATCCGGGATTTATCAGTCTGGAATACCTTGAGAGGTTTGGAGCTGCGAACGTCCCATACGGCTACAAGACCTTCTTGAGATGCTACAGCAAACTTGGACCCATTGGCAGAGAAGGCAGTGGAAAAGGACGCCGCAAGAGAGGACGAGTAGTTTAGTGGGTATGAGTCAGGTGGTGGGAGGGTAAGGGTATGTATGGGAGAGAATGTTATCCGAGAGCCACCACTTATGCGGTGGAGGTAAACCTTCGGCGAATCGCCTGCCGAGAGTAGGGTCCGTCCATCAGGAGATATCGAAGCTACCACTACACTCAGTAGATACCCTAGACCATAGGAGGAGTATACACACAGTGGTTGACCGGCACGTTCAAGCGCAGAATCCCAGACTCTTTCAACTGCTTGGAGTGGCTCTGCGCTCGGATCGGTACATCGTAGAACTTGACCGAGCAATCATTGTTGCTGATGCCGACTCGTGGTTCAGCGCTGGACTCGTTCGATCTCGAGGTAAGGAGCACCGAGTTGTTGATGGAGCCAGCCAGAGTTCTCTCAAGCTGCCATAGTGTTCTCTTCTTCCGGAGCAGGGAGATATGGATCTCTGCCTCCTGTCCACCGACAGCAATGAGTGTAGAGTCTGCGTCATCAATGGGAAGTGAAGCGATGGTATTTGGGGTCCAATTCAAGGTAGTAACCGTATGTGGGGACTGTAATGGGAGATTATCGCACAAATTCCGCAACAAGCGACGACACGACGCACTGAGTTTTGGGCCCTGAGATTGTGCTCGACAATGGATTGATGTTGGACGTAATTTACTACGCCTGGTTCACGAGGACATATGATAAGATCCCGCAGCTGGCTGGATATGCGATATCGTGAGCCCGGGAGGATTCAACCGCCAACGTGGGACTCACACATGTCCGATGCATACTGAGGCGGGAACGATGGCGCTCGGGGACACCAACGGGAGCGAGGGGAGGTCTTTGGCCATCGCTGTGACCTCTGCGAGTGATGGACGTCGTTGTTTGGGAAAACGTTGCTGCACTGCACGGCGCCGGTCCAGGGATAATACCAATGCACATCACGTGATTTCAAGTGGCTCGTCCGAGCCCGAGTTCTTTTCCCGACAACGTAGTGGACTACTAGTGGACTCCAAAATGCGATGGGGTCGTACGTAGTATGGCCCACTCATTTTTGCATTTTAATCACTCGGATGCTCAAATCTTTGTCTACCGAGGAACCGAAGCGATCGCACTCAGAGGACATTGTGGGTCATATTTTGGGATACCTTGCTCGGTGTAGAACGTCCTATCATTACCCGGTACACCGCAAGATAGTATAAGGCGCGATGCTGACATGGTCGGAATCGCTTCGTTGAAAACATGCCGCCTTGATGCCATCAGTGGAGGATGGATTGACGGTGCGCCTGTTGACTCTACTTTGATAATCATCGCCGATATGGGTGTCTGTGCACCTGCTTCCTTGCTGTGCACTACTGATGTGTTCTTCCTGATGGCTTTGTCAAAAGGGCAATACATGGCTTAGGAGCTCACCGTCGGTACATATTCCTTCAACCGGTGACTGATCAAATGTGTCTTCAGCGAAATCAGCATATTTCAGCGTTCGCTGACGAAATAGCTCGACAGGTATCGACTCGTGCAATGTGGTGGGGAAAATGGAATTTAGCTGGCGGCAGAAGCCAACTATAGAGACCCTACCTTCCCGGCGGCCTGAGCATCTGCTGCGCTATGTCCATGCTCCAAAAGTATGAGACCGGGTTCACGTCCCTACCATAGCAGTTTATGGCTTATTTCTCACTTAGAACCTGTTGCATCATTCCCACAGAGTCGACCTGACTGTGAATAATCCAGGTGGACCTTACCACTGCCTTAACTCGACCTCTGCTGGTCCACCCTGATTTCATGTGACCGATAGACGTACTCAATCGTTGTCAGTTCTTGAATGAGCCGTTCTTCCCATATTGCACTCTCATCCTCTTCAGAGGTGCTCATTGCCGGCCATTAAACCTGCACGGAGTGGTTGTTTCACCGGCCAGTACAAACGGGTCCTGGCGAATAGCGAACTTCCAATGGAGTCAGCGTCGTCTCGATCGTGCCTTGATGCCTTGTTTTTGTGAGCCGTCATCATTTGGATCTTGATCTGGATCTCGACTTGCGTCTGCTGTACCCAGCATCATCGCGTCGTCTATGATCCTCTGTATACCTGGGCTTAGGTCATATGCAGGTAGCATACCATCGTTCTCATAGGCGTTGCGGGATATGTCGCAGCACCAGCTACTCTCCCACCTACTCACTTTCTTTCTTTGTGAGCAATGCCTCGTCGGCGTCGCAGTCACAGCCTCTTTCCAGCATTCTCCCCTAGTATCAAGAGGGCCCATGTTGCTGTTCCTCTACCTTTCACTGCTATGCTACTCGAGTCCATGTTCAAGGGACCTACAGGACACTTGCCTTCGAAGACTATACGTTGTATCCTAAGAATTCGCACCGAGCCTATGCTTTCTCAAATGATTATCACAGTTGTATTGATATGGGGACGAGATAGTGGTTCAAGGTTCAAGATAGTCGTACACTAGGGATGCCCTTCCTACAATTGTTTCGAGAGTACTGTCATGCAAAAAAAATATTGGATCCTCTCCTTGGCTATTGTAGGAGATCGGACATTGTCCAATTCTGGATTCACCGTATTTTGTACGTATTTCATAGTCTCATTGACGGCTTGTTTCGGTCCCCACTTGAACATGCTGCGCCGCCACATTATGTCTTAGGTATTATCTTAGTTACTTACACGGCAGAACTGGTGTGTTTACTTACATATACTACCAGTATATATAGTACCTATCTACTTACTTATGAATACACTTTTCCACTCAGTTGCGGTGCGAGAGTTGAGTCCAAGAAGTCGCACGCGGCGCTGCTTGGTCGCGTTTCCGTCTTCCGTTCCGTTCATCGCGTGGTGTTCGGTTTCACATCTTTCCATCCTACTTCGGTTTTGGTGGGAACACATCCTTCCCAGTCCTCGCATTCACCCACCTGCGAACTCCTCTTCGCGCCTACACTATTTAACGAACTACCACCGATAATTCAACTCTGATTGAGCGCGGAAGCAGGAATGCATTGTTTACTTTAGTCCACGTGCGGATACGTGCCCTCCACTATTCAGACAGCCTCGCGGGAGAGGTTTCCGCTATGCCTGCAAGCTGCCCGAAGTTCTGCTCATCCAAGAACGTGATAAGTTCGTCCTGCCAAACTGAAAAGGGCCTGGGTGGGCGGACATCTGCGAGAGACAAGGTCGTGCTCATTCCATCCGCGAGTATATTCATCTTTCCAGTTACACCCGTCGCATGTCCAGAGATACCTGTCTCGATATGACTTGCGAGTATGTGGAAACTGTCAACGCTGCGCCGCGGTCGATAGGAGGTATCTAACCTATCGGGATTTGGCTGTGGTACTTGAATATTTGACCGCAATCTTGCCATGAAGGTATACTTCTCCAATTAACGACACCCATGTAAACCTCTCTGCTCCGAATGTGAAGGCTAGGGCTGGCATCGTCGAAGTGGACGTCTTAGGGGAAAGTTGCTGGCGAGCGCCTATGTATAAGAGCACTCACTATCTTATCTTATCAAGGGACCGAAATCGCCGGTAGCCTTTCGCGACCAGTCATTCACTCTACACCCTACAATACTCAACGTCGAGATGGAGATTTTTTTGCTTGACGGTGGGATCAACTCGAAGTTAGCACGAACAAGACTATGGATCTCAAGAGAAACGAGGATGTGGACCCCTCAGCATCGTCGCTAACTATGTACTATGTAGCCGTTGGACAAAAGGCCGTCTCCGTCGCTCTCGTACCCTACTCTTTTTTGCTTCATTTCTAGCGGCCCGTCGCGAGGCCCGGCGGGAGTTGCCGACGCGATTTTTCTCGGGCCCGCCATCAACTAGCTCGTGAGTGTTTTTTTAGATATAATGCTTTTCTGACCCCATTCAGTAGTTCCTACCAGGGTACCGATGAGATGAGCACAATAACGAAGTCGACAAGGGGGACCATAGGGCTAGTTCAACCACAGAAATGCCTCACTCATGACGATACCATTGGTGTACCGTTAATCCCGGTACCAGACGTTTGGTAGCGCCTGCTCGTTTCGCCGATATGTACCACGAGTAACTAATCCTACGAACGAGCACAGATGAGATGCGTTCTCTATCCTGATCGGGTACGGCTTCTGCACTATAAGGATCTCAACAGGAGCTTGATGTATGCCGTACCTTCTTCAGATGTGGAGAAATTATTCACCCGCTTCCAGAAGTGAAGCCTGCTTCCGAGTTTGTGCTCACGAAAACACATCTGGACTTTTCAGGTGAGTCGGACTGCGAATGCGTTTTCTCAGTATATTCTGATCCCCTCGGCGTTCGTGAACTGGCCCTCGAAAAGCTTTCAGGCAAACTTTCTCAATAGATTATTGAAGTCAGATTTCAGGGCCACCTTGACATAGGCCAGACTTCTGACCTACATGGAACGAACGCGAGAAGTTTGACATATCCAAAAAGCCGGGAACGTTTCCTCTATCTCCCACTTCGTAAATGAGAACGTGACGGCTTGAAATTCGTACTCTTATCTCTGGGGCGAGGGGTACGTACTACTGTGTCCGCCGACTGAATGTTGACACGAAATTGGCATCAGTTGTTGGGAAGAGTGGGATGTTTTGTGCGCATGAGGCGTATAAATTGCGAAACCTTGATGGAATCAAATAACCCGCATATTTAGCTTAAGCAAGGTCAGACCTTCGGCGGCCGCATTGCTTTGGGAAGGCCAACTTCATGATTAGGTGGGTCCCGGTGATATATTCTTTGCAAGATTCAGCGCGCAGTACCAGAAGTCGCGGAAAGCCGAGGTACTGCCTTTCACATTGACTTCTTACGTTTTCCAAGTTAACGACATTGTGTTATCACGTCGGCACAGGTGGTAGCTTTTCGAGACAAGATGACGACACCTCGCTTCTCATTAGACATCCAGAAAGGAAGAAGAGACCCCCAGTTTTCCAGGTACAATTCGGGGTCTGTCCACCTCCTCCGTTATTTTGACAACGATTGCCGGCTTCACGGCCAAAAAGAAAGACTTCCCCAAGGGGGATCTCCAATACTGCTCAACATCAACCGTCGATGTCACGGCGTCGGCTCATGCGGCAGTAACTCGAGCTCTTGGCAGCCCGGTCCTGTACCATTTGTACGGGCACATCAATCCCCCATGAGATATGAGAGTGTGCGTCCTTTCTTCCAAAGTCTCAGAGAATCCACCTTCATACGGGTCTACGGTTTATGCGCAGCACTTTTGAGACACCAAGCCTCAAACGCTCAGCCCGATCGCCCTGCACTATGCACTCCAACGTCAGTGTAAGGTTTATTTGCGTCGTTGTTGGTGGGGCCTAGCCCACACTACCAGATACAGGGATGGGCGCAATTATCACTTCAAGTTACACTCTGATATCTAAAATTATGTGTGAGCCGTTGAGACAAGTAGCGAGGTGGCTAGCTATCATTGGATGGAAATGACTCTCATGACGGTGCCACGGATCCAGGACCCAGGAAGTTGAAATATCAACAGAGGATTGACATGCGGTGATTACATACTCGCTCCTTATGGCCTCAGCGGTTTGCTATATCCCGATGGCTACTTCCTATTGTTTTCTGTTAGATCGAAGGAAGTTTTGGGCGTGTATATGATGCCCGCTCGCTTCTCGGTTTTGGTTACATTGCCACCTCATTTTTAATGGCGACCAGACACGCAGAGGGGTCAGACCCTTCCCGGCAAAACACTTCTTAGCACGAAATTGGTTCCGTGTCAACGGCCGACTGGCGCTGAGACGTTCCGATCTACGTACGGAAGCTTTGATCCATATTTAAAGCCTGGATCCCTTCGGCGGGTTCAATGCCCAAGGAGTGAGGTGCCTTATCGACGGCGTACGGCAATACAGGATAGGGACGTGGAACAATCCATACAAATGGCAGTTAAATAGATGAATTTAAATTTACCTCCTACTTCACATATCAGAGTTCATGGCCACCGTACCACGGCATCGGCGGTTTCCAAGACGGACCCGTTCAATATATATGGATCAGGTGTGCGAAAGAGCCTCTTCCATTAAGGGCTAGGCACAAATACTATGACTTCTCTCAGGCTGATAAGGAGCTACGGATGCCACGACATTGGCTGGTGATCATAGGTCCATATGATCCTGAACCTTAATCGCCTCAGTGAGTTCATCACAATGAACTCTGTTTTTTTAGGTTCGGGAGTGTTACATCAGTACAACAAATGGGGGCTTGCACGTTTAATTGCAGTCTGCTGCATGATGTTGTCCGTGACCGTGCTTCTTTGACTTAAACTTGTGCCGCTTGAGGTCTGACTTAGTAGTAAAAGCCGAGCCACATTCACAACCAAATGGCCGTTCGTCATTGTGAGCTCCGAGGTGACCTTACAGAGCCGAAGTAGAAATAAATCAGAAAAGGTGTGAGTGACCGTTATTGCAGACGTACGATAATAATTATGCCTGGCTGTGAAGCCTCTATCACAGTACTGGCAGAAGAAACGGTGCGGGTTGACACGTCTCTTCTCAGCAGCGTCGGACACGGCCTCGGTGGCTAGTTGCCTTGAGGTGGGCGACGGAGTCGTGGAAGCTTCCATGAGTCCGTGCTGAGCGAACGGCACTATCGGAGTGATCTTATCAGCGACTTGAAAACGAGGGTTGGAAGCTACATACGAGAATTGTTCTGCGGTCTATCAAGCCCATTGAAGGGGGGAGAATGATTGTAATCGTCAGGAATGCTGTCGAGTGCTTGCGCGTGGTTGTGATGGGCCTCGGCGATCACTATTCAAGCTATCTCAGCACAAATGGGATCCGCAGTGCAGGGTTCACGTACAAATGGTTTGAGGATCAAATCTTGTGCACTGTGACTGCGGAGCGGGGCATATCATGTACGATTGCTGGTCATATAATCGTTGGCGGTTGCGATCGAATGGGTGACCTAAGTAAGGTGGGAAGAATTGCTGAGGCTCGCCCGCATGGTTACTGTACATATCTTGTGGGACGGCAGGTTGTGGCCAGAGGGATGGGCTTTCTAGATTTCCGGCAAGGCTGTCGTCTATGCGTCCAGGTCAGAACGTGCCGGGAGACTTGGACGAACGGGGCGTACTCATCATAGTGATAGACGGGTCGGCTACCTGATAACTACCTCCTTGAAGAGAGGTGCCTTCCCGGTAGTTGTAGTGGTATTCCGGGCGGTCGTAATGTTCCATCCGGTTTGTACACTCTTGCAAGATGATGGGTATCTAATGCACCGAAAGCTCGCTTTATGTTTCAGACTTTGTAGTGCTCAGGGAGCCCCCAGATCACTGAGTCGTTGTTCGGGGAAGGCCTGGAGGTTAGTGAAGCACGTCCTACAACAAAGGGAATTTGATCACATCTGCACGGCTATTTTCTGGGTAGACATAAACAATGTACGTACTTACAACTTCGAACCTGTTGCTCGCTGCCATAACGGCACGCGGAGATCTGAGCGAACGATATTTCGCTTCAAATACTAATAGTAAGAGCGATTGCCCCAAATCATGATGGGGTGGGAGAAGAACCATATTGACGAGCGTGCATCGCGGTCAAACTGAAATCAGGATAAAACCCCGCAGGTTTGTAAAAAGATATGCTCGAAAAGTGAAAACTTACCAAGTCAACGGTTCGAAATTGACGATTTTAGGAAGACAATGGAAAGGGAATCCTGAGTCTACTGAATGTTCATGAAGGTACTTCGGTTACGACTGATAAGCCTACGGATGGAGAACCAGAGATTGGTGACCATCGTTGAAACGAGGTACATATCCCGTCCTGCCAATCTGGTCTGGCTGATCCTGGGGAATGTAGATGGATTCTAAGATGATGAAAGAATTATCGTGGCCGAAGCGTTCTGCTGCGACCTTGCCAGAGGTTCTCACGCTTGGTCTCGCAGTGACCAGTCGGTCTCGCTGGGAGAAAAAAGGCACTGACATTGGGATTGCCCGTAAATTTTTTTAATGAACGGGCCAGAGTGTTGACAGCAAACGCCGCCGCCTCGTCTGGGCTCCTTTACGACTTCAGTTTTCCGGCGATGACC
Source organism: Pleurotus ostreatus (assembly GCF_014466165.1). Lineage (NCBI taxonomy): Eukaryota > Fungi > Basidiomycota > Agaricomycetes > Agaricales > Pleurotaceae > Pleurotus > Pleurotus ostreatus. The sequence continues at coordinate 325,300 of NW_023503162.1, read as the reverse complement.
ACCTTGTGAGTCCCTAGAGCCCTTCCCATTTCACAATTAACTGCGACCATCTAATTTATTCAAAGATACATCGATCACATATACTATTTTCCTGCTCGGGGTAAAATGTCGTGCAAGGAGATGTGCTCCCTAACAAAGGTCCTCCGAGTGAATCGCCATCCTCCTTACTAATAGACGGGGAAGTCGCATCATTGCTCAGACTTGAGGGTAAGCCGGTGTCTGGTTTGGAGTGGAGATGGCAAGGGCCGCACCATCTGGGGGCATGGGGACACTATAGCCGACGCCGTTATTCTGTAGGGCGGAAGCTTGGAGACTTGGTTGCTGGTGGTTGGCTTGCTGTGGTAATTGAAGGTGGGCATGCTGATGGTTCGCCTGCAGCTCAGGCTTTGGAGGCATTTGAACGCCCTGGTTTGAGGAGGGGTGGGAGAAGGTTGCATCTTTAACGGACTTGGACCACACCGGAATTCCTCGACTCGTTGCAACACAAGCCATGATTCCCAATATCACGGAGTATCCAATGACTGGTGAAAGCGTTAGGCAAAAGGAACTACGACAGAGGGGATGGCGGCGTACGAAGCACAAAAACCGTCCAGGACAGGCCCTGGATAGCAGTAATCTGGCTACAAAGCTGAAGGTAGAAGGCTGGGGAAGACCATCAACGCTTTTACCCACAGCACAGTATCAAACTTCCTTACGAATGTACGCAGAACATCCCAAGGGGAAGTTGAAGTTGATGACTCTCGTAGCGAACACCGCGACCACGACCCACGTTGCCCAAAGAATACCTGGTGGAGAATGAGCGGTGATAATACGGATCGGGATGCACGACATACTCAACGTCGTGACTTCCACCCATATCATAGATGTGATGGCATTTTGTCGAAATGCACCTACACTCAATCTACGGGAACGTTATACCGATGTCCCAGAAATGATGCGACAGCGGGACCTACATTATGGAAAGCGCAACTATAGTGAGAGGAGCAACAACGAGGTTTATTATCTCGAAGGGTGCGATGCCTCCCAGGAATAAAATGCTCGTATCTGTGGTGCGGGCACTCAAGCCCAAGACGGCGACGGCGAATATCAAGGATAAACCTAGCATCAGAGTAAGTGATATAAGGCATATACCGTATAGTGCCGCTCACCGAGGACGATATAGCGAGCGATGTAAACGATGACCGACATTGTAGCGACTATTGAGGGGAGGTCAAGAAGCGAAGAATCTTTCGAGGCGGTTAAATTTGCTTTTATGACTTCCTGAGGCTTTGATCAGATCCGGCGCTGGCCTAACAACGCATCACAAGGCTGATGACATTGATGGGCAAGCGGCTGATGTGACACCAGCAAATGGAGGCCTCAAGCTGAGGTATGGTCGTCGGAGGATTTGCAACAGCCAGGAGGGGCTCCGAGGATAGATACCTTGCAAATGAAGCATCAAGGGAAGATAAAAGTACATGTTGCGAAGGGCGCACTCACAATGTACGCGAGTGCGATATGAGGCAGCGGTCGACACATAAGGAATGATGGGATGTACACGCGACTAAGACGCACGGGAGAAGCAGTCTGCCACATTGAAACAACACAGCTGATGATAAATCAAGGAAATGACAATGTACGTATATCTAAAAATACAGCATGGAAACAGGATAATTAACGAACAATAAGTTACGTCGATGTATGATCGAACGTACCCAGGAGCTATGCTACAGCATGAATAAAAGCCTGCAAGCGTCCATAAGGTGATGATAGCAGGTGGGAGTGGCTCTCCAGTTGCGCAAGGCAGTGTGCAACACATACATGATCAAAGAACCATCAGATCATACATGGATCCTCTTCGCATTTCCGGCACGGGTGTCTTCTGGAGATCGCATCCGTTTGTTGCCTCGATTCCACGCGACCTCGCGTTCGCCCGTCAAGTTAGACGCGCTTAATGGAGGCAGAAAGTATTTTTCTATGGAGGGCATGGTCTTACTGGGTTGTGCCAGTCTGTCGGAGCCTGTACCGACCCTCGTGCGGTTGGGGTTATTGACATTTTGGTTATTGGGACTGATCGGCGAGGAATGAACCAAGGAATCTAGTGTGAGCGCCGTACCGCCTGGTGTGCTTGGTATATCATTGCCGTGGGGGTCGCCAGCACGTCCCGTGGACCGCGGGGGACATTTCTTGTACTGTATCGGGGTTAGAGCAAGAAAAGCCAGGCACCAAAAGAACACGCACAGTCTCTAACTCTGGTTTACCCCGCCACCGGCTAACTGCTTCACAAAATCGGACAGCGGCACGCTCGACAGGCTCCGCCGGATATTGCCACGCGAGGTCTTCCATGTGCGTAGAGAGATCAGGGGTAGATGTAGGAATGTCGTAAAACTTATTCAAGGAGAATAGAGATCAGCCACATGGGGCCAAGGGGGATACAGCAAAATCTAAGACTTACACGCCGCATTCGATCCATCATTTCATTTGCAAACTCTTCTTCAACTGGACTACGGCTTATCGGTCTCTGACTTCCATCCGCGGCGGGCCCGGCGGCGGAATCCTCGTAGTTTCGTAAGGAAGGGAACAAGATACGAGTGGCATCTTGAAGAGCTGGTAAATCATCTGGATCAAAGTCCTCAAAAGCCTTGGACGATGGATCTTCGGTTCCTCCTTCCTTCGAATGGTCGTCTTCTGATGTTGCAGCCTCTGAGTCGTCCGAAAATTCGTCCGATCCACTCATGCCTAACCCAACGGTCAATAGACACTCGATAGCCTCTACACCACGCCACCCAGCTGTTAAGTAGCCCTCTAAAGCTGCGCGTGTCAAGAGACCGCTGGTCAATAGGTACCATTCACGCGACGGTTGAAGGGCGTATGCATACGGTGCCGTCTTGGATTGTGAAGCAGAAGCTTGGTTTGGTGTTTGCGGAACAGGCGGCGCATTGGAAGAAAAGCTGGCCCTCCGCAGCACCGGAGAGGTAGGAGGAAACATCTGAGGCAAGGAACTGGTGCTTGCAGCATTATAGTCTGAACTAACGCTGCCTCCACGATCGCGGGACGACGAAGCGAAGCTGGAAGGCTGGTTGGAGCCTGACGTAGAGCCTGCCATCGAAAGTCTATCTTCTTCCATCTCACGACCGAGTTCGAGGGCGACCAAAGCAGATAGCCTCATAAATCTCGGAATTAACTCAGAAAGCTTCGCATTCCCGGCTCCAGTACTACCTGATGAGCGAGATTCGGTTTGACGGTTGCCTAGCGCTGGCTTTCGGCGAAGGCATGAACCACCAACCCCAGGACGCGCCAAACCGGAACCTATTCCACTACCATCTTGCCATCCACTGAGCGCCCCTCCTCCGGTTAACGAAGATGTACTGTTTGTCTTTGGATATGTGCTCGTATACGAAGAAGCCGGATTATAGGATAGGTTATACGCCGAGGACGAGGGCGTGTAAACGGAAGGTGAAGGGGCCCAAGCTTGGGGTGTGGACCCGGGCGTTAAGTGCGTTACCATAGGGGACTTGGAGTAGGAACTATGTCTATTCCCACCACCACTTTGTCCTAATTTCGTGCGAGACTTGGCCTCGACACAGATCTCGCAGCTGGTGTGAAGGTGCCGCGGACAGCGCAGGGCAGGAGGAGCATTCGCTGTACTTGGATCAGCACCTGCTGTGTATAACGCAAAGACTCTATCGGTAGGTTTGGGGCGAGCATGATACGGTAGATCGGAGGAAGCGGGGCTGGAGGAGATGGACGAAAGCTTTTCTAATGCTGGGGGCAAATGGTGTCTACTGTCAACGGGGGTTGCAATTTCCTTGTCGTCTTTCATACGTTGCTGATGCCGGTACGGGGGCGGAGGAGCTTGGCGTGCAAAGAAGTCGTTGATCATGGTTCCCAACGACAGCCTCAGCCTGACGCCGTTCGGTAGGACATGCGGGTGTTTGGAAGGCCCAAGCTTGGGCGAGGTTGGAGGAGAAAAGACGTCCTCATCATCGACCGGGTGTACTGTAACCGGTGGCTGATCAAGCATCGCCGTAACGACCTTTTCCAATCCTTCGGCTCGTAGTCTCAAGCTTCTGGCTAAAGCTAAGTCTTGAGCTCCAATGCGGTCTTCTTCGTCGTCGTCGGTCGGCCGTAGGGCACGCGATTTCAAGTGATCCACGTCTTCACCATCCGAGCCCACTTGCTCATCCTCTTCATAGTTCTCCGGACGATGGCGATGGGTGTAATGTATTGAGGAGGGGCCGCCAGTACGATCTGTCATACCGAGTTCTGCGCGAGCTTGGGCAAACCTCGTTCTTCCTGCCTCAAAGTCAAGCATCAGTGCCCATGCCATCAAACAGACGCCCCCGGACGAAGTTCGGAGGAGGGTTCAACATTAAGTTTTGGGTTCCTGACGATCCATCATGCCTCCGGAGCCCCGTACACATCTCGAACGCGCTTCACAAGGAGCTCTACGATATAATCTGACATAGGTGACTTACCATGAACCCAAAGCATATGATCTATGATTAACGTTCGCGTCGACTTCTCTCTCGGCGGTATACTGTGCAGGTGGTGGGCATGTTTGTGTGCTGGCGCTCTGAATCCCGAAGCTGGGGGCTTTGACGATGATGGGATTGCTGAGGATGCTGCATTGTTCTGCGTGGCTGTCGCAGATGAGACGCGGGAAACTGAAGGCCCATTATTGTATGATTGGCTGAACGCCGGGCCCAGTGTATACGGGTTCTGGGGGCTGGCCATGAGACCTTGAATGGGGCCGAAAGTGGAGGATCAAAGCGACGGTGTCCAGGTCGCCGCAGGATTCAATGTTATGCTGCTAATGTGTGGAGGAACAAGTCGGAATAGGGTCTCAGCATTAAGGGTCCCTGAACTCCGATCCCTTCTCTTCGGCTTTAGCCGAGGGGCGCTTACTTCCCCAGTGGAACGCTGGCACTAGTTTTCCGGCGACCTAGGAGAATGGAACTAGAAATACAGAGACGGTGGCTGGTCCGGAATGCGACGATTTTCCTGGAGATTACCAACGCGTGTCTGAATCAAGTCCGAATTCCAAGGGATTAGTGTCCGCATGGCGGTACGAATCTCAGCCAAGTTCATAGAAAGTGTGGGCCTAGTAGAGAGAGGACAGCGTGTTGTCGGATAAAGGGACCAAGAACGACAGCTTCAAATACCCATCTAGTCTCATTCCCCTGCACCAATCTTTAGTTGCGAACTATGTGCGCAGCCTGGCGTGAAGCACATCGGTCGCATGGGGCGAGCGTTGGCAACGGATACGTAGTCCCCTGGTACGACCGAGAGTCGGCGTATTCCTTTCCGCCGCGTACAATATGTCAGCGCAAGGAACGGTACTGAATGGGGCTACATCCTCAATTGTATTGGACATGTTTCATACGATACAGGACAGAGTAAGCAGACAGACCACTCGGCCGATTGATAGCTACAACCTTCGACTATCGGATCACGGATGCCAGTAGCATACTCATATCTGGTCCAGCGGAGAGATCACGGAGGCGAGATCTAATGAAAGCCTCGGAGAGCAACATGTTTCAGGCCCATTAGCTCTGAGTAATATGCAGATCAGAGTGATCGTTATTGCTGCGAAGGCTAATCTGTGCAATATTCGTGCTAGTCATTCTGACGTCTCTTTCCGGCCAACATTCACCATCCCATAATCTAGTTCCCGTGTAGGCCCAAACTGACGCGATGTGCAGTGATGTAGGATATTGAATGTGAGTTAGCGGCAGAGAACGTCCAATGTACGCCGAGTCAGGAAATTTTCGGTATCGATATCCCTTGGTATATGTATATGGGCTCACTAGAACCCTCGGCGCGTCGGAATTTTACCATGTCATCATATAGCGTTTGTCCTCCTAGTAGTCAGATTTGACTAGCCACAGAATGTGTTTCGATTCAGCTACGGCAGATATCTATGGGTTAGGACAGACCTCATTCATTCCTTTCTGCTTCCGCACCATTGTCCTAGCGTCTGTCCCAGCAACTTTTTTATGAAGAATACGATCCGATCACCACCGCGCAGTTGCGGAAAGAAATCTTGAGGGTACTGTGGGAAAGTCGGTGGCAAATTAAAACTCAGCGCCGCTCACCTTCGGAACATCTCACCGATTCATTTGTTCGAATTTGAGAACACCTTCGAGCGACTTGTCTTGTGACGAGCTTCGGGCCTGCGCTTAGAGGCGGGACTGCGTGGGGGATATCCGTAACTCAGCCAGTGATATAGTCCAGTCTTCCACGGCTCGATATCACTGCCTTCATAGGTAAGCTTTTTAAAGTTCATGCTACTATGTCAACACTGAACTAATGATATTCTGTGCCCAGTAACTTACGCTTCTCACGCCCGGAAGCCGGCTTCCTCCAGTACTGATAGATCTTCGTCGTGTTGCCCCCGTCATGATCGCAACATGATCGTGCCGAATCACCAACGCGAGACCTCGTGAAGCCTGAGGAAGAGAACGACCTGTCATGTCCTAGCTTGGTCTGACAAACGTGGACGTCAATCAGTGACAAGGATGATTAACGAATTACTTACAGTCGCGGGACTTCTGGTTCTGAAGCTTATTAGGGTTCTCTCTGCCAAGTCTCGATAGCCTCCACGGGAACGCGTCGTCGACGGACAGTACACCAGTATGGGGGAGGCTCGAAATATAGATGAACCTAATACATCATCCATCAAGCCACTGTCGTATATCGCGTGCGGTTCCATTCCAATGAAGTCACATGTGTGATTTTGACTTGGAGTCAACAGTCGGCGTTGCTGGGAACTGCTCTATGGTTTTCGCCGTCTCACCCACGACGAGCAGCTCTGACGATCATATGGAGCAGATAACGCAGCACGCTCTTCGTCCGAATAATTATCACCGTGCAGAATCTTTTGACCAAGGGTTTGGTAGGGCCCATCTTTGAATCCATCCACTTCGAACTACGCACACATGTACGTAGTTTCTTTAGCGCCCGATGCACTGGATCTACCCCCTTGCTACAAGTATGGCTTACGAATACTGCTATCAGACCGCTTTGTGCAACCCCACGACGATGTAACCGACGGTTCCAGCCGTTCGTAGCCCCTACCGGATAATGGACATAGTCCAGTCCTCTCCGTGAAGCACTGTGAAGCCAGGACCGCCTCCCATCACGAACAAACTAGCCGCTACTACCCTATCCGTAGGGGATGTAACAATCCACGCAGATTCCTTTCCCTTTCCCGACATCGCGACGGGGGGTTCACGGTTGAATGTCCGTGCGTTTGATCTTTGACTTCTCGATGATCATGAGTTTATTTCTGGCACAAGACCCTTTGACGCTCATGGGTTCGGCCTACACGACCCAGCAGGGTGTCAGCTCAAGCTGAAGGAGCAGAGTAGCGGACCGCCTCATGCCTCAGAGAGGTTGGACTCATACCAGCTAGTTTTACGGTTGTGATAGCTCATCCTACCCACAAATAATTCCTTGAATTCTCCCCCGCCGTCAGATAGGCCTCCATTACAGCGACAGATTAAAGTTACGGTGGCTTGGCCATTTTATAACTGCTGTACCATCGTCCGAACTTAACTCTCGCAACTAAATACTCTTACCCCATAAAGCGAAAGCAGTTTCACGCCACTTGCAGACCCTCGTTGGGATCGGATGAAGGTTCAACAAGCGATATCGAATCTCATCGCGCAATTCGCATTTCTGCTAGCTCCGCCTTAGTACCAATACAGGCTCGGGGACCTCACTATGCCTCTACCAGCATTGATCGTAATTGTGTTCGCCGGCGCACAACCTCTCGCAGTGTTTACATGTTAATCACACGCAACGAAGACTATTGGAACATGTATGGATGCAGTGTCTTGGGAGCTTCGGGTCCTGTGGCAAAGGTCAATCCCGCTGAGTACTCTATCATTTTCTAGCCTATTCGGAGATAGAGATGTCAGACTGCGGCACCGTTACTAGGGCGTAAAAGGGAGGGAGATTACATTCGGGTGAATTCCAGCTACTCATCGAACCCGGTACGTAGTCGGCGAAACAGGACGCATCCCCTCCGATCGAATTGCAATCAGGTCAGTCTCTAGGATGAAACATGCGGATTCGATTGGATGGGCGATGTCGATGGATGTGTGGATGCGAGGATCCGGTGCATTTGTTCTCTACATACGGCAAGATCCAAACGACCCATACGTTATAATGAGATGTACTGGCGAGGACATAATCAATTTGTTGGATCAAGTCCGTCGAACTGATATGGCACGAGTATGCTGCCGCGCGAAAGATCGATGAATCTAGAGGCAAAATACTGAGATACCAAACCCGGCTAGAGGACCATTATGGACGCTGGAAAGTCCTGGAAGACTTGTCGGGAGTCATGTAGAAGCGATTTAGTCAGACGTGTTTAGCAGTGAAAAGGTGACACAAGTTGGACACAAGGGGAGGCAGGCTGTCAGATCTTCAATCCTTGTCCTTCCATGCAGTATTTTTTTCTGTGCCTTTCACGTCCAAGATCTTCTGGTTGCATCTTCTAGGATCATATTGGCGCTGCGCTGTACTACGCCTGTTGGTGGGAGTAAGTATCGCGTGGTCAGTTGTTAGATCACGTACTACTCGGACATCCAACAACACGTAGACGTGTAGATATTCCGCCAAGTTTTGTGCGATGACAAGTTGAGCGAGGCGTCCAGCGCCTCGGGGTTTCAATGCAAAAGTATGGATGGCATGTGGGAAAGTTGTGGTGGCACTTCTTCCTCCAATCAGCAAATTTACCGGCGCGAAGGACAAGGCTAAATTCCTTCTGCCAGTGTATAACTACAGCTACATACAGAATCGCAAAGGCGACGAAACAAGTTTGGAGAACTTCAGCTTGGCTCGCGCCGACGGCCGTGTTTGAAAGCGCTGGTGGGGAAGACAGAGTGGCTATGCCCTAGTCCGGCGACAAGCCGACTATCGAATCAGGCGTCGACTATTGATGGCTATCTACGATCTTGCAGTCATCCCTCGTAAGCCTCCTCGAAAATCCACAAAAGACTCCGAACCTGATGATGAGAAGTAACGATGGACTTATGACCTTTACTTAGAGCACTGGACGCGAGCTGATGTCCATTCCATAACCATCGCCATCGCATTCCAGTCCAATGCGCAAGCTGGTATGCTCGCAACAATCTTTTCCGTCCCGTAATTTACTCGGGATATATGATCTCGAGTCCAACGAGCGATGGAGTCTTCCGGCGTGTAAGTAATCCACCGGACGATCTTTCGATTTCCAATCGTATATTCCTTGGCTCATTTGCTGTTACTATGTCTAGGAAGCACAGGTCTCTCTACCCATTCTCCCGTCGTGATCGTCGTATACTGTCCTCGCTGGTTTGGAACCAAACAGAGGCCCACAGCCACTCCTTGTTCCTAGAACGGGAATCGGGGTCATCGATAATCGGGATTTCATCCTATGTTATGTGACAATTCTCAATCAACGAGGAACCAGCACCGAGGCATATGTGATTCTGTTGCAATCATCCGACGAAACAGGGGCGGCTATGGAAATACCAGTTCGCATTTCTCGTTCGTTTTACCGCCGGCGCTGTTAACTCTTGCACACTGCCAAATTCTCAGTTTAAAAGAGAGAGGTCGTCTCCTTTGCAAGAGTACCACCTGACCCCTTCCGAAGTTTGATTATCCAATGTCTCTCGAAAGCCAAGATTCGCAGTCGGACTGGAATTGCAACCTTCAAGGCCACGCACGCACGTCGAGTAAGTCGGAATATTGTAGGAGTTCTTGGAGTAATCTAACCCGATTATTACAGACTACTCTTTTAGGCGTCCTAGCGCTCAGCACACGACATCTGATGCGAGGCCTGTCATTGGTCCTAACATGAACGCTGTGGATCAAGTTCCGCAATACCCTTCGCCATACTTTGGCACCGACGCTCTTGTTTACCCTCATGGACCGACTAACCAACAACAGTTCAACGAAGTACTGAGTTTTCACCCTCAGAATCATGTAAATGACAATGGTGGGTGCCTCTAAGTCTGCTACCCCGTCTCACGAATGTATGTTGAGTGGCCTTTTCAGGTGAAGCTACCGGTCACTGTTACGGGCATCGAGGAGTGCAGCAACAATACAGCAATGCTGACGGTTACACTTGGGCTCACAGTGGCGCACAGTGCACCTATGGTAGCTTCCATCTTCTATTTCCCGTGCCCAAGCACTGAACATATGTGTAGTCCCATCCCCGCAAGACGATTACGTGTGTTCTGAGCCTTCTGCGACCTCACCAGCAATGAGAGCAGTAGCCACCCCAGCCGTCATAGTCGCTGCTGAAAGACGACGTGTCAATCCACACAGATTCTTCTGCCAATACTGTGAAAGAGGATTTACGGCGATGCACAATTACAGACGTACGTCTTGAGAGTTCGCGCCTCCAATGCTCGCTAATTTCGTGCCGCATTAAGGTCACATTGGAGCTCACAATGATGAACGCCCGTTCGAGTGTCACTGCGGCTCAGCCTTCACGACTAAATCAGACTTGAAACGCCACCAGCACAGGTCCAAGAAACATTCCGATGTCAATGACCCGCAATTGGCCGCCATTAGAGAATAGATCAAGCCATTACTTCGCTTGCATAGATATTAGCGATCCATGATGTATAGACTTGCTTTATACATTGATCGGCCCCTTGGGGAAGACTCTTCAACGTCTTCGATGCTGATGACAACTTAGAGGTGCGTGGCGTAGGATTTTGCTCCGCGAGAAAACAGCATGTGTAGGAAGGCTGTTAAGGCATCGAACAATCAATCTGGTCGTGAATCCTTGGTGATTCCGAGATCTTTTCGTCAGGAACTAGCATAGATACGTGTGGAACAATGTCGGGGATCTAGTCCGATGAATGGTGCTCATTCGGATGTCGGAACGTTGGTGGCGTCAGACTGTCGGTTGAGTCATTTTTGCGACGCCAGTCCCTCCAGTGCCCCTCAGCACACACTGTGCTCTGAAGTCGGCCAAGAGATGAGAATGTGTGACCTTGTGTACCTCAATTCTGAAGCAAGAAGTAACCCCGACGCATGTGATTGCCCCTTTAACCCCGCGAAAATTGCCATACTACCACCAGGGCCAGCATGTAGCTATTGTACATGAAAATCGAAATTGTGTAATTTGATACAGAGCAAACATTGTACTTAATGGAAAACGTAGACAACAGAGCAGATGCTTGGAATTCCCCGACCGTTGCCACAGCGGGACTAAGTCGACTAACGAAAACTGATAACACAAAGAACAGCGTGCAAAGCATTGGCGAGATTTCAAATGACGGGAAAGCGTTGGAGGGTATTCTTTGGAGTCAAACTTTCAGACGGCATCAGGGGTTAGTTCACGGCAAGTGGATTGGATTCGCGTCTTCAAGTGGCGTTTTCGGTCGGCCTTCGTCGTAAAGGAAGCACCGCAACGGCAACCAAAGGGCTTTATGCCTCGATGAGCGTTTTCATGGCCTAAAGCAGACGAAATGTTCAGCACAAACGTGTCCATGCGAGAAAATAAATGCCCAACGCGTGAGGTTATGCTTTGCAGTTAACATTACTCCACACAGTTCACAGCGAAACGTCGCTTCCTTCTTCCGTTTCAATCCGGCTGCCCTTGCAGTAGCCTCTGAGGTCACCTTTTCCCTGAACCTTGAGCCCTGACGCGTAATCGAAGCCACTGACTCAGTCGCGTGCAATTCCTGGGGTGAGACGATCCTTTCTGGAACGGGAGGCCATATATAACCGTGAGCGACCCCCGGGCTACGACTGGCAAGGGGTGAATATTCCCTAGGGGAGTATGCGCTGCGTGGCAGCTTGTCGAATAGCGGGGATGATGGGGAGAGCTGCTGTCACCACCAAAAGGCATGCGGTGTCAGAACCGATATCTAATCACTTCACAACCAATGTACACTTACATCAGAACGAGCAGCGGAAGTCGGGCAATAGGACCACGTAGACGTGGTAGATGACGGAGACGCGAATCCCGGCACCGGGCTTGGCGTATCCAACAATGGTGGTTGAGGTATACTGATGGGGTATAAGCCGGCTCGACATTGTGCACCACTTTGAACGGGCTGCTGAAAATAGTGCATCGCTGCATGGTGAGGCACTGGACTTGTTAGGTATTCGTTGTGCCCAGACGTTGTGGCTGCAATACTTTTGTCACGTCAAATAATTTGGGTTCTCGGGTTTCATACCTCCATGGTCGCCATAAGTATAACTTCCCTCAGCAGATTCGTATGGGTGCCTGTCCATGTATGGGAGCACTTCAGCAACTGTTTCGGGTGAGACTTGGGTAAACAAAGCCGCAGCTTAGAGAAACAGACGTTAGGTGAAGTAAAAGTGTCATCTAATTTGTACCTTGGCGTTCGAAGGTACCATAGTCGGAAGCGCTGCGGCTAGGTTGAGGTCGCATGTCCTTGCCTTGCCAGGAGCCGGAACTGTTGGAGAAGGTGTGACCTAATGATAATCTGGAAGGGATTTAAGGGTCTACCTTTCCACCACAACCCTTTCTGGACCAGTATAAGGACCTTTGATTCGGTCGGAAATGTTGTCGTAGGAAGACATGGATGGTGAAGGGATGTCGCGCTCCGGTCCCCTTTTAAAAGAACTGGTACAGCTTTTGCTATTGCGGACGTAGACCACATAGACCAAGTCCTTGTACCAGTTCTTAACAGCTGAAGATGATACTATTAAGGAGCGCAGCAGACACGAAAGAGCTCTTGATGCCCATCCTGTCTAAAAGGCTATAGGTTTCGTGCATAGCAGTTAAATTGCAGACGTACGAATACCATTGCTAGATAGGAACCTCGTGTGTGTCCAAATATCTGCAACGCAGCGCCTACTTGTCATGAGGAGCGCCCGACATTGCTAAGTAGGGGATATACATTAGTGAGTAGTTGTCTATCAGCGAACGCGCAGTCACATACTTGGAGTAGTTGGTTGGTATTCGAAGTGGAGACGCCGGTATCACTTGCGTCGTTTTCTGTCGAGGACGACATCGCACAAACTGTGCAGCGTGCATTCAGAGCGGAATTGGGGCTTTCGCTGGTCGTTTATTGGGGCCTCTTATATTACGACTGACAATCGTGAGCAATGATGAATCGCTAAAAAGGCCTGAAACCGATTCTGAGTATCACTGTTTGAAGGGATCCTGATTGTCACTCCATATCACCATTTGTGGATCATCGGGAAGTTTGGCAAACACTTCGAAGAAAATCATCATGATGAACAACTTGAAGACCCGATTTGCGTGGCAACTTCGTTGCGGAAACTCTGAATGCAATGGATGACTCGTGGTACCTGCCTTGCGTTGGTCATCTTCTTCTATCACAGCCTGTCCATGGCCTTGGACTGCGATATTTGGTTGCTTGGTCTGGGACGTGCCGAAAATCGAAGCTACGGGGGTGCTCAAGGTCTCAATCAAGGAAAAGATATCATCAAACTTACTTCGACGTAAATCCCACGTGTGCCAAGAGCACGGGGCTCGACAGTATACTGACCATTATAAGGATAGGGTACGATACATACAGCCCTGGATAGCAATGATGAAAACAAAAAGCAAGCAATATGATACGAAGACATATGCACAAATGAAATATAAGCTATTGAGAATTTGGCGTGTGTTACTATGGGGTATATCGGTCATGGGGTATCTCTGTGAGCGCGGGAAGTCATGAAAGAGATGGTGGTGGCATATCTCATTGTTGATCAAGGTCGATAGGCGGACCTTGACAATCAGGCTTGTTCTTGGATCGGTCGATATGACGTTTGCGATCAGACTTGCTAGTGAAGGGAGTTCCACACGAGCATAGGTAAGGACGACGGCCTTCGTGGGCATGAACATGACCTATAGTAGTGTGTAAGCTTCATAAACAGGCATCCTTAGGCATAGCGATGTGACTTACGTTCGTAATTGTGCCGAGCTGTGAAGCCTTGGGGACATTGGGGACAGAAGAACTTGTATTCTTTCACTCGACGCTTATCAGCTGCGGCTCGAGTAGCATCGGAGGTGACGGTTGGCCTGGCTGGACTTGTGGAGAACGGCGCCATGGGTGTCATTCCGGGTTCCGATTTTACAGCCACAGAGGCTAAGCGCTCCTCGACCAAGGGAAGATGAGTGCTGTTGCTGTACTGTGCTGGAATGTCGTACTTGCTCCTCGAGCTGCTGACAGAGATACTGCGCTTTAGAAGAGGGTTTTCCGCAAGGGGGACATGGTTGGGAGAGCCTGCAGGCACGGTACGGTTGCGGGAAAGGCCAGGGAATGCATTGATAGCAAGAACCTGATCTTGAGAGGACTCTTCGGATTTGACGGGATATCCGTTCGTATCCAGTAAAGTATACGACGCGGAATTAAGGTCCACGTAGGGATTGTTATATTCCGAGGAAGGGGAGGGTAACTTCGAAGGTTGAGGATATGGGCTGTGCCTGCGAGAACCGGGCGTGCTTCTGATGATACCTCGACCTCGAGGGGAAGATGTCACAGAGCCACTGCGCTGCCGTGGACTGGGCTCGGCTGGTATGACTGGAACAGATAGACCAGATTGATATGATGCGAGCTGCTGGGGGCTAGTGAGGGATTGTTGAGCGAGGTATATTGGACTAATATTGGACTGAGATCTAGAGGATTTGCGGTGGCTAGCTAGCAATTGAACCATTGACGGCTTCACCGAAACACCTGTGTCGCTTTTGCGACGACGGGGATCGACTTTGGTTATAGGATCAATCCAGTGTTGATCGGGACCCAGAGCACCAAAGAGTGTAGACGACGACGATCTCATCACAGGTTCCATAGCTGATTGAGGAGTGTCATCAGAAATAGCCGAATCGTAGGCGTCGGCAGTTTGGCTGTAGCTGAGTTGCAGCGCAGAGATTTCGGCTTCCGAGAGCACTGACGAAACTGAAGTAGCGGGGAAGACATCTCTTGGGGCGACAGTTGGTACTGTCCCTTCGTGTGTGTTGCTCCGGGGCCTGCCAGGCCTGAAGGGGACTTGAAGAAAGTCAGCCATGCTATCGGTGTGAACAGGCGCAGTATGAAGAGCGAAGGACGAAAGGTCCAGTTGTGTGTCGACGGGGCTTGTTTCCTGTGTGCTATCGCCGGTACCGCTGATGAAGCCGTTTGCGCCAAAAAGTAGAGTGTCCGAATCGTCGGCCTCTGGAAACTCTGCAAGGGCGTCAGAGAGGAAAAGGGAGAGAGCGTGGATAAAGCGCACCATGACCAGCGAAATTATCTTCCGGACTAAATATGGGATCGGTAGCTGTGGAACGGTAGCTGGCGAATGTTGTATCAATTGGCTGCGGCCCCAGACGACCAGAAAGAAGATTGGCTGGTTGAATGGGTATGAGAGTCAAGGATGAGAACGCAATGCAAGGAGCGTACCGTTCAGCGAACTGCTAGAGTCAGAGCGAATATGAACATTTCCCGAGTGGGCGTTGCTCATTAGGTTCCTGTATTCTTTTGTATTGAAGAAGGATTGAGCTACGTGAAAATCAGTTCAATAACATGATCGATGATATGCTTGCGACTGACGAAGAGCAGCAGGGCTCGTCGGCGCGCTGTTCCCTGGGGTCCATAGGCCCTCATCATCTGAACCTTGCGGCGCAAGGAAATCGACGGGGCCGGAAAATGGCTGGGAATCGCTATTCACATTGGTGAGCACGAATTTAACTCTATAATTGCAGTTAATCCATACCCTTCGACGTGCAGCGACGCCCCTTCGTCAAATGACTCGATATGAATGTTGATCGTTTCATTCTGTGAGGGGGCATGGTGTGACATGGACTCTGACTCGATGGGGGGGGGAGCGTTTCTTGGTTCAAGAGATGGTGGTAGGGGACAAGGAGGATAAAAGGCCGCTATGGGCGGCCTTATAAGCTGTATCACTACAGCTCTGTTGCCTATCGAGAACCGCGGGCATGCCATCATGGCTGTAGCACTGGGTCGGATGTTGGCGGTGCATCACCCTATGTCATGGCGCTAAAAGAAGCGCTGAAGAGCCTTCGTGTGGAAGACGATAGCCTATTTAGGCATAATCGCCTTGTAATCGACATCGATAACGTCGGGGAGGCGATGAAATGGGCGTTTGCCTGGGGCTTTTCTCTCACCACTGGGCCGTAGTATTGCCGTCGTGAAGGCTTCAACCCCCCGCCGTTTGGCCAGCAAGTAATAACCAGCGCAACGGATGCCATCCCGGTGCAGGTTTGTCTGTTTTGACCAAGCACAAGGCATCGAGTTTCCAATCGGAGCTTCAATTACAGCATGCAACATCACCACGTGGGAGGCGGCTCACCTAGCTATTAGTATTAGACGTTCTCCAGGTACCTGGCACTGCAAGAACGATGGGCACGAGCTTGAACCAGTGCATAAGTGACACTGATTAAAAAAATCTGCTTGACGATCAAGAACTCAAAATCGAAATACTGAGAAAAGAATAAATTGAACCTATTTGGACTTATTCAAAACTCAAAAAAGGAATATCAACGAATTGAGATCGCGTAGGAACTACAAGCCTGCACGAGTATACAGGATGTAGCAATGCGACAAGACACGATGGGTTCTTGGACCAAGGTAAAGACAGTTGTGAACCGAAAGACCCCGTCAACAACAACGATCTATGTAGCTAGGAAGGAACTAAACGAGCGACTGCGAGGGAGGGGAGGATGAAGTGAGCGTAATGGGGATAATAAAGCGTAGTTAAAGTCTGCTCCTGACAGGAGTTGTCATGTCGCTATCGTGATGGGACACCAGAATCAGTCTCCGAAAAGGACCTGTAGACATTCATAAGCCATAGCGCAGCATGATAGTAAACACGCACAGCGACAAATTGCGACGGAAGTGACTCGTTGCAGTCGGTGGAGCAAGCTAGTTGAATCATTGGAGATACCATAGGACCGCCACTGGTTGGAGATCAAAGGGAACCTCCATGAACCCGCGCTTATTGGTAATATCCCAGTATGCGAACAGCAGTCTCACGAGACCGAGATGCTGTCTATGCTGGCCCAAGAGGTGTTCCTGCAGCTAATGATCAGCGTACTCCAACGAACTACGAATGAAAGAGAAACCAACGTCGGCGGCCTGAACACCTTCACGGCCGCGGTGTCTCAGGGAAGACAACTGATGTACGGCGACTACGAGGACCAGATCTAACGGTGGCAACTACCAATGCCCACGGGCGAAGACCCAGGGCAGAGGCGGAGTCGCACTACCGCCTACTTGTTCACTCACTGGGTAGAGGAGAGGCGGTGGGAAGTTGAGTTGCAAGTAGGTTTATATAGACCAAAGCCAACCTTGTTTTGATGTGTGAGTCCACCCGAATAATTGTTTATACAGCCTGAAACCAGCGGTCCTGTTATCCCATTAGCAGCAGGCTGTCAACTCGGATGCTAACGAGATGAACTGCATGAGTTAAGGCAGCGTCATGTGTTCATTTTAGGAGTCCCTCGAAATGCACCCCTTTACACACCGAGTAGCGAAGAGGTTGCGGCGATTTATGAGTCCCTTCGAGATATCTGGGGACTATAGCTTATGAAGATTAGCGCCAGAGCTTTTATACCCTCTAAATTAGACTTTATTTCATCGAAAGTTATACACAATGCTTACCTTAAAATCACAGCCATATGGTCATTCATTGATACTGATAACCACGAGGGACACATGCCACGAGAAGCGAGAGTAGAAGCGAGGAATGGGGTCTATAAGTTCACATGAATGAATGAAAAGTGTGCTCTCGAGACTTCAGGAATTGTCCGATTTTGGCGATGTCGACCATGAGCGACTGTTGGGAGGCAAGGAGGCCTCATTCTCGCCTACCTATGGTCAAGAATGGGTAAAAGGTAACGCATTTCCTCGGATCAGAGTAGTGTCCTACCTTGTCAGGTGAGCATCGTTTCAGAACTGGAGAAGGTCCGTGAGGAATGAGGATACTCGAAGCGCTGAAGACTAGAACCAGGGTTGTGAAATACGCACGGGGTGTGGTCAGGGGGTGTAGACGGATGAATTGACGAATGACTAGGGTTACAGATTGTATGGGTGGTGTATGCAGAGATAGATAGAGAAGACATGATGCGATGGGTTCAAAAAGATACAGGCAGGCGAAGAGGCGAGAGATGCCAGAAATGAACCGAAAGATCCCGTCAACGAGAAGGAGAAGTATTAACGGGTGATATAGATACCAATAAGGAATCAGTGGATCAGATATTGACGAGGGAGCAAATGGAAGCAAGATAGCATATAGAACGTAAGCATGAGCAGCAAAGCCCGAAAGTTTGGGAGGTATGGGGGGACTCGGCGGAGTTGCCGTCTAAGGGCAGGGAAGAACGCAAGAAAGAACACAATGAAAACGATATGGATACAGAACTTAAGACCGGAAAGGGCAAAGCGTGGTGCGGCTGGATAGTATAAACGATGAGGGGGTTTACTTTGAGCAGGCGGGTATTCGGGACTTCTTCTGATGTCTAGTACGGTCCCATTTATTCGTGAAAGATTGCCCACAGTTGCAAGAGAATGGCTTCTTTCCACTATGTGCAAGAAGATGCCCTAGAAATAGGTGAGCACGGCTTATTTGCAACGAAGGCTCATAAACTCACGCTGTAGGTTATGCTTTGCGGTGAATCCATTCTGACAAACAGGGCAAAAGAACTTCACCTCGTTCTTTCGGCGGTGGCCACTAGCTTTGAGGGTTGCGGAGCTAGCGATTGTCTCGCGACGAATACTCTCGTTGAGCAAGGACAACTCTTCACCCTGGGGGCCCTCCTTCTCAGAGCCCGAAGGTTCCTCCTCTCGTGCACGAACACGAGCGCTACGCCTCGTCATCCCCGCGCCCTCCGGAAGGGAATCAACCATAGCTAGTTGGCGAGAAGGACCAGCTACAGGCGACTCTACTTTCGGAGAGTAGAAACGAGGTTTGAACTCTTCAGGTGACAGCAACGGCCCGCTCTCACTACTACTAGGTCGATGTGTGGGATGAGCAGGGGGAGTGAAGGCCCTACTCGTCGATGGACCTGGGACGATGAGCGTAGAGCCCGTCGGTTCTGGAGGAGAGTCACGCCCATGATTCCCCGTACTGTGCCGTCTATGGTGCGTGCTCGGTGGCTGTAATCGCATCCCAGGGGCTGCACCAGGCACGTTGAGGAATTGATCGTACGTCTTGTTACGCTTATGCCCACTACTAGCGCTTGCATCCTTCACGTCGATGGGTGGTGGCCTGGCATATGGACTGCGACTAGCACGCCTCGAGCCGGGAGTACTCAATGCCTGCCGATCTTCTGCACGACCACGAGCAAGGTCATGCCCGACGCCGTCAAGCTGAAGGCGTGGGAGCTCGGGAGTTAGCACGGCAGAACGTGATGATCGAAGGGGAAAGCTTGAGGCATCCATTATAACCGGCTTGCGGGGATCATTGTGGTGCTCTTCCAGCGCGGTACCCATGAGGATAGAAGGCACATCAGCCCTCAGACCGGTATGGCTGTGCCGCCGACTGCCACTTGTGAATGCACCTCTAGTGTGATCGAAAGTCTCGTCAAGCCCGCTATCAGATACGCAAGTTTCGTCCAAGGCTCCGGATAACGCGGAATAGTTGGACGAATGATGGCTTGATGAGGAAGGGAGACCTAGATGCGGGGAATAGGCTGATGGCGACGAATGTGTTAAGGAGGGCGGGGGAAAGGGTGAAGAAGGGTAAGGAGACGGCTCTGAGAGTGGCGACGGTGAATGCTGGATTTCTCCGGGCGAAGAGAATATGGTGTCCACACGAAGACTGGGGAGGCGATCAAAGGTGGGGTCCTTGTTGTCGTTACCGAATAAGGCACTACTCCGATCAACAGCAAGGAAGCTGGGACTAGACATCCCCGACGACATCCCCGGCGACAAACTGGAGGCGAGCTGCAAGAACGGCGAGCTGGTAAAGTCGAAACTTGTATCTGAATGGTGTCCATGTTGATCGAAGTCAGTCGAGGGGGAAGGGGGGACGGGGGATGATATCGATAAGCTGTTGAATGATGGGACCAGCGGTGAATTGAGGAAGTATTCTTCGCCTGCGTATGGAAGCAGAGGAGAAGGGGGGTAGCGGTCAGGTTCCGGACTAGGTTGGTGAAGACGGTTGGTAAAGTAGTCATGGTCCCGCTGTTCGGATAGAATGGTGCCGACGCCATCCAGCCAAGCAGCACTTGTTGGGGGGTCTAAGCAGTGAGAATCGTAAGTGTGCCGTACGGGTTTGCATTCATCGTATAGGTATTCACCGGGAAACGTGGCGACGAGACCTGGGTCCAAGCGAAAGGAAGGCGCCCCCGATCCGACACCGGGGAAACCAGCGTTCAGAAACTGGGAGTCTCTGAGACCGGGGAAAGTAAGCTTCGTGGACATTGTCCTTGATGAGGTAGTATATGGACGTACAAGCTCGAGATGGGGACCTCCTCGTCTCCGTCACGGTCGACTACGATGCTGATGCCAGTGCTTGAGCTAATATCGTCGGTGCTTCTGGATCGCGACATGTTGGAGTAATTTTTCTATAGGGCAGAGTTCAGATGGACTCTGAGTTCCAAACATACGTTTATATCGCAGTGGCATGCAGGAAGTGGACGAGGATGAGTTAAGGATGGGTCGTGGTATTGCACAGCCTTGCTGTTAAGCGCCCTTAACAACATATACTGTTGAGCGCTAACGCCCACTGGGAAGACGGGAGACTTCATTTAAATTTACTATCGATTTACTAATTCCAGGTACTCTCCTCCACCCGTCAGTACTAGGCTATGCCCAAGGCTTCAAATGACTCGAACGTAACCCAAAAGAGGCCAATGCGACTTGCATCAGTGATCTGCCAGACCGCCGACGTGCATGGAATGTCGCTTGGACTTGGTGTACGGTAATGGGAAAAAGGAATCGTGCAGCGTTCTCCGACCTCTTTCCGAATAGAAAAGTACCACTTTCGACTCCTCAACAGCATCAAGTTAATCTGAAGGCATCCTCGGCGCCACCATCGTACTCCTCGTGCCGCAGGCGTGGCAGGCCCTCATGTTCACGGTGCGTATCATTCCAGGAATAGTGAAACAGGACATGTGGTTCTCATCCTTAATTAGTCCGCCGCTCTGGAATGGCAGTAGTAGATTACGACAGCTTTCGGAGGACATCTGCGTCTACTTCCGTGCTACATATCACTTAAGTGGTTCAGAACTCGCCCAACGATCCAGAAGACAGTGCAGGCACGGTACGGAACTCCGGTCATATTTATTTTAAGTAACTACTGAACATTGACCTCTGACGGCACTCCATTTCCAACCACCTACAGTCAGGTTGTTTGCAAGTCGGCTTCGTGCATCCTCCCCATGTAGTTGTATTGTGGATATTCATCCCCAAAGTTTTACTTGCAGCGTAATTGCCTCAACGTCTGTCAAAAATCCCAGATCCGAGTACACTTATTGTTGATCTTCCCGTGTGGCTATGAATTTCTCCAGTTGGTTATCAGGATATGTGGCAGTATCACTCCAGAGTTGTGGGTATTTGTTTTATTTGAATATTGTAATTCGTGGGGAACGTAGATTGATGGTGTCGGGTCTTCAGAGGCCGTCTAATGACCGATACTAGGACAGGTATACGTATGTGTGGATTACAGATACAGATGATGCTATGACACGGAGTCACAGTCCGAGTTGACACGGAACTTCAGAGGAAAGGGTATGGATGTTCGTCATACGAACAACTACATAGATAAAGGTACTCGGAACCCTGCCGGGGATTGCAATTAATATGGTACAGATAAATGGACAGATAGGCGGATAGACTGGTAGATGGGAATGGGACGAGAAAGGTAGCTGCCATTCGCGTCATGACCCGACGACGGATTCCGAGTCTTCAAGCCTTTCTCGCAATTTCCGACACGACCTCTGATGGCGAGTCAAAGCGTCATGTCTGGGGAACGGCTTCTCGCACCCCTCACAACGGAACCGTTTTATCGCATCGTGGACCGATCTTTTATGCCGCATAAGATCAGCCTTGCGAGTGAACGTCATCGGCTTCCTTTCTGGGTTTGCGCATTCGCCTTCGCTGCACACGGAGACTTCGCGTGGGCCGTCCGACGGCGTGTATTGTGCGTCCCGCAGTCTCTTGTTCTTCGTGTCCTTCGCTGATGGGTCAAAGGTGGATGAGTGTTTGTGGTAGGCTCGATGAGACTTTTCTTCTTCCCATATGGCTTCGGCAGGCAGGGGGTCGTAGCTGTAATTGACCCTTGCTTTAGGGCGAGCGGATCGGCGCACAAACGGAGGAGGCGATAACAAACTGTCTCTGCGGAGCGAACTATTGTGCCCAATACGAGGCGTACCAACGCGCCGAGCCAGCAATGTTGTTTCTTGAGTAGCCAACTGTGTGTTGACGGGTTGCGGAGGTTCCAGGTAATGGTGTGGTGGTTCCTGCCAACTACTTGACGGCTGGGGAGAAGCAGTCAAAGGCCACATCGTTCGGCTAGTACCTTGGGACAAAGGCATCGGTGAGGGACTTTGTTGCGGCAATTGGGAGGTTGATGCTTCGGCACCCATACTCGGCGTATAGCAAGGGCCCCGTAGCGTGTGGGGGTTGGGTAATGCACCAGCATCAGTCAGGAATGTGGCGAACTGTGAACTCGACGGGATCGTAGGCGGCGCCTCCAACCACAAGGCGGATTGCGCAGAAAACGAGTCCAAGATCGCATCCATTGAAGGTGTAACGGTGAAGAAATCGGGATACTGGCTGTCTTCATCCCAAACCGATTTCTGCTGCTCTTTCTCGGTGGTGGACACATATGCGTCCGGTGGAGGCGGGGTGTTGGCGTTGCTGCTGCTGATGATCCGCGGATCGATGGTGTAGATGTTTTCTGAGTATCCTGGAGAGATTTCGCGGAAAGCCATCGGTGTTGAACGGGGTGTAGATATCTCGCTGTAAGTTGAGAGGTAGCAATATTCCAATCAGCTCCTGGCGCACGCCTCTATAACCGCAGAATGACTTGCCTTTTCGAGATTGTAGAGCTATCATCGAAGGCGTCGAAGTAGCACGTCGGAGTGGCATCTGCATCGCAGTACATTGGTGAGTCGTCGTGTAAGTTTGCCTCTTGGGGGCTGTGGGGGAGCGTCAACAGCTTTCCCGAGAATCATCGCGAACTCTTAAAGAAAATGGCACTTTTGTTGTTGGAATAATTGCTTTGATACGTATCGGGAGGTCGTCAGGAAGTTGTGGTACACTGTGGGCGCGATAATAACGAGCGTGATCAACAGGGGCCCGAATCGTGCCATGGTGGGCATGTGTCGGGGCCAGTATGGGGCTAAATTCGAGCTTCAGGTTCGTTCGCTGACCTCCAATGTGGATCGCGACGCACAAGAGCGGACGCATCTTGCCGGACAGCCGCGACCGTCTTTGTGAATGACTCTGTTAGTTGCTCTTCGTCCGCGTCTCTGAACCGCCGCCACATCTGATTCGAACATCGGTAGCTGTAGAGCATGGCTGTTCACCGACGAGCGCAGTATGTGGCGGGATGCGACGACCCAAGTGCTTCCTCAGGACTGAACAGCTTGACATGCGCGTAGTGCGCGCCCACTGGCAAGGGTTATTCCGAGGATCAACAAGAAATACAAAAGAACGCACTAGTCATATTTGGGACAATCATTTCTGGAATCAAAACATCTGATACTTGGTAGGGCAATACAACCGAATTAGTACAGTGAGCCTCATGCTTAATAGAGTCCCGATATAGACTTGATCGGAGACTAGTCCACAGGTCTGTTGCGGTCTGGATATTTGGGAGGCAGAAAGTGTTCTGTCAGTGTTTGTTGTCCTCTTCCTGTAGTACAGATATAATAACCGTAAGACTCCAGAAACTGAGACTTAGTTTGCATCGGGCGGCCGCGATGATGAATCATGTGGAACATGTGGAACATGTGGAACGTAGGATCAATAGTGTCTGAATCAACGGCCGTACTGATGTCCTCTCCCCCAAGTGGCAAGCTTCCAACTGAATGGATGACGGAGCTTGCTAAACGAGAGAATGTCGGCCCGTCGGTCTGGGATGGCTCACGTACCCGTGGCTTACTTACCACATAACGAAATTTCTGGCATTTCTCTCCCTTTCGTCTTAATGATTGCTTCCTGCTCGACATGGTCAACTCCACCGCACATCTCAGCCGCAGAAATAAGGGGTGAAACAGGAATTGTCTCGTATTAGCCTGAACAGAGCATGAGTTTGCGCTCTCGCTGAGGTGACTCGAGACAGCGGGACGGCTTCTACGATTTCTGCGAACAGGTTGCCTCTAGCTTGTTTCCGTATCGCTGAGATAACCTCATCTTGCCATACTGCAAAGGTGGTCGAAGGTACAATATGTGGGTATCTCAGTAGTTGCCAGTTTACTCCGTCGACGAGAATGCGGGTGTTGGTGTTGCCTGTTACATGCATTGCATTTCCAGAAGTACCTACTGTATCACATAAATTCAGCGTAAATTCGTCAGTACTCTGTTCTGCGCCACTGCCGTCGACATTGGCAGTGTAATATGGACGGGGAGGGGAGGGTAGCGAAGGAAATCTTGAGCTAACCAAAGGGGAATCTTGAGCTAAGGTGTTGGGATCATAATCGCCTTACCCTGAGTGTCCGTCCTGAATTCTGAGGGCAAGCCCTCCTATTCCGATGTGACAGTCCTATGATTCGCCGTACTGAGCTCCTGCACAACCTGGTGAAATAAATCCACGGCCCGTACTACGAGGGTTGAAGGAAGATAGCCTTGTATTTCCAATGCATCCATATCTCGCTATCTTCTTGCCGCTCCATCCCACCGCTAGATACGACGCCTGTCAGTCTCCAGACAACTCCCAAAACATGACCCCCGCGATGTCCCAATACCATGTAAATTCTAGCGGCTGCAAACAACTAGCGATACGGCCACGGTGATCGCGCGTCAAAGACGAAAAAAGGTTAGTATATCTGCAGAGAACGTGTCAGAAATACCATCCCATTGAGCGTAGCTTGAACACGCACTTCATCAAAAGGCCTCGTATCCGCAAAGCAGCTATCCCAAACTTCATTAACAGCGCGTTCAGCCGCCTCCTTATTCGGGCACGCAGCGTTGGACGTGACAGACAACACCGCCCTCCGCCTCACACACTCCTGATGCTGCTTGGAGAACCTGACCACCCCTCTCCGCACCTCCCTCGTCCATTTGCAATCCCCACTCAAACTGTTCGCGCGTATCTCGCTGCACGCGTGGTGCCGTAGGTTCCCCCAATCGACTTTGAAGAGGCAGTGGTCGTAGAGGTGGACGAGTTCGTGGGTGAGGGTTTGTTCCATGTGTGATCTAGAGAAGAAGGAGCCAGCGCAGAGGAGAATGGCACCAGAGGTGGGGGAGAAGCCGCCCGAGCGGGGAGTTGAAGAGGCGGCGGCGGCGGAGGGATCGCAGGGCGCGCAAATTATGTTTTCTGGGGGTACGGCGCAGCCGGAGAGCTTCAAGTGTTTCATGAGGAAGAGCACCGAGGGGCCTGCGAGCGCGAATGCGAGTCAGCGTCGTGTCGATTAGTTTCAAATTCTAGACAACGACGCACTGTACTGCAATAAATGGGATTTCCACTGCTCGCAGCCTTGACAATGGAGTTTTGTCTGGTCTCCCCCGAGACCTGTCATGTCAGACAGACGTTGGCGCCATTTTTCAAATGCTGAGGACATCAGAGAAGAACGAAGGTGACCTGGTAATAGTGCTCGAGACTACGATGGACTCAATATTCCCACGGTCAGTCACCACTAGGACGATCCCGAGTAAGTATATCAGAACGAGAAATGCGATGAAGAACGAGCGAAACCAAACCAACGAAAGACTCTACTTTGCTACATAATGGAGTTCTTCACAAGGCTTGGAGGCGACGGGTGCATACTTGCGCTACAATGAATATGTTATAAAACGAACTATAGGTAACATTAATATTTTGGCCTATGGTACGAAGCTTCATAAGTTAGCGCTCAACGGAAATCTTCTCCTAAAACCTGCCATGTCAGCTCCACCAGCCTTCCTGAGCATACCGGCGAGGCGCACCTGGGTGTCCACGGAGGGCGAAGTATACTGTATACACAACAGACTCGCTGTCAAGTTTCTAAGTACCACGACTCAGAACCTCTACCGGTATGTCAAAATCCCCCTATCCCCAGCCCACAGATAGCATAGGATAGTGTGCTGACGGTTGTGATGCTGATTATATGTGATACAGGTTCTTCTGGACATGTGACGGGTGCAATTGGCAACATCAGCATCCGCGTTCTCGTGGATGGAGTGAGTACTCGCTTTTCCGAGCCAGTAACTCGAACCACCAGGGATACATCACACTGATTTCTCCCTTTCGTCTATCTTGTAGTCTGGCAAGACGAGATTATCTCAGCGCTACAGAAACAAGTCGGAGGCAGGCCGCTTGCAGAAATAGTGGAAGCCACTCCACCGAGAGCATCTCCAATCTCCCCAGCGAGGAGGGCCCAAATTCACACTCGATTCCGGTTGTCGAGGGCCAATCCTGGTGCGTATTTCATGATTAGTATTCAAGCCTGACGGCTGACCCTTGTCGAGAAGGAAGTAATCATTAAACTGAAACTGAAAGTGCAAGTGAAACAAATGCCAAAGAGCGCGAAAACAAACCGTTGAGCGGTAAGTGTCCCATAGCTACGTGAGCCATGCGAAACTGACGACGGTTCTCATCTCCTCATATCTTCCGCCGATAAAGAATATCCGTATGTTACTACCACCGATGTATAAAACCTCTAGTATTACATGTATTTCCCTCTATTGATTTGCGTATTGGGTATTGCGCATTTGGTAAGAAGGCGTTTAGGAGAGCCCCTGCCGCACAAGAGAAGAGATCTGCTCAACGAGTCTGCGGGGGTGTGCCAACATGACCAGTGCTCCTTTTGCTTCATGGACGTCGAGACCTGCAAGTCGAGGATGCTCATAAACACACAGTGCAACATGTACTGTCATCAGATGTGAAATAGAATACGGATGCCTTCTTACGAGCTCTACAGCAGGCTACACACGGTCCGCCTAGCTCCCCAAAGCTACAACCGCAACCGACGCGGTTATGGCCTGCAATTTCAGCAACCCAACCCCCTGTATTTCAAAAACGCGCACATAACTCCCACACCCACCATCGGTTGTGACCAATATCCCTGGTGGACGCCCATAAGTGAGGCGAGGTATAAAGCGATCCTCCGTGAACGCCTCTCCAGTTCTCTCCCACCTCTCCCTATCAGCACCTGTCGTCCTCTCCGCTATGGATCGGAGGGAGCAATAGGCAACCGACGGGCGGAACACTATGGGCGCAACGAAGGCTTCCATTTCGCTGTTTAATTTCCCAAAGGCGATGAGGGCGTCTTGGCTGAGGAGGAGGGAGGGGAGATAGCTGCAGATTTCCATGAGAAGTTCCGTTGGGAGTTTGTCTAGTAACGTCTGGGGGCACGGAGTGGGAGGTGGACTCGGCGCAGAGGGATCCACGATGTCAAGGTCGTCGAAGATGGAGCGTTCGAGGTGGAAAGAAAGCTGCATGAGCATCGTCAGCCCAGAGGCCCAAGGACCTTGCAGACGTCGAGGCGGGAGGAAGTCCAGCGCGGGAGTATGCTCGACGCTGCCTTCACCCTCGTTCGACATGTCCACTCGGACGATAACTACCTGCCACAGCGAACACAGTACACCATACACCACGCCCTGCTTGCCGGTGTTGCGTATATGTCTAACCAACCCGCCAACGGATCCTCGTAACGTGGGCTCATCTTGGAGATGAATAGCCGCTTTCGCGCACAGGGTGCGGTGTATCCATAAATATCCAGTTTCGGAGGAGTTGGACTCGGAACCCCGTTCAGCCTTGGCGTGTATGGCGCTGGAGAGTCCCCCGAAATGCATCGGTAGGAATGCCACCAGCAGTAGCTTGAGTCCTGCCTCTTCTAAGAACTCCGGAACGCATGCATGGCTACCATCGTTGTCGCTGGAGGAGAGCATGGAGCAGCACATATAGGAATGAAACAGTTTATCCGACATGAAGGCTCTAACGATGATTTCGAATAATCGAATTCGAACGTCTTGCGCGTCGCTGAGACTGCTGTATCGCCGCAAAGTCTCCTGTAAGGCCATATAGTTCCCCGTTGGCTCTTGGTAAAGTTTATATAAGTCGATGTCGTCCTGCTTGGGAGGCAGTGGCTCGCTGATGCGGTAGAGGTTCTCTTTAGGCACGATTGTGCTGGGGATCGGGTGTTTGAAGCTGTCCGTATCGAAATAAGATACGAATACACTCTCCGACGGCATGGAATCCAGGCGAAACATAGGGAATCCTCCGTAGCAAAAAGTCTCACTATCATAGTCAATCTCGTAGATGTGCTCAACGACCCCATCGAGTGGTTTCACGGAAGAAATGGTGAGTGAGGAATGCCTGAGCTTCCCGTCCTGGGTCTGCACTTCATCCGCAACTTTATCTAGGTACTCGCGCTGACCGTGAAGCCAATGTGCGTATTCGCTTGAGTCCTGTGGAATAGAACGCGCGATGTCTAGCCCATGACCAGGTAGGTGCGCAGAGGAAGGCAAGAATTCGGTGTAGAAACGCCCCTTATGTCTGGATACCCTGAATATTCGGAAGGGTGCCATCAGTAGGTACTAAGACCACGTCCAAGATCAGGGTGAATAGAAAGCGTACTTGTAACCGTGGGAGTTCATTGTTGATAGACAGAGTCAGGGAAGGTATGAGGAGGGAAGAGGGGGTGGTCTACTATGATTCATGGATGAATGGTCGGACTCCTGATATGTCACGTGAGAGCTCCTATAGCCCCCTCTCTTCCCGAGCGTAACGAGTTCCAAGATGTATACCGTGTGTATATTGAAACTTGACGACATGTACATGGCTTCTGCTACCGCTTTTCCTTGACATAATAATGGAGTGTAATGTAACTTGCAATAGTGAAACTGGCGAAGAATATGACCAGCAGCGATATGTTAGGCCACCAGAAGGACTGAGAAGACAGGGGTGCCATCATGTCAGCTCAAAAGATGTCGAAGAGCAAGGACTTGCTGTACGTACCTGAGCACGAAGGCCGAAGATCGAAAGGATAGTTGCCGCAGGGACATCTAGTTCTACACCATACTGAAAGAGATATCGGTGTCATTGAGTGTCAGACGAGAGGGGTGTGAGTAGACGAACCTTAATCTCTTTGAGTTGCAAGTATCTCAGTTCATTCACAGCGAGTGCTTCGAAGGCAGCATGGAAGAACGAGATAGTGTGTAGCCACTGTAACCAAGGGGAAACGCTCTCCCGATTGATCAGCAAGCCAGTAAACAGAAGGCTGAGCGGCAATGAGGTTAGCGAACTGGGAGTTGGATAGTAAAGACAGAGTACACGCACTTGAAAAGCATGACTAAAGTCCCGACCAAGCTGGCGACGCTGATACTATCGAAGGCAATCGAGAGCCATAGCACAACACTGGCGGTCGACAAATTAAACAGCACCAGCGTCAGCATGAACTTCCAAAATCCGGCTACGGTGGGTACAAGCCCAACGAGGCCGTATACAATAGCTCCGAACATCAACGGGGGGACCACTCGGAGAGGGAGAATATCGAAGAGGACCTTGAAGTTAGGTCAGGACATTGGCCCATCTGCTGATTAGTTGTAACGCGCACCTTTGAGGAGAAATAGGTGAAAGATGAGTAGTATCCGTTGGCTCTGAGACGTCTTTAGTACACTGTGATACAACGGAGTTGATTTCCATACCTCTCGCGCATAAATAAGATTCGTTCGCTAGCGAATAGGCCCAAGCTGGACAGACAGGAGAAACCAAAAAGGGCCAACGTAAAGAAAAAGATGCCTGCATTTGACGAAATCAATAAGGTGTATGATCGAAAAACACACCACGCACCAAGACGATTCTGGAACCCGGCGATATCGTTTCTGTAGAAAGTTAGCAAATGACAACAGAGGGGAGCAATGAAAGAACCTACGTCACATTGTGGAAGAATAGGCCGCATACCACTGAGAAAAAGATCAGCATCAAGTAGCAAGGTAGAACACCAATATTCCTTACACGCAAGGGCAATAGAACTCAAATAGTGGGCAGTGAGGAGCGCCGGGTCTCTGTACAGGTTCTTGAACGCCCTTCCACTAAGAATCCTGAACTGCGTGAGCCAACTGGCGCGCTTGCGCCCCCTGAGCAAAGACGTCTCCAGCGCGACATCAGGAAGTTCAGCGGTCGGACCATTTCCTTCTCCATCTCGGGCGGGCGTACGACCACCAGTCGCGTTGCGCTGCAGCTCCTCGCCAGCCGCCTTGATTTCGCCGGCGATCGCGCTCTGCTGGTACGCGTCCACCAACGCCTGCAATCTCGGCGCCAAAGTTCTTTCGCCCCTGTCGCCCCCTCGGCCGCTCCGCAGGCTAGATGCAGCGGACGTCAGGATCTGCGAGGCCTTGCGTTTGATATACTGCGCGGCCCCCTCGCTCGCGCCGCCAACTTGAGTCGATGCTTCGCCAGAGTTATTGGATTCGGTTTGATCGGTGTCCTCTGAGGCTCGTGGGGGTGGTGAGTCAGGCAGGAGACCGCGCTCTTCATCAGCGATGTTGGAGGCCACATCGGCGGCGGTAGGCATAAAGGTCGCGGTCGGGCTGATGCCGCGACTGGCGTTGATGTCCATGCCAGCGTGCATAGTCAGATCAACTACGCAACGGACATTTCAGTATAACTATCTCATCGTAACTGCGTGACTTACTGAGATAATCAGCGATGTTGAACCCGGGAGGGCACTTGCATCCTACAGTTTCAAAATATTCCTGGCATTTGGAAAGCTCGCCGGAGTAGACCATCTTCCCTTGGGCGAGAAGCAGGAGTTGATCGAATAGGGCGACGATGTTGCTTCGGGGTTGATGGATTGTGAAGACCACAGTCCGCTGGTAGTTGCGTGCCAAGGAGACGAGTGATTCAACGACGTTGTAAGCATTGTAGGCGTCCAAACCTGTAAGCGCGAAATTAGTTGGTGTAATTGATGCACCTAACGAAAACACATACCACTGGTAGGTTCATCCAAGAAGAGGATGCTTGGGCTCGTCACAAGCTCACACGCAATAGACACACGCCTCTTCTCTCCGCCGCTAATCCCCCGTCTGCCAGACGCGCCAATCCTCTTGTCCTTAATGCCCAGAATACCGAGTTCTCCCAGTGTTTCCAGCACCCTAAACTTCTTCCCCTCCTCGCTCATCTCGCGGGGAAGTCGCAACAGCGCGCTATACAAAACGGTCTCATACACCGTCAACGTACTCATCAGTGTGTCCTCCTGATCCACGAAGCCCGCAACAGAGCGGAATTCCGAGTCCTTGACGACGCGCCCGTTGACAAGCGTGGCCCCAGCCGACGTCCCAAGCTTGTACTTCCGCGCAAGAATGTCGAGTAGCGTGGACTTCCCTGCACCGGAGGCGCCCATTATCGCCATGACCTGCCCTGGGTTCACGCATCCGGAGATATTGTCGAGGATTCTGGGGGCATCGGCGGAGCTGGGCGTCGTCATCCCGGTGGGAGAGGGAAGCCAATATGAGATGTTGCTGAAGTAGAGCGACGCGGGAACATGTTCCGCCATCAGTTTCGCTGCCTCGTTCTCTGGGAGACGAATCTTCCCAAAGTCAGACCCAGGGTTCGGTCGGCCTGCGTACCAGAGCACGCCGGAAGCGAGGATGACGACGAAACAAGCCCCAGCTGAGCTGAGCGCAACCCATAGGGTGTTGTCCGGCTTTGGAGGTCGCTAGGAGAGAGGTGGATCAAACAAATCAGAGCCAACAGTCTAGAAGTTTGGACGCACAACGAAGCCGGGGACCAGCGAATAGTGCAGGCATTCCCCGCCGTGGCACTTGAGCGATATGTACCCATCACCAAAGATGTCGTTGATAAGCTGATTCATCGCCGGCTCCTCGAACTTGCAGTCGGACGTCGAGTCCGTACTCGTGCCATTGACACCCGACGTCGCCAAGCACGAGAACGTCGCGGGCCCTTTGATCTCCTCCGTCAAGAAGTCAGAGATATCTACAGTCGAGGGTCATTGACGCATCAACTAGCTGTGCGGAACTACACACCAACGCTGCCGTCCTCCCCACATATGAACCGGCCGGGAACACATCTGCATTTGATCTTCTCGCATGCGTAGCGGGTCGTGTTGCGATCGTAGTCCACGATGCGTTCCGAGTCGCACCCTTCCAGCGCGCAGTAGAACGACTCGACCTGCGCAGTCCAGAATTGGAAGGCACATGTTCCGTTCGAGGGCGACGCGAGCGCATTGGACATAGCGGCGGCAAGCGAGTCTTCGGGGGGCATAGTGCACGAAAAGGTAACCTGGGGCGGGCGCCCAGGCAGCATATCGAGGATCTTGCGGTCTGGTAGATGTTAGGCAACCCGCGTCGCCGGCAGAGGACGGACACTCACTTGTTACATCGCACATTTGGTGGTTCTGAAACACCGTCTCGCCTCCTGTGTAGCAGACCATACCGCCGTTGTCTTCCTCCGCTGGCTCGTCGTCGCTATCCGAGGAGCTTATTCCCAGTAATTCAGCGATACCGCCGGCGAGAGGGAAGTTCTTGCACGCCGTGTCGGCCTCGCAGACTTGTAATGTCAGATACTGCGTGAACAATAAGCACTCGCCTACTCACCATTGCAATTGATCCCGCCCCATCCATCCTTGCAGTCACATGGTTTGCCTTCTTCACGGAGACGTCTCTGCTCGCCATCGGCAAGCGAGTCGCATTCTGAGGTACTTAGAGCTGGTGCACACGCAGAAGAGAGGCTTGTACTCACGGGGAACTAAGCAATCTATACCACCCCACCCAGGGGGGCATTTGCATTGCCCATCATATGGGTCGCAGTTCCCGTATTGACCACAGGTGAACCGCGGAAGCAAGCAGTTGAAGCATGGAGGACAGCGCCCTGTCAGGTTCGTTAGGGCTGAGATAAATTGCAGTCTGGAATCGTTACCTGGAGGCAATAAGGCGTCTTGGGCTAATGAGAAGTCGAGAGAGCTCGTGTTGCGCGCTGCCTGGACGAACGCCGAGGATAGGTAGAGAAATACGAGACATTGGGTGTGCCAGGGTGCCCAACCCATTGTGAAAGTGGTTGTCGATGAGGCGGTGAGGGTACTGTGGAAGGTAGGCGGCGGAGCGCGCGGGCGGGTTCCCGCGCCTCTTACGTAAGCAGCCCCTGTTGCCTTTTGACCGCGTCCTCGCCTGACTCCCGAGTCGCGTGAACACTGCCTTGA
Organism: Pleurotus ostreatus; assembly: GCF_014466165.1. Classification (NCBI taxonomy): domain Eukaryota; kingdom Fungi; phylum Basidiomycota; class Agaricomycetes; order Agaricales; family Pleurotaceae; genus Pleurotus; species Pleurotus ostreatus. The sequence goes on along the minus strand of NW_023503162.1, from coordinate 292,083 downwards.
CACTCAATACGATGCCAAAGATATTCCTGAAGAAGGCGAACCATCCTGATCTAAATGCTCCATCCAACAGCGACCAAGGGAGGCGAAGTCCCGAAATGATATGAAGCTCTTCCTGGTTGCTTCTCTCTGCTGGGGCCCGGGCTAATAGCACCCAGCCGCGTCACCATCTAAGTACCATCTCTGGCGAGCTGGTGCTGCCCTGGAATTTTACGTGTTCGGCGCGTGAGTCTCCACTTGCTTTCTGGATAACAAACCTTTCTGATTTCTAGTCTACATATGTTTCTCCGGCGACCTTCTGATAAAGACATCTAGTACGTTCGGTGTCTTTGCAGCTACGCCCAATCCGGGGTATTTACTGGTATCTGCTGAATCTTGATGGGTCGGGGTCCTTGGGAACAATGAGGGAGAGCGGAGACTATAAATGTCTGAACGTTAGCCACCATTGGCCAGGACATACGTCGCGCGACGCCCTCCGGCGCCGTCTCAGCGACGTCATGAAAGCACTGACTGGGCGCGCAATGAGGGTTCTGATTCTAGACCACAGGTACGGTTCCCAACGCTGGCAGTGCCTCTCTCCTCGGCGCTTCGCGCTGCTTATTCCACACTAGGTGATATAAACATGAATGTATAAAATTATCTAGTAAGTAACTTAGGCGTCGGTATGCAGCATCCCTGAGGGAAATAATTATTTCCTACGTGACGAAATTTGTAATTCAGCTGACGCCAGCCTGACTCGACTTGAGTCTGACTCATTGATCACGATCACTATCTAAACTCTTCGAAAGTCTCTCTCCCACCCCAGAACACCTTTTTCTCGAAGGGTGGCACTTTCGACAATCATGATTAAGGAAAGTACTGGTTTGACCGAGCTCCATCACCGCAACCAAACAACATTTATACTAACAGCCTACCTGATAACAGGCAGATTCGGGGGAGATAAACGGCTCTCAGCCTCTCATGAGTAGTGATGGCGTAAAATACTTACCTGATGCTTTCTACACCTCCTTTCTATCAGACATCGCGAAGAACAGGAAGCCCAGCCCCAGTGAGTCCAATCATTGCTGCAGTGCGCAGACTGGATATCCCGTATAGTTCGTAGTTTGTTTCCTTTGGAATCGCGACCGGGGCTCATATCGTTCCTCGCGGGAAAGCCAAACGCGACAACCTTTCCATTCACGTCCTTCAGCTTTACCGCTCAGGATCCCCTTAATCCCGACAGGGACACAGCGCTTACAATCGATGGACCCGCTCTCGCTCAAGGGTTGCAATATGGCGACACCAGTGGGCTGCATGGATTGCTTGAATGGATTTATGGGCTCCAAGAGGCGCAGCACGGTAGAAAGCGAGGCGAGGGATGGAGGGTCAGCGTTGGCGCCGGATCGCAAGATCTTATCTTCAAGGTCGAGACCAAAGCGGCCATATTCGGCTTGTCCAAATGTCTAACCTCTCCTGCATTTGATAGGCGGTAGCAGCTTTGGTCAACCCGGGGGATCCTGTCCTGGTCGAATCGCCCGTTTATGCGTAAGTTCTCTCAGATATACATTGGTTTCTCACAGGCTTTATACCTGTCAACCTAGTGGCGTGATACCCATGTTCCAAAGTCTGAATTGCGAGCAGATAGGTTCGTCCTTTTTATTATATCAACTGCCATCGGCTCTCATATGTTTTTATTTCATTATAGAGGTAGAAACAGATGCACACGGAATTTGCGCAAGTTCCCTCCGGTCGATCCTGGAGAACTGGCCATCTGGGAAACTCAAGCCCAAAGTTCTGTACAGCGTCCCTGTATGTCCGGCTTCTTCATTCATGCCCGCAGTAGCGTCCACACGATTGATCGCATGTCTTCACACAGTATGGGTGCAACCCTACGGGTATGACAGCTACACTTGAGCGTCGTAAAGAGGTCCTGGCCCTGTCGAGGGAGCACAATTTCCTTATTCTGGAGGGTAAGACCTTCTTTCGCATTCCCATTCACACCCCAATTCCACAAGTACCTGACGTGAAACACTTGTCCCTCCAGATGACCCCTACTTCTACTTGTATTATGGAGACGCGCCGCGCCCCCCGTCGTACTTCGCTTTGGAGTTAGAAGAGCCCGAAGCGGGACGTGTCTTACGTTTCGACAGTCTGTCCAAAATCCTTTCTGCTGGCATCCGAATCGGCTTCGCTTCTGGTCCCGCTCCCCTCCTTAATGCCATTGATCGACATGTGTGTGTTTCTACCTCTCAACCCATACGATAACCAACCCTCTTCTGGCTTGCTATCTTTGCAGACCTCGACATCCAACTTGCAGACTTCTACTCTGACCCAGGTAATAATACACACGCTCCTGGAATCATGGGGTTATGAGGGCTTTATCACCCATACGAGGAATGTGGCGGCTTTCTATCGGCACAAGCGAGACGTTTTTGAAACCGCCCTTCAGAAGCATCTCTCTGGTCTTGCCGAATGGAGCTCACCGCAAGCTGGGATGTTCTTCTGGTACAGCAATCAACCGTTCCTTGGGACGCACGTGCCTAATCCGTGCCTTCTTGATCAACAGGTTTAAGCTACTCCTCAACGAGCAGGATGGAGCTGGAGATTCCGAAAGTATAATTCGGACGAAAGCACTCGAACGGGGTGTTCTAGCTCTGCCTGGGACGGCGTTCTTGCCGAATGGTAGGAAAACAGCATACGTCAGAGCTGCCTTCAGTTTAACAGGTGAAGAGGAAGTGAACGAAGCGATCAGAAGGCTCCGCGAGGTTATTCTCGAGGATCGGGCTGCAAAGCTATCCACTGTGTAAAAATCACAGCGGTTCACCGTTTGTGACCCCATACAATCAATAGAAATTGATCATCTAGCTGCGGCACCTGCAAAACACCTGCTCTATAGAGCAGTACCGGATTTGTGAGTCGGCGGCGGACCGCCATCATCCCTCTCTGCGTTTCAAACTTCTTACCTCCCGATGCCCGACTTGACGGTTGATGAGATGGCCAGATCATCACTACATTACTTCCTCCGATAAGAGCATTGCACGGTACGGCTGACTCACAATATGAGGCTCCACGTGCTACGTCTTCCAAATCAGCCATCGTGACCGAGGTTCTAACCCGATCGGTACGACTGGGCAGGAGTCGTATAAAAGTAAGTCGTAGGTGGGCGATCTTGAATTCTAATCACACACTAGTACTTCAAAGTCGCTCCGAGTAGGCTTTCCACCGTCCTGAGAGCCGTGCCTGGCTGGAACTAATCTAGCTCTATATCCAGTGCTTGCTTCTCCTATTTCGCTTGCTATCCCGGTGGACGCCTGCTACCTTGTCCAATGTAGTCAATGCGGGAAAACCACTTGGGCGGTGAGATCTGTTTCCTTAGTGATCGACATTTGCCTCGTCTTTCCCTTTTATTGATCTGCCTACTTATTCATACAGGGCTGCGGCCAACACATCGCGTCGGTAAGTACTCGCATATTTGCACCCTCGTTTCAAGGCGTTGTTTCCCCATCAAAGGCAGCCACAGGCGCTTGGGTCACTGCTTTATGTCATTCACGACCTCGAAGCAATGATCGCGACGCGGGATGATGTATCTGAATGATTTGTTGACACGCAGGCTGATTTGATCTGCTGTAGGCGATGAAAGATGTGAAAGAGGAAGACAAATGCACCTGTCCTCGTTGAAGGAGTCAGTCGCGCAGGGTCGCTGTAAATGAATGAATATATTTATTTCCTTATTGGGATGTGTGAGAAATGACAGGGTGGTTGGGGGACCGTAGAAGCAATTTCAGAAGACGATCATCTTCAAAAGGCTCCTGCTTGAGATGCACCTTGACTGAGCTCCCTGTCGATTGTATATTATTCTCATATGTCAATTCGAACTTGATGCCGGCGCGTGCAGACCTTGCTATGGTGCCCTCCGACTCTCCCCCAGAACCCATCTTCGACCCGCCAGGCGATGTACGAACGACTCCCCACCTCCAGGTGGGCTACGCAAACGATAAATTGCCAATGCTCAACCAGTACGTGCGACGCAACAAAATCGGCGTGGGACAACATGGGAAAGTGTATTTATGCGAGGAAGTGGTGCAGCGGTCGGGGGACAGGAACAGGGGCGGGGGTGACCTAGTGGTGAGGCAGCTAGTGGTGAGTCGCCATTTCCAGTGAACTCGTTCTGCTCATCATGACTCTTTGGCGGCGAAGGCTATGAAATCGGTTAGGCGCAATAATCCACGCGAGGAGCAGTGGAAACTGTTGCGCAGGACGCCCCTGCCAACGTCACCTCACTTGTCCGTAGGCGACAAATTGAGCACCACCGAAGCCAAAATTCGCAGAGAAATAGCTATCATGAAAAAGTGCCGCCACGCCCATGTCGTGCGGCTCATAGAAGTCATAGACGACCGGCTGAGGGACAAAATATACATGGGTACGTGCTCTCCATATGACATGCGTGAAATGGCGTGCCTTGGCAGCGCTTCTCATGCCGTCAAAGCGGCCTAATCACTTACTTCTCCGTTCCTAGTAATGGAGTACCTTGGAGGGGGCGAGGTGAAATGGAAGAACACGGACAGCCAACCCATCCTCACCGTTCTCCAATCAAATCGCATAATGCGTGATGCCATCCTTGGTTTAGAATATCGTAAGGTGCACAGAACTATCATTGATTGCACGTCTATAACGTATTTGAATCTAGTCCATTTCCAAGGAATAATCCACCGTGACATCAAGCCGGCCAACTTGCTGTGGACGGCAGACCGTAGTCATGTCAAAATTGCTGATTTCGGTGTCTCCCACTTCTCTTACGCGCAGCGACTCGCAGCAGCCGGTGCTAGTGCTACTGCCGATGACCCCACTGATCCCATCCTCCTCGAGGACTCTGATCTCAGCAAACGGGCCGGTACGCCTTCCTTTCTGGCCCCAGAAGTCGTATACGAGCACACATATGGGTATGAACCTTCCGACCCTCGCCCCGAAATCACCAAGGCTATTGATATATGGGCGCTCGGTGCCACTCTCTATTGCCTTCTCTTTGGTGAAAAGCCCTTTCACCCCGATCCCATCATCAACTCCGAATTCAGCATGTACAACGCTATCTGCAATGACGACTGGACTGTCCCGGAGACGATGGGCTTCGACTGTATCCCAACGGGTGGGCGGCACCCTACAGACGAGGATTCAGAGGGGGGAATGGTGATCCACCTTCTAGACCACTTCCTGACTAAAGATCCGGCCCTTCGCATAACTTTAGCAGAGGTGAAGGTCCGTACACTTTAACTACCCAACCAGAGTGTCAAACTTACGTACCTCTCCAGCGACACCCTTGGTTCCTTCGCGAAGTACAGCGACCGGATAAATGGCTGCGAGACACGTCACCCCACAAGATCGAGGTCACCTCTGCCGACACGGAGACCGCCATGACGGGGGTTCGTTTCAGATGGAAGTGGGGCAGTAGTCTCACTCGCCACATCTCCACCCTCTTTCGTCAGGTCCGGGAGGCAAAGCCATATGCTGCCGCCTCGCACCAGGGAGAAGCAGATAACCCCAACGCGACAAGGTCAGCCCCACGGATGCGTATCAAAACGACAGACGTTGCCCGCGAGAGAACCCCCCGTGACATGCCTGGGCCTAGTAAATATACCGCGCCGACAGGTCGGGAGAAAGGAAAGAAGCGAGCAGATAGCCACGGTGACAAAAGCCAGCGCTCTAAATCTGTCGAACGTTCCTCGAGCCGGAAAACCGCACCAAAGCCCAGCCTCTTAAGCACCTCAACGGCGTCGAAAGACGGGTCTTCAGACGCGAACCTCGTGCCTCAAGTGGGTTCGTCTGTGGGTTCGTCTGCGCAGACGAGCCCCACCGAAGGCCGGCCGAAGTCACGGTTCAGCATATATTCACCTTCTACCTGGCATTGGCGGTCTACTAAAAACCTGACGACCCAGTCGCAGTCGACATCGCCCGGCGGCAGCACGCCTAGCCGCAGGCAACTTTCCCCTCATAGCACACCTCAGCCTTCATCCATGCATTCACCCGACACTTGCAGTCCTAGCTCTCACTCCCCAGTTTCGCCGGTTTCTCCTGACCTAACTATAAGCTCAGAGCTTCTCGGCCGAGGGATTCGGCGTAGTGAAGAAGCTCTCCGTGGTATGCAATTTGAGGATATCAGTAGTAGTGGTCCTCTAACTGCAGCCCGACGTGCATCGTCATGGGGAGATAACCCTACCGAATTCAACGAAGTGACCAGCTTGAATTCTGAAGATCACGACCTGGACGAATCCTGCATCCTCGTCGGCGCTGGGGGCGTGTCAAACGAGTCACCGTTCCGTCGTACTGCTTCCGTCGGTCTACAGCTTGGTTCCAGCCCACTCGCTCAAATTGCGTACAACATCAGCCACGAGGGCTACGTTTACCCCGACTATGAAGACGATCTCATCGACGATTCGTCCACTTTTGCGAGTGCGCGCAGTATAGATGAGCCTGTTCGTAGCCGTGGTATCGCCGCCATCCATGCGAATCTCGGGTCCCAGTACGACGACTTTGACGACGATGATGCAACGACTTCGGAAGACCACGAGGGCCATCTTTCGTTCGACACACGGCGGCGCGCACTCACGCCCGACCCCCCAGGGACTTCCTAAGGGAGTAGCAACAGTCTCTTTTTGTCAAGCATTTTCCAGTCCTTCGGCTCCATTCACTTCAATCCTCTGCATTGGATTCACCTTTCCTTATATATGACCGCACAGTTGCATTCCTTTGACTCACACGCTCGTGGACAATCGACAGATCATTTATTCCCATTTTACTCATGATACCACTCCTCAATTCCAGACTCAGGATTCTTCAACCTTTTCCACCTGCCCACTATGATGCACTCGCTCAATGTAGGTCATCAGTATGTATCAGATATCGGACCATCCCCCCCTCCATTAGAATTAGATGCCAGATGACTGGGTCGTGTACTTTTAGTTACCTGCAATTAGATACAGCTCGGCTCAAATCACCATTTACACCCTTCGCCCCTCGTCGCCGTTCTACTTACCGTTCCGAACTGTGAGCTATAGGGTGCTATAGGCCTTTCAACGCTTTGACCTGTTGTCTCATGGCTCTAGGGGACCTAGGGGCACGACGCTCATGTGATATGTTGAGAAAATGGCGTGCAAACATGTACAAAGTGACATTGTTTCCACCTGCGATTGTGGCCTTTGCGAAGGCTCATCCCATGTAACACAATGACCACCACCATCCACGACCGCAACAGCGAAATAATCGGCGACATCGACGATCAGCTCACCTCAATATTCCTCCAAAACGCGCAAGTGTACTACGACGATGACTCCGGCATCCCACGCGTACCAGCAGACCAGCTCCTCAACATCATTGCAGCATATTCCGAAACTTATGGCGTGAAGCTCATGTCAGACAATGAATACCAGGCCTTGTCGACGCTACTCACCAACAATCCCAATCTCGCCGTATCGCCTGAGATTCTTGCCCATTTCGTAGCGGAACGTGCACCTCAAGTGTCAGAATCACCGGAACGGCCGGGAAGCAGACCACCCTCTCGAGGACCACCACAAACGCCACTGTCAGGCAAGGGGCCTTCTGTTTTTGAAACCTCTCGTCGGCAGCGTTCGACTCCCCTTGACTCACAAGGACCCCCTTCAAGCTGGGCTAAACGACCTCCACCGTCGCGACGGAAGAGCGATGCCGGGAGTCGCAGTGACTCCGAATCATACACGTCGCCACCCAATGCCTACGGACGTTCACGAGCACCTTCGAATCCCGTTTCCCCGTCAACAATGTTCACGTCTCTCGGTTCACCGACGTTCTCGCAAACACCATCTCGGCCCCATTCGCGGCAGTCCCACTCTATGATTGGATCTCCCGAGCTTATACAAGAGTCACATATGCAATCATTGGGGCTCTTTGGGTCGGAGGTGGATCTTGATAGCGACGAGGAAGAAGTACATTTAGGTCTGATTCACGACCGCGGGGCCTCGGCGTCTACATTGTCATTGCTAGAGCAAGCCGATCACGATACGCTCCAGCGCGAAAACAACGAGCTGAAGAAGAAGCTGTTGGAAGCAGAGTCAACCTTACAGAACCGCTTGGTCGAACATGACATGGAATTAGAGGAGCTTCAGGCTAAGTTGGACGAGATGAGAAGTGAACTAAATGCTGCTAAACGTGAGGAGAAGGAATTACGTTCCAAAGAGGTGAGCTTTACATCCGTCGTTCAATTCAGCGCGCTAATCACGACTCTTTAGCGGCAAAACTCTACGCAAATTGCGATCCTTGAATCCGAAATCTCCAAAGTCAGTGATCAACTCAGGAATGCTAAGGACACGTACTCTTCCCTCCAGCGGCAATATCAAGAGCAATGCTCGGCGTCCGAGCGGTACAGAGATGACCTCCGCAAACGTGAAGAGACTATACGTAACTTGAAAGATGCTGTCGGCCTACATGAGCACGATACCTCTAAATGGGCGCGGGAGCAGCAGCACTACGAGGAACGGATATCTCAGCTAGACGCCGAGCTCACCATCGCCAATCAGTTGCAAGCCGAACTCGACGCTCAGAAGCAGGAGAACATGACGCTGAAGGAGACTATTGATCGGCTTCACTTTGAGTTGGACGAGCAACGGAATGTTACCATTCAGGGTGCGACCATTGGAGCTAGCAACAGCGCGCCTGGAACTTTGAGTAAGAGTTTGGGTGCGGAGTTGGCGAAGAATGGATGGGGTGATGAGGAGGAGGAAGAAGTACATGTCCACCACGGTGAAAGCAGCGGCGACGTTAGCTTTGACCTCGATAGCGATAGCACCGACGAAGAGGGTTTCATTGAGACAATTGTGACGAGAAGAAGGGTGCGCACTCTCGACGTTATTGACTTCGATCTATTTACACTCTTAACAGAAAGTGGCGAGCCGAGCTAACAAGCTTGATTCGCATACATTTGAGGAGGTCAAGGAATATTCTGATGCCTTCACACAATACGAATCCTCCGAATTCACTTCCTCCTGTACGACTCAGACCGACCCCGAACCTGTTATACGTAGGACATCGTTCAGCATACAGACCGAAGAGGCTCCCAGTCGCGCTTTCGCTATCCAAACAGAGCCACAGCCAGAACCCATGCCCGAGCCCCCCAAAGTCACCTTCGACATCGACATCCAGACGGATTATCTTGAAGAAGTATTAACGCCTTCTGCTATTGAGGTAGAAGAACCTGTCGCTTCTACATCGTCCTCGTCATCTTCATCGAATTCCACCGCCACACCTTCGACGCCTAAGGCCAATATGCTGGGACTGGACGGGATGATTGACGAACCACCTGCATATACACAAGTTCCTGGGCAAGAGCAGGAATGGCATGTCGGTGATGCTCTCAGGAAGTGGCATCCTGGACTGTCGAGCTCGGAGAATATCGCGCTTCCCGGACGTGTCTCTCTAGAAGCCATCGAGGAATGGAAAGCCCTCAAAGAGGAGCTGGGTATTGACTGCCTTGTCATTGATAAATTGCTGGCGTCCGCTGAGCGTGCTTCTCCCCGACCTTCGCAGACCCCGCCAGATGGCAAACCAATACGACGAGGAAAATTCTACAACATATACAACACGTATGTGTATGGTCAGTCGTCGTCCCTGAACACTTTCTTCACGATGTTCGGCGTGTCTGCCATAGCGTTCCTCGCTGGTATATACATCAACTCGCCGCCCCAATACACGACACCCGGTCAGTTTGGTGCTTATGATCGCGCGTTGTGGAAGACGTTCAACTCGATGTCACCTGCTGGAGAAGGGTTTGCACTGCCAGCTGATGGGACTTCCGCTGTGTGGAGTATCCTGGGCCGTGTTGGAGGAGGTGCCGCCCGAATTGCAAGGGGATGGCCGACGTAGCACCATTCGTCGTCCTGCTCCAGACCTAACGACTTGCTCATGATTAACGAATGACTTTCTTATGTTTATAGCCCTTTTCACCCTTATGCTCTGTATATGCTTCAACCCCCTCCACTCTCGCCGCTCCTTCTACACTATGCACTCGTTTGACTCACCATTTCTCCCCATCACTCGCCCCGTCGGTACCCTCATCACTATCGCCCTTTTATTATCTTCATTACTCATTCCCCAACTACTCAATAACTTATTATGCTCCGGCTTCTTCATCGTATACTTGGTGCATAGACGGATATTTGATTCCCTCGACCTCGACCCCTCGTTGCCACTTACTGCCACTCTCTCATTGATTTTCGTTGCTGTAAATCATTGAACCGTTGTCATTTATGCTGGTACGGTCTTCCAGAGCCATGTAATTCTATACAGTCAATATGTAATATGCATGGGTACTTGATACCTGATACCGACGCCTCTGTTGCAGAGCTCAGACAATTCGTTGGCCCTTTCTCTCCAGAAGTGCATGGTTACAAATAACGGGTAGGGATATGCAAAACTACGTCTAACCCGGCAATTGCTCGCCATCATCGGCACCGTCTATCGACACCACGAGTCAATGGCATTCAAATATCATATCCAGTCCCTTTTACACGCCCTGAGCAAGACCATACCTTCTATAGTATGTCCACGTCGTACAATAACGCCTTAGAGGTATGGGTACGCTGGGATTGAGTTAAATAATCGGCGGCGTCGGCGGCTTCAGCTTTTCAAGATCTCAAGGCTTGAGGAAATACGGGCTAAGGGACGAGTCGTTACAGATTACACCTATATGAGAGTAATAGATGGAAATCATTACAAGGGGGATAACGAAAGAATCAATCTACCCATTGAACCTTTCCGGCTGCAAGTGACCTTCTCAAATTTGGTACCGTTTGAGTGCAATGCTTCCATCTTCATCTTGATCGCTCCGATGAATCTTGACACCATCCCTCTTTTGCTTCGGGATGAACCTCCCGCCGCCCAAGCTGAAGCCCAGATACGAGACCCACGAGTTATCAGATTTTTGGTATGCTGCTTCATGGGCCAAACCTCAAGCATCCACCATAATGGGGCAAGAGAAAGTTGATCGTAAATGGACAGTAAATGGAGCGTGGCGTGGCCTTCCTCAGATTTATAGAGAGCGGAATAGTCAACGTCAGTGAAATTGGGGAGATGAGTTTCATCGGGTGGCCCATAGATCGGTTTAGGGATGTCCTGGATGCGCAAAGTACCGGTAATGGGCGACATCGGCGGACGCATAAGGATTTCTGGATGCAACGTATCAGGGTCAAGACGGAGGGCATGCCCTCGCGGTCGAACATGATCCCTGTGTGGATATCGAAGCACTCGTGAATCATTCAGCGCAAAGGGATTAGAGAGTGCTGCGGATCCGACGTCTGTAAACACTCGTGAGTCGAAGAATACAAGGACAAGGAAGTCGACTTACCGCAATGACAGCCAGCGAACTATACCTAGTACATAAAGCCATTAGTGCATACCTCTTCGATATCCGTTTGTCTCGTCTGATCCTTCGTATATTTCCTTTCGAGGGCCTTCAGGAGTTGTTGAGTTGGGATGTTTGTGCGCCTTGCGGTGGGGTCAGACGCGTTGAGCGTCTGCTCCTTGGGGTTTGGGCGGTTGTACATACCTTGCACTTGTCAGTGCTGCACCTTTGTTTGGACTCCTTGTTAGGTTCCGCGCACCCCTCGGACTCCGTCCTTTTTGTGCCAACTCATGTTCATTCGCTCCTTGTCCATATTCCTTTGACATCTGCTCCTTCAGCCCTTCGCTCCGCGCGCACCCATGCATCCGTGGCTTCTATGACCTTGATCCTTGTGGGCCTCTTGGGAATCAGCCTTAAGGGGGAGGTACTGTCATAGACCAGTCCTCACGCCCCCTTAGGGGTCCCCCCTACGCCCCTTTCGGATACTCGGACCCTCGGAGCCCCTCAGGCTCTGCCCTCGCGGCCCATGCATGGTGCGCAGCACTTGGATTCATTTGTTACATGTTTCACCTACATGTGTACTTACATACTAAGCCTTGCTACATACATGTGTTAGTTAGTATTTATAGTAGCACTAGTAGACATGTATTCTCCACTCTGAATCTTAGTTCCTTCTCCGTCACTTGTCCTTCTAAGTCTTTGCTGCGGGCTCCTCCGCGGAGCCCGCCTCTCACCTTGCTCTCTCCGAAATTGGGACACCGCAGGGCTAGGAGGGCGCAGCATCAAAGCTGAAGCCAAGTCCCGTGTGCTCCGCTCGTCCGCGCATCCACACTCCCGCTCCCACGTACAGACAAGCCAGGAGGCCCCTTGACACGGTCTCTTAACAAACTCAAGCCTCGCTCAGTTCTCTAGATCCTGCAGGGGTCTCCAAGATGTATTAGCAGTCAGTAAATAAATGGTATTGTAGACCCTAATTGTGCTGCCTAAGGTGGTTGACCGGGGAACTGGCAGGCAGTTCAATATTCTTTTGTATTCCACGGCGGAATAATCGGCATACAGGCTCAAGCTGGTTGTTCCCAAAAGTTGAGAACAAGAACTGCTCCACCGTTGCCGCCGCCGCCGCCATCTGTGACCTCCGCCGAAATCATCTCCAGCTGGACTACACCAGATTACCGCAACGATCCTGGGAAGTTGGCCGTATAACTATTAAAGCTTGAGGACCAGGATTGTTTCCGGTTTTCTAGCCGTGGCATAGATTTCGGATGTCAACATGAAGCAGTGGATCCTCAAAGTATCTCGTATACAGGCTGTGCCTTGTTATCCTTTTATCAGCTTTACTTTTCCCCTCTTTTACAGGCCATAGTATCTCCAAGAACCAGTGCGCTTCTGCATGGGAAGTCTTTGAGGGCTGCATTACTCTCGCGACAAATGTTCCATCCCACAGACTCCCGTATATCTGGCGGTCCACCACATCTTCAGATGAACCCCAGGTGGTCCCCAGGTGGACCCAGTGTTATGGTCCGGTTTGTTCTGAATGATTATCTTCTCCGATATCTTATCTAAACGCGCAAGACGTGCCTATTACTAATTCTCATTACAATACCTTAGTAAGATCCTCACGTCTAACACATGTCCGCAGTACATTACTAAACCCCTCATGGAATCGGTGCGCGTTCCATGGAAAGACGGCTGCAGTAGGCATGTAGTAGTACATGAGGGTTATGCATGTATGCTAGTATTTAAGTACCAATAACATACCCGAGAACGCTAGCTCGTTCTCTTGGGATTTCCGCTAGTAATAGTGAGACCTAAGTCAATAAGCCCTTCATCTTTCTTTTGAGTTTTAGTATTCTTGTAGGAGCCACGTTAGTCCTAGACTAGTGTCGCCCTAACAGAAGAACGAGCTACCCCTTTAAACGTCCCTCCTACACTCTCATCCATCCTATTCTGCAGCGTCTAACTGCGAAGATCGACCACCCGACATCAAGACAGGATACGTCTCATCTTTCTCGTTTTCTCTACCGCATAACTTCTTTCCAATTTCCGCCGATAAGCCCGTTAGGCTTTGATTGTTCATTTCATACCCTTATAGTTTCCCACCCAATTCGAACCGCAGATTCAATACTCCAGCAGGGTAACGTTTAGACGACCCTCCGAGTGAATCTAAGGGCGCCGACTGATCACTAATCCTCGGAGAGGGGTCAGCGCGCGAGGTGCTGAGTAAGAAAGAAGGCTCTACCTCGTTGGTTCAGCAAGACGGTGTGAAGCTTCGTATCTAGCCAAGCCAAAGAACTCCTTCCTTATTTACATTGTCCGCTCAGGTGCCAGCGTGCACTAGTTTGAAGTTCAACGTCGATTGACAGGGCACTCCACCAGCAACTCCACCATGTCCCACTCCAGCGGATCGAGCTTCGAGAACATCAGAGACCAGAACATGCCGGGCCCCTCAGACCAACCCGCACCACCTTCACAACCATCAACACAAGAAATGATGATGATGATGATGGACCGCCTGGCTCAAATGGAAGCTTGATACAAATAGCTAGCCCAGTGCGTACGAACCCGACCGCCACCAACAGCCCCAGCACCCGCTCCCGTTCCCGCTCCCGCCCCGATCCCCCAACCTGCCGAACCCGCACGACCAGTAGGCCCTAAGCTGGCCAAACCCGAGATATTCGACGGCAAACGTGCCAAATGCCGTTCGTTCCTCAGAAGTATCCGGATGTACATTGCGGTTAATCAGTGGCAGTTCACCACCGAAAACACCAAAGTCCTATACGCCCTCTTGTTCATCCAGGGACGAAAAGTCGATAACTGGAAAAACGAGATTATCAATCGAGCGCTCAACTGGCGGGACCAGGGAGGATACGACCCCGTGGTCTCTGACTTCCGAAGATTCTCTGACGAACTAGAAAGAATGTTTGGAGATCCAAACCCCAGGGAAACGGCTATCTCTACTCTATCCGCCCTCAGACAGGGCAACAAACCGGCCGAAGAGTACGTAATGAAGCTTGAAGCGCTATGGGCAGATACCGGCTACAACGACGTAGCATTGGTAGAATTATTCAAACGAGGAATGAACCCCGGGCTGTTGAACCGACTCTACAGCCTCCACCCGCTCCCCGCAGATTACCAGGCATGGAGCGAAGAGGCAATCCGGTTCGATAGGCAGTGGCGCGAAGCGCAGTCCTATGCCAAGGGGCATGGACAGGGACGACAACAGGGACAGTCCCAACAAAAGCAGCAAGGCCAAAAGCAAGGCCAATGGCAAGGGAGGGGACAAGGGCAGCAGCAACCGGCCCCACCACAGAGTCAACAATCACGTCCGGCCCCGAGGGACCCAAACGCCATGGACGTAGACAGAACGCAGAAGACCCCGGTCAGGTGCTTCAAATGTGGAGGACTGGGACATATCGCCCGAAATTGCCAAAGAAGGCTGGACATTAGGGCCATGAATTACGACGAACAATTGCAATACTGGCGAGAGTGTAAGGATGGTTGATGCTGTTTCTTAAGTTCACGCGGCACGATACGCAAGACCGACTTTATTCGGGAACGTACGTGCGAGGTGTAAGAAAAGCTACCTACCAAATATAGGTACTTCGGATATATAAATACATGTACGTAATATAGGAGCGAGTCACGTGGCTCAGGGGAGCCAATGGTTACACTCGCCCCCTCTAGATTGCTGATACGCAATCTAACAAGACATAACAAGATAAAAAGGAATGTGTGAACTGACAAAGTAACATTATCAGTTAGTATCAAAATTAAAGAAAGTGACGAGTTTAAGGTGGCGTAGAGATGCCGGAGTCATAATCAATGACGGGGGACATGGATATGTCCTCAGGGGGAATGTGATGCGGGTGATTGGACCCGGTAGTCGACGTAGTCGATTCAGCAACGGCGGATGTGCCGGTGTGGCCTCTAGTTGTAGAGGAATGCAAGTAAGCGGGAGGTACGATGATTCCTCCCAACGAGACGGTATGAGATGCGCGGTTGTCCGCTTCACTCACATCGTCATCCCACTCGAAGGGGAGGGCCGATGTTAATGAGGGTGGACCCAGTCAATCTACTATCGGGTCCAGGTATGCTGGGGAATCGGGATGGGAGGTCGTAGGATCACCACTGGCCACTGTTGTGTGGCCGAGAGTGGTGGCAACTGCATGTAGTTGCCTTAATATGGCGGCATTCGTGTTGTAGCCACCGCGGGACGCCGCGGGATATCGCGGTCGTTTTGATCGAACTTCCGTGGGCTCGGGAGGACACCCCGGCGGGAAGTAATGCTGAGGGTTCATCAGCACCAGTGGCGCATTGGGCGCACTGGGGGGGTATTGTGAAGGGGGTAGCGCCATTAGCTGCTGGCGAGCGGGATATGTATTAGGCCGATTTTCGTTCCGTGGATCGAGTAGCCATTGTCGCGCAAACATCCAGGCGTCATTCGCCATTTCAATGCTGACCCCACATGCGGCTAGATGTGCCGCCACCTCCTCTGTGGTGAGGTTGTCGAGTGGTCCAGTGTAATGTACTGGCTGGTATAATGAGGGAACGGTTAGTCCCAGACGATTTATGACGGCCTGGTACCTCCCAGGCATGGCGATCAGGGTGGTAGCACGTTCCGCATACACCGAACGATTACGTTCTAGGGTGAAATCTCCTGTAGCGGGCGATGGTCCTGTTCGTCGTATTAGACGATGCCCTCGTCGCGTCCTGAGGTCAAGGGGGTTGTCCCCCAGTCCTGCGGACATGGCCTTGACATGTCTAAAGTAGTAGTCGTACGCACACCATGCTTCTGGCGGTGCGTCCATGCTCGGGGCTTGATATCCCGTAGTGGGCCTCGATTCCGTGCGGACCGATGCTCCTGACACTGATACTGGAATGGGAGGCGAGTCGTTTGTCGCCTCGAGGTGAGGTGCAGCTGTGGTGCTGCTAGATGCTACCGTGATTCTTGGTAGCGGGCGTATGTTCCTAGCCCTTTTGACCCATTCGGGTGCTCGCCATGTTCGTAGCGCAGCTCTCATAAAGCCTCTCATGGGCTTTTTGTCGCTTGCTAGCTGATTTGCTAGGTTAACTACCGATCTGCAGCTGTTGTATGCATCCCAATTATCTTGGATTTGGGCGGCTTGTACCATCTCTGCCCATGCTGCAGAGTTTTCGGGGAGCATGGGTTGCTCGCTCCCTCGTGGAGCTGTGCCCGTGCTGATTCTCCCTACTAGACTATGGGCAGCCGCTGTCCGTGAATAGTTGGATGGTCCCGCTTGTGGTAGCGGGGGAAATTCGGTAGTAGACGTTCGTCCGCCGATTTGGCCGATTGTCGTGTTATCGGCTGCCTTTGCATAACGCGGGGGCTCTTTTGCATCCGAAGCCTCGGATTCCCCGTAGTCTGAGTTTAGGTCGTAATACTCGTTTTTGAGCCCACTGGCTACTGACAGGCTCGATCGTGGCTGAGATGCCATACCCATTGATGAATCCATCTGTGAACTGGCCGTATCTGAGGCCAGCCGTCCTGGGGACAGCGACAGTCGCGTTTTTCGGCGGTTGTGCCGATGGGTGTCGTCTTGTGATGCCTCTAGTTCTTTAATTCGGGCGCGTGCATCGTCCAGCTCACGTTCAACACAATCGGCGTAGTTGTTTAATCGGGTCAATTTCCCGTCGATTTCCTCGAGTTCGTCTCTGTCGGACTCTATCGTCCTCTTGGCTGTATCATACAGCCTGTCGTAGTCATTGAATATTTCCGGGCATATGTCCCGGGCCATCAGCCTTCGATCGGCTCGTGCGTTGTTGTTTCTAATACCTACCATGAAATGGCTGGTAAAGCCGATGCATGTGGTGCATTCTGTGTTTGCACAGTTCATGCACCCTATCCCTGTGTTTATCCAGGCCTGCTGTCGGGGTTGCCCCAGATCATATGGGGCTGCTGGAAACGTATCCAGCTCGGCTATGGTTCTTGTCACAGCCTTTCCTTTGCCCTTGTCTTTTCGACTTGGCAGTCCCTCCCCCTCTTGAGCGTCTTTTCGCTCATTTTCGTCGTCGTCATTTCGTGGCGTATTATGATCTCCGTCCATGTGGACGTCGTTGTTCGCGGGTGATTTCCTGCGCATCACTGGTGATGCAGGTCGTCCTTATCGACTGGGTGGCCTTATGATTATTCTCAACTGTATAGTTGTTGGTCATCTTGTCTCACGGTCAGTTACCTGCCTAATCGGGGCACTACCGACGCTTGCCCGATTTGGCCTTACGTGGTAGGGACTCGACCGTACCGACTCCATGGTACTCTAGATACCTATCGAGTGCCTCTAACTCGTCGCAATGGGATCGTGGTTCCCATGTGGTGTCTCCCAGATTCCACTTTACTTGGAATCGTATGCGTTGGCCATTCCATTCATGGCCTATTATTTCGTCCACTGTCCATTCAGCGTCGTCGGGAGTTCCCCAGTCGTAGGGGTCAGCTACCCGCCGGTTTGGGAATAGCGTGTCATCGTTGGCCACATGTGGTCGTAACTTAGACACATGGAACTTTGGGTGTATTCCCCGATTTGCCAATTCAGCTGGCAGTTCCAGTGTGTAATTTGATGTGTCTGACATCGCGTTTAACACTTTGTACGGTCCGACGTACTTGGGTAGTAATTTCCCTGATCTTCCTTTCGGTAATGCCAGGTTGGAGGTGTCTAAATACACCAAGTCCCCTTGCATTATTTTGGGTTCCCGCCGTCTCCGCGTGTTTGCATAGTATGTCTGAAACACTCGTCGCTCAATTACGGCGTCGTAGACTGCAGATATGTTCTGCCTCGCCTTCTCGACGAAGGCCGCTACCCCAAGGGCTCCGGTGAATTCACTACGGTGAACTTTCATTGTAGTGGGTAGGTACCCATAATTGGCTTCGAATGGTGCCAGTCCCGTAGTGCTACTTATGCTCGAGTTAAGCACAAATTCGACCATGGGTAGCTTATCCAGCCAGTCGGATTGGTCGGGTTTGACCACGGATCGCAGTATTTGCGCGATTGAGCGATTCGCTCGTTCCGTCTGGCCATCAGTCTGTGGATGGAACGATGTGGACATGCTCAATCTTGTTCCCAGCATGCGGTGGAGTTCTCGCCACCACTTCGATGTGAATTTCGAATCTCGATCGGATACTATCGTGGAAGGCAGGCCGTGTAATCGGCACACTTCCTTGATGTAAATACCCGAGAGCTGTGACGCTGTCGTCCGTGTATTGACGGGGACTAAATGGACCATCGAGGTTAATCGACATATAACCACCCATAGGTAATTTTTGCCTTCCACTTCGGGGAATGGCCCAATGAAGTCCATGCCAATGCTATCCCACGGCTGAGTGGGTATGGGTAAACTGTGTAGTTTACCTGCAGGTGGTTGGTAGTTCCCTTTTGATCGTTTGCATACGACACATGAGTCGCAGAATTTGGCTACCATGGTCGTCAATTTCGGCCACCAATACCACCGTCGCAGATAGTCTGCCGTCTTGGTTGGGCCAAAGTGGCCTAGTGTTTCGTGAGCCTGTTCTATGGCCAGGCTACGTAGTGGCGTCCCTTCGAACTCGCCAATAGGTAGACAGAGGACATATTCGTCCCCCAAGTTATGGATCCACACCATTTGATCCTTAACCTTGAACTTGGGATATTCATCCGGCTTGTCGATGATTTTCGACAGCATGGGGTCCTTCGTACTATTAATACGAATGGCGGTGATAAATCCTGAGCGCGTGGCTAGGTTGGCTCGTAGATTACTACCCTTGTCGGCCAATTCGAATATGGTGGGGTCATGTTCTTGCACACCTAGGTCCCTTACCAACGTGGTGTTGGCTCGACCTATATTGTCGGCTCGCGCCTGCCTGTCCAGTATGGCGTCTCCGACACGGATGGCCATCAGGTCATCATCGCCTTTTCGCGATTCTATCACTTGTGGCCAGGGGACCACTTCTAGGTCCGGGTCGACTCGAGTGTCAGCGTTGACGTACTCATTTACGTCGTGGACCTCGTCATCTGAGTCCTCAGCGTAGTATCGAGACAGCGCATCGGCCACTTTGTTCAACGTCCCTTTGACGTATTGGATGGAGAACTGGAACCGGGATAGGTATTCCATCCATCTGGCCTGTCTGGCCGATGGTCGCCTGATGTTTTGGAAAAACTCCAACGCACGGTGATCGGTGATGACCGTAATGGGATACCCCAGTAGTTTATCCTCCCACTTTAGGAGCGCCTCTATTATGGCTAGTGCCTCACGTTCATACACTCGATAATGGTGTTGCGCGGGCGTGAACTTGCGGGACATGAATCCCACCAGCCTGCATGTGGCCCACTCAGTACCTTGCCCGTACATCGCTCCTACTCCTGACAGGGAGGCATTGCATATTACCCAGATAGTTTCTGGTTTGGACGGATCGATAGGCCTGAGTATGGGTGCCCGGCAACAGAGTTCCTTAATGGTGGTGAAGCACTTGTCATGCAGTGGCCGCCAGTAGAACGGTTGACCATTCTTCTCCATCGATTGGAGCGGGCCTGCGTATGCGGCCAATTCGGGGATGAAGTGAGCCAGATATTGCACTAGTCCCATAAACTGAAGCACATCACTATATGTGCGTGGTGTGCGCCACTCCCTGATGCGCTGTAACTTATCGTTACACGGTTTTAAGCCGTTTCTGTCGATTATGTGCCCCAAACAGTCGACCTTGTCGGCGTACAGTTCGCACTTCTCTGGTTTGAGATAAAACTGGTATTCACGAATCTTGGCAAACACCAGCTTTAGGTGCTGTTCGTGCTCTGCTACCGTATTGCTATAGACGAATACATCGTCAAGATAGACATGGACGAATCATCCAATAAAGTCACGGAATATGTGATTCATTATTTGCTGGAATGTGGATGGCACATTACAGTCTCCTTGTTGCATAACGTTGCTGTAGAACGTGCCATATATGGTCGCGAATGCGGTTTTCCATACGTCCGCCGGTTCCACGCGTACCTGCTTGTACGCATCAGAGAAGTCGATTTTCGATCGATACTTGGCACGGGCCACATCCATGCGTATGGTATCCTGGTCCGGGAACGGTGTCACGTCTTTGCGTGTGTTCTCGTTCCGCTTACGGCAGTCCACTACTGTTCGTAGCATGCCAGACTTTTTAAATACGCACATCATTGGTGCCGCCTGGTCGACTTGGGTCGCTTCCCACCACCCTGTTCGGGTATACTTGGTTATCTTTTCTGATAACTGTGACTTTAATGAGTCAGGGCATTTGGGTAGATAATAGTTATATCTCTTGCCCTCATCCAATAATGGGATGGTGTGGTTTATGTCCCTCAACGGAGGCAACCCTTCTGGTGGCCCTTTCATAATATCGGCACATTCTTCCAGCCACCGTTTTCGTAGGAACGGGATATGGTCATCAGTCAGCGTCTTCGCCGACTGGATCTCCCTTCCCAGCTGTCCTGTGGCAGCTTGTAGCACGGTTGTCATCCGCGCTGCATTCTCTTTCCGTCCTCTTTTTTTGTTGTTGTCTATTCGACGTATTTTTTGCTGTTGGCCGTTACTTGGCCGGATCTTATTCAAGATCTCCTCGGCTTCAATTAGCTGGTCGTGGCTCATAATGACGTCCTGGTCATCCGATTTGTTAGGCTGTTCTGCCTTGGTCGCGCTGTTGGGCGCTTGAGGTCGTATAGACGCCTCATATAGTCATTGTCTCCGTTGAATGGAGTGTCTCCTGGCCATGACACGCGTCTCCTCCCCCTCCTTTAGTGCGTCGAATGTGCGGTTGCCTATTCGGACGCATTTATCCGCGAAGTCAAGTACTATTCCATACTTCCGCATGGTGGGGGTGCCAATAATCGCATCGTATCGGTCCAGATTGGCTATATCGAAGTATGTTTTCGATACTATTGGACCCAGTTTTAGGGTGGTTTCTGCTCCGAAGTTTATCTTCGAGCTGCTCCCCACCGTGCCCAGTTGTAGTGGCACTGGCTCTTTTAAATGGCCGTATGGAATCTTTGCTATCCTAGCATATTCCGGACTGAGGCTATCAGTCGTACAACCTGAGTCGAACAGTGTGAAGGCTTGTTCACCACCTATGTCCACTAGCATTGCTAGTACTGCCTTCTCGTCACTTGTTCGCTGGGGCCTTGCCACATACCTGTGGTCTGGTGACCAAGCTGCAACTTGGCCTCCCGTCGTTTGTCGTCGATCTTGGTGCTCCTGTGCACCGTTTCTCATGGTAAACATGTGTTCCCCTTGCGCATCGTTCATCGCTGCCATGCGATCGTCATCATCCCTTTCTTCGGGCTCATCCCTGTACTCGTTTTGAGATATGTCTTCGTCGCTGACCGGTGATGAATACCTCGAACAATCGTACTCTTCTGATTGATCATTCTCGATGATTGCATCGTTCCTGCTTGCGCTATCTGCGCCATCTAGCACTTCCATTGCGGCCGACTGATTGTCGTCGTCACCTCTCAGTTCGCGTACAGCAAACATCTTTGGCTGTTGTCGTTTGGGGCAGGCGGGGTCGCTCGCAAAGTGTCCCAAGTTGCCGCACGCATAACATCTTGATTGCAAAGGCCCTGGGTTCGCCTGACGTGGCGCACTAGGCCGAGGTGCACGGTTAATGGTGGGCCCCTTTGCCGGCCGTTCCTCCTTTCGCTCCATCTTGGCATTACCGTTGTGTACCGCGGGACCGTTGGTGATGTTGTGGTCCACCCTGCGTAGGCCACTTGAGAACGGCCTCAATTCATTGCCATGGTGTGGCATTCCCCTGGCGAACTTACGGGGTCCAGCGTGTGGTTTATCACCCGTGCTGGGGGAGCTGGCCGCTCGTTTCGAGCTGGCCGCAGCATAATGCTTAGTGATTATCCGTCCTTCCTCAACTTGGATGGCCACCCGGTATATTTCTTTCAGGCGGTGCCGTTCCGCCGTATATCCACGGTCAATAATTACATTCCGTATGTACGATGGCAGTCCCATTAGGAATTGCCGCCTAAATGTGTAGGCGTCCACCGAGTGGATCATTCGGGCGGCCTTACGGTCTAGGTCATCATAGAAGCCTCTTACGCCGCCTGCCGTTGTGAATTCAACGGCATAGAATTGCTCAGTGGCATCCTGCATCACGGTGGGTTGTACGAAGCGGTCGTACATGTCTAATATGACTCGCGCAAATGTCCAGGATCGGTGGCGTTGGTACATGCCATCTACTTCGTCATTGTACCATGTGGCTGCTTTGCCATCGACGAAGAGCCCAATCATAGCGACACATTCGCTATCTCTATCGTCGCCTCCGTACAGTTGGAGCCGGAGCCACCTAAGCAGTGATTGTAGCCAATTGTTGAACACTTCAACGTCGGATTCGCCTGAATACTTGTCAGGCTTAGGAATGCCTGATGGCGGTTTCACGCCGTTAGGCAGTATCAATGGCTTGCCCAGTTGTTCTTTGATCAACGATAAGTATCGCCGCTCAATGGCGCGGTGGTAGGACGATGATTGTCCTGGCATATCATGTCTGCCCACGTCCAGGTCTTCGGATGTGAGCCGCGACCGGTGTCTTCTGTTGACATCCACCTCGTCCGGCTCGTTCATTCGCACCCGTGTGGATTCCCTGGGGCGGTGTCCCCTCATGGTGTCACCATCACCCTCGTTCGTTGACGGAGATCGTTCTCTCGACCTGGCTCGTCTGCCCACAGGCGGTAGCTCAGCATAAGGCTGGACACCCTGTCGTTCGCGTTGGCGTGGTTGTCAATGACTCACTGCGTCATCATCGCCTTTCCGTGCAACAGGGCTGCGCTGTATCCCAGCTGGTACGGTAATCACAGTCCGTACCCGTCGTGTGTGGTCTGGTTCCACATTTCGGGCTGAACCCTCGTCGGCGTCTCTGCGCTGAGACTTTCAACGCTCCCTTGGGCTACCATCATCATCAAATATAATGCCCTGATCCGGTATTTCAGTGTACTCGTTCTGGGCCATGGCGCTGTTTCGCCATCGTTGCAACGCCACTCGCATGTCCCAACTGGGGTGTATTGGCTCGCCGGTGCCATTGCCGTCGCCTGTCGGCGCTACATGCCCAGCTGTGGGCACTCTATCGTTGTATCGCCTATCGCGTGTGGCCCTGTCGGCCTGTATGGCGCGGACCAGCTCATTGATCTGGTCAGTGGACAGTCGAGTCCCCGTCTCGTCCTCCCGTATCCTCATCTGTACAAGGAACTCGGTGAATGCGCCCTGCGAGAGCGTAGGCGATGGCATTATGGTCTGTCGTTTATCGGCCAACCGTTGTTCTTGTACCCATTCCTTCATCCGTCTAGACGAAGTAGCTGACTCTTTCTTCACGGATTCTCTTTCGTATTCTCGCGCCAACTTCCTCTCTCGCGCGTCTGCTCTCTCCATGTCTGATGACGTGGCCCGCCCTTTTCCTTTGTTCCGCATGGGTGGTGCGGATTCCACAGATTCTACTCGGGCACTGCTTTGTGCCTGGTTCCGTTCGGAACCTTCGTTCGTATTCATGGTACGCGAGCTAGGTGGCCTTTGCGGCCGGTTGTTGTTTCTTGCAGAGCCATGCTCTTGTCCCTCGGACGCTCCCGGGTGTGGGATGGGTGGTTGTCGAAAACGAAGTGGTGTGGGATTGCCTTCACCGTTGCGGGATCCAGCGTGATGCGATGCCTGTTGTGGCACCCGGATTGCATTTTCGGATCCATCCGAAGGGCTCACCCGGTTGCTTCTTCTCCCATGCTCGTATCGTCGAGCTTCGTCCCACGCGTTGGGTGTGAAATAGTCCCGTTGACTATATGACATTCCCGTCAAGGAGTATTATGGTTGCGTAAAAAAGTGTAAGGATGGTTGATGCTGTTTCTTAAGTTCACGCGGCACGATACGCAAGACCGACTTTATTCGGGAACGTACGTGCAAGGTGTAAGAAAAGCTACCTACCAAATATAGGTACTTCGGATATATAAATACATGTACATAATATAGGAGCGAGTCACGTGGCTCAGGGGAGCCAATGGTTACAGAGAGGAACTGACTCGTCAGGGTTTTTCCGAGGGAACCCAGGAAGCGTCGACCTGAGTTCCAAGAATCCTTTTTCTGTACTCACCCAGGAGCCGGACTCGTCACTAGTAGAATCCAATGTACCAGTAGCTATTTATAATGAGGATTCAACTACTAAAAACAACGAGACGGAAACTAAGACGCAAAGCAAGTCCAAGGAAGGGTACTTGTATCGAACAGGCAATGAGAAAAACTACGTCCCCATAAAAATCACCATTACTTCCCTGGATACCCTGAAAACTCTCGACCCCAAATCGATGTTGGACTGTGGCGCCTCAGACTCGTTCATCGATCGCGAATACGTCAGAAAGCACGGACTGAAAACCAAGAAACTGACTAGACCCGCAATCATAAGAAACCCAGACGGCACCCCCAACAACGTGGGAAGGGTAGAAGAAAAGGTAGAACTAAGAATGGGTTTCAAAGGACACGTGGAATGGGCCACGTTCTACGTAACCAACCTAGGAAACATAGACGTCATCATAGGTCTCACCTGGCTCAGACGACACAACCCAGAAGTAAACTGGAAAACAGGAGACGTGGTAATGATCAGATGCCCGAGGGAGTGCAAGAGAAGGATGAACAAAGAGGCAGAAAGCTTGCAGAACGAACCATACCCAGGGGAAGTAGAAACCGAGGAAGACGAGGAAGAGGTGAAGGAAGTGCGGAAAATGGAACCGAGGAACATTTCAGTGGCAGGAGTAAGACAGTGGAATAGGCTGAGAAGCGGTTATTTATGGGACTTGGACGACTTAACCAACCAATATCACGAGTCGGTAGCCCGAATGTACATTAACCGAATGTGGAAAAAACACATGCAGGTGGAAACGGAAGACAAGGAGGAGGAAATGCACCTGAAGGCAGTAGGAAAGTACGACTATGTTGTTGAGCATGATCGGGAAAAAAATAGGAAACAAAAGGAAAAAACTGAAGAAGAAATGGTACCAGACTACTATCATGATTTCATGAAAGTATTCCGAAAACGGGACTCAGAAAGGATGCCAGCGACGAGACCATGGGACCACGCGATAGAACTCACACCAGACTTTGTACCAAAAGCCTCAAAGGTATACCCACTGTCGCCAATCGAACAACAGGAACTCAATGACTTTCTCGACGGCAACCTAAAAAAGGGGTACATCAGACCCTCCAAATCCCTGCAAACATCACCAGTATTCTTCGTACAAAAAAAGGATGGAAAAAAACAATTGGTACAGGACTACCGATACCTAAACAAATATACTGTAAAAAATGCATATCCGTTACCTCTCATTTCGCAACTAGTAGACAAAGTATCTAAGGCCCGCTTATTTACCAAAATGGACCTCCGATGGGGGTATAACAATGTACGAATAAAAGAGGGAGACCAGTGGAAAGCAGCATTCCAAACGCCATGAGGGGTGTTTGAACCAATGGTCATGTATTTCGGACTTAGCAATTCCCCTTCTACCTTCCAAACCATGATGAACGAACTTTTCAAAGAACTGATTGACGAAGGCCTTGTAGTTATCTATTTAGACGATTTACTTATCTTTACAAACAATGATGTACAAAAACACCGAGAAGTAGTACGACGGGCTCTGAAGATTCTCGAAGACAATGATTTATATATAAAACCAGAGAAATGTGCCTTCGAAGTAGACGAGGTCGAATTTTTAGGAGTAGTGGTGAAGGACGGAAAGGTGCAGATGGAAGAGGCAAAAATAGAAGCAGTAAAAAACTGGCCGGTTCCAAAGAACGTGCAACAAGTGCAGCAGTTCTTAGGATTCAGCAACTATTACCGACAATTCATAAAGGACTTCGCCACTGTCACTAAACCGTTGCACGAGCTCACCAAAAAAGATGAGGAGTTTGTATGGAACGAGAGGAGACAAGAAGCTTTTGAAAAGCTTAAAAAGCTGTTTACCGAGGAACCAATCCTGGTACTACCGGATACAGACAAGGAAATGAAGATCGAAGCAGACTCGTTGAACTACGCATCATGAGCGGTACTCTCAATGCTATGTGACAACAACAAGTGGAGACCATGCGCCTTCCTGTCTAAAGGGTTCACGGAAACAGAACAAAACTACGACATCCACGACAAAGAGATGCTGGCTATAATTCGGGCCCTGGAGGCATGGCGACATTACCTAGAGGGAAATAGTCGACAATTTACAATATGGACAGATCACAAAAATCTGGAATATTTCATGACCACCAAAAAACTCAACAGACGCCAGGCGCAATGGGCGCTGTATTTATCACGGTTTAACTTCTTATTGAAACACAAGCCTGGAGCATCAAATATGAAGGCAGACGTCTTGTCGAGACGACCAGACCTTGATAGGGGGGAAGAAGACAACACGATGGTCTTACTAAAACCAGAGTACTTTCGAATCAAAGCCATGCAACAAGGCCACGTCTTGATCAAAGGACTAGAATCCACCATCTTGTCAAAAATCAGAAAATCAAAAAATTACGATGAGTTGGTGGTAAAAGCGGTAACAGAGCTGAAAAGATCCCCGACGAAGGTGTTGAGAGAGGCGGAATGGTCAGAAGAACAAGACCTGGTATTATATCATGGGAAGGTATACGTACCCAAAGACACGGATGTCCGAAGGGAGATCGTAAAACTGCACCATGATTCAACGGTGGCAGGCCACCCAGGAAGATGGAAGACAATTGAGCTGGTCTCACGAAACTACTGGTGGCCAGGAATGAACAGGTTCATAGCGGAGTATGTCAAAGGATGCGATCAGTGTCAACGAAGCAAAGCCTATTCACGACAACCGCAGGGAAAGCTTCAACCTAACCCAATCCCATCAGAACCATGGACGGACATCTCAGCGGACTTCATCACCAAACTACCAAGGTCGCAAGGCTACGATGCAATCCTAGTAGTAGTGGACCGCTTTACCAAAATGGTCCGTCTAGTACCAACCACCAAAGAACTGTCATCTCTAGGTCTAGCTAAATTATATCGGGACCACGTCTGGAAGGACTTCGGCTTACCCACCACTATCATATCAGACCGGGGACCCCAATTCACGTCACAAATGATGCAGGAACTGAATAAAGTATTGGGAATTCAAACACGACTATCTACAGCCTTCCACCCACAGACCGATGGACAAACTGAGCGAGTAAATCGAGAAATCGAAACTTATCTACAAATGTTCATCAACCACAGACAAGACGACTGGGTGGAATGGCTGGCGATATGCGAATTCTCCCTAAACAATAAAACCCAAACGAGCTCCAGGCAGAGCCCTTTCTTCTTAAATTACGGACACCATCCACGAATGGGGGTCGAACCACGAAGAGAGTCAAAAGTGGAAGCCGCCGATGACTTTGCCAAACGAATGACCCAAAGCTGGGAGGAAGCATGGTCAGCCTTGGTAAAAGCAGGAGAGGAGATGAAGAAGTACGCAGACCGACGAGTAGGGGAAATGCCGGAGTACAAAGTAGGGGACAAGGCTTTCATCTTTACCGATAACTTAAACACGTCTCGACCCTCACGAAAATTGGAGCAAAAGAAAATCAGACCGTACGAAGTGGTTGCGGTGCCCACAAAAAACGCGATAACTCTTAAAATTCCAAAAACATTATCTATTCACCCCACTATTTCCACTCATCGGACGGAAAAGGCCAACATGCCAACAATACCAGGGCAAAAAACACCACCACCCCCACCGGTACGGATTCAAGGCGAGAATGAATATGAAGTTGAAAATATTCTAGACAGCCGACTCAGACGAGGATGGCTAGAGTATTTGGTCAAATGGAAAGGGTATACCGATGAGCATAACACATGGGAACCCGAAAAGAACCTTGAAAACGCACCCGAACAAACTCGGGCATTCCACTCCCGACACTCTGCAGCTCCACGTCGGATTGCGGCTGCGATATTCGAGGAACTGATCTGGAAACCAAAATACGTATTCACTACCCCGACCATCAGTAAAACGACCAAGATCAACGAACCTGAAGGGAGCGCTAATCCACCCGACACACCCGATAGCAACAAAGACAAGCATGGCAACCAGGCCGGCTTGCTCAGCGGAGGAGAGACGGTCCCAAATGGGGAGCCAAGGAATGATGTCGTCGAAGGAAATGTTGGACATCAGGGGGTAGTGGTGTCATCAAGTGGAATTGACGAATCCTAGAGGGGGGTGATGTTATGGTCCGGTTTGTTCCGAATGATTATCTTCTCCGATATCTTATCTAAACGCGCAAGACGTGCCTATTACTAATTCTCATTACAATACCTTAGTAAGATCCTCACGTCTAACACATGTCCGCAGTACATTACTAAACCCCTCATGGAATCGGTGCGCGTTCCATGGAAAGACGGCTGCAGTAGGCATGTAGTAGTACATGAGGGTTATGCATGTATGCTAGTATTTAAGTACCAATAACATACCCGAGAACGCTAGTAATAGTGAGACCTAAGTCAATAAGCCCTTCATCTTTCTTTTGAGTTTTAGTATTCTTGTAGGAGCCACGTTAGTCCTAGACTAGTGTCGCCCTAACACCCAGCCAGCCCATTTCCAACCAGTTTTTTACCACATGGATGCCACCTGATCACTACTTTTTCCATGCAAGTTCACTTCAATTCATTTTTGTCCACTCTTTTACCACCTGGTGACCACCTGGATACCACTGGTTGGTCGACATGTGGGCTTGCGCAGATCAGTACCGGCTTCGTTTCCTGCAAAAGCATCAATCTGAGATACGCGCCTCATTGTACAGCGGCCTTGAGGACGCCGTTGCGGGGGATGGGGAAGCAAATCTTCATCAGCTGGGCCTACGGACCATCTTGCCTTCATCATACATCGGAGGGCCACGTCACATGCAGCAGCGCTGTCACACTAAGTCAGGTTAATGAATTAGTGCCCAGATGGTCGTGGACTACTGCGTCGAGTTGCACCTGGTCGTTCGTTGATTTCGGGATTATTGGAATAGAGGAAATACTCTCAGAAGGGTATGGATAGGGTGAGGTCGGTTATTAGAAATAGTATGTCAATCAACAATACTACTCCTAAGTAGATAGGGGTGTGGTGGTGTATCTACTTGTACGATAAGTAGCAAGTATATACGGGGTTATAGGTCTAAATAATAAACCTATGAAATGGACTAGATAGCTAATAAACTGAAGTTAGTATGCCAGAATCCTACTCGTTTCAGATCTGGACTTGTAAAGGGTTTCCCTACTCGTTTCGGGATAGTCAAACTGTCAAAATAGTGTTACTGACACCTACTCGTTTTCAGTGCAGACTTAGCTGTTAGTGCGTTACTGTCACCTACTCGTTTCGGTGCAGACTTAGCAAAAGAAATAGACTGTACTTACTTTTCGGGTCTCTACAAACGGTAATGCTAGTATCCTACTCGTTTCAGATACAGCCTCAAGAACTAGAATGTGGGTGATAACTTGTATATTTATTGGCAGAGAGACTAGCTCCCTTTTATACCTAAACTATTTGTACCTAAGAACAATGGTAGGAATAGTGAGGTAAATACAAATAAATACGGGGAACAATGGTCTTTGAGAAACAAAGACCTACAGGAATAATAGGACAAATAATAGTACACAGTAGTATAATAGAGGTAGGACAATGGACAAGATGAACAATGCCTTGTTGGAATAATAGAATAAATATATGTATACAATGGAATAATAGAGGGACAATGGACACCATTATTAGTGATTTCCACGGCGAATTATATGGAGACGTGGAACAATAGAATCCATTGTTACAGGTCTCTATGACAAATTTCCATGACGAACGAACGTCAATGGAAAGATAGAACAATAACCCGACAATGGATAATATCCTAGGGGCTTCGCTCCTAGGGGTTCAGGGGTACATCCTAGTTCCTAATGTCTTTATACCAAACCTATGTTCTGGTATGACAGCGCTTCCAGGATGCCATGGCCATCACACATTGATTCCGCAAGGTTGACATTTTCCATGACGGTTACGGCAAATCCCAGATGGCCTGAAATCGAGCGTGAGCTGCTTCCCAATCAAACCGTTTATGATCGTCCCGACCTGGTTGCGCGTGTCTTCCAGCTCAAGAAACAGGCAATCCTTGATGATATCCCGAAGCATGGCATCTTTGGGAGGACAGTTGCCCACGTCTACACCATCGAGTTCCAGAAGAGGGGCTTGCCACATATGCATATTCTGATTTTTCTAGCAGATGGTCAGAAACTACTCAGTCCCGAAGACATCAATGCCTGCATATCGGCGGAGTGGCCAGATCCTGACACTCAGCCCAAGCTTTTCGAGACGGTTATGTCCTGTATGGTCCACGGCCCTTGTGGCGAGCTCAATCCCTATGCTCCTTGCATGGAGAATGGGGAGGTGCACCAAGTTCTACCCCAAAGCATTCCAGCCCTTCACGCGGATGGACGAGGATGGCTTTCCGCTCTACCGTCATCGCAACGATGGCCACACATTTCTGGCTGGGCATACTCGGACCAACCCAGGTTGGTACCTCGGCAACCACTGGATCGTCCCCTACACCCCATACCTTTCCGCAAAATATGATTGTCACATCAATGTTGAATGTGCGGTCATGCTTCGCTCGGTGAAGTATCCCTTCAAATATATACACAAGGGCGGCGACCGAGCACACGTTGAGGTTGAGAATGACGAGATCAAGACTTTTCTCGAAGGCCGCTACATCGCAGCTGCGGAGGCTGTATGGTGGCTATTGCATTTTGGTTTGGTATTCACGAGCAGAAACCAAATGTGGTGCGCCTGCAGGTGCACCTTCCGGGCCAGCACATGGTTCGCTACAACCCCAACAAAGACCCACAGATTGTACTCCAACGAGCAAGTAACGAAAGGACCACTCTGACGGGATTCTTTGCAGCCAATGCAGATCCTGGGATCTTAGGGATCGAAGCCCAAAAGTACACGTACCAGGAATTTCCTGAGCATTTCGTCTGGGACGCTCCTCGCGCATGCAAGCACTGGGCCCTCCGAGCAAGCAAGGTTCATCACCTTGGACTGGGGAACACAGGCACGGCTTCACGACAGCAAAGGGAGCTCAACGATGACAACGACGACGACCACAGTGAGGATGCAAGCACTATTGGGCGCATGTACTTTGTCTCGCCTTCAGCAGGCGAGCGATTTTACCTTTGTACTCTCTTAACTGTGGTCAAAGGAGCGAGATCCTTTGCAGATCTGCGACAATACCAGGGGATCCTTCACCCCACGTTCCATGATGCATGCTTGGCTAGAGGGTTGCTGGAGGACGATGGTGAATGGCGTGCCTGCCTGTCTGAAGCTGCCGTCATGCAGACTGGCACTCGGCTTCATCACTTATTTGCTACATTGCTCCTTTTCTGTCACCCATCACAGCCGGAGAGGCTCTGGACAGAATTCAGACACCACATCTGCGACGATCTTCATCACCGCTTGCTCCTCATGGGTCACGCAAACACCACGGATGAAGATGTGTACGACTATGGCCTCTACCTTTTGGATCAAATTCTTGGTCAATCAGGCCGCTCCCTCCGAGAATTTGAAATGATGCCACATTGGACATGACAATGGGGTAACATCACCGAAAACCCTCTCATTGCAGAGCAGCTTGTGTATGATGCCGACACGGAGCGCACACAAGCAGAAACACGGATTCAGCAACTCAACGAAGACCAGTGAGCTGCTTTCGACGCCATTATTGCCTCTGTAGAGGACGACACCGGACATATGTTCTTCCTCGACGGCCCTGGCGGCACTGGGAAGACCTTCATCTACAATACACTTTGCCACTATGTACGCGACAGAGCATGGATTGTCATCTGTGTCGCCTCATGCGGTATATCGGGGCGCTTCGCGGGAGGGAGATCACACGTGATTGTAATCGATCGTCGATTACTGAGATTACTTATTGTTATTGGCCCGATTCGTATGGAGGTACATTCTGGGGCTATTATTACATTTGATCAATGTATCTAAGCTGTATGAGGGACAACGTGACATAATTTGACCCCTGAGAAGGAAACATTAGATAACACATTTACAAAGGAAGGTCAACATACTCATAAGGATCTTTGATTCAAGGGGTATAGCCCCTCTGCCCTTGGCACCATAAACAAGCCTGTTGTCGGGAATTGTTTTCAGGAAGCCTAAAGTGGGAGGGATCTCCATGTGACGTTCGCCTAGGCAGTGCATGCCAATAATCCCGGTGTTGAGGCCTAACAGCGAGGTGAGGTCTGATGATTAATGCCGTCTGGAGGGTGTGGCTTACCCTCAATGATCATTGGATCGCCTACGGTGAACTTGAACTACAAAAGATTGAGACAAACATCAGATAATGGATGACGATAGTACTTACCGTGGTTGACCTGGATCCCGTTAGGGGTCCGAGCGATTGCACGTCGTACCATGTCACGCCCGTACCACCAGAGAGTGAAATGATGAAGTAGATTTCGACATCGTCACCTTCACGAACAGCAGGGGCAGTAGTGTCTCCCTTATTCTTGTTAGTGTATTTCACACCATTCGGAAGCCTGAATACGGTGCGAGGGGCAGCGGGGGCAGCGACAGGGGCAGCAGCGACAGGGGCAGCAGCGATGGAAGTGGCAGGCGCGGCTCCGTATCCGGTGGATGCCATAGGCATCGCACTCGGAATATGTGCGCTTTCAGACCTTGTAATCAGCTTCTGCTTGTATGTAACGGTGGGCATCTTGTCGTCACTTACGGCGTCTGACTTTTGTTTGCATCCTTTTACAGCTCGTTTGGGTGCCTCGAGCGGATGAAAGCCTATGGAAGACAGGCTACTGTTGCGGCCGCCCAGAGGAGTGCCGCCCTTTGAGCGACATTGGTCACGTCCGGATACAACTGACTCCATGCTGTCGGTCCGGAGAAGAAGAGCTGCTGCAATGGAGTCTATGCTATCAACTTGAGAGCAGTTTCATTGGCAAGACGACAAGCCATCATTAATGTGGTGCGTGGTTCATACATTTCCTATCATACTTCCTGAGCTTACACGCGCGTTGTGATCACAGAAAGCTGTCGTTGTTCTCAGTATCATACTTCAGAGTATGAATCAAAAGGCCAATGCACTGCAAAGTGTTATTGGAGTCTTCCTGCACTCGTGCAAAACCCCCGAGAAGGTCGTTGAGACACTCGCTCGCATGGGGATCTCCATTTCCCTCACGTCGATTCACCGCGCCAATCAGTCATTGTACGAGGAGTCAGCTGAGACAATAAGTCATTTGGGAAGATGTCTATTAGTCGGATTTGGCTATGATAATTTTGATGTAAACTTGAAGCCGTCCGTTTCGACTGTCGAAAAGCTGGGGGATTCATTAAAGCATCTCATGTCCATGCTTGTGTTTCCTTTGCAACACGGCATCACTCTGGATGATTTACATTGCAGCGAGGATCTGTGGAAGAAGTCCGCGCTCAACCCACATGGCTCAGTTCCGCGCCATACTTGGGAAGAGCTTCTCAAGGCCGTGCAACCCAAACACACACCTGGGCTATCCCACCCCCTTAATATCACACCTCATGCCCAGGCATCACATACGGCTGAGCCAGCGGGTCGCACAACCAGCGAAGAATTCAATGCATGGATGTTCCTTCATGATCTGGTGAACCATGGGCCATTGTACTTCGCCAGTTTTCGTTCCGAGATAGGGCAACCACCCGAAGTCGAGTCAATCCCACTCGTGGAGACGCCTATCACACCTATGCATGCAATGGATGTGAATAATTCCACCGTCGCAGGAAATATTGGTGCAATCAAACAGATACTTGCCCAGGCAGGGATCGCCGACATCCACAACCCGGAGTTTGTGGGGATTGACACGAAGGACATGAGGGATGTCAAAGATTATATTGTTTTATTTCATGGGGACTTGGGGACCGGTGAACACATCCAATCACTCCAGCTTCGATGTTCAATTGAATCCTCGCCATGGCGTCGCTTTCAGTTTGTCATCTTTATCCTTGGTCTGTTCCACGTCAAGATGGCTTGCGCGGATGCCATCTGGCGGATATTCATTCAGTCGCTGAATGGATGTCTGGACGAAACGTGCATGATGGAGGATATCACAATTCTTCGGCCCAAAGAGACGGGAACCATTTCCAGCAAGCCCACCTTCCGCCAAATGCACCAAGTAATCCAACATACCGGAATCTGTCGTCGATTGGACTGCTGGCGCGTCGAAGCAGCTCAACGCAATCCCTTGCATACCTCACTTGAGGAGTTTGCTAAGTCAAAATCATCTCTCAATGAATTACAGAGCATCGCAGTGATCGCCACACGCAAATATGTCGCCTCACGTCTTCTCGGCAGATTGCGCCGCCAACCAACCGGCCAGCGAGATGAGCAATGGGAGAATGCCACCCTACTTAATAAGTACTGCCTCCTCTACGAGGAACTTTTGTACGCAATGAATCATGGCGATATCGGCCGCGTAGAAGCCAATTTCATTCCATGGATCCATATCATCAAGGTGGTCGGGAAACACAAGTACACTACTCACCTAACTCAATATCTGTACAGCACGAGATTTGTCTATCCACCAGGGCTTAGGTGATTGCTCGGACATTTGCAAATTGTGAAACCCTAAAGTTTACATCGAGTCTGCAGTCGCACCGTTCGGTACAATATCCTTGTGAATCCCACAGGAAAGAACGGCAAATGGCGTGCAGTGGACTGGTGCGTGGAGTTCAACAATTTACAAACAAAGGTTTGCTTTACAAGTCAAATTTTCTCTGTCGAACAATTGCTGACTTGCCGTTACAGAGCGAGCATGGAGGCGAAGGCTCCAATCGCACCGTTGCGCGGATCATCAAAGAATCACCTTTGATTCAGGTCTATCATGATGCAAAGGAGAAAATCAGTAATAATATTCTGCTCGACCATTTGACGTCCGCGCACGCTGATCCCAATATGGCACGCACATTTGAGTCCGTGTCGCGCCACCTTGCCGAAGCTACGCCTCACAAGATCAAACCTGGGCGGCAGACTGCTTTCACCATTGATGATATGATCGACAAGGGAGCAGCCAAGTTACCGGCTACACCTGTCCCAGTAGCAGAGATTGAGCTGGATGACATCGTCGGTGATGGATTGAGTGCACAACCTGACGCTGACGATATTATAATAGACCTCTAGTAGTATTGGTAGCAGATATGTACGAAGGCCTCTCTTAACAAGGGTTTCCATAAAAGACAGAGGATGGAATGGGAAATACGAGTTGAGGGGCTGGGGTGCGTGTTGACGGCATCACAGCCTCAGAGTGCGCAGAATGATCTTGTTGCGCAGGTTGGTTCTCTTTTGATGAAGAGCCAGCGTCTGAGCGAGACGATGAGTTGAGGTTGGAACGGGAAGGGTGCTGAGGGCACAGGCGATTGTGTGCTTCAAGAAAATCAGAACATAGAATTTGCTTAATAAAAGAAGACGCACCATTGTGACCCGCTTGCCCGCACGATGAGCACTTGTTACGTGTCTTCTCTCTCTGACCCTGTTGGTCTCCTGCAGCACCAACAGTACGTTTGGGCAATTGAGCTGTTGTGGCAAGGGGAGGATTTGCTGGTGGCTGTGGACCGTGTCGACAAATGAGATCAATAACCTCAGGACCGTACTTCACTGCTAACGGCCAGCACATCTCCTTCACAAGGTCATCCACGTCACATATCTTGAATTCGTGCGCACACTGGACGATGCGATCAAGGTAATTGTTAGGGAGGATGAGGCAGGGCCCCATCTCATTCCAGTACGCAGTCCCGTAGATTGATTTAGTCTTATTGCCGCGCCAATCGTCCAGTGCTCCTTGTAGTACCGCATCTGGTGGGCCCATACCGAACTTGTGGAGACGCGATCGTCCAGGGTGTTTTGTGCGCTTGGCAGCAGCAACGACAAAGCGGTCACGAAGAGAGGGAGAGCAGAGATCACAGCAGCTCTGTGCAGGCGGAGAGCGGACAGTGCAGCGTGTACATGCGTGGGTACTGGGAGGATTACACGCACCGGGGGCATTATCTGGAAATGGTGATTTAGGATGTAAAGGCCGGTGTGCCAATGCCAACGTGATTGGCGCTTAAACAGAGTCTCTCACCTGCCTGCGTGTTATCAAAATGTGTGTTGATGGGAATCCTCCGACACCTCAAACGTCAATGGTCAGCATTGATGAGGTCGTCCATTGCAGGCTCCAACTCCACCACCCTCTTTTCCTTCCGCTTTCGTTTGATACCAACCTTCACTTCTTGATACCGTGCTGTTAACTCCGCTTCAACATCCGAGTCATCCTCTGTCTCATCGGTGTCGCCCGCGTTCTGATTCACGCTGACTAGAATTGGTCGGGCAGCATCATGGTGAGTACTAGAATGTGATGAGTGTCTCGTGCAGGACCTGTTGGCAGCCTTTTGCTGACATGCTTTCTTTCGCAGCTCCTTTGACAGCCAGTCATCGTCGAAGTGTTCCCTTTCAACAAGGAAAATCGCAACTGCCGCTATTGACTGGTCACATCCTCCACGCCCCAAGCGTTGCCATAAGGTGGCAAGCAAGCAAGTCGCTCGCCACTGGACAACAATTTCTATATCCCGGATATCCATTCCCTGGGCAGAATTAATGGTCAGCATGACTGTTACATATTTCAATTGTGTTGTTACTAACCATGCCAAAAGAGTCGGTGGTAAACAACCCCCATGTGTCACCACTCTCCAGATTGCTGGTCTGCCCATTCTTGAATGTATCCGACATGTCAGAACAGAACCAGGCAATGTTATCCTGGTATCCCTTTGGTAAGAGTGATTTAATGAAATTGCATGCCGCGATCGCTTCATTAATATTGTCAAAGAAGACCAGAAATTTTGGAGGGGGTGGGTCGCCTGGTTTCCAGTTACGGAGAAGGAATCTTAGATCCTCGAAGCTACTCAATGGACTTAGGATCTTCTGGACCACGATGGCGATGTTGGAACGGTCAACAGACTTGCGAAAAATAAGAATATCGTCCTTTCAAAGCTGTAGTGTGGAAATGACGTCCTGGAGGACAAGGGGGGCAAGGTTGCCGATGTAACAACAATCGGCACGTCTTTCAACACCATGTACCTGAGCTTGCCGA
This sequence comes from Pleurotus ostreatus, assembly GCF_014466165.1. Lineage (NCBI taxonomy): Eukaryota > Fungi > Basidiomycota > Agaricomycetes > Agaricales > Pleurotaceae > Pleurotus > Pleurotus ostreatus. Next base: position 254,632 of record NW_023503162.1, on the reverse strand, counting down.
CATCTTTGTATTCTGGTCGAAAACTTCCCCATGCGCTGATGCAATGGGCTTCGTCAAAGATAATGCTGACTATCTTTGATGTGAACAGTTTGTTTTTGAATAACCGTTCAAAGCCGCCGCCAGCTTTCATCAGTTGCTCGGAACTGACGACAATAGCCTGGTACTCCAAATTTTCGATTGCCTGCTACTCACTCAGCGGGGATTCGCACAAAGGCATGGGAGGTATGTACCTTGAAATTTCCAGGCATTGCAGAGGTGGCATTGATGAATATTCCCTTCAGCCCAGCCTTCGCGAGCGTGTCAACATTTTGTTTGCCAAGTATATTCAGTGGGGTGACAATGATCTGTACATGACCCTTTGGACACAGCAGCAAGGGCATCCAGAAAGTAAGGGTTTTGCCCATACCTGTACCAGCTATTGAGATAATGTCCTTTTTGCGCTCTAGTACAGCCTGCGCAATTTTGAGCTGCCACAAGCATGGTCGCTTTTGAAATTTTGCAAGAGTAGCATCGCGGATTTGAGAGAATGAAGGGATAAGGGGTGCAGATGAGGTTCTGTTGGTCATCGTGAGGCTTCGAGAGTAGTAGATGTGTATACGCGACGCATCGTGACGCGGTTATGTTTTTTTTTTTTGCCCCTGATGAGCTTCTGAATATCATTACATTAGAAGTCCGGCGGTCACTGTAACGCTGACGTCTGCTGTTGACCAATGTTTGGTGCCAGGCTCTCTACAGCGGTTGAACAAAACTAAGTTCTCGCATAATCCTCGGATCAACCTACACCGGAAACTACCGACTACCACTTGCGACAGAAACACGAAGTCCCTTACCAACTCACTTGATCAAGCTCAGTATTTTGCCTCAGTCGGCGGAGGTCAAAAAATACCGACTTGCTAAGACTTAGACCGTAATTTTTACCTTAAATATACTGGAAATTGATTTTGTAGGTCCCATTCGCCTATCTGAGAAAGCAGTCAGATCTGGTCAATTGGCGTCTAAATTATGTGTTGTAAAGTACAAATAAGTCATCGCAATTCGGCCACTAGAGGCTACTTTTTGCAGTTGGTAATAGTCCGGATTAGTCACAAGAGGTCTACTGAGGTCAATCTAGTAGTCTTGCTAGGTCATCTCACAGTCATAGTAAGTCGTAGCAAGTCAAGATCTAGTCAAGCGAGGTCGACATATTGGTCATGTCCGTAGTCAGTGGAGGTCTGCCTAAGTCAATTCGTAGTCATTTTAAGTCTCCTACGGTCTATATATCTCATGAGAAAGTCTATCAAAGTCAACAAGACCATACTTAAATGCACGATCATGTAGTCAGTATAAGTCTCTCACGGTCAATGAAGGTCAATTTTGATGTCAAGCAAAGTCAATTAAAGGTATTTCACGCAGTCAATACAGGTCGACTAGGGTCTGCTGTAGTCAATGAAAGTCGCTCAAAGGTATTTAGTTTTTTCACACAAAGATTTTGATAGTCAACAAAAGTCAATAAAAAGTCTTCTGAAGTCGGTTGAAGTCATTTACGCATATATTTCAAGTCAGGCTAAGTCATGTCTTCAATTGTTGAGTGATCACAAATAGTCATTATAAGTCAAGCGAGTAAGTAAAAATAAGTCTACGGAGGTCATGATGAGAGTGAAAAAAAGTCATAACAACTCATTAACGGTCGTGAAAAACAGAGCGGTTTGTTCGGGTCACAATTGGGCGTCCGTTGGATTAGTGATGATGCGAGGAACAAAAGGTGATCGTGTGACATTCAGGTCATGCGGGACAGAGGAGCCGCTGGCACGGGGCGGGGAGGTGGGCGGTTGGCTGACGACGGAGGGCTTAGTGGGTTTGGAGGTGGCAGGCTTGGGCTTCTTGACAGGGGCAGGGCGCTATGGGCACTCAATCACACGGTGTACGGTAAAAATAAACAGAGAGACTTACTTTTGCAATCCGATGTGTATGTTGCAGTCCACCACATGTTCATCTGACATTCAGGTGATGTTCAGGTATTCGGGTATTGTTCAGATACTGTTCAGGTGAATTTCACCAAATGTTCAGGTAATGTTCAGATTCTGTTTGTAGCCTTTGTTCAGGTTCAGATAATGTTCAGATGGTGTTCAGATGATGTTCAGATGATGTTCAGGTGAACAGAGATCATCCAAATTCTATCTGAATGTCAGATGAGTGTCATCTGAGCAGCATCTGAACATCACCTGAACATTATCTGAACATTACATGAACATTACCCAAGCATCATCTGAACCACATACAAACAACACCTGGATATGGTCTCATCAATATGGTTGTCATCCATGGTGTCATTTCTATGTGACTCTACTATTTCTATCAACTACTGCGGAACAATGAAAGTAGCTCATGAGAATTCTACAAACAGTCACATAACCAGGTTGATATACCCTACAAAAAGTATCTTGGTCTTTTCCAAAAGTATTCACTATCAGCATAATGAGTGTTTAGCATTGACAAAACAACTGCTGATAAACATAGTAGACCTCTTAAACAGTCTATACAGTAAGAAAACTGAAAACTTTCCCTGTTTTTTCAAGTAATTTACATTCTTCTCACTAATAAGTCAAGTCCTCACAATGCTATCTACACCGGCAGAGTCGGAAAAGATGGCTCTACAACTTCTATTTTGGGTGATATTTTCCCACTGTAACAATATACTATTTGTTAGTAGAACAGTGTTCAGAGTAAAAGATATTCTTAGGAAGAAGTATTGTTGACCTCTTTGAACAGTTTTCCCACTTAAAAGGAGCCATTATTCAAGAATTCCTGCAACAAGAAGTAGTACTAATGTATTCCACCTGAATTCACCTAACATTCAGGTGAACATTACCTGTCAAATTCACCTGAATTCACCAAATGTTCAGGTGAACAATTCAGGTGACCTGAACAAAATCTGAAACAAAAAAAAGAGTTTTGGTGGAGAAATTCAGCCAATGTTTGGATTCTGTTCAGGTGTTGTTCAGGTGTTGTTCAGGTGTTGTTTGGCCATTCAGGTGAACTTCACCCGAACATGTGGGAGAGCGCAACGTGCTCAATCCGATCCTCGATTGTATCGATCGAGGGACGAGTGGTGGGTGGAAGGCCCATTAACGAAGATATGCCTGTATAGTATAAGAACAAGTGCAATGAGATCGAAAGGGTACCTACATTTCGCCTTGTTCATTTGGCGTCCACCAGCAATCTGGCTTTTAGCGACCAGGTGCTTGAGCTCAGAAAGATGAAGGAGCTAGATATATATATTCAGTTGGTTTGGTGCGTAGAACACAAAGCAGATAGCTTACCGATAACTTCGACTTCAAGCCGCCCTCTGGTTCCGTTAGAACATCGCTGGCACCGCTGACTATGTCGTTCCCCTCGCCCAGCGCTGGGTCCTCGCCCAAGGGTTCGGCAGGTTCTTCAGCGACCACCTCTGGCTGTGGCCGTCTACGTTCTGCTGGACGTTCTGTTTCGCGACCCTTCCCCTTGTAAAGCGGCTGTCGAAGATATGTGAGTGGGTAGTCTGCAGAGGTAGGAACACTTACCCCTCCCGAACGTTTCCAAGCATCAAAAAGCGTCTCTATAAGCCGTTCCACGTAGCTATCACTGATATAGCTACAAGGCTTCTTCGGGCGTTCCATGCATAGGAGCCTCGCAGCCTTGCAAGTCACCAGTGCCGCAGCAATCAGTTGGCACGCTATGTTCGTATTCCCGACATCCTGCCATGAGCCAATTGCAGTGGTGATTGTAAGAGAGCCGGCGGTCCACTGCCAATGGCCCCAGCCTTCAAATAGGTTGTCCTCATCGTCGATGCACGAGGGATCGGCACCTTGAACTTGAGCCAGCAGGGCCGCAGTGTTGTTCGATGGGAATCCATTCCCACCATGTGTCTGCGCATGTTCCATTGCGTCGAGAAGCGCGAGCCCGGACTCGATAGTGACTTCGTTGAATGCAAACTCAGGGCTTTGGAGTGTTACTTTAGGAGGGTGTTAGCAGGGATAGATAGCGGGGGTGGCTGACATACCGCGCAGATTGTCAACTATTCATATATCAGTTAATGAAAATGTATTTAAGGTATTCACTCACAGTCATCATCAACCTTGGCGGCCGAAAGGGGAACGAATTCCGTGCCAAAGGATCCTCGAGCCAGTAGGCCCGCAGCAGCGGATGACTTCAACGGAGACAATGGGCGTGCAGATACAGCCGTAGGATAGGGTGGACGGGAGGGGGAGGGGCTTCCAGGCATTGGAGGCAAGCTATCGTCGCCTTGGGACCCCTCATGAAACGGATGTGCCTGGCGTGAAACGGAGGCAGCTTGCTCAGATCCTAAGTCGACATATTCAGCTTACAGTCGACATGATATGGTGTAGCCTACCTGTGCATGCCCTCTTTGAAGGACCTGCTGGCAGTGGCGTGATGACGTTTGCGGTCCGTTTGGGCTTCTTCGGGGTAGAGTGCGAGTCCTGCGAGTGACTTGCTTTACCGACCTGGGTTGTGGACGATCGTTGAGTGGTCCGTATTTTCAAGACGGCCTGGCCAAGTAGGTGATCCGCTTTCCAATGGGCGGAGCAAAGGCCAACCTCCACATGTTGCTGCTCCAGGAGGATAATGCAGCCGTACCAGAGGGTTGGGGCTTTGGTCCGGTAGTATTTGCAAATGTGATGGCTATCCGCCATACGTGTATTTGCTGGCTGTAGAGCCATTATCCGCCGCGCCAGGCCTGTGGCAGTCCGTGTGATAAGTTTGACGATGCCTTCATCCAAAACGTTGCCGTTTTGATCCCTAAGAGCCTTTTTGAACAACGGTCAATGTGGATTTGACGACGAGAAGCCGCCGTCAGGGCCACGAGCTTGGGCATCTTTAAAGGTCCAAAGGATGGACTCAGGGAGGTGCGAGGGCCTCCGAAGGGAGGGCCGTTCGCGTTGGTACACTGCATACGCAACTCTGATGTCCTCGCCATCATCTTCGCTATTGGCCCGCGAGATCGAATCACTTGGGGCCAGATGGGGGGAGAACGACCGCAACCTTGTGTGGACCTTAGCTAGCGTGGAGGACAAGGGGATGGCAGATGTACTGGGGGGTCGGATCAACTTGGTTCGCTCGCAAATCACCAAGATGCCGTTGTATGTGCAGGACCGCCTCCTCTAAGGCGCACACCTGCCTCCGCAAAACGTGAAGCTCTCCCAGAACGAAGTTTACTGTCTGGCGAGAGGTATCCTCCGCATGGCCAAAGTTCACTACGGCGGCGGCGGCAGGGACATTGTCGCCGTCAAGATGCGGTCCAAAGCGTCTGGTGGGGGGGGCTGGGGTGGCTCCATAAAAATTGGCTAGGGGATATGGACGGTCGACCGTAGGCGTGCCACCCTGCGTGGCAAGAAAATCCCTTGCACCTATGCCGGGAAGGTCATAGAGGCGCGCCTGTTCCTGGGGCAAAAGGCGGCTCCCAGTTGTGTGATCAGTACGGTACGCGGGGGGATGGAAGACTCGCTCAGGTTGAGCGCTATCCTGGGAGTAGTCTTGGGCCCGTCTATTGGAAGAATCGGACCAATCGTATCCGGGAAGACCACGGGGAGGATTCTGAGTAACGCTGTCGGAGAACGTCTCAGACGACGATGGCGAGAATTGGGAGCGGCTGTCGAAGCGGTAGTTGGACATTGCACGTTGTGTCTGGCAGGGAGAAAACAAACCTCGAAACAGGCTGGCTCACATGATCAATAGTCAAACAGGGGTTGTATATAATACAGGGGTTGTATATAATATGGATCCGCGGGACGCGCCGGCAGTAGCTTGCTTTGAGGTGTTAGGGCAAACGTTCAGTGTATATTCATAGAGCAATCAGAGTCATAAGACAACAGGTGAACGATGGAAAGCCTCGACACATACCAGCGGACATGGCATCCAAACGGTGACACAGAGCTTGGGCAGTGTCAATCTCATGGCAAGGACTGCAAGTCTTGTACAAAGTCCCTGGCTTCTAAAAATTTCCAAAGGATTTCCTCTTCTTGGTACAATGGCAGCAGCTACAAAGTTCTCGCTTCCAACAATGAGTGCAGCACATATATACACAGTTGCTGGCAGAATTCAAGAATGAGGACCTCAGAAAGTGATTTGTGCACAACCCACAGGCCTTTAGAAAAGCCGGCACATATATAATCAGACACCGACAATCTTGTTGAGCAGTTTGTCATCTGATGTGTTGTTTGGAGCAAGCCTGACACAAACCGTATGTAGAATCCCCAACAACTTGGCGTACAAGGCCGTACTACAGGACATGATGGAAGGGGACATAGAGCATACAGTAACTGGTGAGGTTGCGTGAATTCCAAGTGAGCAAGAAGATATGTGTTTCATTTGGCTGGGACTTCAGCAAATACATGAAGGAAAGAATTGTTAAGAGCCACACTCGCGGGGCTCAGGACTACGCGGGCCCGTGGGTGCACAGTTCCACATAGAAGCGCGGAGGGGAAATGAGGGGAGCGAGGACGTACGGGCTTGGCTTCAGCTACTGGCTGGGCCTCCCACACTCTTGCGTGCCCTGTATTTCCTGAGGGGATCCTGCACGGGTACCGAGGATACAAGCGGAGGCGAGGGAGTGCGAGGAAGAGACCTCAATGAAGAGGCGAGGATGTGAGTGTGGAGAAGGAACTAATATTCAAACTAAGGTAACTGTATGTACGGTACAAGACTATATACTGGGGAACATGCGGTAGCCGCATGTCCGAGTCCGGTAGTAATAAGTACAGCATCTTTGAAATGTGTCTAAGTCCAAAGTCCATGACAAGTCCGTGTAGCCGCATGTATGTGCGGCCCGAGTCCATAGCCGGAATGCACGTGAGTGCGCCCCTAGTAGCCCCTAAGGGGCCTCCTGGATGCCCCTATAACAAGAATACATGTGTTAAGAGCCACACTCGCGGGGGCTGGGGGATATGCAGACCTGCGGGTGCGCGGTTCCACATAGAAGCACGGAGGGTAAATGAGGGGAGCGAGGACGTACGGGCTTGGCTTCAGCTACTGGCTGGGCCTCCCACACTCTTGTGTGCCCTGTATTTCCAGAGGGAGTCCTACGCGGATACGGAGGGTACGAGTGGAGGTGAGGGGATGCAATGGAGGGACATCAATAGAGAGGCGAGGATGCGAGTGCGGAAAAGGAACTAATATTTGAACTAAGGTAACTGTACGTACGGTACAGGAATATATACTGGGGAACACACGGCATCTACACGTTCACGAAACAGCAATGAGTCCAGTAGGAATAAGTACAGCATGCTCGAATATGTACAAGTCCATAGTCCGTGACAAGTTCATGTAGCCGCATGTGTGCACGGCCCGGGTCTGTAGCCGGAATGCCCGTCAGTAGCCCCTAAGGGGCCTCCTGGATGTGCCTATAACAACATGTACGTGTGAACTATCTATGTAGTCATGTGAACCCCTCTATCCCCTGTACCACCTAGATTGTCAGAATCCAACACGACCATGCTACTATAAATACTGACTAACACATGTATGTAGTGAGGCTAGTATGTAAGTACACATGTAGGTGAAACATGTAACAGGTGAATCCAAGTGCTGCTGCTGCACACCATGCATAGGCCGCGAGGGCGGAGCCCGAGGGACTCCGAAGGTCCGAGCATCCGAAAGGGGCGTAGGGGGGACCCCTAAGGGGGCGTGAGAATTGGTCTATGACACTCTTCCAAATAAGAGGCAGGAACTCTGATGAACATTAGCTTATAGTACAAGGACATCACTACCAGTTACTACAGTATATACAAATGGATCTACATTGCTCCACTGTAAACCTTCATAGATGAGTTTTTTCTATAAACATATACCCGGCTCCATTTCCCATAGGATATTCCAATAAGGTTTGTTATTGATCCAACCTTCATCACCTCTATTTTATCACTCAGCTTTCCCCATATTGCAACATTTTGAAAGGATTCAACCTCTATAAGAGGATGATAGACAACAAGCAAAGAGGCTTGAATTGTGTCTTCATAGAATGCCAGTGCTTCACCAAAAACTTGTGTATCATTCCATGCCTATGAATGGCATATAAGTGTTGTACTGCATGTAACAATGAATCAACAACTTACTTCAAAATATCTTGCTGATCGTGTAACTCCCTCACGACTCTTTGATTCATTGAGACGGCTTCTGAGATAACCTCCATCAGGCAAAGGGACTTTTCCATATCTCACTACCCAATTGGTGTTTACATCATAAGCAATGTTTGCCCATTTACAAATTGCTTGCAAATGTTGAGCAAATGAAGAATGACTATTTCTTCTTTCTTTCTGCTTGATTGGAACCTTTCCCAATGGTCCTGGTGGATCTGTAGGTGCCACAGGCATTTGAAGCGATGGGTAATAGTGAAGTAGATTTTTCACCAACTGGTCCTCATATATCTTATTAGCCAAATTTACAAATGGCTCTTTTCTCGACCTGATTTTTCGCTCTAAAACACCAATGTGCCTTTCAAGAGTCCCTTGAGAGCCTATACGGTAGGATCCATTCCACCGTATATGATCAGGTATATACAGCAGATGAAACATTGATAGCCGCATTCTTGATACCTTGGTGGAATCATCACCAACATATATTTCTTGAAACTCATACAAGAATTTGACAATCTCTTTACGGATCATTTCCAAATCATCTTCAGTTCGCCCAGTAATTGTCATTGCGAATTCCACAATTTTGACAAACCGTGCAAAATTGAAAATAACCGTCATAGGCATTTCAAGTTCAAGGAGAATAGGAATTGTCAGCCAGTGAGTCAGAGCTTTCCACTCAAACATCTTGTATTGAGTATTCCTCTTAAGGTGTGGGTCACGGACAGGACCTGTAAATGCTGCAGGTATTGTTGCCATAGCCCTAGTCACATGAACTCCAAATAGCCGGGCCTTCTCAGCAGACATATGTGGAATTTCACCAGTAGCAGTGATTGAAGTCCATAAATCCCAGAAATTGGCCATGTTATTTTCATACAAAAGATGGAATGGGTCGGAGAAAAAGAACTTTGGCCAAGCATAGGTTTTAAATGCTGCCAGCAATGGAAGCTTGACAATTCCATATTTATCTCCAATGAGCTTTTTCTCCCTATCAGTTGTTGCCAATTCAAGCTGCTCTATTACATTCCAATACTCATTCTGAGTAAACTCAGGCAGATTATTAAGGTCATAATCTGGCCTATCTGGATTAAACTTTTTGGCAGCTTCTGGTACAGTGGGGCACCAGTAAATGCGTTTGCAACCCTTAATACTGGATCGCATGCCCATCAACTTCAAATTGAAGAGATTCCCATGTAGGCAATTGATTCCAAGATGTCCATTGTCCTTATTTTGTCCTGGTTGGTCTGCACTTTGCCCTGCAACACCTGGTGTATGTTGCAGTCCACCACATGTTCACCTGATGTTCAGGTGACGTTCGGGTATTCAGGTATTGTTCAGATATTGTTCAGGTGAATTTCACCGAATGTTCAGGTAATGTTCAGGTTCTGTTTGTAGCCTTTGTTCAGGTTCAGATAATGTTCAGATGATGTTCGGGTGATGTTCGGGTGAACAAAGATCATCCAAACTTTATCTGAATGCCAGATGAATGTCATCTGAACATCTTCCGAATGCCACCTGAACACTACCTGAACGACATCTGAACATCAGGTGAACATCACCCGAACAGCATCTGAACATTGGCCGAACGTCACCTGAACTTTAGTCGAACATTTGCTGAACATTGGCCGAACGTCACCTGAACTTTATCTGGACTTCACCTGAATATCATCTGAACTACACATAAACAACATCTGAGTAATATCTAAAGTACAAAGCTTTATACCTCATCATCTCTTTCAATATCAACCCCTGCCTCATCATCACTATCATCACTGCTCTCTTCTACATTCCTTTGCTTCTTCTTCTGTTGCTTTGCAATTACCCGTTGAGTATGCAAAAACAATAAAGCATGGATGGTAAAGTCAAAGTTGCTAACAGACATCTTGTTCAAGACTGTCTGAAAGCCATCCAGCCAAGCATTTAGTTGCTCACAAGCCTGAATAATCATTATTTAGCTAGCTAATACAGAGTCAATTCAGTAACCACTTACTTGAGTATTGAAAGCTCTTTTGTAATAGAAGTTACCACTGTTGTCTTGCTCAACAGTTACAAGATTGGGAGCAGAGCCATTCAGAGGCGCTGGATTACACCAAGTACGACAGATATAGTCAGTGGTCCGATGGTTGATGTAATGGTAGGAGTCAACAATAAATCTTGTAGTGTCTTCCCACTTTGGCCAGTCTCCTTGCTTGACAATATGTCTAAGTACAACACATGCTTTGTCAATGCAGACATAGCTTGGTTTACTCTCTGGAGTAGGATAGACTTCCTCCAGAAATTTGACAATTTTGGTAGGAGATTCTGACTTGGCAAATTTCTTCCATGCTATGACCACTCCACATGGTGCACACAGTGTCTCAACACAGTAAAATCGTGGTGCAGAAAAATAGTTTTTATAGGAAGTGCCACTATTTTCTTGAGCATCATCATCATCATGCTGCAATCTGGCTTGTGTTTGAGCAGGCAACCAATCTTGAGTCTCTGCCTCTGCTCTTCTTAGAGCTCTTCTCATTCCAAGCATGGATTGGTTTCCATATCTTCCACGATGGGTGTTCCACTGTTGCTGATGAATTTGACAAGCTTTCGTTCCTTCTACAAGATTTGCCTCACAACCCTTTACACAACACTGCCCCATTCTTTTGTCTTCATGACCTACACAGAAGACACCTGTGTGAGCATTTGCAAGGGGTTCTATGCAACCATCAATAGCACAGTGTCTTGGCCCCATCACAATGCCATCCATTACAACCATTTTAACCAACTCTACTTCACCAGAATCAGAGTTTCCCAAGTTAGAAGATGTTGAATCAACATCCATAGCATCATCATCATCATCATCATCATCTTGAGCATGGTGATATTGCTCAATGCCAGGACCGGAGTACTCAGGAACAGCACTATTCTCATCAACACCAACTACACCAGCAGGATCAGTGGCCTGTCTGGGAATAGTATCTGCCACATTTTTATATTCATGAGTACATTCTGAGCAAGAATGGGTCCTTGCAGCATCAATGATACCACTTTGACCCAGCTCCTCAAATGCCTTGCTAGTAACTGTGTCAATGGATATCCCATCCTCCAGAATCAGATTGGTGCCAGAATGCTTGGCCATTTGCCTACTCATCTCAAGTACAAATGCTTTCCAAATATGCCATCTAGTGATTTGAAAGACTGATTGCTGAGTGTTGAAGCTTTCATTCCAAAACTCTGTGATTGCTGCAGTAGAGGCATGAAAACTATATGTTGCATTGACAATAGCATTGGAGACAACTCGATCAACCCAGACTTTTTGCCCAACCTTCAAATACTTAGCATTGTTTAAGTAAAAGGACATTCTTCCAGTAAATCCAGGTTCTTTATAGCTCTCATGATCTGCATAGAATATAGAATGGCACCGAGAGCAAACCCCACTCAGAACTGGCACATGGGAGAAACATTCACTTCCTTTAAGCAATGTTACTTCAGAAGTATCCCGTTCACGAGTATTTTGACCAAGTGCACAACCATTACAAGTTGCAGTTGAACACTGCATGGTACTGGGGCATATAACCAATGCCGGCTGGATCAAAGCATTTGAGATTGGCCTGAGTTTACGCTTCAAAACTCCAGATTTGTTGTAAGGCCTTAGCTTTAAGACAATAGACAATTTGTTGAATTTCTTTGCCAAAATTGTAGTTTTTTCTGAATTCGACTTGTTGCCTGGTACATCTATCTCTGGAAGAAATAAAGAAGATGTAGCTTCATCACCCAGTCTGGCTGAAATAGCTCTAGCCAGTGCAGTCATCCATCCAGTAATGGACTCTGACCATTTTCTTGATCCACCTGCCACCTGCTGTTTGGCATGCAGATTTAAGAGATCTGGGTTACTTGTCAAGCTGAACAAGATGAGAAGCACAGTAGAGAGTGTGACTTCTGAGCCATAGTTCTCAGAAATAAACTCAGCAAAGTCTGAAAACAGAATGCTGGGAAATTGATCTTCTATAGGCATAGCAGCTGCACAAGGCAGCAAACCAAATGTAAAACAAATGGTGAGAACGATGAGTCCTAAATTAAATAACAAACTAAGCCTCATGTCAGCATACTTGTAGACACTCAGAATCAATCAGATTTTTTCAAAAAAAAAAACAAAGCCAAAAAATATGGCAGCATAGAGACATGTAAGTATATACCTACTTTGCAGTGGCTTTACCCTTCCCAGCCTTGGAGCTAGAGGCTCCACCCTTGCCACTCTTGGCCTCAACCTGAGCCTTTCCCTTTCCCTTGCCCTTCTCAACCTTTGCAGCTAATGCTGCAAGCTCATCAGCCACCTCAGAGATGACCATCTGAGTTGGCTTCCGTCCATGCCACATCTTGTGCTTGCTATCAACACCACCACGTTGTTCCAAGAAGTCAAGGAGTAGAGGGTGCTCCACTGCCTTGACAAAGACCTTGTTCCAATCGTGGTGGGAGGTTCTGCCAAAGAAAACCTTCTTGATAGCCTCAGAGCTAGGCTTGGCACCATCCCACTTGCCCTCAGAAATAAGGGCATCAATCTTGGCTTGGGCAGCATCAACCGCCCGCCAGCGCTGATAGGCATTATGAATGCCCCCTTTGTCACTACCCCTGGGGGTGTGAGCGTAAGGGACCTTCAAACGCTCAGCGATATAGCGCTGGGCTGAGTTGGGTGCGAAGGCCTCATAGCCTTGAGTTTCTGTGACCTCGTCTGAGGCAACAGAGCGGACAGCGCTGGTGATAGCAGGAGTAACACTCCTGCTAATGGCAGCAGCACTGCCCAGTACCATGCTGGCAAGGGAGCCAGAGGTAAAGCGAGTGGCTTCCTGCAAAACAATGTAAATTCAATAAAGACAAAGAAACTGGAAAACTTACAGCAAGGATGGTCAAACAAGAGTCAGCATCCCACTCCAGTTCATCAATACACTCAACAGCCAAGTTGAATGTCCCCTTCAAGTCCCACATTTCACTCTCCAATACAGAAATTCGACAATCTGAAATATGTAAGTCAGATGACATTGAAATAATATGAAAGCTTACACTTCAATTCGTCAAAGCGAAGTGCGGCTTCATTGAGTACAGCACCCAAATTGGTTGCCTTGGTGACTCGAATTGAGTAGGCAGGCTTGGTAGCATCACGCGAAGTGAAAACCACAAGTTTGCCTCTGTGGACTGTAGCCACAGAAGCTGCCATGCCAATATCACCTAATTCAAGTTAATTAGTAAATCCGAATTGAAGCATATGAATAAAAATACCAAGGTCAGCCATATTTGGTGCATTCCCAATGGCCTTACCACGTGCAAATCCACCAACAATTCGAGAGGCCCCTTGAAGATCTTCAGGTGATGATGGCGAAGGCAGAGTGTCAGTAGCGGTAGCAAGAGCAGTTCCTTGCACTATGGAGCGGCGAGATGCCTTGACGTCACGGGTGGGAGAACTAGGGGACGTGATAGGTCGCTTTACGCCTACCTTAGGTGGTGTGATAGGCGTATCTACCATCATAGCCTCACTCTCACCTGCATCTTCACCCTCACCCTCACCCTCACCCTCGCCTTCACCCTCACCCTCACCCTCACCATTGTCCTCGCCCTCGCCCTCACCCTCACCCTCACCCTCGCCATCGTCATCCTCCTCGCCCTCACCCTCACCTGCATTGCCCTCGCCCTCGCCCTCGTCTGACTCTTCAACTCGAACTCGAGAGTGGGAAGTAGCTGATGAAGTCGCTTTCGGAGCAGACAAACGACGCCTCGGAGGTGGGGCAATAGAAGCCCCACTTTTTTCAAGAACTTTCTCCGTACTATACAATCTGAACAATCAATTATATTCACATCTAACAAGGTACATACAACGTCAGTGTTGTAGCTGTATTGCCTCGTCGACTGACGGGCTTGCTACGTCTTCCTTTCGGCACATCTACATCCTCACTGATGGTTGTAGTAGTGGTTATGGCAGCAGCAGCAGCGGCGGTGTTGTTGTCATGTAGTGTGGGTGGTGGTGGTGGTGGCCAGAGAGCGCGGGGGAGCAGGGAGGCAGCGTCGTGGCATTATGGCAGCGTGGTGGTGGTGGCGGCATTGTTGTCATTGTTGTGGCACCGTGGCGGCGTGGTGGTGGTGGTGGTGGTGGCCAGAGAGCGCAGGGGAGAAGGGAGGTGGCGTGGTGGCATCGTGGCATCGTTGTCGTAGTGGCAGCGTCATTGTCATCGCATCATGGCGGTGTGGTGGTAGTGGTGGTGATGGTGGCAGCATCGTCGCTGTCGTCGTCATTGCATTGTGGCGGTGTCGTGGTGGTGGTGGCATCGTCGTGGCGTCATCGTCGTCGCACCGTGGTGGTGGTGGTGGTGGTGGTGGCATCGTCGCCGTCGTTGTGGCAGCATCGTGGCGTCGTCGTCGTCGCACCGGGGTGGTGGTGGTGGTGGCGGTGGTGGTGGCAGCGTCGTCGTTGTCGTCGCATTGTGGCGGTGTGGTGGTTGTGGATGTGGTGGCAGCGTCGTCGTCGTCGTCGTCGTTGTGGCCAGAGAGCGCGGGGGGAGAAAGGAGGCGGCGTGGCATCGTCGTCGTCGGCATCGTCATGGCGGCAGCGTCGTCGCCGTCGTCGTGGTGGCAGTGTCGTTGTTGTTGTTGTCGTTGTGGCCAGAGAGCGTTGTGTCGTCGTGGCGTCATTGTCGTGGTGGCAGTGTCGTCGCCGTCGTCGTTGTGGTGGCCAGAGAGCGCGGGGGAGAAGGGAGGCGGCGTGGCAGCGTCGTCGTGGCGTCATGGTGGCAGCGTCGTCGCCGTTGTCGTTGTGGTGGCCAGAGAGCGCGGGGGAGAAGGGAGGCGGCGTGGCATTGTCGTTGTCGTCGTTGTGGCCGGAGAGCACGGGGGGAGGGAAATGGGGGGTGGGAACATCAGTAAAAGTAAGAAGGCGGCGGGGGGGGTCTACGCACCTTTTCCCCTGCTCGTCCACTTCCTTTTTGTCCGTTGCTTTGGTAGTTTTGCGTGCGGGTTTGGTTTGTTTTTTTGCAGCGGCGCTGGGAGCCTTCTTGGCTTGGCTGCAAGTCGTGGGTGGGCGTGGGTCTTGGCTTCGTCGCTGCATGTCGTCGGCGTTGTTGTCACTGTCGTGCGTGCTCGGGGACGTTGTCGATGGTGGTGGTAAGTAAAAAGCGTTGTGACGTGGCAATGGAATCAACCAGCTGCCATTTCTGGAGACGGGCGCTTATCTCCGCGATAAGCGCCTCGATTAGATGACGATTAGATAACGATTAGATAACGATTAGATAAGGCAATTGTTATCATATCATATAAATGTAATATACTAATTGATGTCAATATGGCTTAATGGTAACATTCGTAGTAGCAGTGCTTATTGCGCGCTTAACTATTCAAAAAGTCGCAGGTTCAATTCCTGCTGATGCTTTTTCTTATTTCAATTATATAATTAATATTATTGATCATTGATTATTATAGTCATTATGCTTGTTCAGGTATTGTTCAGCTGAACACCAGGTGAAATTCAGGTGAACATATGAACATCACCTGGTGTTCAGCTGAATTTCGGGTGAACATATGAACATCACCTGGTGTTCAGCTGAATTTCGGGTGAACATATGAACACCACCTGAACATCAGGTGAATTTCACCTGGTCACTTTCATCTGAATCCACCTACTGTTCAGATGAACAGTTCATATGACATGAATGTCACCCGAACATCAGGTGAACAATACGTGAACAGTAAAATAGAATATTTAGTGAAAAATATTCACCTAGTGTTCAGATTCTGTTCGGGTGTCGTTCAGGTGTCGTTCGGGTGTCGTTCGGGTGTCGTTCGGCCATTCAGGTGAACTTCACCCGAACATGTGGGAGAGCGCGACATGCTCAACACCTGCATGATGCATAATATAAGATGATCTTATTGCATCCCAAATCCAGATACCTTCCTCCATTTGTACCAAATCCTGTATAACAGGATACAAAAATGTGCTGAGATCACCGGGTGGCTCTGGGCCTGGTGTTGAGAACACAGTAATCACATTTTCTGCCAGATATCTTATTTCGGGAGGCAAGTTGAGAAGAATGAGGATGAGAAACCATGAATCAGACTGCTTCTTCAAGGTAAGCATAGCACCATCAATGGACATGATATAGATCATATCACATTCATCCTGAAAAAGCCCCAACTTCAAAAGATGCTCAACATGTGTTTTACTATTTGCATAATCAGAGTATTTGACTTTGCCACCCTCGATAAGTAACCAAATAGCAGCTTGGACAAGATTGTGTCTGTAACGCAAAAGTCTTGCTTTCTCTTTATTTGCAAACATTGCCCGTATAATAGGCACTAGTGGTAACACCATAAACTGAGCAGCAGGTTTATTAGTACCAGGCAAGTAGCGATCTCTGCCACAAATCACTGGTGGGCCTTTCTTTTGCTTGCGGACAAAATCACAAACCACTTTGTCTTTGTGATCTCCTGTGAATGCCATGCATTTCCCTGGACATATAGAAATATATTTTGGCATGAAGTTGGTGATTTTCTGTGCTAGTCTCCGACAACGCTCTATGCTCATTATTGGCTCATTAAGTGCTTCGGATAGCACTTTTGAGTAACTCTCATGAGCCTGTCTTGTTGTGTTTGTCAGCTGGAAGACAATCCACTGGCGTAGGCTAAAGTTCTGTGCCCTAGTCAATGCCACTGGGCGCAAACCAAAATCTGGAGGCTTAGTTTCTGGCATGTAACCATCACGAATTTTTTCACGAAGAGCCTGCTGGGAGGCAGGAACTGGAAATTGAACCTCTAGTTCAATATCATCATCAGATCCCATATCATCCCCAGATTGCTCATCATCCCCTGCTGGTGAACCAGTGGTATCTTGGGCATAAGCAAGTAAGCCACCGCTGTGAGGTAGCGGGCTATCACAATTTCCAATTGGAAAACCACTCTCTTGAAGTGGGCTGCCATTGTCATCAGGTGGGCCACCATTGTTATTAGGTGGGCCACTGTCATCATCAGGCGGCTCACTATCATCGGAGAGTGATTCATCCGAACTCTCCATTGAATCCTCTTCACTTTCTGTGGTATGAAGTTCTGAGTGAAGATCAGTATTTCTCGCATCAAACTCATCGATGTGAGAATAATATGGGTCAAGATCAGCCGGAAGCTGTTCAGCATATACCTGATAATAATCATATTAGGTAGGGGGACATTAACCCAAGATGTAGTACTTACCGCATCAAGAGAGGGTATTGAGGTCTCAGAAAGCTCAATGCCATTTAGCAGAACCCTTTCTGCCTCCTCGTTTTCTACCACTTCGTCAGTATATGAACACATGTTTAACAATAATACTCACCTTCATACATCGGTTGAATACCGTCATCATTGCCTGTCAAATTTTACCACTTTAGAAATATGTTTCCCATTTAAAGAATGGTGAGTGAATACCGCACGAAGGCGTGAAGAGTATATAAAAGCAGAAACAAGAATAAAAAACACATTCCCCTTGAGAACCAGGCCGAACAGCAAGGTAGATTGTGTGAATCATCGTCGACACTGCGGACAATTGTGATACCTTGCTTACCACAGTTCTTTCCCCTGGACTACCCTAGCAATTCCAGGGGGGAATATAGGGGAAAGGTTAAGCGGAGAGTGTCCGAATTGTTGCTCACCATGATCTATTCCACATATTATGAGATTGAAATCAGAGCAAGAAGGCCTACTTACCATGAAGTAAAGAAGGGCCGCCGAAATCATCCACATCCATTGCTATTATCACCGATTGTATCAGTTGTATAGCAATCACATTTCAGTAACACATACCATCTTCGTCTACAGCCTTGGCACCTTGGGGGAATTTATTTATGGCTCTGGACTTTGTGAATAAATTACTTACCAGGTGCATGTGATCGCCTAAGTAGTTCCTCGTTTGCGTCGATGCAATCCTGGAGAAATCGGATGCTAGCGGGATGGTGGCTATAGCCTTGTAGCAGTTCCTTGTCGTTCTTGAGATGCGCGCGTATTGTCCTCCTAGTACGTTCCCTCTTCGTGCTGCCGAAACAGCCTGAGCAACAGCAATACATAGTAGTTGCTGTCGAAGAGGTGGCGACGTGGCTGATTGATTGATTCAACTCCTGACTATCATCTCACGCACCCACATCCTTCCACCCATCTCACGCACCTACATCCTTCCACCTCAGCAGTCGCAATGAAGAAATCGACATTCCTTTCCGCCAATTAATCCCCTCGTTCTACTCTGCAACCTACACCTTAGCCAAACTCATCCCTCGTCTCCAAACTCCAGTCGAAATGAAGAAATTCGCATTCTCGTTATCGGCCTCCAATCCCTCGCTCTGATCTCGACTACACGCCATTCTCGTTATCAGTCTCGAATCCCCTCGTTTTTCTCGCATGCATAAGTCACAACCAATCGCACTCCACACTCCACTCAAAATACCTACGCCGTAAGTAATCATTCGCACTCCATCCCGTTATCAGCCTCAAACTCTTCTTTTCTACCCTTGAACGTATCCCATAATTCTTTCTGCCCCTTGCTTCAATTCCTAATCGAAACAAAAAAAGCACCACCCCTTCATTTCGCCTCCCGTATATGTCAACAAAAACCAGGACGTCGACGTGTCGACACGGTCGTTCCCGTCGCCTACCCTCGAGCACCATCAAATCTCCATTTTCTTTACCTCATGTGAACGCTCCACTCCCCGTTCGCCAGTAATAAGACGTCGAAGATATCGGCTATGGTTGCACACCCATCATAGCAGTGTGGCCATGAAACGCCTACCGCCTACATGCTGCGCGTTGTTGCCGACAACCTCGAGGCTGCCCCATCCGACCCTTCCTCATTCTTCCTCAATAAATACCTGCTCTGGCGATTTCGGACGCTACCGTTGATCTACCCACCTCCAACTCCCCATCCAATGGCCCTTGCTCCTTTCAACGACAAGGTCGGCATTTACCTTGCGAATCCGAATGCTTCCGACGTTCGTCACCGTCCGGATCGAGGCTCAGTTTGGTTGGCCATTACTTCAAAGGATGACGACGCCTGGGTTACTGTCAGACAGGAACACAATGCTTCATTCACTGTCGTAATGTTATACAAGGAAGAGGCAAGTACCCCAGTGCTATTACCCTAACTGAATCTCTAACAACTCCACTAGCCCTTTGCTACGATCAAACATGTTACGAAGATCGATGCGGAAATTGACATTGACATGTACGACGTCGGATATTATTCCGATTCGCTCGAACTCATCGAGGGGGTGGTAACTGTCCTCGCTCCCAAGGGTCAATCGAAATCTTGGCCAGGTACGCAGAAATCACTCAACTTACTGGGACCAGCCTAACATTACCTGTAAGTCATCAAGGGAAGGTTGGTGGCGGCAGGCGACCATACTCTTAGGGTATACACCGAAGGCCCCAATGCACCACAGAAAGAGCTGAGATCGCCTGAGCTCCAGGTGAGCTCGCTTGATTACAATTGGGGTTCTTACCGATATTATTCTAGCGGCTCCGCGAGACCATTGACGACGCCTTGGATACTTTACAAGATGCAGATTCCTCCCCGCGCGAACGGCGTCAGGCAAAGATCATCGTAGAGAGCACCTTCGCTACCTTCGTTGCGGTGGTTTCTGATTTTTTCGCCGCTCGGTAGCACCGCATGTATAGCATCTTTCACTCATATTACCTAATACATCCCCGTTTTATGTCTCAAGTTCAGTCAATATCTCAGTCAAATCTCAGTCAATGGAAGTCTGTGTTGCGTAATTTTTCTTGACTGTGACATACTTGGAATTTCGGTGGAGATTCCGCTCAAGACTAAAAAAGGAAGGTGCTGAAATCTTGACATTAAAATTACAGTCACCGACTAGGTCACATCGAATCCAGAGTAGTTACAGACTCCGACGGACTCCGATGGACTTAGGCAAAATACTGAGGATCAAGCTCAACCGCTGTAGGAGAGCCTGGGTAGGAGGCTGATAATAGCATACTTTGATTGATACTTTACATAATGGTAATGTTAAGGTATTTAGCTTACTTTCACAATACTTATGCCGAACATACGATAAACCTACGCTTCCCCGAACGTTGTGTCTTAGCAGGACAGAGACTCTGCGGGCGGCGATCAATGCTCGACACACAAGCCTAAAATAGCACAGGACCTTGATTACTAGAACGTTGAGCGAAAGGCCGATTGAGATGCAGGTGGTATTCCCCAACCAGCTCATTACTCCATCGTATGATTTCAAAGTCCATCCCGATCGCTCCTATTCAGTCTGGATGCTGACTCGTACTCCACCTGCCGAGCATCTGTTTCTGCACAAAGAGACTTGGCTTTGGTGCAGTAAATTTCATAACGATAGGCGTCCGCCATTTTCGTTTGTTTCCGCCGGAAGCTGAATATTACTGAGACCGAGCTAGAATTCTTGACGACGATTGACTGCATCGAGTTGGCATTGAGGACGGCAAGGGGCGGCAGCAGCCCGGCAGCAGTAGGTCACTCTAAGAAACCCAAGACCTTGTTCGGCCATTGCGTCACTACTACTGGTTTAAAGTGCTATTTCGAATTTCATGATTCCGATTACTCTGTATCAAATTCGCTCTCACTGAACCCGCTCCCGCTCCACGATCACAGACCCGACATCCCACGTCTAGGCCTGCAGCGTGGCGGTCGAACGCTCACTCGCCCGTTACCCATGGTTCAAATCCAACGTGCCCCACTCCAGGCTGGCTTGCCGTCTCATTCCCCGTTCGATGATGATCGACATTTCGCAATCCGGCTTCAAGTTCAACGTTCTGGTTCGAACTAGCTCACACCTGCCTGCCGCATCGTGCAGCTAGTGAATACCCGGCTACTAAGACGAGTCTATGTCACGATCTGCGTGGGTCTTCCTACCCTTTCATTTATACTTCTGATCCATTACAGCTCATGCCCGCGGAGCCGAATTACGGGGTATGAGTTGACTTTGCGAATACATACACGACATCATGAACACATATGTTAGTGGGTGTCTTCGGGGGTCGCAACACTCCATTCTACTCCAGGGACAATAGGCACTGGGTCATTAATACATAAAACATGCATCAAAGGGCGTAACTAATGCATAATGAATATAAGAGTGCTCGCCCGCGTGAACTTACACTAGATGCGTATGCGCATTCAGTTTGAGGGGTGTTCGTGTGTTCATCTACTTATTTTTCTGATATCGATGCAGGATTGGTAGGTCGGACTCGTAGTCGAGCACTTCGGCCGCATTGGTGTGCAATGCAATGATCGCATTGCGGAGCCTGTTAAGCAGAGCGGTTGGAGTATTCCAATCAGCAAGGGTTCCCCAAGACGTGGTCCATCAAATCGTGGAGTTCGTATGCATCATAGCTATGGTTCGCGTGAACAAATGGCGGTAGAGACCGTAGTGTACTCATACCAGGGCCCCGTGTGCACGGTGCACGGTGTAGCATGTAATCCACCCATTCGTCCCCTTGTTTGTTTATATAACGCCAAGCACCATGCCACATACACGACTCGACTCGAGGAAACAAGCTAACGAGGAATGAAACCCACCTCAACTGCTCGGCGTAGTACTCTCCAATCTCCCTATATCGACGTGCGCGATGCCTTTTATGCAGGAGCATCAGGATTGTGAATGTGGATGCCGTGGCTATCGAATGCACATTGATTAGATGACCACCAGAAGCATCAAACCGACGCACCTCCGACGATAGAGAGTATTGTGAGCGCGTATTGCCAAGGCGCGACCACGTACGGCGTCTCGGGTGACCGCGTGCATATGCCCTGCATGCAGTTAAACTGGAATGGTAGAGTTTTAGCATTAGGCCATGAGTATTAACGAGAAGCGACTAGATTGAGAAGGAAGTGAAGGAAGTACTCACGGAGACGCACTCAACATCAGTAGCACATGCCCACCCAAGCTCTTTCTTACGCTCACACCGCTTACTCTCCAAACCACAGAACAGCCCACCCTCGGAGAGACAGTTATCCCGATAGATGTTATACTCCACGAGCACACCCTGTGCGTCGTACGACGCGTATGTTGTGTTCTCAAATATGCATGGTTCATCGGCCCCGATTCTTGCAACGCTAAACCATGAAATCGGCGGGTTCAGAGGAGGAGATGCGAGACTCGACAGGAGGGATAGGAGAAAAGGGATACTCACGTGCAAGTTTGCAGCAAGCAAAGGACCCTGACCGTCTGATTTTCTCCTCCCGTTTCATTTTTCAATCCATCGGCTCCCAGTTCGTTTGCGTGTAACTTGGGAGGGATCTGGAAAACTTTCTCCCTCCCAAAGCCAGAGCTAGAGCTTCCCACAGCCCCTCCGTCTACGTCGCGAGAGCGCACGGCCAAGTCGATTGTACTGTTCACTGGATCATTCGGCTCGGACAGCGATGCACTTGAATATCGCTGATCACACTGCTCGTCTCGTCCCATCTGGCACTTTTGTCCTGGGGTTAGGACGGATTTGCACCCGCTGCCTTCGTCAGGGCAATACATGTCTTGGGCGCACATTGGCGGCAGATCTGGCTGAACGTCAACACCGTATATATCCTCCTCACGGTCGTATCCGAAAGGAAACTCGTCGCGTCGGCATAGGCGGGGTATGCACGTCCCATTCCCTCCTTCTCCGCCACTAAGCGTGACGTTTAAATCACCAACGGTGTCGTTATTGGACGTTCTGCAAAATGTTAGATCGCTGCACTGCGAGACAAATTTGTGTGAGATGAGATCGAGGTGATCGTGTGCCGGCGAGCACGGTGCGCCGGGTGGTAGTGTTCCCGCGTTCGCCCCATTGTCGACCAGGAAGGGGAATATGATGAGGAAGCATAAGGGAAAGGCGAGACAGTGATAGAGAAGGGCGACCATCACGAGCGGAGGCGACAACGGCAGGGGCGAGGTGGTGGCTTAGAGGAAGGTGGTCGACAAAGCACGTCCGATCACAGCAGACCGCCGTCAAGCTAAATTTATTTATCTTTGCACGCATTAGTAGTGTCCCGTGTCGATTGTATCGCTTCTTCGATGGACTTGAAATGTCTTCATTGCTGTGGATAGCCCAAAACCTCAAGTACTCCAGAATATACCTGGATACGCGAACACATTGGTATTGGTGTTGGTACAATCTCCTAATGCTCCGTTTTGTGCTGGATATTACGTGGAATCGGTATAGCGTTATGGCGTTCAACTCTCGAACACGACCGATGCCTACTTGGCGATATGTCTACTATCCCCCCACCTCACCCCGAACGATCTGCATCCTTTGTCGGTACCAACTTAGGCGGGAACGTAAAACATATCTTTATGCCGAGGTCCAACCCAGAACACCCTACGATATAGATATCTACCTCGCCATCGCGCTGTTCAAGGGAAACGAGCGCCCTGTCGTTGGAATTGATTGGAAGCCAAGACCACCTACCACCACATCCCTATTGAGTTTCTGCCCGCACGGCCAACTTCATCGAAGTCCCCGTCGAACAGATGTAGCCACCGGCTGAGGACTCCACCTGCCGGATGCCATTTGCGTGGAACTGCCTTTGCCAGGACAAAGACCCGTCTGCGTCATTCTTATGCGTGAATTCCGAATTCGCCGATTGGAAATTCACCGGGGATCTACTATCGCCGTCTACTTTCAAAGTCTCTTCCAATCACCCACTCCCCGGCTCGCGAGTAGATGGTGGTTGATCGGGTCGGTTATGCCTAGCCAGGGGTCGTGGTTCGTGCCTCGCTGATTCGACTTAAAGTACACTCCGCGAGTGGTCCCCTACATGCTGCATTGGGGAATACAATTCCTTTATTAAGCTTCCTTCTATGTTTCTCATCGCCACCACTGCGTACGGGATACTCTGTGAATACTGTCGTCCATCAATATGCGTACCTGACAGTTAAACTACTAGATCATAGATATCGGGATCTGTACAGTACTGGAATTGCGAAGTTGGCGTGGACATTGTAGTAGTGAATATACACGTAGACTAGTAGTATAGTCAAATAAAATGCGAGGGTCCGCCTCCGGCAGGACAAGTCCGTGCGACACCCGAATGAACTAAGTGTGATAAACGGTGAGTCCGAGAGTGAAAACAACGACTAGGAAACTTCGGATGCTTCGGATGGCTTCGGATAGCTTCGGACGCGCTGGGACGCGGAGCGAACGACTTCGGCTTCGGATAGTACGACGAGGACGGCAGGAGAATGATAAGGACGGCAGGAGAACTGGCTTCGGATCGGACTCGGACTCGGACGACGGCGAACTCTGACAACGGAGGAGGAAAGCTTCTCGGGCGACTTAGATTCTGACTCGATGTTGGGGGGAAGCAAATCTGATTCTTCTAACTACGAGTACAGGAGGCTTTTGTAGCTACGAAAAATGTCAGATGAAGGAAAAGTCCGAAACGAAAAGGCACCAGGAACGAGTGATGGTGCTAGTATAGTCCAAGTATTAGAGTCCGAAAGCAAAAGATACGAAACAATGATCCGAGCTGTCTGATCCGTTATCACGTGTGTCCGGAACGGGTTTGTGACGTCCGAGTCATGTGCGAGTGTGTCCGAAGAGTCGGAGAGGGGTCGATAGGAGATAGGGGAGGTCGGACTGCACGGAACGAAAGGGTTCAACCCTTACAACATGCATGAAATGAGGAAATGATACGGCGTCTGAACCAAAGATCTAGTCTACCCACTGAACCGTTCCAGCTGCTGGTGCCTTCTCGAATGACGCTCGCGGGACATACTTGGCACCGTTCGAATGCAACGCCTCCATTCTCATCTTCACACTCCGGTGTATCTTGACACCGCGCTTCTTTTGCTTCGGAATGAACCTCCCGCCGCCCAAGTTGAAGCCTACATACGACCCCCACGAATTATCCCCCTTCTGGTATCGCTGCTTCATGGGCAAAACTTCGAGTAGCCACCAGTACGGGGCAAGAGACAGCTGGTCGTACACGGGGGACAGCAAGTCGAGCACATCATGGTCTTCCTCGGATTTATAGAGAGCAGACGAGTAGCCGCCAACATCAGCGAAGTTAGGCAGATGAGCTTCGTCGGGTGCCCCAGAGATCGGTTTGGGGATGTCCTGGATGCGCAAGGTACCAGTGGGAGGCGCCATCGGAGGGCGCGGAAGGACTTCCGGATACAATGCACCAGGATCAAGGCCAAGGGCCTGGAGACCTTCGCAGTCGAACATGATCCCGGTGTGGGTCTTGAAGCACTCGCGAATCATCCAGCGCAAAGGAATCCGCGCAAGAGAGTGCTGCGTGTCGTTAGGAACCGACCCGCCTCCGACGTCTGTACATACTTGTCAAGAGAAGGACGCGACGTCGAGGAAAGCGACCCACCACAATGACAACCAGAGAACCACACCTAGCATAGAAAGTCCTTGTTATCTCTATCACGATGTTGGGCGAGGTAATCCAATACGTACCTCCTCCACGTCAGTTTGTCTACTATGGTCCTTCGTATATTTCCTTTCAAGGGCTTTCAGGCGCGGGGTTGTAGAGTTAGCGTGCTTTTTGTGCGCCTTGCGGTTGCGGTCAGACGCGCTGAGCGTCTGTTCCTTGGGGTTTGGGCGATTCCAGAGGTTCGGCTTGAATTTGGCTCGGCGCTCATCCAACGCGACTGCGTGCCGGAACGTGCGAACAATGGTGTTTGAGGTAGTGAATGGCAGCCTTCGAGGGATCAAGCCCACCGAATTCACAGTGTCCCTGGATTCATTGGTCAGTCATAAAGATCTCTTTTCAACTGAAAATGACGAAACTTACCAAACGCCGATGAATTCAATATCCACGTCGACTGAGAAGGCCTTCTTAAAGGCATTGGACTGCTGCCAACCCGTCTCGTCCGCCCGTTTAAACATTTTGTATGCAAACGGGACCTGCTGATGATTGCACGCAGGAAGTAATCCCACCTAAGCACCCGGATGGACTTGTCAGCACGAAAATTACACTCGGAAAAAGTATACATACCTTGTGAATCATGCCTGCTAGTGCTCTAGCGGTATAGGCACCACGAGAGAATCCAAAGATACAGATGCGATCGCCCGCTTTGTCTGCATAAATGAAACGTCGGAAAGTATATTGAATAAGGACTTGGACTCAATAGAACCTACAGTTCTGCATCAAAAATTCATATCCGTCTGATCAGTCGTCGTCAGTGACGGACGTGGTATCGCATACCATGGACAAACTTACCCATGACGTGCCTATCCAAATTCCAGGCAACCATTTCGTCGAGAGTCTATGCTCGCGGTCCACGACAATTCGCAAGATATCCTCGCCAAATTCATTCACCTTGGACACCTTTGCCATGAGGGGAGTCGCAATGTTGGGAGACGTATAGGTCCCAATCCCCGCCTAGACACATATGAATATAGAGGCAATTCGGCAGGTATCGATAATAGTGTTACCTGGTAGTACACCATCTGCACATCCCTATTGTCCTTCTTCAGCAGCGTAAAAAGTTGAACGATATTCGAGTTCTATATAATGTCGAACAGTTAGTGTGATCGAAATTTCTCGCGTATGAGAGTACGCACATCTTCATCGAACTGATCGCCAGGTCCGTCGAAACTGAGCAGTGCGTAGATGGTTCTGATTTTTGTCCGACGCCAGGGGACGATACTACTTGCCAAAGTACCAATGTGCGATACGGGTGCTCTGGAGGAATCACCGACGGGTCCCCTTCAGTGATGAAGGAAGATGACAGGGGTGGCAACAGTTTGGGCGCGTTGGGCGCGTCGGCGTTGGGCGCTTGGTCTGACGCGGCGTCTAAAAGGGTAGCCGTGCTTTCTTGCGAATCCGTTCAGTAGTTTCTGTAGAACCGAGTTAGTTACTAGAGTTCTCAGTCGATCCAAGTATATGGTCGAAGCTCAGTATATTGTTAAGAATATAAGTACCTGTAGAACCGAGTTAGTTACTAGAGTTCTACGATGGTATGCGTGAGTATCGCTAAGTTATTACCGGGCATAACAAGGGATTAGCGTACCTCAGTCGATCCAAGTATATGGTCGAAGCTGAGGTACGTGGAATGGGATAAGCGCCTCTCATAGGAGGGCGCCTAATATGGAAATAGGTATCGAAAGAAATAAATGTTCGTGTACCGTGTGTGGATTGATCCTACTCTCAACAGTTTCGACATGTTCATCGCTCACGGCAGATGCGAGTGAACTCAGCGAAGCTGTGGGGATGAACGCAGATGCACGCTTAGGTGTGTCTCATGCTCTTATCAACACAACTCCGTTGACGCCAGTTCGCCAGTTCAATCCAGCACCCGGCCCCAGCCGCTCAACTCTCGACGCCCAATTCCCCAATCTGTTATGAATATTTGCGCTCTCCTCCAGGCGGAGAATCGTGAAGGAGGGAGACCTGCCTTGAGCTTGTTTGATGATTGATGATTGACGATCGATGGTCCTTTACTTTAATCGCATAAATCCTACCAGAAACCGACCCTACTGGGACGTACCCCCGACGAATGACATGAGCGCGGGTCATAGGACTGCCAGGGCCCGCTATCGGCCTGCCGCTCCAGCCTTCCAGCACCATCGCACACCCGACTGCCCCCCATCCAATCCTCCGTTTACTTGATTATACTGCTATCACGCACCCCCGCTGTAACAGAAATATACCCAATACGGTAAAGCCACGTCTAGCGCTGGTTAGTCACACTCCTTTATAGCTACACTCCTTAGTATATTTACTATCATTAGTCTAACCTTAGTCACTCCTTTATTTAGCTTATATACTCTGACAGAGTCAATGGTAGTCTACTATATAGTTACGAGCCCTATGTACATTGTAGGGCAGCGTTGCACAATCAGGACGACTTACCCCTGTCATTCCCCTGTGCGACCTCGTGTGACGCGACACTTCCCTTACCGGTTGTCTCTCGCCACATATTTTTGACAGAACCATCTCGTCCATCTCATCTCTCATTCACATCGACTCTCTCATCTTATCTCTTTCTCTCTCGTAATCTCTCTCTTCGGGCACCCCTCGGTCTGATCAACCAAGGCTATCCGACTATATCCCGTTAAGTAACTCAGTTTCTCTATTTTACTAACCTAGTATTGTTTAGTTTAATCCTATTGGAGTAATGTCTCATCCCGCATCCTCGTCTGAGCCTCAGACGCCGTTGGCTATGCCAGCCGCCTATATCCCGGATGAGTCCCCCTTACCTCCACTAACACCCAGCGCTGATGACTCGAGCTTGAACCAGAACAGCGGGACGGGAGCTTCGTACTCCAGCGTCGCCGCTACGAATACTCGTGTCGGGTTCACCACCCCGCGAGAAACCTCTCCCCTTCGAAGGGATACTTCATTCGGCTCTCCTAGAGCCTCGAATGCCAGCTCGAATGCTGGGGTGGTCATCCATGATAACCCCGAAGAATCCAGGTCCTCTCCCGCTGAGGAACACCCTTGGATTACGGTTGGTCGTGGCGGACGCCCTCTCCGCACGCCTACTCCAGAAATCTCCCCCACTCAAGAAGCCGATATCAGGCGCGCGGAGGAATTATTGACCCAGGATCAGCGAGACGCGATCCTGAGGCGTCGTGCATCCGTACACGTTACGGATGACGATTCCATGGACACTGAGTCCACGCCTAGAGATAAAGGCAAGAGCGTCGACCCGCGAGAGCGCGGCGAGCCTATCTTACGGCTTGGAGGGCTCGATCCAGTCGTCAATGCGTTTGACGCACCTACCGAAGAGGTTTGCGGTCTTCTCGTCACAAGAGAAAAAAGCCATCATCGAAGTTGAAAGCAGTCGCGCCTACTGTATTTACAGGTGAACCTAAGATTGATTTATTCAATCGGTGGATGCGCGAAGGTTTACACTACCTCGATGACGCCCGGGTGGAACGACGAAAAGAGATCCGGGCCCTTGCTCGTTATACTGAAGGCAAGGCACAGGCCTACTACCAGAACGTCATTGCGGACGACGAGTCAAACTGGACGCTCGAGGAGTACTTCAAAGCCATTTATGATGCGTGCTTCCCATCCAATTTCCGGGAAAAGCAGCGCCGTAAGCTCGAAAGGTTCTACCAGGGCGAGCTATTAGTCAAGGAATATGCCGCGCAGATGTACGACATGATAAATACCATTGGAGGACTGGACACACGTCAACGTGTTGTGCATCTTTTCCGTGGCCTTAACCCTGAACTCGCAATTGCTTGTCGACGAATGGGTTTGAATCCTGAGGACGCTTCTTGGGACGAAGTAGTCGCGGAAGCGGAAAACGAGGAGATCGTGCTCTCGAGCATTCGCAAGGATAAGGTGCGAGTTGATAAGCATGGGAAGGATGTGTCAACTCCGTCAAAAGCATCCTCATTGCATAGCTCGAACGGTACAAGCAGACCTGGAAGTAACTCCGCTCAGCGTTCACGCAACTTCTGAAATGATAATCGTCGAAACTCGTCAGGCAATATGGGTCGTTCGGGCCAGGCATCTGGTAGCGAGATAAAAAACACCGCGTCTGGTGGTTCTTCGGGCAATAGGCATAATAGAATGCCTGCTGGACGTGGGGACATTTCGGCGCAGGAGCGTCAGAAGCTCCAGTCCGAGGGCAAATGTTTCCTGTGCAAACAGACGGGTCATATCGCACGAAATTGCCCCAAAGCAAATACATTACCTGGTAAAGGAGGTAAACCGCCGGGTATACGCGTCGATAACATAGATTTCTCAGAACATATGGTTGACGAGTACCTGCCCGACGAAGAGAACTCTACGTGTATCGAGCTAGCCATGTTGGGATCACACGAAGACAGCTCCCATGTAGAATTCACAGAGTCCTCGAACTTGGATACCTCTGGTTTGCTCGGCGGCGACTGTGTGGATTCCAATGAGGATTCGGAAGACATCACGGAGATCGGAACACGTTGGTTGAAGTTCCTGAAAAGGCACTATGGCAGCAACCAACTAGGCGATGCTTATGCGAATACATATACCTGGATGCTGGAGTTAAGTCGTGACTTGGGACTACCAGGTGACGATCACCGTGAATATCCATGGACGGACTTGCAGTTCTCTATAGAGAAGTGCTCACCTTCCCATTATCAGGTGACGGACCGAATGCATGACGTGCGTGTGCAGGTGCCCGCTGATGTCTTGTGGAGTAACTCGTTCAAACTGGGATTGTGGTACACGCAGGTCCTAGTCGACCGAGTGGCTCCTGATTGGGCCGGTGTATCGGACAAAGAATTTTATAGCGCCACTATTGAGCCTATTGAGTTCAACGCAAGGATGCATTTGAAGCACAAGCTTACCTGGGATGAGCATTTAGTGGACAGCTCGTTTACAATCCATGGATACGGTCCAGCCAGAGAACGTTGGCACATCTCGGAGGATGAACTAGAAACCCACGCAGTGATTAGTGGTAGGCTTCTTCGGAACGAGCACCTGAACTTAGCATCCTGGTATGCGAAGCATGCCGTGCCCTGGGCCGTTAACCCGGATGATGGACCGTTCCTTCGTGAACCCGAGTATGACATCGCCGACCTATATCGCGATGGGATGGATCTTGCGTTGGAACGCCTGGCCAGAATGTTAGTGAACAACGGCTTCTATCCTTTAGAACCCTACCTCAAGGATCCTTCGTACTTCTACGTGTACGACGACACTGAACTGCTGGATGAGCTCGGTTTATTCGGCATCCAGGTTGATCGTGATAAGTTACCGGCACTGCAGCGTAACGCGGCCGTCGTAAAGGATAGGGAGCGCGTTGTACCTTCGCCTGTTGTTGTAACCGTAGAAATAAATGGTAAGCCCGCGAAGGCGTTACTGGACTCAGGATCCTTGGGCGACTTTATGTCCTCGACGCTGGCAGATCAACTAGGCCGTAAAAACAGGATTGCGCTTGCGAAGCCCATTCCCTTGCAATTGGCTGTACAGGGCTTGCGTACCAAGATAAACTGGTCCTGTAAGGCTAGCATTAGCTATCAAGCCATAAATGAGGAACGTATATTCGACGTGATCAACATCTCGAACTACGACTTGATCCTTGGTACGCCGTTTATGTACCAACATCGCGTTCTATTGGGGTTGAATCCCGCGCGAGTTGTTGTGGGTTCAGAAGCATGCCTGCTGCTTGACGGACCTGGTGTATCACGTTTGGCCTCGATGGCAGTCAACTTTGACGCCGCCAATGTTGAGCGTGCGCGCGAAGAGTTGCTCAAGTATGCAAGACCTCTCTGTAAGACAATGGATCAGACCGATTTGCCTCCCATGCGCGCAATAAATCACACGATACCTTTGATCGACGAGAAACGGGTGTATAAATGGCGACCGTCTCGGTGCCCCGAACCGTTACTGGAGCAGTGGGTGGAGAAGCGTAATGCGTATCTGAAGTCTGGTCGTTGGCAGATCACGACGTCTGGGAACGCCGTTCCGATGCTGCACATTTATAAACCTGGCACGAAGCTGCTACGCATCGTCGTCGATTTGCGCGAGCGTAACGCCAACACTATCAAAATGGCTACTCCTATGCCCAATATTGAAGCGATATTGTGCCGTATTGCCGCACATTTGTTTCGTTCCAGTATGGACGGGAAGGACGCGTATGAGCAGATTCGAATTATAGACGAACATGTCGCGCGTTCGGCGATGACGACGCCTGATGGAACAATGGTTAGTCTGGTCATGCAGCAAGGAGAC
The DNA here is from genome assembly GCF_014466165.1 of Pleurotus ostreatus. Lineage (NCBI taxonomy): Eukaryota > Fungi > Basidiomycota > Agaricomycetes > Agaricales > Pleurotaceae > Pleurotus > Pleurotus ostreatus. Next base: position 222,904 of record NW_023503162.1, on the reverse strand, counting down.
TGTAACGCTCCGGCGACGTACCAGGCGTTAATGAACCACATATTTGCTCCGTATATAGGCGTCTTCATGGATGTTTATCTGGATGATATCATCATCTATTCGGATACTGTCGAGGAGCATGTGCGGCACGTGAAGACAATTATTGATGTGCTCGTCCGCGAGAAGTTGTACCTGTCTGAGAAGAAGCTTCATTTCCTCCAGGCTGAGTTGAAGGTCCTCGGTCATGTCGTTGATGACTGCGGAATTCGTATGGACCCGCACAAGGTTGACGCCGTGGTGAATTGGAAGACTCCAACAAACCAAGACCTGCTGCGCGGTTTTCTAGGTGCGGTTGGGTACTTGGCTGACGACGTTGCCAGTGTGCGTATTCCTATGGGCGCGTTAGCAAAACTCACAGGTGACAAGACGCCATTTCGTTGGTCTGACACTTACCAGCGCGCATTCGACGAAGTTAAGCTGCTTGTCCATCGTTTCCGTGGACACAGCCGTCGCCCGCTATCGTATGCGAAGGACGCTGATCCGATTTGGTTAATCACTGACGGTTCGGCGACAGGCGTGGCTGGCGTCGTGAGCCAGGGTAAGGACTGGCGCACGGCTAAAGTGGCGGCGTTCTTCTCAGCAAAACTGAATTCCGCGCAACAGAATTACCCGGTGCACGAAATTGAGATGCTAGCGGGTCTGGAGTCCATGCTGAGGCACCGTGACATCCTGCAAGGAGTTAATTTTCGCTGGCTAACAGACCATAAAGGACTTGTGCACCTGTTAGCGCAGCAGAATCTCTCTGGGCGGCAAGCGCGCTGGATGGAAAAAATGGGTGAATTTGATTTCACACCTGTCTATATTCCCGGAACAGATAACATTTTGTCAGATGCGTTGTCTCGCATCTACGCTAACGACACACCTGGTACTGAGCGTGCTGCCTCGGAATTCGTCGCCTTCGACGACGATTCGTCGTGCAGTTTTCGTCGTCGTACGCCTGTTATCGTAGGCAATGAGGCGAAGCTAGCAAGCTTGCCTCTGGAGGGCGTATCCTTGGCCTTGAACGCTGTGCGTCGGGGTGATGCTGCCACTGCCCGTGACTTTGCGAAACGGATGGCGACAAAGAAGTTCGTTCTTCGAGGTCCTCGTGAACGAACGGAGGGCGGGAGTAGTGTGGAAGTAAAAGAGCCAAACAACGGACCTACAACAATCAGCAACATGCTCGAAAAGGAAGGTGTCTCCGGTGCGGAATCAAATTTGATTCCGCCAAACGCCGATCAAGCGTTTGCCACTGTTAACCCCGAGTTACGTCCAACCGTTGTTGAACTCCCACCACCACCTGCGACAACTAATTCCTGGCAAACAAGCGCCTCCGTCGTCGACGTAGTCGCGCAACGACACAAAAATAATGTCGACTTCCTCGCAGCTATTCGAAATAGCTACATGAACGACTCATTCCTCTCATCGATCGTAAAGAATCCTCGCCATTATAAAAACTTCGCGTTTGAAGACGGCCTCCTCTACTTAGTCGAGGGAGGTAGACGACTACTATGCATACCTGACGCGGTTGCTGGAGGAGTTCGAGCTAAGGAATTGGTGATAGATGAAGGTCACTCTCTTCTAGCTCATCTGGGGCCAGATAAGACGCTTGCTTACTTACGCGAGTTCGTTTGGTGGAAATACCTTTCTAGAGACGTATATAAGTTCTGCGAGTCTTGCCGCGTCTGTGCTCGCAGTAAACCCTCCAACCAGCGACCCTATGGTCTCCTGAGACCCCTACCTGTCCCCACACGTCCTTGGGACGCTATTGGCATCGACTTTGTAGGGCCACTGCCAAAATCTTCGGACCGCAATGCGTTTTACGATTCAATCACGGTCATTATCGACCTCTTAACGGCGATGGTACATCTGGTACCTAGCCGTACAACTTACGGCTCCGTCGACATCGCCGAGTTGATTTTTGCGGAAGTTTACAAACATCACGGCCTGCCTAGACGAATTGTAAGCGACCGAGATCCTTTGTTTACCGCTCGATTTTGGCAGAGACTGCATGAACTAATAGGCACGAAATTGAACATGTCCAGTGCGTACCATCCGCAAACTGACGGTTCTACCGAACGCGCCAACCGGACGATTACCCAGATGATTCGCCAATGTGTTAGTGAAAATCAGAAGGACTGGGTACGACGCTTGCCGGCCATCGAATTCGCTATTAACTCAGCGCGTACAGATTCTACAGGATACGCCCCATTCTTTTTAAACACAGGACGAATGCCAAGACCCTTCCTATGGGATGCGCCATCCTCAGCCGAATCCAAGGGTGTCCGCGAATTCTCGGAGAACCTTCGCGAGGCTATAATTACAGCTCACGATGCCGTCTTAGCTTCTCGCACGAAGCAAATTCGAGACGCCAATCGAAAACGACAGCCATCTCCATTCCGCGCAAGCGATCTGGTATATGTGTCGACGAAGAATATTTCTTTCCCTCAAGGGTTAGCGCGTAAACTGATCCCCAAATACATGGGCCCATATCGCATTTTACGTGACTTCGGAAATGATTCGTTCCAGGTTGACTTACCACTTCACTTAATTGCTCGAGGAATTCATCCTACATTCCATGCTTCATTATTACGAATACATGTACCTAACGACGATCGATTGTTCCCTGGACGATCATTCGAACACATTGTGTCCTCCACTACAGCTAATGCTAGAGAATGGAATGTGAAAGAAATTCTAAGCCATTCTAACGCTGGACAGCACGCCTTGTTTGAAATTCTGTGGCATACTGGTGACAAGACCTGGTTACCTTACCATAAGATCAGTCATCTTGAGGCGTTACGACGATATTTCGAATCAGCTGGAATTTCAAAGATTGAGGAGCTCCCTAGGGGTTCAGGGACTCCTCTTAACGACCCACAGATAATGCTTGGTTGCATAAATCCTGTCGGCCTTAAGGATGATGGCTATTTAAGCTATAGGGAAATAGAATTGGAGAACAAACCTATTCACTCTAATAATCTACTTCCTTCTAATCATCCTCCTATCACATCCATGGCAGCAGTTGAACTTGGAAAGTTACACCCAGTTCACACAGCACTCTCTCGCAATTCTGACGGCGTGTACTCGCTCAAGGATTTGGACGCATGCGTGACTACTGCCATCTATAGCCGTGACGAGCTTATCAGCTTTGTCTCCGCTAACCATCGCATTATTCAAGGAGATCTCACCGACCCCCTGTCTCTCCCTCCTCGCTACATTGTGTTTGCGACCCTGTACAATAAACAGTTCCACGTCAGAACCAAGTTTAACGTACCCCATGGGCATGCCTTCCCGACTCGCATCGCGGGACCCGGACTCAGATTTCTGGGACTTGTTGCGGCGAGACCCACTATACCACATAGAAATCCCAGGGACCGTTACCAATCCCACACCCCGTATAATCGGCGTGCGGCGGTCCCGCCTAATCGTTTGGGCCAGTCTAGACCTATGGTGGGCCAGAGTTCTGGCGGACCTCGACGGTCGGAGGCCGGAGAATTCGTGTTAACAGCAGAAAGGCACGATGTCGTAACCAACCTCCTGCTCGATATGGTAATGAGTAGTGGTGTTCCCGCCGCTCCTTCCCTCCCTGTGCGCGAATCTTCTGCCGTCCGTCGCGGCGGTGCTTCCCTTCGCCCAGCTACGCAGAAACATGAGAAGCATCACAGACCCACTCCGTACACTCGCTCTAAGAAAATTCGTCCCACCATTATTCCTACCAAGCCAAGTCGCAGCGCCAGTTCATCCCCAATCAATCAGAAGATCTCGGATCTTCCGACATCAGATGACATTCCCAACACGGACAAGCCACGCGAAACTGTTCCTATCGACACTTGTCCCTCGCCATCCGATTCTAATATCGAGCTCGTCAATACACCATCTTCGGTCTCATCTGAGCTTACGACCATCAGCGAAGATGTTGACATGAACGTTGAGAATGACAAAGCCAGTGATTCCCCTCTCTCCAAGGTTCCCACTGTGGAACTTGCGGACCTTTCCATCTCCCAGGGCTCCGCTATTGCCGAGAGCGCCAAGTGAATCTGTTCCACAGATCCAGGAGGGCGTATGTAACAGAAATATACCCGATACGGTAAAGCCACGTCTAGCGCTGGTTAGTCACACTCCTTTATAGCTACACTCCTTAGTATATTTACTATCATTAGTCTAACCTTAGTCACTCCTTTATTTAGCTTATATACTCTGACAGAGTCAATGGTAGTCTACTATATAGTTACGAGCCCTATGTACATTGTAGGGCAGCGTTGCACAATCAGGACGACTTACCCCTGTCATTCCCCTGTGCGACCTCGTGTGACGCGACACTTCCCTTACCGGTTGTCTCTCGCCACACCCGCGTCCGTCGACAGCTGGACGCACTATTTCCATGAACGCAAACACACAGATTACGCGCCATGTACGCCTACGCGCCCATCACGCGCCCATACTCCGCCACGCCACCTCCACCCAGCACCAATGCCCCCACGCACCACACCACACCGACCCGTGGCACGGTACCCAGCATGCGGCCGCCGTGCTCCACAGGCTGACGGTCTGACGGTCCACCCACGACACGACGCGGCGCGACCCTCCACTTCTTAGGTACTTGCCGGCCTTCGGTACGGAGCCGCCATTGGTGCGTGCACATGTACGGCACGATGTCAGAGGTTGGGGAAGCAGGGGGGCGGGGGGGAGGGTTGGGAACGGGGAAAGGGTTGGGAACGGGAAATGGAGCTCTCAGCGGAGGCGTAAGTCGGGACGTACGCGTACGGGGAACTGGTGTAAATGCGCGTCCAACCGGGGCCGCGCCTTGGCCTCGAGAGCGGGATGGGTGTGTGGAACAGTGTAACTGTGTAGGCGCACGGCGCAAGCGCGAGTGCCAGCGCGGGAAGCCGCTTCAATGAGGGACGTGCGTGCATGCATCATGCAATTCAAGTTAGAGTCGAGTTCGAATTTGCAGTTCAGGTCGACGCGCGGCGCGCGGTGTCGGTGTTTTGGCTTTTGGCGTTGGCTTTTGGCGTTGGCGTTAGCGTTGGCGTTGGCGTTGCAATTTTGGCATTTTGGCGTTTTGGCGTGTATTGCACATGGCTCGGATAAATGTGCGGTTGGGGATATCGGGCGCCGTTAGACGTGTATATGAAGTGCGTGTATTCGTTGTGGTGCGCGGTGCGCGGTGCGTACGTGTAGGTAGCGAGTCGCGAGTCGTGAGTCGTGGGCGTACGGGTAGAGTGGCACGTAGGCGTAGGCGCAGGCGAGGATGCGTTATGCGTTATGTGATGTGTGATTTGTGTGTATATAATGTGTAATATATAATGTGTAATGTTCAATGCACGATGCACGATGTACTCTGACATGGACACCTTACAGTGTCCGCGTCGAAACGCCGATAGTCATTTATAATTTGCTGTCACACCTGGGTGTGCATGCACAGCTCCACGCCTGCTGCCTTCATACGTACCTCCCACGTACCACGGGCCGTGGTACGATATCCTCACCACAAGCGACGCTATCCCTATCCCTCCCGTAGCACGTGTATTGCGTATTGCGTATTGATAATTGCCAGTGATACAAACGCGGAGACGTGCACTCGATGTGCGGGTGATATACAGATACAGATGCCGATACACATACACATTATACATACACAGCGTTTGCCTATCCGCCTATCCGCCTATTTGCTTGCCTATTTGCTTATTTGCCTACGAATGCGAATACGTGGATGTGGATACGAATACGTGGCTGTGGATGGATACCCGGAGCCTGATTTTTATATCTATAAGTAATGAGTAATGACTAAGAGCACGAGAGCAGAAGAGCAGAAGAGCAGGATGATGCGGGGGATAATGATATAGCAAATACATGTACTGATACTTATACTAATTCTTAGACTGATACTGATACTGATACTGATACTAGGATGCTAGCGTGATAGGGTGCTATATATAATAGTCCGGGATGATGATGAGGAGGAGGAGGAGGATCATGGGGACGGTGTGATCGTGTTAGTGGTGCTGAGTCATAAGATAATTCTTCTTTTATGGTATTCATGCGTGTGGTTGTCGGTGTGCTCGGTGTTCTCGATGTTCTCGATGTTCTCAAGTGTGGTGTGTGTGTGGGGGGGGGTTCGGAGAATGTAGTGAGGAGAGGTGGAGAATGCAGAATGGGTAATAGGTAATGGGAGAAAGGGAGAAAAGGGGGAGAAAGGGAGAAAGGGAGGAGGGGGCGTTCAGCGCCGCCAGACGTCGATGGTGAGGCAGCCACCGGGGAGGAACTTTGCGTGGACGTGCGCCATGTCGGCGTCGTGCGGCGGGAATGCGACTTCCCACTCGTAGTGGCCTGTACGAAAAAGGGAGTCAGCAAACGCTCCACAGCGCACAGAATGCAAGTCGAAAGACGACACCGAAATCCACAGGGATAGCAAAAAAAGAAATTGAAAAGATAGGCAGGAAGAGGTGCTCACAATTGCGCTCGAGGTGCCACGCATCCGCGACGATGCCGAGCCTGTCGCCTCGCTTCGCGCACACGGTGACCATCTCGGGCTTCATCTCCGCGCCCATGCGCTGGGGGAACTGCACGCACAGCGTGTGCTTGGCGGGGGTGGAGTGGATCTGGAGGGGCGGGGCATCGGCGGGCGGCGGGGCGCGGTGGGCGCGCGCGAGGGGGGACGTCAGCGACGCGGGCGCGGGCGGGGAGGGCGCGCGGGAGGCGGGGGACGGGCCGTGCAGTGGCGGCGACGCGAAGGCGGGGTGCGACGAGGAGGGGGCGGTGTGGAAGGCCGTTATGGTCGGCGAGGGGGGCACGTAAGACGACCTGTTCGACGAGGAGCCCGAGGAGGACGCGGACGTCGAGCAGTAGTACGAGCCCGCGTACGAGGAGGCGTTGGAGGATATGGACGAGGAGGAGGACGACGAGGATGTGGAGGAGGAGGGGTGGTGCAGCGCGAAGGGCATGCGCAGGGCGAGGTGGTGCAGCATGTCGTTGGTTATTGGCGTCGGTGGTGACGTTGACGTTGACGGTGGTGGTGGTGGTGGTGACGTCGATGAGGATGAGGTGGATGTAGAAGAAGAGGCTGAGGAAGTGGATAGCGTACGTTCTGCTGCCGTCGACGGCTGGACCTGCTGCTTATATTGGAACTCCCGCGCCGGCGTCGTGTTCGCACTCGTGCTAGTCGGCATTTTCATCAACTCTTCCGCTATGATGCTTCCTCTTCCGGTGTGGTGCTTCCGCTGGTCAATTGACGGTGGTGTTTTGCGGCGAAGGTGAAACTTGGAGCAAGTGCGTGTGTGTGTCGAGGAAGAGAGAAGGGAAGGCGAGGAAGGGAGAGTGACGATATAAAAGGGCTGTGGAGCCATGGCCTCGCCTCCGTCCACCTCCCCCTGCTCCACACCCCGTCCAACCAGAAGCCCAGGACGGCCCACGGCCGAACTCAGGCGAATCAACCATCAAATCCCTCACGCCGCACGATCAGACCAGCTCCCCTTCCCCTTCCCCGTCCCAATTCGTCATCCGTCATCCGGCATCATGCATCAACACGTGGGGGCGGCGAATCCGCGAATGGGCGAATGGTTCAGGCAATGGTTCTGTTCGGATGATCGAAGGCGAACTTGCTTGCATTCGGGTTCGGGTGATCGACTATGTGGGCTGCGTCTGGCTTGCGTCTGGGAACATCTGCCTGGCTTCATCTGGCTACGGAGCATCCCCCCTACAGCCTGCGGACCATGGGAGACGGTACACGGCGACGGGTGTATGTAAGGCTGTGCGCCTGTGAGTCAATAGTCAATAGGATTGCAATTGATAGCGTGGAGAGTGGGATTAGTATGTCGCGTGGAGACAGGCCTAGGAGGGACCGTGGACAAGGGAGAAGGGCAGTTCGGATTACGGATCCTGAACCGCGTCTCACTTTTTCCCCAACACCATACACCCTCACACATCCCAACACGGACGTACATCTGAAAATTGTGAAATCATAGATCACTCCACGCTTCCAATCCATCCAATTATATAATATAACCCGCCTAGACGTCTAACGCTCCAGCTCCCAGCTCCCAGCTCCCACAAAGCTCCCATGTTCGCATGTCAATGCCATCTTTGTTCCTTTGTCCATGTGCCACACGCATACCGCCGTACGCGTTGATCTCAAGTACTCGGCCGAGCTGAACACTGAAGCTTGAAGTATTGAACGTCATGAACGGGTTTCATTTTCATATTGTTTTATAATCCGGTTCTCCAATCGGCGCACAAACTCGGAATTCGGATTTGACTGGGAAGGCTGGGAAGGTTATGCCCGTGGGAAGGGGGGAACGGAGAACTCGGACGAGCATCCACAGAACATAGAACACGAGAAGAACACGAAGCGACGGGGACGTTCGAACTTCCCACCACCCACCAACGCAGAAACTCTGATAAGTCTGATAAGTCCGATAAGTCTGATAGCTTCGCCACCTGCCGCACACTGCTGGACTCTGATGCAGATGATTGGATATTGGATGCTGATGATTGGATGCTGATTGGATGATGGTTGGGGATAGACATGAAAGACAGCAGGCGATAAGCACAGCGGCTCCGGTTCGCTGAGTCGCTGAGTCGCTGAGTCGAACCTACTACCTAGATTTCCAGAAGCTAATCGTACGGGGTATGCGGACTGCCAATCGGGCCAATGACGCACGGCGAATAGGAATAGGAATAGGAATACGAATACGAATACGAATACGAATAGGGATAGAGTTGACCAATGAGTACTGAGTACTTGAATAATGATTATTGGGGCGACAATTGCAAGGTGTGTTAGTGTTAGTATGTCGGAAGGTGATGAATGAGATTGGTATTGGTATTGGTATTGATATTGGAGAGGGCGAGGTAAGGCACACAGATCGGGGGAGGCACAGCGGGGGGGAGGTGGGGAAAGGCACACAGCCAATCGGAGGAATGGTACACGGAATGGAAGAGGGGGGGAGGGCCAGGCCTGTGCAGACGCCGAAGCCGAGTCCCTGAGCCCCTGAGTCCCTGCTCCCCGTTCTCCTGTCCATATCCCCTATTGAATATCGACGATCGATGATCTCCTGTCCAAGCTAGGGACTGTAAACGCACGCACAACGCCATTCGTCTCGCGGCTGATGACACCGCTTCCGAGTCCGAGTCCGGGATAAGTCCGCGCATCGACATCGCATTTCATCGCATCGCATTGCGCAAAGCATGTACATATCCACTATCACTATCTCTATGCAGGCAGGGGATCACTTCGTACTAACTAGGCCGGGTGGGCATGTTGATGTGCAGGGTGGCCCGAAATTGGAATGCATTGCTCTGCTGTGCTCTGCTCCGCTGTGCTGTCTGTGCCTCTGCCGTGGAAGAGAGGAGCTTAAGGCGAGCCGGAGCCAGGAGGATTGGCGGGGTGGCAGGGACCAGGTCGGCTTCGGAGCACCGCTGTGCAGAGTAAGAGACTCTGGGCGATCAAGACTCTTCGCTGCCTCTACGTCGACACTGCCCAATCGCGAGTATCCCGTCGATCACTCGGTACTCGGTTCTTAGTACTCGGTACTCGGTTCTTGGTATTCGGCACTCAATCATCACCGCCTCCAGGTCCCGCCCTCCCCGTCACCGTCACCGTCCCCGCCTTGAAGTTGCTTTGGCAGTTCCTCGATGGTGAAGGAATATGGAAGATGGTGAAGGTATACCGTCGGCGTGCGTCACCGCCTCCAGGTCCCATTGCCAGGCTCACGCCTTCCAGCTTTCGAGCCTTCTGGCCTATCGAAGAGATAGGCTCGACTCGGGTGAGCTTAGGCCGGCGAGTAGCCGAACAAGAGCCTCTTGCGGTGCCGTGACCCCTTGGGATCAAGTATACCTTCATACCATCGGCCTGCGACACCGGTTTCGGGTCGCACCCCAATCCCTCAGCTTCTCCATTACCGGAGCTTGGAATCCACAGATCAGGCCGAGCTTGGGCTGGGTGGGTGGCGCTGTAACTGGCGTGCCTGTGGTCGGGAAGCAATGAGACTGGGCAGTGTCGTTGCCCTTCAGCGACTCTACGCTCACTTCCAGCGATCGCATACGGTTAGCTTCAACCTCGCTTGCGGGCCTCAGTAACGGGTCTGACCCGCCCCACCTACTGCTTCCCGCCGTAGATAACTAGATAAGTAGATAGGTGGGAGAGAGCTTGATTAGGGTTGGCCAGAACTCTGGATCCGTGGGGAGAATGCCATCTCTGGAGAATTCTCTGGAGAAAGCGCCCAAGCACGTGGTGCGTTGGCAACGTCCCACACGATTCAACAATCACACTGTACCAGACGACACTTGGCTTCGTCGCCCTCCTCGCCGCCCTGGCCTCTCCCTGTCGCCGCCCTGTCCCACCTTTCATCGGCCCTCGTCGATTACTTCCTAGTATTACTGCACTACCATTCTTCAGGCAGAACACCAGTAACGCGCCATCATGGTCCAGCGCTGTACTCTTTGGTCAGTTGGTAAGAAAACACAATGATCTCCTGAGACATGTACCAATCAAACACATTCTAGGCGGATATATACACTCAGGGATTGTAGCAACAGAGCAAATCACGCACCAGTATATGTGTATCTTTTTGCAGAAATAAAAGGCGGCTTGAGGTCCGAATATTGGTGCCCTGCCTCTCCCCGAGCACTCCTCTGATCCTCAGTCAATATTGAGATGAACAATCCTCGTCCCAGCCCGTTCTCACAGTGCACGAACACGGGATGCCAATCTCCCAATCTAGGACCGGTGTTACTCTGCCAGGGCAAAGGGGAGGACCCCCAGAATTGTGGGCATTGGTATCAAATGGTACGTGGACATTGTATTCAACCTATCCGTTGACTGACTTACAACAGTGCCGTTCATGTAACAATTTCTTATGGCACAACCCCAAGACACCGCTGGAACTTGTGCCCGACCATCTGTTGATGCGCCATGCTTCCAAGCAGTCTCTTGCTGACTTCCCACCCGGCCATCCTCTCAACCGTCTTGACTGCGCCCATCCCAACTGTCGAGGCAAAGACAACCGGCCACGCGTAGCCAATCGGGCATGCGATAGATTCCCCCAATTGTGTCAAACATGCTGTCGCGCGGAGGGTGGCTGTTCAAAGCACAAAACCGAGGAGTCCCAGCAATCGCGCGCTGCCGAAGCTGACAAAACTGCTTCTGCCAGCCCTGCACCCAGTGCTGCGAGCAGCGGTACTTCTCTGCCTGCTGAGCCTGTCTCCAAGTTTGCACGCCCGCTGACCACTGGGTTTGGCCAGGCCTTCGCCGTCACCTGTCAGAAGAAACTCGCAAGTAACCAGAAGGCCGAAAATGAGAAGAAGATTACGGAGACCATGGGCAACCTTGTTGTTGTCCTGTTGTGGCTCAAGGTCAGTCAGTCCACATGTTGATATTTGCTCCTACGCTCATCAGAACCCAGGCCAATAGTAAGCCGATTCGGCTCAACGTCGTTGTCCAACATGCCGGAACATTGGTCCTATCAGATCAACCTGCGATCATCGACAGACTCCACAACGTCACGCTAATCAGTGTTTTCAAAGCGCTACCGCGCCCAGAATGGATTGAACAAGATTTCAGTATTCCCATTGCTGTTCCTCGTATTCCTCGCATTCTCTGTCGTCTCCCTAGTCTTGAAAACACCGACTGCCTCGAGTTGGAAGAGGAGCTTGGGGTCCTCGGAATACAAAATCGGCATTTCAACATGCACACTATGCAGCCCGGAAGTGATGTCGCCCTTCCTTTACGACGTTCAGCATCTGTCGTCTCCCTTTTGGAATCGGGCGATCCTGTCTCTCATTTCACATCGACTACTTCAGGCTCATCGAAGCGTGCACGTTTAAGCACTCTTTCCCCACCTCGTTCCCCGCCCCCTGCTCCTTCGGACTTCAATATCAAACTACCATTTCCAAGGATGTACGCTTGTGAGATGATGTCTGGCTTCCGGGTCTTGAACGCCCTTGTGGCAGGAGGGTTTACACTGGGCGAGGCATTCTCTCAGGCATTTGCAAGCTCTGACTTCGTGTATAAAACGGTGACCAAACACAGGAAGATCTACGAGCGTGCTAGAAACGCGCATGTCCTTGAACTATACCGAGACATGGGTTGTACACCTGAAGGTAAATGGTGTAATGTTGTTCGTGATGTTACGAACATCTTGATATGTAAATCCATCAGTTAAAGTTCACATTCTGTCTGCTGATGATCCAAATATAGCTGATGAGAGCCGCCAGCCGTCTCTCACACCATCCGAACACCAGGCAACATCTGAGGCGGATGCTGATAGCATCACAGATGATTCCGGACCACCGCTCTCTCCTCCCCTTGAAGCTTCTGAAAAATCACCGACACCTTCTCTGAACGCCGATTACGGAGGATTTCTCACAGACTCTGTCATCTACCTAGTCACACATCAAAAATTCGAAATGCGGGGCGGCCAACTTACTGCAGCTTGGACCGCCGACATGGAAAACTTGAATCTCTACACCACCAGAACTCCAGCTGTCCATGGCTCGATCAAGCGGGTATCCATAGTATGTCTATCCCCTTGTCTCTCGCTATTCATGGCAGTGATAGTGATCCCTACACTAGGGATATATTCACGAGCAGGGAATGTATGCTATCAAGCGCATTTCTCTCCCTGGAGAATGGTGGACCCAGTGGACTAGCGCTGCGAATGCCATCTGGGTTGAAGCTTCGCGTGTTGCTCTTTGCTTCGATGCTGCTTGCGGCTTTCATCAGCTTGCGAAGAACAACAATACGGCACTTTACCGTAAGCTCACCGCATTGTGGTTCTTGCGTAAGCTAACCCAGTATACAGTGTTCCGTGTTTTGCCCACATCAATCTTTGTAATATGTGGACAATTTCAAATTGCGCAAGAATGGATTGAAGGCCAATCCAAGCGACTGTCCGCTGAGGACTTGATACTATGGCAACATACAATGGAGGCATTCTCGCATTACACATATCAAGCAAGTGGGGGTCTTTTACTTCATTCCGGCTTCCAATGTATGTTGCCTCGTCTTCCTAAAGCTGCATCTGATGTAGTCCCAAATAGATCATTCAGTCGAGAAGCCTGTTGAGACTTCGGTCAAGGGCAAGGCTGTAGAGGGTGCCACCATACGACAAGCTATCATTTTTGATTGTGCCACTCACATGTAAGTTCCCATACCATTGCTCACGCCCCTTGGCTGACTGTTGTCTACCCTCCTTGTAGATCAGGTAGACTGGGTCACGATAGCGCACTTCCAAATATTGGCCCATTTCTTCGTAGCGAGGGCCAGGCTGCCCTCGCCAATTTCGCAAACACTCACATTTGCAACGAAGTATGCAGATCACTCGGTCTGATTCCTGTCTAAGTTACCCCATCGTTCTGCAGCACCATCCACCAAAATGCCATGTCTTTGTGGCACCCAAAAGACCCAATAATGGTCATCCACTCTTCGACACCTTTTTGCTTACTGCCGTTATAACCTCATAAACACCACAATAAAAACTATTATTCTATACTTTTCATATTTACAATAAAAATGATGGTGCTGCTTAATTCAGAGGAGGCGAATCAACATGTACGGTAGAAAACAAGTCATCAAAAGGTACGTTCCATGGCATATGTCCTTTGCGCTCGAGTTCCTGGATTACATACCTATTACGACGCTTAATCATTTCATCCAAATAGAAATTATACCGAGTGACTTCCATGTTTCTGAGGATCGCCGTGTAGCCACCGAGCCAGACATTTGTTTGCTCACAGATCGAAGTATTGAACCGCCAATTTCCATTTGCATCCAAGAGCTCGGGAAAGGCGGCAGGATTACAGTGCTGTTGACAGAACGTATCGGTTTCCTTGTGCTTTGTTCGGAAATGGAAGACATCAACAGGCTGCGCAGTTCGCGCGAAATGAGTATCGTTATTGGCTTTCTGATGGGCCACGAGTTTGCAGTTGGAATCGTAGAATAGGTATTCCGGAGTTGAATTGGGGGTGGGAAAGGTTGCTCGAGCAGCAAGCTATAACAGCCATTAAAAGGGCGTCAAACTCATAGAAATTCACTTACGTTGACCGCAGAGATTGCCTCAGAACCGTAGAGCGTCGCGCGCGAAAGAATTACTCCACATGGCCGCATGAACAGCAACTCGGTGTGTGTGTAATTAGTACCAAAGCACGCCCGTAGCTTGCGTTTGGTATATCCAGGTGCAATTGGCTTTTCCTCGCAGCTCTCAATCACTCCATGTTCATCGGGCTCTGTCGCATCGCCATGCAGTGCAGTCGAGTCGTTAGGTACTACGACTCCAGTGGCACGCAGGAGCCGTGAGTGTAGTTGAGGCACCGAAACCCCCTTCGCAAAGTAGCGAGACTCTAATTGACGGTGAGTGGGATCTTCGCAAGTTCGAAAACGTCCGCAAATTGGGGCATCACAGTCATCGATCGCACATTTGAGGTTGCGTTTGCGATGATTCGGGCAAAAGCGATCGTTTCGGCTCACTAAAGGTGTCTTGCAATCATGAACACCACAACAAGGGTGGCCCATATTGTTTCCGTCGCATACGGCTGCCTGTATCTTGCCTGGATTGAAGAGTAATATATGTTAGTTGAAAGTTCGCAACAATCCAGAAACCAGGCAGCCTTACGCAGTTCGCCGTTCTCATCTTCAGAAATATGGCAACAGAGGTTGCACACGTGAGGATACGCGTCCTGTCCGACACCCTCCATGGTCCCATTCCGCTCCGAGAGGGCCGATTGAAGTCGATCCACTTGACTACTCTCGTTATGTGGCAACGATAGGATCCACCCATGTTCGGCCTTGTCAATAAGCAACGAGTATAAGAAAAACCCATTTAGAACATCCTCGGGTCGGATGGACAAGGAGAACTGCCAATTTGGATAATGGTAGCCATTACGATAGGGTACAGGAAACATCGCGAACGCGGCTTCATTATTCCTGATGTGAGGTTGAGGAGGAGCCAGTGCGTGGTTGTATATCCGAGCCCAATTGGTTGCCGAAATCCTAATTGTCCGTTGTATAAGCAAAGGCTGCAAAAAGTACCTCGAGGCGGCACGCACCAGCCAAACACCTGTCCTGCGACGAATAGCTCAAGAAGGGCATTCTCGATGAAGAAATGTTGCGCTACTTGTATTATGTCGGGGATCCCACCATAGTATGTGCGCTGAGACTTGTGGATGTGATAATCGGTGTGGTAGTGTGTTTGACATTCTGCAGATTAAGTGAGATGATACCAAGGAGAAAAGTGATGTATTCTACTTCGACAATACAAAGTAGTGACGTAGATAGGAAGTGGCCCATCGCGTACGGTAAATAAGCTTGCTTTGTAGGATCGTGGCTCAACGAGAGCGCGTTTGACTCCCTTGGTATGACTGGAACATTGAGGGGATAGGCAGACTTTTGTGGGTGGAAACAGATGGCGATAAGCTGGATCGAGGAGTAGTGGTTGGCGTGTAGGGATAATAAGCGGCTAAAGGTACTCACAAGTGCCCTTTTCCAGCGCGAATCGGTTATATTCATAGATCTCAGCCGAACTTGCTGGCGCGGATTCTCCCACCCAAATCTCATCGCGCAGAGCGTCCCATACAGCTGCTACCAAGCCTTCACTCCACTCCATCGCACTTGAAAGGGTCTCGAGGATGATATGTGGCAGTAGAACGGGGGCCAAATTGTTCGCGTGTTGGTGAATTGAAAGGTATGGCCGGGCAAAAGTGGCCAATCGTACGAAGCGGAGCACGGATGCGAGAGTGATGCGAGAATCGGATGGGAGTCGAGTAAAAGACGATGCCATATGCGCCAACTGTAGCCGTTTCGTTGCCCGTCGTCGTTGCAAGCGGCCGGGAGGACTCAGGCGTCGGGGCACACGGTGAGAGATCGGTTCAGATCTAAGTTTGTTCACATGAACGAGGTGCCAAGAGATCATGTGCTCACCAGGTCACGCCAATGGGTCACGAGGTTCTCTGGAGATTCCCTGGAGACGAAACTCCCCACGGATCGTGTGCCCTCGGGTTGGCGGGTCGGACCAAGGACAATCACAATGCTGCGGTATACCTCCCTGCCTTGCCAGGCAGATACGTCAGATCTAGACTATCGGGCTGAAGCACTGCGATACGTCGCGTTGGATATCGGATCCTGGAGAGGCAGGCGTTCGCTTGGACGTCTGCAGTCGGTCCGCTCCACTCGATGTCGGCTACATACAACGACGACAACGATGACGACGACAGACGTGTTAGATACCGGAAATTAACGTGCAGGTTTACCGGTGTGTTCCATCCAAGTTATGGATGCGTCGTTCGTGGTTCACGTTGGGAGTCGGTGCGCTCCATCGCAGAAACGTACGATGCGACGTTAAGTAGATACATAAATCAATGACCATTTAAATACCAAATTGTGGCAGATCTGCGATGTGTTCAGTTCATGTTCATTGAGCGTTAGTGCCCGCACATCGGTTCTTCCTTGGGTTGGGGCAGCGCCGAGACGAGCCGAGTGGTGCGGTGTGCAAGGAGCATTGTGTTGAGGTTGAGTGGCCCGGGATGCCCGATGGGAGCTAGCAGAGTCGAAGGCCGAGGACCAGACGATGGAAGTCGCGCATTCCTCTCATTATGAGAATGGGCGCGTTCATGTTCTAATGATTGAGCATTGAATCGAATCAAATCAATTGAATCACGGGTGGAGTAGAAGGAGTGAGCCAAGACTCAATTTCGAGCGAGCGCGCAGATGCAGCGTCTTCGAAACAGCAGAGCGTATGCGCAAAGCACGGCCAACGGGCAATACGGCGTGGTGCTGGCTCGTTTGGAGGTGGAGGGGGCGTGGTGGGTTGAAAGGTGCTGGTTGGATATTTTCTGGTGGGTCGTTCGCCGCACATAGTAATCAATAACGCGTATAATTAGGTGTGACGCTAGAAGTGAACCAATGAACGCACGAACAGAACGGATCCTCAGTGTGAATTGTTCGCTGGGAGTGGGAGTGGAAGTAGTGAATGCGGGAGTCCGACTCGATGGCGGCCTGGGTTCGGGAGTCGCACGGAGGGTGCCTTGTTGGGCGCCGACCGCGCACCTTCAAACACCCAAGCTTCAAGCTTCTGATTATGAGTAACGCGTACCGCAGAGCATGATGCGCACGATAGGGCCTCGCTCCGACGCGCATCCACCGATATTATTCGAGATCAACGAAGATATCACGCCTCCCCTCCATCAGGGACGCATTGGCTCCCACTCTCCACCTTCTTTGCATCTCCCTTGCAGGCATACCAAGCCCCAATCGTCTCCTACACCCTGAGCATAGGGCCAGACCGTTCGAACCGTTACTAAACCATGGTGGCCGTGGTGCACGGCATGGTGCCGGGTGGTGCAAGCGAAAGAGCGTTGAAGGGGTGTGGATACTCTGTGATGCTCGGCATGCGGGAGAAGTGATAATACGTAAACCGACGGACACTGCACGGTAATAATGAGAGGAAGGAGAAATGGCGGTGGATTTGGTGGCGGCCTAGAGTGGACACAGCGTGCAGGATAACATATTGTTGCTAACATTACATATCCAATATGTGGAGTAAATGTGCAATAATCCTTCAATATAGAGTCGTGTAATATGTGATAAATATTTACTCACAATGAGAGGTTTAAGTCAGTTGAGGATAATACTGCCGTTGCTATCTCATACTCATTACATATTGGTCACACTCGAGATAACTGGGTATGACATGCTTAACTGAGATATTCTTCAGATAGCAATCAAAATAATACCGCAGATAATATCTGATCCTGCACCCAGTGGGAGTGCGTGTCGGGAGAATGGAAGTGGACGATGGCAAGTTCGATGGCGGGCCCACGTCGGGCGTTGGCAATCCAGATCCAGAAAATCTATTAATTAGTGTTCGACCTCCAGCTTCCAATGCGACTGTGAAATGAGAAGTTGAAGGCATGGCGGGTCTCTGTTGTGCAAGAAGACCCAACGAGACTGGAGCCGACGCACCATTGCACGATGTGCGAGCAAGCCGGGCGTTCCTTCTCGCTAGCTTCTACGGCGTTCTACCTTGTTCTACGTCGGATCGGCATTGAGTCATATATTGGAGCTCGTGGAGCGCATGTCTGATGGCCGGTGGCGGGCTGGTCCACCGTAAAGCCCCAAGGCTTCTAGTGGGAATTCATGAATTAAGGTAGATCTTCATTAATACTCTCAACCGGCTCGTCCGTCGCAGATGCAGTGGAGCGTCGAGCAAGCGTCGGACGTAGAGATGCGTGTTCCGTAATTTCCGTTTACAAGGGTCGTTCGTGGGCTCAGCTCGCGTTTCTAGTACAATTGGAGCGGAGTGGCCACTGTCCGTATGACGCGAGCAGGCGTCGGGCGCTATTCCATGCGAATCTATTGAGTTCATCGTTGATGTTCACCCGGCAAACAGTGCTCGCGGGTACTTGATATAGAGATGGTAGAAAGACCCAAGTACGATAGAAGCATAAGGGGGCTTCCCTGAGGTTCCCGTGTGCGAGAGCGCGCAGGCACGGCATCATGGTACGGCATGTTAGTTCTGTAATAAGAGGAGTCGGGATAAGAAAATAGAACAAGAATGGCTGATGGCACGCGCACCTGTCATGGGCACATATCCATGCTAGCGGTCGAGGCTACTTTATAATTTGAGTTGTACGCAGACGGTGGCCTCCAGTCTTTTCTCGAGGTGATTATGGCGTGTCAGAATCCAGAAAGTGCGAGACGAATAGTCTCATATCTCGTGGCCATAGGCAGACACGATACGAGGCGGAGAACGTTTCAGATATGTAGTCCCGCGTAAAACTTGGGGGACAATGAACAGGGAGAAGGGGAGGACAAGATGGAGCTTCTCGAGACTGCACGTGATTCCCCTTTGTTTCGCGTTCCCCTATCCCTCTCCCCTTGGGCCGTGTCCGTGACTCCTCTTCGATGTTCAAGGTTCGACAGCGTGTGTATTTGCGATGAATTCATAGTTGCAAGCGGCGCATATCATCCAAAAAAAACATCTATCGTGATAGCCACAATGTTCGGTTGAAAGACTAAAATAAACCGCACGAGATACTGACTGAATGGGGACCATTTAGTCGAGGTGCGTTCCATTCTCCGTCTGTTTCGTTACGTTCAGGTTATATATGAGTCTATCGTACTGTATACAGTGTCAAAGAGATGGGCAGTCGATCAGAGACAAGCGAACGACACACAGATTGCATGTTGCGCCGCACACCATTCACCACAGCCTCTTTTACCTCGCCGCCGAGATCAATGTAAGGAGCGTATGCGTTTGGTGGGGACGCAAAGGCGGGTGTTGCGTTGATTTTGTTGTTCACTGAACGACCCATGGTCATTTATTGCGACGCCCAGAAGTACTCGAGGCTGCATAATAGAATACCTGAGTGGTCGCTGGTTGTTCGCGTCCGTCTAGCCCCGACCCTGAAGTAAAACTGACATGTTGTAGGATAAACTATAGTAGGGTTTGAATGACAATATGAAATCACCCTGGCGGTTGATTGGCACGAAGTCCCAACGATGAAGAGCCGTCTAGCAGGACGGCCCTAAGAGTCGAGGGTTGAGTGTTAAATACCGAAGGCTATGTATCCTTGAGGCCATACGCCGAGGTCGAAGAGGTACCTGACAAGGTGCATTAGAATTTGATGGGTATGCACCATATGCCGAGCAGTAGTGATTAGCTCTTGTGCCACTGACAGCGAATTAGAAGAACAATGGTGTATGGATGAATCTAAATCGATATTGGGCGGTCGTCACATGTTGCGACCGTCGAGAAAACATCCCCAGATGACCAGTTCTCTGATAGTGGGTACGGCGGCAAGGACTCGGACTCACCGAAGTACCCGTCACGGTGAAGTCGTCGTGAGTTTGCTGTCACCGGTTTCGGGAGCATATGTACATGTCACATCGACATTGTGGTTCTAGCTACTGCCAAGTATAACGCAATTGATTCAATCACCCTCCGCCATTGAGCGGGCGGGGGTTCATCATCGGTGACCATGCAGCAATCGTGATAGTTTACCGCCGATGTGAACCTGGAACCTAGAAGCTCGACGTACCGAGTCTGTCCCGAAGAATGTCAAAACAAGGCGAAGGTTGAAACGCTCGAGGTACTTCTCCTTGCCCCAGTAAATACGTAAATGGAGACCGGCCCAATGACAAGGCCGGAATAATGCTTGGTATCGTTCTTGAGAATGACTGGTCTGGGAAACGAAGGACGATTCAATCAGCTTTACGAGATTTAGCATACACGTACCACCTCGGTCTCCCGAAGAAGGTGCAATGATCAGTCAATCTGAAGTACCGAACCTGATTCCTGGTTCCTAAAGAATCGTTGAAGAATTAGCGTCAAATGGGATTTATATAGATAAGAATGAGGCACTCCCAGCCGTACGACTCTCCCACCTTCCCTGGAATCGCCCAGTTGTATCGGTCTTCAACATGGAATCCCCTGCGACGCTGAACGGACATTTTCAACAAGAAAGCGCGGCTACCCTTGTAGACGCCAATGGTCGGACTTCAGAGCAAGCGCCCATTAAGGCTACGTCCGAAGTTGATTCACCGCCGTTGTCCCCAACCATCATCGTAGAAGGGGACCCGTCGGCAATTCCTCCAGAGCACCCGTATCGCACATTGGTACTTTGGCAAGTAGTCTCGTCCCTTGGCGTAGGCCAAAATTTTGACCCATCTACGCACTTCTCAGTTTCGACGGAACTGGCGATCAGTTCGATGAAGATGTGCGTACTCTCATACGCGGGAAATTTCGATCACACTAAACTGTTTGACATTATATAGAACTCGAATATCGTTCAACTTTTTACCCTGCTGAAGAAGGACAATAGGGATGTCCAGATGGTGTACTACCAGGTAACACTATTATCGATACCCGCAGAATTGCCTCTATATTCATATGTGTCTAGGCGGGGATTGGGACCTATACGTCTCCCAACATTGCGACTCCCCTCATGGCAAAGGTGTCCAAGGTGAATGAACGTGGCGATGATATCTTGCGAATTGTCGTTGACCGCGAGCATAGACTCTCGACGAAATGGTTGCCTGGAATTTAGATAGGCACGTCATGGGTAAGTTTTCCGTGGTATGCGACACCAAGTCCGTCACTGACGACGACTCATCAGACGGATACGAATTCTTGATGCAGAACTGTAGGTTCTATTCAGTCCAAGTGTTTGTTCAATACACTTTCCGACGTTTCAATTGTACAGATAAAGCGGGCGATCGCATCTGTATCTTTGGATTCTCTCGCGGTGCCTATACCGCCAGAGCACTAGCAGGCATGATTCACAAGGTATGTATAATTCTTTCCGAATTTTATTTTCGTGCTGACAAGTCCATCCGGGTGCTTAGGTGGGACTACTTCCTGCGTGCAATCATCAGCAGGTCCCGTTTGCATACAAAATGTTCAAACGGGCGGACGAGACGGGTTGGCAGCAGTCCAATGCCTTCAAGAAGGCCTTCTCAGTCGACGTGGATATCGAATTCATCGGCGTTTGGTAAGTTTCGTCGTTTTCAGTTGAAAGGAGAGATCCTTATCGCCTGACCGAATGAATCAGGGACACTGTGAATTCGGTGGGCTTGATCCCTCGAAGGCTAGCCAGTTCACTACCTCAAACACCGATTGTTCGCACGTTCCGGCACGCAGTCGCGTTGGATGAGCGCCGAGCCAAATTCAAGCCGAACCTCTGGAATCGCCCAAACCCCAAGGAACAGACGCTCAGCGCGTCTGACCGCAACCGCAAGGCGCACAAAAAGCATGCTAACTCTACAACCCCGCGCCTGAAAGCCCTTGAAAGGAAATATACGAAGGACCATAGTAGACAAACTGACGTGGAGGAGGTACGTATTGGATTACCTCGCCCAACATCGTGATAGAGATAACAAGGACTTTCTATGCTAGGTGTGGTTCTCTGGTTGTCATTGTGGTGAGTCGCTTTCCTCGACGTCGCATCCCTCTCTTGACAAGTGTGTACAGACGTCGGTGGCGGGTCGGTTCCTAACGACACGCAGCACTCTCTTGCGCGGATTCCTTTGCGCTGGATGATTCGCGAGTGCTTCAAGACCCACACCGGGATCATGTTCGACTGCGAAGGCCTCCAGGCCCTCGGCCTTGATCCTGGTGCATTGTATCCGGAAGTCCTTCCCCGCCCTCCGATGGCGCCTCCCACTGGCACTTTACGCATCCAGGACATCCCTAAACCAATCTCTGGGACACCCGATGAAGCTCATCTGCCTAACTTCGCCGATGTTGGCGGCTACTCGTCTGCTCTCTATAAATCCGAGGAAGACCATGATGTGCTCGACCTGCTGTCCCCCGTGTACGACCAGCTGTCTCTTGCCCCGTACTGGTGGCTACTCGAAATTTTGCCCATGAAGCAGCGATACCAGAAGGGGGATAATTCGTGGGGGTCGTATGTAGGCTTCAACTTGGGCGGTGGGAGGTTCATTCCGAAGCAAAAGAAGCGCGGTGTCAAGATACACCGAAGTGTGAAGATGAGAATGGAGGCGTTGCATTCGAACGGTACCAAGTATGTCCCGCGAGCGTCATTCGAGAAGGCACTAGGAGCTGGAACGGTTCAGTGGGTAGACTAGTTCTTTGATTCAGACGCCGTATCATAGCTATGCATGTGCTGTTGCTTATAATATGCTTATAGTCCACGCCGACTCCGCAATCCCAGTATTATATAGATCCCGATATCTATTATCTACATTAGTGGTTTAACTGTCAGGTAGGCATACTGATAAACGACAGTATTCACAGAGTAGCCTGTACGCAGTGGTGGCGGTGAGAAACATAGATGGAAGCTTAATAAAGGAATTGTATTCCCCAATGCAGCACGTAGCGGACCACTCGCGGAATGTACTAAGTCGAATCAGCGCGAATGTAGGCACGAACCACGACCCCTGGCTAGGCATAACACAGACCCGATCAATCACCATCTACTCGCGAGCCGGGGAGCGGGTGATGGGGAGAGAATTTGAAAGGAGACGGCGATAGTAGATCCCCTGTGAATTTCCAATCGGCGAAATTAGAGTTCACGCATAAGAATGACGCAGACATGTCTTTGCCAGGAAGACAGTTCCATGCAAATGGCATCCGGCAGGTGGAGTCAGCCGGTGGCTCCCACTCACGTCGACGGTGAATTCGAAGAAGTTAGCCATGCGAGGAGAAACCTAGGGATTGGGAGGATCTTCCGAAGGTAGATCTAATTCTGTGTCTAATATATTTTACCTCGGTTCTGTTCCCCTGCTCTTTCGTGGTCAGTGCGATCGTCGAAGACGACGATTACAGTCAGGCGAAGTGTTTGAGGAGTAGTAACGTATGCAGTGGCCGTGTCATAGTGGCCGGCCGACGCGCGATGACCTTGCACGGGCTAGTTTACACAATCTGCAAGTTACATGCTAAGCCAGGGCCGTGGGGCGCGGGCGTGGTGTGGTGTCGGTGAGCGGCAGATGGTGGTAGGTTGGGGGTCATTCTTCCAATCAGCTCCAACGATAGGATGCTCGTTTCCCTTGACTTACCTGCCCGTTGAACGGAGGAGAAGACAGAGAAGACAAAGCTCACTGTATCAAAATAGGATCGTTATACACACTGGACGTGCAACTCCTAGCACCGGTGTTAGTCCGGTAGATATCAATTCCGCATACTAAACTCCTTCGATGCTCCAATAATACAATTTTTACAGAGACACTCACCTGGCATCAAGGTCGAAGTTCTGTAGCGAACATGTTGGGAGGTGAGATGGGAGGCGGTACTGGGTCCGGGAGGCGGCCTGGACCTCGCTTGAAAGTCGACCGTGACAAAGTGTCCACCGTCAGTAATATGTACCAACATATCGTGACTTAGAATCAACCCGGAAGCAGAAACAGAGGCGGAAAAGAAAAGACGACTGCAGATTCCCATAACAAGTACGTCGTATATCTACAGGAACTGTCGGATGAATGGGCGAACGCGGAACAAGGAGAGATCCCTGAACCCGAAAACCGTAAATGAATTGATGGTGGATGGCACGTGAGTCCCCTTTCCTTCTCCTTTCTCCTCCCCTTTCCCCTCTTCTCACTTTCTCTTGGAGTCCTGTCCTCCTAAGGTTTGCTTCGTCCATACTCATCAAACCTTTGTGACAAAGCGTGATGTTTTCAAAGAATTTCACATAACAATCCTGGTACTGTTCAAATCAAAAATCCAGAACTATGATAAATTATTGAATAGTGTTTTGGAATTTCTCATAGTTCTGAATTTCTAAGGAATTGCGGGTACACATTGTTATCTAATTGTTTTGTAGCCATTGAGAGATTATGATAACAAAGCAGGGCACCAAAATAGCGTGGAGTAACGCGATGTCACATCAAGCGAGGTTTGATGAGTATGGATGAAGCATATCTTATTGGATTCTGACAATCTAGGCGGTACAGGGGCTATAGGGGTACACGTGACTACTTTAGTATCATTTCGCGCGTTGTTTGCGCGCACGTATTATTTTCTTCATGCGTTTGCTGGAGTCCCAGTCAAACGCAATACAGTACTTGATTATTCAGATATCGCGCGACCCTCGTAAACTTATTTCAACACCTCCTTCTTTGACTGATATGCAGTGTATCATATACATCCAATTGCCAACACTCCCCTATCCAGCTTAAACATTCCGAGTGACACGATCTGCGCGACCTTCGCCGGACAACATAGAGTATCGTTGCGCGTACCTACCGGGACTGCCACCTCTCTGATAGCAGCATTTTTTATAGTAGAGTCAGCAGGCGCCGAAGATCAAGGGAGGAGATCAGAGGGACGTCTCCCAGGTAATTTCCAACGCGTTTTCATGAATTGCTGCATCATCTACTTCCACAGATAACTCGTGGCAGCTACGACGTGCCAAACGGCCAAAACTCATAGAACCTATGCTTGTCATTTCGGCCACGTACACGGGTAAGTATACTGGTATTTAGTATGGCGCGTAGTTCGCGGCATCATACAGACAAGTTGAGGAACAGAAACAAGCGAATAGACAACCAACAAGGATATATTCAGTCATGTATGTGAACTGAGATAACAAAATGCTCTATATATGATCTAGCTAAGGCGTAGCGCAAGTGTTCACGCATCGTACTAAGGAAAGATCTAAGTATCAAGAGTGGAACGCGAACAGGAAAAGACTCACGACGACGTGCAGAGAGCTTGGCCATGGACCGGTCGTGCCATCACGATTGATATAGATGGTGTTCTCTGTCTCGCGGATGGTATCTTGGTACTTGGGAAGAACGCCGGCATCCCCAGGCGCACGGCGCAGGTTCCTCAAAGCAAAGATCGGCTTGATCATCTCCGCAATAACGACCTGTGTATACGTCGTCCCAGGACACATGTGGAACCCAGTTCCGTTCAAGTTGTACGATGCCTTGGGCCGGCGCGGGTCGATGGCATGTGGGTTAGGAAAGTCCTCCGGCTACAGGGAGATATAAGACATGAGAATAAGGAAAGAGTGTACAGCATAGTGGATAATGGACAGGGTGGAGAAAGCGTACATTGAGGTGGGCGGTCCTGAAGCTGCCCCAGATGCGATCACCAGCCTTGACCTTGATCGGGGGGAGATTGCCGCCTTGCGGGATGGTCGCGTCGACAGCAACATCACGCCAGATACCTGGGACCGGCGGGTTTAATCCTAATGATGTCGTTAATCGCGTGATGAAGGGACACAAATGAAGAGGCGATAGTTACTCAGTGCCTCTCGGACGTAGCCTTGCAGCAGCTCGGTGCTCTGCACGTCGTCCTTCTTGACTAGACGGATGATCTCTGCGCGTTCCTTTGCGCGCGCGTCGTCGAGGTAGAAGTCGACGGTATGTACGGCACCTGGTATGTCCAGATTTAGTTGGTTGTGGAAAGAAAGGGGTTCGAGGGAGGGTACCTTGGGCGATAGTTACAGAAGAGGCGATAGCTAGTCCAACGATATTTCCAATAAGCTCGTCCAATGGGCGGCCTGTGGAAGCGATGGTCGAGAGGAAGGGGTACCACGGCTTTTCGGTTTCCGGCCAAATGTACGAGCGAGCCCCAGCAATGAGTCTTCCTACCGCGTTCTGCGAACTTGGAGTGAGAAAGTAGGCTGCGTGTTCGCACGACGGAACCTACTGGGGCAGTTGAGGGCGCTACTTCCATAATGGCTTTGGTATTCAAGAGATTGAGAATGACCCCTGCTCTGAAGGCTGCGTCATTCAAAGCAAATTTGGACTCGGGCTCATCGAATGAAAGGAAGGTAATTCTGGCAACGTCGTCAGGGAGCTATTCAACTGTTCGTGTCCGCAACTCACCGGAACTGTGAAAATACGAGGGTCAGATCTTGGTCGCAACGGAAGGAAGAATACACCCACTAGAGTAGCCAGCATTTCGTACATCTCTCGCTCCGTGTGAATACCTCGGGGATTCGCTTTCGTCTTCAGTTCTATACCAAGCTATGGCACGAGTGGCGTCAGACAGATACTAAGTGTGTCCAAGAAGACTCACAATCTTTTCAGAAACGAAATGAATGGCAGCATTGTTGAGGATGCCGTTCACGACATCCATGTATGTCCCTGGTACACCGTCGTAGCTGCATGTCCAAATGAGCCACATTAATGCAATGCTCGACGAGCGGCGCGCTTACTTCCATGAGCGCTCTTGTATGAGCTTCACAGTATCCGCGCGACACCAAGCGGCATATTGAGCGATGGAGTCCTGTGTAGGGAAAAGCGCATGCAGAACCTATCACTGGAGTGAGTGCGGTGGAGACCAGACAAACATCGACGGCGTACCATTGCTCTATCAGCATCATGCCGTTTGGCATCGTCGAACAAGAGCATAGCTATATTTCAATGAGTGGTAGATCTCTCAGCTCAAGTCAAAGTAGTACGCACATCCGTAACCTAGCTTTTCGTAGATTATCTTGAACCGCGTGGGATCGTTCCAGACGCCTTTGATCGCCGCGAAGGTTTTGAGGATGATGGGGACCGGCTGGGCAATGGGTCGGTCGAACGTGTATTTCTGTGCAATACCTTGTCTCGTAAGTGACTGCCGCATGTGTTCAGGCGTGAAGAACGGCCATAACGAGTACGTAGAATTCTAATGAGAGGGGTAAGACATCCATCCGGTATAGCGGACGGTTAAGTTACCCATGGGAAATGGCGAGGCATATGGCGCATCATGAGCTTCGACACTACGGCCTATGTTTAGCGGTGGTCGATGTAAAGCGTAGTTGACGTGACTCACTTAGGCCGCCGCCGCCGCCGTTGTCAAGGTGGCGTTGGCAATCGTGGAAACCCCAGGTCGTAAGATTGAATGCTACAACGGCGTCAGTATTGGCGAAGGGGTGCACGGCAACAACATCCTCTCACGAGTAAAGTCGGTGGTGTAGAACCTGTCGCCACGGACGAGCGCGATTGCATCGCCGAGGACAGCCCTCATTGTCTAGATCGAGGTCGGAGTGAAGTGAGTAAGTGGCCTGCAGGATAGTTCACATGTCATACCGTATACCCGCAGGCCTAACGAACAATGTACATCAGCATTGTGGTGGAAAATACAGAAATCAATCAATCTTACTAGACTCAAGCCATCCACAACTGGCATCGTCTGCTCTGCTTGAAGGCCGGGCTATATATACACATGGATGAAGACTCATTCATAGCGTGAAATTCAAAACTCTTACATAGAGTTCGAGGTAGTCAATATGACCATACAAGCGGCGAGCAGCATCCTGCGAGAGGTGTTCAGGCTCGGCATTATACACATTGGAGTAGACGTACGGCAACTTCTGGGTCGGGGTTCCATTCTTCGAAGGACTCGAATTCTGTGAACCCATTTTGTCTCAGCGAATAGGAGTATTGTATAGGACAACCTACGTTTCAGGCCCAAGAACTTGCGGAACTCGTTCATCGTGCACACGCCCCACGAGCGCGCCTGCTCCATACCCATAATCTCAACTAACCTTAGAACGGGCGGCGTGTTACGAGCTCCGTATGACCCGGCTAGATCTGCGGTCGTAGAGTGTAGGATATTCGCTAGATCGTCGTCGGAAAACTTGCCGTCCTGACCGCGCTTCAGTCTACCCTCCATATGTGAGTACATCCAAACGTGTACACGAGAAGGGCCACTTACCCAGCGAAGGTGCGCTTGGAAGGATCAGCAGGTACGTTGTCGAAGATCTTGCCGAACGTACTAAGGTCTCTTAGAGACAGCTGCCGACAGATATTGAGCTACGTGCTAGAATAAAGCCTGGAGAACATACTTGATCGAAAGGCTTGCCTCCGAAAGCGCTGTTGAAGATCTCTTCTGTCCACTTCTCGTTGACTGGCGACGTTGTCCCGTGCCACTATACGCAGCGACCATCAGTCAGGAGTGCAAGTTGAAGCGACTATGGATAAATGACGGACTCTGTACAACATGTTGAACTCTACGCTGCAGTGGTTTCCACGACCCCTGTCAACGACGAGGCCGTCTCTATCAATGGGCTGTTAAACGTTCAAGCAGCATAAATGAGTCGTTGTAGGCAATCGGATACAACGGTACACACATCGAACGGATTCATGTTCCAATTGCAGTTCTCCGCAGAACCAAGGAAGGTTGCAGCATAGTCTCCGGTAATCATACCTGCAAGAAAACTTCGTTTATGACATAGTTCTCGCGTAGTCAATGAGATAACTCACTCATGAAATGACCGCCATTGATTAGGCGAGCCGTCTGGAAGATTTCCTCGTCTTGCAGAGCGCGAGCAGCAGGATCAGTGGGAGGAGGATCAGTCCACCTCTTGCGTTCGTTGATTTTCAGGATCTTGTCGGCGATGTACTAAAGGCCAGGGATGATTAAGAGGCAGAGTATATCACTATTGTCGCGTCACGTACGTTATGGTTTCGGCTGAAAAGGACGAGCAAGGCACTCGTGGCCGGTGGGAGGAAAATGAGTCGCTCCTCGTGGAACGTATCCGGGTACAGCAATCCACGTCCCTGATCTTTGTCTCGGACCTTGTCTTGGTCTGCTTGATCTTCATGAAAAGTCAATATGACGTGGCGTCCGTGATGGTAATCCACTCACTATCACCGTACACAGGACTAAGGTCGAGATAAGAGCTGGCGTTGTTGATGCTCACGTCCTTGCGGTCCGTACGGAACAAGGAGTGGGTGACGATAGACGCGAATGCGAGGATCATACTAGATAACCCACCAGGGTGGCTTTTCAACTATAGTCATGGTTCAGCATGTATGGCGCTAAATGAAAGTAAGCAAGATGCGTACTTCGCGCCTCCTCAAGAGAGTATCAAAAATGAGGCCTGGGTCTGGCAAGGAAGTTACAGGTAAGTTGCCTCGCCCCTGTGCACTACGAGCGTAGGGGCGCCCTGAGCGACCGTAATCAGGGTCTTGAAGGTTGTTGTTCGAGCCGTCCGCCTCTCTCCAAGCGTACTTATGACCAAGATGGGCAGCAGGCGGGTGCGGAACTGTGTTGTACAGTCCTCCAATGATTTTATCGCCGAGCTTCAAGGCAACTTCGGAGGCGGGATCAATGCGGGCCATGATACCAAGTGCGGCCTCGAACTAGGGAACAGCGTAAGTGAACGTATATGTATTGAACAGATTTTGGAACACACAAGACCCTTCCTGTCGTCGACTGCATGCGGATGGACCAAACTGTCGGTAATTCCCGCCTAATAGCTACATTAGCACAAAGTATCAAGGCCTGTTCAGGAGGCGCGCTCACCAACACTTTAGGGTCTGGCTTGAACTGTCCTTTGGACGCCAGTGTCTCAGCCTATGGACAGGACACCCTCAATAAGTGAGCACACGACCACGAATACTAACTTACACGATTGATGAAATTAGACGTCGTTGAGTGGCCTTCCTTTTGGTCGGCGGCATCCGAGGATGCTTGCCAGTCGTATAAACCATCTGGTGCATCAGGAGGAGCTCTTGCGGCGAGGTAGACAGCGTCTGCGCCGAGAGAAACGATCTTGGAAGCAGAGAGACTTGCCATGGCTGTTTAGTGGGGAATATTGTGACGAGTGTTGGGTTTGGCAAGTCCCCCGAAAGCTATTTATACCTTCGACTTAAACGACGAGCGTGGTTGTTTATATCCGATCCCGTAGCAACATCAACGAATGATATAGTTTGTTCGAAGTCCTCCCGGGCGATTCACGCCAAGCAGGAAGCTTGAGAAAAGGTAGACAAGACACCTCGTCTCAGGAGTGTATCGTATGCCGAACAACCACTTCTACGCTGAAGGGAAATTTGGAGAATCAGAATGATTCCATGAGCGGTGGTCCGCTCACCTTCCATAGTTCATTTGCTGCATGTGTTCAAAGCATACAACGACAGCTACGGTAGCAAGGAATACATAAATGAGGGTGAGCGTACACTACGAAGTAGGTGTTCGGTGTTCGAGATTAGCATGGTATCGTCGCTGAGCTAACTTACCCATACCTTGGGCCCGATTTGATTCTTGAGAACAGCGACTCATGGAGTTATTTGAGAAGAATCGACACTTCCAAGAGTTTGAGTGGACAGGCAGTCACCGGTTAACTTTCACCGCTTGGTACTTTTAAGCTTTAAGTACATACCACTGGCAACGGTGTTAGAATAGAATCCCGCCATAGGCCTGACCCCGAAGGGTGCTGTAAGGGTTGTACCCTTTCGTTCCGTGCAGTCCGGCTTCCCCTATCCCCTATCCACCCCTCTCCGACTCTTCGGACGCGCTCGCACATGACTCGGACGTCACGAACCCGTACCGGACACACGTGTTAACGGATCAGACACTGCGGATCAATGTTGCTTTCTCTTTTGTTCTCGGACTCTAATACTTGATCATACTAGTCCCATTATTTGTTCCTGGTACCTTTTCGCCTCGGACATTTCCGATGTTTTCTTAGCTACAAAAACCTACTGCACTCGTAGTTAGAAGAATAAGAATTGTTTCCCCCCCACATCGAGTCAGATTCTAAGCCGTCCGAACCTTTCTTCTCATCCGTTGTCAGAGTCTGCCGCTGTCCGAGTCCGAGCCCGAGTCCGATCCGAAGTTGCTTTCTCCTGCCGTCCTTGTCATTCTCCTGCCGTCCTCGTCGTACTATCCGAAGCCAAGTTGTCTGTCCGCGTCCAAGCGCGTCCGAAGCCATCCGAAGCCGTCCGAAGCGTCCGAAGTTTCTCAGTTGTTCGTTTCACTCTCGGACTCATCCTTATCATACTTTACTCACGCGGGTGTCGCACGGACTTGTCCTGCCGGAGGCGGACCCTCGCATTTTACTAGACTACTATACTAGTCTACGCGTACATTTACTACTACATTCTGGAGCCCACCGCGAGGGTTTAAAGTTCAAGACACCCCCCCCGTTCCACCGTCACCTAATCATCCTATTCCGTCATTGAATTCGAATCCCCTCCCGATCCTCTGCACGATATCTTTCCGGAAGGTCCGACGCAACGGGCTATCAACTACCTCTTCCGGAAGACATCCGAATATTTTCCGTTCAAAATAGTCCGCTCTTGGGTTCCCGATCCCAACACCGTCATTTGGCAGTTCGCACTTACCGGCCGCCCAGAATCCGAGCATCCGAACATCCTAGCACGCCCTAATCCTCCATCCCTCCGGCACAGTCTGTTCTATAATCCCGCCGCGGCTTACCACCGACCCACTCCGGAGTCAAACGACACTACGTCCGGAACACCCTCATCGCTCACCGAGTCGTCCGAAAATCTTCCGCCCACTTCTTCACCTTCCCCTATTCCTCCTCCTACAATGGCCACAACTATGCCCGTCCGCGGTCACCATACCGCTCCGAAATTCAACGGAAAGCCCGAAGGACTCCATCGCTTCTTCTCGGAAGTGGAGTACCTCGCTGCCCGTGCTCAGGTCGAAGGCCGGGATCTGATCCGAGCTACAATCGGATATCTCGACGACTCCGACTGGGAGATCTGGCGCAGCAGTGGCGATGCAGCCGACGGAGACGACTGGGATGCTTTCAAAACGTGCATCGGGAAGCTCTACCCCGGATCGGATAACGAACGACGGTGGCATCCGTCCGATCTTTCCACTATTGCGGCTCTCCAGTCCCAGACCCCGATGCTCACAAAGGATGATCTCGGAGTCTATCACCGAAAGTTCCTCGTTCCGGCCAATTGGCTTCTGTCCAAAAATAGCGTCTCCACCCAGGACGTCGGACGAGACTATCTTGCAGGATTCGATCCGATCACCCGTCAGAAAATCAAGGACAGATTGGCGATGGTCCACATGCAGCATCATCCGGACGATCCTTACACGATCACGGAGATCTATACGGAAGCGAACTTTATTCTCGGAACGTCGACTCCGGCGACTCTCACAACGTCTTCGACATCTCCGACAGTGAGTCCGACGGCTCCGGTTACGGTCAAAACCGAATCCGCTGACATCCGTGCCCTGCAAGCTATGATGCAGCAGTTCATGACCATTCAGCAAACGCATCCGCAGTATCCTCCTCCTCCTCCGCAATATCCGTATAATCCGAACTCATTCTATCCGTATCCCCCGCCTCCGACCGCTCAAGCATACGCTTATCAACCCGTCCCGCCCCAACAAAACTATCAGTATCCGCCTCAGCCACCCCCATCTTCCCAGAATCAGCAATCACGTCCTCCTCCGCCTCCTGCACCACAAGGGACTGATCCGAGACCTCCCCGGAAGTGTCACTTCTGTCATTCCGTCTACCACACGATGGGCTCGTGTCCGGATGCGGCCCGATACGAACGGAGCGGGTGGATCGGTCGGAACGAAGAAGGCCGATGGATGGTGCTCCCGACCAGAGAGACTATCAATCGTTCCTTCCCCGGAGACTCGTTCAAAGAGCAGATCGACAACTGGATGAGGGCCAACAATAGACCTCAGGATCGCGACGCCCCTCCTCACCCGATCGTCACTCCCGCAGCCACAAGTTCCGGAGTAGCGTCCGCGAATATGGTCGAGGTTAGCACCTACCACTATACGGAGGCCGACGAGTCCGAGTCTCGGGCGTTCATCGAAGAGCTTCCGAGCCCGTTTGATCTGGAGGAAGAAGAGAAAGAGGAGATCTTCTTGCAGGTTCTCATGCAGCGGATGCCCGACGTAGCGAAAAAGTACGCTTCATCTCAGAAGAAGAAGGATGTCCGTTTCTCCGAACCGGTCGAAACGACTCCGAGCGCTCCGGCAAAGGCTCCGTCCGAACCAACCCTTCCGCCTTCGATTCCGGTCCCCTTCCCTTCCACATCGGCCCGTTCTCAGCTAGCTGAAGCCATCGAGACCGGTCGCACGACGTACCGTCCGAACTATCGGGTCCAGTCGAACATCGAGAATCCGAAGGTGGCCTCGGATGTCCTGGAACGCGCCCTTAACACCACGCTCACTATCACGCAACGGGAACTTTTCGCACTCTCGTTTGATGCTCGGAAAGGACTTCGGGATCTTATTTCGTCGAAACGGGTCTCTACGGAGACTAACTACGCGTCCGTCAACATGGCAGCGTGCTACGACGACCCCGAAGACGTCGTGGAGGTTCTGATGTCCGCCACCCGGGATCCAAACAAGGAATGCATTGTCGCAGCTCCGACCCAGTCACTCCGGATCATCCGGCCTATCTTCAACGATCGGTACGAGGTCGAATGCATCCTGGACACCGGATCGCAGATCATCGCCATGCGCCGCGACGTCTTCGACAATCTCGGGCTGCTCATCGACATCGACAAGTTCATCACCATGGAGTCCGCGAACCTATCGTCGAACCAGACCATCGGACTCGCGCACAATGTAAAGATGTCTCTCGGACCCGTCGATCTCTACGTCCAAGCTCAGATCGTGAACGATGCGCCTTATGAGGTACTCCTCGGACGCCCCTTCTTTTGTCTCACCTCCGCTGTCACCCGCGACTACCCCGACGGTCGTCAGGACTTGACCATACACGATCCGAACTCGAGCCGTCGTTTCCTCATTCCTACTTTCAAAAGGATCCACCGTTCCCGAGAGCCTAAGGAGCATTTTTAGATACCGTCGAGGAACCCCTGCGGCGAGACGAGTCTTTTATACCCCCGTTCTATTGCTCTCTTATGATATCATTGCCCGATTCCGCTCCTTCTTCAGTTCCGATCCGCTGCATTACCTATCCGAAAACACTTTTATATCATACATCCCCTTCCGTGTCCGATCCATCGCTTCCTCTTCTGTCTGTCCCCCCTTCCATGAACCGAAAAAGTACATATGATGCTCCGCGTGATTCCGGTCTCGACCCGGTTGCTCCGGTGTATACTTGTGTCCCACCGCCCGTACCTAATACTCATCATTCTTGCGCGTATGACGATTTGCCGGATGAGCGACGGATCTATTCAGGTCTTGTTGATATCATCGAAGATGGCATTACTCGGAGTGCTTCTTATTTTGATATTCCCCTTTCCACCACTACTTCCTACTCTACCTTTACATCCTGGTTTGTCCATAGCGACGCCGACGCTCCGCCCGCCTCATCCGATGATTCCGCTCCGACCCCGACCGCAGAAGTCTTCGCAACGACTGCCCGGATGCCAACATATGGAAAGAAGCCCTACCGGAAGGTCGCCAATCGCACAGTACCCGTCTCCACTACCCTTCCCGAACAGTATCGCATTGTCCGACGCGAACCTCCCGACATCTTAGCCGACCTTCTCCCGCTTCCTACTCAACCACCCGACTTCACTCCGGGACTCCGGTACACTCGGGAACGCGCTGACAAACAGGCCGTCGATCCGGACAACTGGCTTTCTCCCGAGGAAATCAAACTCGCGCACTGGTTCATCCGGACTGATGAGGACGCTTTCGCTTGGTCCGAGGATGAACGAGGCAAGTTCTCTGACGAATGGTTTGACCCTGTAGTGATGCCGACCATCGAGCACGTTCCCTGGGCACTCCGAAACATTCCCATTCCTCCGGGCATCTACGACGAGGTCGTCCGCGTCATCCGAGACAAGATCAAGTCCGGAGTCTACGAGGAGTCCAGTTCTTCTTACCGGTCCCGCTGGTTCTGCGTCCTCAAGAAGGATGGAAAGTCTCTCCGTTTGGTCCACGATCTTCAGCCTCTCAACGCCGCCACTATCAAGGACGCATCTATTCCGCCTCGGGTCGAAACTTATGCCGAAACCTTCGGAGGCCGGTCTTGCTACGGTATCTACGACTTGTTCGTCGGATTCGACCAACGGAAGCTCGCGGAAAGCTCGCGCGATCTCACAACATTCCAGACGCCTCTCGGAGCCAAGCGTCTCACCGTCATTCCTATGGGCTTCACCAACTCCGTCCAGATTCAGCACGGCGACCTCACCTTCATTATGCGAGACGAAATTCCCCACGTCACCGATCCGTACATCGACGATTGCCCTGTCAAGGGTCCGCTTACACGATACGAGCGACCCGACGGATCCTACGAAACCCTACCCGATAATCCGAACATCCGGCGTTTCGTTTATGAACATATTTCAAACATGCATCGGATCGCGCACCGGATGAAGAAGTTTGGCGGAACGTTCTCCGGGGTCAAGCTACGTGTTTGTGTTCAGCGCGCATCTATTGTCGGACACATGTGCACTTACCAGGGTAGAGAACCCGACGATGACAGGGTCCAAAAGATTCGTGATTGGCCCGTGCCCGAGAACGTCACCGACGTCCGGGGTTTCCTGGGTACCATCGGAGTCATGCGTATCTTCATCCGAGACTTTGCGAAACATGCTAAACCACTTGTGCAGTTGACCAAAAAGGACGTTGACTTTGTCATGGGTCCGGACGAACTAGCTGCCATGGACACCTTGAAGAATCTTGCCATCACCTCCCCCGCTCTCCGAGCTATCGACCACTCATCCGATCGCGAAGTCATACTGGCCGTCGACTCCTCCACCGTAGCCGTCGGATTCATTCTCTCCCAGGTAGGCGCGGACAACAAACGCTATCCGTCCCGTTTCGGATCCATCACTTGGAACGACCGCGAATCCCGCTACTCCCAATCCAAAATCGAGCTCTACGGACTCTTCCGGGCACTTCAGGCCACGAAGCTTTGGCTCATCGGAGCTCGCAATCTCACTGTCGAAGTCGACGCGAAGTATATCAAGGGTATGATCAACAATCCGGACATCGTCCCGAACGCTGCGATGAACCGCTGGATTGCGGCCATTCTTACCTTTTCCTTCAAACTCAAGCACGTTCCCGCTCGGGATCACACTCCGGCCGATGGCCTCTCACGACGAAGAAGAGCCGAAGAAGACCCGGTCCTTGTAGAAGATGTCGAGGGTTGGATAGACGAAGCGTGTGGTTTTACTTTACAGGTTCACTCGGACGGCGACGCCTCTGCCTCTCGGGTTGCGCAGAACCGTTTCCGGGGTCATCTCGGGTCCCTCGTCCGCACTTTCATCTATGATGAAGACTCTGCTGGATTCAACGACTCCGACGATTCCGACGACATTCCCCGGACTCCGAAGGCCGCGGGTAAGGACGCCCGGATGCTGGAGATAGAGACCTTCCTCCGAACTAGCAAGGCTCCCGTCGGACTCGCTGAACCCGCCATGCGCAACTTCGTCCGACAAGCGCTCAATTTTTTCTACCGAGACGGCAAGCTCTGGCGCAAGGATAACCACGGGAAGCATAAGGTCTACATTCATCCGGGTCGCCGTCTCTACCTGATCCGGGCTGCTCACGACTCTCTCGGACACAAGGGTATCTTCGTCATCCGCACGCGCCTCCTTGAGCGATTCTGGTGGCCCTTCCTTGACCAGGACGTCCGCTGGTTTGTCAAGACTTGTCATCAGTGCCAGATCCGCTCCAACTTCAAACTACACATTCCGCCGTCTCCGACGATCCCACTTTCCCTTTTCCGCCGCGTCCACATTGACTGCATGGTGATGCCTTCCGCCAACAAATTCAACAAGATAGTCCACGCTCGGTGTGCTCTTACCTCTTATCCGGAGTGGCGCGCGCTTCGCCGGGAAACCGCGGAGACACTGGGCATGTTTATTTTCCAGGAGATTCTATGCCGCTGGGGCGCCATTGAAGAACTGGTGACGGATAACGGTACCCCGTTTGTGAAGGCAGTCGAATATCTCGCAGAAAAATACGGCATCCGACACATCCGAATCTCTCCATACAACTCCCAAGCCAACGGACTCGTCGAGCGGAGACACCGGGACGTGCGGGGTTCACTCCTGAAGACTGCGGATGGCAATGAGAAGAAATGGGTTGAAGTCGCACCATCCGTCTTTTGGGCAGAGCGCGTCACCATCTCCAAGACCTCCGGAATGTCTCCTTACTACATGGTACATGGCATCGAGCCTCTCTTTCCGTTCGACCTCCACGAAGCTACCTATCTCGCTCCTCCTCCCGATACCACTCTCACCACTGAACAGCTCATCTCCATGCGCGCCCGACAACTTCAGAAGCGTCCGGACGATATCGAACGGATGCGCGAGAAAGTTATTCGGAGCCGGATTGCTTCCCTCGAGGAATTTGAACGACGATTCGCCCGGACCATCAAGGACTTCAACTTTCCTCCCGGACAGCTCGTTCTCGTTCGTGATAAGAAGATAGAAGGAGATCACTCACTCAAACATCTGCCTCGCTACATGGGACCTATGGTTGTCGTCCGACGCACTCATGGCGGATCCTACGTACTGTCCGAGCTGGACGGATCCATCTCAAATCTACGTTATGCAGCGTTCCGCGTCATTCCGTACTACGCCCGACACCGCCATCTCCTTCCTGTTCCCCAATCTGCCGAGCCCGACGACTCCGATGACTCCGAAGATCCTCCGGAACCTCAGCCTGCTGCGAACTTCGCCGGACTACAAAATACGACGAACGACCGAGTTTTGACGCCTTCGCGGCAGCCTAACCGTCTAGTACTCTAAAATTTTTTCCACCCAGACCAGGGTTCGCCCTGTGTTGTATACCGGACTTCGGTCCTCTTCCGTCTCTCATCTTTCGCCCATTCCATTGATTTCCCTCCATTCCGATGCTTATATTCTCTTACTTAGTTCTCGTACGCGCCTTCCGAAGACTCCGGTGACCCTTTCCGCTCCCGAAGACTTCGGTCTCGCCGGTTTCACGCTGCGTCCTTTTTGCTTTCGCTTATCCTCACTCACGCATTTCCTTCGTTGGTTCCCAAGAAGCACTGTCAAAATTTTGCACATAGATCACACAAAATGTATATACGGGCCAAGCGCCCATGTCAGTCCTTTCACTACCCATCGTATTCCGTGTCCTCTTCTCGTCTCCGGTCCTCCTCTCGCTCCTCCGCATCCGCGGCTTCCACCCGTTGCGCTTCTTCCAACTCCCTCCTCAGTACCAACGCCGCCAGACCTCTTGTTGCCGCGGCCCGGGTGTTCTCCGCCTCCTCCGTGGCCCCCTTAAGGGCGGCGATCCGAGCGTCCATCGACGACATGATTTGGACGAGGGTACGGAGCTCATGGTCCGCGCAAGCCTCCGTGAGGACGGGCATCACCGCGCTCCCAGCCCCCGCTCGCGTTATCCGGCTGCTCTCGACCACTTCAGCCCTCCGACGGCCGCGGGTCCGAACCGCAGCTCCCCCGCGCGCCTTGCCTCTGCTCCCCGTACTCTTGCTGCCCGTCGCCTCGCCTTCCGTCGCTCTTGTCTGTTTGGCGCGTGTCTTCGCGTGCGAGCACTTGACCTTGGAACTGGTGCAGGTCTCACATGCGTGGCACCCGGTGCCGACACAGGTGAAGTAACCCTGTTGGCATCGGAAGCACCGCCGTTCCTCCGAAAACTCGACCACCGGATGAGGGCAGGACTCCCTGGAAGCACCGAAGCCGCATCCCCACTCGGCGTTGTTCGGGCTCGAGCCGGCGTCTGAAAGTATATGTTAGTACGTCATGTTATCTGAGGTAGCGTCTTACCTGCGGGGTTATACTCGCCGTACTGTGCCACATCCAGCAGCGTGGGTGACGGCGGGGTCTTGTCCTTGTCCTCCTCCACGTCGTCCGCGCGCTTCCGGAGTCGCTTGGCCCGAGGCGTCATCTCGGGCTCGCACGCGTCGCTTTCCACCGCCTTCCGTTTGCCAGCTCGGACGGCGCTGACCCGTCTTCGTGTACGTGGGGCTGGGGTGCCTTCGTCCTCTGCGCATGACCCAATCTCTACCTCTTCCGACGCTCGCTCCGTCTCGCCCGGCTCAGCCGTCGCGCCCCCGCCGCCGATGGTACCCGATCCGGCTACGATTTTTGGCTTCTGGGCGGCCCGACGACGCTCCTCAGCAGCGAGCGCATCCCGGCGGCGTGCTTCACGCACCTCTTGCGCCCTCCTCGCCTCCGCGTCCGCGGCCTCCTGTGCTTCCCGCGCCCGTCTCTGGTCCTCAGACCGCCATTCCGCGATTCGCGACTGCGCCTCCAGTAGCTGTGTGGTGGCGCGAGCCATCTTCTCCTTCACGTCATCTTCGACGGTGTTCTGCAGTTTCCGTGCCACGAGAACGTCTTCGGCGCCCATCAACCATTCCTGCACGCTATCAGCACCCTGCCTCTAATCGACGCCAGCGTTGACACTTACCTGCTGCCGCTCCATGTCGGCGACGGCGATCTCCACATCGACCCGATGCGCGTCGTCGAGCTCCGGGAAGGCCGTACCCATATCCACGAAGTAACCGGCCTCCTCCTCGTACGCGGCGACGGCTTCCTGCTTCTTAACGACCTGGAGTTCCTCCAGGGTGTGGGACGGCGTGTGTTGCTCCATGGGTGTACGGACAGTGATGGTGGGTGCGATGGAGGGAGAGAGCAAGAGAAGATGTTGGACTTCGTCGAAATTATCAACAATCCATCATGTGACCGCGCTTCCTTTGGTCCCACGCCACTATTTTCGTTCACCCGCCCACCTTCCCACTTCGCAATTCTTGCTCGCCGTGTACGTTGCCCCGGAGGGTCAACACATAAAGTCCCCGGGGGATGTAAGGGTTGTACCCTTTCGTTCCGTGCAGTCCGGCTTCCCCTATCCCCTATCCACCCCTCTCCGACTCTTCGGACGCGCTCGCACATGACTCGGACGTCACGAACCCGTACCGGACACACGTGTTAACGGATCAGACACTGCGGATCAATGTTGCTTTCTCTTTTGTTCTCGGACTCTAATACTTGATCATACTAGTCCCATTATTTGTTCCTGGTACCTTTTCGCCTCGGACATTTCCGATGTTTTCTTAGCTACAAAAACCTACTGCACTCGTAGTTAGAAGAATAAGAATTGTTTCCCCCCCACATCGAGTCAGATTCTAAGCCGTCCGAACCTTTCTTCTCATCCGTTGTCAGAGTCTGCCGCTGTCCGAGTCCGAGCCCGAGTCCGATCCGAAGTTGCTTTCTCCTGCCGTCCTTGTCATTCTCCTGCCGTCCTCGTCGTACTATCCGAAGCCAAGTTGTCTGTCCGCGTCCAAGCGCGTCCGAAGCCATCCGAAGCCGTCCGAAGCGTCCGAAGTTTCTCAGTTGTTCGTTTCACTCTCGGACTCATCCTTATCATACTTTACTCACGCGGGTGTCGCACGGACTTGTCCTGCCGGAGGCGGACCCTCGCATTTTACTAGACTACTATACTAGTCTACGCGTACATTTACTACTACAGTGCCCATGCGGGACTTACGTTCAAGATCCTGTTGTTCGCCTTGGTTATTCGCTCCGCCAAAATACAAACAGAGACTTACTTAATGTGATGACAAGGCCCAACGTCTCTCTGGTCTGAGAAACGAAGGTCAAGTCAAGGCCAGCACCTCGGGCGAACAAGGTATTGCGATATTGGACTAATCAAGGAGGCTCGAAATGCCAATGAAGCTGCAGTGCCGAAGCTGAGGCCTGAATGAGTGTCACTTAGTATTTATAAAAGATGGGGCTCACCACGTCGTATGACCCACTCATCCTCGGAATCCCCTGGCTCATTGTTGAACGGGCAAGAAAGGCCTGTGGCTACTCTTTTAGACGCCCCTCCGGTCCAAGCGCCCAACAAGGCCGCTCTCCCACTGACCCATCTGTAATTCCTTCAGAGCACCCGTATCGCACATTGGTCTTTTCGCAAGTAGTCTCCTCCCACCCTTCATGCTTCAGCTTGATATTGAAGATGGAGTTTTCAGTTTTGACGGAACCGGCGATCAGTTCGATGAAGATGTGCGTAACCGACTCAGTATCCGGATGATTGGCAGTGAACGAGGTGGTCCAAAACTACACCACACATAGCTCGAGATATCCCCAAAGCGGTGCCACAATGGTTGTTGGTACGAAGAACATTGAAAATCAGAGTGGTGAGGTTCAACAGCAGGTGGCGTGGGGCATACCTATCATGATTGAGTAGATCGCTCGGTAAGCTCGCCCAATTACGGAAAGGAGGGCGATGCATACCCTAGCATCTGGGTGACATCCAATATATTGGCTTCACTCCCTGCAATTCTTAGCCACCGCGTGCACTCCGTCGTTGTCCTCTCCTCGTCCGGCATCTCCCTAGTGGAGGTATTGGTAAGATAATTGAGGTGATATCCACTGCTTGTAATAAGAGAGGAATGCATTTCATCAGATGATATGTTGCTATGTGGCCGATATCGTAGGCAATGAAGCCACGGTAGTTGTCGCGTTCAACGAGAACCTGACAGTACACCCTGAGAAACATATTGGGCAAGTTTGCTGGAGGTAGCAGCGTGCCTTCGCGGCTTTGATCGAATGCTAGGGAAGAACGGGATGGCGGAGAATTCGATCATAGAAGTCTATAAACTGGGGGGAATCATGTCATGATCAGACTCTGGCCCGCTAGATAAAACACTGGAGGTGTAGCAAGAGGAATTGGTGGAAGGCGAGCAATAAATACTTAAAAACTCACGGCGTACATATTCAGAGAAAGGACCGGACATAGAAGCGGCAAACTCCAAGTCAGAGTCTTGCTCTTGAAGTATGCATTTGAGGTCAGTTTGACGGCTTGAGGCAACAATGCCTGGATGTAGCGCAAACCGCTAATGGGGGCAGAATCGGCTTGATGTTCATCATCACCGCCATCCAATATTTCTGTATCGGAACCGCCCAGGTTTTCTGCGTCTGCGTCTGCACGAACGACGTTCGTTGAAGAGGTAAGAGGTCCTACATGCAGCGGGGAAGAGGCGACTTAGGTGTACAACGACTCTGGAGAAGCGAGGTTTCAAGTAGGGGTTGTTTCAAACTCAATTTTCACAATCATCAGGGCCCCCCTTACGAGGTTCAATCCATGAAATATAAGTAGAATTGACCGCAACACTGACACATTGTATTCGGTTTCTATCAGTTGATGTATACATCGTGCTTGTCCCAGTATATACTGGTAGAAGGCACGCTCGTCTCGTCTTGGCCGATACAAGACATGTAGCCGTCTAAAATCTCTGTCGGGGAGAGCTGTGCATTGGTCCAATCTTGTTCAGACAAAATGTTGAAGCGGGACGATTAAAAAAATCACCGAGACTATGGAAACAACGAGAGGCATGAAGATAAGACGCTTGCACTTCCCTTCCAGCGAGAGGAGCAGGATGCTGAGAATTAAGATACTAGTCATCCGACGAACGCGCGAGAGTCTAGTAGCTGGCGGTGTTGCCGACACACACTTCGGGGGACTGTTATCCCAGCGTGGGTAGCACTGCTGGGGTGAGGCTTCGAGAGGTAGACTCCGATGGGCTGGTGATAGTGCTGTACTTCAGGTAGAGCCAGTGAGGCAAAGGTAGGGAGAAGGGCCACTGAGATGGTAGTACCGCTCAGCGATGCTCTAACGAATTTGGAACTTGATTCGGCGTTGGCTTAGATTACAATAAACCCAGATTCGGTCAGACCGGATGGTAGCGTCATTTTGCAGGTATGGAACGGGCGAAACCAAGCGTTCATGTCGGATATTGAGCATGTGCTAGGCCACGGAGACACTGAGTACGGCACAGTAGTAGGTGCTAGGAGAATAATGATCAGGAAAATCAGAAGCATGGAATGAGGTAGGGAGTGACGGCCAGAAGTAATCAGGCAATTTTGGCGCCTCCGCCGGAGAAGACGAAGAACTAAAGACGCTGGAGAAGCTGGAGATACGAGATCGTTATCAGCGGACTTGTCAGGTGTATTCGTCAATAATGAGTATTTGGGGCAGATGTCCAGAAAATGCTCGACAAGGTAAGTAGCTGACGGTCGGGACTCGGATGCAGACACGGGAGATTGATCCAACAGGAAGTTGTGGTGGTTCCTGGAAGGTTCACGCAAGCACAAGCGGCTATGTGGATTTCCTACATTGTTGTATATGGTATGTAGAAATCGCCGGTTCGCATCAAAAATGGATGTTATTGTGGCGTTTGGGTTTCTGATGGAACGATTT
Source organism: Pleurotus ostreatus (assembly GCF_014466165.1). NCBI lineage: Eukaryota > Fungi > Basidiomycota > Agaricomycetes > Agaricales > Pleurotaceae > Pleurotus > Pleurotus ostreatus. The sequence goes on along the minus strand of NW_023503162.1, from coordinate 179,594 downwards.
CGTGGTGTGCTGGGATCTTGTTTGAAAGAGAAGAGGTCGGACCCACCATAGTTCGCCGTGTACATCGTCGGTGAACAAGGAAGTAGAACGGGTAGTGAGTATGAGAATTCAGGAGGTCAGCTTGCGTTTGATGCGGCATGGTTCCAAGTCGTTGTGACATTCGATATGACCATGCACCAAAACGTGCCGAGGGCGAAGCGGAACGAAAGTCTTCCTCATTCTTCCTCCATCATCGGGTCGCTATGCCATTGGAGAAGGTCTGTTAGTAAGACGCGGGTATCAACGCGGCATGAACCCCAAATAGAGCAGAATCGTGAGCATCGTAGCTCATCGATGTGCGTATGCATCGTTAGATGGTTCCTCGAGAAATGGGCACCAGGGTATATCAAGCCTGTCACGTCGGCATTCGGGAATCCATATGGTTCAGGAATATAAGATATGGAGAGAATGAGATTGGCGGGATCCAGTGCTGACGACTTCGGCCCTCGGTGCGAAGAGGCTAGGCCACCCATATTTACTTCGAGTAACCTCATTCAATTTGTTTCTGAATTCAAGAAAGCGTGGTTTGAGTGGGGTTGTTTATCGACACGCGCGCGCACCGCCAGTTCGGGCTGGGAGAATCGGACGGGGTGGTTGACGAATTCGAACCATTCCGTCCATCAAGTACGACCCTGGGATTTGAAGGCGCGAAGATGGCGCGAAGCCAGGCTTCAAAAAAGGACATAACGAGGTCGACTAGCTACAAATGGCCGATGCGCCACTTGTACTCCTCGCAGTGTGTTGGAGGGCGCCTGGACGCTGGACACCGGACGTCGAGAACGACGTGGTCGGATTATGGAAGAGATCCACAATGCACCGCGTTAAGGAGGTGATAGTAGCATAGGATAGGGCAGAGTAGCCCTGATGCCCAAGTACCCCGATAGCCGATCCCCAAGAGCCTTGCTCGAAGAGTGTCGGTGGGGTCACGTTTGATGCATGTTGATGTCGACGATGTCGATGGAGGAGAAGCACAGTACGCAGCCACCCGATTTTTTCCTTATCCCGGGTAGGCTGTGTTTTTCGGCGCTAATTATTAGAAGGTGCAGTGCCACAATGACGAGGGAGCCCTCGGGGAGCCCTCGGGGAGCCTGAAGAAAATACTTCCGCCGTTGAATAGATGCCCGGGACCCGGAGGTGTGTTTTCTTCAAGTCCTAACGCGGTTGGATGAGTTTAGCCAATTCAGAAAGACATGCAAACTTCAAAACCAACTTGGGACAATTGCAGAAAATCAAGCGGTGCTCATCTAGGCTCCTTCTTTTGTTCTTCCAGGTCTTCTTTGCCTGACATTGGATCTCTGTGCATAATGATGATGCTCGTGTATGTGCATACTAACCCACTTGTGCATATCTGATAGGAGTCCACCATGTGCTCCGCCGTGCGGTAGCCTCTGCCAGCCTGGTTTGTATAGGTCGCCCCTTCCCGCCATGAGAATCCGTGTACGGTGCGTCCAATTACAATGCGCATTTGTAAGACCACTTACAGGTATTTGCATCCATATCACCGCCTTAATTTTTGTTCTCATCACTTTTTCATTATGTACCTCTCGACGCCGTCCCTCGGGGGTAATCGTCGATATCTCCTCGGCTACTATTTTGATTTCTTGCAAGGCCTCTCAGCAATCAGATAAAATCCCAGACAGCAAGGTACAGGAGTGGCTCTATTATTACCGTATCATCATTTAGCTGGGGGTTCAAGTATTCAAGCTTCTTCGAGACCGAAGCGTTTCAAGCAAAATGAAGACCTTGATCCAAATTTCAAATTCGCAACCAGGTTTACTGCACACCTTCTCATATACTGCGGAAGTACGGTGGTGGTGCCGTTATCACGGGCTACAGCCTTTTGCCCGGTTCAACCGGGAAGTAAACGAGTAGGTCGCTGCTCGCAACGGTGTCACTAATTTGCCCTCTGACAGCGCAGTTCCTTGTGCCGCCACCTGGGTTGTTGAACTTTTTTGTGATCAGTAACTCCGTTTCCCCCCTCCGAGGGCCTTTGTTTGAGGCCCACTATGGTGCTTCTCTTTACTTCGTGGGAGAACTGAAATGCCGTCGGAGGTCCATGGCAGTCAAAACAGACGAATGATGCATGATGTAAGGGAGATATCGGTCGTATCGATACAGCGGGTTGGATATGATATGTCTAAGAATGTCAGTTCGATGGTAAATACATTGTCGATGTCAAAAACAACAGCGACAATCGAGAATATAGCTATATTCGTCGAATGACTGAGTAGTAAGCATTGACGTTGCCGTGAATGCTAACCCATTGAAACAGATGGGCCGTACGGGAGTCGTGATCGGCGACCAAATTGGACGGTACGCTCGTGAAGCGTGCAACGAATGTATTTATGTTCGCCTTCGCATGCGATTGAACGATCAGGAGCATACTTGACCAGGGGCCTGCTTATTTTAGGTCCCGCGTTCGATCTATTGATGGGGAGCACATGACGGGTTGACTGCACGAAATGTCGGTGGCAACTCAGTTCGGGAGGGGAGCGTCGGTTGAGATAGACGTGTTCCCGTATATGATTAATATGCGTGCGTAAAAGGGAGTCGAGTCGACGGGTGTTGCACCATGAGTTTCGCGAGTGCTCTATCAATCGTTTGGATACTTATGCGGGGGTAAATTGGATGCATGGTGGTGGCAGCTCGCCGGGGACTGTATTTCTGCGCATCACCATCAGTGTGGTTTCAGCCATTTTATCTCCCCCAAAGTGAATCGTTCTGCGTACTTTGACTAAACCACTTGCCGAGATTTCAGATTTGCCAGTTACCTGAGTCTGATAATTCCAAGCGTTTACGATACAATCAGTGGGCAATCAAACCTACTCTTAAATATGCAAACATCGCCGTAGAATGGGGCGGTTAAGCTTAGCGTGTAGCTTAATTGAAAGGCGAGCCCCGGGGTGGGGAAGCTATCACCGAAGTCATAATTGTTACAGAAATTGCGCAGGGCTCCGCCACCGATAGAGACGCATCGGCGACGGCGAAGGGAGACACGCCCTAGGATACGAAACACTCACTATGACATTTCACCATCGAGTCGGTAAGGACGACGCCTTAGCCTCCGCTTGACGTCCTATGTTACGGTCGTCGAAGACATGGGCATATTGACGCCCAGTGGGCGTGTTTTGGGCGTCTGGAACTAGATCTGGTTGATTTCGCGCGATGCATAGGCAGGCTCGCGCAGCAACGGACTTACAGATGATGAAATCACCAGTCGACGGTGTGACTGTTCTCTCGTCTCCATGTCGCGTTTCTAAGACTGCATCGCGACGCGAGTTGGAGTCTCGGGGAAGATGGGAAAGACAGTCGATGCCAGTGTTGGACGTGCATGGCACCTCATTGCAAGCCACGGGAGTGTTCCGCTAGGTGTTTCGCGTAAAGCTGACCGATAACGAGATCCATAGCAAGGGACTTGGACTATTTTGGATGGATCTGTTTGGCTTCGCTATACGGTGGATGATGATGCTCTTGTGGCCATCTGATCATATCACGATTCACGACTGCCAGGCGCTTCATGTCCCGGCCAGGTCCATAATTGTAGCGAATAAGCACGCGATGAGAGAATCTGAAACCGAAAGGTAAGAATTTAATACGCGAGAATGAAGAAATCCATCGGTTGAGTTGAGTTATACATTCCACGATTCAGCACGTCGACTTGTAAACCAAGAAGTGGGGCCCAGAGTAAAAGACAGTAACCTTGGTAACCTTTCGTCGAGTCTTTTCGTTCGGTCGAATGAAGCGGAAGGCAGAGCTGGAGGTAGAGCAAGTGCGTCTGTATTTTTCTGCCCGTTCAATGCACCGGGAGAAAGTGTTCCGTTGGCCATGCCACCCGAGAGAATTGGATCGGGAGATGAGATTATGGGAGGCGCCGACATGATAAGATTGGATGCCGATTCGCCGAGAGCTGCGGAGGTTGAAAAGGTCGATACGAGACACCGCCCAACGCTGATCACCATCGCCTTGAGCAAATACCGCCACACGCTTGGAATCCCTAAACAATCACTCCTACCTCCGTACCAGGCTGTCGTCGAATTGACCATGGACAACGACTCTCCCTATATAAACGACATCGGCCTCCAACCTCCCTCTCCCTCCGACGCCCACGCAACTTTCGACTCCTTCGACTTTGCAAACAACCCCTCCTCCTACGCACAGCAGAGCCCCTCATACAACGGCTCCTTCAACGGATCGCCCTATTCGAATCACTCAGAGCTCTCCTACGCCGTAGAGGACAACCTCAACGCCCTCAACAACCCCAACAACTACACAGTCTTCGACGACAGCGTCTCTGGCGTACAGGGCTTAAATCCTCTTAACAGCGGCGCGCTGGGCTTGCGCGACTACGATCCATCTGATTTCGACGCTCCAAACACGGGATCCTCATTGCTGATGTTTGATACAGAGTACATGACCCCCTACGAGACACATATCTCCTCGCTTTCTCACCACGGCCACACCAGCCAAGACTACCATCGCGGGACGTACGACTACTCTTCGCCATCTTCGAATGGGGGAGATAGTGGAAACGAGGATATCAGGAGCAGAGCATCCTCGGTGTCGTCGAACCATAATCCACACAATACGATGCACCAGGGCAATGGGAATGGGAATCATTTATCTAGCCCGCCACCCAATCTCTCCCCATCACCACGACTTGGGGTTGCCCAGAACCTCGAAAATCTCTCGTTCCATTCTCCAAGCTGGGGGACTAGCCCCCTTCCCCAGCTCCCCAACAATCAAGACAATAATAAGACGCAATCTCCGCCTCGGCTTCTCATGCCAGACTCATCGCCACACATGCAGTCTCAGCCGCCTCCAACGATAAACGCGCCTGATGATGATGGTCAAGGGCATGGTCCGAGTTTGAACATCGTTCCAGCGACGCCGATAGGTGGGATGAATGCTTCACAGGTTCCGTTTCAGAACACGCTCGAGACTGTCTCACAAGGTGCGTTGATTCTCTCCATTGATGCTATGCAGATGCTTATCGCTTCCGTTTGTCTCTTCCACTCTCACCCACAAATCCTGAATTATGGCATCCGTGTCGCATACCGGCAACTTCGATCGATCGTAATCGTCATTTTCGCTAATGCTGTCCACCTCACTTCGCCTCGCCTCACTTGCACTGCCCTTCCCCGCACCGCCGGGCAGAGTCAGGCAACACATGGGAAGACGATCGTCAATCGAACTTTACCTTCCCTCAACAACGTCGTACGGGTCTTCATAGCCAAGGCATACTCAACCCATCCTCCGCTTCCCCGTCTCCTGCCCATCACTCTGTCGACCTTCCTCCTGACAACGACAACGCGGCAAATCCCGACGGCGCCAATTCCAAGGGCTTAATGTCTAACGGATTCCTATTTCCGAATAACACACTTTCTGGAGCCAACGGGTCGCGATCACGCAGTAAGAGCGACACATCTGCGGAGCCACCAAACTGGGATACCTCGAACGTTGCAGCGTTCGCCCGCGAAACGAGTGCATTTGACGATCAAAGTGTCAGACAGCAAGGGCAAGGCCACTTGACTGGCAACAACTTCAACAACTTTGCGCCCTTACCCCACCAACAGCCGCATGCCAATACCAATAATGATAACACCAACCATCATCACTCAGCTTCAAACGATTTCCTATCTCCGGATCTCTCGCTCCGTCGGTCGCGATCTGAACATCCCGGCGCTCGACCTGGGCACATCAGGCAGTCGCGCTCGGAGGACTTGAGAGGGATTGGGTCAACTATAGGGCCTGGTACAAACGGAATGAATACCGGGATGCTGCCGTCGGTGAATCAGAGCTTAGGAATGGGCTCGCCGCCTCTTGGGCATGGACATTCTCAATCCTACTCTCATATTCGCCAATCGTCTGATTCCGCTGGCTTCCTGTTCCCCCCTTCGTCCCAGCAAGACTTCCTCTCGCGGCAACATCAGTACCTCACCCCCTCTGGCATGGTTGGCATGGGCGGTAACTTGGGCGGCCCCCTAGACGGGAATGTTCCTTCGATAGGCGGACAACGGCACTATCGCCGCGCCTCCAGCGGTACTCGTTCAGAGCGAGGTATCTCTTCGTACTCCAACTCAGGCCAAGGCTTCAACGCCTCCCTCGGCGGAGGAGTTGAGGGTGCTTGGTCCGGCAATTCCTCCGCCCGCGCTAGCCCTTACCCTAGTCCCAACGTCAGCCCCAGAGTGCATTACGGGGACTTGCCTAGTAATATGGACATTGGCTCTCCTGCGATGGGCGGCGTCGGGTCGAATCGATCCGGGAACTATGATAATTCGGGTTTGCCTGGGATGAATACCCCTATGGTAGGTGTCGCGACGGTGAACGGTGTCATGGCCCCCTCGGTTCCGTCAGGCGTACAGGTGCCTGTGGTGGTTTCGAAGCCGAATGTGACTACGGGCCGGACGGCGAATGCTTCACATAAGAGAAGGAAACAGGAAGCTACATTCGTTTGTCCGGTCCCTGGTTGCGGGAGCACGTTCACTCGAAGCTTTAATCTGAAAGGTATATTTCACTCTGTTCCTGACGGAGAACTATGAATTGACCGAGCGAATTTAGGTCATATCCGATCTCACAACGAAGAGAAACCGTTCCAGTGTCATTGGCCTGGGTGTGGCAAGGGCTTCGCGCGACAACACGATTGCAAGCGCCATGAACAGCTGCATACGAATTACCGGCCGTTTACATGCGAGGGTTGCAGTAAGCAGTTCGCTAGGATGGATGCGTTGAATAGACATCGTGAGTCTCCGCCAGCCCTCTTCGAATTCCAATCATTCGCTGATGTTGTATCGTTATGCAGTGCGCTCAGAAGGCGGGACGGAATGCCAGCGCCAGCTAGAGGCGACGGGGAACCTGCCGAATCTCGACGGGGCTCAAGCTAAAGGGGGTGCCGGAGGTAGGACTACCGGTGTCACGAAGAAGGAAGAGGCGTGGTCTGGCCCGGTAGCGTTATAGCACCGGCTAAACACTCGCCTCCAGACCGCAGACCGCAGCATCTTCGCATTTCCGCTTTCTTGAGCCCCGCATAACGTCTCTTTTCAACTGCTCCGTATATATTATCACTCATGTACAAGGACCCTCTTTGCTCTTCTTCGCTCTGTTATTCGTGGATATGATTCTACACGCAGTCATTTGGTTTACAGCCCGTACCATACTTCTCCACGTATTCATTCATTATCGTTCAACTTGTTTTCCGATTCTGAAGTGCTCGTCCTATATCTTGTACCGTATTTATTCAACTTTCTTCTAGCGTTAAATCTTTTACTCTGTACTTACCAGTTGGCAGCTACACCTTTCGTTGGTTCAGGCGGACTCGCTCCGGGGACATCGTTTCGCCTTTTACGTTCATTTCGCGTATATCCTCATCAAACAGCAACACTCACTTGTATGATGTACTCATCGATTTCCTTGTGGTTATCTATCTATATGTAATGCACGTAGAATGCGCCTTTACCTGGTTACTTTACCCCGCGGCCTGCTGATGTGTAGGTGCCAGGCAAGTTTGTCTGTCCCAGGGCTCAGTTTCACCGCAACACTTGTGAATCCGACATCCTTGGCTTGAAACAACTCACGCTCCTCACGTTCGATTAGAAGCTCTCACTGATGCTCTCCGTCAGTTGAGGGTTCCGCAGTCAGATTAGCAGTCAGAGGAGGTGATTCGTTGATTGGCGTATGCACTTGAAACGCTGCCATTGGGAAAAAGTCTTTCCGAGGGATACTCATCATGGACTTGCGGTCGCGTGGTCCTGGAACGATCAGACCATCATCATCAAGAACAGGCGAAGGCAGCGAACGTGCATCAGGATTCGTGATCCAGGACCCATTGATACAAAGTCCAGCGGCGGCGTGGCGTATATCAGTATATTGGGCGCCGCTAGTGAGCGTTCTTCGTGATATGTGGGTGATACACTGATGAATGATCACGAATGAATCTTCTGATACGTGGACGCTGCTTGATTCCGGACTGATCATTGCGGAATCAATTAGCCCCATGGTGCTGCGGATCAATGAAACAATGTACATCATCATAATCAGCTCGCCTACCATGGGAGCTCGAACTGCTACCGTTCTCGCAGTAATGAGGAGTTGAAACGGAGAAAGCATCAGCGAAGTGTTTAATGTATACGAGGCAGTTCAAATAGTAGAAAGCTATATGGAAGGTCAGGTTGTTGGGTAGCGACCGCTGGGCTTTTTGACAGGGAGGAAGGAACCTTGTAACCTTTGCCACCCCTGTCGTCCCTGCCCGCCCCTGTGTCGCTGGATAAATGAGCGTCTGATTGGCGCCTGTCGCTGTTGTATTCTACCGTTGCAGTTGCACTCAGCACTCGCCGTGCTCTCCTCGCCACATATTGTACGTGCTGTGTTAATTTCAGCATGAAACATATCACCGCTTGGCCAACTGTTGGCCACGAATGAACTTCCGGGACCCCGGACAACTCACTGATTTTCTTGCTCAACGTTCAGTTCGATGTCCATGACAAATGAATGCCGCGACGGACGACACCAGTGGGCAGCAGGCGGCGAGCGATCCCGTTGAATCCAAATATTCTTTTCCAATCCATCTTCAGGTGGCAGATTTGCCAATCCTTTCGGGGAACCCTCGACAAATTCGCCTTTCAAAATTTCATGGTTCGCAGCCTCTTCATCGGCTACGTATTCTCCGCGAAGGCGAATCGCTGGTCGTTCTTGCTCACCTGTAGCCCCCTTGTCTCATGAATCGGCATTTGTGTTATCCGGATGTCTTGTCGTAAGGAACCTTGACGTATGTCATACCTTCATTATACATTTGTCTCTTTCTGTGAGTTTGCCGGTTTCTCGTCATTCATTCTCAGGAGGGACACTGATGTAATACGCTCCCAAGCGTTGGTAGACACCATAGTCCCTACACACTATTATCACATAGTTGGTTTCCAGAGTCTGGGCCACCGCCTGTGCCGTCGCAACAACGCTCGCGAACCACCGGCACACCGTATCGTTTCCTTGTGGCTTCGGTTCTTATAGTGGTCTCCCCATCCTCTTCGCCACCGATTCTCTCGATGTGTTCTTCTACTTTCCCGTCTACTTGAATTTCCCATACGATACATGAGTAAGAACGCAATACTTGTATGTCCGTGCCAGTAGTTCTATAACAAGATAAGACAACGTGGTAAGCCGATCCATACGCTCTCGATCTTTCTTTATCTGATTCGATCTTCTCTACATCAGTGTGGCAACACTGCATCATTCGCAATCAATTAAAGCCCGACCTGACCAAAGCCGGTCAGTGGTGCCTTGTTCACTGATTGTTGAAGTAGACAATGTATTCAGTGAACCCTTCGCGAGTTGGACGTTGCTCGCTTTGCCTGCTTCGAGAACATATGGCTATGTTCGGTACTCTCTTCTTTCCGTACTCACGACGCGTCAATAGAGCCCGAGTTTCCATTTCATCCCACATTCCACTACGGCTTCTACAACTCTTCTCCAGGGTCCCAGGTCATCAGCTCCACCGGAACCGAACATATCTGCATGAACCATGGTATATAAACACTACACATGCTCAATAAACATCATTCGAACTTGCAATGTCGAACGAAATCGTAGGCACGCTCAAGATTGACCATGGCGTCGATCCGAGCGGATCTCTCATCTGCACTGTCCCTGTGCGAGTACCATCTGCGAAGATGGCCCCAGACCTCTCGCTCTCATACCACTCCGCTGCAAACTATGCATCTGCTATTGGCATGGGTTGGGTGCTTAAGGGCGTGTCGTACGTCGAACGCGTCCAAGCGACGATTGCTCAGGATGGTTATCGAGGTAAGGGACCTTTCATCTCGTCAGAGGTTTGATGTCGACTGACGTGTCTATTCGTGTGCGTAGGCGTCATCAATTACGATAACAAGGACTGTTTCTCCTTGAACGGTCAACGGCTCATCAACATCGGCGGTAACGAATATCGTTATGAACTCGAGCAATGGTCCAAAGTCGTTGCGCAAGGAAGCGACCCTTCGAATCCCGATTCGTGGATCGAGTACTTACCCAATGGCTCTCGCCGAACTTACGGTGCCTCGACTGTGAGTATACTCCCATTGACCTAGGTTGATTTCGGCCCTAACTACCGACTTCGGCGACGACTTATAGGATTCCAACATCAAAGCAATAGGCAAGGGAGCGACCCGTGTATGGGCTGCCACGGAGTTCACCGACGCCTTCTCGAACTACGTTTCATACTCCTATGACAGTGATACGGCCCTGGCTTCCAGTTCTGGAGCCTTCTATATCGCCGAGATCTCCTACGGCGGCAATCGCAACCTCAACATGGCTCATCAGCGCGTCATCAAGTTCAACTACGAGACGCGATCTGACGTGCGCATCAAGTACGTCGGGGGAGCGAAGGTAGCTACGGATCAACGCCTGGTCTCAATCGACGCGAAAGTCAACGGGAAACTTATCCATACGCACAAACTGACATATGACCAAGCGCCATCCACGGGAGGGAGTAGATTGATTCAAGTGACCCTTGTGGATGCGGAGACGGGTGCTAGCGTTCGGCCGCTGAAGTTCTCTTGGGTCAATGGTAATCCAGCGATATTCGACGGTGTTAAGGCCCCCGTGGAGCTCAACCCCAACGATAGTAACGCGCAGATATTCCCTTTGGATGTTTCGGCGAAGGGGAAAAGCGATCTTGTCATCGCGGCCAGGCGCCTGGTCAACAACGCCCCACAGCTTCACCTCGCTGTCCATGAGACGGATGCTAACGGCACCATATCCACTACTCCGAGCTCAGAGTTCCAAGACGGGATTGGTTATCCTACACAGCTGATTCCCATAGATATCAATGGTGATGGCCGAAATGATTTCTTGCACATCTTCAAGTCGTTGGATTCGTATACCCTTACGGTTTTGATGTCGACGTCAGGAGGCTACAAGACGCAGCAAGGTTATTTGTTTAAACCTGAGTACATAGGAGGCTACTTCTACGCTGGGGATTTCGAGGTAAGTAATTGCTGCTTCGGCTCTCTAAGTAGCTGTTGAATTTATGCTCTACGGTTTCAGGGGAATGGTCATATTGGCCTCGTCTACATATATCAAGTTCTCAAATCCGGGACGCCGCAAATTAGATTTATACAGTTTACATCAGATGACAGCGCCACCTTTACGCCTAAGGCCCCCGTCGATGGACCGCTTGGTGCTTCTGTGGATTCTGTAAAGGTAGTCGTCGGTGATCTGAACGGTAACCAGTAAGTTTTACCCCTTTCATCTTCCGCTCTTTCTAAGACGATATCAGCGCCGAGGATGTGTTCCTCATGTCGTCCAAGCTCATCGATAATAACACAATTGTAAATATCGACCTCCTCGAATCCCAGGATGGAAACCTCGTTTACAGGAGCGACCAACCCCTTGCTGATGCAGGCAAGACCATCACTTGGCTATCCACCATCTCGTTCCTACCATTCGGCGCAGACGAAGATGGCAAAACAAGTTTACTGGTCGCCACCAAGAACCTGTCTGGAAACTTGCAGGTACAAATGCTTCGAAGCACAGGCCCTTCGCTTCTACCACCCACTGCGCCTATCGTGACCGACATCGCCTACAGCGGAAATCTAACACTCGCTAGGACCACCACGCCATTCGCTGTCGATCTCGTCAACACGTTCGCCACAGTAGGCGGATCCACTAATGTAGACGTCCTCCGGTTCGCCAACGACAGCTTCGTCAAAGTCGTTGGTGTAACTCAGCCTGGGGTGCACTCCTCTATCGTGTCATGGGCGGATCTTCGTGGAATAGGCAGAGCGGACTGTGTTCTTTCGAGCCTGGATTTCTCGGGTAAACTGAGCATCGCGGCCATGCCCTGTTCGACGCTCCAGCCTATCGACTATATCACTGGTTACGAGAACGGGCTTGGCGCGAAGGTCAGCGTTACATACGCACCACTCAGCGATCGCACTACGTACACTACAGACGCGACTTCTCGGTTGAGCGCAATTGGGATCGGGTCCCCACTGCCAGCCGTCAATGGACTGGCTCGTAATGTCTCGTTCACGGCAACACTCAACTCGACTTCCGCTATCTCGCCCGTGGCTGCTCAAGCGCGATCTCAGATCGTCTACTTCCCTTCCTACGTCGTCAAGCAACTTGCTCATGCGCCATACGCTGCGAAACCCAGTCTTGTTGACGAGACGGTATACACCTACAAAAATGCTCGTTACTCCTATGATGGGCGTGGCTGGCAGGGGTTCGAAAGCGTAGACAAGATCAGCAGGAGTTTGGGTTCACAAGTGACTACGGCGTACTACCAGGACTTCCCTCTTCTCGGCCAGATAAAGTCAGTGACATGCGTCCTGGCGAATACAAGCACCCTATTGCAAACCACCACGAACTCCTGGAAACCCGTTGCCGGCAATGGGGGTAAGAACCAATATATTGCTCTGTCCGCGGTCAAGGAAAGCTTTTACGAGGGAGGAGTCCCTACTTACGATGTCAATGTTTCGTACGAGAATGACGCGTATGGGAACATAACGACTACGACCATTCAGACGCAGAACACCAAATCCCCCCTCATCATCCTCTCAGAGTATGCGAACGACACCTCTTCGTGGGTCCTCGGTAACAAGACAATTGATATCGTCAAGCAAGCAGGGGATACCCTGAAGCAGACGAAATACTCCTACCATCCTGGAACATCTGTAGTCACGAAGAATAGCCAATGGGTCCAGGGTGACGATTGGTCCACCCAAACTGCAGACCTCGACGCTGCTGGGAACGAAATTACCATCCACGGACCAGGACCAGCACTCCGTAGGTTGTCTTACGACTCCACGTACTCGCACTGCACATCTTCCACTGTCTACACCTCCGCTACCGACAGCCTAACCGAATCTGCCACGTACGATCTTGCCTTCGAACAGCCTATCACAACCACGACGCCGAACGGAGAAGTGACGAGCGTCAAGTACGATGTGCTAGGGCGGATGATAGAGACAAGCCTAGGAGGCATCGTCGTCACCAAGCAATCGTACGAGGTGGCTGGGAATGACTTCCGAAAAGTCGAATATGGGCTTCTCGACCCATTGCAACAGACGATGTATAAGACCGTGAGCCACATTGATGGGATGAACAGGGCGTGGAAGACGGAAAGACCAAGGCCAGACAATCCGAACACGCTTATTTTCTCAGAGATGGAGTATGATGGGGCCGGTCGTCTCGTACGTAGCAGCCGCGACTACTTCTCGGGAAGCACGCCAACATATTCTACCACAACTTACGATGCGTTGTCTCGAGTCATCAAGAGAACCAACCCAGCAGCTAGTTCGGATGTAGCGCCTCTCACTGTGACGTATGAGTATTCCTTCTCTGGCGGAAGTACCAAGGTTACCCAGACACGCTCTGATGGGCAATCCCCCAACGATGCAATCACTACCCAATATGTTCAAGCTCTACCAAATCCCCAGCCTTCTTCGCAAAACCTCGTGCGGAATTTTGTTGTGAAGGTCGTAGATGAAGTAGGAAATCCTGTCGATACGGCTTACGATGGTTTGGGACGACCTATCGCCGTTTCTGACGCAGGAGGAGTAGAGCTCGCTGTTCAGTGGGACGGTACATCCCGGATCACAGAAAAGAAGATATCACAACCAGTTGGAGGTACACCGAAGCTCATTTTACATACATCATCCGTATACGAGGACGACATATGCCAGATGACGGCGATCAACAATCTTGCAGGGACTACGTCAATCATGAAACTGGATTGGGTCCAGCGTCCACTTGAGAAGAAGACTGCAGACGAGACGCTCACGTTCACATACGATGTTGGTGGTCATTACCCGAAGGAACGTCTTGTATCTGTTTCGTCCTCGAAGAACATCCAGCGTACTTACGACTACGACATTCATGGCCATCTTACCTCCGACACGCTCACTATTGACGGGGAGTCCTACGCATCTAGTTACACTTGGTCGCTATCGGGCGCGCTGCTGCAGATGACCAATCCTGACGGTAGTGTCGTCAACCGTGCACTGCTCACTGATGGAAAATCTATCAGTAATATCGAGCTCCTCGATGCAAGCGGCAGCAAGCGCGCTTCGGTGGCGCTGGACGACTATAGTGACGTATTCTCTCGACCACTCAAATGCACATTTGGGAACGGCATCGTTGCGACTTCGGCGCTGGCTGATAATGGCACTGTCGCTTCGCTCTCCCTTGCCAAGGGTGGCTCTTCACTCCACTCTCAATCATGGAAGATAGATGCCTTCAGCCGTATTCGCCAACACGATGTCAAGTCCGGATCGCTCGACCTAGGCAGTGGAAATAGTTCATACGCTTATAACTCCGCCGGTGAGTTGCTAAAACACCGCCTGTTTTCCTCACGTTAAACTACTATCTTTAGGCCAGCTTACTAGTCGTTCCCTTGCTACTACCTCGAGCGATGCGCAGCCTGTTGAAGCATTTTCATACGACCAAAGTGGGAATCTCACGCAGATAGGGGAATCATTGTTTGTGAATAACGGCTGGCAACTCTCCGAAATACGCGACCAGTCTGGGGCCACTCAGTTCAGCTTCAAATACTCCGATGATGGCAAAATGACCGCAAAGCTGGACGCCTCAGGGAAGGAAACACGGGTCATGAAATACGACTCAGAAGGGCGACTCTCAGAAGTCGATGGAAGTACGTTTGTGTATGACTTCTCGAGCCGACTCATCAAGGCGACACTCCCGAACGGAGACGTCACGATCTATCCAACTCAGTCCTATGAGGTTGACATTCCGTCCTGTGGAGAGGCGGTACATACCTCATATATCGTTCAAGGCTACAGACGTGCTGCTTTCAAGTCGTCGAGCGAATCGTTTTCTGTCAATTACTTCCACACCGATCATCTGGGAAGCATCACCGCCGTCTCCGACGAATCTGGGGACATAATCACGCAATACGACTACGACCCTTATGGACAAGTCAGCATTATCAAAGGCGCAGATGTTTCGCGGTACAAGTTTTCGGGCAAAGAGAAGTTTGGTGACTTGTATTACTTCGGAGCAAGGTTTTATGACCCAGAAGTACGCCCACTCAGCTATTTCCGCTAGATCACACACTCATTGCATGATTTAGATTGGTCGATTCCTGACGATAGATAACTATCCATTATCAATGGAAGGGATCAAGCCTTCGACGTTCAATATGTATCTGTTCTCACGCAATGACCCCATAAATTTCATCGATCTCAATGGCAACGTACCTTGGTGGCACTGGTACGTTCTTCCTGGTGTTCTAATCACACTTGATGTCATACTTGTAACAGGCTGGTCGACGCGGTTCTTGTTGCGGTTGGAATCGCGTGCTTGTTCATACCAGTGGTCGGGTCAATCATCGGCGGCGCCTTAATTGGAGCAGGCGTGAATGGATTCGGCTACGACATCCAGGCGTCCATATCCGGGGAGAACAATGATAAAGATTGGGGAATACAGCTTGGAATTGGAGCTGCGATAGGCGCTATTGGCGGCGCGGCGTCAGGAATCCTTGATGCTACGCTGCCTGCTGCTTCTTTCGCGAATCTCGCTGGCGCAACTGGCGCGAACGGAGCAAAGATCGTGGGCACGTTTGTTCTCAGGACGACCATCCGGATGGGCATACAGACAGCCCTAGGCAGTGGGCTCAGTGCTTTGGGGACGGTCATGGAGAACGCAATATATGGTCGTCCTTTAGGTGAAGGTGTCGCTCAGTCTGCAGCGACTGGTGCTTGGCAAGGTGCCGTTGCCTCTGGTACGCCCTTATGTTGAACTGATCCTGCATCAACTGACACTTGGATTAGCCTTCGACTTCGGTATTGGGCTCAAGGGTGAAAAGACAGCAGTCAACAAGTTCTGGCAACAGAAAGGCAGCTACAACGTTACTCCTGTTGCCAAAGTCGCGACCAAATTCAACCCCACCAAACTTCTCATCGAGCTTGGAACCAACCTTGTCGGTCCAGCTGTGGACATAGCCACCGGAGTAGCGGCATCTGAGATCGACAGATCGAAAGAGTCGCAGGACAATCAGAGCGCACAAAGCGCTGCTCCCGGCCAGGTCAGCATAATGGCTGGGTCTCAAATCCCCTTCCCTAGATTCCTCCCTATCGAGAACGTGAGCTTCTTATAGACAGTGGATCCCAGACGATGCTCGTAGCGGAGTACGTGGCGTGATTACTTATGAACGGAATGCCCAAAGCTTCGTTAAAATTCTAAACTCATTTACTGTCGTTCTGTAGAATTAAGCAAATTCACGATTTTTCTGCTCTTTTGCTGGATGAAGCATTTGCCCCTCTTTTGCTAATCGTGCGCTCTCTTTTGGATCTCGGCTTTCCAATCGTCTTGGATCTCTCTAACTCCAGTTGACGCCTCCCCGAGTGCCTCGCGACTCTAGAGCGACGCCGATCGCAGCAAACAGACTCAGGAGTTGGAGAGTTGTACATGTTTATAGATTTTACTGGACTTCTCACGGTCAATATGACGGTTTTTATTTATGCATACTCAGCGCCGCAGCGCTCATGAATCATTAATCGTTGCTCAAGCTCAAGGAGATCTATGGAAGTAAGTGCAGGTCATTATCACTTGGGACAGCTATTGAATATACCCCAACTTATAAAGTGAAGCCCTTCGTCGATAAGGGGTGTCCGAACGAACCTTTCAACAATTTTCGTTGTGCGACTGCACTAGAATTTGACTACGATAGGCCTCTGAACACCATGACCAAGCACCCGACCCTAGTGTCGACCATCACTCCTAACGAACAAGAGGGCGTGTGATGTTCTCATCAAACACTCTTTCAAACCCTTGAAGTCGGTGTCTTTGGTACCAGTTTTGGTACCAGTCATTGGCCTTCGCGAGCATCGGAATCTGTAGTCACCAACCTTGCCCACGACATGGACCCTACCTTTACCAGTACGCAGGCAATGGTGCCTTCATAGCGGCCTGGCTCGTCAGTCACGAGTATCCCGTTCCAAGCCTTGGTTTCATGCGCGCATAAAGTCAGTTTTCTCATTTTTCACTGCACATTTCTTTGATTTGGTGAACACTCTCGGTCTCAGAGTGAGTGGAATAAGGTTTACGCGCGACGATTTCTCAGGACGGAACAGAATATAGACACTTCTCATGGGGAAATAGATTCAAATTGAACATTGGTCGACTTGGCCGCATTCGTTGGAAGCGGATCAAAGACGAGATCATAGCACAGACTCAAGACTCGTCTTCACTGCCACATCTCTGTATGACGATCGCTGTATGTTACGGAGTTTGCGTTCCTATTAGCACTCGACACAGGTGTGACTTGCGGTACGCGTTCTTCTAGCTTGCTTCTAGCAATTTGTCGACACAAATGACCAAGTCGTGGGAACTCTGATGCACTATAACCAGCTATAACCTATGGAAGCCAGATGACTCCCTCGTGTTCTACATTACCTGAACAATTCTAGCAACCTCCGACTACCCACGACCATCAAGTCTAAGCCAACGCCATGGTCCCTCCAACTTCGGCACCCACTCACAACCCAGGGCTCTGAAATTCGAGTGCCTTTCTTTCGGGAGTTTATCGGCTAATCTACTATTTTTTCTCTTTCCACTTTACGCTTTGCCCTCGGCGTCGATATTCTCCGGTCTTGATCGCGTTTCGTCCAAGCTGTGGTTCGAGGCGAACAACCTCAACATACGACACGGACCGGCTCCGCATGTCTGCATGTAGGACAAGGTCTATGGCTATTGATGGGCCGTCAGCCTGAGCGAAGAAAACTGCTCAATGAAAGCTGTTCAGCGTCTCAGCTATGGTATTCGGAGGGCTCCCTAAATATCATGGAACTTGAGATATAAAGAGACCCTAGTGTAACTGATACTCGACACCATAAACGTGATGAACCATATGAAACCTGATTATAACTCACAATACGAACTCTATAACAACCACAACCATTTACACGCCTACCAAGCCTCTGATTCGTCTACATCGAGTACGTTCGCGCGCGATCATGTTCTCCGACCTTGGGCTCACCGCCACCCACAGGTAATCTTCCTGATTCAGGATGTCCGGACCCCTGGTCCCAGTCGCCGATTTCGCCAACGATGCCTAGCAGTCTTTATAACATGGGTCAAATTCAGCACTATCCCTCTTATCTACCAACGACGCCCAGTTACCACCACGCGCAACCCTACGACCAGCAGTTCTATATGACGTCTCCGGGTATACAATCTCAGGGTTCAAACTTCCTTCCAACGGATGATTGTGCGCGAATTCAGCAACCCTTTGATTCTATAGGACTTACCTCCCTACGTAGTCACAGCGGTTCACCACCACTATCATCCAGAGGTACAATCGTACTTCAACCCTCCGGGTGGCATTGATAACCGTCCTCCGGTTGACTGTCAGTGGATCAATAGTCGTAAGTTTCTTCCTGCCTTTTCCAGGCACTCGCTGACTGCATCATTACGGTAGTGCCGTTCGTTCAGCATGGAAGCCTGGAGCCTCAACCTTCTACGACTTCCCCGTCCGTCACGAGGCAGCTGGCCACTGATGCCGTGTCCGATGCTGCTGAGAAGAGACGTGTCAATCCCCACAGGTTCTTTTGTCAATATTGCGACAGAGGTTTCACAGCGAGGCACAATTATACCCGTGGGTCGTAAACGCCGCTGAATTGCTAACACTGTCTCATTGATCTATCCCTTGACTTCAAGGTCACCTTGGGGCCCACAACGATGTGCGGCCGTTTGGTTGTGAATGCGGCTCAGCCTTCACGACTAAGTCAGACCTCAAGCGGCACCAGCTCAAGTCGAAAAAGCATGGGAATGCTCAAACCCACGCAACGGAATGTAGTCAGTAGATACCATCTCCTCATTCGTTGCTCTCTTTGGTATTCCCAAACCTGAGAGACTAGGTTCTCTTCAGTGATGTCATGTCTTCGAACTTTGTATTATGTGAATCTTGGCAGCACACCCCTAGGCAGATATTTCCGTTATCTAGGTCGAAATGCTGTATTATTGAGCTCTTCTGCGTACCGATCTTAAGTTTCGGGGTGGCATTCTGACAAGTGGATTGAGGGGTACATTAATTCGGGTAACAACTACCCTGTACCAAACTTTATAACTCGGAGATGGCTAAGTATATCTAGTGTAGAATGCCCTACCCCATTCCCTGTTCCGTAAGACAAGCAAGCCAGGCACGATTGGGACCGCTCATTCACCGAGTGTTGAAATTCCGAGTCGTATGGAGTACTTGATCATTAGCTCATTCTATGACTTGAGCCGCCGAAGAACATATGTCGCAGTTTACTAATCTCCAATGTCACAGGAGTGAACGTCTCCAGTGTCATTCGAAATTGATGAAGATATCAAAGGAGGCGAGGCTCATGGGCGGGCTTGTCGCCGAACGTGTCGCCAGTAGATGAGGATTCCATATCCTGTCCTTGGGATAGGCAAGAAGTTCCATGGACGACGTCATCCACGCATTGAGATGCCCTTCGATTATGGCCTTCACCGTGAGTATCGAGAGGACGGCACCATAAAATACGACTAAAGGAAAAGATGTTAGGTTGAATCACCATAATTGACAGGGCACGCGGAACGGAGTGGATATTCCATCAAGATATGTAGAGGCCACCTCGCGGGCGGTTCTGGAAGAAGAGATACGACGTACGGGCAGTACAGTTTCTGTAGGAATCCGCCCCAATGTCGCACGAGAGTCTCCAGCCACCTGGTCAATTCTTGAGATGATACCGGGCCAGTGCGAGTGCAACGGTGTGCCGATATGGACCTTACACGCGTTTGGGCCCAGTATTTTTGTCATGCCGGGTGTAAGCGCGGCAGTCACCAGCCACAGCACCAAGAGAATGGCTCGAGAAGAAGATAAGGGCCTGTCATGATCCGGATGAGTGTTGGTGGTACGTACAAAGCCAGATAGTCCGAGCACAACCGTCTACATAAAAGAATTCAGCGGCGAAGCTAACCTAGAAATGTACTAATTTCGGAATGGAAATCGCGTAAATGAGGAATATCAATGATGAGGTTGATCGGTGCACATACATAGCGGGGATGGACATGACGGTAAAGAGGGCGGTAGCGAGGCCTATGCAAGGGGTGGCCGACGCTGTCTCAGCCCCGGCCATGATAGTAATCATATTTACTTCCCCGATGAAGGTAAACCCGTTAACACGACCTACACCCGCCGTTAAATCAAATATATAACAACCTAGGAGGAAATGGTGTGCTGTAGCGAAGGTAATCATTGCCGGCTTTTCGAGTACAGCTTGAAACGGATGAACATGGATGGGCGGGATACACAGAACCTTTGGAACCTGCTCAAGAAACGGAGAATAAAACGATGGGAGGTTGACCCCGTTCCGTAGTGCATTATTTCTATAGTGTCCACCAACGCACGGTATCTTAGTCAGTTGGATGCGTCCGACTTCCACGTAGGATACGCTGGCGACGACGAGGGAGCAACCTGAAGTTCCTTTCATTGCTCGGGATATAGTTGAGATGGGGTTCCGTGCATGATTAATGCGTTGTTGATGGGCAGTGGTTGGATCCGACGTGAGCCGCCTTTAGAATTAATCAATCAGCACGACTCCCATAGCAAAAAACTGTGACTAGTCAGAAGGCTGTATATTGCGCTACGTGGTAGGTACGTTGAAAAGAGTGCAATTTGAGTACTCGGAGGAAGGAAAGTTGCTGGCCGATGCTAGCCAGAAAATAGGATATCCAAGACGAGCGTATCGAGGGCGGCTGTGTGAACTTTGAGCAGGACTACCGAAGGATACATCAGATTGGAAGCCGATCAACGCGCGAGGTCAAGGCGCATACGGGAGTCAGGTTAATGATTGCTCCTCGACAGTGAGAAGTCCCGTATACAGCGACAAAGCCTTGTTACATCGACTACAAGAGAGCTTGTCAAAGTAGAAGCAATGGGCATTTTACAGCCGGCGATGTCGCAGAGGATCATTGCCTCTCTCGACGAAAAAGATAGGCCGCCCGCCTGCCCTTCTTGCTTCCTCCACTTGCTCAATATGCACCGAAAGCCGACCGTAATCTCTTATCCTCGACGGGCTCCATATTCCCACCTGCGCCGCGCCCCAGAACGGTATAACGCTACAGCTCAGATGCTGCGAGAATACCTGGCACAGAGGGAGAGTAGACCGTCTGGACAGCTCCACTTTTGTCAATTTCGGGAGCCTCCTTGATAAAGCGGCTACGCCTAATGACGACACGAAGGGGGAGTAGAAGTACAGTGTGCGAAGAGCGTGGAAGGGGAGCTTGGTGAGAGCGGTGGTGAGCATTTGGCCATGCCTTGACGATGAGGGAATGGCGATGGTGAAGTTGGGCGGGGTAGCTGAAGATGAGGATGTCCACCCTTCGAGCTGCAGTCCCCCATCTTCGTCTATCTTCAGTATCTTGATTGCCCTACGGGCCGACACTCTCCTTCCGAGCACATTGAAAAACTGGGGAACCCGGCGGTTCGGGCTTCGGGGACTGGTGATTATTCGCATTGTGGTTGGTGCGCAGTTCGCCGTTCGTAAGAAACTCTCGTAGGATTCTATATCATCTTCTAGGAGCTCCAGATGCTTTAGCCTTGGTAAATAAACGGCGCCGTCGTGGATTACTTCGGGCGGTGGGTTGGGTAAGCAATGTGTCAGGGACAGCACTTCGAGGGCCTGCATGTTTTGGAAGACGTCGAGCATCAGGGTGTAGGATAGACGCGGCTGATAACCCAGCTTCAATGTGGATAGCTTAGGACCTTGTAGCAGCGGCGATCTCCACGAGATCGTGCAGAATTCGAGTTCGATATACCGCAGTGGAGGTAGGGGCTTGCCGCCGAATATGCTTTCGGGGATCAAATATGTCGTGGGGTAAGACGGTTTGACTCTGAAATATTCGAGAACAGGCGCGTCTCCAAGCTCGGAGAGATGGTCAAAGAATAAAGCAAGATCGTGGGCGTGAATATGTATGTCGAGAAATGCGGTACGATGGATTTGTAGGCAGAAATCTTTCACGGCTTCGTGGTACTCTTGTCTTTCTCTCGGTGATCTCCAGAAGGGATTCAAGCCGATACGAAGAGGAGTGTTCGACTCGGAGGATAAGTTCCATGCACGACGGAGAGTGGATGGGGTTGGGTGGCCATTGATGATCGTCCACAATGAAGGCGTGCTAATCACGATCGCATGCCATGCCAGGCAAACCCGAGCGAGGGAGAGCGTCCTGTGTAGAACTGGAGTGGATTGCCACAATGTGTCCCACTCACTCAGCCTGGGACACACGGCATATTCGAAGATGTCAGTCAAGAGTTCGCGAGGAAGGGTGTTGATCTTGCACATGGGCGTGACAGCCGTGACGCCGAGGTTATTGATGGGTGCAGACGGAAAGATGCTATACTTATACGAATTCTTGGGTCCTTCGCAGCGCCAAATGTTAGAGGGCATGGGAAGAAAGTCGAGCCGAAGAGCTCGGAGTATGGGCAAGCCTCACGATCATAACGCTTCTTGTCGGAGATTCGCCCCGACTGGACACAGTAAGACTTCAGAACATGGGCTCGACAAAGGCATTCGCTGGAAGTTTGACATTCTTGGGCTAGTCGTTGTTCGTCGCTGTGCACCCAGGGTTTGCGGCGTCTTCGAGACGATGGACTAGCCGTCGTGGATCAAGACTGGGCAAGATGAAGGAATACGAGTACATTGAACAGCGCGTCTTTGGGTAGCCGTGTACGACTCCAAGGGAAACCTCCACCAGCTAGTTTGTAGTAGTACAAACATGCCATGGCGAACTTCCACAAGAGACGCGAAGTTTGGTGGGATTTTGAAGACTGAATGAAGGCATCTACGAGACGAAGCAAGCCCAAGATCAAGTCGCTGGTCGTCAAGGCAAAAAGATTTGACGAGAGCGAGATTCGAACTCGCGCCCCCGAAGAGACCAGATGGGGTTGCTCACCTAATGAGCTGGTCTACCTTAGTCTGGCGCCTTGGACCGCTCGGCCATCTCGCCGATGAAAATATTTCCCACAGTGATCATGTGCGGTGTTGGTGGACCACTGTCGGCTAGCTCCGATTACCGTAGAGAACCTGTTAGGTGGAGTTCACACAGCGTGCAGGATAACATATTGTTGCTAACATTACATATCCAATATGTGGAACGAGGACCTGTTAGTTCAATGGAGTTCAATGATTCCAGCCCATCCCTCACTAAGAAGGACAGGTCGCGCAATCAAATGGATACGATTGTTGAAAACATGGACCGAGCCTCTGCATTCTCTACGGCGAGGAGAACTTCCAAGCAGATATCGGTCTCACCTATTTCTCTACAGGCAACCCGGACCTCAAGGCCCGTCAACGCCTCGATTTCTTCATCCGTTACTTGGACTCGGAACGAGCTACCCATTTCTTCGTGAATGGGTCACCAAGACTTTTGTACCAGCGTTATAAACCTTGCTGCCACGGAGAAGCTGGGAAAATGAATTTCTCATGTTCATCAATAAGACGGTCGCAATAAGGGTATCAGCGCTTTGGCGCCCACCCCTATCTTCCCTTCCGGCCCGTACTGGCCGGACCATTCGAACCACTGCTACAGTAGCTTTGATATGTGTATGTATACTCGACTGTACATTGCGCACCACAAACTAACAAACCAAAGACCACCACGCGCGCATGCCGACTGACGGCGATTTCCGCACACTGTCTCTACTGTCCGACTTTTGGGTATCGTATCCGTACCTACGGCAAAGCTGCGGCCAACAATCAGCCTTCGAACGGCGGCCGACCATAAGGACGTCTAGCTCGCTATACTCACCATATGGCAACTATTCAAACGTTCGCGGCTCAGCACTCCTGCCGGCTATCTTTGGGGTACACGGATGGTCCGAGCGTCGAGGACGACGTTCTTGAGGTGCCAGGACGATCCGAAACGAACATCTAGGATTCCTCGAAGGCCATCAATCTCGAGACTCGCACAGTACATTCCTTCATGCCCCTCAATACCGCTTGCAAATTTGTGTATCGTCATTGATACCCTACGTTCAATTGGCTTGGCCAGAGAGATCAAATTTACTGCTGAACTATGGGCGACACAGAGGTAGAGCTACGATGCAGCGAAATGACGGTACTTCTTCCTGCTGGGAATCGGGGTCAATCCACCGTTTTAGCGGACAGAAAACCCTACCGCCGTGTGGTCGCCCGCTCGCTTCATCCATGGTAGTACGTACTATAGGCGTATTGTTCGGCCTTGCCTTGAAGGACCCGAGTACACCAAGCTATCATTGCTACGAGCCCATGAACGCCTTCTATCAATATTGATACTGGTGATGAATGGACGCCCTCAAGTTCATAGGATCGGGTCAACTAATCAATCCAACTTACACAATCAACCAGAACCCGATCTTGACCCGATCATCGCGGCGGGGCTACCAAATGAGCACAGACCATGGTAAGTCTTGTTCAACTTGCGTGCTACGACTGTGGATTTGACAGCATGTCGAGGGCTCATGTGGTTTGCCGGGGCCGGCTACTGGATTGAGTAGAGCACGCGAAATTCGAAGGCTATTTTTCCGTCAACGTCGGTCTCGCTTGGTGTGCCGGATTGATGCCGGATCCGAATATGTCGCCTAAATCAATGACGACCGGCGGCTTGTCATATCAGACTCGGACTGAGCTTTCTACGAGGTGACTAGCTCTTTCCTTGAAGTTAGGATGTAATCGCCGAGGGCTAATTGCTCGTCCAGGGTACATACACACAATGCCAGGATGTACTGAACCAGCGAGGATCACGATCCAGGTAACACTTTAGTGTGCTTCAGCCGCAAGCGTTCAATACAGACGCCAAGTGATGGTCAGATATTGATGTCGCATTTCTCGATCGCGACGCATTGCCAAGTTGGAACCCACTTCGTGCCGCTTCAATTGCAAGTAGCGATGTATAAGAACCGTCGCTACAATTTGAACCTTGCAGGTTCCTCGAAATTACCCCGCGATGTCGACGACTCCCTTTTCAACTTCCTCCGTCGACGAGGCAACTCAGAGTGCATTGAGCCGTAGTAGAAGCTCCAGCACGGAAGGTGAAAGTAGACTTGGTGAAAACGAGGGGGCGTCGAAGGAAAAGACCTCGTCCTCCCCCTCATCTTCCGATATCGAAACCCTCGCCGGCATCACTGACGACCACGCCCCGCTTTCTAAACTTCGAAAGATCATCATTCTGGGCGTCTTCTGTTCTGCGCAGTTCTTTGACCTCTTCAATGCGAACGCCGTCATCGTCTCATTACCATCGGTCAGTATCTCAAATCCGTCCACACTCCACGACTAATGCATTCTGTAGCTCGGAGCGGATCTCAACTTCACGCCAGGAGCCCTGCAATGGATCCTCTCAGCCTACACCCTCACTTTCGCCTCCTTCATGTTGATATCCGGCACGCTTTCCGATATATATCACCCGAAACCGATATTCTGTCTGGGCTTCGCTTTCTTGGGGCTATTCAGCATCCCCGTAGCTGCGAGCGTCCACCCAATTATGGCCATCGTGTTTCGAGCATTGCAAGGAATAGGTACGTGTTATATGATTCTCTTTGCGTCGCTTGCTACATGTCCTTAATGCCCTACTCGTGTTTCTGATGCTGCGCTTTGATTGATAGGCGCGGCTATGAACGTCCCCTCGGCGATCGCAATGATACGAATAACATTTACAGATCCCATCGAACGCAGCGGCGCCTACGCAGCGTACGCTATCGCTGGAACAGTGGGCAACGTCGCAGGGTTTGTCATAGGTGGCGTCCTCACCGCACGTACTTCTTGGCGCTGGGGTGCGTGTACTCATTAATTTAAATGCCTCAGATACGCCGAGGAGAACTCATACTCACTGCGTAATTTTAATCTTGGACAGTGCATTACCTGGTAGCCATTCTCGTCATTCCCATGGCTATTGCGGGTTGGTTCCTGTTGCCTCCGCACAAGGCTCCACCAAAATCTGAGCGCCGGTCGATCGACATACCGGGGGTGCTGACGCTCACTGCGGGCCTCATACTCTTCGTGTATGCCATCTCCGATGGCGCGGAAGTCGGTGCGTGTCTACCGATATACACAGCATGGCCATTATTCATGTCAAGCCTGCGCATTCTGATATCTAGGTTGGGGCTCACCACAAGTTATAACAACGCTTGTTCTCTCTGTATTCGTCGTCGGTGCATTCTTCGGCATCGAGCAATACGTCTCGAACCCGGCCCTCCCGCCAAAGACGTGGACGAACAAGAACTTCATTCCGCTCTTTTTCTACGCGTGGAGCCCGTACTGGTGGTGCCTCAGCTGCGAGCTCCAGCTCGTCAGCGTGTTCATGGTGCGTACACTCACCACCTTTTCCTCTCCTTCCACTCCCATCCAAATTCCCATTACTACTTAACCAACCGCTCATGCACTCCGCAGAACCTCTGGGGCGACTCTGCCCTCATCGCTGCCGTCCGCTGCATCCCAATGGGCGTCGCTGGCGGCATCGCTTCCTACCTATCCGGGCGATTCGTCCCCAGACTGCCGCCCAACTACATCCTCGTCGGTAGCCAAGTCCTCATGGCCGTCGGCTCCGTCCTCTTCGCGCTCGCAGACACCCGAGATAAGTACTGGCCGTACGTTTTCCCTGGTATGATCGTCGGCATGCTGGGGCTGGCAGCCGGATATGTTGCGTGTACAGCGGTGGTCATGGGCGGCGCGAGGAAGGGGGAGGAGGGCGTCGTGGGCGCGGTGATGTACACGGCGTACCAGGTTGGGTCGACGCTCGGTTTTGCTAGTGAGCACTTCTGCGTTCTCTTGTCGTTGCGTTTGCGCGGGGAAAGTGTGGCTGACTGATCATGATGTAGTTGTGACTTCAATTACAGAGGGCGTCAACTCTGGACGTGCGGACGACACGATGTCACGGTTCGAGGGGTATGCGGCGTCGTTCTGGTCGATGGTCGCGCTACCTGGGGTCATGATAGTCGTCGCTTTGTTCGTCAGACCATGATGCGTTGAGACGTTGGCGGATATGCGCACCAGACCGCCACTGGACACTGCTAGCCTTAACTCAATTTGGACTGATAAATCAGTACTGCGAAATAGAATATGGATTTTGGAGTTGGTATCGTTCGGGCGGATTGGACTAGTAACGCCATTGTTTATGAGTGGCCTCGTGTGACGGGCGGATGAGGTGAGGATTGTTGATTGGGATGGAGACTAAATGCCTACGAACCTGGAAGGCGATGGCAGTGAGACGGCGACGAGCAGAGTGATGGGAGCGACATACCGAGGATGTGTGCCAGCTCGATCTCTCCTCCAACGTTCCCAGCACTTTCGACGTCTTCTAAGGCTGTGGTACGACGTCATCGGGGAATCAGGCCTACTTCAGAATGCGACGAAGCTGGCCTGCGCGAATGCGACGGCGTTGCGACGGGCCGAGTTCATAGGCCAAATGATATACTCGACCCTTCGCCGGATGGCTGGATCTCCCGCATTGGGGACATCTATCGGCTGAACAAGGGAGGAGAAGGTCACCGTATTAGCCTTTGTGGAGGCAACGCGGTCGAGCGAATGCGTAAGTGGTGGAAGTAAAGGCCTAGAGATGGGTTAGCTCGAGGTGCGCTGACAAACGACTATGTAGTACCCACCAGTATTCGCAAATAATATTTGGGTTCCTTCCACCATCCGGGACACTATTTCAGTGCAGAACGGCGTTAGAGAGCGGGCGCGTTACGTCGTAAGCCTGGAGTATGCTTGCAGCTTCGTACCTATATCGACATTTGACAATTGCAAGACTCCGACCTCACCGCACGCATCCAAAGTTCGGAATGCTATACCGACAGCTGGGACGTTGGTATACATTTATGGATTAAGCTAATGGCTAAGTCTACATACTGCTGAAAAAGAAGTACCGTTGTTAGGACATTGCCAGGGACCATAACCATAGATAGAACCTACGAAATACTCACAAACCGCATTACGTTCGAAGGTCTTTTTGTTTTTACAGGGTGTCCGCTATCCAGGAACATCACTTTCAAGTTGGAAGGGACCAATGCAACAAGACCATGATGGTTGCAGTTTTCTCTAGCGCCCACTGCCTGTTCTGAAGCTTGGTTGAAGCTCCTCCAATCTCATGAATATGAACGCAACTCAAACCGGGCTTTGTGTGCGTCTCTGAACTTCTGCTTCTTACTGAATTTGATCGCCCTCCGAGCTCCGCCATACTTCACTGGCAAGTTTCCAGCTTGCTAGGCTGAACAGGACATTGCCGCCTACAAGGATCCGCCAAATAGACCTCTGAATCGTAATTCCTGAAATAGCCAGGTACAGTAAATCTTTCTCTCTTAATCTCCTTCTGATGGAAGCATGCGAAGACGCTATAGGTTTGGCACAATGGCGCGGCGCCTACGCGATAGAACATAGAGGGTGTCGACGTTACGATTCTCACTAAGGAGACACCACTGGTATGTAGTATTCGTGCATCCGGTTCATAAGAGGGCGTACAACGGCAGGAATATATGCAAGGAATCATGTTACGTCCATCAAGGACTGTAGCTCGTCAATGTATGCCTGCAGCATCCACTCGTCGTGCGCTTTTCTGATTTTCCCTCCCCCTTCAACGCCGGCCGCCCATTCGATGCCGTTTGTATTGAGATCAGTCGGATAAAAAACGGCGCCTTCCTTCCCACACCAGTCAAAGTCAATCAGGTACGGATGTCCACTTCTGTCGATGATGATATTGGCGCTGCGCAAGTCGCCAAAGACATACGCATTATCATGTAGTGTTTTCATCGCGTTCTTCATCGCGTCGACGACTTTGTCCTTATCAGCTGCCGACGGTTTACGCGACTCTTCGATGTACTCCGTGACGACGCAGAATTTCCCGACGCTCGGCTCGAACGTACAGTACAGCAGCTTCGGCGCTCCGCCCACGGCTTGCACAAGCTCGTGTGCTTCTCGGCAGTAGCGCGATGTGAACTTGACGACACACAGCAAACTCGCTCCATCGTCGGACTTTGCCTGCGCGAGAAAGATGGCGCGATGGCTCCGACTGTCGAAGAAACGTTCTTGGTAAGTCAGCGTAAAATCGCGCGAGTCCAGGGCGCGGAAGGCGGTAAAATGCGGCGCAGGCACAACGGTATGATCGCTTCTTGTTGAGGACAGCTTTTCGTACTCCTCGCTGAGCTTATCCAGACACCAGCGGAGCGTCCTGAACAAGTGGGCGATTTTGTAGATGTGCTTTTCGCGTTCGCTGACGAAGCCCTCGGGGGGGATCGAGGAGGAGGAATCTGCCACGACGCAGATCATGTCTGTGAGCCGCTGAGAGATGACCCCGTTAACGTAAATCGCGCCAGAGACCGTGATGAATGGACCGGCTATTCCCAAGAGGAACGAGGGCATACACGAGATCCTTCGGAGCTCAGCTAGCTGCTCTAAATGTGAGTGGCAAGAACAGCGGAAATGGGAAGTGGAACATACCTCTGGTTGGGTACTCATGAGGACATACCCCTTCGCCGCCTGTTCTACGGGGTCCACGTTACCCAGGCCTATCCCGTTATTCAGTTCTTCAAGGCAGACAAGCATGGCATCGCGACCTTGGTTTCCTAACGAAAGGAGGCCACACCTGGCTCTCCTGTGACCGTCCAGCCTCATGGTGGTTTTCCAGCATACGATGGTCGTTTCGTCGAAGCTGCCGCCCAAGAAGTGCACCACGAAGGGACGCAGAGCGCGATGACGTTCCCCTTCATCGCTAAAGTATCGTGCACTTGTGTCGACAAACAAAAGCGCCATCTGGAGGTCTGAGGGAGGTATTTCGCCCACAGCGGGGAGCTGGTTCAGTTTGTGCTTGAATTCGGAGAATATGGGGTGGTAGATCGTGATGCTGGGCCCGATGAGGTTTGCGGGACGGCCATCGTAGACGGCTTCGGGTACATTTTCATGCTCCGTCATCATCAACTGCTCGTTTTTGGCACTTGTTGAAGGAGATTTCATGTGCACCTGAATAGCGGCAGCAACGGAAGGACGGTCCGCTCCTAGAGTTAATAGTCAGTATGATTAACTTAGGGAAGATATGGAGTCAACATACTAATGGCATACCTCCGGGTTCCATCTGGTTCCTCTGGGATAGTATGAAGGCTTGGTTGTTCGTGTGCGACTATGTGTATTATATCAGAGAGCGAGAAATGAGATGAGAATAGAGACTGACCACAGAAAACGAGCAAACGAACTGAATTCTCAGGGTAATTGTAGAATTTCTTAATGAAAGACAGCGGGGCGCTGGTGGCATATCCGGAGCACGCTTTACGAACCTCCCGCCAGTCCAACTTGAGATCTCGCAACTTACGAGGGTTGTTCTCCGGGGGAAAGGGAGGTTCTGAGAAATCTATCTATGGCGAGATTGGTGTAGGAAAAGACGCAGAGTGAAAACTTTTACGAGGAGGAGACCGCCTTTTACAGCGCGGTGAGAACGTTCTATATCCTCAATTAACGAGCTAGCAGGGGAATCTTGATCATAAGCTGCACTGAACAGGTCTAAGAAGGCACCAGTAGCATCATCAGCTACAATGCAGCGGTAGAGTTCCATGAAGGACCAGTCTATCACGTGCCAGGCCGCTCTTGAACACCAGTTGAACTCAGCCTTAAGTCTTCGTAGTTACCCAACAAAGTGCAAACAATCGCATCAGCACCGCCGAACGACATTTCAACAGGCGTCTTAGCTCAGCTGGGAGAGCAGCAGACTGAAGATCTGAAGGTCCCGTGTTCAAGCCACGGAGATGCCATCTATTTTCATCTTCAAATGTTTTAGCACTAACTATGAAGATTACCGCGCAGGAGATTGAACTGTATTGCTGGCTATTCGCGTCTAATGTACAGTAAAAGTGGAAGGTGCTATGATGCGGAGGCATCGTGTTCCCATGTCTGGCACCACTCGATTTCTTCTTCACATCGCCGTTGCACTAATCTGGGCTTCTCTTCGCCCCGGTAATACCGTTCGAACAACCCTCCCTTCCTCCTCACCCTCACCTCAATAAACTCTAGCCCCAATACACTCTCGAACGTCTGTGCAACACCCTCCCTCGAATGCACTGCTACGTCCGCGGAAAACCGAATCCCTCTGAGTCGAGGGAGGGACACAAGGAACCGACGAACGCAAGGATCTTGGAGGAAGGCACCGAGGTCGACCCATTCTGAGCGGAGCTCCCAGTACTCTAAATTCGGGAGGGGGGTAGTGGCCATAGCGGAAGGGGAGCCTGCAGATGCCGTTGAAGAGAGATGCGGCGTCCGCGATGTCGAGAGGACGCGGAGGTTTGAGAGGGGACCTGGGGGTGGGGAGTCGATGAGTGTGAGTGTGTCCAGGCGTAAAGCGGTGCTCGAGGAGAGCTTGAGGTGGGTGAGGTTGGGGGTCTTCCCGGCATCAAGGAAGAAATCGAGCGCCGACGTCTCCAAGATACGCAGGGAAGAAGAGGCTACTAGCGTCGGGTGGACCGCGGCGACGGCACCATCACTATCACTATCGGTGCTCCCGAGGGCTTCCTCAATGACGCTCCCGATTTCCAGGTGTTCGAGCTTGGTTTGCGATGCAAGGAAGCCGTGTACCATCTTCGAGGCGTGCGAAGGGTGCATGGCGCCGTTGAAGATGAGACGCGTCAGCTGGAAAGGCGGGGCAACAGTGATTCTGGAGGACGCGAAAGGCGACCACCTGACGGCGCTCCCGAGATGGGTGAAGTGGAATGACTGGAGATGGGGTAGCTTGGTCAGGATGAGGTCGAGCTGTGCGTATTCGGTGTGCGGAATGCATGGGATGTCGGAGCCATCGATGAAGAGGCGCTTGACCGCAGAGCGCCGGCGGGTCCGGTGAGGCCTCAGAGACTCAGAAGACGGCGGGCCGCTGAGCGACTCCGCAAAGCAAGCGAGTATTGTACGTCTTGATCCAGAATAGCTGGAGAGGCGGGCGGGCTTCAAGGTGACGTCGGCGTACAAAATCGACTCGGACAACTGGGAGAAATGATGCGAGACGAGGAGAAGATTCAGCAGTGTTGGCCGGTCATCGTGGAGTTGTTCGAAGATCTGGAGGAGCAGTTCGACTGGGAGCATTGTGGGGTAGTATACGTTTGACCAGGAGACTCACTCAGCCAGACGCTATTTAAGCAGAATGTGAGTGGCGATTGTGGTCAACGTCGAAGGAGATGGCCCATGTAGAGGTCGTGGCTTGTGGCGTCTGTGGATCAAAGGTGGTTGGCCATCAATGTATTCATCGTCGACGGCCTCTACGTTATGATGAATTGGGCCTGTGTAGCTTCAGTTTCTTCCTCCTTATGGAGAAGCGCTTGAGGCTTGATGATGAAATGTGGGCCTGCAAAGATGAGGTCGAGTAACTTGTCCAGAGGGCCATAGTATCAGTTCTCGTAGTGCGGAGGATATTTGTGGCAATGGCCCGTAACCGAATACGAATACGTTGTAACACTGTTGGATCCTCATTACGTTGCCAGTGCAAATCCTCTGGCGCTATCATAAATAAGGATCCTCGGGACGCGTCGGTAGTGCGCTCCCTCCGAAGTGCCAATAGCCGAATTCAATGCCATATAAGTGCTACAAATCTAGTTATCAGCACGTACTAGCGAAACGTGCAGCCGCACTCTTGAGTTACTCAAAAGACTCGGAGAACGTTGAGCAATGCTGGCACGCGACTTGTCCGACATCGCCGGTCTTCCCCAAGGCCTCTTGTTGTACTTGCCTTAGCTCGGAACAAGGACGAGACAGATTCTGGGTCGAAGGCGTTCCAGCAGATCGCCGTGCGAGGCTATGCTTGCGCAGAATCCCCAGATACGGAGTAGGCATTGTGGAATGGGAAGAAATACATACCGGCGCGTCGTATATAATTTGCTTTGCGACGCTGATAGCATCGAGGAGGCGGGTGTCCATGGCTTGTGTCGTCCAAGGTGGCCAAGTAATGCCAGTTGCCACATCGTTAACCAGTCCGTCTGGCTGATAAGAAAAGCATAGTAATTGGAGCAACTCAAATGTAGAACATACGGCAGTAGCACGGCGATTCGTAGCATGGAAGACGAATATACTCATGGCGCTCGTCAACAGCTCGGTGAACAGCAGCCGCTTACGCTGGGATCATCTGAATATCAACTTCCTGGCAACTTGGGAGCGAATAGTGGGCGTGGTTGGCGATGGGAGACCATACGAGGTCGTTCCGCCCCCCGGCGGTCGTGTTGGAACAGAGGGACCACAGCGACTGCCCTCCCACAGATAGAATGTCCGGGCCCCCTGCAGGATTAATCTACTCCCGCGTATCAGTCAATCGCCATACCAAGAAAGGCGCACGAAGACGAACCGCCGAACAGTACCCCGCGAATGGCGTGGGCGGGTTCCGGATGGACACGAACAAGGGCGATTCCCCGGCGACCAGAGCTACTGACACGGGCGCGGGGAACGGGGCGGAGCCGACGGGGAATATCGCGCCGCTCTGCAGGTTGTAGAAGAGCCAGCCGCCTGTGCCGCCGCCCGCCGAGAAGATGCCCCAGCTGAGGCCGGGGATTGTGGCGACGTTGATCATGCCGAGGGCGGCCGAGGGGGGTCCTGATGCAGGGGGATCCCTGAATACTGCGACAGGATTGAAGCGGGGGATGTTCGACGATAGGCATGTGAGTGCCGAGCGACGAGATACCTGCGAAAGCAGCGGGTGTGAGTAAAGTCCATGTTGGTTGAGTGCGATATGGTACGCTTACATTGGGAGATGCGGTGTTGAGTTCGACAAGGAGAACTAGAAGAGCAAAGACAATTGCTTTGAAGGTGATCATTGCGGCCTCGGTGTGCTGCCTTGCGCCATGCACAACAGGGCATTAAATAATGCGCCTCCCTCCGCGATTCTCAGCAATCACAGGCCATCAGCACGGCCAGAACCATGCTTGCCCGCCTTTCATCCATGACAAAAGTCGGCTGTCGAAGAAGTCGAGGAACCGTCAAGGAACAGGCGTTTGGGGCGGGCGGAAGGCGGCTGTATATGCTCGACACATCCCCGAATGTTTTCCTCCGGGATGGGGGTGGACAAGGGATGCCGTTCAAGCTCAAGGCGCGCGCTGTATGTGATGCAATGAGGTACGATTCCGAGGGTCCCAAAGCGGAGGGGCCGTTTTCGTTGTTGCAACTTGCAATGAAAGACCAGCATCACGACAGCGCGGTAAACTTCATATAAAGATGCTGAGTTTGATATGAATCTGAGCCGTCACCGAAGGACAGCTGGGTGGGAGGCCTGCGTGCGACAGGACGTGTTATGATCGTATCACGGCTGGAAGGAATCGCGGTCGTACACTCTCGGTGATACGGAAGCACACTGATTGTCAGCCCGACTGCGATTAGGGTGACATGGAATTAGCACATGTCGGTGATAAAAAGTTGTTCATCAGCTCGTACCTCATCTACCACGATTGTCTCTGCCAAACGCGGCCCAAACTATTCCACACATGATGAATGATCTACGGGCTATCTTTGGAATCTTCCAAAGGGATGTGCATTGTGTCGTCGAGACCAAGTCTATGGACGCATAAGTTTGGATTGAACGAGAAAAAAAAGAAGCAGCACTCAAGTACTCACGATCCACCACGGGATGGGCCTCCGCGAACCTGACGTAGCGTTCTGTCATACCCGTCACCCCCTCCGTGGCGCCTCTCACTTGGTTCGCATGGCAGACACTTGTGTCGTTCTATAGCTTTCACCCCGAAATATGCATATACGACCCAGGTATGGATCCGAGTGCGCCACGCTCCACATAGATCTAATGCAACCCGAAGAAAGAAACGCGAGAGGGTAGGTTGTGTCTCTGAGTTTTCGAAGTCAAAGACACGAGAAAGGAGAGTGGTCAAGGGGCGGCAAGGTCCTCTAGAGTCAAGATCTTTATTATGTGGAGGTTATTGACTTGAAGTAAGGAAGAAGTGATCGATTGATCCGTTACTGACTGTGAGAACTCCTCCGTCGATAAATATGGCGTTTCGACCAGTTTCTCCACATCCACTCACTACTATCACTCAGACGGATTTGCAAAATTTCGGACATTTCGACGTTGTGCTCCAGATTGAATGCCCCGACGATTCCCGGCACGCTACGAGAGGTTGTCGCGCATCTTGTCTAAAGCCCTATAAACTTTTTGAGTCAATCCCTTGCAGAGTAGTAGAGCAATAACGATGCCGGTACGACGAGTACCCAAAAACATAGATTTGCAAACTTTTCGTCACAGTGTGTCACGCGTAATTCAGACTCCGTTGCCGAGCCGTGCATGCCGTCATGAGTTCGGCAGCGCGGCAGCGATCAAACCTTCGTAGATCTGCAAACCGCAGAGTACGCAAAGATCAACGTGGTGTCGGACACACGGCCACGAAGACTAAGGTATGTATTTAATATGTACTAGTAAATGACTATGTACTAATAAAATCAGATATTTACGGTATAACTAGAAGTTGCCAATGGATTAAAAGTAGGTGGGTGGATAATGTAAGGGAGTCTTGGATGAACATCGTGAACGGTGAGGTATGAATTATGCACATCATTTCCTTGATACTGAATATTATGACCGTTGATATTGTAAAGTGCGAGAGTGGGATGTAAGGCAAAGGGAGCTAGTCGAAGCGGCTGAGGGGTTAAGGGCGGAGGATTGGGCTCGAAGCTAGGAGGTGCGGGATTGGGTTCCGAAGCTCGAGGTCGTCCGCGGTTAAATAAACCATGGAAGCGTTGATCGACCCGAAGGTGAGGATGGTCATCAAAATGATCCTGGATTCGCTTGAGCAACACTTCTTTGGTTCCCTCCTTTGACAGCTTGAGAGCGTGTGCAACATCCTTCAAATCAGATTTATTCTTCGACGAGAGGGAGCCGTAAAAGGGTTCGTTTGGATCTCGGGACACACGGTGTTGTTCTTCCTCGTTCTCCTTTGCTGCGCGAGCCTCCCGAGCTGCATCCTTCGCCTGCTGCTTCTCTCTCTGCTCTGCTTCCTTCTGCCTCGCGAGTTCTATGCCTTTCTGGGATGTCAACACCCTTGTAAGGGGACACTCCCATTTTCTCCTATTCCCCCTGTCCCGCCCCCTTCCTCCTCGTTCCTTTCCCCTTTCCTTCATCCCCTTTCCTTTCCTTTTGTCCCCTTACCTTTCCGCTTCCCTTCTGTTCACTCCCTTCGCATCCGAGCCCCGTCCGGTGACTCCGAAGTCTTCCCGCACTTCGGACTCGCCTCGGACTCGTAGATACACTTCGGGGCTCGTCCGGGCTACCTCTATCCTCCTTTCCCACTTCATTACTCCTTGTCCCCACTTCCCCAGGTCGCTGGCACGACTCCTGTACATTCCCCTTCCACTTCATTATCACATGCCCCCTCGTACCTTGTGATATTTGTTCGTACCTGTGGCTGGTGTACTGTACAGTTACCCTTCATTCCTCCCACGCTACTACAGTATATACTTCGCTTCCTAGCATGGAGAATCCCCATCCTGTTCTCTTTGGATTCTCCCTCTGCTAGGTGAGCAGCTCTCTCATGTATTGTAGTTAGTCTTATTCATTTCTTTGGATTCTCCCTCTGCTAGGCTTGCACTGTGCAGCTATCTTGAGGTTGCCCTTACAACCCTCGCATCCGCGTTGAGTTTCTGTCTCTTGGTTGCGCGGTTGTCCTTCAAGTTCTCTTTTCGTTTTAGCCGTTGTATCTCCATTTCAGCCATTGCACAGTGCGCCGACATTGCTTCAATCTGGAGGATGGCCTGCGTGTAGTGATTTGCCAGCTCGTTGTACCGATGTCGAGGGATGGCGCCTCGGAGAGAATGGCTCATTGGTGGCAATTGATAGAATGTCGGTGGCGGAAGCGGGGGGAATGTCAAGACTTGAGATGGTATGCTGGCAGCTGTTGGTGCTGTCAATCGGGACAGTGTTGATCGCGCGGCTGGATTTGGCGGCATGGATCGTATTGATGGCTCTGCAGTAGGTTCCTGCTGCAATAACTCGCCTTGTCTGTAAGGGGACACTCCTATTTTCTCTCCTTTCCTTCATTCCATGGACTCTTACCTACATTCCCTTCATTCCCCTTCGTTCCTTTTTGCTCCCTTTCCTTTCCACTTCCTTTCCACCCACTCCTTTCGCATCCGAGCCGTGTCCGGTGACTCCGGAGTCTTCCCGCACTTCGGACACTTCGGACTCGCTCGGACTCGTCTATACTCCTCGGGGCTCGTCCGGGTTACCTCTATCCTTTCCCCCCACTTCATTACTCTTCGCCCTTACTTCCCCAAGTCGCTGGCATGACTTCTGTGCATTTACCCTCCACTTCATTATCACATGTTTCCTTGTACCTTGTGATATCTGTTCGGACTTGTGGCTGGTGTACTGTACAGTTATCCTGCATTCCTCTCACGCTACTACAGTATATACTTCGCTTCCTAGCATGGAGAATCCCCATCCTGTTCTCTTTGGATTCTCCCTCTGCTAGGTGAGCAGCCCTCTCATGTACTGTAGTTAGTCTTATTCATTATCTTTGGATTCTCCCTCTGCTGGGCTTGCACTGTGCGGCCATCTTGAGGTTGCCCTTACATTGTCCATCCTCACATGCATCCAAGCAGCTTTCGTCGGACGAGCTATCGTCTTCTTCTGCATGCGGCATGGGACTATTTGAATCCTGAGGATCACAGGGATAACTGCGAGGAACTGGCCGAGCTGAATATGAGGTCGCAATACTTGGTGCATAGTCAGCGTCAGTGAAGATATCTGGGTTGAGGGGACAAAGGCCACTCTTTCTCCATGCGGTGAGAATTGTCCCTTCTGTGAATGTCTTTTCCCGAATGGCCATGTACTCATGAACAAAATCCTCGCGGGGCATTTCCGATCCTGTCTCCTTAACGATCTGTACACACCGATCAAGCCATGCTCGCGCGAACGGACCAAAGACACCAACATCAAGGGGCTGAAGCTTATGTGTAGTATGCGGAGGTAGTGAGAGAATAATGATATTATGCTGACGAGCTAGAAGCAGCATTTGAAGCTTCTCGTGAGATTGGTGGCCGTCAAGAATAAGAAGAATGGGTCGCCCTGATGTATTTCTTTTCGTCGCTTGGGGGATGAAGCATTCTTCGAACCATTTGAGACAAATAAAGTCATTTGTCCACCCGTTCTCCGATGTTGCGATACTAGATAAGTGACCGTCATTAATCTATAGTTCTTGTTAAATGTAGGGACTTACACGATGTCTTTATCGTAGGTGAACCATCGTTGGCAGAAGATACTATTACCAGCGAAGATAAACCCAGGCAAGATACATGATCCATCAGCGCATACACAGTCAATGATTGATATGAGCTCGAGACAATCACTTCGCTTCTGATACACCGTCCGAAGAATACACTGACAAAAGTATTTCTTCGGTGAGCATCTACGACCACCTCCCCTTTGACAGCCCTTCTCATCCATATTGTAAATATTCTCCCAGGGTATCTGATATCTCTCAATGATCTTCCTGACTTCTTCAAAGTATTTCTCCAGTCGGGCGATTGAAAGCCTGTGCGCGCTTCGGATCCAAGCCAGATGGTCTGCTAAGCTTGATGTCGGGGTGTCGCCTGAGGAAGAGGGGAATCCAACTTGCGCTAGGCTGCCGGCCGCAGATTTTCCCTGCCATGACGAGGATTTCTTGTCGTCCAACGGGGTCCCCACATTCCGCAAATAGGTTAATCCAATCAATAAGGACCTGTTCTTGCGCGTCAGAAAGAAGTTGCTGGTGACCATGTGAGCCCCTGTATGTGTGTGATTGACCAAGGTGACGTCGGCGAAGGGTGTCGTAAGAAATGTGCTTTCCATGGGGGAGCTTCTTGAGATCATTGTAGACTTCAGTGTAATTGAGCTTCTGGCCCGCAGCAGCCATAGCCGCAAGTCGTCGACAACCTTCCGCGTACAAGTCTTCCATCTTGGACGTGTCTTGTGATCCATCTCGCTTGCGGCTAGCGGGCATGCAGCGCGTCGACTTGCAATACTGGCGCGTCTTTCTCAGGCCAATCAGAGACGCGTGAAGCACCACATATCGGAGTCTGAACTTGACTTGCAAACAGGGGCTCCCTTGTCACGCAAGATATTGTTGATTTTCCTGTACATGAACTAGCAATTGAATGGACAAGCGGTGAACGTATATGAGTCTCATACTAATATGCTACCAACAAAAAAAATCCTGAGCCGGCAGGACCTGTGGAGCCTTCATGGCATTCAAGTAAATCCTGAAATGCCAATTTGCACGTCACTTTTGGCATGCGGAAACTACCTTGTAGCCCCCCAATTCTCCCCAAACTTTTATAGTAGGTCAATAATGTCTATATCTTGAATGTAGAACAAGTCCGAAGGTAACACATTAAGTCTACAGGATCCTAAAAATCATTTTGCATATCTATGTATGTTTGCACTATGGTACACGTGATAGTATGGACCCCGAGCTCAAAGCCAAGGCAATCGCCTATACAAATGCGTCATGTCCCGGCGACCTGCTCTCGCTCCCCCTCCTACGCAAGCGTATGGCCTCATACTCACATACGAGTGTCTCGCCCGTTTCGGCCTCGTGATACGCGACTGTCAACCCAGACTTCGACCATGATAACAAATCTCAGCGCGAGGTCGCCCTCGCCATCGCCACTCGAAAACTTCCCCTTCTTTGCATGACCGCAATTGACGGCTTGTTCCTCTCCCGTTGGAAAACCCACCTCGTCAACACCAAGAATGGGCTGCGATATCTGCTGGTGTTAGCCGACAATGGCTCTGGAGAGTTAGAAGCGGCGGTTACGAAGAGCTCCACGGAGGCTTTGGAGAATTTCGTCCAGTTTTTGGGCATGGGCGATGTGCAGCCTGCGTGGTACAAGGTTGCCAAAATATAACTGGGAGCGCTCGTCTTATTTTATTTTTCGCTTCTCCAGATGCCCCCGCTCACCATTCGTATCTATGTCACAGGCAACCGACTTAGCCTTTGTCGTTATCCGTATCGAAGCACGGTTACGTTATTCACATAGGCGTTTACAATCCTGGATGATAGTCTTTGCTTCGAAAGTAACGCACATCTCGTCCAAGAAATACATGTCCGGATTGGTTCTCGTTCCTCTGTTACTGCTGTCTCATTACACAAGATTCACCACCTCGCCATTGCGCATTACTAGAAGCGACTTATCTATGCTGGGCGCGTTGCTTCGTTCGAGGACATCGGGACGTTTCTTAGTGCACTTACTTGCTGTGCTTCAACGCTGTCCCGCCAGCCGTCTCGTCAGCGTACGAACATACTCAGGCGAAAATAGGCAGGTGAGTGCCCGTTCTGCTGCGTTCGAGAGGGGGGGTACTTACGGGTTGTCGATGGATGGCAGACGATAGGTTATCTTGAGTAGAAGGGACGCGATGCTGCTGCACAACCACTTCAACCCAACGAGGTGCCGAAGTGGGCACACCTCAACAACGGTCCGGGGAGCGATTTTGACAGTTTCGTCGCCTAGAAATCTTGAGATATGGGGAGTCCGGGGTAGAAGTGCGTGTGGACGTTTGCGGGTGGGAGATTCGGAAGACCAGCCATCGCGGAAGAAGACCCGTTGTTTGCACGCCTCGCCGACAGCCGTCACGTTCCTCGCCGTTGTCCAGCAGCATCCTGAGCATCAATCATTGACCGTCTCCCGACGTGTCCGACGTTCTCAGAACATGGCGCTGAGCCGCTCTGCTTCATTACCTCGCCCCCCCGCTGTTTTGAATCACCTCCAGCTCTTGGCGAGTTCCACCGCTATGTTACTATCTATCCCACGCGCCGTACAACCACCTCACTACGCACCCAGCCAGAGAGTGAGAAGTCACGGCCTGGCACTGTGGAAGATATAACTACCCTGCGAGTCTAGCACCAGGTCCGTTTTTCCGGTTCAATAAGAGGTTCCATGTAAGCGCTGCAACTCGATTCGGAGGTTCTACATGGGGTGTGAGTTCGACGTCAGTTATGGGCTGGTTTCTGTTCTACGGGCTCGCGCTTCTGCACAATCATCTGCAGATAATCGCTCGGTGGCAATCCTACCCATAGACAGCCACGCGCGTTGTGGGCGGGCGAGCCATCCCATTGTTCCCCACTGTCTGCCATCTGAAATGGCCACCAATACCTTCTTTTGGGAAGTCCACTTGACCCACTGGCCACTGTGCCACAGGCCACCGCGGGGCATATATAAAGGCAGCACAATTACGAAGGCCCTCATCAAACAGCCACACCTTTTTGAACTCACTCCTACTAGCACGCCATGGCCCTTGTATGCAGAGACCCTATATTCGCTGAAGCTCAGAAGATTGTATGTTTTCGTCCCCTTCCCCGAAGCGGCACTCACTCACTGAATGATCCGTAGAGCATCTATCGAGAGGCCTATCAAAAGCTGAAGCAGCTGTGCGCAGAATCAGGCTGCTCATACGGACACCGAGGGAATGTGCGTGTCGCGCCTAGTGCACTTTTACTTCCATTCCACTTAACGCATCGCCCGCCAGAAATGCCTTTTTTCCCTCGACGATGTGCGTTACTCCAACGTCCGTGCCTTGAGTCAGCCCGTAAGTCGCGCGTCTCCGGCGACCGTCGGATGTGGGATGGCTGAATGTCCGTTTGTGCAGGCTTTTCCTCGCATTCGCGCGCCTCCTGGCCCGTGCCCTCATGGGCTTGCCAAAGTCCCGCCTGAGCACCGTTCGATCCCGCTAATTGAGAGTCCCACTGGTTGGGGCATCTCCGTCGCGGCGCTCATTGCGCGATGGCCCGACGTCTTACCCCCTACTTATCATAGTGCGCCGTTCAACCAGACATACGATGTCTGTACCTACTATTTCACGGTGCGTCGACTCTTCGTCGTGTGTGCGCGCGGGCGATTTTGAGCGTGGCCCACGGACAGCTGCGCCCATGGATTCGCGACAAAGTGTGCGCGGCCGTGGCAGTCAAGTGCCATGGCGAGGGGATGACCACGGGCTCCCTCCTGCGCCATATCGCAGTGAACATGGTCTGCGCCCTCCATGTACGTCGCTGTCTTTTTCCTTTTCTAGTGTCGTCGCTATAGGTCTCGCCCTGACCTTTGCCCCAAGGAAAAAACCACCGGACTCTCGAACCTGGATCTTTTCAAGCTGCTCCTGCATGTTCATATCCAGCAGTTGGTAGTCACCGGCTACGACCCAGAGGAGAAAAATATTTTCATAGAAGTTCGTTGGGAGGATGCATCACTCATGTAACCTCTGCGCCTAGCTTTGGTACTTCTGGTTCTCCGTCGCATGTCCTCGTCACCCC
This sequence comes from Pleurotus ostreatus, assembly GCF_014466165.1. NCBI lineage: Eukaryota > Fungi > Basidiomycota > Agaricomycetes > Agaricales > Pleurotaceae > Pleurotus > Pleurotus ostreatus. The sequence goes on along the minus strand of NW_023503162.1, from coordinate 137,338 downwards.
CATGTTATTGTCGATCAGTTATGTAATTGGATCGATTCTCTCGAATAAAACATCACCTCATGTATCTTCAAACGACGCTGAGCTACCTCATGAGTCGCTTGCCATAATACCCTGTATGCCGGAGTACCCTTTCCCCGTCTGAGATCGTTCACTCCGCAAAGCACACTAGTAGCGGAAGATGATTATTTGTGTCGATCAGGTTGTTACCACACATCAGCGGCCCAGTGCTACGACGCGCAACATATCACTTGCTGGATCCAATACGCGAGAAGCCTCAGGTGGAGGGAGTCTATCCAGAGTTATTCATGGAAAATGTGCGCTATCAGTAAGTTAGCTTCATCACCTTATATGATAGGGCATTAGAACCATACTGGAAGTAACGCCAGTATTCTTGAGCGATCTATGGAAGCGATATGGATATGGCCCCAAAGAAGAGAAGATGCCATATGGGAAGCTTTAAGCGCTCCATGGACGTCAACTACTCCGGAGTCCGAAGTTTGAGTTTGGCCCTGATTTGCCGCTTGCCGCTTGACTCGAACTGTCACCATCCTACTACTTACCACTTACTTCCAGTAAGGTTTTGGGGGTTTCTTCTACCTGAGGATCATCATCATCGATGTACCGGGCCAATGGTCTGTCTGATCTGATAGCCCTATTCCATGAATAACTTTGAATGCTTCGACACTCCAGCGTTACTTCTAGTTCGTGGATCGTTGGAGCGACCGACATCGTCTATGTTACAGACCATGCAGTGGGAAGGAAGCATGCAATTCTGACGTACAGGAGGTTCACACAGGTACTTACACCGTATAAAATCTGCTGCGAATTTCAGCCTATCCTCAGCACACTACCTCGCCTGACTAGCAGTACCAGTACGCATGCATCCCATCCGCTCGTCTCCACCCGCAACTGATCAAATCATTTTGAAGAAGACTAAGGGCAGTGCTGCTCCTGCTGTCGGCGTTCCGACCCCAGTCAGCGGTGACATGAGCATCTCTCCCGCTGCTCCGCTCCCCGATGTCGTCCCAACCTAAGCAGCCCCACACCTCTCTGTAAGTCGTTTGTGTTCACGCTCGCCGGAGATTCGGTCGATTGGTGACAAAATTGCTCAAAGGTGCTACATCGTGTATGTCTTGTACCACACACTTGTATTGGAGATTCTCAGCGCCAATGATTCTGAAATATAATGAACTAATAGCAATTCCATGGTAACAGTCATATCACCGTATGTGTGCTGTACTGCGAAAGCTCTGCGGGCCAGCTTGAGCCGACCTCGTCTTCAGGTACAGCGTGCCCGTCTCCCCTACACTGAAGATGCGTATTCCATATGGATGGTCCATTCTCACTACGCCCTACCCGCTGCGTCTCGCGCACGCTGTAAACTAGTCATCAGACCATTCCCACCATTCACTACGCCCCGTGGCTGCTACTGCTTGAAGCGGGTACCTGAGAACGGAGGGAAGAAACAGAGTCTGGTTGTCCAGGTATCGGATGCGCGGGATACGCTGAGGGTGATTTTGCGCCTCATGGGTCGACGTCAAGATCGAATGTCGATTCTTGCGGAAGGCCAACTTCATCAGCATGGCGGTTTCCTCGTTACATGCCCCCCTCGCACGTTGGGGGGGGAGAAATTGTAGCTATATATTAGACAGATTATTATAGATATAGTTCGTATATAAAACAAAAGGACTATACGATATTCAAAATACAACAAAGATGGTAGTCTACAATTGCTGGCGGGACGAATAATGATATATACGTGGTCGTCAAGCTTCGTAAATGAGTTCGTAGGTCATCATGGGACGAAGGATCGTCTTTCGTGAGGGGAAAAAGATGCAAAGATGTAGAGAAGTTAGATCAAGTCCTCAATTCTTAACGGGAATCCTGGGGTCCGGCCCCTTCCTCGGCATGCCCGTCATCTGCGAGTAAATCGACGGGGCGCTCATCAGCGAGTCCCTGCTCCGATTCCAATTATTCTCCTTCTTCATCGCCTGCGTCACGGATCCGTTCGCCGCAGCAGGAGCCCCATCCCCATCGCCCGGCCGTGGGTAATCATACTGCCCCAGCAGCATATCGTAGTCGTCTTCACCACGTCGAGCTTCCTCCGCTGCGCGCAACCTTTGCAGCCTCATCGACTCCGCGTCACGAGTCATCCCGAACGGCTCGCTGATCTTGTACGTCCGCTGTGGTTGAGATTGAGTGCCATAGAACACGCGCTGGCTCTTGCGATGTCCGAATAACTTCTCGCCCCATCTCACCAACCGCCACTTCCACCCGCCGCCTCCGCCTCTACTTCCCAACGGTGCCGTAACAGGATGAGGGGGCGAATTGCGGACGAGGACGTTCGGCCGCGCCGGCGAAGGCGAAGTGCTGCGGTCCCAAACAATCGAGCGCTTGAGGCGCCACCACCAACTCGTACCAGTACCAGCCGGTGGCGGCGTCCCCTGCGCGAACGCGAACGCCGCAGTGCGCTTCGCGCGCGACTTCCTCGCGCGCCGCCTGAACAGCCATACGATCACAAGAAAGATGAACGCGCAGCCCAAGGCCATGAGGAGGATCTGCCACCACTCGAGCGTGCGTTTGCCCGAGTTCGTGACGACGGTGGGCGTGTTGAGGCCTGTGATGGTGGGCAGCGGGGGCGCGGTGCCCGTCCCAGAGGGCTGGGGCACGGACACTAGCTCGGAGAGGCAGACGCCTAATCCAGGGAGAACCGTCGAAGAACCACTGCAGTTGGCAGCGACGCACCGTCCTGCGCGCAGGACCTGTGTATTGTCGGAGCATGCGAGGCAGGAGGACGGGCCCGCGGCGGAACAACTAGAGCATGTGGAGTCGCATGACTGGCATGTCGAGGACGTCGGATCGAGGAACTGAGATTTCGCGCAGGTGGGAAGGCAGCGGCCGTTGGCGAGGACGGGGCGCTCTGGCGGGCAAGCAGTGCATTGGTTGAAGGCGCCGCCGGAGCACGACGCGCAGTCGGGGTGGCACGGCGTGCATGTGCTTGACGGGGAGGAGAGGGTGTTTGAAGGGCAGGATTGCACACACTTCCCGTCTGAGGTGGCGAACTGGTTGTTCGCGCAGGAGAGACAGAACTTGGGGTCGCCGGCGCAGGAGGTGCACGAAGAGTCGCATGCTATATACGGAAGAAATCGTGAGCATCAGAAGCAAAGATGAAGGGGAATGAGGAGACGTACGAGTGCACGTGAAATTGTCTTGCGAAGAGACAACTGTCCCAGCTGGGCATGCGTCGACGCACTGTCCATTCGATAGGAATGAACCCGGTATGCACGCTGTGCACTGGAGCTTGCTTGCGATCGATGCCTGGTCGAAGTTGGGGATCCGGCAGGCAGAACACTTGGCAGGGCACGCTAAACAACACAAACACGAACCAATCAGCTTCAATCCACCACTGCGAAGCTCCACCTGGTGTGGATGATGGCGAGACACGTACCATCGCACGATCTCTTGTTGTTGTCCGCAATGCGCGTCGAGCCCTCACACACGCCGTCAGAGCTCGCGCGCACGCAGCCGCCGTTGAACGCGAACGTGTCGGGCGCGCAGACGGTACAGTCGTTTGACGTCCCGCCCGTACATGATTGACACGACGGAGAGCAGGGGGAGCAGGTAGCCCCGTTCGCGAAGCTGCCTATACACGAAAGTCAGTGATAGGCCATGGGCATGGAATGAAATGCACGATATACCTTGGGGACAAATAGTGCCGCTGGACGTCGATGTGGGCACCGGTGTGCACTTGGTGCGGTCATTGGCATCTTGTGTGAAGCCCGACTTGCATGCTAGACACACGCCAGTGCCGTCGGCGCATCGATCGCAGCCGAGTTGGCAGACTACGATCTGGATTAGCGGATACATTCAATGAGAGACAGGAGGGAACTTACGTTTGCAATCGCCGGTAGACGTCTGGAAGAACCCGTTGTCGCACTTGGCGCACGCAGTACCGTTGTCCGCCTTCACGAACCCGGCGTTGCACGCGCACTCGCCGTTTGCGCCACAGACGCCGTTGAGACAGTTGCACGTCGCGGGGGCATTCTTCACTGGGGAGTCCAGGCACCTGCCCGACCCCGCGATCCCCTCATCACACGACGTGCACCCAGCCTCACAGCTCTGACACGTCGCACCGAAATGCCCTGGTGCGCAAGTTTCGCATGACGCGCCTGTGAATCCAGGCAGGCACGCGCAGGTGCCCGAAGACGAGCACAGCCCACCCGTGCTCGAACATGCAGGCGAGCAAGATGCTGATTGGATTGCGACGAGCGAGAGGGACGAAGTGTTGCCGAACGGGAGCTCGCGCATGTCGGGCACCGAGTCCCAGAGCACGACGCGGTTGTCAAGGGCGATCCATATGTTAGATGAGAGCGCAATGGATTGGGTCGTGGAAAGTGGCGTCGAAAGGGAGGAGCTTGCGGAGATTGGGAGTGGCGCAAAGGCAGATTGGCCTGCATAAAGAGGCTGAGGGAAGACGGCGATGCCTGGATCCAGCGCAAGGTCCAGCGGGAGGTTGATGTTGGTGGCGTCCCCGAAACCAGGAGACGAAGATAAGGATGATGAACGAGAAGTAAGGATGTTATGGAGGAGTTGGGGGTTTGTCGTAGATGTATATTGTCCGGGCAGCAGCTGTAAGGTTGTCTCCGAAGATGATATCGTGGCGCCGACTTTGAGAAGTGAGCCGTGATACGTTTCCTCGAAGAGAAGAACTTACTGGTAATATTCGAGTACCCTTGAAGGCACTGTCCTGGCGCACAGACTACTACCGGTTGCGACTGTGCATTTGTGAGTTCTGCGAAGTGAGGTTAGCTCTCGGCGTCGTGAAGTATTATGGAAAACATACCGATAAATGTGCAGAGAAACGCTAGGATGCCTGGCGGCAAGAGGTGTAGATTACGGAGCATGGTGATGATGGTGAAGAAGCAAGAAGCGAGGAGTGGCTCGCATGTCGTTGTCGGGGGTCTGACCGTTGCCTTGCCTATTGTTCACAAAGACAATAGAGCGAGCGCGTTGTTGTTGCCTATTTGGCTTCTAAGTTAGGGGGTGGCCAGCAAGCGCCCAGAAGCTCACAAACTTGCAGTAGGACCCCCAATAATGTCTATAAATGTTAGATCCGAAAATGCCCGGTTTTTACCCAAAAGGGGTGGACTAAGAATTGCCTTATTAGGAAGTACGGAGGGGTGGATAAGAACAAACCTCCCAATTAGGAAGCGGAGGGGTGGACAACTAGAACTAACATTGTAGGGCTTAATAAAATCGATAAAAATGAAAGAAAAATGCTAGAGTGTTCGTTCGCATTATATATACTAGTTCTCGCTATTATCTAGCTCCTCTGTATGCTTTCTCCCCATCAGAGTCTTTACAGCCTGTGAGACGAGCCCCTCCCGCATATTCAGGGGCCGAAATACCGAGTTGAAGATTGTAACGTCGAGTTTTATCGAGCTATCCTCCCGTAAAGTGATTGTCTTCGCCATGAGTGCATATAGAAACGCCTTCGAGTGCACAAGTCCGTACTTTGGAAGGCCAGCTTGAGTCAAAGATTTGAATGAGTTTGGGGAGGAAAGGGGCGTCCAAAGCTGCATCGAAATCCACGAAATCGTGCCGACTGATGCGGCGTTCGACACCCAAGAGTGTTTACTAGCCTTTTCCCCCCCCTGTTCATAGAATGTAATAACTAAAGAACAGGTTAAAGACGAAGCAAGGTGATATTGATACTAATACACTCACCCCGCCCAATCATCAGCTTCTTCTCGTAGAGTGCAATTGAGTAGACACCGTTTACAAGCTCAAACAGCGAGTTGATATTCGCGGTTGCTAGTGACTCCGCATGTGGCAGTGCTGCGAAGATCGCCTGGCGGGATTTTATTGCCTAGTATTTATTCAACCGTTAGTTTCTCATTTGATACACGAGTTTGTGACGGCTTACAGCATTAGCACGGGAGGTCGCTGCCCTCTTGGCGTTTGCTGAGTTCCCAGATGTCTCCTTGTCCGCCAATGACATCACATTCACTTGTTTCGTCCATTGTACTTGTCGTGCCAGTCCGGATGTTTCTCCTTTGATATTGACACCAGAGAGCCTCAGGACTTCGTGTATCTTCCTTGTGAGCAATTGGCGAGGGGACTGTTCGACGATGAATGGAATTTGGGTGGGAATGTGTGGTTTAGGACCTCCTTTGGCAGGGGTAGGGGATTGCTTCAGCGGCCGGCATGCATCGCTTGTCTCCTTGCTTTGATGCACTCGTCGTTCGTCCACAAGTATGCTGATGTCGTACTGCGATATGCGGGAAAGAATTGAACTTGAGTCTTCTTCTTCGATGATCGTGTGTGCAGATGGAGGAGCTGCCGCTTCATCTATAAGTTTCTTGACGGCGGCCTCACCTACGGGACCTAGAGCTGAGATCGCTTCTAGGATGGGCTTCAGTGCAGCTTGGATTACTTCCAGTGCCTCTGGATCGTCATCTGGAAGGCGATCACTAACGCAATAGAATATTCAGTGAAAGGTCGAAGCAATCATCGTAAAACTCACAGATATCCAATATCTCGCATGTTGAGTGCCGCTGCAGCTAGTCCGCACTCGTTGATAATCTCAATGGCACCCCCAGGTAGGTCTGGACGTTCTGACGGTGGCAAGGTCGCGAAGGAGGCGATGTGTAACGCTTCATCTAGGAGTTCGCGATCAGATGGTACATCCATCGCTGACTCCTCCTGTGGATCCAGTTCGTCCAGATCGTCTACGTCTACATCGAGATCAAGATTGGCGGTGGCAACAGGGACATGTGAGGCAGACGGTGTCATTGACGAGCTTGTGAAATAGCCTAATACTTCCCAGATCGCGTTGGCTTCCGTCCATGCCAGATGAGCCACTTGTTCGATGACTTCTTGTGGTGGAAAGTACGAAAGGGTGTCTAGAGCAGCTCCACTGCTATCGAAATGGGTGTGAGCATACCCAGCGCCGCCTCGTTGAAGACTTGCTGCGTCGATCTTGCGCCTGCAGGCCGCTAGTAGGCGTACGTCGAGTTTAGGAATCATTTGGAGGGCATCGACGATTGTGAACTCTGGTAATGTGCTGCGAAGAAGGCCGAATATATGTTCATTTACCTCAGTACCATGCGTCCAAGGCAGTAATGGGAATGGATCGAGGTGATCGCGGTGGATGATGATTAAAGCAAGGAGTCCGTTTACCAGAATATCGAGGATATTGTCGGCATCTTGCGAGAGAAAGTGGCGAGAAATGGGGTATCTGTTCTCTGTAAGAAACTGTTTCCAAATCAACTTGAAGAAGAAGGCGAGGAGAACCATGTGGATGCGCTGCGTGTGGGATATTGTTCGGCTTTGGTATGCATCACAGGCTTCTCCGAAAATAAATAGAAAGATTGCCAGACCAGAATGGCCGCATTCAATGGCGTGCTGGATACTTGCCGCTGAGAAGAGTCTAGCTGCCGCACGATCGTCCTGGCGGTCTAGCTTGTCGACGTCGCGGATATAAAGTGGAGAGCGATCTTAATTATATGCCATAGATCGTACCTGCTCGTAGTAGATTAGCTCCCTTCCTAGTACCATCTGCTTGGCGCCAGTAAATAGATTATTGCGACAGGTCTTTCTGAAGTGCTTTGAGTCTTGGATGATGGCAAGGCGACGTGTCCCGATGCAAAGGAGTTCGATCTTCAAGGGCCTCTGCTCTGCTGGATTTGGGTGCGAGATGTGAGCATACTCAACTGCAGCAAAGCCCGATTGAACTAGAATTCTACGAGCCTTGCGCTCGACGATCATACCATCTGATCCAAGAGAGATAATGTTGACAGGAGGAGAGGTGTCGATGAGAAGCAGCTTGAGAAGCCGCTTTTCTATCTCTGCGAGATAATTGGCCGTGTTGCTCTCCGATATTGCCATTATTGCCATAATAAGAGGTGGAATGTCGGGGAGAGGGATCCAGAGAGACCATAAGCGGACCTTTTTGGCCAGAGAGCCTGACACATGTTTAATGAGTTCGTTCAGCTGCTCGATATCAGCGACTACTATTGGCTCTCCTGTTGCACCAAGGAGGAACCAAGTCTTGCTTGAACTGTTGTAGTATGGGCGTAGGGAGGGGTGGAGCTTAGTGTCGTCGACCCCGCAAGCAAGTGGGGCAGTAGATGGGTACTTGTAATCCTCGAGATACTTCGTCACACGGTCGAGCGTAGCTGTGCTAATGCCAAGTGTCAGTTTCGGATGGGATGAGCGAATTTTGAGCATGCTCTGCTCCGTTCGACCACCAAATGTCGATGAGAAGAGTCGATACGCCTCTGGGCGGATGCATTGGAGTTCATGGCAGAATTGATCGAAGTCTGCCGCGTACCGCATATTTTGTAATCCATGGCCTCTGGCCTGACGTTCATGGCGCGCAAACATCACTTTGAGGAGTTCGATGAATGAAGGGTTACCATCAAACACTCCTGAGGCCAGTGCCACGGTGAAGTTGAGGAGAACGTCGCCTTTTTTGCGTATAGTCTGTAATAAGTGCATTCAACAAAGTCCAATAGGGGATAGGGGGCAGGGGCACGTACGTCTTTAACAAACCTGCCCAGTCCCTTATTCTTAGCGTACATCTTCCCTGTTACGATGCTTTGGTAGCGAAATGGTATATATTTCCTCGTATCGTCGGGTGTCACTGGCTTTGTGATCGCCACCAGGAGCTTATGCAGTTTGAGAATGCGCAGGCATTCTGCACAGGCTTGTAGTTCATTAGTGTCGCTCTTGCATTGTACCAGCTTGAGGCATTTGCAAGAGAATACTCGTGCTTCGTCGTGATCCAGTTCCCACTCGCAGCTGGAACGATAGTGGAGGTCTAGCTCGTCTTTCTCTTGTTTAGATAGGGATGGGACCGTCTTGCCAAAGTGTTGGGATGCTAATAACGGTCGACTTGTCCCTCCAGCGTACCGAACCTCAGTACGAGAGGTGTAGATGGGAATACGACTGTCGTTTGCCTCGGTAAGCCCAGGACAAGGCCGCTCAACGAAGTTGTCCACTTTTGGCACGGATGCTGAGCGGTCAAGGTTGAACTTGAAGAAGCCATTGATGGATTGGATGTGAAGGCGGCTGCCCTTCGCCTTACACCTGGAAAGATGTTGTTTGAATTGATACGTATTATATGGCTCCGATTGCTTGACGATCTTTGCGCACGACGAGCAGCGTGCCAGGCGAATATGTTCCGGGCTCTCGTCATAGACCTCAACGTGTGCATCCAGCTGTCAAAGCTTTGCAACATAGTTGTTCCAGCGTTGAGTGCTTTTGACAAGCAAGCCACTCGCTGCCAGCTTATTGTTCTGCTCCTTCGACACCATAGACTTCGATTTACGGATCTTTATTTCCTTCAGTGGTGCTGCGTCGGGCTGATCGTCCATCGGAACGATAGAGGTATCGTCTTCAGGCAAGGGATCACGCCTAGCGAGGTTTGGTACCACGATCACATTCAGGTTCAATTGGCTGCCTCGACGAGGACGTTTAACTGTGATACGAGAAGGGCTAACAGGGGCGGATAGCATAATTGAATTGCTATTGCGACGTTTAGTGGGAGGGCGAGGGGGGCTAACAGGGGTCGATACAGGGTGCGGGGGAGAAACAGGGGTGGTCGCTGATTGTCCAGTTACTGGTAGGAGTGACAACGGTGGAATTAACGGCGCATCGACAGTCTAAACATAATTGTCAGTGCATGAACTCTTGGGTAGCCGTTCGCTTACATTTATGTCCATGCAGAACTCCATGCACGACAAGAATTTGTCGACACGACACTGCTCTCTCGTCTTCTTTGTCCAATAAGGGTCGCCAAAGATTTCGTGCTTGAGCGCATTCACGGCGACAATCCCACAAGAGTAGGAATCATGCTGCGATGCGCAGGGGAAGTGACTGTCGACACTGACAAAACGCTGCGGCATGTAATGTTTGCTCCACAATCTAATCCCTTTCTCCAGCGCCCGGGGAACCTTTTTCTTCATACCATCACCCCATCTTGCTTGTACACGACCACCTGAGATAGTAATCATCAGGAATCCCCAATGGTGTTCGGGCCAGTACGCGACTGTAGCGATGAGCAGGTCCTGCTGAGAAGTCGCGATGAAATTCCCAATATCTGAGAGTGCCGAGCTGCACAGAAGCTGGTCGACGGGGCCAGGCTCTAATCCAAGCGAATGAAGGCGACTAGTGAATATCAAAGTCGGAATCAATGTGATTTGTTTCTCAGACTTGAAGCCTACTTCGTCGTGGTATCTAGCACGAAGACGCAGTAGCATGGCATCGATATGAGACGAGGAGAGCCAAGAGGTCGAGAGAAGCTCCGCCATATGCGAAACATGAGCAGAACATCCAAGTTTAGAGATTAAACCGCTCCATGAGATGGATCGAGTTATTGCGGTGATGCGAGCATGGCAAGAGGCTCTGTTTGGAAGGAGGGCTTTGTTTGCCCATCTCAGCGCCGAGTTCCAGCCTGATTTAGCTTCTACCGTGGTGATTAGCTCGTACCAAAATCCGCAGACTTCGAATGGAAGGTAAACGTTGGGTGCACCCCAATATTTAATTGAGATACATCCGTCGAGCATTGCCTGACCCGCAGCCGCTCGTAGATGCGTCAGAAACTCTCGAGGGGGGAGTGCACGATCGGTAGAGAGCAAATATGATAGTGGTGTGTTTGGGGGGACGTCCGAGAATGAATCCTGTGGGTTAGGAAAGAAGAGAGTCGTTGTTAGAGGTGGTAACTGGGTAGCAAGAAGTTCAGCAATAGTGGAATTGTGGGAGGGAAGCATAGCTCGAGATACGTCAGACAGTGACGTCCTAGCCTTGAGCTCTTGAGATATAGTGTCCGGGATGTTCTTATAGAGCTTGCCAACGCCAATCCATTGGCTTAGATCGACGACTTCGGGTGATAAGGTGAGATCAATGGGGGCTGACATTGTGCTGGTTAATCTACACAGTCGAGCATCCTACTTATACAATGGCGTACTTATCTATCACTTTATCGCTATACTTGCATGCATATGGTAGTATATGCTGTTCTGCATGGACGAGTTACTGAACTCGAACAGTTGAAGTGTTTCAGGGGAGTTCAGGGGGTGCACAGGGTGCGCCGCGGAGTCTCAACGGCTTGAACAATGTGGCCATTTTGTCTTGGCGCTACCAAATCACTAACAGCTATTGTGAGCGGGAATGGGATCCAGTACTGACCAGTTTATACCACTTGACAACACTTTCTGGCACTTGCTGTGGCCGCAACGTACCACAAGTAACATTTTGCTATCCGGGAGGGTTCTCAGGGGTGGATTTAGGATCCGACCTCGCGTGTGGAACTCAAAAAGGGGTGGAAAAAATATCTGACATCGAAATTTTCGCCGAAATATGGGTGGATTATTTGGGCGCTTGATCTAACATTATTACTATATAAGGCAAGCTGAGGGGTGGACTTTGATCTAACATTTATAGACATTACTAGCGGCTAACCCGTGCTACGCACGGTGTAAGAACCAAGTGCTTATGACAGTTATGCATATACAACTAAGTAATAAATGAATATGTGTCGAAAACTGAATAATAGGACATAAGGCGTAAGGGGAAGACCGTGTCTCGTCCGTGTGCGTGCTAATGAGTATGTACGCTCGTAGCCATCGTGCACTCGCTCCTACAACATTGAGGTCAGTTGCATCTATCTCGAGGCTGAACGAACCTATTAGATATCCCCCGTGTAGGCCTTCAGACCCTCAAAGCTCGTAGCCGTGCAAGACCCGATGCTTGCATCAGTTGTCAGCCAGATCATCGTAGTTCATGCAGCGCCGGTGCAGTAGTTGTGCCCAGATTCAAGGATCCGCGCCCAAACGTGAACCAAGTGGTCTGCGTTGTCGCGCTTGTAGCGAGATTCACGCTCGCAAACATGATTATAGCCTGATGGGGCCCTTATCCGTGCTGACCCCGATGCTGCCCGCAGTCGTTGTTATGATCGCACTTACCACATGCGCAAGCTCGTAGTCGAGTACCTGACATCCTTATGCACACGGCCCTAAGCGCATCTGAAATTGAGATATTCGAAGAACCTGAGTAAGACGCACATTGCCAGGCCATAGAGGCGTCCACGATGTGTAGAAGCCGCATAAGCCTGAGTTGACGACCGTGTTCGCAATCATAACCGCGCGGGTGTTAAGCTCTCGTGCTCCTGCCTATTTGATTCCAAACTGTGTCATAGAGATGGGCCACAATACAATGCTCACCCCTCAGAGCAGTTCTCGTGCTCGTGCTCGTGCCCAAGCTGGAGTGAACCCTGCACCACTATCGCGTACCCGGCTGAAGAGAGTGAATTGAGACGGACAGATGACATGAGGCAACACACAACTGTGGCCTATGTTACCAGAGGCGACCATTTCCCATTCTGGTTGACTGTGTCCGGGTAAGGGTCCTGAGCAGCAGCCGGAGGTATTTGGATACGCGCCGAGGATACGCTAGGATAAGCAGCATTGCAAAAATTGCTCGTGGCCACGACCGTTCCCGCGCTGGTGCTCATATTCATGGAACCGCGGATTTCGTACGCCCGTACCGGTCTGCTTACAGTCGCAGTGGTTATCCACTGCACACAGGGCCTTGGAGAGTGTCGGATGTAAATTAAGAATGTGCGCGCGCGATATAAGCAAATCGCACCTAGTAGAAGCCATAAAGGCGTGCGCGTGAGCCAAAGGTCCCGTTCCGTTGACTTTCAATTTGCGAATGGTTGTCTCGAATCGTTGAGCGCGAGAGAAAGTCAAAGGGATAGCCTCCGTGGTTGTTGAGAGATGCTGAGCGCCAGCAGAGAGCCCAGAGACAATGCGGTACTGCGTAGAGTTCCAGAAATTTTGACGTGTCTCAAGATCTCAAGGCACATGATCGCAAGCTGCAAGAGGGCGAGCAAACGGAGATACATCCAAAAGAGGTCAGAAATGGTCTCGCCAGCCAATCAGCGAGCTCCTTTGTCTCCGTGGGAAAAAATGCATGCTTTTTCTTATATAGATTGGGGGTCCTCTTGCAGTGCCATGAATCGCAACGATATATCATGTGATTTGGTCTGTATTGAGGTGGTGAGAAAAATCTCATCTTTGCGTTCTACGTATTGCTGTAGATCAATAATTACAATGACCTTTGTAAAGGTAGACATTTCCTATTTGCGGAGGCGACGAGGGACGTTGGGGGCGACGAGATGCAAAAGGGCACGATCTGCAGCGAGCTAAAGACCTAGACTACGACGGAGGGGCTACTGCATTTCGATCTGTTTGCAGCTACGTGGCTCAGAAAATGAACGGAGGACTGGGACATTCTTGGCGCCAGTCTAGTGATCAAGATTAGTATCTAAGGTTGCGGGATCGCTGGAACCACTATGTCAGACGAGAATGGGAGAAAGACTGTGATAGCTGCTTACTCTTCCAAACTTTGCCGGCATTTCAGCCAACTTTCGTATTCGTGAACGGTCTTGTCAATAGCAAAAGATTAATAGCAAGATGGCCGCAGACTAAAAGATAAATACCGAAACGATGCTCGACGTTTTGTCTCTCTGCGCTTGGAGAAACTCATTTGTGGCCGTCGGGTCCCCTGCGCGTTCCAGTGCCTCCAAATTGTTCCGCATCTTGACTATGTCGTCGCTGTGGAAGAACCGGCCGGTTGAATGATATCCGCAGGCATAACCAGCTCCGATGGAGGAAGTACAATCTATCCCATATTTCCGTAAGTGTCAGTCTTCGCGCCAACTCAGTTGCTTACAATGCGTGTAAGGGATTAACTCTAAGAGCATCGGGTCGGAGCCAGGGAAATCTGTATTCAGGTCCTTTTCAAACACGAGGCTATAGAATGTCACCTAAATAGGGGGACAAGAAGCAAAGATCATAAATGCCTACCCAACTCTCATGCACCGCAGGCAGAGACGCCGTCTGAGACCAAAATCGATTCGATAAATGTTCCTCCTTCCACAGTCCTACAAGGAATATTAGGGCGGCGTCGTGGGCTTTGCGAGTTGAGGTACGTACGTAGCAGTTTGGCGCTCCAAACAGCAAAACAGCATACGCGGGCTCCGATAGGTCTGCTGGGCATCTTAAGCACCCCTCAGCGTTGAGCGCTCCCTTCCACACTGAAATCGACCTCCTCGACAAGAGAAGGCCCCTGAATTCTTTCGAAGTTCGGGACAAGGCGATGATATCTGTTACTCTCAGGCGTGCTAACACCTGTTTGCGAACGCGTGTTGCAGATGCAGAGATGAAGAGAGTAGAGAATACGAACCTCCATTAGAACGTCAAATGGTACCGCAGGAAGGAGGCTGAGGCTTTCCTTGCGACGCGCGGAAGTGACACGTCTTTTGGAAGACACCTCAACCTCAAGCTCTGTACATTTTGCACCTACGCAAAGTCAACAACGGAAGGTGAATGCAGCGACATATAGAGGCAGCGACATACGGTGAGCAGTTTCGTCAACCTTCGAGCATTCCTCTCCACTCAGCTCACTCTGCTCTGATGACTCGGCCTCGCTTGGTTCGCTGGGTATAGGCTTCTGTGGTGCGGCGACTCCAAACGTTCGTTTTCGACCGCTTCGACGCACGCCAGAGCTGGTAGATTGCTGCGCATCGTCCATATGGTAGGTTAGATGTTGACGACCTTGAATCAGTAGTAACTATCGATGAAGGATATCGTAAGCAGGTATGCACTCTGCACGATCAGGGGGAGGCGCATGGGCGCTAATGTAAGTCACAATAGCATGGCGCAGGGATAGAAGAACAGGCGCTAGTTCAACATCGGCCCGTACATTCCTTCCCATTGGTGATGTCCTAAAATCTAATATACCTCTCTTTCATACCACCATAGAGATCAATGTGATAAAAAATCTCATTTCAGACGTAGTACAGTGCGGCTAGTAAGAAACATCACATTCCATGTGCATCGCCCAAGTCCGCAGTAACATATCGTGAACCAGACTATACGTCCGTTGATTACAACCCGCCGCGAAGACGCAGGACAAGATGGAGCGTCGACTCCTTCTGAATGTTGTAGTCGGAAAGAGTGCGCCCATCTTCGAGTTGCTTCCCGGCGAAGATGAGACGCTGTTGGTCGGGAGGGATACCCTCCTTGTCCTGAATCTTCGCCTTCACGTTGTCGATAGTATCGGAGGACTCGACCTCGAGAGTGATCGTCTTGCCGGTCAACGTCTTTACGAAGATCTGCATTCCACCACGAAGGCGGAGAACGAGATGGAGGGTGGATTCCTTCTGGATGTTGTAGTCAGAAAGAGTGCGACCGTCCTCTAGTTGTTTGCCGGCAAAGATGAGACGCTGTTGGTCGGGAGGGATGCCTTCCTTGTCTTGGATCTTAGCCTTTACGTTGTCGATGGTGTCCGAGGACTCGACCTCGAGGGTGATGGTCTTCCCCGTGAGCGTCTTGACAAAGATCTGCATGCCACCGCGAAGACGGAGGACGAGGTGAAGGGTAGACTCCTTCTGAATATTGTAGTCTGAGAGGGTACGTCCGTCCTCAAGCTGCTTTCCGGCGAAGATGAGACGTTGTTGATCGGGAGGGATGCTAGAGATAGAGATCAGTTTCAGCGTCGTATACAAACTTCACTGCGTTGGAAACTGTACTCACCCCTCCTTGTCCTGGATCTTGGCCTTCACGTTATCGATCGTGTCCGAGGACTCCACCTCCAGCGTTATAGTCTTGCCGGTGAGCGTCTTCACGAAGATCTGCATACCGCCACGAAGGCGCAACACCAAGTGAAGGGTCGACTCCTTCTGGATATTGTAGTCGGACAGGGTGCGCCCGTCTTCGAGCTGCTTGCCGGCAAAGATCAGGCGTTGTTGATCGGGCGGGATGCTGTGTTCGCCATGCGCTTAGCCACCGGGTTTGTGAACAGGAAAGAAGAAAAGACTGCGCACCCCTCCTTGTCCTGGATCTTGGCCTTGACGTTGTCGATGGTATCGGACGACTCCACCTCGAGGGTGATGGTCTTTCCGGTGAGGGTTTTGACAAAGATTTGCATGCTACAACAAGGGCTAGAGGTCAGTGAACGCACACGTCGAGAGTTCAGAGGCGGGCGGCTCACGTTGTGTAGCGAGAACTGCGCTGGTGGAAGAGAGATAAGAACAGCCTCAGTCGCGCAGACTCGCAATGTGAGGCGATGTCGGAGTTACCAAGGTTTGAACTCCCGCGCCAGGGGCACAGGGGGATATCTCGCGCTGGGGAACGGCCAGAGGTAGGCGACTGTTCTAGGCATGTTCCCCTTCCCCTACGACTCACGAGAGGGCTGATTCCTCCGACTTTTCATCGACAATGCAGTACTCAAACCCAGTCAATGTGTCCATCACTAATATCATCACCATCTAAATACGTTCACGGCGCAAACACACCTCGGTATGCGTTTTCATCCAATGCGGGATGGTCGTTCGAATTTCGCCAAGTTTGCGACGATGCGCTCAGTCGTTGGTGAGTACCATTCCTCGGTTGAGACGGTAGCAGCTAATAAAGGCGTATTCCTAGGGTCCATGATACTCAATCTGTAGCTATGGATGGCTTTTGCAGCGGTGGATGTCGCTGGTTCGAGGGCGTTTGGGCGGTAATGGTGCCCTAGTCGACTAGGTCCGACGTCTGCAAAGTTCGAACGACCTGAAGGCAAGATCGGCAGTCTTCCCACGACCTTCTCTCTTTCACGCCCGCCATGTCGCTGCTGAAGGTCCCCTTCCTGGTGTCCATCATGGGGTGCATGCACGCCGTAATGACCCCTCCTACGCACACCCCGCCCAAATCCGAGCAACTCCCGCCCGCAGGATTCGAACTCGTCGCCCCTTGGTTTCCGTATATACCCAAGGTGGGACATTGGACGTCAAGAGTCGCGTTTCTTTCTCTTGACTCTCCCAACGCTCCGCTGATGCATTTTTGCTTATAGGCCATCATTCTAGGCCTTTCGATCTGCGAGATCACGACCATTGTCGCCTCCAAACTTCCCAGCGATACCGCGATCCGAATTACGGATCTAGTGGCGTTCTCCACACCTGCGGCGGCTCTCAGCCTCGGTACCACGCCGATCTTCCTCTGCGGATGGGCGCTGAATCTGGCTGGGACCCTCTTCCGCGTCGCGTGCTACCACGCACTGGGCCGGCAGTTCACCTTCGAGCTCAGCATCCGCGAGAACCACAGACTCGTTACCACGGGCCCGTACGCCCTCGTGCGCCACCCATCGTACACTGGGGCCATTCTCTCGGGTATGGGCGCGCTTCTCGCGCATCTGTCGCGCGGGTCGTGGGTGATGGAGTGCCTGAACCTGCATGCGCTCGGGGTGCGGAGACGGTGGATATGCGTTGGCGCGGCGTCCATTGCGGCTCTAGCCCTTGTTCCGAGGATGAACAAAGAGGACCGCATGTTGAAGAAGCACTTTGGAAAGGATTGGGAGGATTGGAAAAGCGCTGTACCATACCGTTTATTCCCTGGAGTCTATTAATAGTCATCATCATCATGCTGCGCGTTGGTAAATTCACTTTGGTCAACAAATCACAGTCCCGCGCGGTGGGGATAGCGGCAGGGGTAGTGGCATTCGCCCAGAGTGAACGGAGTCCAGCTTCGCATCCTTCAGTAGCGCGATGAAGTCCAGCGACAGTTGGATGTGGGGTATATCCGACTATGTACGCGGGGATGGCCATTGTTTTCTTCTTCATTCTGTGGTCCACGCTGGGTATAGAAACATTCTGCAAACACATCAGCGGGTTTGTCGAATTCAGTGTCAAACTTGTATGTTTCCATACACGAAATGTGTGCAAGGATAAGAGCAAGAAGAAGGAAGATTAAATTCGCACACTCGCACCATAAGTTCGTCAAAGATTTCCTCCCCGACTACGTAAAATGAACGAGAACATTCCGCCTATGTGTGCGCAACGCGAAGCTGAATGCCGAACTCTGCCGCTCGGCATACACGCAAGCCAGGACGCGAGTCGTCCACGGTGACTACTGTTGTCTCCTGCTGGCCCCTCACATGGTCCCTAGCGAGTCCATCGGGACTTGCACTATCCATCTCCGGGCGCGTCAATGACACTCAGCGTGCCTGTATGGCGTGCCCTCGATTTCCTGCCCCGTGTATACGGCGGCGGGAGATAATACTTAGAGGGATTTCAATAGCGTCTCTTTCGCCTGTGAAGAACAGCTCCGAGGACTTGACTGCCTCCTTTCTGGCTCGCAGGTCCTCACAGCTCACATACTGCGGCACCAAATGACGGCTGCTGTGTCGATGCACACGATGCGTTACCATAGGGTCAGCGGAACGTCAAACGTAGTGCGGAGCGAGCAACGCGTCATCGTTCAAAGTTAGATCTCGATATAGATATCCATCCGTCCATAATCAACACCAACACTCGGAGCATGAATACAAAAGCACGTCAAGCCTAGTACGGAGAAGTTGGGTACGCCCAATGAACTTGCGCAAAAATCGTCTTCTGCCTCTCTGAGTGTCCCACAATGACCAATTGGCGGAAGTGTGCATTGATCAGCTGTCGGAAGACCTGGGGTCCGGTCATATCGGGGCGCTTCTCCTTTGGAGACACATCAGCGCGTGTCAAATGATGGGGGAACGGGGACGCAGAAACATACTCGGAGAGCGCGCAACATGTTCACTGCGATATGACGCATAAGGGAGGCCTTCGACATCGGTTCACCATGGCACTTGAGTGCCGCAGCCGAGAAGACACGCTCACGAACCCAAGGCAGCAGCTGCCCGTAGCGCACAAGTCAGAACGGTGACATCGAATACAAATAGAATCAACACACCGAGAAGGAATACACGCAGGTGTTGTAGTCTTCCCCGAAGGGCTCACTGAGGGTGACGGTCAGGTAGTCAGAGAAATGCACGATGAGATCCGCGAGAGGCAGCCCCCATTCGGTGGGCGTCCTCGGAAACTGGATCACATGGTGGGACGGCTTGAATTTGGGATCATCGCCGCGATACGGCCAAGGAATCATGCTGCGAATGTCGCCCAAAGCCTGCCAGAGCGTCCGTTAGAAGTTTGAATGCTGAGAGAGCGGGCAAGAGACTCACGGGCTGAGCCCAAATACGAGCAACGGCGTAGTTGCAAGTGTCATTAAGATAAAGGCAGTCCTGGATAGTCGAGTTCGATCATGTAGGCCAGGGGAACAGTAAGCTCAGATACGCACGTCCCCTATGCGCCCATCGGGCAAGCACCTTGAGTCCATACGCAGCTTTTGAAGTTTGGCGTATGTCTCTTCGAAGATGGCCTAAGAATCGCTGAGGAATCGTCTCAAAATGGAAGGCGACGAGGAAACATACCGCCATGCGGGTGTCAACTACTGAGGGGTCTTTGTAGACGAGTACCATTGTGAGTTAACGGTATTAGGAAAACCGGGAAGAGGTTGTTGAGAAGCTGGTGTGAGTTCTCGCCGTGCTTATAAAGACTTAGCGGTGGCCTGTGGCATAATGTCGGGGTGTGGCCTGCGGGTCAAGTGGTGGCCATTTCAGTTTGCGGACCGGCAAACAGTGAAACAGCTCATTTAGCTACCAGCACAGTGGCCATAATTTCTCACTCACCCAAGGTCGCGCAAGGCGTTCCAGCGCTTAGATAGGACTTCTCTAGACTCTAGGACGTGTATGAGATTGAGATTGCTGAATTCAAAGGTCGCCGCGCTATTTAACATGTATATGTGGAAACATCAGCCGGCCTAGCTGTCCCCTTCCATAGGTCCCTACCCATTAGCACGGCGTCCTCCCGTAGATGCGCAAAAGCACGCGATCCGATCCAACATCCAACATCAACCGTGCGGCGTCCGCGTCCGCGTCTGCTCGCCTACCTCAATGGCCCCGCGATGTTTCGATGTGCCCATGGCTTGCACTAGTTCTCGGCCGTAGCGTGATGTAAACTTGACTACGCATAACAAACTCGCGAGAAAGGCGGCGCCGGCACAACGGTATGGTTGCTTCTTGTCGAGAACAGCTTGGCGTACTCCTCACTGAGCTGATCCAGATACCAACGGAGCGTCCTGAACAAATGGGCAATTTTGTAGATGTGCTTTTCGCGTTCGCTGACGAAGGGATAGTAATCGAGGAGGGAATCCGCCACGACGTAGATCATATCTGTGAGCCGCTGCGAGGTGACCCCGTTAGTGCGAACTTTTCGTGTTCGCTGACGAAGCCCTCGATTGGAGTCGAGGAGGATGAGTCCGCCACGAGCCTGTGTACTCATCAGGACGTACTCCTTCGCCGACTCGTACCTCTGTCCTTGCATCGCGTCAATCTTGCGATCTTGCGATCATGTCGCGAATCGGATAGCTGTCTGGGTTGGGTTGTATGCATCATAGGCGTAGGCGGGACGAGGGGACACCATGCGGGCGGCGCGGACCATCCGCGGGGGTCGCCTGCTCTGCTCGTACGGGCTCGCAGATCAAATGCGCAGAGACTCCGTCCTCGGTGTTCAAAGTTCAAATGCTGCTGCAACTCCTGGTGCCGCCTCGACAACACGAACAGGAAGTCCGTCTCCGTCCTCTGGAGAAGCCCACCTATGTGATGCGCGTCCATCGATGCGTATGGCGTCACATCCAATCCCCTCCAACCCTCCAATGTGTGCAGATTCCACCCGGGGAATGCCATATCCAAGCCATCTGCGTTCTGCGACCCAACCCCAGTTTGCGGGGCTGCCGTGGCGGAACGATGGTTACGGCATGGGAAACGAGCTCATCATCGACGCAGGGCAGCTGCGAATGCAGAATCCCGATCGTCAGCGGGTTTCCTGCGCGCGGAACCCCTTCACCAAGAATTCATCTGGCCCGTTCGCCAACGCGATGTGGGGCATCGTCGTCGATGGCCCACGTCGTTTGGAGTGGGCACAGAGAGCGTGGCCTTGTCAATGCGGAGTGTGAGAGAGGGTATTGGGAGGGCAGGCAGCGCTGGTGTCGTGGCAAACACATCCAGCGATTGGAGTTCGCCCGTCGACAGTGGCACCATGTCTGATAATCGCATCATCTGGACGTGGCTGCATGAGGCGGTTTGTATATGGCTTATTCCATTGCTACAGAAAATCCACTAGTCGCTCGATGGAGTTTGGGAAGCTGTTGCGAATCTTTGAGTCTTTGAGTATGTCCAAGTGCGGACAACGTGCCGGATGACGTAATGCGATCAGCTTTCCAGCTGCAACACTTAGCGTCGTTTCTGTTGTCCTGCCACCATGGCTCATATTACCTCTCCTCGAAGACCTCTCACATCTGCTCATAGTTTCATATCAAAACCCTATGGCTCCGACACAGTGTGTAGCGTTTTCCGTGAAGAATTAGCCGGCAAAGTCTCTAAAGATGATTCTCTGTTTTCAAACGCCTCAAAATCGACCTAGCGCCTGATGGATTGGTTGACTCCCTTTTCGACATATCCATCGTTCAACATCGATGTCTCTTCGATGCCCTTCATAATGTCGTGGCAGCAGCGGCAGAAGCCCCTGCCAAAAAGGTTGACCATGACACGCACCTCAAACAACTGGCGAAGGGGGATAGTTGGAAGGTGAAAATGTATCCACCGCTCGTGAGTACACAAATTTATTAACTCTTTTGTAGGTTCGACCATATGCCCTCATTAGCAACAAGTGTGTGACCACATCGTCGATTTCTTGTACCGGAGCGAGCCCAAAGCGACGAGGAGGATCAAGATCGCTGCGAACAGGCGACTCAAGGGTGCAGAATATACGGCCAGCTTTCCAAACGTTGCTCCAGACGGAACTGGATCCCGCGTCCTTGAGTGTGCTTCCTGGCTGGATGTTGACTGGTTCATGGAAATCAAACCCAAGGAAACCCAAGGTGTTGCCGCGAAAGATACAACCATTCCCGAGGTCGTCTGTCAGGCTGCTGATTACGCTCGACTCCATTTATCTTGTCGCCCTTTTCAACTTTTCTCAGTCGGCCTTCTCATCTTCGGGCGCAAGTTCATGGTGGGCATTTTCGATAGGGATGGCGTCTCCCTTTCCCCCATATCCGACTTCTGCGACGGAGGCGAAGGCTTTAAAGCCTTCATCAAAGTGATCTACAGACTCGTCGGCCCGCATCTCTCGGATATTGACCTCGGACACGACCCTACCGCTGCACCTTTAAGCCCCTCGGCTGATCTCCGCGCAGCTCTTCGTGAGCTCGCCATTTCACGACAGCTATCGCCAGATTTCCCGCTATACTTGGTATTATGCCCGAGGGAGCACACGACGAAGGTCCGGGGTGCGACTTTGACAAAGTGTGTCCAGGATACGTGGGTGACAGTTGGCCCTCCCATTTGGGTGTCCCTATCCTTTATTGGCCGAGGCACGAGCATCTGGCCTGTAATTCGGGTTACAATGGAGTCTGGCGAGTGGACCATCGCCAACGGTGCATTGGTCTCGATCCTCAAGAATGCGTGGCGCAACAGCGGACGCACTGGAGAAGCTTTCATCTACGGGAGCCTCAATTCCCCTCCCCCTGGCGTAGCTCGCTTCCTACAAGGAGGCGATGTCCTGTTCGATGTCAAGACCAACATACCGATCTCGGTGCACAATCTGCGTAGTCACTATCCGTACGACGCATTGCTCCATAGAGGCGAGGAGGATGCTAAAGCTAACGCTGCGCCTGCGCCTGGGACTACGACGACAGTCCTCCATCGCCTTATCCTGCAGACCATCGGGCGGCCGTTGTGGCATTTCGTGACCTATCTCGAGTTGTTAAAAGCGTTCCGTGCGGCCATCGTTGGTAGGCACCAGATCTCCTCCATGCCCGCTTGTTCTCAGTACCTCGTTCGATAGGCCATCAGCAGCTCGTTGCTCATGGAATCCTCCATCGAGATATAAGCGCTGGTAATATTATGATATCCGCCTCGAGTAACCCCAGTGCAGGTGAAGACGGGTTCTTGATGGACTTGGAGTTTGCGAGTATTGTTGAAATCGTGCATGTTACGTCGATCAATGGGGTTCCACAGCGTACGACGTGGAGTCCCCCGAGGCGCGGTGTCCAGATGACCGTACGAGTTCAGCTTGTGCTGATTGAGGGGTTTTACTGATATCGAGTCCATTTAGGGCACCGTGCAGTTCATGGCCAGAGACATCTTGCAGTCCCTCGTCAACAAGAAGCCGATTGAACATACAGAATCGCACGATCTTGAATCGTTCGCTTGGGTCTTTGCCTACGTCGTGCTTCGCCGTCTACTTCGCGATTCGGGAGATGAGAGAAAATCGACACTCACAAAGGACGATCGACTCGCTATCAAAACGACGTACGACCAATCATTCGGCGCTCTGAAGCTCGATACCGTGCTGACCCAGCGTCGTTCACTGGGCGTGTTCGACTCGAGAGTAAACAGGATAGAAGGACTTGTCCCGACAGCTATCGCCGACTTCATGGACTGGTTGGGCATGATGGTCGGCGCAAACGATGTAGGCGTTAAGCCCATTCCTCTAAGTGTCGCCGGTGCAGTTCCTCAACGGGTGCAGAAGAAGATGTCACACGTGGATGTCATCCTCATCATCGACGCCACCATCCAAAGCCTCGCCAGCGAGGTGCTGATCGACGGATGATTGCTTTGTGGGTATCAGCGCGACATATTCTGCTGACTGAGGGGACAGACATAAATACAAGAACTATGTAGTAGATATATTGCCTGGGGTTCTCGTCGCATACACCGACCAACTTCAGCACACTACAAGCCGTCGAGTAGCGTCGAAACTCGCCCGGGGCCCAGGGGACGACCATCGTGACCATCGCCGTCACGACTTGTCACCGGGCGATAAGGCGGATGCCCAGACGCCAATGCTGGAAAGGTGTAAACTACACAGCTTTTCCTTGTTCGCGACCGACCGTCGACGCAGGACTGCGTTCGTAAATAGCTCGCATCTGTTACCTGACCTCTAGCCCCCACCAAGACGATGTCTGAGGGCCCTGGAGACGATAGATACATATACGACTCAGTGACTAACAAACTTGCGTCTATGATGGACTTCACGATCCTCATCCACGCTCATCGAGAGGACAAGGGGTGCTTTCCCCAGAATAATGGAAGGTAATGCGATGACCGGTCAATTACGCTGCAAATATAATACGGCACATCCCTCAGTCTCTCGTTCTTGCCGCGATCTATCGAATCCGTGTCCGGATGAAGCAAAGCCATCCGCATACGCTTCAGATATCGTAAGGGCACACAGGAGTATGAAGAGCGCCAGTACATCAAGGAAACATTCGCTCTCAAAGTGCACGACACAACACGGGACACGGTTAGTTGGTCTTGGGGGGATTTGGACTGGTGCTTACAATCTCAGATGACTTCTATTATGGGGAGTCGCGCTCGCGAATACGGCCCTCTGTATCTCTCTGCCCCGCAATCTGTTACACGAGGCTGTTGCTTTTACAGAGGACTCCGCGCCGGCAGCAGAGTTTCGCTTGAGACATGTTCAGATTCAGAGGTCTTGGCCGCAGTATCCTTTGAGGATATCTACAAACTCGCCAACGATCTGCTGCGAGACGCGCCGTGGATGGCTGGCCCATTGACGGTAGATTTCAGGAGCGGCATGTCCTTCTCAATCGAGCTTCATGCTCCTCAGACTCAGACCACCTACCTCCCGTCACAATCTCGACGTGAGTACGGGTTTACGTTGATGAACCAATCTACTATTGGATTTCAGAAACGTCGTCCTCGGAACCACCGCCCGGGGTACATCGCGTGGGATATGGTGGGGCGTATGGGGTTTATGGGGGAGGATACTCTTCTTATGAGGGAAGGCCTTCTGAGTCACACTGGTATTGTATCTTATGCATCGAACTCTCCTTACGACTTCGACTCGACACCTGCGAAAGGAACCCCCTACAACTTTTACAGTGCAGCACCTGTGGATACTGGGAAGATTCTCTACAGCGTCGTAAGACTGAGCCGCTCAATCACTGTTCTCTATAGCCTCGGCGACGATGCGAGCTGCCATGTCGGAGCGGGCTACGATGTTGCATGCAAAAGGCTTCGGTTGACTGCGTACATCAATAATATGAATGAAGTGACCGACGCGTCAATTAGAGACTCTGCACGCGCGTAGTCTTAGAGGTGAGTCCTTACCTAGATATCCCTTTCTCAAATTCCACCGGCGGCGTGATCTCCGTGCCGTTCTCATCTCGAGCCTTTGAGATACGGAGGGTCGAGAATATGGTGGCGATGGCGATCCATAGACTGGCGGTAGCGAGGTGCCGTCCGGGACAAATTCTACATACGAAGTAACACAGCATGATCGTCAGCTCCTGGGGTGTACTCTAATGCATGCCGAGGAGAGGAATACGTGTGGTGCCAACATACCTTCTCCCGTATCCGAATGCCGCGTCGAAAGGCGGCTCGCCGTTCCCGCCTGCTGACTTTGGGAGGAATCGAGCTGGGTTGAACGTGGTCGGGTTGGCGTATATTTTTGGATCGAGTGACATTCCACTAAAACAATTAGACAGGTGAAGCAAGGGAAACAGGAGAAATTAAGTGTACGTTTCGTTGAAGATGATGTATGATCCTTTGGGAATGAACATTCCCCGGTATATGTCGTCGTGGGTTGAGCGATGTGGGATGCCTGATGGAACGAACTTAACGACGTCTGAATATGGATTTTCCGAATACGTACCGAGAGGCGTTACTGGATGCCACCTAATTACAAGAATTTCGTCGTGAGGAACTGATGCTATGAGTATACAGGGAGCAAGGATGGCACATACCTCAAGACTTCCTGTATCACGCAATCAATGTACGGCAGCGAGTCGCGATCATCAAACGTAGGGAGTCTGTCTTTCCCGACCAGGCGATCAACCTCCTCCTGCCCGGTCTCTTGACATTCAGGATGAAGTACCATTGCTAGTAGGAACGTGGAGATCGCGGTCCAAGTCTGCCATTCGTAGTCAGTCGCCTCAAGTACGTGTCTAGAAGCTGACCGCGGGGGGACTGCTTACGGTTTCGGCACCAGCAGCATAGATGATTGCGGCTGTCCCTTTCATATCCTCTATTTCTTCTCCTGTGAGGGCGCGCCCTGCGGCTGCCTCCAGTTGCATTGAGAGGACAGAGGGTTTGGCCAACCCCTCGGCCTGCATCAGTGAAGGTATGTATTTGATTTTGACGAAGAATGACAGGCGACGCACCATCTGTTTTCGAACAGAGTCATATGGGGTGTCGTACAGCCTTCTGATAGCCCACCTCCACGCGCGAGCAGCGTTCGCATAGTGCGTGCCAGGGAACCACGAAGGGAAATGCTGTACTGGATCATCGCGGCGGAAAATACAGATATGAGTACATGAGAGCCGAGGCATGGAAACGTGGAAAAGGGAAGGAATGTTGTAGGGTTGGCGATCCAACCAACGTCGGATATACGGTCTATTGTCAACGAAAGCACTGTACGTTTACTTCCCATTACGACGGCCGGAGCACTCGACACGAGCTGCTGCGCGCCGGCTAGATAAGTATCTGGGTGTCTTTCTTATGTATCCCTTACCTTACATTTACTTACTGAGGAATGCTGATTCCTCGTTTTAAATTACTACTAGCCTCGTGTATTGTTGTATATAAAGCTACGGTACTACGATCATAATAACACAGTTACCTCTCTGCGAGTCCGATTCCGAGTCCACTAGCGCACGCGGCGTTAGTAGGCCTTGTCTCTTTCCGTCCTCTCACGCGTCTCCTCCTCTACGACCTAACGACCTCGTTCCGTCTTTCGGAGCATCTCCCTCCACCCTCGCTTCCACGCTCGTAACCGGCGGCGTACCTACAATTTTGGAGCCCACCGCGAGGGATCCAAAAAGACATCAATTCCATAGGTCAAGAAGGTCACCATTGAGCAAAATCGAGACAGCAGCCCCCGTCTTCGACCAGCGGAGTGGACTTACGACTTTCACGACTATCGCGACGCTACCACACGTTCATCAAGTACGGGATCGGTCGGCCAGATAGCCAGTCCAATTGGATCACCAGCCTCGCCGCACCAGTTCATACCCCTTCCAGAAAGTCCCGGACCCCGCCTTTTCCTTCCCTCTCGGTCGCGTACCTTATCTCCGGAACCCCACAACTCCTTCGATCGATCATTAGAGCCAAATAGATCACTCACCTTCTCTCCACAGCGCGCCTCAACACCAGTAGTCAAGATGCCAGAGTATACGATGCCAGACCCGGGCCAGAGCAGGGCGCCGAGCTACACCGGAGATCCTGAAACACTGGAAAGGTTCTTTGACGAACTAGACCGCCATGCAGAAAGGATACCGGACATAGATGACCGAGCAAAGGTAATGTATGCGTGCCGATACGTTGGAACCACTGAGTATAGGACATGGGCCCGCATCGCAAAGGAGCACCTCGACAACTGGAACGAATTCAAGAACGCCATCTATGAGCAATACCCGGGTTCGCGGGACAGCGAAACAGCAGACCTCTCAGAACTCCTCCAACTCATCGAAGAAACATCCAAGATCGCAGTCATGACGGTCCCGAAGCTAGGTCAATATCAGCGCAAGTTTACTAACCTCGTGGTAACGTTACAGGAATCGGAAACCGTTAGCACCCGCCAAGCGGTCGACTACTTCCTCAGTCCGTTTCCAGAAGACATCGTCGCGAAGGTAGACAACATCCTTCTCGCCTGGGAGCCCAAGAAGGCGCGAAAAGAGGTATACACGCTGCAGAACGTCTACAAGGCGTTACTTTTCATCTACAACGGCGGACTAGGCCTCACGAAAGCATCAACCGTCCGCTCAGGAAGCACACCGCCACCAGCGATAGCCGTCAAAACCGAACCTGATTTCCAGCTCATGATGCGGACTGCAGTCCAAGAAGCGATGTCCCAGTTCGTCTCTCAACTCTCTCAGCAACGAGTAGCGGCGGCACCAGCTACTCCATCGACTTCACAGGCTCCGCAACAAACAGCGACCACGGCACCAGCATTACGACCCCCACGACCATCAGGATGCCTCTTTTGCGGCGGACAAGATCACTATCTGCGATTCTGCAATGAGGCACGTCGGTACGAAAGCGAAGGTCTGATGAAACGAAACGAGAACAATAAGTATGCGACGCCGACAGGAATAGAAATCAACCGCGCCATGCGAGGAACATTCCTCAAAGAACAGATCGACAACTGGCACATCGACAACCCTGGTCACCGAGCAACTTCTACGGCAACGGCGTCATCTAATATTGTTACTGTCAGCCACGTACAAACAGCGGATTCGGACACTGACGCAAAAGTAGCGGAACTAACAAATGCGTACCAGTTATCTAGCTCCGAGGTAGCAAATCTACGGCAAATACTTGCGAACGGCGTCAATCGCACCAAGAAAGAGTCGCGAAACCCGACAGCATCGGCAACAATCACGCAAGACACGGCTACTAACCCTCGTACCTCCCACAGATATCAGTCAAGTATTGAAGACCCGAAGATTGTAGATGCGGTTATTCAACGAGCGCTGCAAGGAACGGTCCAGATGGACATGAAGGAGTTGCTAGCCATAGCCCCCGACGTAGGCAAGGGCATTCGAGAGCAACTGCAGCCCAAGCGAGTCCCCCAGGAGGCAACGGTCACCATCCACACCTGCGAACACTGTAAAGCGCCAGAAACGCAAGACGAAGACGATGACGCCGGCATCGCATCACTCTATCAAGTCGATGACAATGTCAAGGTCCCCGTCGTCCAGTCCTTTCACAATGCTATTGCCTCGGCCCGCTCAATCGAACCCTTGCGAGTAATCTATCCGGTCATCGAAGAAAAGCTGCGCGTAGAGGCCATTGTTGACTCAGGATCTGAGATAGTTGCGATGCGGCGCGGCGTCTGGGAACTCCTTAACATGGGGGTTTCTTTAGACGAAGGATGTACTATGGAATCAGCTAACAGCTCTCGGGATAAGACTTTAGGTTTATTCAAGAATGTTCGGTTCGATGTCGCCGGCATACGGATATACGTACATTTCCAGATCGTCGAAAACGCGCCATACGACATCCTCCTCGGACGACCATTTCACTGTGTATTGTCGGCTATCACCCAGGATTACCCAGACGGACGTAGCGACATCACATTACGAGATCCAACGACAGGACACCGGCAGATGATTCCGACAGGCTTACGACTGAGACGACCCCCAGAGCCAGTTGAACAGTGCGAAGCTTTTCACAAGTCGATGAGCCTTTAAGGGGAGACAACGCACTTCACCAGGTTTCGCAACAGGCAACAGGTAACTTCGCAACGGACTTAAATCCACCACCACCTACCACTCCTTCTGTACATACATTCATTCCATCCACTACCATGACATCCCCCGTCCAATTCCTTTTCCCCGCGCATGACGATAAAGCCCCTACTCAGACGGCCATATCTGAAGGATATGTGCTGATCACCGAGAATGGTGTTACTCGGAGCGGATTTTATACCGAGTTCTCGTGGAATGATGTCGATGCGCTAGCTAACCTTTTTAGTTCTATCTCCACCGAAACCAATGCAGCGACTTTCATTTCGGCAAAGAAGATCTATAAACCGGCAGCCAGACGTGTCAAACCGGTCGCCACGACACTACCTGAAGAATTCCGAATCGTACGCAAGGAACCACCCAACATTCTCGACGATTTCCGACCGCCGCCAAAGAATCCACCAAGGTTCGAGCCAGGATCACGGTATACTCAAGAACGGCACGATAAACAGAATATCGATCCAGAAGGCTGGCTATGGCCAGACGAAGTCAATCTCATCCATCACATCATCCGCGCAAACGAGATGGCGTTCGCTTGGGATGAATCCGAGAAAGGAGCTCTCAAGGATGAATACTTACCCCCCGTACTAATGCCAGTTATAGAACACGTACCATGGGTGTTGAAGAACATGCCCATTCCCCCCGGTCTTTACGAAGAATTCATACGAATCATCAAGGCGAAAATGGCAAGCGGCGTATACGAACCATCAAGCTCATCATATCGGTCGCGGTGGTTTTGCGTTCTCAAGAAGGACGGCAAATCTCTGCGGCTCGTACACGATCTCCAGCCGCTCAACGCAGTAGCTATCAAGGATTCGGCGTCTCTACCACGAGTCGAGCCCTTTGCTGAGTCCTTCGGCGGACGAGGATGCTACGGTCTGTATGATCTATTTGTTGGGTATGACCAACGAAAGCTCGATGAGCGATCACGCGACATGACTACGTTTCAGACGCCGTTAGGCGCATTACGACTGACGAAGATGCCAATGGGATATACTAACTCCCCACAGGTTCAGCAAGGCGACATCACCTTCATCCTCCACGACGAAATCCCTCACGTTACTGACCCATTCATGGACGACATTCCAGTCAAAGGCCCCAAGACACGATACGAGTTACCTACCGGCGGATACGAGGTTCTTCCCGAGAACCCAGGCATTCGACGGTTTGTATACGAGCACCTCACGAACATGGCTCGGATAGCTCATCGGTTGCTCAAGTTCGGTGCCACTATCAGCGGCATCAAGCTTCGAATGTGTTTGCAACGCGCTGACATTGTAGGGCACATATGCACATATAATGGCAGAGAACCGGACGAAACTCGCGTCCAAAAGATTAAGGACTGGCCCCCGTGTACTACGCTAACAGAAGTTCGTGGTTTTCTAGGAACCTTAGGCGTCATCCGCATCTTCATCAAGAACTTTGCTTCATATGCGAAGCCCCTCGTACAGCTCACCAAGAAGGATACGGAGTTCGTATGGGGTCCTGAACAGCAGAACGCGATGGACACGCTGAAGCGACTGGCAATCACCTCCCCCGCAATCCGTGCGATCAATTACAAGAGCGACAACGAAGTCATCCTTGCGGTCGACTCATCAAACATTGCGGTTGGCTACATCCTTTCGCAAATGGGCGACGACGGCCGACGATATCCCTCACGGTTCGGCAGCATCACCTGGAATGATCGCGAAGCTCGTTACTCTCAAGCGAAGCTCGAACTTTATGGACTCTTCCGTGCCCTGAATGCGGTCAAGTTATGGATCATTGGCGTTAAGAATCTTACGGTTGAGGTCGACGCTAAGTATATCAAGGGGATGATCAATAACCCTGACATCCACCCTAACGCGACACTCAATCGCTGGATAGCAGGCATACTGAACTTTGATTTCAAGCTACGCCACGTACCGGCTAAAGATCATGCACCAGCAGATGGACTATCACGACGACCACGAGCTAAAGAAGATCCACCAGCAGATGTAGAAGGGTATATTAGCGAAGCTGACGGTTTTATGTTCGTCATACAGGATCAATCTCTTCCGCCGCCACAATCATGGCGGCAAAACCTCGATATCCCAACCCCTTCGATCTTTTCAACGACACTCCCAGCCGACACGACAACCATTCCCCGAATAAAGCAAGACCTTGAACAGGACCAAAGGATGATCGACGTCGAAGAATTCCTGCGAACTCACCAGTTACCCAAGAAGATATCGACTCCAGTACTCAAGACACGGTTCCTCCGAACGGTCCTCGACTTTTTCATTCGCGAAGGCAAACTCTGGAAGAAGTCAATAGACGGCAAGCATCGGATCTACGTACCTTATGGACGACGACTCGAACTCTTACGGCAAGTACATGACGAGCTAGGACACAAAGGAAAGTTCGTAGTCCGAACGCGGTTACTGGAACGATTCTGGTGGCCAGGACTCGACAGAGACGTGAAATGGTACCTCAATACCTGCCACGAATGCCAAGTTCGCTCCATGGCCAAGTACTTTATTCCACCAACACCAACAATCCCCGCCGGCCTATTCCACCGCGTCCACATCGACACCATGCGCCTCCCCAAGTACAATCAGTATGAACACCTCGTACATGCGCGCTGTTCGCTTACGGGATGGCCTGAATGGCGGCCTCTTCGAAAGGAGACGGCGAGAGCAATAGGATCGTTCATATTCGAGGAAATCCTCTGCAGATGGGGAGCTATCTCCGAGATCGTTACTGACAATGGCACACCTTATGTCGCAGCTCTCGACTGGCTCGCCAAACGCTACGGCATCAACCACATCCGGATATCGCCATACAACTCCAAATCGAACGGCCTCGTTGAACGAAGACATCGGGATGTACGGGAAGCGTTAGCTAAGATGACGAAGCACAACGAACGGAAATGGCTGGACGTCGCACCAGCGGTATTTTGGGCAGAACGAGTAACGATCAACAAAGCAACAGGCTACTCGCCGTACTACATGGTTCATGGGACGGAACCAATCCTCCCACTAGATGTACACGAAGCTACTCACCTTGTTCCCTTACCCTCGCAGGATCTTACTACCAACGAACTCCTTGCTCACCGGGCACGACAGCTACAAAAACGACCCGCCGACATCGAATTAATGAAGCAACGAGTCCTCAAAGCTCGCCTTCGAAGCGTCCAAGAATTCGAGAAGAAGTACGCCGAAGTAATCCGGACATTCAAGTTCAAACCAGGCGATCTCGTCCTCGTCCGAGACGCCGCGCGCGACAAAGACTTGTCGGGAAAATATCGCGCTAGATACTTCGGACCATTGCGCGTCGTTCGCCAAAAAGCAGCCGGCACCTACGAGCTCATGGAACTAGACGGCACCGTTTCCAAACATCGCTACTCCACCAATCGCCTCGTTCCCTACTTTCCACGCAACCCAGATCAATTACCTACCCCCATTCCATCCACCGACGAACTTGATTAATTCGTAAAACCCCTCTTCCCCTTTCCCTTTCTTTTTCTTCGCTCCCCTGTTCTCTCTCATCTACGTACTACATCATCCATCCACCTTTTCTCGCAATCTCTTCGTCTCTTCTCTCCAAACCCCACCTCATTACTTACAAATCAAAAACACCAAAACAATCATATTCTACATAACATAGATATAGTTGTATATGTGTTTCTCCTTGTTCGTACTGGATCCCTTTCTTAATCCTGCCCCCCCTCTTACCTTACATCCATCCTCTTACCCTTCCCTTCTCTTCCTAGGTCACCCCCGTGCCTTGACAGCCGGTATTACACCACGTCAAGACTCCTCTCGCACAAGATCGCGGTCCTTTCAAAACTATGGTCAGGCGCGACTCCGGGAATAACACCACCACCAGTTCACGATGAAGCTAGCCAGCTAGGCTTACGCATCAACGTCGAACGTTCCCAGCCCTCTTACTCGCCTCCACAACGACCGTACTCTTTTCCGAAAGCGACCGCAGCGCAGATCGAACCGACTGCAACCATCACGAGCAGTACCCGAGACGACGGTACTCCGGCTACCACCAAGGACCAGCACGTCGAAAACTGTAGACGTTACTGGTACAGTACCGCTGCCGTCGTCTTCAAACATCATATCCCTCCCTCCCTCCCTCTCACATCACTCGCGGCTCGCATCGCATCATCATATCACGCGAACGCGGTTAACGGGACAACAATGGGATGTTCACGGTATTACACGCTCACGACCACATCACGCATCGGTTCTATACGCGCACACTCCAAACGAGATGGAAGCTCGAACGCTGGTTGAACCTGGTGTTGACCACGGAGGGTCAACTTCTAAAGGACCCCGGGAGATGTAGGGTTGGCGATCCAACCAACGTCGGATATACGGTCTATTGTCAACGAAAGCACTGTACGTTTACTTCCCATTACGACGGCCGGAGCACTCGACACGAGCTGCTGCGCGCCGGCTAGATAAGTATCTGGGTGTCTTTCTTATGTATCCCTTACCTTACATTTACTTACTGAGGAATGCTGATTCCTCGTTTTAAATTACTACTAGCCTCGTGTATTGTTGTATATAAAGCTACGGTACTACGATCATAATAACACAGTTACCTCTCTGCGAGTCCGATTCCGAGTCCACTAGCGCACGCGGCGTTAGTAGGCCTTGTCTCTTTCCGTCCTCTCACGCGTCTCCTCCTCTACGACCTAACGACCTCGTTCCGTCTTTCGGAGCATCTCCCTCCACCCTCGCTTCCACGCTCGTAACCGGCGGCGTACCTACAATGTACATACAGATAGGGAACGCGTCTATGGCTGTTGCTCCCGGTAAGCCCCCCGCACGGACAGCGGTACCCATCGTGTCGAGAATGTCAATGTACTCGTCGTCGTCCGAGACTATTTGATGACCGTACGCGATCCTGATGGCGACGGCGGTGGTGAATCTACAAGCAGGGGCAGGTACTCAGCGCTGCGACCTAATGTGATGCTAACAAAGTCGAACCTAGCTAATAGCTGATTGTGGTTTCCTTCGTTCCTCATGAGCCCATGGACAAGGAGGTGGGCGTTGTGTAACTGCACGGGCTGGAACTGGAGACACGACTTCTGCATAAAGTACGCGTGGAAGAGCTTGCGGTGCTTCCTGAAGCGCTGACCGTACGACATGAAAACAACATCGGGGTCCCATCCCATCCTGCAGGGAAGCAGCATTTCGTGTTAGGAACAACTCAATTTTGATGATACAACAAGAACATACAAGTCGAAGACGAGGAACCTGGGCCTATCGCTGTAGAGTGCGCTCCGCTTTTCCAGAAGATCTATAGCCACTTGGTGGCTATCTAGAACGATGATAGACCGCCCAAGCACGGAGAGGTGGATCACATCACCTAAATCAAGATGAATCAAGATCATCACTGATTACAAAACTCGTCGCCAGAAAAGTAGCTTACCGTACTGCTTCGACCATTCATGGAATACAAGTTCTGGATTTTCTGAGGGAAACCGAAGTAGGTGGCCAATTATAGGGTCTGCTGGGGGACCCGGTGGAAGTGGTATCTTTCTGTTTGATTTGGTGAGATTCCAGGCTAGAAGTGGTATAGATGCTGCGAGAGAAGCGTAGAAGAGGAGACGGCTGTTGACGTCCATCTCTCTGAGTCGTTTGGGGTAGTGGGTATTGGGGGAAATAGGCCATTACTCTTGAGCGCTCCTCTCGTAACGGTACTTACCTTCCCCGTGGGACGAACCGAATAGGTCTTAGATCTTAGGGCCAATAAAATGCTGACGGCGAAAATTAGGTTTGGCCGTGATGGATTATTGTGAGAAAGAGGAGTAAGTAGAGGACCAGCGAACTAAGTACTGGTTGTCCACGCGATGGGGATCTTGCCTTTTATTTATCTAGTTAGTCTCGCAAACATGCGTGTCCGCTAAAGCTCTGCGCCTATCTATGTTTATTTACACTGTTCACGGGTGCGGCACTCTTTATCGATTCACCTTGGTCTGGGCACAGGCTTCAGTGCCTTCGAACTACACAGCTGGAGTTTTGCTGTGCCAGCCACGACGGGGTAACCTCAACCGTCTCCTTTTCCACTCTAGCCCTCGTTCATGGCTCCTTTTTCTGCGCTATTATCCCCCATTGTAGGTGCGAAGTCGTATTCGCTTGTGTGCATGCGAGGACTGGGAATGGGTGGTGTTCCCACCAAAAGCGAAGTGAGAAGGAACGAAACCGAACGCCACGTGACGAACGGAACGGAGAACGGAACGCAACCAAGCAGCGCCGCGTGCGACTGCTGGACTCGACTCAAACGCAACGCAACGGAGGAAAGGGGAAACTTCTTCTTCTTATTATTGTAGGTAGATATGTAGGTACTATATATACTTGTACTACATGTAACTAGACATGCAGAATGCGCATGTGTAAGTAAGTAATCTAGTACCTAACATAGAATGCGGCCGCAGCTGATGACGGACCGAAACAGGAAGTAAACGAAACGATAGTATACGTACAATAAACCATGAATCAAGGCTTGAACAGGGTGCCAACCCTACACCATATTACACGCTTGCATGATGGGCTTACCTCACCAATGCACATGATGAGTACGCGGCCTATAGCCTTTCGACTTTGGCCAGAAAGGGGGGAGAGACATCGTGGTCCCGCCGAGAGTTCGGAGAAGGGAAGGCCACGCACGTTGCTCTCTGCGTCCGTAGTCATGAACTTAGTGCTCGCTTCGCCTCTTCTCCTCTAAGCAGGAATCGGCAATCCTGGCATCGTATTCTCTGGTTCGATTTTCAGCCGGATGGCCAGCTATCCCGAGGGACGCCGAATCTACTTCTCTCGATGCCTGGATGGGGCGTGGAGCATCCACCCAGCATTCGAAAGATTGCCCCTTACCCACTAGGGGAAGTTCGTGGAAGCTTGCATTACCTAGTTCTATCTCATTTATTGGTGCTTCTCGGGGAATGGCGTCGCCAACCGTACGACCTACAATGCACGTCATGGGGAAGAAAAGACGATGTGGAGTTGTTGCGCCTCTGCCGCTGCCTGCATCCGTACAAAAGCTCCTACTCACGAGTCGTTCCGGGTGTGCGCGCCTTTCTCAATTAAGCCTCACAGTGTAACTTCTTCGTCCAGAATTCTTCAGCCTTGTACAAAAATTCAACTAGAAGCCGAGTTGTTCCACTATCATAGAGTTATGTGAAAGATCGCAGGTACAATTGATCGTCAAAAAACGTCCCATTCCCCACGAGAAGAACCAAGGAAGAATAACCAGTGGAGCAGGATGGCGTTTCAGTGCCTACGGGTTCGTAAATAGGATTAGACCTATACCGAGGGGACCTGAGCCCAGGCGGAATGATTGCATAGCTAGAGGGTTCGAAGTCATCGAATGTAAGTGACGTTTCTAGGTGGAATCTGACCCCGCTGCACCTTCTTCTATGGCTATATGGGCAATCTATATGTGCAGAGTTCCAAGTTATGTCTGTACGGATTGGAGGACTGGTCGGTCGTCAACGGATGAAATGTACCTCTGCGCAGTTGTTAATCTTTTTGTCATGAGCACGAACGAGGCTCGGGGGCACGTACGACCTCATGTAAAGGAGTTTTGTAGTTTCTTGATTGCGAGCTCTCAGAGTTTCTTCCTTTGAAATCGGGAACCTAAGAAGTATTCTTCGGTAAGAACAAGAAAACGACAGCCGGGGAATATTTCACTCTGCGCAGAAGATAAGTACCAGAACTTGATTGGCGACAGCGACGACTTGTAACTCATTCCTGATTGCGAACACGGCCAAGTTCACCTTCTTTCGAGTCCCGACGCCTATTGGAATCACTGTGAAGGACCGGCGGACCTCCACTTGATAAGGGAATTCTCACAGTCTATCCAACTTGGTTTCTTTTTCAGCAGGAGAGAAGCATTATGCCGCCTTTGTAAGTTCTTCCACTTCTCGTCACAGAGTCCAGCTGACGCCAACGTGAAAACGTCAACATCACCCTCTATGTGACCACCACGTCTACATATGAATACTGAGTTCAGAGACATATTTGCAGAGATGCGGAGCAGAAGAACGCAGGGAGGAATCAGCCGACGAAGTGGGGTTAGAAATATGTGTTGCATAGCATTATGCGAAGCTTGCGGAAGGGGCGCGGCCGGCATATTTTGTTCCACACCCGGGTTGCCAGGGAGTAAGCACCCTTCAATGTTCTTCAACCCAGCCCGATCGTACTTCAGTCCGTCCTCGAGACACGCGATGATCATACCGATAAGTTAATCGGAAGCGGGGGCCTACGCGATTGCTGTTGAGAATCAAGGGATTAATCTCTTCCTTCTATGATCTGCATGATAAAGTGGCCTGCATTCAATGCAGTATTAAAGTACCTTACCTGCGGTTGAAGTTGAGTGGAAGTAAGGACTCGGTGGAAGGAAGAAGGAAGCTACGTCGGATACGAATGTTTGGATCAACTTCCGCAGCGGCCAAACAACATCGGTGGGCGCTACTTCAACATAAGCCCTCCACCAATACCACGGCCAGTGTCATTGCCCGAACACCCCTTGGCTGTAGAGAACAGAATCGTCGTATAGGGCCGCAGTCCAATTTCCGTGCCTGGTTACTGCTCTCCATCGGAATCTAGCCCAGCGCCGACTATGGTCTGTTTCCTTCCACCGCTCTGAGCCCACCATAGAGTATAGAGGGCTCGACAACGGACAATCGCTTCCACAAGTCCATCACTGCTACGAATCCGAGTCCTCTCATCAGTGTTGATCTACTTCAAGCCTGGGATGTGAATGATGAAGCAGTGTCGGTTATATGGATGTTTTCACACAACAGGCAAGAGTCGCGAATGCCCTCCGGTTGCTGAAAAGAAGGAGAACGGAGAACGAACGACGAAGAAAGAGCAAGGGGAAGCAAGTAAATCATGGGTCCGGGTGAGGGAGAGCTTAGGGACTGCCCTGGGGCTTTGAATCGCTTTTCCGCCCTTGACTGCTGGCGTGGTAGACAGTGAGCAAGCACGACATCGATATCTTCAAGACAACTCGAATATACGAGCCCGGCCGAAGCCGATGTTTCATGGTTTACCAATGTTAAAGTGATGTAGGCAGACAGGTACTTTCCGGGAGCGAGGCGACAAGGTAAGCAGGGAAATAGTATCTACGTTCTGAGGATTTCCAGCACTCACGATATTCGATAGATCTATGCATGCAGTGCTCTACCATCCTCTTGCCGTCTGTGCTGTACATACTACATTCTACATTTGACCTCGGGATCCACTAGCACATCTCGAGCAGGTCCGCTCACAACGACGTAGGTCATAGAACGCTGCTGAGGACGGCTCCTGCGTTGATTTCTGGAACAGAGGCCCTTGAATGCGTGTGTGTGCAGCACGGCTTACTGGTGGCGCATTTTGGACGGTGTCGCGACGGTGAGTAACTCTTCGCTTGACTGATTTGACTTGATTCTAGAGCTTGACGTCTCTTTGTGCCCAGGACTTTGGGGCTCAGCTCGAGGCCCGAGGCTGATAGGCGCCTCTACGAGTCATTGATTACCTCCAGAAAACACTTTAGATGCGGTAGAAAGGCTAGTCTCTCCCGGACAACTCATTGTCGGTGATTGCTTGTCCAACGGCGGGCAATGGCCTCGGTATATTATATTACCACATGCAGTAAGTGGCCAATTGCCACTGGCCAGCCGCGGAGTTGAATTCCACAGTGGCAGAGTTCGTTTGTCCATCCCAGGTCGTCCTCGAAGCCACTTTCCCGTCCTCTCCCTCCTTCGCCCACCCACCATCATATTCCACAATACCCGTGCCCCAGAACATGGCTGCAAGCAACAGAGATTTGCTCCCTCTTGCATCTTCCCCGGTGCCTTCGCTGCCACAGACACCAGCCTCACCAGCGGTGCTCCCCACAGACGTATGGTGCAACGTCCTCTCGCATCTCCCACCCACCGAAGTCATGCGCGTCCGGCGCGTCAACTCCCTGTTCTACGCCGTCGCGCTCGACCACCGGTTCCACCACCTCCAGATCGCGGGCATCGCCGACGACGAGACGCACAAATTCGACGCGCTGGTGCGGTTCGTCGGCGCTGCGATGTAAGTACTCCGCGCGTAAGGCCCGTTGTTGTTGCGCACGCTCACTAACGCGAGAATGTGTACTTTGTACTTGGTTTTGGCAGGTCCCCCGAGCTCGCGGGGCGCATCAGACACATCACGGTCTGCATGGACCAGCTGGAGATGCTGCACACGTTCTACGCGTGCACCGATATGGGCGCCACATCCGCCGGCAACGTCGCGATCCCCTTCGACCGCACGCGCGCGCAGGAGCTCGCCTATGCTTTGTTCTGCGTCGTCGAGCGCGCGCGGGCACTCAGCAAAGTCCGGCTCGTCCTCTGCGGGACGGCGAA
Organism: Pleurotus ostreatus; assembly: GCF_014466165.1. Classification (NCBI taxonomy): domain Eukaryota; kingdom Fungi; phylum Basidiomycota; class Agaricomycetes; order Agaricales; family Pleurotaceae; genus Pleurotus; species Pleurotus ostreatus. The sequence goes on along the minus strand of NW_023503162.1, from coordinate 97,798 downwards.
TCGCTACGACCGCTTCGAGCGCAGATTCACGCAGGGGCTTTGGCACCGCGTGCCCCGCCCGCAATCTGTTATTGCGCTGGAGCTCGAAGTGGACGTCACGAAGCTCGAGGTGCTGCTGGACCTCGCACCCCATGTCGCCGCGCCGTGCGTGAAGGAGCTGTCGATCGTGGTTGTGCGGTATTGGCGCCGCTTCCCGCGCAAGAAGGTCGACTTCAGGAGGATCCACGCGCTGTTCGCGACGCTCGGTCCCGCATTGGAGACATTGACGTTCAGATCCACGATCAAGCGCCTCACGACGTCTGCGTTTGCCAACGATGGTGAGTCGCGCTTGCGATTCTGCGGGGGGGCACAGCGCCGATTCTGACCGTCGAGATAGTCGTCATGCCTGCGCTGCGCACGCTCGCGCTCGACGTGCGGTTCGGGGATCTCAAGCCAGTCGCGTCCATCAACGCCAACTACCCCGCGCTCACGGAGCTGTCGCTGCATGTGTGGATGCCCGCGACGACGGAAGTGGGCGCCCCGTGGTTCAGCTTCCTGCACCTCCCGACCCTGCGCATCCTGCGCGTGGAGCTCCAGGCGACCGCCCACGCCGCCCAAGCTGTACAAGCTGCACAGGCCGACACGGTGTGGGGCGGGACGCTGGACGCGCCGCGGCTGGCGGAGCTGCGCCTCGCCGGGTGCTTCACGCGCCGCGCGACGCCCAGGGACCTCGCGCGGGTGTGCGCCTTCTTCAGGAGCGCGAGCGTGCGGGTTTTGGATATGGAAGTCGCGGAGATTGACGATGCGGCCATCGATGTGCTCGCTGCGGCGTTCCCTGCTGTGCGCGCCCTCCGCGTACGGGCGCTGAGGCGCAGGGGCAGGGTGAGTCTCTTTCTTGTCCTCTTTCTCGTCATCTTGCTCTTGCTCTTGCTCTGTGTGTCTTTACGAGGATGCTGCGTACTGACCCTTACTTTTTCCTTTCCCTTTGCATCTGCTTTTTCCTTTGCATCTGCATTTTCCTTTGCATCTGCCTTTGCGCACAGGAGTGGCCGCACGAGCCCGCGCCAGCGCCGCTGCGCGAGTTCCACGCCGCGTGGGGGATGTACCTGTGCCGGGAGTACTTCCGCGCTGATCTGCGGTGCTGTGAGGCAAGGGTGGCGACTGTTTACTCAGAGGACTCGGACGCAGACTCGGGTTTGGACGCAAAATCGGGCTTGGACGCAAGATCGGACGCGGACCCAAACTCGGGCGCAAACTCGAGTTCGGGCTTGAGCTGTGTATACTAGTAGTGTAGTGTAGTGTGCGGGAATGACGGCGGTGACGAAGACGGTGACGAAGACGGTGGCGTGCCCGGGTTGCGTGGACAAGGTACACGGGACGTGGGGGACGTTGGGCGATTATGTGCGAGGGCTTTGACTTTACGTGTACATTACTTTAACTTTAACTTTATATGTACGATGCTTTGAGTATGTAGTCCCCTGATACAACTCGGATATTGGGTACAGTGCGAGTTTCTCTGGCCTTAATGCCAAATTGGGCAAATGGCGGGACTCGGCCCTCGAATACTCCTTGTTAACGGCGGGGTGGTGCGCCCCCTTGACTGGTAAAGAACAAAGAATCAAAATTCACTCCTACCTAATGAAGGGGACACAGCGGGGCTGTTCTGGGAGGATGTATGGAATATACTGAGTCATTGTCATAACCTGAATGTTTTGCTAATGTGTCGAGCTCAAACGAAACAAGTAAAGTGGGTTCTCAGCAGCCCAATGTTTGCAACTCCAATTATTCCAGGAAGATTAATAGCGCGATGTGTGCGGGTTGCAGCACCGACATGGTGTTCGGAGTCCAAAGGGTGTTCTGCGCCGTTCCCGATCTCTATTACCCAAAGCGGACCCTCGGAATAATGGTCGACCGCGCGGAGTTGTATCAGGGGACTCAAGACTGCGATGCTTTGTATCTATATCTACTAGCAGCTAACCCATGCTACGCACGGAGAAGGTCATTGATCATTGATCATACATCACAGCAAATAGATTGTGCTTGCATAATTACCAAAGTTGTACAAAATAAAATTATAATAAGCTAAAGTACTACTCAGAGGAAGTGTCGGATAATGAATTCAAAGGCCCCGTTATAGGCTTCATGCCACCAAAGAGACTGGAGCCAGTATCACCGGACAATCTGGCCTTTTTGCAAGGAGTCTCCAGGTCTTTCTCGTCGTCGTCGTCATCATCATCATCGTCAAACGAAAACTTGAGTCCTTGCTTGCGTTTGCGACAACTTCCCTCGAATGGAGATTTTCCTGTTGAAATCATTGAGCTGGCTATTGCAAGACTATCACACCATATCAAAAACCACATACCAGGTGTTTCAACGGGAATCTGCGAACACCCCAGGAAAACAACATGATCCACTTCAATGTAGAAGCGATCAGGAATGTTGTTTTTTTTGGTGTATCGCGAGAGAAAGCCGCCTAGGGTCACATAGGTGTTTGGCTTGGGAATGGGCTTTTTCGCGTAGCGGGGTGTGTCGGGAAACATGGCTTCAATAGGCATTGTGGACGGGTGACCCGTGTTGCGGTTGGCATGAGTGAACTGCACAGCGTTCACCTGGAAAGTGCCGCTATCTTTTGAGGGGATAATCGCTGCTCCCGAGACTGAGATCCAAGGCCGGTTACGAAGTTGCTGCTTAGTTGCTGACACACGAATGAGCTGCAACGATGATTTCAGGGAGCGGCCACATGTAGAACACCAGAAGTCGACGTACCCAGATGATGTCCCCAACAACATGATATTCCTCCGGTTTGATATCAAGGCTACCTAATTTTGCGCCTTTCTGAGTTTTGGCGATCTAATTTGGTACATCGTCAGTTCAATTGCATCACAAAATGAAGCTGACTGTTGTTGACGCACCGTCGAGCAAACTACATACTGCCCCATTGGATCGAAATGATCTCCTTTAGCATTGTAGTACCGCAGCTGCGCTACCAGCGTGACATGGGGAGCGAGATAGAATTGTGCATCAAAGACAAATGAGTTGGATTGTTTGGTGTCGTAAAAGCGAGGGTTTTCCAATACAGCAAGCCCAGTGATGGTGGCAGAAGCTTGAGAGGACATGGTGGACACGGAAGGTGAAGAGTTTGAAGCACGACTCAGATGTGCGCAGCGTCCGACCCGCAGCGGTTTTTATCGTTTGGAGAGGTTCTCGAATATTCGGTTGATTGCGATGAGACTGTCGTCATTGTTGAATGTGGTGAGCATCAGCGGAAACAGCGAGAAGGAGAGTGGAAATTTCGAGAATGTTGGCTAAATCGCCGGCGGTCATGGTCAGGAGCAAGCAGTGCTTGCGCCATATCAGGTAACAGCGCCAGACACGCTCTCCAACTCACTCGGTTCTCATCCAATGACTTGCACAATTGTATAGAAGATTCTATATGGAATGACAAAACAATACTCTAATCCATGAGAACTTCAGGATACACAATATTGATTGTTCGCGACTCCATGGCAGTTTCTGCAAGGAGAACCTTCACGCGATGCCGGGATGTGGCGCGGGAGAGGGCCACATAGAGTTGCCCATGCGAGAATACAGGTACTCGCAGATCCAGGCCGACAAATCTGACAGATTGTCCTTGAGCCTTGTTGATGGTCATTGCGAATGCAAGCCTCACAGGAAATTGACGCCGTTTGAGTGAAAACGCAAACTCGGCGTCCTTACCCGAGGGTGTGAGGGTAATTCGAGGGATGAACACAATCTCACCATGAAATTGCCCGCCAATCACTTGAGCCTCCAGTACGCGGTCTCCCGTGCGACGGACGATCATCCGAGAGCCATTGCACAGTCCGCGGTCAGGAGAGAGATTGCGAAGGAGGATGAGAGGGCATCCGGGTTTGATGGAGAGGATGCCCGGAGGAAGCCCTGGTGCCATCAGGGTGCGAAGGTACTCAATCGGGATCTCGTTCACCCGTTCCTCCTGCGAACCGTCTGCATTCTCGATGGAGTCAGCGCTCACGTACGTCCTCGTTACGCCAGCCATCTGTTCAAGTATGGCCTCATTTAGGTCATCAACGTCGGTATTGCGTGCCGCAAGGATCGTGCGCTCGAGAAAATACTCCGGCGGTGGGGTAACTCCATCAATTCCGGGATAAACGAAGTCAGTAAGGTCTTTGATGTCAGCACACCTCATGTCCTCGGGGATTGTGATGGTACCGTCCTCAGCAATCCCATGTCCATGCCCAACCTTCAGAAGCCATTGCGCGAACTCGGCCTCTTCAGCACCAGCATCAAGTCGCATGTTTTGACGCAGTCGGAGTACACGATCAACCTGCTCATCCCGAATGAACCGCCACAGGTATGATCGAGGTAAGGAAGCCGCAATGATTTTCTCCTGAGTACCTTTCGGAACTACTGGAAGTGTCTGCTGAAAATCGCCGCCAAACACCACTGTGATGCCACCAAATGGACGATCACAATTACAAATGTCGCGTAATGAGCGATCGAGGGCCTCGTGGGTGAAACGATGTTGCATCAAGGCCTCATCCCATAGGATCAGTCTTGTAACACGAAGGAGGCCGCCCAGGTGACTCTCCTTGTTGATTGAGCAGACAGAGCCGTCGGTCAAACCTTCAATGGGGATTTTGAAGCGCGAGTAAGCTGTACGGCCTCCAATCATGAGCAAAGCGGCGATGCCGGAAGAAGCAACGCAAAGGACAATCCATCCCTCGCTGCGTATACGATGGCAAAGTGTGTTGTAGATGAACGTTTTGCCCGTACCACCCGGTCCATCGAGAAAAAAAGTCCATCCGTGATCCTGCTCGACTGATTCCATGATGCAATCAAAGGCGACCCGCTGGTCGCCATTAAGCTGCTGGACTCGAGCCTCTGCTTGTAGCTGCTCCTGCTGACGGTTATAATTGAGCTGTTCGGCGATCAATGGGTTATCTGTGAGGCGAGCCCAGTCACCAGTCCAATGTGGCATTGTCTCGAAGTCGCGCATGTAAGGGGACACTCCTATTTTCCCCTTTTCCCCCTGTCCTGTCCCCTTCCTCCTCGTCCCTTTCCTCTTTCTTTCATTCCCTTTCCTTTCCTTTCGTCCCCTTTCCTTTCCGCTTCCCTTCCGTTCACCCCCTTCGCATCCGAGCCTCGTCCGGTGACTCCGAAGTCTTCCCGCGCTTCGGACGCCTCGGACTCGCTCGGACTCGCTCGGACTCGTAGATACACTTCGGGGCTCGTCCGGGCTACCTCTATCCTCCTTTCCCACTTCATTACTCCTTGTCCCCACTCCCCCAGGTCGCTGGCACGGCTCCTGTACATTCCCCTTCCACTTCATTATCACATGCCCCCTCGTACCTTGTGATATTTGTTCGTACCTGTGGCTGGTGTACTGTACAGTTACCCTTCATTCCTCCCACGCTACTACAGTATATACTTCGCTTCCTAGCATGGAGAATCCCCATCCTGTTCTCTTTGGATTCTCCCTCTGCTAGGTGAGCAGCTCTCTCATGTATTGTAGTTAGTCTTATTCATCTCTTTGGATTCTCCCTCTGCTAGGCTTGCACTGTGCGGCCATCTTGAGGTTGCCCTTACAGCGCAGGGAACAGCCGGACTGCTGGAGAATACGGTCAAGGAGGTAGAGGCCATAATCATAAACCTCTTCCTCAGATGCATTCGCCCGTCCAGCCAGAAGCAACCGGTGGCGCAGGTCATCACATATGTCGTGTTGAAATTCATCCCAAAGGCATTCTGGCTGAGTCGGATGGCAGAATAGAAGGAGAGTGGCAAATAGATGTCGAAGCCGAGTTCCAGTTTGCATCACTGCCGCCTCTCGTAGACATGCCCTCCATCCGCCATCGTCCTCCAACAACCCACGCGCAAGACAGGCATCGCGGAAGTTCGGATAAATGATTCCTTCAAATGTTCGAAGGTCTTCAAATGACCTAGGGCCCTTAACAACTGTCAGAAGAGTCCGAAGGTAAAACCGTTCACCGGCAGAAGGCGAGACGAAGTACATGCAACCAATCGCATGGGGGATACCACAGCCCGATTGGGGATCATTGCAGGTCTGAGCTCTAAGCAGCTCAGATCGTTGCAATTCCCAGCGTTTGGCTCGTACTTTCCACACAAAATGCTCTGGAAACTCCTGGTAGGTGTACTTCTGTGCTTCCGCCCCTCGCAGTCCAGGGTCTCGATTGGCAGCAAAAAACTCAGTCAGAGTTGTGCGCTCCTGTGCCGCACGCTCCATCACTGCAGCGACATCCTCGTTCGGATCGTACGTGACCATGTGCTGTCCAGGGAGATGAACCTGGAGGCGAACAACATTTGGCTTCTGTTCATGGATGCTGAAGTGCAGCAGACGCCAAACTGCCTCAGACGCAGCGATGTATCGGCCCTCGATATAAGTCTTGATCTCGTCATTTTCAATTTCAATGGTAGCTCGATCCCCGCCTTTGTGGATGTACTTGAATGGGTATTTGACTGAGCGCAGCATTACAGCACACTCGACATTGATGTGGCAGTCGAACTTAGCTGAGAGGTAAGGGCAGTGCGGGACGATCCAACAATTGTTGACAGGGATCTGATTGTGCCCATCGTTGCGGCGCCGATAAAGGGGAAAGCCATCCTCGTCCATGCGCATAAACGGTTGAAACGCCTTAGGATAAAACTTGGTGCACCGACCATTCTCCATGCACGGCGCACTTGGGTTATGTGGGCCACACGGACCATGGACCATGCATTTGCGGACCGTTGCGAAGAGCTTTGGCTGTGTGACGGGATCGGGCCACTCCGCAGATATGCACGAATCAATGTCTTCCGGAGTGAGGAGCTTATTGTGGTTGGCCAGAAATATGAGGATGTGCATGTGCGGGAGACCGCGTTTTTGGAATTCGATGGTATGAACGTGGGCTACAGTCTTGCCAAATATGCCGTTGCTTTGAATCTCCTCCAATATCGCCCGCTTCTTCAACTGAAAGACACGTGCTACCAAATCAGGTCGGTCGTAAGCCGTCTGACTGGGTAACAGCTCACGCCGGATCTCTTCCCATTCTGGATTTGCGGTGACCGTCATGAAGATGTCGACCTTGCGAAAGCGCCGTGCGATGGCCATGGCATCCTGGAAACGTTGCTGCATGTGTCGCGGACCACCAATGTATGAAGAGGGCAGGATATAGCGCTTCCCTAGCTGGGTCAGATCAGGGTCAGCCTCTTCTCGGACCGCGTCTTCCAGCCCACTGTAAAGAGAAGCTCGAATATCGTCTTGATTTTTGGCAAGGAAACGAAGCCGGGCCTGGTCAGCGCTTGCCCACATGTCTACCAACCATTGCTGGAATAGACGTCCTCCTCGCAGAAGCGTTGAATATTGTCCAGGGCAAACCTGCATGCGGTATGCGGCGAAGCGTGTCTGTGAGATGCGGGAGCGGAGAGATGCACCAGTAGTACGATCAACCATGCGGAGTTCTTCTTGCCACCCAGGCTCACCGAACGGGAACAGCAGGACATAGTGAAGCGGGGAGTATGCAGGGTGGCCCTCATGAATGCAATAGAGGCATGGCCCGTTTACGGCTCGCCTTCGTAAGATGATGTCGCGGTAATCAGTGGTGGTGCCATCGCCGGGTAAGACCATGGCAACCTTGTCAGCAGTGGGTGCGTTGATACGGCGCGGGTGAATGCCACGCGAGGCTTTGTCAACACGAAAGCGGACCTCGAAATCGGGAACATCGCCGTGCTCTCTCATGACTTCGAATGCATGCTTAAACATGGCAGCGTATGGATTGTGCGTAGTGAGCATACTCTGAAGGCTACCCATGGTATCTGCACGAAGTTCATTGTTTCGGTGCATACGCTGCTGCAGCGCAGACTGGGGATCATACAAATACAATTGCGCATAAGATGGAGCTCGGCCAGGCGCAGGCTCTAGCACCCCCAATTTATGACACAGCTGGCCAAGGATACGGAATACATATGTAGGACCACCTCGTATTCTGTGGGAGTTGGTGGGATCCCGGTTGATGCTATCGTCCGTCTTGACACCAAGCGATGTAAACGCAAGGGCAGCATTGTATGCACGGATGTTGGTTCTGAACTCCCGTGCAGCAGCGTCGTCGGCCTCAAGGAGAGCACGAAGAGTTGCAGGAGGATACCGCAGGGGGGGTAGCGCAACCTTGCCGTGATTGCAGCAAGCCCCAAACTCTGGGGTTGCAAAATGACAGCTCTTCGCAGTGCGTTCGGCATCCCAATGCAAAGCCCCGCAGTACGGGCAAGCGATGTTCATACGCCCAAGGTCATGCCGTGCCTCGGGGTCCAGATACGGCTGCCGCGCAGCTGGGAGCAACCTACGCAGAGTGATCCTGGGCCTTGACGCCCGTGCTGCACTTTCGTGATCACCCGATGGCTGTCCAGAGACAGAAGGAGGGTTTCCTGAAGAAATACTTAGTGCGTGAGCCTAGAATACCACAATACGAAGACTCACCGTGCTGCGCTATAGGTGGCGTCGGCTGCTGCGCCCGTGTAACTCTGGGTCTACCCCTGGACCGCAATGTCGCTTGCAGCGTCGGGGACGGGGGCGCAGGAGGCGACGGTTGTACAGCTTGCAAGCTGTGGTTTGCCTCGCGAGAAGCCTGTTCCCGCGCGCGCCTTGCCTGTTGGGCTAAAGACCGGCGATTTGGCGGGGGCATTGACACCGGTGAGTCAGGTCGGAGTTGCAGCACCTGCGTCTGTGGCGGCGTGGGGAGCGCGGAAGGTGGTTCCATGGCAGGCACCTGTTGTACTTCTTGCGGAAGGTGGTTTGTATCGCGAGAAGCGCGTTCCCACGCACGTCTGGCCTGTTGAGCCAAGGACCGGCGATTCGGCGGAGGCTGCGACGCCGGTGCATTGAGTTGGCATTGTTGCGTCGGCGGTGGTGTGGGCTGCTGTGGTCTGTCCGTGCAGACGTGTAAGTCTTTAGCGGCTCGTTCGCGAGCACGCCGTGCTTGTTGCGCCAGAGACCGCCGATTGGGTACGGGGTCAGACTGTGACGGATTGCGGGGTTGGGGAGTTGGTGTCTGCTGGGTGTGGGTATCCTCAGGTTGTGATGGCGTAGTGAATACGCGTTGCGCTGGGGCGGATTCTGTTACGGAAATTTACTTCTTCTTCTGACTATGAAGGCGAGAGAGATGGAAAACATACCGGTGACCTGTGGCACAGATCCGGACAAAAGACGTACTGCCGTCAAGGGTAGCGTTGGTAGGGCATTATATGTGTGGACGGCAGAAAGCGCCGGCGTGTGCGGCTGCAAGATATTGGCACGCTGGGACGGGGTCAAGCATCCTAGGGATGGTAGAAGCTACAGGATGTTAGTTGAGCAGACAGAGGTGATAGAGTACTATGCTTACCGGAGATCCGAACCGCATTGACGCAGGTAAGAACGCGTTAGCGTCACTCTGCGCGTTGCACGTCTCGGATGCGCTGTTGAGCGGCGGCGCGTTCTCATCATGGCGTCGCCGGTGTCGAGGACTTTGTTGGAGGGTGTCTCGTTCAGCTTCAGCGCGAGTGTGCTGGCGGACTTGCTGTTGGTGTCGAGTCGGCGTCATTGGTTGTTGGGCGCCATTATCCCTCCTGTGAGATCGTTAGCACATGAGAGCGTTGTTGATGCTGTTGAGGAGAATTACCTTAATGAATGAGCGTTTGCCATTGGCTGATGGGCACGTCGCGTGTTCGTGGAATGAGACAGTACACACGGACGTTGATTGGTGCTTGCGCGTGCGTGTCAGCTAAACAGGGCAAGCCCGAGATGACCGGTTTGTCTTTGTCTTTATCCCGTGGGAAAAAAGGCCGTCTTTTATAATATAGATATCAATGGACTTGGGCTTGAGGGCCGATGCTAGGAGCACGGCATGTACGAGACCGTCGAAGACTGGGGCATACTCAACACCTGGGCCACATGTATTTGAGTCATGTTCAGAATTCCCAATTGCAACTATCTGAACTTTGGTGCTTCATACCTTGTTTTGTGGCATCTTGCACTGCACAAGGGATGTTGGCAACTATTGTAGGCCATCCTCACAATAATTACTCTCTCTCAAGCTGTTCTAAGTGCTGCATTGCAAATTGGGCCTCATCGCCCAACCTACAGTTGGCCTCATTTGGCCCCTGGTTAGTTTTGGGTGCCCTCTTTATGCCCTTTGCTATCAGGGGCTATAAAGGGGGCTCACATGACCACTTACTTGTAGCGCCCTTGTCGTAAAAAGTCTGGCGATGTTAGGCGCTCACTCCAGCCAATCAAAAGAGAAAGTGCTTTTTTTCGAGCAAATAAAGACAAACATCCAGACAGCCAATAGCGGGCTGAGAAATCCCGGCCGAACCAATGAGATCGCTGTTCCTAGCTCCTCGTTGGACCCTGTCCCAAAGTTTCAGAGCACTTCATACTAACGAGCCTCCATTCCACTCCGGTCTCGTAATTTGGATTTGGATTTGGAGCAATTCGTTTAGATGAGAACCTTCGCTTCGAGGGCTACGAGGGCTGTGTTGTGCGTACTCGATACCTTACCCCACACTACACTACACTCTACCGACTACCATGTGCTGGGCATTGTATACTGGCATTGAATATCTGGATAGGCGGATAGGCGGATAGGTGGATGGACGGATATCTGAATAGGTGGATAGGCGGATGGGCAGCGAAACGTCACCGAAGATGAGAAGGGGGGATGCGCATTGTGTTGTGCGTTGTATCGTATTGTATCGTATTGTGGGTCGAGGATTGAGCATTGAGGATTGAGCATTGGGTGTTCAGGTCTTCGGCTTCAGGTCTTCGGGGCCAGGGCGTCCGACGCACGACGCCCGATTTGACGACGATGGCGATAACACTGGCGCTGGGACAGCCTACGGTCCCAGTCCTAAGATCCTAGTTCTAAGGTCCAATTCCCAGTCCCCAGATCCAAGATCCAAGTCCAAGTCCTGACCACCGAATATAGATACAGATGGGGATCAAGAGCACCGAGAGCACGGGTGTCGAAGGTCGAGAATGGGTGGATGGGTGGATGGATTGGCGGGTCGACGGATGGATGAACTCGTTAGAAGGTGGAAGATATCGCGCCCCAAGCCCCAAGCCCCAAGCCCCAAGCCCGCAGACCGTCCGGCGCCGACGCCGGCGTCGGGGCACGTACCGACCTACGTCCTACAATGCACGATGCACGATCTACACGACAGTCAGCATCTCCTCTGCACCAGCCGCATCCACCGCACGCAATGTAGGCGCCCCGCTCCCCTCCCCCTGCCGTTCTCGTCCTCCCGCAACACTCCCGCTCCTCCCGCTCCCCTCCCTCTTCTCACAATATCGGGAACGGACTGTTTGAGGGAACGGGATGTGTGTGCGTTCCAGAGGAGAACGTCGGGGCGTCGGGAGAACGTCGAGAATAAAGGGGTGGAGAAAGCCGAGATGCGCTCGACAGACCACGGGGGTGCACGGCGGAGTGCACGACGGAGTGCGCGAAAGGGGGTTGGGTTACGAGGTTACGAAGTTACGAAGTTGCGAGGTTACGGGGATACGGGGATACGGGGATACGGGGAATGCACTCACATAATCAAGCTCAAGTATTCAAGCTCAAGTATTCAAGCTCAAGTATTCGAGTATTCAAGTATTCGAGTATTCGAGTATAGTCGGAGGATAGTATCGTTTTATCATTTCATCGTTTCGACGTTGACGTTGATTAATGATTGACGATTGATGATTGACGATTGTGGGCCGTACGCGGGATCCCAGCCCCCGATATCGATATGGGGGCGCTGTGCGTCTCGAGATCACGTTGCGCGTGGTGAAGAGTGTGTGATATATGATATAGTGTGTGGTGCGCTGCTTTAGAATAAACGGGTATGATGTACGCGGGATGCGTATATGCGGTTGTGGGGATGTGGTTGTGAGATGTGGGATGGGGTTGTGGGGATGTGGTATGCGGGATGCGTATATGCGAGCGTTGACGCGTGACGTTGGGTGTGGGCGATTTAAGCCAGACCACCGTGATGTACTGGTAGATTATTGTAGATTACCGGCTGTCGATTGTAGATTGTCGATTGGTCGGCGGGTGAGTGAGATGCCTGGTGAGAGATCGACGCTCTGGGGCCGGTGAATGCAATGCAATGATATGATATGAAACGCAAACGCACGACGCGGGTGGATGAGGGGGGAGAGCAGACACGTGAGGTGAGTCGAAGTACACGGTCGGTAGGCTAACGTTTTAACAGTTAGCGCGAACGACTAGAGGGGACTCACCGGGACCACGAAGACCGCCAAGCCCACCAGCGCCTGCGACCCGAAACGAAACGAAGACACGAAGACGCGCAGGGGCGAAGAACACTGGGTGCCGGTGCACCGGTGATCTCTGATGGATGTGCTCACAATATGGATATATGGCCCTTCAGCGCTGAAGCTATAGGCATCAACGGGGACTCGGGACTCGGAGACCAGTGACAACAATGGCAGAGTGGCAGAGTGGCAGAGGGAGGGAAGAGGTGTTGTTGGCGAGATGTGGGGATGGGGCAGGGTCGACGCAGAGAGCCGGGGGGAGGCGTTCGGAGGCGATGCAAGGAAAGGTGGAGGTAGGAAGAGGGAAGAGGGAAGAAAAGAGGGAAGAGGGGAGAGGGGAGACTGACCGTAACACCGAGTAGATGACAACGCTCTTGCCCACGCAGCGCTCGATGCGCCACGGATAGAGAAGCCTTGGGAGGAAGAGCCTGGGTGCGCGTCATCATCACTAAACGCCCGGACGAGATCCAACTTGGAGAAGACGAGGGATGATATCACCATAGGCTCATAGGCTGAGCTTCGACGAAATTGGGTGACGAGTGACGACATGGCGACGCTGTGACGAGCCCCCAGTCTACTTTCGAGTACTTTTCGTCGACATCGTTGTATCGCGGGAGACGTCCACGCAAAGTCGAACCAACGTCAAACAACGAGTGTTTGGCGCACATCCCTGGGGCAAACAATGTTGAGATAGACAGCTTCCCCTGCGCCACCCCAATCCTCCTTAACGTTTAACCTCCTCAAGCTGCTAAATTTTCAATTTTAAGCCTTACGTGCATACGCGCATACACACATTCCCCATCTCCCATCCCCCGTCCAATAGTCCATGTAGCTATATTATAATACCTTGTGGATTCTCCAGGGAGACACATTAAAATGTGTCTGCTTGTTGAACCCCCTCAGTCCACATTACAATGTCAGAGTCACTAGTACTTACCTGAATTATAATTCCGCCTCCTGGTTCATCTTATAATGTGCGCCTCCCTGCTGTAGGCATTATAATGTATTCTGTCGTTGAATGACAACCCTGGGAAGTCTTCATGATGCCTGTAAATTCTCGGTAGCAGCCTCGTGTTCCGTGTTCTGAAGAAAACAAACATTCAGGTAGAGTTAAAACGGTCTGGCAGCTGCAGCTTGCCGGGGTTCGTCCTGTGAGAGGGTGATGATTACCAAGTAGTTACTGAATATGCTGAAGGTCGCAATCAAGTACAATCCAACCCAACCAGACGCACCTATACCCAATATTTTCTGTTCTGCATGATTTTGGAGGAGGATCAATGAGTGCCATATGGAGTGTAACCATTGATTTATCAAACATTTCGGAGTAGGGTTCAAGAGAACGGACCACGTTGATTGAGAGCAGAATCCTCCAGCGGCAGCCAGTTGGACGGGCGTCAAATGTGCGCTTGGGGGGAAAACCGAACTGATGTGAACATATCTAGGGTAAAGGACAATATAATGCAGATCGGAGAGCTAGAATCATAAGAGAACGATTGGATGACCATGCTAATATAAAAAATCAGCACGATCGTGCTCTCGATGCCACTATTGAAAAGGTCAGACTAATGCGCTAAAAGGCGAAGCATTCAACTCGTGCAATTGGTGCATAATGCCATAAACTCACTTTCAACTCACTTTCAGCGCAGTACAATCTTTTTGCATAATCTTTTAACTGAGTGGACAAGTAGCCTAAACATGTATATATTCATGTGCTACCTGACATTAAGTAGGTGTATGAGGAGCCTGCCGCGGCCTACCTCAAGGCGTAGTGCGACAGTGTGCCTCAAGCACAACCCAGGATTCCCCGTAGTCGGAACCAACTTTAGAACGAGTTGGTTGGTCTTGCACATAGGGTTAGACTATAGGTATCAAGCTTATTAGTAAGAGAAATATGAACCGTGAGCTCAACGAGAGCTACAAATACAAATGGCCTGGGCGGCGGGATCCTGGGAGTTGAACAATGTTGAAGTTCCGAAAGCTGGGGTACAGTTGTTGATATCTGAGTGTCAATGCTTGTTTCTTGTTGCTTCGCTACTTGACTGTTGGCCCAGCAGTCAAGAACAGCAAAGGGCGGAGGAGGGGGGCGTAGCGGGGAAAGTGAGAGTGCTGATCCGAATCATTGAGTGCTCCAGTGTACGATAAGATTAGATGCAATGATTATAGCCACACGATCAATCAATCAAGCATTGCGTCACTGGCTTCGACATTATAATTCACATTATAATACCGCCTACAAACCATCTATCCGCATTACAATACCTCCATGGGGGGTTTTACATAGTGGCACATTATAATACCTATCGCTGGATAATCCACTAGGTATTATAATGGGACTACATGGACACCTCCCCCGTCTCCCATCACCCATCTCCCGCCGTCCGGTGTTCTCCGCCCCTCCGCCCCTCCGCCCCTCACTGTCTTCATTTCGCAGGCTCTGGAGACCTGCGACGTCGGGCCGTGCCGGTGGGTCCCCTCCTTCTACCACTACCACTATCACTATCAATACCAAACTACCAATACCAATACCACTCCCAATTCTTATTTTTTTTTTTTTTTGAATCCTCGTTTAACCTCCGTTGTGGCTTCGCCATATGTGGGAGGGTACACCTGTACAGTACCAATATCTACAATATATCCTACTTCGTCCTAAGTCCGTATCTGCACAGCGGCCTGGTGTCACTTAGTGACAACCTGGCGGTGAGTACCGCAAATAGTAGGCACCCCTCGTGGTGTGCCATGAAGTATGGTGACTATATGATGTTAGAGTATGAAGAAGTGAAAAGAAATGAGATATATCTTGTCTGCTGCCCTTGCCTCCCTATCCTACTCCCCCTGCCCTCTGCCGTTCCCTTCCCCCACGTCCTCCCCCTCCCCCTGTTCCCGTGTGTTCCATCGGATCCTTCCCGTCTCGTCGACATACTTAGCTATTGTTTTGAAGTGCTTCGGGTTGGCTAGCAGTTGGTTGGCGTGTGTTGCTGCTCTCCCTATCTTCGCTATCATCCTGTCCCTTGCTGCGCGATACGCCGTGCACTGTGCCAGGAAGTGTGTGGGGGTTTCGTCGTATAGGCCACATCGCTGACACCTTGGTGATGCTGTTTTCTTGATCTTGTATAGGTATCGCGCGAGGGGGATATGTCCTGTCACCAGTTGCGTGATTATGCTGGCATGCCGTCTTGACATCGTTCCTAGCGCATCCCGCAGTTGTTTCGACGGTCGTGTCAGCCCTACCCTCGCCATCCTGCTGTACCTGGGTGATGCCTCCCATCCCTTTGCCGCCCTCTTTCTCAGCTTCGCATCAAAGGCCTGTAGTGCTGCCGATTTGCTCTTCCTTATGGCATCCTTCGCCTTCAGCACACTCGGTATCCTCGTCAGGTCAATCCCTCTTCCCTTTGCTGCCTCTTTCGCCTCTCGATCTGCCCACTCGTTCCCCTCTACCTCTGTGTGCCCTGGTATCCACCTCACCGTCAGTCGCAGCCCCGTATGTCGCTTCCTCGCTTTGATGAAGACCTCATGGAAATAATCTAGGAGGTAATGGCCTGGGCCTGGTCTCCGGGAACTTAGCGCTCGGATGGCTGCCTGGTTGTCGACATATATGGTGGCCTTCTCAACGTAGACCTGTCTGTGAATCAGCTCCATTCCCATAGCTAGAGCTGCACACTCCCCGTTGTACACTGTGCATCCCTTGACCGAACCCAGCTGTAGGCGTGCTGCCTCCTTGCGTCGCCCGTTTTCGTATATCACCGCCGCTGCTCCAATGCCTCCCTCGTACCCCGATCCATCCGTATACACTCTGAACCGGCTGTGGTCGTTTCGCTCGTCTGCTACTGCCTGCTCCTTCCCGCTTGCGATGTGCCATTGCACCCTTGCTCGCCACCTGGTGTCCCATCGAGTAGCCTGGATCTTTTCGAAGGTCTTGGGTGTTATACGGAAATCATGGAGTAGTGCGTGTAAGGGTGTTCGATGCCGTCGCACGTCTCGCACTGCTGCCCTCTGCACGTGCTTGAAGAGTGGGTGAGTCTGCGGCAGAGTTGCCAGCCGCAGTGCTGCCTTGTATCTGAATCTCTCCACCACCAGATGAAATGGCAGATACCCTGTGATGATCTCCAATACATCGCTGGCTGTTGATCGCATGCCGCCTGTCACCATCAGCATCGCCTGCCGTTGGGATGCCGCAATCTTCCCCACAATCAAGCGCTGTGCTCTCATGCCCTTGGTACGCTGTTGCTCTGTGGGTGCCCTGCGTGGAGGGGTTAGGAATACCTCCGCCCCGTACATGATTCGTGGCAGGGCGATCGCCTTGTACAACTGCCCTGCGTACTTGGCTGTAATCCCTTGAGATGGTCGGGCCAGCCTGGCGAATCTTGATATCCATTCCCTCCCTTTTGCTAGTGCCGCTGCTCCCTGTCTATTCCACCGTAGTTCTCTGTCAAAGAGTATGCCAAGAAAGCGCACCTGTTCCGCCGATATGATGGTGTGTTCGCCTAACTTGAGGTTCATGCGTGGCAAGGGCACCCGTCGGTTAAGCATGAATGTATGCTGTACGCGCTTCCTTGTCATGTCCAAGAGCTGAAACTTGTCGACACCGAACTCGCAGTTGTGATCCTTCGCCCACTTGAATATACCATCATCGCCCATCATGATTTCTCTTAGTCGCTCATGCGTATCCTGGAAGTTTGCACCTGTGACCACGATTGCAGCGTCATCTATGAAGAGGAGCCCTAGCTCTGCCTTCGTTCCCCGAATCGACTTGAGGATCCCGGCATTGTAGAGGATGTATAGGATGACTGATAATGGGTCGCCCTGGTCCAGGCCGTTAATGACTCTGAACGGTGCTGATCTGAAGTCGTCGAACGTAAGTGTCGTACTGCGGTCTTCCAATCGGCGTAAAACCCATATGATGTACTCCTCTGGGATGCCTGCCTCCCGCAGATTGTGTTCTAGACGATCTATGGCCACACTCGGGAACACTCCCTTGACATCCAGGAAGAGTGCTGATGCTACCTCGTTTCGTCGCCACGCGTCCATCACTGTCTTGGTTAGCAGGTGTACGGAGTCCATGGTCGATCGGCCGGGCCGTCCTCCAAAGTGGTTCAGGGGTAGGATCTGGTGCTTTTCCACGTATGCGACTAGGTCATCTGCAAGGCAAGTGTTCAGTACTCGGGCTAGCCCATGCGATAACGTTACCGGTCTCCATGCTCCTGGTATGGTGTAGTCTGGCTTTCCTGGCTTCTGGATGACTACTGTCTCCGTCTCTGCCCACGCCTTTGGGTAGTATTCGAGGGTGAATGTCGCCCTGTAGAGGGGGCCTAAGTGTGGGGTGAGCAAGTCCGCGCAGTGCGTGAATACACTGTTTGGGGGTGTTCCAGGTTTCGTTGCCTTGTATGGCGCTAGACGATAAATGGCGGCCTCAATCTGGTGGTTCGTGATGTTCTTGAATGCCCACTTTGGCTCCGGGTATTCCACGTCTGGTGGTACTGATGATCTGAGTGGTGGCGGTGGGTAGAACAGCTTGTAGAAGGTGTCTGCCTTCTCTGCGTTGCTTGTCAGTCGCCTCTCCATATTCGCTACCTTCACTCTGAGCGCTGGCATTCTGACTGCGCCGCCGTCGCTCCCTGGTCCGTCGACGAATCTCCTGGCCACAAAGACGGTGTTGTTGTCTACTCCTTCTAGGAAGTCCTTCCAGTGTTTGCGCTTCGTCTTCTTAACCGAGTCTGCCAACTTGTTCCTCGCCTTGCGGAACTCCTCGTGAACTGGGTGCCAGGGCTGGTGCCGTTTCTTGCAAGATGCCCTGGATAGTCTCCCGACCACCTTTCGTTGCTCCGCAAGGTCTGCGTTCCACCATCTCTTGCAGAACGGGGTCGGCTGCGATACCGGCACGATGTCGTTGTCTTCAATTACCGCCTGGATGACCTCTTCCAGTTGCACCCGTCTCTGCTCGAACTCCTCTATCGACCTGATTTCCGTCGGCCTCCCCACCTCGTTTAGTGCCTCCTCCAGCTTTTCTCTGAACTTGCCCCAATCTGCCGCTCGGAAATTCTTTCGATTCCTTAGTTCGCGCTTCTCCAGTTCGACATCCAACTCGGTTACGATTGGGAGGTGATCGGTCTTCGCTGGTCTCCGACGTGGTTCAACATCGCACTTAACCACCGCCCCCTGTAGTTCTTCTGAGCACCATACGTTATCGACTCGCGTGTAGTTCCTGGTTCGCGTTGCCTGCAGAGTCGGGGTCCCCTTCGCCAGCTTCATTACCATCCCATACCTGTCGGTCATCTCAATGAGCCGTTCTGCTGCTTCGATGTTCTGTCTGGTAAAGAGGTGTAGGTTCCTCTCTTCGTCCCATGTCCAGTGGTGTCGATTGAAGTCACCCGCCCATATCATTCGCGCCTGTATACCAGCCCTCCCCCTCTGTCTCTCGCTCGTTAAGAACTCGTCAATGGCCCGCATGCTATCATCATGAGTACAGTCGTTGTAGATATTGATGATCCGAATCCAGGTCTCTGGGCTGCATTTGATGTCAATACCAACCACATCTGGTGAGTTGATGGGTAGCTGTACATAGTGATCAGAAGCTATCTGCGTGGAAAGAAAGGTTACCGCTCGGGTTCTGTCTTTCTGAGTATCGCGCGTGATGGGGTAGATTGTATTGAACCGCCGGATCGCCCTCGACCAGCCCTCGCGGTCTATCCATGGTTCCTGTAGTAAAATGATATTGTAGTTAGCGATAGAATTGATGATGAGGTTTTGTCCCGTTTGAGACTTGTTCATATTGAGCTGAAAAATCCGGGGCGTGAACTTCGTCAATTCGTCCTCAGGCATCCGCGGAGTGGTCAGCCCTGGGTGCATCTGTTTCTCCTTCGTTCGCCGTGCTTGTGCCGCTGCTTGCGCCCTCTTGGGAGGGCTGCCCCGCCTGTGCTGTGTGAGATGCCCGGCTCCTCGACCTCGGCGCTGTTGGGATCCCGGTCATGTCGAATCGTAAAGTGCCTCGGTGGTCCCGGTATGTCCGCCTTACCCCTGGCACGAAGCCTCTCTGCCCAGCCATTGGCCGTTCGCCCTCATTTGCGTCCTTCAGCAGCCTTCGTCCGGTCGGGCCCCAGGCTTCTTCAATGAACTCCAGTTCCTCCCATGTCCTGGGGTCCTCATTGTCCAGGAAAAACCTGTACCCTGCCTCCGGGTTCGCCTTTCGCCATGCCTCCAGGCGCTGTTGTCGCGTTTCGCAGCTCCGATCGCCTGCCCCGTGTCCTGGCTGTCTGCAGTTCGCACACCATTTTTGGTGCGGGTGTGGGCACTGCGCCGCCCTGTGCTCCTGTCCGCAATGCCCGCACACGTCTTTCTGTACGACTGTGCAGTTATTAGCGTAGTGGCCGTCCCCGATGGAATGGCACCTGTAACAGATCGGCGGTTCTTGCACGTCCTTTCGTACTGTAATAACCTTGCCGCCAATGAATAAACCATCCCGTATTGCCTTATTGGCCTGGTCGCGGTCCTCGAACTTGATCTTCATATGTGCGTATTGCTGTGTTGGCGAACGGCGCTCGACAGGTCGGATCCACGCTGCAGACTTGATACTCCCCCTCTCCAGGCCGCCCTCTTGCTCGACGCTAAGGATGGCACCCTTCTCTGTTGGATTAAATGACACCGGAACGTACTCCGCCACAACTGTTAGCATAGGTGTCCGCATCTTTGACGTACCATTAAATCCTGCCAGGAATGCTTTCGCGATGTCCGACTTGCTGAACCAATTCCGAGCCTCTGCTGAGTTGAGTATCAGCAGCACGTCGCCGCCTTTCAACTTCCTCGCCCCCAGGAACCTCATCCCCTCTGGGTACCCGTCGATCAGCTGAATGCCTTCCAGCGCGATATTGGCTTTCTCTACCAGCTCCTTCTCGTTTAGTGTTGTGAGGTTGTAGTCCTTGAGTTCAATGCCGTCTGCCTTCTGTATGATGACCTGCCGCGATCGGGTCTCCTGCCTATCCGCTACTGCTGCCACCTTGGCTGGTATTGAGTCCCTCTTGGCGGCGTCTGCGTACGACTTCGGTGGCATGTTGGTGATGGTCGATATGTCCCGTTTGGCGGCCTTGACCGTCTCTGCAACGTCTTGCACCTCCGCCAGTGTTTCCGTTGTTCGCTGTTCCATGTCGGCCGCGCGTCGAACCAGTGTCCGCATCTCCCCTACTATCTCCCTTATATCCTTCGTCACGATCTCTGTGATATCGTCGACCATTCGCTGCTTCGCCATTGCCTCCACCACGTCCGCCAGCGCCTTCAATCCCTCGCTCGCAGCTTTTGGTGTCTTCACATGTGCTGCGATCGTCCTGATTGTCCTGATCACCCATTTTTCGTCGATGGGGTCGCCCTCGGAGCTGTATCCATTCTTAACTAGCAATTCCCTTCCATTCTTTATCGCCTTTCCTATTGCGTTATTCATCAGAACGTTCACCGTCTGCCTCCCTCCCTCTTCTGTGCTTCCTCCCGCTCCTTCAGGCATTCCGCCGTCCCGGTTGCTACGTAGTGTTGCGTCGCTCGTTGATTCCGTTTCGGTGTTGTCGTTGCGTATAATACTCTTCTAATTCTAACTTGTCCAGCGTGCCACCCCCCACCGAACCGTGGGAAAGTTGCTCGTGTTGGTGGTGTGAAAAGAAGAAGAGTCCTCTCCCAATTCTTATTATCGGCTCGGTTCGCTGAAAAGCTCAGAAAAGCCAACCGTGCGACTCGCCACGGGATGAGGCGTATGCGACGCGACTAGGTCTCACCACCTCCTCCACCACCACATCACCACCACCACCACCACCACCACCTCCCTCCTGCTCCTCCTCCTGCTCTTACTCCTGCTCCTCCTCCTACTCCAGCCCCGTCGCGCATGGTGCGTTGGCATGCACGGACACCCCAAATTAAACCATCGATTTCGCGGCAAACTTGCCGATAGCAGCGCATCGCTAGCACTACACTACTCTTCACTTCACACTCCACTTCACGCGCACGCACTACACCCGACGCACTACGAAACGGATACAGATACAGATACAGAGTCTGTCGTACTGCCACATATCGCACATTACACATCCACGAACTCCGCCCCTCCACGCCTTCGTGCATGCGGCTTGCGACTCTGCTCCTTTGGTAAGCAGACGGCGAATACACGGGTACACGAATGGACGAATGGACGAGGTGCTCGGATGCACGAATACTGGGATGCTCGGGGAGAAAATGAGAATACGAGGACGAGAAAATGAGAATGAGAATGAGAATGATAATACGAGCACGAGCACGACAAGCGGTCTACGTGCTCTCACTGCCCATTCGCGCGGGCACTGCAAACTGCGAACTGCAAACTGCAAACGGCGAACTACGAACTGAGAACTGCGAACGGCGACCTGCGAGCGGCCGGTAAGTCTTCCGAGAGTGCGGTGCGTCCCCTCTATTCTGCGCCTACGTCTACGTTTACGTTTACGTTTACGCGCGCCTCTAAATCGTCGACCGCTAAACATCAAATTACAAATTCGGCGGGACATGACCTTCATGGCCTTCATGACCTTAGGTGAGTGAGTGATTGGGTGAGTGAGTGGGTGAGTGAGTGAGTGAGTGAGTGGGTGAGTGGGCGGGGCGATTCGGGGATTCTACCCGGATTCCGGTGCAGATGACGGGCCTGTACACCTACCTATTACAGTACAGTACAGCGTTCCCCGGGGTTACGAATACACGCCTAGATTTCGTGGCAGAAAAATACAAAAGTACGCCCAACATCGACACCGGGGTTGTGAACACAAACGCGGCAAGTCCACGCGCAGGCTTTACACTAGAACGAGAGAAGAAGGAATTACACGAGAGAAGAAGGAATCACACGAGAGAAGAATGGGTGGAATTACACGAGAGAAGAAGTGGTGCAATTACACGAGAGACGACTCTGCCCAGACCACTTCTACGGAAACGACCTTCTCCTTCTTCGCATACCCGGTGGCCACGAGCTCGCGGAGGTGCACGCCCATGAGCATTCTGAAGACCTCGACGTCGGACAGGCCGGGGGTTTTCTCCTGCGGGGGAGGTCAGCACGCTGCGCACACCGACAACACCGACAACATCGACAACACCGACAACACCGGAAAAGAGGGAAAGCGGGAAAGCGGGAAAGCGGGAAAGTGGGAAAGAGGGAAAGAGGGAAAGCGGGAAAGAGGGCGACGTACCCGGACGGCGGAGAACATGCTGACGGCGATGTGGCGCAGGAGGTCGGCCACCGACATCGGTTTCCCGTGGCACTTGAGCGCCACGGCCGCGCAGACGTGGTCGCGGATAAACGGGTTCAGCTGTCGTCGTCGCGCGCGGTCGAGCCAGAACGGTGGTATAAACGGTGGTATAAACGGTTATGGTTAGCTACACAGCAAAACAAAAGGAGAGGGGAGGGAGGGGGAGGGGGGAGGGGGAGGGGGGCGCACCATGAACGTGTAGACACAGGCGTCAAACTCGGTGCTGTACGGCTCGCTGTGGAACTTCGGGGGGAGGACGTCCGGCCAGCGCGCGACGAGCTCGGCGATGGAGACGCCCCAGCTGCGCGGATCGCGCACGAGCTTGACCGCTTTGTGGTGGGCGGGGGCGGGGGCGGGGCGTCTCCGTGGGGATACGGATACGGGCGACTGGGGGGACGGATGTCGCGGAAGGCCTGTGGGAGTGGAAATGGAAATGGAAATGGGCGGTTAGGACTAGGACGTCGGGGAGAGAGACTTGAGGGCACGCAGGGCGCGGGTACTCACCGGCTGACCCCACGCGCGGACGTGCGCGAAGCTGCAGGAGTCGACGAAGAAGACGCATTTCTGGCGGAGGACGTCAATAGGGTTTCTTTCAGTAAGTAAGTAAGTACTAAGCACAGGATGCGCGCGAGCCGCGGTATACGCACATCGCCTACGTGTCCGTTGGACGAGCACCCAGACTCCGCGCGCAGCCTCATCAGCTTGTCGTAGGCCTCCCGACTCATGAACTAGGGATGAGCTCATTAATCATTAGCGGGCGCCCGTGGGGTAGGCGACAAGGACATGGACATACCGCCATCTGCTTTTCGGCCAACGCGGGGTCTCGGCAGACAAGCGCCATAGTGTACATGCTAGTGCTAGTGCTAGTTGTAGTGGGTTCGAAATTTAGAGTTGCTGATTTGGGGGTTGGTTGAGGATGTGGATGTGGATGGATAGCGGGTTTGCGCTGCCTTTATGTGTACGCCTCGCCGTGGCCTGTGGCCTGTGGCAAACGACAAAATGTGGCGACGACAAAAGAAAATGTGGCCTGTGGGTCAAGTGGGCATGCCACGCCAAAACAAGGGATTTGGTGGCCATGTCAGTTGGGAGACGGGCGGACAATGGGATGTCGATGAACCGACTGCTCACAACGGCACGGGCGAGGCTTACATGCACACTGCATACAGAGGCCCCTTCTTGCTTCTTGGCCGGGGAAAAGGGACGTGGAAAAACGTTCACCTGATTTCTGGTGTTCCCCTTCGCTATGAATGAGAGAATGTGAGAAACAACGCATTAACCAGTATATTCTGGATGCTGGAGAACGAAAATCCGCTGACCGTATTTCGTCGGGTGCCAAACTCGGAGAAAAGGTGTCACCGCATCAGCCTCATCAGCCTGCAGTAACTAACAACCTTTACATAATTTTTCTCTGACTTTGGTGTCCGGGAAATGTTGGCCAGAACAGTCATCCTTCATGCATCCTTCATGCCCCTCTGCGCAGATTTCCACCGCCGCACTCCTTGCGCTGCCCAATCCCTCCGAAGCTACGCCATTCCGATATTCGATATTCCGAGCGTGCGCAACGCACAGCCGGACGAGCACAGTACTTCCTACGTTATACGCACGCCTTGAGACTGAATTACGACGCAAGAAGGGTCGGCTGCGGCGCCGCGGCTGCAGAGTTTCGTGACACGAGAGATCTGGAGTGCGAGAAGTACTTTGGTACTTTGGGACTTTGGGAAGAATTCTAGGACCTCGCGACAAGAACACAAGGCGGGAACTGCAACTCTGAGGCCAAGAGCCCGGGGGGCCAGGGGGGGGGCCGGCCGGGGGGGGGCCGGGAGGGGGGCTGAGAACACGACGCCCACAAGGCTCCGTATTTCGTATTTCGTATTTCGTATTTCGTACTTCGATGTGGCCGAGACAGCTGGCGGACATCTCAGACGGGGGGTATTCATGCAGCTATTTTCTCCCGTGCTGGGGTTCGGTCTTTCGGTCTTCTGGTTGGAAGTTCTTAGTTAGGGAGCGCTTCTTCACGATGGGTGCAGGGGATGTGGAGCCGTCGCGAGCAGCGGGGATGGCGCGCGAGGAGGATCGAAGCCCCGAAGCCCCGTGGAATCAGTTGCCACCGAGCGACGACGCGGGGAGCCCGTTCGCAGGGAGGACGATGCGGGGCCAACCTGGCCTCTCACACCACCAGCCCCTTGTGAGCTCCGTATTTCGAGGATTTCGGTGAGCGTCGGTGCCTGGACGGGTAAATGGTCAGATCCCAGGCCGTGGGGGCTTTGTGTCCTTCCCGAGGATGATCACTGATTAATGATCATTCATTAATGGGCCGTTCATCAGACGAGTACTTTCGAGTCGCCCAGGTCCATTGTGGGGACTTCGAGTCCTAAGGCTATCCTAGTATGCGGCCGGCCCAAGTGGGCTGAATCCTGTCTCCATGCTGGTCAACGGTTGACGAAGATCAACAACAGCACGACGTACAGCATTCTCTATGTGTCATATCAGAAAGCAGCAGAATCAGAATCGCGCGGATACGTCGATGGTGTCGCGTACTGGGCACGTCGGGCGCACACGCCAGCTTGGCTAGGACATCCACTCACCGGAGTGCTATTTCTGCGCTGACGACTGAGTACTGGACTCTGAAGGGCCGCCAAATCCGTCCTTTCCCTTGTGCATGCGGTCGCACGAAGTGCCAGGCTGATCGGGGACTCGACAAAACAGAAGGTGAGCGCACGCACACGAGAGCAGAAATAGCATAAGGTGCATCCCATCAAACACTATCAGCTATCAGCTATCAGTTTTGGTGCGAGATTAACCTAGAAGAACGCCCAGTCGCGTTCGGGCTAACCTCCGGGCCACGGTCAGTCATACCTGAATTGCGACTGCTGGCGACGCGGGATACATACTTGTCGCGCGATACAGATGACCCATATTGAGAGAACCAACGAAGATGCTATTCTCGTGGATGAGGACTGTACGTAGTACCTATCAGCGAGCTGACAGCGGTACGCCGGGATAAATCTCCCATCCAGAAGAGGGCGTGGATGAAAGGGCCCACTCACCATAGCTAGTGAAAGCGCCATTTTTCCGGCTTAAAATAGCGCCTAACTGAGCCAGAAGCCGAAGCCACAATCCATGTTTAACTGCGCCGTGATTTGAGAAGTGAGAAGTAAGAGGAATCAGAAACAGGCTGACATCCGTGACTGTGGGAATCTTTGATCAGAGTACTTACTAGTGCTCTCAACCTGCACCGTCTGGTTTCTAGCGGCACTATTCGTTGTGGCGCATAACTGATCGATAGCGAATGGAACGACGTTCTTGCTCGTCCGCGTCATTAAGCGCCCGGCATCTCTCTGTTGCATTGGGATCATCACGCATCACGGTTCAATATTCAATCATGATGGACTCGAAGAAGATCGACTCGGATGCACCCAATTTCGGCTCTGCACCTACTCACGCGCACGGACGGCCAACTCGAGAATAGCAGCTGTAGAATGATCGGACCTCCCCGCGACAGCAGAAGGGCCCCAAATCTTCGACTTCGACTTTGGCCATACATAGATATATCCCGGGCTGGCGTAGGGGTATAAGAAGACGGGTCTGCGGGCACTCTTTCTTCGGCGCTTCGTTCGTACGGAGAGCCATCGATATCACGAATCAAATCCCCAAAGAATGGCGCAGTTGCCTCTCGACAAGACGTTCTTGCTCGCCGCGTGGTTAGAGGTGCGTACAAAATACATCCGTCGCACTATCCAACCTAAGATTCTCTTAGTCTCTCGCCTACGGTCAGTTTCCCAGTTTCCCAGAACCTCTCTCATTGACACCTGCCGCCTGATCCTGACGCACCTACGCACTACCGCCAGGCTTCTTTCTGTGCCTATTCTGCGGCACCATGCTGTTCACCTTCGGCAGCGGCCACCGAAACGACATCCACAGCAGAGTACGCACCCCACATCGGCGATCCCGTGTCGAACTGAACTTCACTCGTTACAGGTCATGGTCGGCATATCCTGCGTGATGTTCTTCATCGCCACGTGGCACCTCGCCATGAATGGGTTCCGCCTCCTCCAGGGCTTCGCTGTGCACGTCGGAGATCCCGGCGGCGCGGTGGGGTACATCGGGAACCTGCGGCGGTGGGACCATGTCATGAAGGACACACTCTACGCGACACAGGAGATCTTGGGCAACGCCGCCGGGGTACGTGTCCGCGTTTTGGTCGCCCTTGTTTCCGCCCTGACACGGTCATCCTCAGATATACCGATGCTTCATACTATGGAACAGCGACTGGAGAATCATCGCGCTGCCGCTCTTCCTCCTTGTCGGAAGCCTCGGTACGTCACCACGCACGCGCGTGCTTCACTATCCCCATCCCGCCTCACGCTGACACCATCGTTATCTTCGGTCGCAAGTGTCCGGCTACACAGTCTGCGCGCTCTTCGTCCAAATCGACCCCACGCAGTCCGTCTTCACGAACAGACTCAACTCGTGGATCCAGGCCTTCTACGCGATCGCCGTCGTGCAAAACATCATCACCACCTCCCTCATGGCCTTCCGCATCTGGCGCACGTCCACGAAGTCGGCGCAGTACAAGACCGAGAACGCCCTGCTGCCCATAGCGCGCATACTGATCGAGTCCGCGGCGTTGCAGCTCGTCGTGGAGATCCTGCTGCTGGCGCTGTACTCGCGGACGGTGAACGCGCAGTACATCTTGCTGGAGCTGGTGACGCCTACGGTGGTAGGCCGTTGATGCTTGCTCGTTGGGCAGTTATAGTGCTAATGGATGCCCAGGGAATCACGTTCAACGCTATCACCATTCGTATCAAGCTGCGCGCCATGAGCAACAGCGCCAACTCCACCGTGTTCTCGCGGTCCGAGCCGGTGCAAACGATTGGGAGCATGCCCATGAAGCGCATCAAAGTCGATATCACAACCCAGATGGAGGACGATGCAGAGGCAAAGCGCAGCTTTCCGGGAGGCGCTGACCACACCCCATCGGATGCTTGATAACTGATCGCAGATGCATCGCGTCTCCGTTCACCGGCCGTATTCTCGGATATTCTCGGATATTCTTACTGTTCCCTGGACCTCGTTTCGCAGTAATTTTCATGTGTGGGCGTCCTGCCTTACTAGTTTCCGAGATCCAGCTTTGTTCTATACCACAATGTATACACGGTTACATGCCCCCTCGCCTCTCTGCATGTCAATAAATGGTCTCAGCACTGGGGTAGGACCCTGCTTCTGAAACAAAATCAAAATCGACATTAGCGCTGAGGTTGTCATTACATAGTCGATAATCCGCATACGTACATATTGAGATGCGCTCACCCAAGAAATACAAACATGAACCAAAATGATTTCCCGTGACTTCTTGACAACTTGCGCATGATATAACGACTTGCCCGACTGGCGATGGTACGAGCAGCGACGTCGGCGATTCCTAGTTCCTGTCGATCAAGTTGTACAGTCTGTCGAACTATACAGCAGGGCGTGTGAGCCAGAGGCCCATACGAGACACAGGACAGCAGATCGACCAGCTCACCGCGTGCAGTATGCCGAGGACCCATACCTTTCGTTGATCGTTATCCACGATCCGCCACCTCGCTTCGAAACATGACGCAGATCCAAGCCAGCAGGTACCATTCAGTGTTATTCATGGTCAATCGCACGAGTCCTGATGCCATCAAGTGATCCGAGCTCATTACGACTCAGGCTCCCCAGTGTTCGCGCTTATCTGCGGTGTAAGGACGGTGTATGATGAAAGCCCCTGAGACAGCATTGATAGGGTCGGGAAAGCGATTTGACGTCCACAGCATCAATTAATTGTTTGATCCATTGTTTACCATCGACGACGATGTGGTGGTGGTAAGTGTGTACATTGTTTGGTATCGGTATGTACCTCCCTGCTACGCTCTTAGTGTTAGGCAACTGAGATCAACGGCAATAGCGCGAGACAGACTCAAGGCTGGGAATGGGTGAGTACCAACCATTATAATTCGTCGTGTGGTCAGCCCTTGATGAGCGATAACCCAAAACCAAAGCCGTAAAGGACGGCGAATCCACTCAAGCGCTCTGCAGAGCCGTGTTTTGAAGCCATCCAACATGCAGGGCGGTATGCACACAGGGAATACTTCGTTCCTCCCGCGATCAACGATCATGAAACCAGCGCTTCGTCTCAAGCTCGAGGCCTCTGGGGGATTCAATTATGTATCTAGCATATAAGGACGGTCGACTTACGTCGAGTCGCTGAATCCCCATCCCAGCTCCTCGTTCGTGCCTTAAGTGCTCTCTCTCTTCCTCGTTCGTCCGGAAGTTGCTTTGTCCAGCTGCCACCCGCATACCATCGTCGACTGAAACCCCTTGGAGGCTGCGATGGCTGTATCAAGACTGATGGATGTGAATTACACTATCGGGGCGCTACAAGTGGCCGTCGGTGAGTAGATTTCAAACGGAACACATGCTCGTATCTGCGTCTCCTCTGACCGCGCCATCCATTTGCGACGTAGGAATTTCGGGATTCTTGCTAGGCTGTTCAACGACGCAAACATACGCGTATTATAAGAACTATCCATATGATCCCCAAGCTACTAAGATCTACGTGCGTCCGCTATTCCTTGCATACGCTTTGTGTCCGTGGCACCGTACTGACGAGACGTCTGGAACTTGACAAGGTTGCAGTATTATGGTGAGTCGCGTCTCGCGTCTCGTCCTTTCTGTGTTCGTGCTCCCGCCAGATCTCGTTCAGCTGATCAGAATCTGCTAGGCTTTTGGAAACCGCACAGCAAGTTGCAGCTATGCACGCCGTATATGCGATGTCTGTGACTGACTGGGGGCACCCATCGGCGCTGCTCCACCCCCCCACCTCGATATCCGTCACATTCCACCTCGGGATCCTCATACCCCCTCTGCTCGAGGTGCGTATCTCAGCCCCCTCCCGCGAGCTCCTACTAATAACTAACTAACAACCACCCCCACCTCCACCCCAACACGCACCGCACGGCCGCAGAGCTTCTACCTCTGGCGTCTGCACAGACTCTTCGGCCGCGCGCTGCCCTGCGCGGCGGGGGCCGTCTTCTGCTGGACGCGCTACGCCGGGTGGCTGCTCTTCGTCGTGCAGGAGACGCAGCTGGGCTACGTGTCGGGCGCGCTGCTGGCGCGGTGGTCCTGGTTGCTGATCACGGTGCTGGCGATGGGCGTGGTGCTCAACGCGGGCATCGCGGCCGCGATGGTGTGCTATTTGCGCGGGCAGAGGGATACGGTGGGCATGCGGTGCGTGCGTCGGATGTGGGGATTGGTGGGGTGGCTGGCTGATGGCTCTGGCTCTGGGTGGTTTGCTTTTAGGACGAAGGTGTTGGTGGATAGGTTGCTGATGTGGACGCTTCGTAAGTATCTTTGCTGTGGTCTCTGGTCTTGATGTCCGGTGCTGATAATCAACGCAGAGACCGGCGTGATCACTGCGTACGCTCTGCCACCCGTTTTGCGTCTAAGCTTCGCTAACCCGTTGTGGTCGTCCGCAGAGTGACTTACTTCATCACACTCATCGTGGTGCGTCCATCGCGCCCTTTCTATGTTGAGACTCACCCGCTGACCGGAGAGTCTGTCTCGTCTATGCAGTTCTTCACGATGAGAGATACCCGTTCGTAGTACCCACTCTCCTCGTGAGAGAGGTTGTATGCTGAAGTTCAGTTCGTATTGGTTCAGTGGTTTGGATGGCGATACTGGCTACTACCACGAAAAGTGCGTCGGCGTCCCACCCCATGCCCCCCGGCGGCGCAGCTGACGACCGTGTCCTTGCCTGCTTTAGTCTTCTCGAACTGTTTACTGTCCTCGTTCGTCCCTTTCTCTTCCAATGCTGGATTCTGAATTCACAACTGAGATCGCTTGGGCCGTCGGATATGGATATGGATATGGATATGAATATTCACAACGATGTAGTTTGAACGCACGTCCACCACAGCTGCCCAGGGATGAGCTACGCGTCGATGCGGCGAGATCCCCTCACACGCAGGCGAGATAACCCCGTCCGTTGTCCCAGTGTCTTTCTTACGATCCTTCCCCTATAGGAACCCCCCCAAAAGTCGATCGTGATCAATATCTCGAGGGAATACACTATATCGTCAACGTCGCCTGCCTGTTCGGAGAATGGTGCGCGGGCAGATCCCGATCCGGTGAGTATTCGTATCCGGCGTGCTGCTGCGATAGGTGACCTTGACCTGATGCTCGTGGTGCGCCTAGTGCAATCTTGGGTGGTGACGGTGGTTTGGTCTCGTGCATCTATGATAGGAACCCCGCTATAGGTTGGGCAGGCCAGCTTTCGGAAACTGCTTATTCGAGTTTCGCGCATTGGACGTAAAGGATTCGCTATTTATGCCCTCTTTTAAGGGTACGTAAATGTAGATGTTCAGTAGAAAGAGAGTTAGTCTACTGCCGGGGGCTGTGGGCCAGTGGGAGCTTTATCATTGCTGGTGTTACGCGACTGATTCTGGTTGCTCAGGCTGAAAAAATGAATACTCGCGGCGATGAATTCGATGTCTGCAATGTCTACGTATACAGGCATACAAAATTATGTGACGATCGCGTGAGTGGCCAAGCTGTGACCAAGACCAAGTCTAAGGCAGACAGATGAATGAGCGTCCAGACCAGAAAGCGGAGGAAATCAGGCTAGCTGCTCACATCGAGTGCAAGTTTACTCGGCGGGGGTCTCCTCAACAGGAGCCTCAACTGGGGGAGCAGTCTTCTTCTTCTTCTTGTCCATGCTGGGGCTAGCAGCGACGAAGACGACGGCGAAGGCGAGGACAATGAGTGCGAAGCGCATTGTGATAGAAGGCTGACTTTAAAGCCTGTCAAGATGGTCTGTTAGGTGTATAAACGCGGTGCTGAGGAGAGGGTGTCTTACTGAGGTGGCTTGATAAGTTGGCTGGAGAAAAACAGTGAACATCGAGGGCCCTTTATACCGTTCGAAAGCCAATGATGTGTGTAATGATGCGTGCGGCCTTCGTCGCTCTGGTTGAGAATCCTACCGGATGTCAAACCTTAAGGCCCCAATCTCAAGCTCAAATCTGACTAGAGGACGATGGGGGCGATGTAATTTCCAATACCTGAATGTTTAGCAGCGAAGCTTTGAGTCCAAGACTACTCAAAGAGCCCTACCATGTTGCTACCGAGGAGTCTAAACGAGGACTAGAAAGGATTAACAGACACGATTCTTGTTTAGACATAAAGATATGATGACAAGTCCTCGACCTTCATTTGGAGCCTGTTTCTGAAGTCGTCCAAAGTTGATCTAGAGAGCACAGTCAAGGATTTGCATCAGTTGGCATGCACTTCGTTGTTAGGGCCGAAATTAAGGGGTACATTGAGGCTGTTCGAACCTGGTGAGCGTATCATTCAACGTAACATCAACACATAGCCGACAGGCGTAATGTCGGAATCTTACGATGTGTGACAGCCAAATCAGCCTTTTAGAGCTACTACACTTCGACTACGCAGGGGTTGGGTTATAACTTTAACGCAATTTTTGAGTGCATACGACGCTACATTCAACCTTAAATCATCGGAGCTGAACGTCAACGCCTAGTGCTGTATCTTAGATTAGCATTTAGCCTGAGCCATCCGCCACTTCTTGAAGGACAGCTTGATTCCGCAGCGCTGACGCTGTTTGGCGGGCCTCAGTTCGACATCCAGATGCTAACACAAAGGTATAAAAAGGCTCGATGTTCACTGTTATTCTCCAGCCAACTTATCAAGCCACCTCAGTAAGACATCCTCTCCTCAGCACCACATTTATACACCTAACAGACCATCTTGACAGGCTTTAAAGTCAGCCTTCTATCACAATGCGCTTCGCACTCATTGTCCTCGCCTTCGCCGTCGTCTTCGTCGCTGCTAGCCCCAGCATGGACAAGAAGAAGAAGAAGACTGCTCCCCCAGTTGAGGCTCCTGTTGAGGAGACCCCCGCCGAGTAAACTTGCACTCGATGTGAGCAGCTAGCCTGATTTCCTCCGCTTTCTGGTCTGGACGCTCATTCACCTGTCTGCCTTAGACTTGGCCTCGGTCACAGCTTGGCCACTCACGCGATCGTCACTTAGTTTGTATGCCTGTATACGTAGACATTGCAGGCATCCAATTCATCGCCGCGAGTATTCAATCCGTATAACCATTGAAAATGAATCACGCCAGTGGACATGCATGATGCAGGTAACAGGTGGTCGTTTGCCTGAAACAGATCTGATGTCCAGTTACGACACTTGCTTATGTGTGAGTTCGCGTATTCCAGTATTTGTATCAATTTCCGTGACTTAGAGTTCACGCGCACGGTTCTGCGAGAAAAACAGATAATGAACTTCTTTACATAATCAAGTCGGGCGATCCTTTCAACCATAGCACTCGCCTAATATGGGGACAGCAGGTCATAAGTACACTGTTTCACGTCGAGTATGGCGCATGGAAGGATGCTGACCGCCTCCTAGGGTGCATCGACACCGGGGGCGCTTCTATATCCATTCCGTGGGTATGGACGGCTACCCTAGCGGGCTTGGAGTGAGATTCATGCGCTCTGTGCCACAGGAGCCGAAGCAATACGCACAATGGGTTGCAGAGCGCCGAAAGTTCCTCGATGATATGCGGGCAGGGGCGCATCCGGACTACGAGATCACGCTCACTCCGATGGTTGATGTCTTCGCCTACGAAATCGACCTCGACCACCACATTTTCCACTACCAGGGCTTCCCGATGTTCCGGCTGGACAACTTACCCCCGGAGAGCTTTTTAGACGATTGGGAAGATATACAAGACCGGGACGTCTTTGGGAACCCGATGCCGAGCCCAGCACTGCCTGAAGAGCACGCGTGCAGGTGGCGAGCGATTCTGCCCCCTAACCCCTACGACGTGGAAGTATATCAGGCCTACAAGGCAACAGGCAAATCCGAGCTCCTGCAAGAGATTCTGGACGGGTACAACACACTCAGTAAAACCCAGGATTGCCGGGTGCGGCTCTACGAGGTAATCACAAACGCATTCGTATATACCAAGGAGCTCTACTCTGCGCTCTGCTCCTCCGAGCTTCAATGCGACGACGCAATCGACGCTGCACCTATCCCGCAGTTCGTCGAAGAGGCCGCGCTCAAGTTCCTCCTAACAGCGTTTCTTCCCATGCACTACGACAGGCACTCGACAAGGGCATCGACATCGACGCGCAGTATGAGAAGAGACGGGCCGAATATCTCTGGATATACTACAACTTGTGCGCAAAAGCGGCGCGCTCCCTAGACCAGGAGCCGGTCCTCCAAGGCGCTGTGGGCGATCTGGTACGGCATATACGTGAGATGGGTAAACAGGGTATAGTGTACGGCGTGCTCTGCTCGCTCTTCCATGTCGTTATCGTCCGCGTCGACATGGCGAACGATGGTACGTTACAGCACACGCCTGCGCTCGCCTTCCTCCCCCCGCGGCGTGCAGCCAACCATCGGTCCCAGGAGACCACCCCGTACCCCCAAGGAATCGACGCGCTGATGAAACTATCCTTCCGCCTCCAAGACGGCATTTTCCACCCCGTCGATACACCTCGCGCAGCGGAAACCACCCACCCGCCCACGTACTTCGACAAGCTCCCGTTCGAAATCATCCAGCACATCTTCGCAGAAATCGAGGACGCGGGGTACACCATAGCCGCCGATGCACTTACGGCCCTTGCGTCACTCAATGAGAATGTGGCGATTGTTGTGGCGCCGCGTGTGTTCCTCCCATCTGTCAACGGGTGCACGCTGAGCGCGGTGTTGGCGACGAAAGACTTGCGGTGTTGGCAACTGTCCGTGATGTTCGAGTGGCATGCGAGGTGCTGCGCCTTCCATCCCGAAGAACGGTGTGGCTTGCGCATGTGGTACCAGAGCTGGGTTCACCGGGTGATTCCGATATTCACAGTTGGAGGGGTGGGCGTGCTGGCTGTCTTAACGG
Source organism: Pleurotus ostreatus (assembly GCF_014466165.1). Classification (NCBI taxonomy): domain Eukaryota; kingdom Fungi; phylum Basidiomycota; class Agaricomycetes; order Agaricales; family Pleurotaceae; genus Pleurotus; species Pleurotus ostreatus. The sequence continues at coordinate 63,370 of NW_023503162.1, read as the reverse complement.
AGCATGAAACACTTGCTACGTTCAGCGGGCGGAAGGATTATTAGGACAGTGCATCTGAGGGCAGTGTAGAATTCTGCGATGAAGAAGTGGAGGACGCACCTTGCAGTGGACTAGCCCGATAGCAGCGAAGGATTCCCAGTGGCATCGCGAAGTGAATTCATAAATAAGTTACAAGCAAGTAATACAGTGGCTGCGTGTACGTACGAAAGGCCACAGACATACAAACATAAAATGTGTAATGGTGACGATGATGGATGTACACTATAATACAAGGAGCATGAGGGTGTGGGGATACGTTGACGTTGATAGAAAATGATAATGGGTATCAAGCGGTGATATATTTCTCGTTCAACTTGTGGACTTCCTTCGCTAGCCACGGCCAGCTGACTGCTCTCGATAGCTCTGCAATGAGCTTCTTCTCATCTTCGCCGGCCCTCTCCTTCGCGAGTTTGATCTCCCATCCGCAAAGGTTATAGAGGAGTCGCATGTTCGGCTGAATGAGAACGCTCAACCTCCTCGACCGTACGATGAGGTACGCGTCTACCAAGGGGAGATGGAGGTGCTTCATCACATAAGCGATCTAATGGGTCGAGGTTAGAAGGGGGGGTTTTCGGGAAGGAGGATGCAAGGACTTACGACCACCGTCGCGCTTCTCGAAACACCGACTCTACAATGGACGAGAACCCGGCCCCCTTCTGCTCTTGCTCTATCTATCCACTCACAGATGGGTTCCAGCTGCGGTTCAAGCGTATCGATGCCGTCGTCGCAGATACCCTTGATATCCAGGACCTTGATCCTCCCTTCCCTCTCTTCCGTCCATAATGATCCCTGTCCGCCATGTCCTTTTCCTGGGACAAAATGGCTGGAGTTGGGGAGCGATGTCTGAGTACAATGGGCATTGTTCTGGTAGTTGTTGAGATGCGGAGGTGGTATCAGAGCGCATTCTCCGACAGAGACGACGTGGGTTATGCCCAGCGCATGTAACATGTATGCATTTGAGGCATGATTCCTGGAAATCAAGAATCAGCGTTGAATCCTATCTTCACCTTCACATGCGGGCACGGGAATGGATGCCGTCGTCGAAATGGGGAAAATTACTCACAAGTTCCCTAAGTATAAGAACGGTAACACGCGACTCGGGAAGCTACCATCGAACCGTGGGTCGTTGAACCAGCTTTGGTGATCCCCAAACAAGCTAGGTAGCCACGGGCTCGTATTTGCTCGAGGGCGACCTTTGATAACTTGACTGTGACCGAAGGTGACGTGTCCGTGTCCGTTCCCGGGTGTATGTTGACCACTGGAAGGGACTGTTGAGGTAGGGGCGGAGGTAGCAGTCGGACCGGCAATCGACGCCGTGGAAGGTCCTGGCGTGGCTATATTGATAGGCGTTATCATCGTCGACGTAACCGAGGAAGGCACCGAATGGTCAGCATCCTCATTATGAGACGTCGGTGTTGAAGACGATGTCGACGTCGTGGTCCCCGACGCAGAGATGGAGGACAGTGTTGGAGGAACGACCAAGCTGTGCGGCGGAGGTAATAGGACTGGGGCCTGAGCGAAGGAGACGGACTTAGCAGCAGGGCGTCTTCCAGCAGCCGCAGCCCCCATCATCCGTCGACTATCGTTTCCTACTGGCGCCTCTTTCACATCTGCTCTTCCCACCACGGCGTTACCATTCGGCGCAGCATGCTTGTCGTCAGCCTGTTTCACATGGGCCGGGCCCTTATCCCTCTTTTCTCTTTCTTCTCTCTGCCTTTCCTGCTGTCTTTCCCGCTCTCGCTCCTCGTCCCTCCGCCGCCTCTCCCTCTCGTGTTCCTCCGTAATCCTCTGTTCAACCTTCCGCAGTATGCCGAGATCGTCGCCGTAGACGAAGAAGCTCCGCCTTTTCGTAACCTGCAGATCTAGGTACGCTTCAGGCAGCTTGAGCCCTTTGAGCTTCATCAAGAGGGAAAGAGCGGCGCCCGACGACTCCGTATATCCGTCATTGGAGTAGATGAGGATTTTCAAAGGTCGCGTAAGCGGAGAATTGGGCGGGGTGGAGAAGGAAAGGGTATGCGCGGAAATAGCGGTCGACGGTGACGGGGAGCATGCTTGTCCTGAGGTGCGTGTGTACTGTGCGTTGGAACTCGTTCCGTGCTGCTCGTGTCTATGGTCGCTCGGGATATGGGGAGTTGGGGGAGAGGTGAAGGATCTATTTCTGGCCGCTGGGACCGGGGTCGCGGCTGCTTGGGTGGTAGGTTCCGAGGTAGACGGAGACGCTGAAGGGAAGAATGAGGACCCAGCAGGCCCGAAGCTCGGGAATATAGAAGAGACAGTCGACCATCGCCTTCCATGACTCTTGGCCCCTGCTGAATCTAAGCCATCAGCGCTCGCACTATCGGCCGTATGGGTAGGTGCGGCTAAAACCACGGGTGTAGTAGGGGGCTGCAGCCATTTCTCTATGAAGTCTAACACCGACATCAGCGAGGACATCCGAGAGCTGTTGAATGGCGGGGAGCTAGGGAAAGGTAAATGTATAACAGCGTTTGCGTTGGGCGGCGGACGTGGTGGGATCGCCTTTCCCGCCTCACTCCGTCTTGACTTCCAATTGGGGTGGGATCTCGACCGCTGGATGCGCGTATTTTCCTTCTCCATACACCGCCTAGCCCACATAACCTCCAGCATCCCCAAATGCTCCTCCGCTGCTCGCAAATGTGCGGGACTAGGGTAAGGCGCGCGATCGTGGCACTCGAAGCAGATATCGTAACCCATGCTTCTACCGGGATCGTTGGTGGGGAGGTAGTTAAAAGGATCGTCTTCAGGTAGGTCTTCTTCTACTCCCTCCGCCTCAGGATCATCTGCGCCGACGCCATACGGTGAAGTCTCGCCATGCATGTCGACGTCCGATTCTGGCGAACTACCACCGAACAGATCCAGCCCATCGCCAGCCAACCCCTTCCTCCCCGGACCTCCACTGTGGAAATGCATCATCGGGCCATCAGGGTTGCGCATCAACGGCACATCGTCGGCGTTGCCTAAGAAAACCTGCCCCAACTCCGGCGACCAAGGTATAGGTCCGTCATCCTTGATAGCTCCGGTACCGCCGGCATGATGCACGGTCAGCGGTTTCCTCGATGTGTGAACACTGATGCCAGGGGCATCGGAAGATGGGTAGACCGTTATAATCTCTGAGGCTCGAGTCAAATCGCGCATCTCCTCCTTCTCCCGCAACGCAAAATCGACCGTGTTGGACAAGAGTCCGTCGATCAAGACCCCTGTTCCGTTCGTGTCGGGGTCGAGAGTGTGGGCGCTGGGCTTGGATGCGGCGTCTTCCACTTCGCAGTCGAAGACATCCATGGCATCAACCCTCCCGTCGCTGCCAATGGTGTGTGCGCCAGCGTCATGATGTCTATCATCCAACACGCTGGTCGTACCGCTGCTTCTCGACGCGGAGTCATCGTGCGTCTTTGCTGTGGTATGAAAGACGCTCAAAGGACATCAAATGGCAAGACGACATCGTACTCACCTTTCTCTGGACTCAAGATGCCCCCAGGAGCGCACACCCTCACGACTAAGTGCGGTAATTCCTTCCTCAAGGCGTCCGCGTCCGCATCTAAAACAAAGACATTATACTCCAGAAACCGGCCCTCGTCATCTTCTCCGTCCCTCGGAATCTCGCCCGACTTCCTGCGCACTTCTTCGGCACGTTCACGCCTCCAAGTCCTCTTCCTCTCTATGGCCTCGGAGAATCGTTTTGCAAGGGCGAGCGCAGCCGGCGATGCTCCCTTTGGTGAGTAGACGACGATGTCGGATAGCGTAGCGTATACGGGCTGTGCGCAACTCAGTAAGTGGATTCTTCAAACCATCGAAGAATGTGTGAAGTCTGAGGAGTCTCGTGCGACGCTGCGCACGTCAATGCACGATCGCCAACATGTCCGACGGACATCATGACCGCGGAGTTGCAAAGGGATGGGCAGAAGTCGGGACATTCTGACACTTGAACAACTCACCACTTGGATGCCAAAGTTTCGCAGCGAGATCCCGTCTGGCACCTTGAGGGGAATAAAATCCCACTTATCAGCGCCCCTACTGCCATTCGTCACGCTCTCCCAGCTGTCTGCGACCCTTTTCAGCAGCTCACTGGGTCTGAAGCTTGATGTCAATAGCGGTGGTGTCCTTGAGCGCTTTGGACGAGAACGTGATGGCGTCTGAGGGATAGATACTGAGGTAGGCAACGATGACTGGGAGGGTTGGGAAGTGAGCGCGTGATGTGATGGAGGTGGCGTGGAAGAGATGGCGTGTGAGGCCAAGGACTGTTGCGAAGACTGAGAAGATGGCGGAGATGTTACAGGAATGCTCAAAGGTGTCGGTATCGCGTCTTCGAAGAGTGACTGAGTGTGTCGGCCTTGCCGTTGCGCAACAGGGTGCATGTGTGTTCCCTCTTCCCTGTTCGCCTCCGTGGGCTTCTTCATGCCCTGAAGTCCAACACCAACAGCGACCACCCCTGAGTCGATGTCCATTTCTACATCAATGTCCATACCATCGTCGCCGTTCCCCGAAAGGGCGCCCAGAACAGGTGATTGGATGGTGGAATTCGACACGGGAGGTAGCGGAGGAGCGCAGGGCATCAGAGGAGTGACTTGCATACCCTCGCTTGACGGGGACGAAGCGTCCGAGTCTTCGTCAGGGTCGGCCTCAGAAACGAGCTTGTCGTCAATCTGCACTTCCCGCACGACCTCTTTCCCGTCCCCACGCAAGTATGCACCCGCTTCCTCGTAGGGAACAACGTCCTCGTCAGCGAACCCTTCGTCGAGGTCGTCGGAGTACAGGGACTCGTCGTCTTCGTCGTCTTCGTAGTCGAGGTCGTCTGATCCAATGAAGTCGTCGTCATCCAAGTCTTCGCTCTCGGACGAGTCTTCTGTCCCCATGATCACGTCACCTCCCTCTCGCCTCTTCTTTGCCTGCTTCGAAGAAGATGCAGGCTCCGATGCGGCGGGGGATTGGGGATCTAAGTTTCTTCGTTTGAACAGCTTGCGTCTTTGATCCGGGGTCAGATCTTCTTCGCAAACCACCCATACGAGCCCTCTATAGCGCGGTACTGGTGTTTCCGACGTCTCTGCATAGCATACAATCAATGTCAACGTTGGCAGTCAGGAAAGAAACGAGAAAGGGAAGTGAGAGAGTTGGCTAGAAACGCACCATCGACACCGAAGAACAGGTTCTGCGCCTCATTGTCCCCCTCCAAACCATGCAAAAACGGGAAAAGCACCGTATCGGGTGGGTGCGCGAGTATGTGCTTGAGATGAAGAGACGCGAATTGCGATGCGGTGAGGGCCCGAATTTTCTTTCGGGTCGGTATACTGGGCTGCTCTGGCACCTGCTCCGCGGTCGATGAAGATGGTGATGATGAAGCAGCGTTGAGGGTGGGTAGAGAATCAAGGAAAGAGGCGTGGTAATCAATGCCATGCGTAGATGTCGCCATGGTCCGGATGCACCAGCGACAGTCGTTTCTGCGGTCGTCGTCGCTGTCGTGGCCGTCGTGCTCGTGATCGTCGATGTCGTGGTATCTCGTCTGGTCTGGTCGTGGTCGTGGTGCAAGAGTTCAGTCTGTGTTTGCCGCTGTTTGGCAGGTCGTATGATAAGCGAGATCGAGGGAAGGCCAGATTCTGGCGCTATGCCGTTTGGGGAATTTGATTTCACCTGCCGCACGCGTGACCAAGACGATCGTCGGGAGATCGAGATCAATGGGGGCGGGGTTCCTACTGCCGCTTTTGTCCATGCACGCAGTCCGATCGCAGCAGTTGCGATGGAGCGCAGGAGCCACCGCCTCTCCAACGCCTCATCTCCGCTCGTTCCCGACAAATGTTCAAGACTTTTCCTGGCCTTTTCGGATATTGATCACACCTCGATTCTCCTGACAAGCTTGTCCTTGACGCGATTTGGGGAAGACATTGCCATCTGGCCTTCGAACGAAGCCTCGCCAGCTGGGGAGTTACTCAGGTTCCGTGCTCCTCGGTGCGAACATAGATCCAACTGCAAACCCGAATATCCATTGCACTGAGAAGAATCAGGTGGTGCATCGCCTGGTTACTGCGGATGGGTGGAGAGGAGCTTATATATGAGCGACCTCTCGCTGTACTGTCCGCACACTCGCGCGATCACGCATCTGCATCTACTTCGTCGCATACTCTCACAAGATGATCTTCGATCGCAAGGAAAAGCCTGAGGAGGCCACCGAGGCGCCCCCGTACACCCAAGCAACCCCGACCCAGCCAGGCCCCGCATTCCGCACCACCTTCGCCTGCATGTCCATGAACTCGACGTGAGCCGTCCATCCACCCCTCTAGACTCACCACGACATCAATATTGACGGGGCAACATACACATCTCGATTCTCCCCAGTGACCTTCTCCGCCTGATCCAATTCCCACCAGAACCCGCGCGCATAGTGCGAAACGGCGAGTCCTTCTGCACACTCAGGCTCTACAGCTTTGACCGGATCGATGGCTGATTATCGACACAGCCATAACGCAGAGCTGGCCTCGTGGCATCAAAGTGAGCTTTGCCTCCCACGTAAACGTAAATCGTCGCGTGCTGATCGTCGAGCACAGGAGGAGCGAGACTACCACGGCGCGCATGAATTCAAGCTCAAAGGGAATCCGTGGTCGGGCCAAGGCAGCGAAGCCGTTCCTTCCCGCATCTTCATGGTACGTCGTGCGCGCAAGTCAGCCGCCCTAGGGCCCTGCCCAGGACACGCCCGCATCATTACACCACGACGCCACACTGACGCCACTCCCAGTGTCAAATTCTCGCTGACCTATACAACGCCGGCTGGGTCCTATTCGCGAGCACCGATATCAGCAAGAATGGTGTACGCTATTTCTCGCCGTATGCGCGATATGCATAGCACGCTGACGGCCTCGAGGATGTGCGACAGATGGACAAAGACTCGTGCTTGTTCCGGTACCAGCAGCCGGCACCGCCTCCGTGCTCCTGGATGTCCATCTCATTCAACCGGGGAGATAGACTGAGGCTGATCGGTGCCCCCCAAGAGATAATTGCTCCCTTTGGTGAGTGCTGAACACCCCGTCCTCGATGCCTCTCCTTCCAACTCTTCCGGCCCTCTGCAGGGCGCGTTATGGGGTCGCTGCTACAAAAAGAAGGTCAGTCCTGGTCTCCTTCGCGCTTTATCAGTCATTCTCACGCCGTCTACAGGACTCATCGAGCATGGCGCATAGTGCGTTCTCGGTGACTGACACTCCATTGCGATTTATTGACCGATCGTTCACGCAGTGAATTCAAATGCAAGGGCTGGCCTTGGTATGCGATGGGCGGGGACACCGTAGCTACTCGCATACTCCTGCTCCGTATGCTCGAGCTCCTGGAGAGCTTCGGCTTCAGTCTCTACGCTTCGATTGACCAAAGCATTGGAGTAAGTCAGTATCATTGCTCTACCGAATACTTCGCTGAGCATCCCGCGTTGACGTTCAGGTTGGTGGAGATGGGACGACCAGCGAGACGGACACCTGGTACTGCTGCAGGCAGCTCAGCTGGACGCCTGGTGCCCCCGTTTTCCACTGAGATGACGGCCGCCGTCGACCTCGGCGTGCAGTCGTAGCACCATAGCGATATATGCGCCATCTCAAGGCTGAGCTTTCCATATGCCCCGTATTTCTCTTGCATTGTACACTTTTCACCTCTGTCCAATACCATCACTTTGACTCCTTGCTCCTTAGTCCGAACAGCATGGGCAGCAGATGGATCGTTCGTTCAAAGATTATTTATGTTGATTGATACTGCCACCACCTGCCCTGTCCTGTACTCGAGTCGCAATTTGTGGCTCGGGAGACTTTCGTTAATCATTACTCATTGAATTGCAGGACGACCTTTCCCCCAGAACTATATCATCGCGCGCCAATCTTCACGAACCCCTTTCGACCGTGGTCATCCATCAAAGAAGGCGTGTTGTTTCACTTTAATCCCCTGGTATCCTGCTTAAAAGTCGAGCGCATCACCTGGGCATCAAAGTGCCCAGAAATATGTAGCCTACAAGCTATAAAGAACAATTTACCAGATATTGTTAAACAATCGCGTCTTATCCTTCACTTCATTTCTTCGGCAGGCCCAATTTCTGTTTCCTCCGTCGTTGCGAGCAACGCCCCATTATGCATTCTTTCTTTAATATCACCTTTAGCGATGTATCAGCGACCATGAAGGATATGACCGCAGTGCTCCACGGAGGTCTCCTAGGTGCACTCCACTAGAACCTCGCGTCGAGTATCCCGTGTAACTTTGCGGTTTTTCTACGTAGGTGCTGTCATCGAGCTTTCCATCGAGGTCCTGCTCGCAGAAGTGCACGCTACCAACGTCGTGGCCCACGCCGGGATCGGGGGAGCGGTCCCCTCCTGCATCACGGGCTTTTCCACCGCTCTGTTTAGCATCGTGTGTGTGTCTCATATGTACGTGCATCGCTTACTACGTAGGGTGATATGTATCCGCGCGATCTGCTGATGCTGCGTATACTAAAGCGCATTTTCGCATTTTCGGTCTTTCGCGAAGACCGTGGTTTTCCAAACCATCTGTCTGCGTGTGTACCACTCAACAGCTCGTTTTTGGCACTCTCTAAATGCTATCACTCTTTATCAGCGATTCTCTGCGTGCTTTGGTTCGCTACTGCCGCACTCACAGCCCTTACGGCGGAGACACTGGGCCCAGAGAGATGTTACTCTGGTACGCCCCCTTCCTTAACGGATTCTGAAGGCCTGCTTCCAACACATCGATCGATGCAGACGACTTATACGTGATATGCGCTAAATTGCCGTGGATTAAGCTGTGCTCCTACGTCAACTGCATCATCCGTATGCCTCCTCCTTCCAGATCCCCTCGAAACTCTGAGCTGAACATCTTTCGCAGTCGCGGTGTACAGTGCCATTTTGCTGGTACTCACATTGCATGCTGAGCATGCGGGGCATCCGAATGTGTGGATGGAATCGACCTTGGCGCTCCCCTACTCCAAGGATGCATATCTTAGCCACAGGTTCAGTGGTGACCCGAGGAATGAGTAGGAAGGGAGCGCTTGAGGTGAATGCCGTGACGAATTAACAGACTTTAAACATCATTTCCGACCGTAATATATCGGAACTGTAGCTATCGATGGTAGGCGCGACTTGGGGCCCAGAAAAATGTCCCCTGAGTAGCTCCTGACAACGGACAATGAAATTTCGGTTCCGCGTCAAGGCCTGTCTACATCGTCGACTAAGTAATCCCTGAGTAAACTATGCCGCGCTCTCCAGTTAAATCTTACATAGGACTCGGCGCCACAGCATACAGCCTACAGCCGCATCCCGCCCGTTCCTGTGCTCCAGTGGCACCTTTGCCATGGGAATCATCGTTGCGCAGTTTACGCCAAGATCTTGCCATCCCGCATCAAATCATCGCGCGGTAATCAGACCGTATACTTATCGTCTTGTCCTGGGCCATTCATTCTCTCGAGAGCTGTGACTGAATGTCGGGCGCATCAACGAAACACCAATTCATCGAGTCATGGTGGATCAATGTACTGCTCGTGCTGAAAGTAGACGTTGAATATTGAATATTGAATATTGAATGCTCAGCGCTCATTGACGACATATATAAATGTCCCTTTACATAACGAATGCACGCAACGGCGTTGCCTATACCATTCCCCCTTCTTTTCTTCTGGCCGGCCTAATACCTTATTTCTCCTGTCGTTGCGAGCACCGACGTATCTATCCACCACCTACTGCTCTACTGCTTCCACCGCTACACCCGGACATTCCCCTTCGACTCACATACACGATGGACTGCAAACGCCATTTCACCCGCCTCCAATCGTGGGTCTTCAGTACGTATACGGGCCCACCCGCAGCGATTCAGCGAAATACTGATATAGACATTCTCCTTTACCTTCACGTCTTGTGATTATCCATATCCATATCCAGGTATTGTCGTCGGCCTTTCGTGCGTCATTATTGTCGCAGAGCTGTACGGCATCGCCGTCATGGCCGCCCTCGGACCCGGCGCGGTCGTCCCAGCCAGCATGGGATTTGCCACCGCCCTCTTCACCGTCTTATCGGTGGGACCTATGTAGGTATACCGACCGACCATACCATCCATTTTTTTTCGTTGATGCATTCCCCGATACTTAGGTCGTATTCACCATCGTCGTCTTTCATAACAACCGTCATGTTCCAGACTGTCTGGCTTTGTTAGCCCACTTCCTGTTCACTGTGCAGGATCTCTGATCGTTCTTCGTTAGCCATCCTCTGCGTCCTCTGGCTCTCCACCGGCGCACTCACACACACCATCAGAGAAACGCTCGCCCCCGACGGGTGTGATGCACTCGCCGGTACGCCGCTGCAATCTCCTCGTCGAGAAGCGCTGTGCTCAACTTATTCGTGCAGGCCACGAGCGGAGTGTGTGCGGGCAATTACCGTTTGTCGAGCTGTACTGCTACATAATAAGTGCCGCCCGTACGTGCCCCCTCCACCACCACCCTTTCTCCCCATATTCTTGTTCTTCGGAATACCCTATCCTATGCCCGGCGTCCACTGCGTCATCCCCCTCATCCCATCCCATCCTCCTTTCTAAGCCTGAGACCTAACTGAACTGACGTCTTTGCCTAGTCCTGATATACACGCTGGCGCTCTCGGCGCTCACGACGAAGGCCGTCGTCGACGGGCACCCCGGCGTGTGGACGGCGTCGGCCTGGGACCTTCCGTACAACAAGGTCCTTCCATACACCAAGGACCCCTCTACCGAGGCTCTACTGTACGAGGAAGTGTAATCCGTTGGCGGTTGGGAAGCTCAGATGCAGATAGACCATATTGTAATAGTAATTATAATTGTAATTTATGAGTGGAAGTGTAATTATTGTATTCGTCTGCGCTGCACCATGTGCTGAAGGGATGTAACGATCAGTGCCCGTTGTGAGTTGTAAGTACGCCAAGAACTAAGGAAATAGGCCACGGCGAAAAAGGTATCCATCAGGGTATGCAGGAGAAACTAGACGGCCGTGTTTTGATTACAAGCATTCAAGTGCAAGAGTCATCTAACTGCGTCTACATGTGACGCAAATAACCAAAGAAATAAGATGAGAATGCCCATATGCCGAACAATCAGAGATTGAAAAGAAGTTCCCCGAGACAGTAGACTCCGTGCTTTCTTGCACTGCAGGCTCAAAGCTGCACACGTTCTTCTCCGTCATCGCCAGTATTAAAGTGGCCTGATAGACAACTTGCGGCGCCCCAGAGATCGAGATGAAATGAAGCTCGAAGGGACCAGAGCCGGAGCCCATCACAGGTATACGGGCGTGTAGGAGACTTTCTGAGGCTTGCGGGTCGGCATCTGCATCGCTGAAGGAACACCGGGCGCTCACCTCTGGCAACGCCAGCGGAGAGAATTGAAGTAGAGAGCTCCTTCGTACCCCCTCTGAGCCCTCCCCACCTCCCCATCCCACCCCTCATCTACCTCATCTACCCAACACGAACGCCAACAATCCGTCGCCAATCCGATCCTCTGAACTCGATCGATACGCGAGCTGATTCCCCGGTCTAGGTGATCCAAGGGAAGGAACCCGATGACGCGCTCAGTCGCTCCAGCTGACGCAGATCTCGCCGACGTCGAAGTCCGCATCATTAGGGGAGGCACGCGGGGGCATCTGAGGGAGTATGTTATCAGTATAAGAGTGAACAAGAGTGACTTGAAAGGGATAGAATGATGGATGTCGGTGAAGGGAGGCCGCGTACCTGTGTTTTCACGGCCAGCCTGGACGGCGTGGGTGTCATCTCCGAATCCGCGTCCAAGGCCGGGAGACCGCCATCAACATCAACACCGTCTGCAGGTCCCCAGGCGACGCGATCCCTGCCCCTCATGGCCTCCGCGTGTTTCCCTTTCAGATCAACGCCAGCCCCGGAGGCTGAAGGCTGGACGAGTCGGATCCCGAGGATGGGATTGCGGATATGCGCTTGCAGGACGCGGCCTTCTGCATTACCCTCTCCATCGTCGCCGTCGCCGTTGACGCCATGGATGTCTACTCCGTATGGGCCGACAATGGTGGGCACTATGTCCTCCGAGAACGCGGCAGCGAGGTAGTCGACGGGTGACGGTGTGAGGATTGGGTCGGTGGATAGCCCAGGCTCCGTGCGTCTGGAAGGATAGTGGTATCTTTCCAGTGATGTGCTGGTGCTCCTGGACGAGCTTGGGCCATACGCTGCGGGTATATGAGTGCGATTGTAGAAGTTGAACGGAAGGGGGTTGGATATGTTGATGAGTCTCCTGCGAAATAGTTGCATGAAGGCAAGGCGCGTGTATACAGTGTAAGTAGAACGTACCCTTCTTTCTCGCGAACCACTGCCGCCCATCTATCTCTCAGGCGTTGCTGGTCGACGATGTCCTGATCTGGCTGGACATCGTCGAGATTTTCGCTGCATTATCTAACGTTAGATACCTTCCATCATACTAAGTAGAAGTTAATCGCATACCTGAGATGTTCATTGTGTATCAGGGAAGTCCGTTCGTTCACGGAATCCTGTCGACAAAGAGAGCATTAACGAACAGTAGGCACGAAGTTTTGAGGCTAGCTTACAAAAGAATCGCGACGCGAACGCGTACAACAGCACAGGAGACCCGAGAATAGGGACATCCTTCAAGACTTGTATGGTTGGTGGATTTCTCTGACAGTGAAGAGGACGAGTTTGTCGTGGTTGCAGAAGAGTCGGATGCGCCGCGCACGAGCCGTCCCGCCCTTGTTTGGATGTGGTCTTGCGGCCAAACAAACCGACTCCTGTCTTCCCGAATCCCCCAACCCTCACCTGTCCTTGCAAGGTCCTTCATGCGTGGCCTAATGATTTCCCTGCTGCCGGCTTACTCGCCACGATAGCGACATTCTTTGCAAATAATAAGGGCTAGCGGAGCTGGCGGTCGACCTCGCATCTGCCTTCGAATAGGAAAACGGCACTGATTCCTGGATTTGTGGGGTTAACCCGGGGAGTGCCCGTTTGAATGCACTGGTAGCAACGGAGACAAAGTGGAGGCTATCCTGAATAGAGGTGGACGAAATTGCTGATGGTCTTGGTTTCTCCTTGTACACGGCCACGCTCTGTAGAGTATATAGGTAAGTAACGATGCAAATATTCTACGTTGGCTACTGTTGCTGAACACTGTTGACTAAGTTGAGCTTGTGAGCGGCTGGAGGAATGTACGCTTGGTATTACTCTGCTGGAGAGCTTGACCACAGCACTGAGACGACGGACGCTCTGCATCTCATTTTATGACCGCAACGGCTCGTATATGCGCGCCCTCAGCCTCATTGCCAGGGACCCGATATATGGAGTCGCCTCCAACCCAATCCTACGTTGTGTCGCCACCATGGAGATTGATTGAACTCGAGGATCCCATTGACTCGTCCCGCGTCAATCACATACACTCGTTTCCATCTTGGCTCTTTGACTGTGCTCCCTACAATACATCACGATCGGCGGGGAAAGTTGGGCGCATCAGCGAAACTATGAAGGTCCTTAGGGCCCGGTCTGCTCGTCGAGATGTCAGTCCCTCGGGCCTGGGGTTGGCGGAGATTGAACTTGACAAAACCTAGCGCTGGAGTCTGCTCAGGGCGCTTGGGAATCGTCACAAATAAGTCACAGACATCATGGTGGGAAAGCGGCAATAGATACAAAGTAAATACATGCAAACTTCTGCTTTCGGTATTTCTTGTATTTCTTGTCGGCGACCTGAAGTATCCCGGCTCAGTAGGTGATATACTAGTCCAAAAGAGTTTAACATGTGGTACGTTGGTTTAGCGGTTTGCGCGCTTGAGTACTACTTTTTAGCACGGAAAGGTTGCGGGTTCGAGCCACGGATTGTCCTTTTTTCACTTCTTCGTCCTGCTATCTCACCACTAACATTCATTAATAAATAAACACCACAAGCTGTAGTACTGTTTATTGGAGGGAATAGATAATGCAGTTGATACAAGGTGCCACCAGGTATATTAACGCTGACATAATAATGTGACAGGAAGGTCCTAACCCACCCGCAAACCCCCTGGTACAGCAGACCAAACTGTCGGTTTGGAGTAGGTTTGGGCCAGGTTTGGTCCAACCGTGGGAGCCAAATTTGGCAGGTAGGGACTAACATCTCGACGAGCAGACCGGGCCCTTATTGGACAAAAATCAAAACGTATGTTGTTCCCACAATATCACTGTCGATCACTCACAATCACGGCATCTCATCCAAGTTAATTGGGAATCACCATAATCCACCGTGAACCATCATTATTGTCATTTTGCTTGAGCATAGTAGATCTCTGCCATGGAATATACACAAACTTTAGCGTCATTGTGAAACAACGTTAATCCTCATGATCACATATGTTTTAGCAAAGATCCCCAATATGTTTAAGCATCTGTCATGAACATTGAGCACATGTATTTGTTATTTGAAACGTAGATTCACGGTGATTCATCATTTCCCTATAGGAAAACTTAAAAGGCTGTTGTCACATTATTACTATGTGCCCCCACCATCATGACCTCTGCCTTGCCTCGACGTGAAGCCTGCGTCCGTTGCAGAGCATGTCTCGCCTACTGCATGCGGGGACCTAATGGATTTCCTGTATATGCAAGTCATTCTCCTGGCGTTAATGCTTGACCACACTAATACCTTGATTAGGACGCATTATCAGTATCTTCTACTTGTATATGTGGATGTCTTTACATTGAGCATGCCGCGCGTCGTCCATCGCCAGATGACCCAAATGCACCACTCTTTCGTGGAGGAGTTCCAGACACCACCTGTGGTGGATTCCATCCGGTGCGCACCTTCTCTGTTGTTTATACCCATGATCTGACCACCAAAGTCACTCAAGATTGGGCCATGGAGCATGGGGGCCAGTTGTCTTTGTGGTCAGCAGTGGCAACAGCACGAGCATGCAGATACTCCACCACGTCCTACGTAGGCTAAGTTCTATATACAATCCCTTCTTTGACACCTTTCTGCGTTAGTACTCAAGCTACAGGCGTGTTAGGGCCTCCCCCATTACCTCCTCACCTGCCCACTGTCACATCCCTTACCAGCCCTGTGGAAGCAGCACATCCAGTTGCACCACGGAACACGCCAATGCCGGCCCCTATTGCTGCCTATAGCGGTATCCGGGCGGCTGGTGCAGGAAGTACCAATGATCGAAGGGTCAATGCATACCAACGGCACGGTGAGTACAGAGCCTGCTCTCACATAACAGGATTAATCACTAATCCTCTCGGCAAGCGGTCGACACTCGTCGACGCCCCAGACACGGCTATCCAACTGGTCCAGCTTCAGGCAGTGCACCTGCAGTGACGTCCCAGCCCTCCTCCCAGCCTAACGATCCTGCAAAATTCTCCATTGATCTTGGTCTATTGCCTGTCGCAGTAAGTTTTTCATCTTTGCCTTTAGAAGCTGCATTACCTGACCTGGTTGTGCACCACAGCTCCCACAAGCGCCCATGTGGTCTGACGAAACGAAACTAGAGCCACCTCCCACACTGAATCTTAACGACCATCAAATTGCTACACTGCAGGAGAAACTTAGGGAGCATAACCTAGTTCTGACGGTAGAGGTACCGCCAAATGGACTTGTCCATGCAGCAGTCAACAAACAAATTGAAGATTTCTGTGTCACGAACCAATTTGCGTTGAAACCTAGGTCTAGCGCCAACCCCAACTCATCTTCCGCTTCAGTCGCCAACTTCAACTGGACCTTTTATGTACCTCTACGCCGAGCAGCCAATCATACACGCAACTTCGGTGCAAAGATTCTAACAGCAGACACTTTCACCGCAGACACTTTACGCCGTGCTCCTTTCGGCAAAAATGTTGCAAACCACACTTCGCCACGGGTGTTTGCTTTCATAGGTAAGTGCTGGTTATCATGTATTGTTTCCCAGCTTTACCTTCTTTACAGGACCCAACTTCGACCACCTTTGGGGTCCTCTACCGGGTGCCCATGACCCAGTTCTGCATCGTTGTTTTTACAAAACGGTCATGGCGTTTTTGCCCCCTTTCCGGGATGACGACCACGAGCCTGTTTGCCTTCAAGGTTGCCCTAGAGGAGAGATCCCCCTTGAAAATGCTATTGCCTCTACATCGAGTCTCAATGTTGATCTTTATCACTCAGACTCAGACTCTGTGGTCGGTTACTATTTTTCACTCAATCTACCACTCATGCTCATGTACATCTAACGTTATAGCCGCCTTCACCCTCAGAGCTGTTCCCCATACACCGTACTACTACCCCCGATCACTTCACTATTCCTTCTTCAACGTCAGTTGTCACAGCCTCACCTAATGCGGGTACCTCATCGACACGGCCATTACTAGTTCATTCAAGGTCTCCATCTCTAGAGGTTAGCATCTCAAGTTCGTCACCAGTATCAGATGTATTCATTTTGCATTAATGCAGCTTGTTGAGGCAATATGCCGACCTGCAAGGCGTCCAAGGATAGGGACCCTCTCAAATTCTGCAGGAGCAGTGCTTGTCCCGTATCCTCAAGTAAGCCGTTATCATTGAAGCACCTCAAATGTTGACTAACTAGACTCCTAGAGCTTAGCCAGCATAGCGAGCCGCCTCCCTGCGCCCGTCCCGTTTAACCGTGTTGATGGGTTGTTTGTTGAAGGATGGATTGAGCGTGTGCGCGATGTTTTGCCACCAAGACCTAGTGGACAAGAAGTGCGCATTTCAGGACCTGATGTGGATGCATGTGCCAAGGTGTTGGTGTTTCTTGTGACGTGGCATTTCCGGCATCCTCCACTTTTAGATTCACAGTGGGACGACATACTTGCTCAAAATTGTCCAGGAGTGCAGTGTGAGCTGGTGTCATTGTCTGCCTTTCTAAACCATCGTCGTTCTTTCTGCGTGTACGTTTTCTTGCCCATGTATTCATGTCATTTCATTCACCGGACATTATATCATCAGTGGCGAAGGTATTGGTTCTGGTCCCGAGCGTGCAGTATTGTCTCGTGCCATTGAGATTGCTTCATCAGATGTTGCGTACTGGCAGCAAGGTGTCGGACACAGCTCATTGTACCAATCAATGCTTCTTTTCCCTTCGACCGATAGTATCCAAACAAGGCGCACAACGTTCGCCACCCATGGATTCCTTTGTCTTATCCATATGTTGAACATTCCTGCCGCTCCATTTCCCATACATCCCTTATTGCTTTATCTTGTGATTGACGGACGCATGGCCTTCACGATCGACCTTCCCTTTCTCCAAGAAATTGATGAAGATCTTGTCAAGACTTTGCGTCCTTGGACGTCGTGGGATCGCCGTTCGAGCCAGCCTTTGCATGGGCAGACTACTGAGCTCCATGGCCTTTTGGCAGCATGTGAGATACCGGTACGTGTCATTGCCACTCAAGTCTGGTTTTGCGCTCATCATCAGCACTCAGACCAACTGTCTAACAGACAACATGGGTGACTCTGAGCTTGATGGCATTGAGCGTAGCATGCTTAGCTATCTTCTCTTTGGCTCGAAAGATATCAGCCATCATCCTGACTACCTCGCTTTCTGCCATGGCTTCAATCTCAAGATTTCTAGAGACGTGTCTGTCCTCGATGTGCGTACATGACACTGACCCACGGGTCTGAGCTGAGTCTAGGTTGAGTCTGACTCAACTCTGACTGAACTCTGAGAGTCTGAGTAGAGTCTAAGTAGAGTCTGTATGAGTCTGACTGGACTCTGACTGGACTCTGGGACTCTGACTACACTCCAAGCAGAGTCTATCTGAGTTGAGTGAGAGTCCACTCAGACTACGGTTGGACTCCACTCATCCAGAGTCAGTTTAGACTCTATCTAGATTGAACCCAAAACTCTATCAAGAATTCAGATAGATTACACTTGTCCTGAATGTGTAAGGGCAACCTCAAGATGGCCAACAGTGCAGGCCTAGCAGAGGGAGAATCCAAAGAGAATAGGATAAGGATTCTCCATGGGGAAAGGAAAGGGAGCAAAGGGGAGCTGTGACAACGGTGTACCTACCTTACATAGAAGTAGTCATCATGGTAGTTATCACTAGATATTAAAAACCCAACAATGTAACACTTTACTCTTACTCCTACGTTACCCCGCGCGTGAACTGACCTTGCCCATCCCCCGAGTGGGTCATCCTCCCCATAGCCTGGGTCACAGGCAATCCCCTTTCCCGAGGCCACGGGACCCTCTCGCTAGGGATACAAGCTCCCCCACTTGAGCGGCTCGACATCTT
This sequence comes from Pleurotus ostreatus, assembly GCF_014466165.1. Classification (NCBI taxonomy): domain Eukaryota; kingdom Fungi; phylum Basidiomycota; class Agaricomycetes; order Agaricales; family Pleurotaceae; genus Pleurotus; species Pleurotus ostreatus. The sequence goes on along the minus strand of NW_023503162.1, from coordinate 45,128 downwards.
CTACACGGTCGTTACAGGAACGAAAGGGGATGAAAGGGATGTAAGTAAGAGTCCGTGGGATGAAGGAAGGGAGAAAGGAATGAGGAGGAAGGGAGAGGGACAGGGGAATAGGAGAAAATAGAGGTGTCCCCTTACAGAATGACTCTGTGTGTTAATTCACAATCAAATAGTTCAATAAGTCATGTATGATGTGGTGATTTGAAGTTCTGGTAAATTATTAATAAATTTAAATGCTACTCAGAGTAGTACACTAAATAGACTCAGATTGGATTAGTCACATGGGAGTAAGTTATATAAACTCTTAATCTTATAATCTGATAATATTATGTACCCATTCCAAAGAACACTGAGACTCAGATAGACTCAGATAAGAGTCATTACAAATGCAATTGAACTTGTGATTTGAACAATAGGAATCTACTAATGTACACATGCTTTAGAAGAGAGTCAACAGTTGTGTAATAACCTCTAACTTACTCCATAGAAAAAAAAATAACAATATCTGTGATTGATTTGATATTAGAAGGCTCCATTGCCAAGTAATATGAGAATCAAAATCAGTATAAATTCAACCCAGACTCTTAGCCCAGCTTGCCAAGATTGCCACATTTTATATGGCTGAACTCTGACCTGGCTCTCACTAGACTATGGTTAAACTCCAGCTCCACTCCAGCTCCACTCTGAGTAACTCTGGTAGCCAGAGTGAACCTGGATTTGGATGGAGTCCAACTTGAGTGCAGTCTGAGTCTGGATCAACTCTGAAACTCCAGGTAGAGTCTATATAGAGTCCATTCCACTCCAGATGGTTTTGGCCTGTGAAACATGTCAACTCTGACCTGACTCTGACCTGACTCTGACTTGACTCTCATCTGAGTCCAGAACTCTGACTGGACTCCAACTAGAGTCCATCCTTAACCCGTGGGTCAGTGTCATGTTCTCCTCGATGTAAGTGTCGATTAATAGTCATATTTCCTGCCAGCTACTGACTTTGACGTGAACGCCAGACTTTTATTTGGTCCTCCAAGGGCCTTTTGGCCTATTTGTATAACCGACGTCTCATCTCACCTGACACGCTCTCTGAACACCTTGAACTTGGACGCCAAACATGCATAGACTCCCATACAGCAGCTACCTCTGATCAGTGCAATATTGGAAAGAGGTTCATAGAACACCTCCGACGTTACCTCTTGGGTGTTGGTCATGTTGAGCATGACTGGACACAACCTTTCCTTGATGTGACCGACGTTGCAGCCAAAAAACATGATCTACTTTTGCGCAGTCATCTTTTGCTAGCCACGCTCACCGGTTCAAACAAGATCCCAACAGCAGATAATTGGAGCTTGACAGTGAGCCTCAGACTTGTGTCATGTTCGTTTATGGGCTCATCCGTTCTTTCCAGTTTAACATTTCCTATAAGCCTTTTCTGGACACATTGGAGGTCAAAATGGTGCGGTATCTTCTACTTTCCTCTTCTGAGAATGACTGACATTTTCACGTTTTAGCCACCTCTTATGAGCATTCATGCTTGCTTCCATTCAGCAGATGTTATCGTCGACTCCTCCTTTCGCAAAATCCTTCTAGATGCCTTACCTTCCAACCCAAGGCAGGCAACAGCGTTTGATGCATGGCTCCATTTGCAGCTCATTGGTCCAGACACCTTTGAGATGGTATAGGAGTGGGATGCAAAGCAGTTGGTTTGGACGGTGTAAGGGCCACCCTTCCGAACGTTTCTCATGTCCCTTGGACTTCTCATATATATACATATATAAAGCCTGTGACGTGGGCAGATCTGTAAGGACCAGTTCTCCGACACGTATTATCTGTTCCTTGGACAATCTATTTGTTTACAACGGTTCTTATATTTACATGTGAAGCGTACTTCAAGATTTACTTACAGGCCAACAGAAGTAAAAACAGAATATTTAGATTTTCAACCGCTGACTCTTACTCCCATGAGATTGTACCGTACTCATCCAGAGCCTCAGTACGAGTCCAAGCATCTATCATCTTTTCAACAGCAGACTTTTTTAAGCCAGCCGTTTGTTTCGTTACATTGTCTATCCCAGACTCCCGCTTCCACCTTGCAGATATCTCCTGCGATGCGAATAGACGTTTCAGAATAGCCAAATGGCTTATTTGCTCCGTAGCGAGAGAAAGAGTGACGGTACGAGCTTCTAACGTCTTCCACAAGCAATATGCTTTCTTGGCGAACGTTCGACTGTTCTGGTAAGTCCCGGATTGCAAACCAGCCCACTCATAAAGAAGTTCTTCAGAGACTGGCGTGCCATCAGCCAGGTGACCTTCATGTCGGGAAGACAGAGACATGTTGAGCTGATCCATGATGGTGTCAATGATCCGCACTGTACGTATTTTTGTGTATGCTGTGCCAAAGACTTTGGCGTTGAGTTGTAGGAGGCTAGCCTTCCCCGATGGGTACAAGGAATTGAGACGTTCAGTGATTGCATGGCTTGCATCCTCAAAAGGTTCCGTTGTCACAGGGATGATAGACGGCCCAGCCAGCCAGTTTCGCTGAAGTTGATCTGAGAGGGAAGGCATCTAGTGGACGCCTCAGAGGGTATAACTGAAATAGCATATAAGCACTTACATATACCGTCCGAAAGTAAATATGCAGAACCACCAGTTTTGATTCTGGGTCCATGACACAGAAATTGGTGGTATAAAGCATGGACGTTTCTGGTGCATCCATGGCCGCAAAGCGAAGAGGATAGGAGGAGGAGAATGCCTCAGCCAAACGGCCTAATGGCTGAACACCTTGTCGAAGTCTCAAGGTGTCATCTCCAACCAGAGGAATAGGTATGTGGGACGTGGCGAGGTGTAGATTGATGTCGGGAACATTGCCTTGAAGTTCCTGAAAGATGCCGGGATGCTGATGTCGCACCGCCTGGAGTACCAGATCCAGTGGGATGTTGTCAGTGACAGATGACAAGAGGTTGGGACAGAAAAAGTTGTCGAGCCGATTCGGAGGTAACATGACCGTCAAATAGACTGTTACATTGGCGAAGGGATGAGTTGAGATAGGGACCAACGACTGGCTGGGGCCTTCATCCATGCAAGGCTCAGGCTCAGTAGGAATTGAAAGTGGTGGCGCTTCCTCAGTGGAAGGGTTAGACTCAAGATGCGCTATATACAAATGCATAAGTATTAACGTATTCCGGAATCATTTTTCTGGCATACCCATGATGGTTTCAAGAAGTTCCGCAAGACCTTCATTGATCTCTGGAGTGATGGCGCCCACATCTACAACATTGGCAGTGGTATCATTGGCTTCAGGGCTTGGGCTAGGGGGAACTGGACGTGTTTGAGCCAGAAGCCCTTGTTGACCGTGAAGGGTTGAGACGTACCAGAAGACAGGGGGGATTCAACTAAGCTGAGGACGGAGGACTGCATGGTAGGCAAGTCTGTGGCAAGAATGTCATCTGTTACCATAGACCCCACAGTGGTGTTGTTCTCTTCGATAGTGAGCATCTGAGGTCGACGCTGGCGGCGTGGTTGTATGACTCCGGCAGCAATGTCTTCTCTTCGCTGAGTCCTATTAAGCAATCTACTTTCCCTATCATTGGATGTCATGCCGAAGGGAGGATATCAAGGGGCTGATAATAGGTGTCGGGCAGACGAAGACTGTACCAGTGCAGATTCAAAGGTAGCAGCACAGCCTCCTTGTCGATCACGCAAACAAGTTACGAAGCCAGTGGAAATCCCGAAGTGAGAGGAAGAAGGGGACTTGGCTCAAGCTGCAATCTGTGCCTAAGGTGAGACAAGGACCAATGACACTATAGGTGGGCCAATCACTTACGCAACATGCAGATGAGAAGATCAAGGCTTTCGTTACAGTCATCCAGAGTACCGTAGACTTGAGTTGGCCGGCTTGAGTTTGGTGGAACCTAGATTCAAGTTCCTTGGATTGTGTGAGTGAAGTATGCTGGGTCATGACTTCAAGTCCATGTAAGATCTCAGATTTGTCGAACGTGTTGCGAGAGTATGAGGATTCAAAGGGAGAAACAAGGGGAGCGAGGGACTTTGGCAATGGGGAGAGTGGAGGTGTGAAGGTACGAAAGGGAAAGAATAATTTATCCAAGTTTTCCCCCAGTTACGACGGGAGCTCAGACTGTAGAGGCCGAGCGACCGGGGTACTCACCACGGAGTGAGTGGTGTCATCAGTTTTGGGGCTTTAGTTATATAGCAAACGATCACCTGATTTTGTTGAAAGCAAAGACGCGTCGCGTAGTGAAGAATGAGCCCAGCGATGAGCTGGCAAACCAGGGACACCCCAAGCCTAAGTCCTTACTGAAAGGAATTTTGATTCCGCTTCTGATTCCGGCAGGGTCTTCGAGTTCTGATGCCGAGTAGCGCTCTTCTCTCCCTCATTGTCAATGACCTTCACCTTTGACGCTGGCTGCTATCTCCCCCATGGTACAAGTTTCCCTCATGTTGTTTCATTGTACAGTGGACACAGAAATGTAACACTAACATATTCACATCGGTTCTAGATCACCGAGATCGTCGTTTGCGTATCAACGTGAATTACGACTTGAGCCAATGCCTGGAATCAATGATCAACTGCCCAAGAAAACTGGTAAGTGGCTGTTTATTTGAATGGAATGCGAAGAGATAGCTTACTTCCCTTCCTAGTTTCGTCAACGTCGTGGACGACACATGCGGCGCTCCTTGCTCTTTGGTACGCATCCCTGCTTGTATCTTTCTTTTCGCTTCCTGCTGCCTATTCTTGCTATATTTCCCCGCCATCGTTCGCTTTCTATTTCGTTTTCGTTTGCCTCCCCCTCCTCTTGCGCTCTCCGTTTTCATTATGGCCTTGTTTGACGATTGCGTCCTCACTTACGATTGTGTCCCCCCTCCCGCCCTCGTGTTGACGACGCCTTTCTCCTCCCTTCAATCTTGAACCTTCCATTACCTGATCACACATAACGCGCTGTCCAGGCCCCGTTCTCTTTCTAGCGCTTTGATTTTCGTTTGCGTGCATTGTTCCGCCGTTTACTCGTTTCGCGTTGCGCACTTGGATTGCATCTCCTATCTCCGTCTCCCATCTTCATCATCGTCTTCGCATTCCATTCCACTGTCTCTGTCTTCGCGTTTTTCCCACCTTACCACTCGGTCTTCCCTCGTGCCTTCCGCTTACCGTTCCCATTCCCGCCGCAGTCCCCGTTGTTATCGTTCTAGTTTTACGAGCTTCCTTGCTTGTTCTACCTTCAATCTACGCTGGATCACATTCACGCCGCACACGCACAGACACACGTTCATCTCCACTCGATTAATCTGCATCCCCCATTCAGCTCGACGTTCAGCTCGTCTATCAAGTGCCATCTCGTGCAGGCTTCGAGACGAGAGAAGACGAGATGGGAAACAAGGCGAAACAAAAAGGCGAACGGGAAGCATCGAGGGGATCCATCGCAGGCGACGTGCACGACGCCTAGTCAAACAGGTGACAAGATGCTAGGTAGTCGTCCACTCGCCTCTAGTTGCTCCAGACTCGAGATGCATTCTCCCCCAACGGATATACTGCGCCAACCCGCGTCCCTCCCTCTCTACCTCAATCTCCCTTCATCCCTCTGCTTCCCTCGCCCGCCTCCCTTGCTTCCCTCCTTCCTCAATCCGTCTACGTGTCGTCTCGCTCCATGTCCGCCTCCCTGCCTAAATTTACCCGTCAAGTCAAATGCCGTCTATCGATGGCCTACCTCCCGTTTCGCCGAGAACTCAAGTCCATGAAAATGCGACTCTATCTCCGCCCATCAAGCACTGGGCTTCCATACAGTCGCCGTTGCTTCCACCACATTGGGCGAGGTCTACTTCTACCATCGCGAACCCAAGGATAATACCATCCAACGGTGGGCACAGAACCCACAGACGAACCGTACGATATCAACTTTGCATACCCCCTCAACCTCGACATTCTGCAAACCCCCAAAATCAAGCTCGTCCCTTTCATCCCCTCCGTCCATGCCGTCCCCTTCTACGCCGCCGCGACCAAAACCCCCGAGACGATGCACTTCATCCCCTTCCATTTCACCAAGCTCGATGATTTCCTGGTGAATGTCGTGGGGCCCTTCCAAGCGAGCCCGGACTACCCTCTTCTCACCATCATCGACAAGCTCAAGCTCGAGCAGGGGGCGGAGGAAAAGGATTGCATCGCCGGCGTGATTGGGTACCTTGGGTTGTCGACTATGAGGAGATCTTTGGAGCTGGGGCCGGTAATCGTATTGCCTGAGTACCAGCGCACGCATGTGTCGACGCACGCTATCGAGGCGGCGATGCGGTATATCCTGGAGGTGCCTGCGCAAGGCGGGCTGGGCTGGAGGCGCATGCAGTAGACGGCGAATACGAGCAACGCAGCATCAGTGCGGAGTGCGGAGAGAACGGAGAGAATGGGGATGAAGGTCGAGGCGGCGGCGATGCAATGGAGTTTTTGTCTGCAGGAGGAGAAGCAGGGGATCGTCGTCCCGGCTGAGAGGGGCGGCGGGAAGGGGCGGCATAGCACGCTGCTCGCCGTCTGCTGGGATGACTGGGAGCACGGAGTTCGAGATCATGTAGCGAAACTCATCGCGCGATGATTCAGTGGCTCTCGCACAGGCTGTCGTATGTCTCTTCTCTCTGGACTGGTTTGTGGTATTCTGAAATGAGATGGCCGAAGGAAAGCGCATCGGAATGGAACTCAATGCTTATAACAGCTCGAGCGCAAAGAGGGCCTCAGTGGGATATCGGTACACAACAGTACGTTCGTTCATATACAGCTTACCTTGGGCAGAATATCCTTAAATCAACGGGTTCTTCATAGATTCCTCGTAGACGACGGCTCAGACCTTTACTATGACCCGACACCAATTCTCGAAGCTGTCAAGAAACTCACCGAAGACGAGGCTCCCAAACCCCACGAATCACATAAACCCGTCGGACGCGGAACGCCTCAACCCATGCGAGGGGACCCGGGAGGCCGAGAATTTGCGCCCCAGCATCCTCATGGGATGCCGCATGATGGTGGCGTCGTGGGTACCCCTCAGCACCAGCGACACCAGCGACACCCCGGCGTACAGGCGTACCCTCCGTACGGCGTCGGTGTGGGGATGTCTCCAGCGGGCGCCAACCACAGCAGCAGCAGTACGCTTCTGGCCCGCCTCCCGGCGGTGTTGGGCCCTTCAACCCTGTTCAGGCGGGCCAGTTCTACAACCCGTCGCCCATGCGTGGCATGGGCATGGGCATGGGTGGGGGCATGGGTGCTGTAGGGATGGACCAGGTCGGCGTTCATCCTGGAGTGCCAGGTGTGAATCCGATGCAGCAGCACTCAGGTATGCATGGCGGCATGGGTGGTGGGATGGGGATGGTAGGTATGCCTCCCGGTGGCGGCATGCCGATGCATATCTCGCCGCTCACGACCATCACGACCAAGATTTCTCAGTTGCACCATCACGCCCCGTTGTCATGTGTCTGTGCTGTGCCGCCGGCCTCTTCGACAGTGGATTGATTCACAATGGTAAACGTTAGCGCGAACGGCGCCCCGACGTCTGGCATCCCCGTCTTGCTGTCTGCGTGTGCGTCAGTGTTCGCGCGCTGTGCCATCGTGGATCCATATCCCGTCACATTCACCACGCGCACGCGCAGACACACCTTCGTCTGCATCCCCACGTCCAGCTTGACGTTCAGCTCGACTATTAGGTGCCATCTCGTGCATTCAATGACAAGAAGGGGAGTGCAAGAGAGGGACGGAGGGTTGCGTACGCCGTTGATTATGTTCGACGCCTCCACGACAAAGCTCTCGTGCAGCCCATCGCGCCTATACGCTGCTTCCTGGCGAGACTGTAGACAACTCCTGCCTACGCTCGAATGGCCGCCGCCGGGAGATGAGATGGCGTGCAGCCAACGGACGAACTCTAGCGCCGCAGCTTGCTATCACCCCTTGTGGTACGTCTCCCAGCCTCCTTTCCTTTCGTCGAGCATCGTACGAGCTGCTCCGAATTACAGGTCGACTCAACCAGTCCCAAACTCACGCCCCCGTGCCCGACGTTTTCGATCCTCGAGCTTTGAATATCACCACCAGCACGCCTCTCGAACATCGTCATCTCGCGAGCATCAAATAAGCGCCTGTCTGTGCCGCGCCGCCAGCCTCTTCGACAGTGGATTCACGATGATAAACGCATGCGCGCACCCCCCCCGCCGTCTGGCATCCCCGTCTTGCTGTCTGTGCGCGCGTCAGTGTTCGCTCGCTGTGCCATCCTGTCCCGTCTTCCTTGTGAATGCCATCACTGCATTCTGGGTGTCCCCCTCAATCGAACGAACGTGAACTAACATTGTTCATCTTGGCATAATCATTCTCGCAAATAACTGCATGCCTATCAGGCCTGATGGAGCCAACTCGAACGCATTGATTGCATCTACGAGGACGTCGTTACCGTGTCCAACCAACCAACCAAAGGTGCGTACCATGTATTGATCGTCCTTGTTTTCCCATCCCTGCATTCTTTTGTGCCGCGCTCCGTGTCGAGCGCTGGTTTCTTCTTTGAATCCCCACTTCGTCTCTCTTCATCGTTCGCTCTAACTCGTTCTCCCTCTAGCTCCACCCTTGTCACGATCAACGCCGTTGCTGCTAACGACGGTTATCTGGAACGACGAGCAATGCAGGTAAGTCCCTCCACACGTACACACAAAGACACGCTTACCTCCCCAACGCAGGACGTCGCTCAGCTCCTCTCGCGGCCTCGATACTTCTCAAATCCCTTCTTTTCGATGGAGCCTATTGTGGACGTTGCCGTGGCTGCCCGACCAATGAGCAATGGCTTCTCCGTGTTCCAAGTGATCTTCCCTCCAGCCCACATCCTCCGCGTGAACAGCTCGGGTGGGCAGAATTCTGCGTCGGTTCCGTCTTTGTGCAGATTAGCCTCGGCATTGCGGGGGTAGAAGAAAGCGAGGTGGTGCTCGTAACCTAGTGGTGCACTGTCTTTAGGCTCGGTCCACTGACGCCTTGTACCATCGCGGGTTGATAAAGTGATGTACAGGTCCGAGACGTGTTCCCGATGAAATGTATCTCGCATAACTAGGTGCTTGGGGGACGCTATCTCCTCCGTGTGGGTCGTGCTGAATGTTGCTTCTCTAGTTCTTGCTCAGTGTTGGAAAAGTAAGGTGATGATGAAAGTGGGAGGATGGGGGCAGGGTGCAAGACCCATCGTCAGCCTACCCTTTCCCACATAGCTGTTGAGTTCTGCGACACTCACCCAGCCGCACACACATTGGAGCACCTGTGTTCGATGGTAGGTGGCTTGTGAACAGCGCTAGAAAAGTGAGAATAATAATGTGATTCATTCTGCCGGTTATCATCTGAGGAGGATTCTGTGTCACTCAAAGGGGTATTACAGTAGTTGGCAATTTGGTAATTCAGAGGCCTGTCCCACTCACCGTCGTCTAGGAAGGGTGGCAGTGCTGTGAGAACCAGGAAGTAGCACGTACCTAAACTGGCAGTTGGTTGAACTCTCACTTCTACCGCCACTTTCAAGGCATTGAACACCTGTAAGAGAGATCTACTCCATCTGTTGCAAAGAACTCATTCAATATAGTAGACCAATGCCCTCTGAACCTCTTTTTGTTGTCACAAATGAGGATCCTGAGCTAGATCTCGCAGATCGCTCATGGATTAGACAAGAACCGCTGTTAAGCTTATTCCGATGGATCCATGAAGTGGATGAGGAAGAGCGGGCTCAAGGTTATGCTGACTGGAAGATCTCCGTAGCTGCCAAGATTTTGAGCAAACATCAGCAGTTGGTGAGTGAGCAATCTTCAGACCGTGTATTTTGAAGCTCAAATAATTCATCCAGGCTGAGCGTATCACAGACTGGCTCTCCTTCTGCCTGAATGGCAGCTCTATGCCGACTGAGCATTCAGTGAATGCTTTCATTGACATTTTTGTCCTTCTGGCCCTGGAGAAAGATACTGAGGCCCGAGGTAGGCTCAATGAAGCACTGAGGGAGTGCATGTCCTTCCCTGTGAGTGTCCATCTGCCATTTTCTAGTTCTGCTTGTTGATGTTCTCTATCAGCTGTCAAAGTCCAACATGCTGGTGGGAGGTGCTAGTGATGATGAAGATGACGAAGAGGGAGACAGTGATGAAGAAGTGGATGGGATGAGGGTTTTGGAGACATTTTGGGAGGCCAAGCTTCCAGTCGAGTGGAAGGCCATGATATGTACAGACCCTAGTCTACAGCTCCAGGTCTGCCAGCTTTGGGCTGAAGCTTTGCAGCACTTCTTTGATACACCTGATGTGAGTTACCACTCTCTGCGAGATATTTAATATACTCACACAATGGACAGAAACTAACTACCAGCATCCGTCGGGGAGCCATTCAGGCTCTTCAACAGATGCGGAAGATTACTGTCACTACATGGAGACAGGAGACCTGGCGGACTGCAGTTAAGGTATGTTATTGGTGTATTTTGATGGGAGTGTTCTCTAAAATAGCACAGGAGTCAGGATTGGCCAAGGCTATGACCACCATCTGTGATAGTGGATACTTATTCAGTGTTGAGTCCCCACATGTTCTTGAGACCTACCGCTACAATGTTTGGCGTGAAACCTTGGGTGAAATCCTGCTTCGCTGGATGCCACCAGGGGCTATTGATGCTGAAGAGGATGCCACAGAGAAGGTAAGTACAGTGGCAGAATTATGAGAGGGGGGGACTAACGTGACTAGACCCAGGCTGATGAATCCCCTAACAACTTACCTTGCACTGCTGAAAATGTGCTCAAGGTGATGTGTGAGCATGTGGAGACCATTCCACGGGTATCTCATCCTTGCTCGGTGTTCTTTCTGGTTAGCCAGGAGAACTTTATCCATGCATGGGAAGTCTGGCTGGAGGGTGCTCTCAAGCACCGTGGTATTCAGGTATGTCTAGGAAATAACTCTCAGATATTGTTGTTTGACTGGTGATTCACTGCTAGACCAGGAATGTCAACCTCTCAATGTTGCACCGCCATCTGAGGGGGATGAATCTTAAAGCTTTTGAAAGGACCCATGAGATACCAGAGGTGTTGAGGGTGATTCTCGAGGAAACTCAAGCTCTTGTTTCCAAGAACAAGGACACCGAGTACAGTAACTTCCGATTGAAGAAACGAAACTTGGAAGAGAAGGCAGTGCCACGGCCAAAGAAGAAGACACCAAAGAGACGTCGAAAGCATCTGGAATTAGATGGTGCAACTTCCTTGTCTCCTTTACCCTTGGCTGCCCCTTCCCCTGCTTCATCGGCTGCCCCTTCCCCTGCTTCATCAGTTGCCCCTTCCCCTTCCCCTTCCCCTTCTCCTACCCCACATCCAGAAAGCCCAGTGGATCCTAGTGTATCAGCACCCAACCTTCAGCCCCATCGTATTGTCAACTCTTCCAATATTCCTACTCAGCCACTGGTCGACCTGCCCAATGCTCCGTTGTTCGATTCTGAGGAGTTCAGGATGCCTGATGAATTCACCAACAGTTGTGTGAATTGCAATACTCTGACAGAGGATGAGTGGTGCATTCGTAGGTTTGCGGTGGATGAGTTGGAGGGGTATGAGCAGTATGAGGGATGTGTCATCACCACTGCTCCTCCAGAGGATCGTTTGCCCCCTATGGTGAGTCCCCTACATGTGTCATTGATATGCCAAATAACATAAAGATGATCAGCTGGTCAAGGGGAGCAAGAAGAGTGAAGAGCCCCATTACTACCACCCTGATGACCTCAAACTCCGCCAAATCAAGGCTCGCTCAGAGGTGTACAAGCGATGTACCAAAGATGTCACCCTTCTGGTTAATGATGGCCTTCTGGTAAGTGTCATTATATTATGAAGGCCATACTCTGACATTGCTGTAGGTTGGTGCGGTGCAATACCAGGCATTTACTCAAGAAACACTTGATGAAATGTCACAGCATAAGAAGATGACTGATAAGCTCAGCAGTGTCAAACGAGGTGCGGGTTTTCGAGCTTTTGCATGGGGGAGCATGAAGGCCCTCGGATCACGCCTGCCCCAGGGAGGCAATCCCGCCAGTGGATATGGCCCCTACAAGGACATGATGGCCAAGGAGGTAGAGGAGATCCATGCCTTGTTTGGCCACGCAAAGGTAACAGTCCTTTAAATCTAGATGAATTTGTGTTGATGAATCATGATAGGTTGCTGACACCTTGGTGACAACAGGGCAGTCTGTTTACTCCCCAGTCACCAAGGCTCTTGGAAAGCACTTTGTTGCTCATGGTGTGGACCCCCTTGGCAGTGCAGGTGGCAACCTGTTCATCTGTCATAACTACTGCAGCCCCATGCATTTGGACCGTGATAAGACAATGTCAACGTGCATGCAGCTTGGAAAGCGGTGCAAGGAAGGGGAGTGGAACATTGTGTTTCTCAGATGGGGGGTTTACCTTGACAATGGGCCCAACACATTGTGGTGAGTTGATTTAAAATTTGTATTTGTAGAAGCTGATTCTCTTCAGGCTTTTCAATGGAAATGACATGCATGGCAGCACCATGCCTAGCAAATCAACCATGGCAGAGGCTCAAGGCCAAAGGAGTGGAGGTAGTACTGGTGGACATAATGTTGTTGCTGGTGGAGCAGCAGGAGACCAAGTCCACTTGGGGAATCATGCTAACGCGCCACCTCTTGCCTATCCAGGTGGTCTGATGTGGGTTGTGGTTGGTCCAGGTGAAGCCTCAACTGGGTACCATAACTCAGTGCGAAGCATAGATGTGGCCCGGGCTTCACACTATCAAAGAGTTCGCAGACAACTCCCAGCAGTTCAGAGATACTGGAACTAGCAGTTGTAATAGTACTATTATGTAAACAAGAGAGTGTTAAATTAAAAGCCATCATACATTCTATAACAAGTGGCCAAAGCATCTACCCAAAGAAGTCTGCGAGTGTTCATATTACGTGACATAACATCATGCCGGGAATGAAGCTCCTGGGTGAGTGCTCGAAACTGTGAGAGCGGCATCACCGGCGGCTCGCAGTCTACCTTATTCAGATTTGATGGTGTGGTTGCTGGAGCAAAGGGATTGTCGTTGTCCCAGTCCTCTGGATTGTTTTCAAGAAGGTGGGTCATGAGCTGTGTGTCATCAAGGACCTCCCAGTCAACACCATATCCAATGATGTCCTCCGCTGCCAGATCTTCTGCAACAGGTTCCAGAAACCGCTCAATTCCTCGTGCGCCTTCCTGAAGCATTCCAAAGATATACATGTCACGGGGACTGCGGGCACGCTCACCACGGATGCTGATCTTGTGGGAATTCCAAGCCTCGACCCACTCCTGGGCATCCTCGTTAATGGCCTCAAGGAACAGGTAATGGAGAAGCCAAATGTGGCCAGGGCGCTGAGGGTCGAGGCCATGGTTGCACTCAAGATCATGGAAGAAGTCCTTCCACTTGAGGCCAAACCCATGAGTTAGGTCGTACCATAGCCGTTCAATTCGGGTGTTGTGAACACTTCTGAGAATCATCATGAGCTTGAGGCAAAGGAGAAAAGTTAACAACAAACCGTCCCCAGATGTATGATCCCCGTTCTATTCCAAAATACTCCTCCATCCAAGCTGCCACAGCTAGGTTCTCCACACCATGGTCCCCTCGAACACGGCTTGGGTCACCATGCATCTCACGAGCATCATGGAAGAGTTCCAGCACAGTCAATGCACGGTTGTTGTTATGGGCTCGCAAACCGGTGATGAAGCGGGAGAATCCATCAATGAAGCAATGGATGACAATCTTGTAACATATAAGACCTGAGAGTGTTCAGAAGATTTGTTGAGAAGGAGAATGAAACAGAGCCGACCATGCTGTCCATCATGATGCCACAAAGAGTTTGGGCCGGGAACAGAATAGCGGCGGCGAGCAATATGTCGGTTTCCAAAGATTGCAGGTGTGCCGTGAACACGGAGGTAGGACATGGTGACACGTTCACGTGGGAGACGATGGCCAGAGGCACGGAGATGTCCATCAATCATACGGCGTCCAGCATTTGGAAAGCTTTCCAAAATGGAGCGGATATGTTGGTCAAGCTCTTCGTCATTCAGAGTGGAGACAGGAGCCGACGTAGATGTGTACTGGGCGACTTGCTCACCGTCGACCTCAACGATGTTGCGAACGGGCGCAGCAGGTAGGGCAATGCCGAGCTCCAGAGCGCGTCGACGAACAGATCTTGCAGAACAATTGAAGACCTCAGCAAGATGGGTAGTGCCACGAAGCTCTAGAGCAGACTCCAAGAATGTTGGGTCAATGTGTACTCGTGGACGTCCTCTTCCTCCGGTATGAACACGCTGAGCAACGACCAATGTCGGTCCATGGGGCGGATCCAAAGAGCGATGGCAGGCAGCATCAAGGTCGTTAGCCATCACCGTGCAATTGGCTTGCAGTGTTGCATATTCAGCGGCAGAAAATGATTGCAGGTGCTGGACAGAGGCATTGAGAACAGCTTTGGTATATGACACATGACGTACCTGCTCTGCAGCTGAGGAGAGACTGAGAACTTGGTCTCGCACCTCAGACAGCTGTTGGACTGCCCCTACCTGTGTGCGAAGTGCAGTGGTGACACGTTGTTCAAGGACGGCATAACTAGCACGAAATTGGTCAACAGGGGTGGTCATGGTAAGACGACTTTGACTGAACTTTGAGCAATGACTTCAAGCCGAACGTTGACAGACAGTGAATCACAGTTTTCCTAGAAAGGCTTATGTTTATGGAATCCTGCTCTGCATAACATAGGCTTAGGCCGTCACCAGTGGTACAGCTTATGCATATGCCTAACTACTCACCATTCCGTGATCCATGAGGATTTGTTGTGAATTTGCATGTTTAGGCAAAGTGGTATTTACTGCTGCATATGATTTGACCGTAGTGATTCATCATGATAAACAGTGATTCATTGTGCACAATGCCGGTACATATGTATATCTGTAAAGAAAATCATACCCATTGCGTGAAAAGCAATGATACCTGAGGATAGTTCAGAATCCTTCGTGAACTCGGGTGATTCAGGGTTCAGAGCGCTTATGCATTGCTTTTTGTCCGATAAGGTCCCTCAAACGAAACGCTAGGTCATAATTGATAAACGCCGACCAAGGACAACTGCATGACATTGTGCGTTCGTCCACAGATTATAAAGACATCTGACGGTTATCTAAAATGAAGAGTAAACCCGTCTCCCCCCTCGTCTCCATTTTGCTCTCGTTTGTCAACCCTCTGCTCAGTTTTCTTCGCCGTTGCAGGCAGCGCCACATCCACTCATTCACTCCCATCCCCTTTCAAACACATAACCCAACACGATGCGATACTTAAAATTCTACAATCACCGATTTATGCATCTGCAATCTTCCGTTTTCGGTGCGTATACAATCGGCTTTGGTGGAGTACGAGGATCTCACCACAAAGCTGCGTATGTAGGTTCGCTCGTCGGATCGTCGTGCGTGTTCTTCCTCATAGAGCTGTATACCACCGCCGTCTTCGTGTACGTCGGAGCTGACGCGGCAATCCCCAGCATGGGCCTCCTCACCGCCCTCTTCACCGTCGTCTCTGTTCAACCTATGTAAGTGCGCCCATCGCGCCTCCTATTCAATCAACCATTCGCTTTTTGTTTATACCCTCATTGTGTCGTAGGCAGTCCTCGCTCCCGGATTCGTTCATGAAGACGGTGGTGTTCCAGACCATCTGGTCGTGTATGCTCCCTGTCCTATCATCCGTAGACCTCCTCTGATCTCTCCCTTTCTCTCCCTTACTCTACCCCCAGATATTCTATTGGTGCTCTGGCTCATTACCGCCGCGTCGCAACACAGCCTGTGGACGACCCTGGCCCCGGGCGGATGCGATACCTTGCCTGACGGATTCACCGGTACGTACTACGGGTTCGAAGCGAGTACTCGCCTTGTACTCATATTCCACGGGTGTAGTCCATCTGCACAACGCGTGCGACCGCATCGGATTTCTCCAGCTGGTCGCCTACCTGAACTCCATTTTCCGTACGTGTTGCTTCCGCCTGCGCCCCCAACATACGATCGATCCGATCTCGCTTTTCTTCAGTTGTGGTTTATATTATTCCTCTATCCATGCTCACGGTGAAGACCCTCGACGCGCGACACCCCAACGTGTGGATGGCATCGACGTGGGAGCTTCCCCACCCCGATTGTCCATGCAGACAACTCAAATCTCAATGGCCCCCATGGTGTGCATACTGCGCCAACAGCCCCGATACCGCCTCCCGCCTGTGACTCTAGCGCAATGTAAATCGCAGCATCGATCGATGTCGTCCGTCCCTACCCCATCGTGCGTGCATGCGGTCGCTTTATCAGCGTTAGTAGACCTCATGAATCTAATCATAGCCGCGTATACCCTCGTTGTCTGATTACCAGATTAGAATCCCCCTGTGTATGTTCGCTTACGAGGCCATTGCGATTTGTCGGGGTCGTCCTGAGTTGACAACCCCAGCTACTAGAGAAGCTTTGAAGTACCACATCGCCTGACGGAGCGCTAGACGAGGACGTGGTTGGTGGTGATTCGTGATTTACAATGAATGGTTCGACAATGTTTGGCCACTAGCTCAAGAGCTCTTTACCAAACAAACGGCGTTAAGTCAATGTCTGAGTCTCCATCCCATCCTCTCTCTTCCTGACTTACTCTGATCTCGATTTTCCGCAAGTTTGGGATAGGACGCTGGGAAGGCCTGGCCTGGCATCGCGTGATGAGCGATGTACATTCCTTCCCTGCGCAACGAAGAATCTGCCTGCTTTAGCACCGATGACCATCGTCACCACCATAGGCTAGCAATGCAACAACGGCACAGTTAACCTTCAGGTCATAAGACGCGATATGGCCTCGTGGGGTTCTACCCACATCTGTGCTTGCTACTAGCTGCGCTGCGAGGCCTTGAAAAGCTGGTCTGTGCGTGATTCCGTCGTAGAACAAGCATATCCATTGATTTTCGGCGATGAAGGTGCATTTGATGCCTCCTACCTCCCCCTCGTCTCACTCCGTTGAGAGCGATTCTGTTCTAGCAATTGCGCGCCAAGGTACCACGGCCGCTACATTAAGCAATCACCCAAGCGTCGACTTCTCAGACCATTTCCTGCTCGTTTTCTTGGATCTTCATTATCACGACGACTTTCTTCGTCTCACCACGATCTTGCTGTTAATCGTAAAGGCTCTCCGCGGCAGGTTTGCGCTCGCTATCCTCGCGTTGTTTGTCATTTTCCCTGCCTGACTGCCTGATGGACGCAGCGGCATCTGCGGGGAGCGTGGCGCTTTCTGTGACAGGGTTCTTACGTCCCGCTACCACAACGCCTATCAAAGGCCGAATCCTGGTGCGTAATCATTGTTCCCACCATGCCGATTGTACAGATGGAAGTCTGTATCATTCCCTCAGAGCAAACACATCGCGGCTGCGCGCACTTTTTTGCGGCTGAAAGAGATGTTGCGACCCTCTCACACGTCCGCGGCGATTTATTGCTTCCACCTTCTCACTTACGCTTGCTCGAATTTACAGACAGGTGCAGCTCTTCTTTGCAATTTCGAAGAATAATCGAAGCGATTCCAGAATGTGTTCAACGCGACGATATCGTATCGCTATACATGTCAGTATCAGTTTCCAATATGCCTATATGCTTCGCTCATCGATAACTTGCCACATACTTGCTCATGCTCACCCGGAAGACAATGGCTTCGCCGCGGTGCCACACTCGGCCGTGGACAGCAGTAGCTTATATGAATCATAGCCGCCTTGGCTCGTAGGATGGCATCCACGCTCTCCATCCATCATACAATGTACCCTCTCGAAAATTTTACCCAGACCAACGCACTCGCCATTCTGACCGCGGTGTTCTACTACAAATCCCTCACTCTGCCAAATGCACCCATCCCGAATGTGCAACTCATGAACAAGAGTTGGTTCGAGCGGTCGATATGGTTCCGCACGACCTCCTCTAAGGTACGTCCGCACTATATCCTTGTTCTTCTACGAATACCTACTAACTCAACGTTTAGGGCGTTGTATGCGCCATGTCCTTCCTGGACGTCGCAAGTGCCCTCCGCCTCTCCAGGGACCCCGATTCCTGCACCGCATCTCTCGGTTTCTCCACCACACCAGTCGTTGCCATCATCGGCGCTGCGACGACTATAGTCGCCGGGCTCCTCCGTGTCTGGTGCTTCGCCGAGCTCGGAACCCTCTTCGACTTCGCCTTCAACATCAAGGCTGATCACCGCCTAGTGACTACCGGTCCGTACGCGTACGTTCGCCACCCGAGCTACACGGGATGCTTCGCAGCGTACATCGGCGCCACGATCTTCATGTACGCCCCGGGGCAGTGGCTGTCGGAATGCGGGTCAGGGAGTGTCGTAGGGTTGGCAGTGAGCTGTGTGTGGTTTTGGAACCTTGTGGTTTGCTTTTACGGGCTGGGAAGACGCATGGGGGCGGAGGATGAGGGACTCAGGCGCCGGTTCGGGAAGGAGTGGGACGAGTTTGCGCAGAGAGTTCCTCGCCGCTTGATCCCAGGTATATACTGATACCTGGCACTGGGCTCTCGAGCGCCTGAAACGAGTTTCCCTCACATGTAATGCAGCGCCAATGCATCGGAAATGTACTTTTCACCCTCTCTCCTTGGTCTCGTTTCAGCACTCGCAGAACTCGCGGCTTTACCAACTAAACCGGCCTTCCAGGTGCTCCGCACAGGCGTCATGAAATACTCAAAGAATTCCCATCCATTACGATCGCGCTAGAATCTCGCATCTCGCGCCTGCCACGTAACCTTGCGGATTCAAGAAGTCAGGCCCATCAAATGGCAATGGAACCTCAAATCGCTACGTACAAGGTACATTATTAGAGCATCTACGCCGTCCTCTCGTTTTCTCTCAGTCATACTCTACGTCGTCACCTTTTCCGTACCCTCGGTCAAAGCTCTCCATGCAGGACATCCAATGTGTGGCTGGCACCCGACGGCAGGAAATCTCGATGGCAGTTCAACGACCAAACGAACTCTATGAAGCGCGGTAGCATAACACGGTGTGATACATTCCTTCTAGAACTCGCCTTGATATATATAAGGCGCACTGTAACTTCTGCGATCAGGTTGCGTGCGGTTCTGCGCCCTTCGAGATGTGTCTCTTGGGGCTTGTTTGGGACCCCTACCCACCACGACTCCTATCTAGTACAATCCCCCATATCACTGCCCTGCGAACGTTGGAGAATACATGTTCGCCTACTGCATGTCAATGCCCGCCATGGTCAGCTAGAAGCTTGTCTGTGGGCTATAAACATCTTCGAACACTGATATGGATTATCATTGCAATCTTGTAGTCGTACTGATGGAACTCTGTCGTTCTCTCACAGCGACAAGAATACCTCGTAGATAGCCGGTAACTAGCTAGAAGAAGGTGGGCGACGCCACTGCTCGCGACAATTCTGCGGCGAACGCGACTCTAATGCGAAGGCAATCAACACCGATATGGAAAACACTACAACCTCCCTCTCATCACTGGCCTAGATGCGATCCCCATTGTCCTTGGTACTCGGTACAGCGACTCCAGACCAAATTCGTCGACGATCCCACGTCCGTGGTATACCTACAGCAGCTTCTGATCTTGAGCTCCCGCTTTACAACCGACAGTGCTCCCAATGACAGGCGAATGCATCTCTTCCTTCCAATGCTACATCTTTCGATGAGAAAGATTGCACATAGAGAGCAAAGAAGCCTTCGCAAAATGAGTCCAGCATGCGTTCAACTCGATTTTATCCCACCGATGACAGGTGCAATTTACGCCGTATGTTTCTCTCCGATGTTCTGCCTACCAAGCCTGCGCAGAAGACAGACCATGAATCGGCCGTAATGTCGGCCTTGTGCGAGGTTCATGAATCGCTTTAAAGCTTCGCATCAGGATTTCGGTTCCTATCCACGACACGACGTCCAAGCCATGGACCGCGTCCTCAATCTGAACAATGCACTCGCTATCGCAACTGCGGCGTTCTTCTACAAATCACTGACGCAGCCCAATACCCCCCTCCCACGTAAGGAATGGATAGACAGCAACTGGTTCGAGAGGACGATACAGATTCGCACAATCATATCCAAGGTAAGGCTGCATCATCATCATCTCGCCGCTGCGAATCCGTGCTAACAGACCGTACAGGGCATAGTATGCACCATGTCCCTGATGGTCATCGCGACCTCGTTCCGTCTATTTGGAGACCACGGTTCCTGCGCTGCAACCATCGTGCTGCCCACCACACCGCCTACCATGGCCGTCCTTGGCGCCTCCGTCACCGTCCTCGCGGGGCTGCTCCGATGGT
The DNA here is from genome assembly GCF_014466165.1 of Pleurotus ostreatus. NCBI lineage: Eukaryota > Fungi > Basidiomycota > Agaricomycetes > Agaricales > Pleurotaceae > Pleurotus > Pleurotus ostreatus. The sequence goes on along the minus strand of NW_023503162.1, from coordinate 24,831 downwards.
GGTGCTTCTCCGAGCTCGGACGCCTCTTCGACTTCCAATTCAACATCAAGCCCGACCACCAGCTCGTCACCAGCGGCCCGTACTCATTCGTGCGCCACCCTAGCTATACGGGAATCTTCGCGTCGTTCATCGGCGCCACGATCTATATGTACTCGCCAGGACATTGGCTCAGAGCATGCGGGTCGTCCAGCACCGTAGGGATGGCGGTGAGCGTCCTGTGGGGTTTGAACTTCGCGATATGTTTTTATGGCCTGGGAACACGCATGGGAGCGGAGGACGAAGGTCTCCGGCGCAGATTCGGGAAGGAATGGGACGAATTTGCGCAAAGGGTTCCTTTCCGCTTGATCCCAGGTATATACTAGATTGCCGAATCCCTGTAGTATGACTGGTTTCACATCGATTGTTAACCAAAGCTCTGGCCAGTGCGGGGGCACTTGGTGCCCCTGTGTAATCTAGCGCCGAGCGTTTATTTCCCTCGTCTCTCTGTCCTCTTCCAGTGTCTACGGTTTCCTCTAGATGAGTACGACTTTCAATTGCTATACACCAACCATAAGAAAAGGAAGGAAGGGTCTCTTTGCTACAACCACGCCAACGATTACCGGTCCTTCACGCGCCGGCACAATTTGGCTACGAGGGTATCAATTAAGGCAGAGCCGGCTTTCGACGATATCTACTTGTCAACGAACAGCCAGGAAATAATGTATCTGCTGGAGATCACTAGGATAGCCATTCTGAGACGTCGCGCGCATCAAATGAACTTCAAATTGCCAAGTCCTAATGCCAATAAGTATATCGCGCTAACGGAATTTAAAGCTTCCTCTGGTGCGGTTTCTTCTTCACCTCTCCCTTTTCTTTTCGCAGGTCGATTATCTCGCTGTCTAGCTGCTTCGTAAAACCATCCTTGAAAACTTTAATATTGAACCCAAATCGTATCACGATGCACAATTCCGTTACGCTTCTGCTAGCACGATGTTTTGTTTTCGGTGTGTACATTATCGGCTCGAGTTGAATATGGATTTTCACTCTACTTGCTTAGGCGGAGTCATCGGGATTACTCTCGTCCTTATTGAAGCGGAAGGATACGCTGCCAACGTTTTAGCCAACACCGAAGGAGCAGTGATATCGCGGATCGGCCTCGCCACGTCACAGTTAACTGTTGTGTCCATCTCAGCTATGTATGTAAAAAGACTCCTTCAAGCTTGCGTGCTTCGTTGACACCATCTCGACAGGGCATTTTCATCGACGGGTTCTTTCCTGAACTCTATACTTTTCGAGATTATCTGGCTTGGTTCGTTCCATAAACATATCAGCACGTTCATCGCAAAGCTAATAGTATCTTTCGTTCTTCATCTAGCTATCCTTTCGATGCTCTGGCTTGCCGCCGCGGCACTTACGTCCAACCGATTGCTACTACTTCAGCAAACACTGGGCGCAGACGGATGTTACGCACTCAACGGTTCGTAGCCTCTCTTTTTTGTCGTAGTATCAGCTCCCAAGTTATCTTTGCAGGCGATTTCCAGAGCGTGTGCTTGGACTTGCTGGCCATTAAGGCGCTCGCTTATATCACCGCCCTCCTTCGTATGTATCCCATCACATATACCTTCATGACGACGGGCAATTTCAACCTGTCCTCTCTGTTTCCGTTATGATCGAACCTAATATCTTTCCTTAGTCATGCTTTATATCGTAATTCTCTCCACATTCGCGTCGAAGGCCATTGAAAAAGGACAGCGGGGCGCGTGCTTAGACGACTTTAGGGATGTTCCTCGCTCCAAAGTTGAAGACATGGACGTTTACCGGCACCTCGACCAAGATTTTTTCCCTTTGGGGTCCAATCATCCAAGACGCTGTGATACATGTAGTAGCTCAAATGACATGTTGCGCGCTGATGGCCTACTCTAGGTTCCGGTCCGTTCGGGGGATAGCGAACTGGTCCTGGCGACGGTTAAGCCACCTTGTTTCGCGTCCTAATGATCCTGTATCCCATCATTCCACGGTCCGTCGTCCAATCCAATCCCACAACTGTAGCACGAATGGGCACGCGCCCATATACACGTCCAATCAAAACTCTAACACCACTATCATTCTCAACTCCAGTTGCAATGTTTCAGTGAAACTTCGGCAACTTTGTAGGATTCCGTACCGACGTCTACGCGAATGGATTGAACTCAGAGCCCGGGACTGATACCACCGGGCGAAATACCATAGGTATGGAACCACCACCCATTCACAGCCATACTTTCCCGTGCTGTAATCGCCACTTTATCGTCGTGGGAGTTGATTGAAATCTACGTCGTGGGGTGCTTATCATCGACGAACCTTTTTTTAGCTAGGTAATTGACTCAAGAAACTCAAGGGATTGTAACGTTCCTTCCTAGAGATGAACGTGTCGATGTTGAAGAGTTGGGCGCATCAAGGCATATTGCAGCAATATCGGCGTATCGCGTATTCCTTGAAGGAATATATAGCTCTTTAGTAGGCGAGGGACGGACACTGCAGCAAGCAGCTGTTTCCCCTCCTCCTTTCGTTCAAAGTTCTTTCAGCAGGCCTGACAATACCATTTTTGTTGTCATTGCAAGCGACGACGCGTGGATATTCACGCCCATCGATTTGTTGATTTTGCACTCATAACTCCCCCTCAAAATGGCCCGTTTTGCCGCCCCGCGATTGATCGTCTTCGGTACGCTATCTATATTGAAATCGTATCCTACACATTGGCTTATATTCAGCTGATTCAGTTCTAATCACCGTACTCGCGCTCGCCATGCTAAGCGTTGATGCGCATTACACTCATGTCCTGATCAAAGTACAGGGTATGACCTTTATTGAGGGATTAGGCCTCGCTGGCGCCTTTCTCACCATTGTCTCTATGCCCATTATGTGCGTTGTCCACTCAGCAACCATGATGTCGACTCGATCGCGCTAAGTTGTGGTCTTTCAGCATATTCTCGCCAGCGGGATCCTTCCCGGCGTCGGTTTTGTTTGAGACTGTCTGGCTCTGTACGTATCATACAGCAATATCTTGCGAGTTCTTATTGATGGTCTTCGTTAGCTAACCTGTGGGTGTTTTGGCTCCTTACGGCAGCGATCGCATCTAGTACCCGAGCATCATTCATGGAGCCGCTTGGCTCGAGGGGATGTTCCCAACTCAACGGTATGCCATTCTCAGTCCCAATATCCAGTCGCGATAAATTCCTCCAGGGGAACTGTTCACTTTATGTGTGGAACTTCCAGCCATAGAGGGCCTCGCCTATGCAGTCTGGGTCTTGAGTGCGTATGTTCTTTCGGCCTCAATTCTTCCCATTCCCCACTTTTCTACAACTCCCGTGCCATGATCCCACCCAATCACGGCGTTCGATATATTCACACCTTCCTCGGTTGTTTTGTTTCCGTTGTGATCTTTTCTGATTGCATCCATTAGTGATGGCATACAGCGTAGCACTGTACACGTTCTCGTACAAGGCAATCAGCGGAGGACACCCCAGCATTTGGTCAGCTTCAGCTAGCCAATTCCCCTATACCAGGCGCTATAACATCGATCTGACTTCCGACGGTCCAATGTACAGCAACAAGCTCCCATAGTTTTTAATATTCTGAGACACGGCTCAGTGAGTTCAGACCGTGCGTGATTAACGTTCTTAGTATCTTCGAACGCATTGCTGCAGCAGATGAGGCTACTCCGTTGCGTATTGTGTTCCGGCACCATATGAGGTGTTCGTTCACGACTTATTCCCTTTGTATTCTTGCATACTTAATTCATCTGATACCTCATTCTTTTGCCAACGCCACTGCCTTCAAAATATAACCCCCAGAAGGCTATCCATCCGTACGTCTTGGGCGTTGATGACTATTCGAAACCGGCTCCTCCCCCAATCGCGAACAATATAATCGTTGTAGATGGAATCTGTATGGCACATTTTCTTTGGTGCGGGGATAACTGACGAATATGCAATTGTTCTTTCGTTCATGTACTCGCTCTCTTTGGGACTATGCAGATCGTCATCGCGTCGGGAGTCCGTGCCCTCGATGTTGTGGCCAACTCTGGCACTGTACGCGACGCCGTTGCCGCCGGGCTGTCGTCCTATGCGTATCAAAGCTTAAGAAGTGTATATGATTCATGGATCTCCAAATCGTGCTCGGCGCGGTGACGGCCTATTGATCTAGGTTACGGGAAATCCAAAAATAACTAGTCTTTCCTCTGACCGACTTACTGCCTTGCCCTTGTCCGTCGTCGTCATGTGCGGACTGGTCTGTTTGCAATTATCTGCCTCTACCCGCGCTGTCGACGATATCCTCCCGGTTTCCTCTCACTGCTCTTCGCTAACTGTTCTCTGTATACTTTAGCTTTTCACCGCAGCACTCTCGTCGAGTATACAGGCTCTAATCGGGAGTCGGGACCTCTATTGGCTGCAGGAAGTGCACCGAAATTCGTCATATGCCGATGTCCTTGACTTTGGCGTTGAACAATGATATAAATCCTCAATACAACCCATCAGGTGATGCCATGGCCGTGTGTGTGTATCTCCCGGCGGTTCATTGTCCTTTGATCATTTCATCCATCTGTAATATCTTCTTTTGATATCTTCTTCGTCGTCTTCCCGTAGTCTTCAAATCAGACTCCCAGCTCGAAACGCTCAGCAACACCCTATAAATTGCTTACCACTTGTTTGGAACCTAGCGGTTGAGGAGAAATGGGATTAATTCTCGAAATCGTTGCCAACATGGCTCACACCCTAATCACCCCTGATGCTCTGACATTAGGTTCTTTCCGCTGAATGTAAGTGACTTTTGCAAGGCGTTCGTCCAATTTTTAGTTGGTCAAATCCAATCAAGAAGTACGGGACTATGACCACCGGGGAGAAACCATGGGTACAAATTACGCGCCCCTTTGTCGCAATTGATTGCGACAAGTACCATCTATACCTGTGCGCAAGTCGCAACCCTTGACATTGTGGGAATTGTTTTCCGCCTTGAACCGTCTCAACCTGATTCAAATTCTTGAGCGCCTATCAGACATGCACCCGTTCTCTATTCGTTCGTTCACCAAACTCGAGGCACTGTCAGGTTGCTTCTTAGTGATGACCGCGTCGTAGTTGAGAACTCGGGCGCATCAAACCAGGCGATGCTCTAGCGATATTGACATATCATAGATTTTTTCTGACATGATATAAAGCATCTACTACAGAACGAAATCGCGACCCACTTGAGCAAGCAGCGCGTCCCATCCTTCATTTCATCCATCCATTTTTTTTGGCAGGCCTAGTGTCTCACTTCTTCCGTCGTTGCGAGCAACGACACGTTTATTTCGCATTCATCCATTGCCACATTTTTCCGCTCAACCCCACTCATCTTGCACTACTATGGCCGGTTTCGCGATTCCACGGCTTGTTATCTTCGGTTCGTTCATAACTTCAATTTCACGCCCAAGGTAACTGACGGTCAATCAGGTCTGGTCACCATATTTGCGTTTGCCGTGCTCGGTGTAGACGCGCATGTCACCAGCATCTTCGCAAAATCCGGGACCACGATCCCCATTGAGGGCATGGGCCTGGCCACTGCCCTGTTCACCATCTTGTCCCTCCCAGCTATGTGCGCCTTCCTATCTTATTAACTTTATTTTCTCTATCTCTATCTAATAAACTGTTAGCGTATTCTCTCCGAAAGGATCTTTCCCAACGACAGTTTTGTTCGAGAGTATATGGCTCTGTATGTCTATGCAACCCCCAATATCCTTCTCTCATCGCTTTTCATAAGTTATCCTCTGGGTCTTTTGGCTCACCACCGCCGCGCTCGCATCCAACCTGCGGATCACGGTCATGAAGGAGCTCGGTCCGAAGGGGTGTAGTCAACTCCGTGGTATGTAGACCTCCCAACTACTGATATCTGCATCCAACACGCCTTTTCCTTCCAGATGATGGCTTGGCTGTATGTATGGAACTCCCAGCAATCGAAGGCATCTCCTATGTAAACTGGCTCTTGCGTGCGTATATTCCCTTCACCTCAAATCCTCCCACATCCCACCTTCCACTACCGCCTTCTTGCAGAGAAGCGGTCACGCGCCCGAACCCAGAGTTCGATGACATATCCGCCTCATTCCGTTATGATCCTATCTAATGGCATCCCTTAGTCATGTTCTACACCGTCGCCCTCTGCGTATTTTTGTTCATGGCACGCAACGGTGGTCATCCCAACGTATGGTCGGCCTCAGCCAGCGAATTCCCATATTCGACGCGCTCAAATGCCGACTCGACTTCCGGTAGCACGGCTTACAAGCACGAACTTCCATCAAGCGCCAGCGTTTAATGCACGCAAACAGCCTGGGGCGAGTTCCAAGGGTCGGTGGGGAATGTGAACCCGCGGACCGATTCCTGCGGCGCAGGTGAAGGAGGTCACCGAGTATCTCTATCTCCTCCTCGTTCCCGTCCCGACCCCCCACGGCTAGGAAATACTCTATTGTGCTATACTTATCTGCTCTTAATCATGTGGGTTCTAGAATGAATGGAGAACACGTTCTTGCCGGGTCTATTCAATTAGAAGGCTTCTATTGTTTTTAGACATGACTAGGACGACCACAGACAGAACTCGATGCCGGTTCCGGACCCAGCACGCTAATTTCATCGGCGATAGTGTTGCCCAAGTTGTGATGGGTAGTCAGCAAGTAGGTTCAGCCGCACCACTAGCGTGTACACACTCGGAACATAAATATAGTATGACCCACTCCGCGATTCCGAAGTCCCCTATTCCCTGTACACATTGCGCGTCTTCCTCCGCAAACACTGGTCATCATCATCATGCGGCACTTTCTGGAACAAGTTTACAGCGTTCCGCGTCATGTTGACGCGGGTACTGGCACGCGGGGCGGTTTAGCTCAAGGTTCAGCCAAGAATAAGTGCTACTATGGGACATGAATGATTCATTGTAGGTTCGTTCGCTTGGAGTCTTGATGATATCCCGTCGTGTAGGTGCTCCAGCCCCCCAGACTGCATCGAGGCCAACTTATGAATTCCTGCAGCCGCCTAATGTCCTATCAAGACCGTGGTTACCCTTGGTTGCATCCTGGATTACGGAGCGATGAAGAGAAGGATCGAGAAGAGTTCCGCGATTCTCGCGTGACGTGATTCCGCTTCGGCTGGCTCTGCCTGTAGGCCCCTGACCATATTTAAGGAGGCTCCCAACCTTCGGATAGCGTCAGCATCCCCAGCTCTGCCAGCCTCCCATCGGATATCCGTAGGTCGAATCCTATATAAGGTGTACAGTCAACTGACCTCCTTCATCCAGAAATCCTCCACTTCACATACTTCATCCAATCGCAATGGCATTCTTTGGCGTTTTCAGATGGTTTATCCTCAGTATGTGTTTCATTTCGCGCTCATGCATGCGATACTTATTATGCCACAGCCCTCGTCCTCATGTTGGCCATCTCGACGCTCGGAGTGGCTGGGCACTTCACCCATCTTTTCCATCGAAGCGGCGGGTACATTCCTCTTGAGGGATTAGCACTCGCTACCGCCGCGCTTACGGTTTTGACGCTGCCCATCATGTAAGTTGTGCTCCTCATGCGCCAACGTTTCCAAACTCACGCACCCCAGGCTCCTTTCTGACTTGATTGCACGACGGGCCTTCTTTTCTCGAGTCAATTGGGACCTCTTGTGGTTGTGTAAGCTTTCACCATATCTCGCCCTGTATCACACGGCCTCATTCCGCCCGTAGTTGTCCTATGGGCTCTGTGGTTGTCATCCGCCGCCCTTGCCACCCACAACCGTCTTGACCGCTTCTCAGGAAGTTGCCGCTTCCTCGGTAAGTTTTGTATATTGATATGATCTCCAGCGACTCATGTTCCCCCAGCTTTCTCTGGCTCGACGATCTGCAGAGAGTTGCGAGCCATCGAAGGCCTTTCGTACGCCAGTTGGATTTTGCGTGAGTCTTCCTTCCGTCACACAAGTGACAAATTCATCTAATCATTTCTCTCCAGTCATGCTTTATACCTTCGCCGTCTTCGTCTCCGCCATTACCTCGCACTCTCGCGGACATCGCGGTGTTTGGCAATCCGCCTCGCGTGGTCTTCCATACACTTCCGAGTTCGATGGTCGTCAACGCGGCAACGTCGCCACGACGGCACCCACCACTGGTGCTCCTCCAATGACCCAAACCCAGCCAGTCGTTTAAATGCCTGTAGACGTCACATAACGATGCAGCACACTCAAACACGCCAATTTTTTACTTCATGATGCCTCTGAATGTACCACATTTATTTTCAGCATTTCACGCCTTGCCTCTATGTCGTTCATGTTCTATCATATACATTTTTATAATATAATTCGACGACCAACATAACATCGGCCAGTGAGCCAGATATTAATAGCACAAAAGCTTTGAAAGGACAGTCAAAGGATATGTGGCTAGCGCAAGTTAAAAGAAAAATATCGACTGAGACCAATCACTAAGTAGCTAGCGGCGTACTGAAGAGCGTAGTCCAAAATGCCATCGCCTTCGAATGAATCTCTGGCTTCACTTCAGGCTCGTGGCTATACACAATGAGGAACGCAGGTCGAATGGCATCATTGTCATAAACGACTGTCTCTTCGTAATTCAGATCTGCCCCTGGGAGTCCAACCACCTGGGCCATCCCATCGGTCAGTAAGAACGTAGTACCGATGAATAGGGAGGAGATAGAGTACTCACGGAATGGTAACCAGGGGGAGGTTCGGTGAGATGTATTGCGTTCGTTTTGCGTATACATGGGTTCCCAAGGATGACACGGTTGACCAGCATGACGCGGTAGTGCGAGTTGCTCGCGATGTTAGAGACGTAGTCATCCGCTTCTGAGGGATGTGTCAAAGACGTCCGCTAAGCACAGGGAACGAGGAGTTGTACGTACTAGATGAACACGAGGACGTGTAGATCCCAGTACCGAATCTAGACGACCTATGAGAAGGGAGTCACGGAGGGAAGGTCGACGTATATACCTCTTGAACCTGTTCTTCGAGCCTGGCAACGCGAGTTAGTGGTAAGTACGAGCGCAGAAGAGATGCCGACATACCACACTTCGCGATGTCGTAAGATCCTCTCAGGACGGAACAAAGAAAGCATTCCGGCAACGAGCATAACATGATATTCCCCTTCTCATCCCCGATCTGACACCGTCTATTCGTTCCGTGGAACATAAGACTCTCATTCCCTGGTAGAGGCTTGAGGGTAGTACTTGTCAGCTGCGAATCGATAAGTGTACTGCAGTGATATTATCCGTCCGTCAGCGAGGTAATTACACGCGGGATTGCTTGGAGGAAGAAGAGACGACGAGAAGGTGCTCACCGGTATTCCCGGAAGGGCTGGAGAGATTGCTCTGGGAAGACGACTTTGAATATGCGGTGGACCTCCGGCTTTGGCTTATTGGGATGTTTCCAGCCCGTATGGAAATACCGCTCCACTACAGAGATTCGGTGGCAATGAGAATCTCATATACGGTACAAATGTATACAACTTACAATGGGCGTATGTATGATCCCCCTCCTTCATGGCAACCAAGCGAGTTCGTTTGTTCGACGAACCCATGAAAGCGCGGTTCGCTTTGAGTTCGTCGAATGCATTGAAGAATTCGTCAACTTCGTCGAAGAGTTCATCGAACATGGGGATGATGATGGATCACGGTCGTAGTAGTGATGATCGCGAGAGTGGAATATTGGTGAGAAGAGACATTTGTCCAGCGCTATGAAGATATATAGCGGGCCTCATGTTGTCGGGCATGGCGCGACCTGCAGTGCGCTGTGTAGCACCAGCCGGCTTGATGAGTAACAGGGTTGGCCCTGTAACGTGTAATTCAGCCTCGCGGCAAAAGCGTTGTGATCGCAAAGGGCACATACTAGTAAATGAACCGTCGAAACGAACGTTTCAAAGACAGGCGGGGCCATTAGACGACCAGCTTGTTGCAGTGTGAAGCGATGAAGCTGTGAACGCTTGAAGTCCGAAGTCACGCGCATGACTCCTAATGCCCCTGCCTCTCCTCAGTACCAAGTCGGCATGAATGATGCATGGCTTAACAATGGAGATGTTGTAATGTTTAGTAACTTTCCTCCCAACGAGGGATATGGGTGTCGTATCGGAAGAAGTACATTTATAAGTATGGGATATTCTTCGTGGCATTCGAATTGAACGGCCTTCATCCGTTGTCCAGGTAGCTCTTTGTTGCGAACAATAAGCAAAAAAAAGCCATATTGCGTCGATTCATATGTAACGACCTCTTCGTAGTTCAGATCAACACTAGGCACTGCAGCCAGCTATAGAATTCCAATTGGAGAACTCAGCGTCCTCTAAATCGTACAAGGGATGAGACTTACGGAATCATTCCACATGAGCCGTAGACACAACGTGGTCATGATGTGCACGCTCCGCCAAAATGCGCAGCGCAAGTACCTCGTAAAGCTGTTGTTAGTGCAGGGGTCTGTAAGCAGTCGGTAGTACACGCTGGATCAACGTACTGTATTTTCCAATATAGAAGGATTCCTCTTGGGATACGACACAAGAAACATGTACGAAACGGACAGAGTACAGGGTTGTACTAGTCGTCCCCGATTCGACACAGTAGCTTCGTGAAGCACAAGACTCTTGAGTGATGGCGGTCCCAACCTGCGGTCAATGGGAAGCATAGGCCGTACTTACCGCTTGTTTACAGCCGGCGCAAAAGTGGGTAACCGCTGGGAATGGCAGGACCTACCGTCATCGTAGCAGTAGTCTCCCTTTCCTAAGGCAAACAACAAGCGCGTTTGGTGCCCGTATGATTTGCTTTCGCTTTAGATAAGTCGCCCATGGCGAGGCGTGGTGATCTAGCAAGCAGGCATTAGCAATTTATTTATCGGTCTGAAGATAAAGGCGAAGTCTTATCGCCCTGAATGACATGGGGATACATTGAGCGTTATGTGCATTGCACTTTGGAGGGTACGTTCGCATACACATGCCCTCAACAACATCAGACCCTCGATCTCCTGAGTCGTGGAAGCAGGAATAGATTAGCGCCCAATAGGCTTCCGAGTAACGATCACAACATATCCAAGCCCAAACTTCATGTCCTCTCCGCTTGCAGGAGGTCGAAAAGGATTCCTGTATCTGATACACCGTCTCGTCTCCTGATTAGAAATGCATTGTGCACGAGGACGACTCACCCCAGATCGCCCCATCAGCCTCGTGTTCGTTTTGACAGCAGTATAACATTCTCCTCGCTTCGCCCAGCATCCAGTAGAATCGTCTTTCCGACCTGCACAGCGTTCCAAATATCTCCCGATACCTGACCCTTGCGCTATGTCCCATTCGGTGAAAATGCCTATCGCCATCATCACCTCGCCCGCTGGCGCCACAGCGGCTCTGCCCCAGATGCAAACGATCTTGTCGCCAACTTCATCCAAATCAAATCAAACATTCCAATATCGCGTTGAGGAGCGCAGAAGGACCGTGTTCATCAAGAGCGATACGCCACCCAGTCAGTGGGACGCCGGAACCGTTCAAGAGATCATCAAACTAGCCGATATTCAGGAAGGGGAGGCGGTACACGTCCAAGAACAGCAGCAGGGCCGGCTTTCACCCCCAAATCCATCACGACGCACCCAGAGCATGACAGATAAGGAGTATTTGATATACGAAGAGGAAGCAAGCCCACAGCAAACTCGGAGTGAAGGTGAAAAGGACGTTCGGAAGTCGACGTATCTTAGACGCCCGGGGCCGAAGAGTGAGTCGGCGTTGCGCGGTTCAGTCTTCATGCGGTCGGATAGCCCATCCAGCAACTCGTCCAAGAGAAGATCGCGTCCTCGCATCCTCTTCTATCACAAGCAAGACCCTCATTACGGGTTCACGAATTTCTCTGCCCATCCGGTGATGTACGAGGGAAAGAAGTACCCCACGAGCGAGCACCTCTTCCAGTCTTTCAAAGTACGTCTCATTTCTTTTCCATCCTACGCCCCGACTGATTTGGCCTCAGTTCCAAGGCCATAGACCTGGACTTGCTGAGCATATCCGGACGTGCTCCGAGCGACCGAGCGTTGCATTCTCTGAAGCCCGTAGATTTCAACCAGAAGCTAGACGCGACTGGCTGAAGGTCAACATCGAGATGGTAACTTTTCTTCCCCCCCTTCTCCTCCACCCCAAGCTAAGTTCCGGCGGTTGATTAGATGGACAGGGCTATCTTCCACAAATTCATGCAACATGAGGATCTGAAGCAGGAACTTCTTTCAACAGGCGATGCTGAGCTTGTCGAGGTAAGCCTCAATCGATCTCAATACCCTTTCTTCAAGTTTGATGTCTTTGATATAGGACTCCGATAAAGATGCTTTCTGGGGAGTGGGCGCAGATGGTCGAGGCCGCAATGAGCTCGGTAAGGCGTTGGAGAGGCTACGAGACAAACTCCGCTCGATGAAGGCGTGTTGAGCATCGCCATCCATCCATCCATCCATCCCAGTATCTGATCGTCCGGAAAGGATCACACGGTTGCACCAGTTGTATTGTACACCTTTGTTTTGATAATCTATCATCGTTTCGTCGCCTCGAGGATTGTTGATTGATGTCATGCTTTCCTAGGGTATCTTTCAAAGTTTGATCCTTAATAGGCCTCTCACGCCGGCCATGTGTGAGGCGTACCATGAACTTGACGTGAGGCCGGTCATTGTATCCATCCAGCCTCATGTTGGATCGTGAAACCCTAACACGATGCTCACCTATAAAGGCCCTCCTTTCGTTAGCTTATCACCGAATCGCAGATACAATATTTCTCGTCGACAAGAATGGCTACCCGCATGAACACCACTAAGCCTGCCCCGAACACGACCAACGCAGCAAATTCTCTGTGCGATGTACGTTTTATGTTTGCCTCTGCTACGATTCCACCTGATCCCACCGCCAACTAGTATTGCCGCCAGAAGCCCAAGTTCGGAGGATATCAATATTGCTCCAAGACTTGCGCTAAGCAAATCGCGACGCTATGCAATGTAATATGTATCGCTCATCTTACTCTTATCGTCGCTGATCCTGGTCTATAGCAATGCCATAAGAAACCCAAGTTCGCGAACTTCGAGTATTGTGGAAAGAATTGCGCCGCTGCCGCCGCCACCAACGGGCCCGTTCCTACTCGCAACACTCTCACTACTGCCGGTCCTGGAAGCTTTCCGTCGAAGGGAGGGAAGCCTTCTGCGAAGGGCCCACCGAACTCGTCGAATGCAGCTATCACCATCAACCCCGCCCAAATCGCCCGTACGTCCTATCTCCAGGCTGTTGGGATCAGACTCCTTACCCTCCTTCTCCCCCTACTAGAACTTGTCGCGCAGCAGATGCCCCAGGTTCAAGCTTTGTTGGCTACTGCCGCTGCTGGAGCTGCTGGCGCTGCTTTAGCCTCTGCTGTTGGTGTTGGCGGTGGACCGGGGCCTAGACCCGCCCCGCGACCAAGCAACGTTCCGGTAGCGCAATCTCAGCCTCAAGGCAACCAACCGATCCCTTCTGTGCCTGCAGCTGCGGCACCTCGCGCTCCGGCCAAAGCCTCTGTCAACAATCCTTTTATCAACAATCCCAACACCAAAGCTTCAGCTATGCCTACCATGCCTGCTCTCGATCCAGATGATGAAGACTCTGACTCTGATATGGATCCGGATGAGATGGATGACCTTCCTGAATGCCTTCTACCGGGATGCGAGAAGCCCGTTCACGTGGATGCCAACGGTGCGAAAGCAAGTGAATACTGTTCAAAGAAGCACAGGGAGTGAGTTACTGTGCTTCGTCGAGATTTCTACAGCGGCTAACCCATTTCACAGGGAGGCGGTAGCTGATGGTCTCGTCCCAGGATGTATCATGTGTCTTACGAAGCCCCAGAGTGGCGCCGACTATTTTTGTAGCAGGGCTTGCAAGGAAGAGGCGATGAACAAGGCTGCCGGACTGAGCACCTGATATACCCGTAACTCATATCTCACAACTCCGTAGACTCCTTACGATGTAAACGAACTTATTTATGAATTCCCTCAGCCGTTGTTTGAGGAGAGGCACGCAGGCGCTTATTTGCAACCTTCGCAAGAACTCTTCACTCTAATTTGCAGTCGCTCGAGATGTTTTGTTGTGACAACTGGCCTCACGCTGTATATTCACTTTAATTTCGGAACTACGTGCTTCTCGACGCTTCTTGAAGACGAAAGCCTAGCGAAATGACCGGCAGCTTGTCCAGGGCGCGTGCTACAAGTGCTGCCAGCATCCACGCTTACCATGCTCGTTGCTCGCAGTGCGACATGATGTTACAACGCAGGTAAGCAAGATAGAAGTAAGGGATACGTACGTATCTCTCCATTTCATCCCCAGCTCCATCTATCGTCTTTTGCTCTCATATCTGTCGTTTCGCAATGACCGCAACTCGAAGCGCACGCTTTTCAAAAGCCGCTTCTGGGGCCACCGCCTGTATTATCGCCATCCTGGCAATTTTATATCTCTGTGCAGTATACTGGTCGTACAGGCTGCTGCTTCGGGCTCCAAGACCTTTGAACAAGGCTATCGGAGTGAAATTACAACGTTATGCGCCAGGCGAGTCCTCCCATCGCGGTATTATTGCCTTGTAGTGCCTATAGCTGACAATGCTCAAATAGTGGCGTACGGATTTCTGGTATTCTCCAGTCTAGCGGAGGTATTCCGACCGTATTATTTGAAATGATTGAGTGCGAAGCCCAAGCGAATCCTCTTTAGCTAGGCGTGTCAAGCTGGCTCTTGTCGCAATACAAGTTCAACAACAACGCACCAAACGATACCATAGTGACAGGCCTCGGTCTCTTAATGTACGCCAGACTCATCCTAACATACCACGTTCTGATTCTACCATTTCCGCAGATTCTGCTCCTGCTGGACAGCCATCACCGGAGCCGCCTTTACGGTGCTGTTCATACACCCAGTCTGGTCCACGACTCCGTGGGCCTCTCTAGGAGTACAAGGCCTCTGGGTCATAACAACTTGGGCGTTTTGGGTTGCCGGGGCCGCCATAACCAACACGTCCTTCCCCGCCCTCTTTTCTCGGGGTATTTGCTACGGCCTCGTGTATTGTAAGCACATTCAAACACTTTTCGGTGAGTGGCTCAGCATGTATGTGCCATCCAATCTAGTTGACAGCTTTGTAGCGTTATCTGTCTTGGAGCTGTAAGTGACGCGTTTCACCTGTTCAACACGAGTTAACGAAATGTGTTAGCCTCGTGCTGGCGTCCGGTATGGTTGTCGTCATGTGGTTAGCCTGGCATTCTACCCGCCAGATTTTACTTTCGGCTCCTGTTAGTTGATGAGGTTCATCGTTTTCATGGCCCTTGCTTTCGAACATTGAGTGTTTGTAGCAACATGCCTTCCATTGACAATCTTCTACTATGCACTCCCTTCTACAATACGATCCTACATGTCTTTGAAAGGACGGATAAATAATCAAGGCTCCCAAGATCCGTAGTCGGCGGGAGTAAATATATGGGGATTCATTCAGGATATAAATACAATAGTTTAGGGCTCGTACATGACGAGGAAAGACGGACGGATGGCATCATTCGTATAGACGACCAGTTCGTCGTAGTTCAGACTACCACCCTTCTCCGCCAATACCTGTCGTATAGATAAGAATAAAGAGCAGGAGAGGATGGAACGACGCACCGAATCGAAGCCAGCTGGAGGTGCTTGCAAGGATGTGTTGTCATGCAGCATCTTGCAGCCTTTCCCGACGACAACTTTGTTCAAAAGCATGGCTTTCAAGCTTGACTTGCAATCGTTAGAAGAGTAGTCGTTGGACCTATGATATAATCCATTAGATGAAAAGAAGAAATCGGCAAGCTCCACCATACTTAGAAGACGTCGAAGATGTATAAATTCCCCTTCCGAACCTTAATAAACTCGTTCAGAAACGAGTAAACAATCCAGTAAACAGGAGTATACCTTCCCCATCCCGTCTTCTTGCCAAACAAGCGCAATTCATACGAGGTCCTAACGATGCAGCACAAAGAACAGGTAGTCGACGAGCAAAAAGCAGTCTGTCCCGGGTCGCCAAGATTGCACTCTCGACGCGTCCCGTGCCAGCGGCGGTTCTCATTACCAGCGGATCTTCCCGAGGCCACGAATTGTCCACGAGTCTCCACACCTGCACTGCGAAATGGAAGCACAGGTTTGAGGGCACAAATTAGACAAGGAAAGACGGTTATCCATACCGATAAGCGTTGTAGTTCGCAAGGGACGCGGGGGTCGACATGATCTTATACACATGTTTGACAGGTGGGCAGGAAGTGCCAGCATGTCGCCACGATGTTTTGAATTGCTCAGCGACTATATCACGATCTCATCAGTATACAATTCAATCCGGCCTGAGGTAAAACGTACCGCTCTTGAAGGTGACGTGTCCTTGAGGTACCTCGAGAATGATAGGTCCTTGCGACTCAGCATCATCACTACAGGTCTTGCTGCAGAAGTGAGACCCAGGTTGTTTCGGAGCTTGGAGGCAAAGAATGCATATCGTCTCCACTAGCCTGAAATAACCGATCAATTCGCGATTCGTATCGTTCAGACAGGAGGTACTGCGTACGTCTTATGCGCTAGAGAGCAGAACTCGCTCTGAGTACCATTCGAAGTAGTATAAGTAGGCTTCTGACAGCCTGGCGCCCGACAAATACCTGGGAAAGTGATTGAATAAGCATGGTCTTCCTCAACGAACAAACGGACTTTTACCGCCACCACCATTGGCCTTCTTCGCACAGGCTTTGCCGCAGAACGGGTGCGTCTTGGTCCCGTCGTTGTACTTCGGTCGAATATGGCACACCTGATGAATTGCTCATGAATCAATGTACAGAACATCAGACAAGGTCTTTCAGCGACGTACGTCACAGTTCGCAGAGCCTGCGTGGTTTCCGTTGTTTCCGTTGTTTTGGCCATTCGTCCCATTGTTCGTGCTGCGATTGTTCTTGGATTTGTTGGCGCACCCTTTGCTGCAGTAAGGATGTGTCTTCGTGCCGTCGTTATACTTCGGTTTGATATGACACGTCTAGACGGGGGGATTACGAGAAGCCTCCATCAGCACATAGATCGACTTACTTCGCAAAAGTTAGATGTACTATTGTGAGGTGGCGTAGTGGCGATTCCAGTATTGCCGTTTGTCGAGGCCGGTGGCGCTGGGATATTGACGGGAGCAGAGGGCGTGGAGCTAGGGGCGGAAGTCTGAGTGCCACTGGACGCCATGGATGTGAACGACGGAAGAGACTGCTGAAGACTATGCAAGCCGGGGTGGGTAGAGGCCATCGTAGACAACAGTGACACGGCCAGAGGGATTGCTGAGGCCATTAAGATTCGGACAAAAAGCCCTCGATCCTCGTGGGGGGTATAGAAAATGATAATAGTTATGGACTGGAGGAACGAATATCACAGCCTGCACTGGAATTCAATTCTTATATCGGTGGCGAGAACCCCGTTCTTGTGGGGCAGGGGTAGGCGTGTTGGCCTCGTGCTCATCACGTCTAGGGTAGAGCTTTGAGTGATGGTGACCATTTACCGCGAGGCGGAGGCTATAAACGTGGAGACGAAACACTTGCCTGCCTTTCGGTATTTACACCTTGACCTTTATAGCGGCCCCATCCTTGCCTTTCTCTTCATGCCTTCTTTCGTAAAGAACCTCGTCCACTGGAATATCCAGAAAGTCCAGATGCCTATCCAACCGCCCGACGACCTATGTGAAGTATGTATCTGCGCTTCGATTATCGCCTGATATTGGACGATGAACGCTAACGTGCTTGAGAGTAGATATGTGGAATTAAGCCCAAGTTCGTGGAAGGGGAAGTCAAACATCCGTATTGCAGCAGGAGCTGCGCACGGAATGGGGGGCAAGGTCCGAGCTTGAGTGCATGTGCCCTTCATTCTTGCCGTGCGACAGGCAAGCCGGCCTTCATGGGTTTCTGTTCAGAAAAGCATGCTAGGTGAGCGAAGCCTTCGAAAGCCAACTTTTGTTTATACTGAGGGTGTCTCCGTTGAAGGGATGGTGTACGTGCGGGTCAAGTGAAAGCGTGTGATTCGTGTCAGATACAACCGAGGAGCGCTGCAAGCAGTCTGTGCATTGGATGTGAAAGACATTCTCGCTCGGGCCCGCGAATGAAGGAACTGGCGTTAGATAGTCAGGCCTTCAAGACTCGTGAGTTGTCCATAGTCTGACATTGGTCTCGACGGCTAGCTGACGATTCATAGTGAGAGACCATTTCACCGGGTCGTGGTCGTCTAGAGAAGCGGCGTCGCTGTCCGTTGAGAAGGTGTACGAAATCACCGCTAGTAGGGATGTACGCACCAGGCATGACACTTATCGGTGAGCGGC
Organism: Pleurotus ostreatus; assembly: GCF_014466165.1. Lineage (NCBI taxonomy): Eukaryota > Fungi > Basidiomycota > Agaricomycetes > Agaricales > Pleurotaceae > Pleurotus > Pleurotus ostreatus. Next base: position 6,509 of record NW_023503162.1, on the reverse strand, counting down.
CAGTAGAGAGTGAGATGAACGACTGATAACATCGGGGGCAAAAGAACTTCGCATCCTGTCTCCGAACAGATCCGAGTCTATCATAGTAGCCAGTGTATCTGCGACCTTGGTACGAAGGGTCCTGTACTCTGCGATTTCCGGTCGTGTGGAATATGCAACATCATCAAATCGTCCTTCAAGACGTTGGCTTTCGGTGTCGCTTGCAATAATGGCAGGTATGTCCAAATTACACCTCGCGCTTCTGTCTGCTGGCCCTAAGCGTTTTTCGCAGGTTCGGTGACGGGATATACTCCTACAGAAATTCGAGTTTAGCGGACCATTTTTCCACAAGTTGCACGACGTCTCCATACCGCGTGATGATCGCTTGCGACGTGGTTATCGAGCCAGGACAGTCTCCCGGTGGTTCGCAGTTGGTGAGTCTTTCGTTTCCCCTTGCTGCGAGATAGCCAATTGATTCGTAAAACATCCCAGAGTCCGAACGAGGAATCCATTTTCGTGACTTCGGCTGATGCCATCATCCCGAGATACGTCGTGATGTATGTCAAACATTGAATAACAGCAGCAACTGTATGTCTAGTCGTGCGCATGCTTTATTACCCTAAAACGTTATTTATCTTGTCGAGGAGAGGTGTTTCAGTCAGGAAACGTTGGAATATGTCTCGGAAATGAAACGAGATCGTGCACATTCTAGCCGCAGTAGTCTGAATGATTGATGATCGACGGAGAGACACTTTGAGAGTCCTCGATTAACGCAGCAAACAGCCTGTTGAGCGCGCGATGTTCAACGTGCCTACTCCTATACTCCCGCGGCCGAACACAGCGAAAATATACGGAAAGCTCGATGGTAGAATAGCTGGGGATGTCTTTGGAGGGGTCCTAGAAATTAAGGAATAAACTAGCAATTATAACCGTTCAAGTGTTCATAACCTATCAAGCCTTCGTCGGTCTCGACCCGAAAATCCCGGTTCCGACTCTGACAACATCGCTTCCTGCCCGAATGGCCACTTCGAAGTCGCTCGACATCCCCATGCTCAGCAGCAACTTGCCCCCGGAGCCCCATTGTGCACCCTCTTCCTCACGACTGAATTCAGCCACCAACAATCGCTCTAAGACATCCCTTGTCTCCTTCAGCCGTTCGAAGTCATTGTTGCCTTCATCGTCCTTTGACGACTCGGTGATCGAGCCGATTGTCATGAGCCCAATCAGATTGAGCCTCGGGCAGTTCCTAATGACGTGCGAAGCAAGTTTGTAGAGTTCCGCAGGTTGAATTGCGGGTGGCGCTGAAGCGACGAGAGGGGATAATCCCGACTTGGAATCCTCTCCCGACGTGTTGACTTGTAGCATCACATTGAGTAGAGGGAGTTCCTCAGGTCGATTGGTGCTAAGCATCGTCGCGCATCTTATCGAGGAGAGGGTCTGTAGGCAATATAGATTCGGGATTGCTGGATAACGACATTGATCAGAAGTCCGCACGACCGGAATACCGAAAACTCACCTGCGAGAATCTTCGCTTTATTCGACTGCAGCGTGCCAATGAAGTGCCATCGAATGTCCAGCGGTAACTAGAATAGCGCGGCCGTCGGGCGTTAGTAAACCAATCCCATGACAAGTGTGGTTTGAACTTTGTATGTGTGTGAAATAGAAGTGAAGAGGATTGATCGTGGACGCAAACAATCATAACATCACACCTAAATCCAGTCTCGTGCCATCCATTTACCACTAACAACGGTGGAAAAGCAAAAAAAGCACAAAAGCCGCCGCTACGAGGAAGAAAACTCACTTTCTTCGCTTTCTCCGCTAACTCCTGCACGTAGTTCTCCCCGAAATCTCGCTGACCTGCGTTATAGCAACCAGCGATATCTTCTGCGGGCTTGTATTTCGAGACGGCGACCAGGACTGGCTGTGGCTGATTCTTGGTACTGGAAGTCTGTGATCGGAGGATCCGCTGTCGAACGTTTTTCAACGAGAGCTGCAATTCCGTCTCTCGCTCCTTATTCGGCCCAGGAATAATAGTAGGTATTGTCGTTTGGGCTAGGATAGTCATAGTGAGTTTTAGCGGTGAAACGGCGTCCACTCGCGCTGGTTGGGCAAATGTGTGAGTCAATCGGTGCAGCGACAAGAATCTGCGGTGAAGGTTGCGGAGCATGTAACGGTTCGAACTTTGCAGACGACCCGGAGTTATAGGGTCAGGGTACGTGCCCAGGCACCGATGGCCGGAGGCGGAACTATGCGGTCGTCCCGCCGCTTCATTGCTCCTTATACGTGAGGGAAAACACCGAGCGCTGCGTACGAACGGCGGGAACTTGTTTCTTGTTGGTGTGGAATTATGAATATATATGGGTACTGGATATAATGAACGATGCGAAGTGGTAGCGATAGGAAAACGATGACGACGACAATGACTACGGCCAGGTGTTCGGTGTTCGATGATAACGGTTTGTATGTAGTTAACAAGAAAGGCGCGGGCATGGTCAAACTGGATAAAGAAAGAAAAGGTGGTTGAGGAAGCGCAGGCCGATGGATTATTGGGTTACATGAAGACGAAGATAGCGAGGCGACAGAAAGAAAGAAGGAAAGGGAGAAGGCAGAATAATGCGAAAACCTACATGCACAAAACGCAGGTACGCTCCAGAATGGCTAAAAAGTGTTCGCGACAGCACACATCCAGCGGTGACCACGAAACCTCGGCGACAGCGCCATCACCGACACAGTCATAATCATCAGAACCCATATCAATCCGTCGTCCGTCCATCTTGATGCGCGCGGCAGCGAGCAAAATCAACCACGTTCCATTCTATACGGAGCATGTATACACCACGAAGAAAGCAGAGCGGAGAACGCGTACTACAAGGGAAAGTGAAGGTGATGGTGATCACTGTCCACCGTAGCCATTGTAAGCAGCGCCGCCGTAAGCCTGGGCGGGGCCTGGTGACCGTCTGCCAAATGGATCACCGCCATAGGCGACGCCAGGCCCTGGGCTCAGGCGACCTGCAGCTACGCCGGGCGCGGGTGACGCCCGCCCGGTGTTGTTATACGCCATACCCATGCCAGGGGCGGGACTCCGTGCTCGGCCAGCACCAGCCATCTGGGTCATCGGAATAGCTTCACCGCCCTCCCATGGTCCTCCACCAGGAGCGACTGTGGCGGTTGGCGGCCCATCAGGGTCATGCAGAGCCTGGGGTACGGGTCCGCGATATGGGTCGTAAAACGCTCCAGAGTGAGCAGGATCATCGTGATATGGTTGATTAGGGTTCAAGTGAGGTAACGGCGGAACGGCGTAAGGGTCTTGATAAAGGTCTGGCGTGGAGGTGTTATAGACGTTTGAGTATTGGGAAGGAGCCGACGAGAATGTTGTCGGCGCAGCGGATGATGTTGATGGTGCGCGAGAGAGGCCAGCGCCGCCGGTTTCAAAACCTGCGCGGCCAGTGTTGTGGGTAGGGAGAGGGTGGGTATCTGCGCCTTCCTTGTGGGCGTTGAGTTCGGGCCATTTGATAGCTTCGTCTGTTTCACGTTAGCTGGGGCGTAATTTCTAAACAAGCGGAATACTCACTGTCGTCGAAATCGCTAAATCCTCTCTTCCTGGTGACCTTCCAAATGATGAAGGCGACGATGCCAATGACTGCCACACCTCCTGCCACGGATAACCCGATAATAGATCCCGTGCCGAGTCCTCCGCCATCACCTCCGTTCGAACCATCACTCGTGGGTGAAGGAGACACAGAGGAAGAAGTTGGTGTGCTACTTGCGGGCATCGTAACGGTGACCTCCACGACAGAGCCAGCCAGGTCGGTAGACGAAACGACGGTCTCCACAGAAGATGGCGGAGGCGGTGCAGAAGTGGGCGGCGCCTCCGTTGTCGTAGGTGTGGTGACCGGTGGTGTCGTCGTCGGCGTGCTCACAGGAGTTGTGGTCGTTGTATCAGACGTCGTCGTGGTTGGTGTCGGTGGAGAGACCACTGGAGGCGCTGATGTGCTCGGTGGAGTTGCTGGGGTGGTCGGTGGAGTCGGGGTAGGAGGCGTTGATACTGCGGGACTTGCTGGCGACGCCGCACCCCCGCCTGCACCTCCCGCACCTCCTCCTCCTCCTGCACCTGGAATAATGGACTGCCGGGGGTAGAACGTCGCTCGCGGCGCCAGTGTCAGTGTCGCAGACACATCTATCGCTGTCGCTACTGGTAGTAGTCCATTTGAAGAAGCGAAAACGAGGAAAGTTAGAAAAATGAGCGGGTTCATGAGGCCCCCCGTTTCAATAAAGCAAGTATTAAGAAACGGCGAGGAAAGGTGATGGCTGAGGTTGAGCCGTTTTGAAGAGGAGGGAAGGCGGTCGTCGAGCGAAAAGAGTGTGAGAACAACTTTGATGGGTTTCCAGTGGCGATGCTACTACACTCGGCGCTAATTCTATCACCTGGTCGTTTCCGCAGTCACAAGTCCGTTCAAATTCTCTCAGCTTCAAGCTGCTGCAAAAATTGTACTCGAAGATATTCAATGTTCGCTAGAAATCCAATCGAAGTCTGATTCGGGAGTCTGGGTTTGTTTCGTAGAGTGTCTCGGCTAATTCCCAGCATCCTATAGAGCGACCGAAATCTCTGCATAGCCCGTAACAAATACATCGTCCACCGGGTGCTCCATTCCAAACAACTGGACTTGCAGCAATGGGCATGTCGGAATGATCCGTCGCTATGGCCGCCCAGGGATCTGCAGGATGGCCATGAAGACGATGGAGGTATTTAGCCACTCTTGTGATGCGTCGGTGCTCCCTTCGACAGCCTTTGATATTTTCAGTTCACGGCCGAAAATGGCCTGAGCTGCTGAGTATGTCGATTTATTTTGACTATATGCGACACGGTATTCATACTGCATCATTAATCAGGCTCATGAGCGCTGATGCGAGAAGTTGGCTGTTGGCTGTCGTTACGATAGTAGTACAAGAAGGTACCGTTGCTTTGCTAACAAATTACGAGCGACACTGATCGTGTCTTTCGAATGGAAGCCAACTCGAGTATTTGCTGGATAGACAAAATGTGTCGCTAAGAAGCCGATTATCCTTCGCGTCTTCATCTTTACTTCGAATGAGGTCGACGAGGCCAACTTCGTCGCGTCACCTTCCTACTCGTCGCCTCCAACTTCTCGCTTTCCCTCCGTTGATCATCCGGCCATTACGTGGCACAAGGAGCGTGAGCTCCGGGTTGTCGTTGATGTAATCATACAACAGTGCGCGTGTATTTCTTGCTCGAGTAAGGTATGCGCTCAAGGATGCGCTTCTCAAACAGAACAAGGCATGGATGGGTAGACTCAAGAAACTCCACGCAACCTGATATATTATACCTCCATACTTACATCCTACAGTCGCTATCCAAACTTCACCTGTACTATCATCGTTGCGCGGACTACGAGGTTAATACAGGGACGATAGGTTCAAGACAGTTTCTTGGGAGGATATTCGGGCTCCATCACTGTACTGGGAACACGACGCGGTGAGTGACGAGTTTACTGTTCGACGGCGCGATTCTGAGAACTGATAATACCTTCAATGAAAAGCACTTCAACGTCGGCGGCTATACCTCTAGGCATCCCTTGTGCCCTTCAAGTTGTAATCCCGGAGCATACATCCCATATGCAGGGGTTTCAGCACTCCGGGTGGGGAGAGACGGCGATGGCCCATTGAAAGACGCGATGCCATTCACCCTACCCTCGTACTCGGTGCGCGTGAAGATACCACGTTGCTGCTCTTCGTCATAGCGGGGTTGAAGGTCCTCTGTGGACCACCTATGTACGAGTACTACGCGCAATGGGTATACTGTGAAATGATGTCGAAAGTGGCAAAGCTGTAGTCCGGATTGATTCAGGCAGGCCCTACGCTAGCAGGTATGTACGCGCTCTTCTCCTTATGGTGGGATTCCCGTACCAGGGCTGTGGACCGGCGTCCGTCTCTTTCCTTCTTTGTTGTGGCATTTTGTTCCGCAGTCCGCAAGTCAGCGTCTCGTTTTCCTTCCCCCTTTTCGTTGCCGCTACAGAGGCATCTTACTGCGTGACGTCGTTGGGCAACTGGGCGGGGTGCGTTTGCAGTCCCGGGAGCGAAGAGATGGCGCAACGTGCGGGAAGGCGCTGTTTCGGACATCGGGATTGGCTAGGTTTGCTGCCTGTGCGCTGGGCAAGCAATACACTAGTGTGCTGTTCCTTATCCACGCACGTGAAGTGTTGCTCACCTTGCGCTGCTGGTTACGATTGACCTTGTTCCCTTCGCGAGCATCCGACCATCCTCTCCCCTCCGTCGCTAAGCCCGCCCGTCCCTCCTTTGACGCGCCGCTACCAGAAGAGCATTGACCCTGTTAACGGGATGACTGGGTTAGGGTTAGGGTTAGGGTTAGGGTTAGGGTTAGGGTTAGGGTTAGGGTTAGGGTTAGGGTTAGGGTTAGGGTTAGGGTTAGGGTTAGGGTTAGGGTTAGGGTTAGGGTTAGGGTTAGGGTTAGGGTTAGGGTTAGGGTTAGGGTTAGGGTTAGGGTTAGGGTT